>NC_140581.1:423813654-425076154 GCF_964204655.1 Triturus cristatus | reverse complement strand
CAGCAACAAGGGCGGTGTGACCAAGGGTAGTCCCTGGCGACAAGCGGATTAAAGAGAATAGGCACAATCCAGCTCATTGAGAAGGATCATGGCCGCTGCAGAGACATGGCTGGACCACCTACAGGGGTATGTATGAGAACTCGGAGGCTGGAGTGGTAAACAGAATGAACATGCCTGCTGATTTACAATATGCCATGGCAGGCGGACAACATAATTGGCTTGTGGACACGGTCTTGCATACTATTTTCTGGAAGGGCGTGTGCTTTGTTAAAAGGAGACCCGATGCAGTACTTCCCCCGCGCAGAGTAGATATGATTATGTAGTAAGAGAAGAGTTCTATCGGAGCAAACTCTCTCAGTAATTAGCCGCCACGTGTATCCTCGCAGTATGATTTAGAGATGTGCCATGAAGCCTCGCGAGGCTCATGACTTGATAGCACTGTCACATACTGTAAACAGGGAATCGTTGAATGCCACCCCACAAGCGTAAGTCCAGGCAAGAGAATCTTTTTATAGTTTTTCAGTCATAGAAAGGAAATACCAGTGCACCTTGCAAGACACTGTGCCAATCTATCACATTCTATAAGTTGGTTCTTTCCGTTAACTGGCACCCTCATTATTCCTACAACAGGAGTGCCATTAGCGGCTGCCCTTGGACTGTGCTTAGATGAGCATTAAATAGCTGTCTTCATGAGTTGGTTGACCTAGAGGTCTGAGAAACTGTTTCCTTAAGGAAACCTTTTCTTTGCTAGAACAATGGCAAGAGCCAAGGCTGAGAAACGCCGGTAGACTCTGCCAGTAGACTCTGCCATCAACAACACGTAACTGACATCACCTTGTCAGAAAAAATGACTCTACCAAGAGCAATCAGTTGGTGAAAATGCCACTTGAAATAATATGATCTAAGAGGCAAGAAACAGGAATGCTGAAGAGAGAACAAGCAAAATAAATAAAGAATACCACCATAAAAAAAGAAACATAACTTAATGACGACCACGCCAAATATTCATACGCGCCATGAATCGGACAACAGAACAGAAGCGGGTATGGAAATAAAGCGCAAAGAGACTTTGTCTCCCACCTCAAGTAAAACAAATATGCAAAATACTAAAAGAGACCGCACAATGTATGCTCGGAGACTGAACTTGGACAAGCAGAACGAACTGCTACAACTACTAAGTTATCGAATATGCAACAAGAACTAACTAGGTTCAGTTCACATAAGGGCTACTTCATCCTGACACAAGAAACCATCCTTTAAATGACTGTTCATGCAAATTCATCAAACAAAAAGGTCTACTGGATGGCAGCCATGCTTGTCAAATCTGCAGCTTATCATAATGAAGGGAAAGTCCAATTACTTAACCGTGAATATGAATAGGCCAGAACCTTTTCACCTCGAGGAAAGTGACATAATTAAGTTAGACATCTTCCAGTCCATGCCTGCTTTTAATGAGTGCTCCAAACGTTGCAATAATACTAAACCAATCTTACCTGCTCATCCTCTGTATAGAAAAGTGGGAGGGATCAGGGGTACAGTTCATGGTACAGTGTGTGATGTCACTTAACAAATCTTTTTGTTAACTGCTTCTAATCAAAAACGTTATTTGTTTTATTGATGCGGTTGACTGGCAGCCTGGATATCAGTTACACAAATGGCTTACTTTAATATCAGTCAGTTCAAATTGCTATGTTTACTTACACAATATATATATTTTTTAAAGGATACTTATAGGTGCTGAAGAATGAAGTTGCAGTTTAAAGTCATGTTTTTTTAACATCTCGACTGATAGGGGTCGCCCCACCCCCTTCTTCAGTGCTATGCCCCCCCCCCCTTTTTTTTTTAGATGCTTGGGGTTGCTCACACTTACACCTCTATAAAAAAAAAATCACAAAGGGTATGCACGCCAAATTTGCATCCTCATTCCAACATCCTGGGGATTCTAAATGTACTCAGAGTTTGTACATTCCCTCTGATAAAATGGCAAAAATATAGCAACATTTTTGGTTTTTGTGGGGAAAAAAGTGATGTGCAAGAATGTGTATATTTTTACCCAAAAAAACTGTGTTCATGAGAGGTTTGCTGTGATATGATGACTATCTTCCCAGTTTTCAGGAACAAGTAGAGTTTTATAAAAAATAAAAAAAATGTAACCACCATTTTTATATTTATCTAAGTAGTAGTCCACTGTTCTTAATGTTTGTGGTTTCAGCCTACTTGTAATTTGTGGTGGAAATAGGTGTGAAACCTATGGGTGATCCAGGAAAGCTATACATTTCTGAAAAGTAGATAGCATTCTGAATTCATCAAGGGGTCATTTATGTATATTTTTCAAAGTTTTCCCAAAGAAACAAACTGTCGAATTAAAAAAAAAGAAAGAATAAGCAATTATTTGTGACAAAGTTTTCATCTATAATTTCTCAATGGTGGATTTCCAAAAGCAATATACCATTACATCCACTAGACCATTCTGATTGCAGGGATATACAGGGATTGTAAATTCTCCAAAAACACACAATACCCTTAGCCAACAACTGAGCTGCATTTTACAATGAATTTTCATTGTGTACTGACTATACAGGAATTTATATGGTAAAATATAATTATTGAAAAATGGCTATGAAGGAAACCTATGTATTTCTGAAATGTGTACAAGAATTTGAAAGCAGTTGTTGTTTGTACACCTCTGAAGTTGTGGTTACCCAAACTATCACGACTCCGAGGGCATTTTTCAAAATGTCTTCTTTCTTGCACACTAACATATTTGAAAGCCACAAATGCAGAGAAATCCAGTTGGTAATAACAAATATTCTACTTTAATGTGTTCCCACACCTCTCCTGATACTAATGGTACCTCACCTGTGTGGGTAGGCCTAGTGCCTGCAACACAAAGTGCCCCGAAACAAAACCTGGTGACATCACATTTCACCAATGTTAATACTGATGTTGATGTAAGCCATGATACATCTGTGTATACAAACGAAACTGAAGCACTGTTGTCAAAATCTCCCGATATGACCTCTCCATCAACTCAGAGTCAGAACTATGTGGTCAGGCAGGCCCGCGACCTAGGCCTGAGGCTACTGATTGGCAGATTACAGGTGGGGTGGCAAGTAGTTAGCAGGACAAATATGCGAACAGGAAAAACACAGATTAGTTCCACAGATAGGCAACAACACCACAATGTTGGAAGATTGTCCCAAATAAAAAGCACAAGACCGGAGGGGCATGCGTTCCCAAAACACCATAAAGTTAATATGCCACATGAAGTTAGGAACACTCAGCCAATCAGGACATAGCACACACAACACACGAAGCGATCACACGCTCCACATGCTGGACATCTTGACTACATGCCGGACATCTGGACACATTGCCCACAGGCCATCATTGTGTCCACGCAAGGTCGAGACACACCTGCACTTGTCGTCAACTGGGAGTCATTTATGGCTCCATGACCAGGCCTACCTTCCTCACCCTAAACAGGATCTATGAATTGTTTTATGATGCTTCAAGAAATGTATAAAAAGACGCTCAAAACAATTGCACTTCAAGTCAGTCATCAGAACCGTTCCTATATACTGTACTACCGGCCGCAGTGTTTAATTAAACTAGCTATCCCTGTTTTGCCAAACACCTCTTGTCTTTGTTTTTTCAAGGAAAATTCATATTCGAGCAACAACCAGTAAAATTAACGCTTTTTTTTTACAATGTGAGTAGCTGTAGAATTTGGACCCTAGCTCAGCTGCCACCCAGGGAAACCTACCATACCAAGAAATTTTTAAACACTAAACACAAATTTTCCTCACATTTCTGAGGGAGGGTTCCAGAATCTGCAGAGATCCACAAATTGCCTACCACCCAGTGTTCCCACAAGTCTCCAGATAAAACAAACATTTGCAATGCATTCGGTCTCGCATTTACGCGAGTTTAAGCCATTGGCATTGTAAGTGACAATGCCTTTTATTTATGCTTTAAAAACTAAAACAAAAATAAAAGGCATTGTCATTTGCAATGTTAATTGCTCAAACTCGTGTAAATGCGAGACCTATTGCATGGCAAATGCTTGTTCTTTTTCAGCTTTCAGCCATGCTGCACAGCAGCTGTGATGCTGTACACCATGCCTGAGAAAACATTGACAAAGCCAGTACCTCCCATAAGTGAGACCTACTGGCTTTGTCAATGCTTGTTTTTAATGCACTTCGACCACACAAGGAAATGCATCTCCACAAACGTCAGACAATCCAAACGGGTGGGTCGCACATTTCCAACTGCATTCACAAATAAACACAACGCAGTATATAGCCCATCTTGACCCTCAGAACCCACCCCACCTAGCTTTACTCAGTCACTGTAGCACTCATTGCCTTCGAACCTGTACAGAGCTCCGCAGTCTTTTCGATTGGTTCACACTATTTAAATACCACATGCATGCATATATTACACATTCCAACATGAAGACTTGTTATTGTTAAAGCTACCGTAGAATGTACATTTGTGTTTTGAGAGGGGTCCTCATCGGGGTCTCAAGATTTCTTTTTCACCCTGCGGGTAATGGTAACAAGTCCAGCCCACCTTAAACTAGATGAGTGCCAGAGCGTGCGGGGAACACTACTCGAACTCCGACACCTCTGTGCTCCCAGAAGTCAGGCATGGGACTGCAGGCACCAGACCTGGTTCCAACTCCTGAGGAAGAAGTATCAGTCAGGGAGTCACAGCTGGATGTGGTCCCGATGCACACATACCTGGGCGGGGGTGTTGTCAACCCTCCCACCTCTAGCACAAGCCACTTAATTTACATTTCGAAAGGACTCCTGCCCCGCATAACGAAAAAAAATACACGTCACACCACCACCCCTGCTCTTTTTAACAGCCAGCCTAACTAACTTCCCTTTTACTTCTTCTATTCTAACCTTTTTGAGCACACTAGAAGCGTAACAAATGGTTTACAATTGCCCGTCTCTAAACTCCAAATGTCACCAACATGTTTAACAACACAGAAGCATTCAATTAGTAAACTCGCAATATAATTGAACACCTTTCTGCTACACAATAACCAGCTGCCTGTGTACACACAAGGGTACCTATTGCGCACTGCAACACTTTTCAATCAAACTTATCAGCATCCCATCTAAAACAGAGGGCTACAGTCAGACCAAGACACCCTCATGCACAACATAGCATCAACGCTCTATAGTTGGCAAAACCAAGCCATCTCAGCAAGCCTACCCTGCAGCGCACCGGCAACACAGATCTCCAAACCATTCAGACACCATTAAACATTTCCTCACCCTCATACAAACATCACACTGCAAGTTTTGCGCTGGCGGATGATATTGTCTGGACAGCAATCTGCATACAAAGGCAATGACTGGAGAACCGGCAAAACAACTCAACGAAAAACAGTGCAATCCTTCAGCACATCCATCTACATACACAGAGATGAGCATGATGAAACTCATTTTACTTTCACATTAACCAACACTAACCATTGCTCAACCAGGCCTATCCGAGACATGTGTTGAGCCTTCCAGGAGTGGGAAGAAAACTCAGACATTTGTGAATATGAGACTATTGGGAGATATCTAGGTGGTGCGCCTCATGTCGATCCCTCGACATTTTCTTGCCCTCAATGTCCTGCAAACTTCAAACTTTGCCTAAAATCATGATTTTCTTGGCATCTCTGTGGAGTAAACTTCTGGAATCTGCGGGAATCCACACAATTCCTACCACCCAACATTCCTTCACTTATCCTGATAGAAATGATACCCAATTTGTGTGGTTGGGCCTAGTGCCCATGACAGGAACAGATAAAACTATTGGCAATGCAAGCCCTAGGTGAGGATACCGTTATGATGATGGTGCCTCCAGATTCGCACATTATATTCAACAGACAGTTGATGCTTTCTATATGCACATAAATCTGTAATTGGCAGACGTAAATCACTGTGAGACTCTACATTATTTATAGACTATGTGAATGCAGGGAATAAACAATTAACGCAAAATAATTGACTTTGCAGGGTTACAAAATTAGAAGTGCATCTTGACTTATGTTTTTCATTTAGTTAATTTCATGAACTGACCCGGTATCTTTTGAGAGCAGATAACCCCAACAAGCAGCACCCTTTTCCCGAACATTGTTTTTTACATTTATTTTTTATTTACCAAATGACATCTGGGGTCTTGAGTCCCTTAAGTTGTCTTATCAATATACTGAAAATAATTTCATTTTTGTGCACTGGGATTCTATCACAGGATAGTGCACCAAAACTGTTCTTTGCAGAGAGGGTCAAGAATATGGGACCGCTATCACAAAATACCACTGGTTTATCATCTCCAAAAATGAGTAGACACCGATTCTTACCTTCATGCCTGCATCCTTCACTGCAACCTGCTGAACTTCATTTTGTTTTGAATCTTTGGCATGATCTGCAGTCGCTTCCTCGTCTTTTAATCTGTGCACAATTGTTTGCACCGTTTTGACCATGTTCTTCAGTTCATCTGGATATGGTGTTGGGTATCGCTTCAGATTTCCCTCCTGCACAAATAGAACAGGCATGGCATTTATTGGTCAGTGAAAAGCAAATCATATAAGCATTACAAGATAAAGAATGAAAAGCCAATTATAAATAATGCTGATCAATAATTATCAAAACAGAAATTAAGGCTGAAGGTGGTATGAACTGTAAATCAAGTCTGATTGAAGCCTTTAAATGGGAACGCCTATCTTAATACTAATTTCCCCAATGTCAAATATCTCTTGGTAAAAAAGGTTTCTAGTTTTGGCTTTAGTCAGGTGATCCTATTTGGGAAACAGCCTGGTACCAGCTCATTTTCACTCCCATATAATAAACAGACATTTCTGAAAATATAGACACATTCAGCTTCCAGGCAGGAATGATACTCTGCCCGCATCTTTTTAAACGTGATCCTCTTAGCCCTTGCTCGACCGGCAACCTCACCATCATCTACGTATAATGCAAGTAAAGAGAGGAGGTTTGTGAGGGGATGCGGACAGCTTTCATTTCATCAGTAAACCTAAGGCCCAAAGTGGCAGACGTCACTAATTTCATTTTAAGAAAATTAGGTGCACTGCAACAGCAGCCAGGGATCACTTACCAAACATCAGATGAAGCCACGCTCACCTCCCATGTAATACTACAAGAACAGCAATATTTCTATAAACAGGGGAAGGCAGGATTATTTCTACAACCTACCGGTACAGCTCTTAAAATACATTTTCACACCTTTAGGTAAAATCATTAACTTGGCTGTCACTGGAATCCCACTTCCACTAGCGGGAGGGAGGCCGAGTGGCTTCCAGTTTGCAGTAGAGATAGACTGAAGCTGCTTACCAAGGAGAACAAAGCCCATCGTAGACCATTTTCTCGCCCCTCGACCAAGATCCGTTTACTTGCTTCTCTTCCATGGAAGGCACTTCTCGTGCATATCAAGATTTCAAAATCTCTCTGAAGACACATTTTGCTCACTGAATTTGAGTTTAATGGACCACAACTTCAGGCGTGCCTACACATCTTTATTTGTAAACGTAATTTTCACATGCAATACAAACGTATTGTAGAGTTATCATATAGATTGAGCAACTCCTCGTTACCCTATTTGTCTGCCCTTCCCCACCGTCCTGTGGAGCAACATTCCCTAACCATGGTTTAGGTAAATCCACTGAAAAGCCACTGGTGTGCCTAAGTAAGGATACTTATGTACAAGCATTTCTCAGATTACAAATACACATGAAAGCCTGGAAGAAATGCGTCATACGTACTTAGATGTATGACATTTCAGAGTAAAGGAGAACATAAGAGATCACTACTTAACACCAGAAAAGAAAATTGTTCATAGAAACATAGATATTTCAGGACTGTATAATGAGAGAGTGAGTTAACAGGTAAGAAAGGCTACCTCATGGATAGGAGTCTTCTTGCCTATTTAAAGCCCAAATATAAGGCTTTTTTGTACTCGTAATGTAATATGTCACTTCTAAGGACAACCATGTAGGGCCTGGAGGCCAGACTGAGCTGTATTCACTCGCTGCTCACCAGACTCCATCCGAGTGTCCCAACACACACACGCTACAGTAAGAGACTAACTAATGCAGATTTAATGTCAATGTGGGGAGTGCAATGGGCGAGCTTATATTTGAGAAAGACCAGTATCAACCCGATACACTTCCTATAAAAATGTGTCTGTCTGGTAGACAAGACCCTGGCTTCACCTCCGAGCAGTACAAGTAGGGTCCCATGTGAATCAGACTTCCTAAAGTTTTTGTTTATCCTAACTTGCAACATCTGGCACTTTTATATAAAAACATTGTTTTATTTGAAAAACCGAATAAATAATGTAAGCATACTCAATACCCATGTTGATTGTAGCTTGTATGTATTATTGCAAACGTGACTTTTTTTTAAGCTAGACAACTGATTTTATTTCCTTATATTATCGACCTTGAGATCTAAGGTCATGGTACCATCTACAGGAACCCCCATACTCTTAACTTTACAAGTGTGATTTATTGGCCAATTAAATTAACAGTGGGGAAACTAAGTGCATTTTCAGGAGCTGGAATGTGGACTCAGATTATGACCTATGTTCGTCCTGTCTTCAGGATCAACCAACTTTGACACATCGAGTCTGTAAAGTTCAGTGAGTCGCTGGCGGCGTTTTCAGCAGTGATAGCAACTGTGGTGCCAGGGAGGAGCTCTCCATCAGCGTTATCGACCTCTTGCTTACCAGTGCCATCTATACCTCCTCAAGCCTCTTTGCTCCCTGTCTGTGCGTCCACATGCACCAAAGGTGTGGGCTCTCCTGCATCGGGGGGTGTACACTGATGCTTACAGCGACACACTATTTCCTTCACAAAACAGGTCCACAGACTATCAAACTTATAGGAGGGCAAGTAACCTGTGGGGTAAACTGGGTGCTGTCAGCATATGACTGAAAGACCAATTATTCTTAACTCGCAACAGGTGAGAGGGTTTTAATGTAAACATATTGCATGGAAGCCTCAAATAACTGCATAAAGCACACAAGACTACAACCCACCAATAAAAAATATGCATCTAATGTATTTATTGCAACAAGGCATAGCACCTAAACTTATGAAAATCGTAGATTTACTGATTTACCTCTAAACCAGTTTTTTTTTTTATTTGCTGATGGGAAACTCACAATTATTTTTATCTGTCAGAAGTTGCACCTTAACATTTTTCCTTCTGCAGAAATGTTTTTTCTCACGTGGAGCAATCTGTTACCCCACAAAAATGGATGTTTACAGTGTCTCACCGACCCCCATTGGTACAGCCATGAGCCAAACCCCAAACTCTAAACTTTCTGCGACAGAAAATCCACTATACCTGCACAAATTTGTGTTTGTAATAACCCGTGATTCTTTGAATCAGGATGCGGTACTAAGCACATTAATACATTTTAGGGGGCCTCGTCTAAACTTAGAAGTGGTGAAAGATTGTAAATCATTCCCCAGGTGAGGTCTGGCATCACTTAACAGGTGAGGAGAAATTTGACTTGTTTGGGGGGGGGGGGAAAGCAAGTTTGTTGACTGACGCAAAATAAAGAAACAAATACAGGTGATTCCAACTATCATTGTAATCCTTAAGTCGCAGGAACGCCACAGCAATTAAAAAAAATACCGAAAGTGTCAGGAAAGGAAAACACATGCACACATCTCATTATTACAGAATTGTATTTCAAGAGAAAAAACATTTTAAGTTCCCTGCGAGCAGTCTCGCTCTTGCCGTAAATGGCCAATTGATATGTTCTCATGACACACAACCCTTGCATGTGTCTCACCATCTGAAGTAGAACGAATGTTTAATGCCAGTCATCTGGCCTCTGCTCTCAAACTAATTGAGACTTTTACATTTTCCAAAAATACAAAGGTGAAAACGTTAGTGTCTTAAATTATGTAGTGCATCATTTTAAAGGATTAGCTTTGGAAGGGGGTAGAGATGGTCCATTTAAGACCACATTCAAGATGTTGCTCCACACGAATACTTTCAGGTGAACTTAACACAAATTTTTATTTTTTTATTTTACAGAGTTTTATATAGCGCGACCTTTGACCCGAGTTGGGTATCAGAGCGCTTTACATAGCATCAGTTGCATTACATGAGGACACATTTTTTTTTTGTTAGGCACAGGGAGATTAAGTGATTTGCCAAGAATCACAAGATGTTCAGCGTCAGTGCCGAGACTCGAACCCAGTTCCACAGATTCGAGGTCGACCGCCCTAGCCGTTAGGCCAACTCCTCTCCCTTACTTATGCTCATGCTTTGAGCACAGTAGAAGTTTGAAAAACTTCCAGTTACAGAACATTTTATTTGAGTAATGCAGGGAAAGGAGAATGCAGAGTTGGACACTAACCCTGGGTGGCACTTCTCTCTCATCCTTGTCTTCATCGCACTCAAATGCCACCTGTGCACGCTGCTTCCTCTGCTCTTCCCACAAAGATGGATTGAAACTCTCGTTATCTGAGACAAACAAAACTGAAGAAACAAAAATTGGAAAAAGTGTTAATAGGTACAATGAAAAGGACACAAACTAAATCTCAATCAATGTCACACATTAAAAATGGGCCATGCACTTGTTTCCTAAGCTCACAAAGTGTTCCTCTGAAATTAGTCAGAAGTAGCATTTAGGATGGCTGTACATACAACAAGCACAAAGTACAAGCGAGCCAGTCAAACTCCCTTCACCGGCTTCTCTAAACTACAGCAGGAAAACCCTCTTGGAGTCTTTTTATGAATGTCACCATTCTGCTTTACAGCCTATCGCTTTAAGATCTCAATAAACAAAACACCATGCAAATATCACATCCGGACTACTCCCCCGCCGCAGCCACATAACACAACACCTCCGACAACTCCACGGCTTCCCAATCAGCAAGAGAATCCCCTTCAAGCTCGTCACACATGCCTACAAAGCTCTCCACAACACAGGACCAGAATATCTGAACGACCGCCTCGCATTCCAAATATCCGCCGGACAACTCCGCTCCGCCCAACTCGCCCATGCCTCCATCCCACGGATCCACAAGACGAGAACTGGAGAAAGATCCTTCTCCTACCTTGCCACCAAGACCTGGAACACCCTGCCCCTCCACCTTAGGCAATCTGCAGTGTTGACTCAATTCAGAAAGGACCTCAAGACCTGGCTCTTTGACTGAACCTCCACACCCAGACGGATCAACAGCACCCCTCCTCAGCGCCTTGAGACCCTCACGGGTGAGTATCCGCGCTCTAAAAACCACTGATTGATTGACTCGTGGAGCATATAGGGGAGTAAATTGAGGCTCAACTGATTCTGTGCCCTTAGGGGTCTGAGTCTGTTAGAAATATTCACTCCCTTACATTAGAGGGCACATTGAGGAACACAGCGTGAGGTGGCAGGGTATGGGTCTCCTGCATCTCAATGCCATAGTGGCTGATTTGGACAGAGAAAGCAGAAGGACAAGGTGAAAGAAGAATACAAAAGGGGTAACCTATTTGAACTTCTGTTTAAAAACTTGCAGGCTCTGTATAGAGGGCAAGGATGGAATGCAGACAATGGGACCCGACTGGTCGGGGAAGTCTGAGAGGTCCAGGGCAATGGGGGCCACGCCCAGAGGCTGAGTGTAGGCACTGTCACGGGAAGGGGCACTGAGTGAGGCATTTCCCCAAGAAGAGGAACAGAGACCCTAGACTTGATTGGAAGACTGTACTCCACCCTTCACGCGACCAGTTTGTCAGCCCCCATGTACCCAAAACCAATAACTCCAACATCATGGACCCCTTCGGTTTATGATGGGTTCTCCGCCCCCAAGGTGCCTAACACTATGATGCCTTGCTATGTGTTGGACCCCGAGGGCCCTCAGGTTACTGTCATCACTGATGGACGTCCCTATGAAAGGTTGGTCGGCACAGGATATGCCTCATCTTCTTTGGGGACGGGCAAATACTGCCATGACATGTTAACACTGTTGTTCAGAGCTTTGCTGGCACCCTCACCAGTCTTCCATTATCTGAACCTCTGTCTCTTTTGGCCCCATTAAAGATAAATACATGTTTCATCTCAGCCATCAAGCCTTTGATAATCTGTTTAGTCGTGACCTCTTATGTAAAATGAGAGCCATACTTTATTGTGATCCTAAAGGAATGTACCTTTTCCCCCACATTTTGAGGTCCACATCCTTTGCTCTATACCAGCCACCGTCTCACCTGAAGAGGCTGGACTCGATGTACCTTCCATGCTTATGGTCTACTCACCCAAATGAATTTGGTCGGCTGAAGTCCGTTCACTTTGTACAGATCACTTATTGTACTGACCGTCCATTTCCATGTCAATGGCAGCACCCTCGTCCATGGACCCCTATTATTGAGTCTCTTCTACCCCTATACTTCCCATGAAAAAGCCCAAACCTTTGCCAGATTGTAACCCACAGTACGTTTTGTGCAGGACCTCAAAGCAGTAAACAAATTTGTCATCCCAGTGGTCCCCAATCCAACGACTATTCTTAACACTATCCCGGCAAGTGCTACCCACTTTACCATGGTGAACCTTTAGTGTGCCTTTTTCTCTCTCCCAGTCTACCCTGAATTTTAGTTCTTATTTGCATTCACTTTTGAGAGTCACCAACTTTGTTGGACAAGATGCCCCATGGGGTATTGTGAAAGTCCCTCCTTCTTTTCCGGGTATACTGAAGGAAGATTTGCAAGATGTTGAGCTCTTGGGGGACCCTGTTCTGACACAGTACGTGGATGATATTTTGTTGTCCAGTACCTCTGCTGAAGTCTCCCATTCTGACTCTCTTGTCCTACTCACGGAGCTTGCTTAGCAAGGCCACAAGGCAACACTCTCCAAGCTTCAGTTTTGCCTCCCAGAAGTCACATATCTATGCCATGTCATTCCCTATGACTTTACCCCTCTGACACCTTACCATGTGCAAGTGATACTGACCATTCCTAAGCCTGTTAATAAGGGGTAAGTGCACCAATTTTTGAGTGCTGCTGGAGATTGTCAATTGTTGATCTCAAATGTCAATCTCATTGCCAAACCATTGTGTGCGCAGATTGCTGACAGTACCCTAGATCCACTATGGTGAACACCTTCAGGGGAGGAGGCTTTTACTACCCTTAAGCAAGCATTGGCCACTGCCCCTGTATTAGGTTGCCATGATTATCAAAAGATATTCACACTGTACTGCCACAAGCATAAAGGAGTGGCCTCACTCTGCCCTTTTCAGGCAGAGACCATTGGACTACTAGTCTGCTCTCCTGGACCGTGTGGCCCAAGGCTCTCTTGTTGTGAGAGTTGCTGATATTGTCCTAGGACACCCATTGACACTTGCAGTCCCACACGCAGTGGCAGCCCTGCTTCTTCTTTCCAGTACCCAGCATCTCTCAGTCCAGCACCTGAGGTGCTATGAACAGGCCCTGCTTGGAGACACAAATCTGACAATAGTTAAGAGCACCACTCTCTCCCCGCTTTGGAGGATCGTAAACCTCACCACTGCACCCAAGTTGTGGCCATTACTACCACTCTGCATCCACACATTAATAGACACATCCTTGTCTAATGCGGATTACATCCTTTACACTTATGTTTCTGCTTTGTGAGATGAGATTGGTGCTTTGTGCGTTAGCTACACTGTGTGCTCACAATCAGCTGTAATAGAGGCTGCCGCCTTTCCACAAGCTTGCAGCACACAGGTTGCAGAATTGGTTGCCCTCACTAAAGCATGCAAGTTGTCTGCTGTAACTTGTGCCTCTATTTATACTGACTCTTGTTATGCTTTTAATGTTTGGCATGCTCTCCCCCCGTGCAGCTCCACCACTAAGTGCTGCCCTCTGGGCCCCCTGAACTCTCCGTTTGTTGGGTGTTCGAGGCCCTCCTCCACCCACAGGCTCCTGCCTATTCCTCATCCCTGGCGATTCAGTGGGAGAGCACTCTGCTCTTCTGCCTCTCTTGGCTTTTTCTGTGCCCTCTTTTCTCTTTCTGCTCTCTCTGCTCTCTTTTTTGCTTTTCTCTCTCCTCTCTCGGTTCTCTTCTTGCTCCCCCGTGGACCCTCCCCCCTACAGTGTGTCCTTCCCACTCCCACTTCCTAGCTGACCGCCCTCCCCCCAACCCCTACTTAATGATGGCCGCTGCGTGGCAAGAAGAGCTACAGCGCTGACCTGGTCAGTGTGACTGCTCTCCCCCTGTGCAGCTCCACCACATTTTCTCTCTGCTCTTTTTTTTCTCATTTCTCTCTTCGCTGTTTGTTCTCTTCACCCACCCCACATTGTCCTCCAACTGCTGCCTAGGTGCCCCTTCCCCCCTCCAGTGTGTCCTTCCCGCCTCCCAGGTGACCACCCTGCCCCCGACCCCTACTTAATGGCGGCCACTGCACCACCCTCCTAGAGAACCTCCCAAACATAGGACTGAAGCAACTGGTCACCGCCCCCACGCACACAGCAGGACACACACTCTACCTTGTCTTTGCAGAAGAAAACAGCTTCTCCTACAGCCACACCACAGAACCTCTCTGGACAGACCACCACTGCATCCACTTCTCCTTCAGAAAGCCCACCGTACACAAGCACGCCCACCATATCCACCATAGAAGCTGGAACAACGTCCCCGAAGACCAGGTCACCTCCGCCCTCATCAGCACCACATAATCACAAGCGCAGTGGAAAAAAGCTAAATGGACGAACTTAAAAACAAGTGCCTCCCAGGGAACACACAAAGCAGCTATTACACAGAGTCTTTTCGTTCAGGAGTGTATCTACGACAACCTAATTGGATGCCTTAAAACCTTAAATGAGTTTCTACATTATTCTACAGCAGATCAAAACAAACTGAACGTAGCAATTCTTTGAAACACCAAAAGGCAGCTTCTCCATAATAGCCAGACAGGTAGCACATTTTGTAGTCAATCAGTGTATGGGGAGAGGAATGTTAATGATTCTCAGGACTTAATAGCTGAAGACTAATGACCATCAGGGGGCCGGGTGTGTAGGATTTAATTCTGTGAAGTAGCCTTCCAATAGTCAAAATGTCAACGTCATCTGAAACCTTATGTTCAAGAGAAAGGAAATAGGGCCCGATAACCAATGAATAATGGTTATGAGGAACAGACAGAAGTAAGATGGTAAGTTTAGCACTCAAGGCTGCAACCACAAATAGATAATGATTAAACGACACTGGCGCACTCTACTGCTAAGTGGAGCTAATATAGACAAGAACACCCAAGAGGTTAAGGAATAGTTTGCAGTCTTGAAATGTCTGCTACGGTTACGCCTGTCAGACAGCTGAGACACATACAGATCATCACCAGGCAATGGGCCTGCCATCAGAAGAACACACTGCAGAATGGGCACATGCAGCAACTGAAGCAGCCAGAGAAACGGAAGTCGAGTAAAGTGGACTGAAAGCAAGGTCTAGTCAAACAGAAACCGGTGCAACTAAAAACAAAGGTGTACATATATTGGAAAACAGTGTGATAATTAGAAAGCATGAGTTGGACACTGACCACCGAAGGTGCACTCCTTTAAACCACCTTTCAGCTGTAATTTCTGTGTGAGGATTTTGGAAAAGGGCTCTATATTCAGGATGGTTGTAGATACGAGTGACTCGGCATGAGAGCGGTTGGGATGGAAGTGACTGGCTCACACACAACACTTTCTCTTGGCTGTCAGCATGCAAGAGTTGTCTCCGACTACCCTCAGTTTGGGCATCACGGGTGTTACGGGTGGTATGAGTTGAGACCTAGCATCTCTAGTGATTTGTTGGATTGCTCTCCTGGTTTCTGAAGTCTCATAGGACTGTAACGCTGCTTAACTTTACAGTCCACTCAGACATCTGTGAGATGCCACTGAGCAGTGCATAGACCTCGATTATAATGCCTGTGGAAGTGACAGCACATGCCCTTTGATCTGGTGCTCTCATAGTAAGTGACAAAATGTGACCTTAGAAACCCCATGGCCAATATTATCACAGGAAGTGACAGAGCACGACCTAGGAATTCCGATTGTTCAAAAAACAACCCCGCTGCGTGCATGCATGGAAAGAGACAAAAGAACAATTCTTGCTGACTGGCAGAAACATATGAGTAGAAGATCTTGACTGTGTAGATAAAAATGGGCAAAATGCCTCCGTTGGTTAACAATTGCAGCCGACATCTGCTCTGATTTGCAGGTCACAAGTTAGAATCCCTGTAGGTCAAAGTCATCATCCCACCCTACTGAGTTCGGGGCACTACGTACCCCTTAATTAGGTAATCGTAACACATACAACAAACTGGTGTTTGAAACGACTCAAGTGTGGTCTGAAGTGCTATATAAAACAGTTCTATTGTGTAGGTGCAAAGTTGAGCACTTAATGCACTCCATAACAGACCATAGTACGCATTCTGCACACTGCACAGCTGTACGTGAAATGCCCCAGCTTCCGAACGTCCTTCATACAGTAATCTCGCTCATTGGTTGGGCTCACTGTATCTCTCTTCAGCATCTGGTGAAAGTGTTGCCACTGACCCTGCCAGATTTGATGAGTAGATCCCATTTATTAGTCAATATTGCATCAGACCTTTGTCAGCGCGGTTTGAAGATGGTGTGTTCTTGCTGGTTGAACTTGTATGGTGACAGTATAGCCGGCACCTTGCACAGATTATTATTATTATTATTTATTTTTGTAGAGCGCATAGTCACCCAGAGGTATCCCAGCGCTAGGAACCCTAATTCTACAGTTCAGCGGACCAGGGGCAGAGAAAAGGAGGGGGGGTGGGGGTGGGGGGGGTGGGGGGGGAAACAAAGACTCCGAATAAGGGGAGGGCTTAAGACCTTTTACTCTTTCTTTATTTGACCTATTCACAAACACAAAGCTTTCTCCATAACGAAGTAGATATTGCAGACTGTCTGACTGACGGTCAGTGTTTATGTATGCCAGTGATTCATTTCCATCCATGGGGACTACAGGGGCAAACGTAAACCTGAGGTAAATTGTTGCCTAAGCTGAAATATATTGCAGTGAGTGTCTCAAATGGCCACTCTGCCTGCTTATTCAACAAATCCACTGTTCCAGCACCAGCCTATCCGAGCTTCAAGAGCTACTGCGCGCGGGAGCGCGGTCTGTTGCGGGTACGTGCAGACTTCAAAGGACACACTACGTCACGCCACGTCAATCGAGCTTCCGGGGTTGCTTCACCACCCGACGTGACCAAGCCGGCCCCATTCGTACAAGTGTAAATTAAAGTAGGTGGCTGCTAGTGCACGTGCGTACAGTGCACAGTGCTGCCCGTCCGCACTCACCCACCACCCAGCAGTGCACATGGTTAGTTTTTTAACCAAAGCGGAAATCAATGAATCAGTCTTATCTAATCGGTTTATAATTTATCCCTTCTAATATGAACCACCACTTTTTTGACAAATAATGGTAACCAGGGTCGTTAGCCAAGTGGCAGGGTTCACAACACGCCTAGGGGTTGCAGTCATGACCCATGGTGGCCCCCATTTGAGCAGCGGAGGAGCTGCACAGGGGCCCCTGCTCTCGCAGAGTCATATCAAAGCTCACACCGTCCATTACTCACTCACTATGTTCATGTACTTCACAGCAGCTGCTGCCCCTCGGGACTGGAGTAGATGAGTAGAAGACTGGAAGGGAAGGACGAGCATATATTTGTTTAGGAAAAGGCAATGGAGGGAGATTCGGGCGCGAAAAGAGAACAGGTTGTCCTGGCTTGGGCATACAATTAGCAATCTCATTGTTTTGGCTTTAAGACAATTCGAGGCCAAGTAACAAAAGCCCCTGAAAAAGCCTATGAATAAAAAAACATATCCATTAACACATGAAACTCGTCAAGTGACAACATTTAAGTAGCCTTTGGCAGTCACAGGGAAAGCGCCCTGCTTCGAGGCGCACTATCAGGCCAGTTGGCTATTGGAAGTACTTTGCCTTCTAAAACCAAAGGGCAGCACAGAAATCTTGCGGCAGAGAAATACGATTAACGGCTATTAGAGGGGGTTCGTGAGCAGCCGCTCAAGGGGACCAGGAGGCACTTCCCACCGACAAATAATCCTGCCCAATTAAGTCACAGAAGAAATACACCAAGCCAATATTATTCTCCAAAGCAATACAGGAAAAGCAGGCTTGAAAACACCTGAATGCGAGCAAGTATTCAGCTGGAGTCCGTCCACTAACATCTTTAGCACTAGAGCGACTTCAAGAGGCACATGCACTTTGAATGCTTTAATCACTCCCAAAACCAGCACCATCTCTTGGTCGGAGAACCCTTTCACAAAGCAGCAACTAAGCAAAATGGTGAGAGACTGTCACAAGGCTAACCCTTGATGCAAGGTTCTCAGAAAGTATCAAGCACTTTACGTTCATCTATCAACAGGCAATTAAGCACCACCTAATACAACCGTAATCGGCTAAGTGCTTGAGGATTTGTAGAGCTAAGACCTAGCAACTCTATGGACGTTAACAAGAACTGCCTGTTTCCATACATTGTACCCGGCTAAACACCACTTGTTCCAGATAGCGTCTAGATTAACACGACAAGCTCGTTACATGGATTCCATACAGTGCTTTCAATACCACAGGCAAACAAGGAGCCGCATTGAACCGCGTCTCAGCCAATCTCCGTAGTTTACTGAAACCTCTGCTCAGGTGTGTTATGGCCAAGAGCAACATACAAGCAGCGGCCCTTCTCCTCATAAAACATGAACAAGGGTGTGAAGACGAGACAAGCACCAAATCCTCAATACATTCCGAACAAACAGCTACTGTTTGCGCACGTACACTGTAGCCAGTCAAGCGCCCTCGCTTCCCTGGAGTATATATGGCACAGTGTAGCCTTCCCTGACACATCCTATGAGCTTCTCACAGGCGGTGCACAGCCCGGATCATGGAGTCTAGCCAGCCAGTAGATTTAGGGATTTGGACTACCTACCCCTCGACCGCCCGGATTGAAGCAGCAGTGAGGGGCTGCCCTGCTCAACGCTACCCACTTCTCTAACAGTACAAAGCCACAAGCAGCGCTGAACGCTACCCAATGCCAGGATAACACAAGCAGCGAGGGTTTGCCTTCCTGAACAGTACCCAAAAGCGGGTTGGTCCCCAAATGTTAAATGCATTGAAAAAATAACCCCCACGCCTTACCATTCCACACAATTCTCAAAACATGCATGGTACTTTTTATTGCAGTTTGAGATCTTACTCGTATTTATATCATTTATCACTCATTGGTTGTTTGCATCTTTTGAAGCGAAGCAATTAAACAAGAAAGAGAGACAACACAGTTTCTTTGATGGGCGTCAATAGTCAGAATTTGCAACAACTGAGTGACATTTACGGATGTGTCCCAACTCCAAGAGCGGATTTGTGCGTTTGTGTGAAAAAGGACGTACTCCCGATAGATTCATAATCCAACTAGTATTATGACATATTTAAGAGCCTGGACAAAATTAGACAGCAGTCCGTTTTTATTCAAATAAGTTTAGGATTAATAATTGAGGAACAGTGTTATGGTCCCTACGACTACTATAAATGAGGGTGTGTCGCAGCACAGAGGCGCGTGCCCAGCAGGCCCTTTCACTTCTGCTTGCAGTTAATGACCGTCAGTTATGCGCATAGTCACTTCCCTAAAGGCCTCAACGCGCTTCCACCGGTGTAGATTTACGGTTTATGACTGATATATAAATACAAGTCATATATCAGACTGTAATGAAAAGTTTCTTGCATGTTTTGAATATTGTGTGAAAAGACCAGGCACGAGGGGTATTTTTTGAGGTAATATTTAATGCAAACAATGAAGTGACACACACCCCTATCTCTATAGCAAACTCACATTCCCAAGTTTCTAAGCACTCCCAACTGATGGAGAACTTGCATGTCAAAAGGGGTGTGTGCTTCCTTCACAGTGTGTGCAACGTGTTCCTGCCGTCTGCCCGCGTCTATATACTGGACACCGAAGGAAAGGAGCCGGGTGAGTGGTCCTCGTTTGTTTAATCACTAAGGAGCAGCTAACTGCTCATAACTGTGTAAGACTGTGTGACGCAATTTACAAATCACAGCTGTCAGAGCAGAACGTGATTATCAGCTCTTAAGGCTGAGCTCCCCTTCTATATCCCTGTATATGTAAAGTAACAGATTGTCCCTTTCTTCATTTTTTTTTAATGCAAAGCATTGAAGACGGTAAAAGATCAGCTGCGTGACACATTCGTGTATTATATTTATTTCTACGAGTACTTCCAGCCACTGATCCGGCCTCGCAGCAGCATTAGGTTTGGAACTTTCCAAGGACTCGATCACTCGTGTAGTTAGCCACGGTCTAATTTTTATGTCACTCGTGCAAAGTCGAAATACGTTGAGACAGCCTAATAGCCACATGGCTACAACATTTCATCGAAACTCGCAGTCGCCCAAACATGCGCACTGGTTAGATGCCTCGTCGTGACACTGAATGAAGTTTCACTTGAACCCTTCAGGTGGGAGGTGAACTCGGCATCAAAACACCGCTAAGAAACTCACTGAATATGGTCTCGGTTGCATAATCGAGCGCCCAAAACCGTGACTCCAGGATGGCACTGTGCTGAACCGGTAGGAAAACCTGGTCCCAGCCCTGGCACAGAGAACAGAGCGGGAACAGATAGAAGAGGCCAGAGCACTGGGCCCAGAACCGGTGCCTGTTCCACCTCTGTCAACAGTGGGACTCCCGCCTGGCTCACCCTGGGAACAGTCTACCGACTGAATGCCCATTCAAGGTTCAGTCCAGGCCCTTCTCCGCTGCTGGGCCTGGCTACCCGCCTCACACGGGCATCCTAAATTCTGTTGGTCTGTTTTGCTGAATGAAGCCTGTGTAATTCTTTAAGCCTGAGGTTCTTAGTGAGCGCTGCAGTGTATGAGGCTCACATCTGTCCATTCCCTACTGGTAGTTTTTGCACACGACTCCGCGGCTGCTCAGTCGGGCGTCAGGGCAGGGAAGCCGCAGGCATCTGCTCTGCAGGGAGTGAAAGGAGCTAGACAGGGCCACGGTAGAGTTAATGCACAACTACGAGAACAGGCACATGACTGTTTCATTGTAGCATTTCTAAAAGCAAACTATATCAGTTATGAAAGATGATGTGTTTTGATTATGCAAGACCCATGTGACTGAGCTTACCAGGGGCAGTGTGAAAATGTGAAATGGTCCTAGACCGCGAGAGGAGCAGGACATGCAAAGAAAAGGCTTCGGCACTCAATTTCGCTTTTTTATCATACCAGGTCCGATGACGCTGCTGAGAGAGAGGTGCTATTAAAAGCGCACAGGGGCCAAAATCAATAAACGAGCAGCCTCGGCAAGGTCCGGCTGGCTGGAGCTTTCATTCTGAAGTCGGATACAGCCTGCAGTTCACCTTAAAGTGCCCGATTTCCTGAAAATCGAGAATCAACTACGCTCTAAGAATTATTTCCAGTGACAGGGTTTCACCACAAGAACCAAAGACATGCAACCACAGAGCTGCAAAACACGAGACGTTTTTGAACCTGAGCAGCCATCCACTACGCTTTGAAGTTTCCCTCTAAAAGACTAACAAAATTCTATTTAAAAAAAATAAAAGATTTCTCACATTCCTGAGACGTCCCTTTTCAATAGCCGGGCCTTTGACGTCTAAAACCTATAGAAATTGAGGTTCTGTGACAAAAGCCCATTCTTTAGAGTCTGGCTTGAGCGGCCATCACTTTGGACAGCCAATGCACGGTTCAGACATTTTGTCCTTAAAGAGATTACTCCTACCGTCCTCTGTCCTCGGTTGCTGGGGGAACATGTAGTTTGTGAGCACCGTTCTCTGTGTCTCCGAGTCCACTTCCTTTTGCAGGGGGATGAGCGGCTTTGACTGAAAATGGAAAGCGCATGATTAAACATGTCACATGGGAGAAGAGAATCTCAAGAATCTACATGATTCACAGTACTGTGCCCGATTCACAAGCTGCATCCATTCTACAACACAAACATTTCTAAAATGATCGTTAGTATGTAGGTCTCAATTTGCGACTACTTCTGAAATTCAGATATCACAAGCAAGGCGTAGACACTGAACTTGGGGGAAATAACTGAGATTTTAGAAAGACACAGAACAACACCCACCTGATTGTCGGACAACCACATAGCAGTCAGCTGTTGCAGCTTTGTGAAGCTAAAGGGCAAATTCTTCAGCCTGAGAACAACAGAATTGGAGTTTAGAATAAAAAAAATGCAATCCACTTAAGTGTTAAGCCTCGCGCTGCCCTTGCAAACACAGAAGCACATCAGAGAATGAGACTGCAAGAGATGCTTAACAGAGCCACGTTTATAAAACATCAGGTGTTGGACAGGAGAATACTCTCATATCACATTTTTCTGTTGTGATGTTCATCTGTTTTATAGTTTTGTAGGGCGTCGTTGAAACGACTGGTACTAACAAACACGTTAGTCAAAATCTATCCTGGGACATTATTATGATCAGGGGCACTGGAATTATACGGCAGAGGAGGGTGAAATTATGCTAATGAGTTGGGTAAATTATGCTGCAAGAAAAGGAAAATTATGCGGCACATTTTATGATAGTATTACATAATTATTTTGTCGTTTTTAAACTTGTTAACTCAGTCTGGGCATTAGATGAACCTCATTAGTATCAGTTTAACACTCAAATATAGCAATAAACTACAGATAGGTGAACAGTTAACCTGTGCAGAGGGCCTTTCCCTGTGCAGCAAAACGTGTCGCTGCGTTTTTAGTAACTTTTGAACCATTTGAGCTAGAAACCACATTTTTTTGCTAAAATCTGCACATTATGTGGCAGATGATGAATTATGTAGCAAATGACGCAAATCTACAATTATGCAAAATTCACTTAAACCTCACAATCGCATAATTCCTGTGGCCCTGATTTTGACATACAGGTGTCCACTCTCATAATGAGGAGGTGAGAGGGAAGTGAGCAATGGACTGTTAGAGAGAGTATTCACCACAAAGAGCACTAGAAGGCAAGAAACATGTTCTCCGGATGGATACTTCCAACTGCAGATTCCTCACTTTTAGAATAGATACCACAGCGGTACCTCCCAAAGGTGGTGGGTCTGAGAAGGGGACTCAGATTAGCAAATCTTGCAGCAACAAGTGGGCAAATTACCCCTCCCTCTGGACCTGGCTGCAATGCAGTAGTGTTTCGTGAATATGAGTAACAAAGCCCATGTCAAATTCTGGCAGATATCAAGAATTGGCACCCGCCCACCCTGACAATACCATCACAGAGGCCATGACGCCGGTGGAATTAGATCCCGGGCCTTCTGGGGGTTCCTTCTTACAGATGCTGAGAATTTCCATTCTTTTGCACAGCCTTATCTTTGTTGATCCTAGTAAACCCCACTAACAGCTGGTCATCTAAAACAGCTACAAACTAGTGGGACCTCTCCTCCTCTTTTGAGGGATGGGTAGAGTGAAAAATGTTGGCAGGGCGAGCGGCTGACATGGAAGGCAGGCTGATTCCATTGCATCAATATGTCTGGGAAGAAAGGGGTGTAGAGAGGTAGCATGGAAAGCACTTTTAGTTCACTCACTTAGTGAGCAGAAGTAATGGTGATGAGAACGATTGTTAATTGTCAGAAGCCGAAGTGACCAACTGTGCATAGTCTCGAACGGTGTGCACATAAGCGGCATCAGTCCCACTGAGTCATGGCAAATGGTTTTAAAAAGAATATATATCTCGGGCCCCTCAGAAAACACAGCACAAAGGATGATTTAAAGAGAGAGGGTTGGTAAGGCAAACATAAAAAGACCAAAGGGGCAGACAAGTAGTCATTAATTGTGCACACTGCAAAGCTTTGTTGGGTCAAACACAAAATAAACACTATATCAGAGAATTCTGCCTGCCGAATGGCTGGATGACGTACCCCACACCAGACCACAAACTTATCACAGTGCCCATTATGGATGGACTTTGTAGACGTAAGTCTGGCTTCAAGGATGACATTACCACTTTGGGTGGCAAGTCAAAATAATTTAGATATCGTCGCTCAACCTCCACACCTGGATATGTAGGTTGTTGAGAAGGGTGTACTTGACCCACCACTGTTACTGAGATAGGACCTTGCAAAGGGGTATGTGGATCAGAGGGTAAATGCTCAGGCACATTTGGTAGCAAACTTTCCTATGCCCAGCCCAGGGCTATAAAGATGACTTGGGCCTGCTCAGTCCTCGCTTTCCTCTGAACTCGAGGCAGGAGAGACAGAGTACAATGTCGCATCTCAGACAGAATGAGTCTCTCCATTACCTTTTTAGAGGAAATTCCACTATGTATGTAAGATTAAAGTCGACAAAGCTGAGCTGTGAATGATTAATGCATTGTGATGTAGTGTTCTTTAAAAAGGCGAGTCTTCAACTCTATCCTAACTTGCAGCAGTGTTGGAGTGGTCTTGATGGATACAGGAAGGTTGTTCCAGATCCTAGGTGTATAGATGGAAAAGGCCCTTTGACAATTTTTTTTTACACTTCTTAGCCTTGCAGTTAAATGGTGTCCTGGCTACGGAAGTGCCAAGAACCGCCAGAGATGGGGAGCTGGTCTGCAAGATAAGTGGGGGTGGTATTTGTGATGGCTGTGTAAATGATGCAGCTGGTTTTGAAGATGGTGTGAGTCGGCAAGGGGAGCCAATGAGGTTCCATCAGTGTGGAGGTTATGTGATCATATTTCTATAGGCCCTGGATGAGACGTGCCGCAGATAATAGGATGCCCCTGAGAGGTGCCAGTGTGACGTTTGAGAGGCCAGGAGCAGGGCATTATCACTATCCAGATGCAGGAGTAAAAGGGCTTGAACAACAGGGCAAAGTGTCCCTTGAGGAAAGGTTTGTGTCCACGGTGAGTCAAAGTGATTTGGCATTCAGTGAGAGTTGGGGTTTGAAGCGGTCAGGGTTCATGTCAATGGGCCAGGTTTGCACTTTATCATGTTTGTTTTTCTTGGCAAATAATAGGGTTTCTGTCTTGGATGGGCTGAGCTTCAGGTAGGCGCTGGACATCCAGGTTAGGGGAATGTGCCAGCAGTGTAGGATGTTGGAAGCTGAAGAGACTTTCATGTACAGTTGTGTATCATTCGCATACCGGTGAATATCGATCCTGTTATCTGTGAGTTGAGTACCAAGCGGCTCCAAGTAAAGGTTCAAGATGACATAAGACAGATTGGAACGCTGGGTACTCCATATGTGACAGGGATCTTTTGTGACCGGGAAGTGCCCATGTAATCAAACTGGTGTTGGTTGGAAGGCTAGTGCACAAAAGCTTTGACACTGCATTTCACAGTGATAAACAGATCTAGCCAGGGCACTTCCCACTGACAGAAGATTTCCTGTGCCACCCGGTGATTGAGTGGCCACTCAAGGTCCGCTTGCCAATGTCTGTTCAGCTCATAAGCCCTGGCACGTAGGTACACTACTAGGTGGTTAGCTACTAGAAATAACTTCTGGTCCTACAACCACCTTCAGATACGTAAAGCCTGCTGGCAAAGGATCATGAAACTTACTCCACCTTGCTTGTTGCAATACCACATGGCAGTCATATTGTCCATTGAGACCTGTACCAGTCTTCCCATGATGGTCGGTAGAAGGCTTTCTGGCCTAAATGGACCACCCAAAGGCCCAAAATAATGATGTGGAACTTGCTCTACGCTGGGGGTGAGATGCCTCTGACCTCCATCACCCTAGAAGACCCAAACACCTTACTAGTGACGTGTAAATCACAACCTTGAAGTCTGGGTGAGGAAGGGAGAGTGGCCATTTGCAGGACAGGTTGGTGTATCCCTGCCATCATAAGAGGACTTTAGTCATCTTTTGGGAGATCTGTAAAGCATCAGAGAGGAAATTCCAGTTCTGGTCTAACTGGAACCTTAGGCTCGATTGCAGGGTCTGCATGTGCCATTTAGCACATGGGACTTGTTACTTGCATGATGCCAGGAGCACCAAAAAGCTCAGAACCATCCTCTTTAAAAACCAGGACTGAGCCCAGAAGGTTGATATACTATGCTGGATTTCAAGGGCTAAATGCCGAGTTAGAAAGGCCTTAAACACTACAGTGTCCAGGATAGCACTTTGAAATGCAAATCTCTCTGTACGGGTCTGGGATTACAGCTCATAGATGGAAAATCCCAAGGAGATCAAGAGCTCAGCCATTGTTTGGAGGTGGTCTGTGACTAACTGCGACAAACCCGCCTTGAGTTGCCAGTTGTTGAAGTATGAGAATATATGTTTCCTCTACATGCAAAGACAAGCCACAACCACCATCACTTTCAAAAGCACCAGAGGGGCTGTGGTAAGATTGTAGAGCATCACAGTAAATTGGAAATGTTTCAACCCCACCTTGAACCACAAGTAACGTACATGAGACTGCAGGACTGGTATATGAAAATATGAATCCTGCAAGTCTAGGGTGCTGTTCAGTCCCCAGGATCCTGAGCAGAGAGAATCTGAACCAGAGTGACGTCTCGATCCATCCTTGGGAGGATGATGATGAATTTATATATACTCTGGGGAGTCTTGGCGCTACCTGCAATACATTCGGTACAGAGGGGGGTAAACCAGTTACAACGAGAACAGCCAGGTTTTGAGGCCTTTCCTGAACTATTTTCCCTTTTCAATGTGATGGGCAATAAATTCCAGAGGTTTGCCGTTGTGGCTGTGAAACTCTTTCCCCCCCATCTTGCCTAGCAGATTCTGGGTACCGTTATATTTCTGAGTGATGCCGATCTAAGGGGTCACACAGGGGCATAGGGTTTCAGAAATTTCGTCAGCTGTGCTGGCCCCATGTTGTTAAGACATTTAAAGGCGATATATAATGATTTAAATTGTATCCTCTTGGCCACAGGAAGCCAATGCAGTCTAATAAGCGCCGGGAAGCTGAGACAAACTTCGGGATGCCTAGCAATAGTCTAGATGCTGCGTTCTGGGCCGTTTGAAGTTTGTTGATGCTACGGCGTGGAGTACTGGAGAGGAGGGCATTACAATAATCAAGTCTAGAAGAAATCATGACTGATACCACCGTCTCTCTTAAGTCCATCGGTATTGCTGGGAGGACTTTCCTCAAAATCTTCAGAATGAAAAAGCATGCCGAGGTGGTGGCATGGATTTGATTTTCAAAAGTAAGCTTTGTGTCAAAAAGGACCCCGAGATTTTTAACGTTAGGTACAGGCTTAGGCAGCAGACCCAATTGGTCAGGCCACCAGCTGTTGGTCCAAAAGGAGGGATTATTCCCCAACAACAGGGCCTCGGTCTTGGATGAATTCAATTTCAGATAGTTGTCTGACATCCACCTAGCTATGTGGCTCATACATTCCCTGAACCTAGTGGCCGTCTGGTTAGCCGAGCTACTTACTGAGACGATGATCTGTGTGTCATCTGCATATGACACCAGGGTAAATCCAAAGCTTCTCACTAGGTTAGCCAGCGGGGTAACACAACAGTTAAATAATGTTGGGCTAAGGAAGGAGCCCTGGGAGATCCCACAAGGCAAAACGAAGAGGGGTGATACCATATTATCCATTGCAACCTGCTGAGACCGTTCAGACAGAAAGGAGCTCAGCAGGGACAGCGCCTGCCCCGAATCCCGATGGTATATAGCCGTCCCGCAGCAGCCCATGATTAACAGTATCAAAGGCTGCTGATAGGTCCAGTGGGATCAGCGCCGCAATCCCTCCTGTATCCAGTATCAGTCTGAGCTCCTCAGTGGCTGTGATGAGGGCTAATTCGGTACTGTGCTGAGCACGAAATCCAAATTGGGACAGGTCTAATAGGTTGTTGTCCTTAATGAAGGCTGAGAATTCGGCATTTATTGCCATTGCTATGACTTTAGCGGGAAATGGAAGTCTATAATTCAGTCTGTAGCTTAGTGGCTCCTTAACATCCAGATTGAGTTTCTTTAGCAGGGGAAGTATTGAGGCCATCTTTCAGTCCACTGGAAAGAGTCCCTTTGTAAGCATTAAGTTAAAAATCTCAGTTAGAGGAATGGCTATCATTTCCGGTGAAATATGCAGAATTTTGGGGGGACAGGGGTCTAAAGGAGAGCCTGATTTGGTGGCAACAATAAGTGAGGTAGTTTGTTCAGTTGTCAGTGCATTAAAATGGGACACGGTGGGGAAATCTGGATCGAGAGCACCTTGTGGAGTAATGGGTACAGCTGACTAGGTTATGTCAGTGACACTCGCCAGTTGGTCTGGACCTTTGTCCTGCTGCATGAATAGGTCAAAAACTGGTTTGACCGTTTTTATTTTTTAAAGCATTCTGCTAGAGTATTAGAATGCTAGAGAAAGTAGCACAAATCATGCCTTTCATCCCTCTCAAACACCAGCACCCACTTAATGGCACTTTTGTCCATAGGAGACTGACTTCTTGCATCAAGATAGTGGCGTGGTCTGCCAAAATCTCTCTAGTGTGGGGAGAAATAAGGATCTGACGGAAGGTGGGGAATAGTAGTTTTAAAAAATTGTAAGACCCAACGATCTGATGCGACGGCCCTCTAGCTAGGCAGGGCACATTGGATCAGCTGGTCATGAGCCTCAGAGAGCAAATCAAAGTAGCTTGGGAACCACTACTACACTCCTGGAAGCTCTGATGATGGCTGAACACATCACCGAAGAAGCAAATGTTGCACTACTAAGTTTCTGGATTTGGCCTGGCTTGATAACTGCAGCAATCAAGCCAGTATGGACACACTCCTAGCTGAGTAAAAATGATTACGCTCATCAAGAAGGAATAATTTAACTCTCTCCTGTCTTTCCTTCCTCTAGTCTAAAATTACCAGGGAGGGACCAAGTTGAATAACTACTTGGCCGACATAGGAACCCATCCAGCACACCCCCTTTGTCTCTCTTCAATCATGTTAGCCTTTAGTGTTAGCTACAAGTGGTAAACAGAGGATATTATATTCCTTGCTGGTTCTTCTGAAAGGGCTCCCATCGCTTATGTAGTACCATTGACATACCTGTTTCTAACTCCGTTTGAATCACATCAAGAGACAAAACTACTACCTAATCAGATAGAGTCAGGTCATTAAAACCATATTGTACATTTTTTCAGAATTCAATTTCAAGTGTAATCCCAACGGGTGTACCCCTGGATCCAGATCCACCAGACCTATAGAAACACCAACAGTATCACAATTGTCATTCTTGAAGAGTAGTAGGATTTCTTGTAATTTGTCAATGATACCTTCAGTAACACTGCCCACCAGCTGTGCACAGAACCTCTGCCAGTGAAGAATGTTAACCTGTGAAATGCAGGGGGTACTACTATGGAATTTCCTGTTCCCATTGTCAAACGTTGTGAGCAGAGATCTAGCAATCCGCCCATCTAATCAAGATATGCATTGTTTGCCTGTGAGGGCAAAAGATGAGGCTAAGGTCTGTATATGTAAGAGAGCGAGAGCGAGAAAAAGAGCAGGAAAAGAGACAAGTGGTTATGTGTTAAAGAGAACCAGTAGACTGGCTCTGTATTTGTGTTAACGGGGCCACTGCACACAAGGGAGAGATGAGGATTTGTTATATAGTGACAAATAAGTGTGGTGCGATTGGAGATTTAGTGGAACATGCTTGCGATCGAGTGAATGGAGATCTACTGACACATGTTGGTGATCAGTCACTGATTGGTGCTGCTGTGTTACGTTGCTGGTAACGGTCTTTGATATACTGATTCACACTTGTGGTACAGTCAGTTAAGGGTTTTCAACTAAGCACTATTCTGTCAGCGCATACTCATGGTCAGCACCTAGAAGTGGCTCAACCCCATGCTTGGTGCCACCACTCATTCCCGGGTAGGTTTTGGAACGATAGAGCCTGGTGTTGGTAAGGCTGGCACTAGTCCAGAGATGGGTGGCATGGAACCGCATAAGGACCACAATTTATTCTGCTTCCATGATGACAAATGCCTGCTGCAGACCGCAACAGCTGGGCACTGTGCTGTGAGGTGAGCACCCTGCATGTCTAGAAGACAGGTCACCTTGCTGTACATAAGCATGTGAACACATCTTATAGCAACCCACAGCCACTCCAATATCTTAACAACAATGCTTCCAATAGACTGCTTTGCATATCTTCTATGGGTTATGATGGCATCATAGCATACAAGGGCTTACAAGGGTTTTCTTTTTGCATTGACACTAATTAAGGGCAACAAAAAAATTGCCTTTAGACCTAAAACACGCTGGTTTGAGGTTGCACCATAAAAGGAGAAGGGAGCGAGAGAGGGGGAGGGAGAGAGAGAATATATATATAGATAGATAGATAGATAGATAGAATACTTGGGGTTTTACAACTTTTTTCTGCGTTCTGGGAAAGGCATTTTGATTACTCAATCCACGCCACCACAGTGGGCAGACCAGTCCACACAGGGATGGACCTCAGCAGCACAATTTAGGTTTACCTAAAGGAACGGGCCGGCAGCGTGGCAGGAAACTCATACAACCCATCAGTTTCCTTGCCCCTCCACCCATCACTCGCACATTCACTACTGCTGGCTTTCCGCAATTGATGATCTCTCGAACAGCCCATCTAGAGTGGGAAGGTGGAGAGGGAGCTAGAGGTGGAGGACTGGACTGAAGGCGAGCTGAAGGCTGCACATCTGGCAGCTGATTCTCATCCAGAAGGAGAGCGCCAGTAGTGTAGCAGAGATGTAATGGGTCCTAATACAGCAAGGGAAATGGGCTCCTCTTCTGCAATGCGGAGCGTTAAAAGCATCCAAATTTGGTGTGAACATGGCCCCTTAAAAAAACAAAACCTTGGCCCTGGTGCCGCTGCCCCGGCTGCACATCACTATTCGCTATGCCCATAGGCAGCACTGCAACATTACACACCGGCAAGAAAAGTGGACCTAAACGTACGTCTTGCTATTGTCCCTGTTATGTTACATGGCTGCTGTCTATGTTATGGAGCTGCTGTATGCTATGTTGCTACTGTCTATATTAGGTTATTTTCTGCTGCTGTCTGGGTTATATAGGAGCTGTTTGGTGTGTTCCCCTATGTAGCGGCCTGTTATTTAGTTGCTTTCTAAGTTATGTAGTTGCTGTCTATGTTTTTATGCAAGATGAAGCTTCTATGTTATGTTACGTTGCTGCTGTCCCTTTTATGGTATGTAGCTGCTGGCTACGTTGCTGCTGTCTGTAATGTTACATGCATGAATATATGGCTTATTTGTACATATACTGGGTACAAATTAAGACATTTCGGCGATTTACAAAAATATCATCCCCTGGCTCGGCTCTTTGTAGTCCCTGGCTTGCCCATCTCTAATAAATGTCACATTTAAACGATGCTTGCACTGCCCAATCCGCTGATAACCCTTTAAAAACCCAGGAAGGCATTCAAGACCAGCATATAGCCATCACTAGTATTACGTTAGATGGTTACCTGGAAACACATTAAGAAATATATGCTATACGTCCAATCATAACATTTCATATGCTACTGACGCCAATAAAAACGAATATTCTAAAATTGTACTGTGTCGCACATTTACTTAATTCCTTGTCAAAAAGAATGCACTGTAAGCAAACCATCACCAGAAAATCTATCAAAACATTAAGCTAAACAATTGTTTGCGCGATGATGGAATATTCTGACATATAAAACTATCAAGATAAATTGGTGTAAAGTTTCACAAACCTATTGTCACTTAGATTGACGACTTTTAATCTCTGCATGTCGCCCATTTCCTCGGGGAGCGTCTCGAGCTTGTTGGAATGCAGAAACAGCACTGTTACATATTTCCAGTTTCCGATCTAAAAAAGATAATTAGATTCTGCTTAGACAAGATTAAACCGGAAAGCAGACTGATGTATTTGGTAATAGTTTGTGCCAGATTCATTAGAGTACAGACTTAACCACTAGCATTAGAAACGTTTTTGTACACTATTACCACTTACATGTGAGGATTCTGTAAGCAATGTTAGGAGAACAGTATTACTAACATATGCATTATTTATTTCTGAATAATACAATAAGCATACATCATACCGAGGCATAAGAACACATTTTTGTGAAGTATCATCAATGAGAACAGAGGCCGTTTGTAAAGCACCGTGTAAAGGATCACACTACTTAGAGATGGTGTTATTACTAGGCCTGGGCGGTAAATTCCGTTCCTCTAGAGGAATTTGGGTAATTTCGCGTTCCGTGGAGAACGCGGCATTAACCAAAATGATGCGTTCCGCGGCTTTGCGGACTGTTTTGCTTGTTTGCGTTTTCAAAATGCGTGTTTGCGAGATATTTCCCCTGAGCACGCAAACCGTGTTCGCGAACAGGAAAAAAGCATTGACACAAGCAGTAATTTTGTGTGTTCGCGGAATTTCTGCGTGCTCGCGGAGATTTTTTACCGTTTCGCGGAGCATTGCGTAGCGTGACTACGCAAATTCCACCCACCCCTAGTTATTACAAGTATGCGCGGAGTTTAGTTACTCATTTGTGCACCGTGAACCCAGGGGAATATACAGCGCCAAAAAAGAACCAGGAGCACAAAGCTAATACTAGTCATTTTACGGCGTGAAGCCCTCAATGTGGCGGGAAAGGATGATGCGGAAGAAAGTGTTGGGGGGGGGAGGGGGGGGGAGGGGTGGCGGGTCTAATTTTATGGTTGAATGAGTGACTGCATTGTTGCTAGTTTGCTTTAATACTGATATGTTCAATGTTTTCTATTTTGTTTCTTTTATGCTAATTTGTTGTCTACATGTGTTATACAGTCCTACGGTGCTCTAGAGACACTTTAAATAGTTTTTAAACAAAACCATAGAATACAATAAAATTAATGGAAAGATTCCACTTATTTCTTATACTTGGAGAGCTGCATTTCTGCAGTATTTTTCATAACTGTCCACATCAAGCACTGCCCACCTTCAGGAACCTGCTGAACATCAGCTATGCGTCTTTATGAAAGCTGGATACCATGTCTCAGTTTGAAGAAATGTATAAGCAATGGCCCTCAACACAGTTAACAAGTCTGGTTTAAACAAAGGCAACCATCTTGCAAATAATATATAACGTCCTTATTTAATATTAGCAGATCAACAAATCACATTTCAAGACTGTCGCCAATTAGGAGATACATTACTAATACAAATGTAAAAATACAAGTATAGATTAACAGCTACTGATATTACATCACTGCAAATTAATGTAGGCAAATGAGAAAACATACACTACATGTAGATCACTTATCTTTCTTGAATTATATACCAACCTAGTCCCAACACTGGCTACATCACTTTAACAGCAGCTGTCATGAATTCCTAGTTAATTAATTGGAGATGCGTTCTGACATTTTGAGTCGGTACGTATCGAAAGAAGACTTTTTGGTTCCATTATACCCTTGCCTTAATCATATAACCGAAATTCATGTTGACAAAATTTCGTGTTCTAACAGCAGAATGAAACGAAGGTCAATAAATGCAACGTGTGTTCCTGATTGGGAACTTTTCACACACATCAGGGTAAGGCCAACTAGAGGTTTACTAGGCTGAGAAAAAGCTGTCCTGCCATCAAGACTACTCAATAGCAACTCAAACTGGAAGACCCTGTAGCACACTTCCTACCATTTTATAAACATCGAACATTTTCAACAAAGGGCCCATTGACAACAACAACCGCCTCAAGAAGTCATACTGCCTTTGTGACAGCCTGCTCAAGGACGGACGACGCAAGAAGGCTTAATCTTGAAGCAACATCTAGTTCTTTGATAATAGACGTCTGCTGTATCTTGAGGACCGCAAGGATCTATAGTAACTCTAATCTCTAAACCCTAACGACAGACATGGAGAAGACACTCACGCTTTGATTACTTCTCCGCATTCTGTGATAGCCTCATCTGCAGGAGATGTTCTGTGAGCCTTGATAACGGACTATGACTTTTATAGACCTTGCCAAAAGGATGCCGCCACAGGACAGCTGTCCACCTTTTTCTATTTGCAAAGCTGCTTAACAGTCGCAGTACCCCACAGAGCTGCGTGCCTACCTTCTCCTTGGGTTTAAACCAAAAAGAAAAACATTTGTGGGGCTCTTTGAAATGCACAATTTGAAATAACTGCTGCCTGCCTTATAGTTGCTTCTCTGTTTCGTGGAGTTGGGAAGGAACTTGCAGGCCCATTCTCCTTCCATCTTGAATATGCGCAGTTGATAAAGTAAGTATAAATTGATTGCAGAAAAATTACCTTCTGGACCGAATAAAAAACGAAACTTACATGTGATTTGAAAAGTGATCGACGCCATTTGCAGTTCCAGAGACCTGTAGGTAATCATGCAGCAGAGATGATCAAGGGATCTTCCAAAGCTCACTACACAGGTTTAAAGTCACAGCAGAAACCCGATAGACTTGAAACACTCTTTTGTAGCAAACAAGAGAGGGATGAGCCTCTCTTAGTGGAAGCGCAGCTTAGAACTTTTGAAGTGAAGCATCTCAAATTCACTGGTAATCACAGAAGTCAACATAAGTTTCCATCTTCCACCACAGAATGCAACACGCCATAATGCAGACCAGAGCCTCCAAAAACCTACTCAAATAATTTAGACCGACACAGACTCAAATCACAAAGATTTTTTATTTCATACGAAAATCTACTCTTCCCTCCTACGATCTAAATACAGCTACTTTTATGGGATTCACAAAACATGCCTACCTAAATGGCATGCACACCTAAATCTATATTACTTGTAGATAAATGTGTGCATCCATCTACAAGCTCAAACTCACTTAATGATGGTTATTTATAAGGTGTTAATGCAGTTCCCTCCCGGAAAGGATGATGATATTCTTTGTGGATAAACTCCTGCCACCAATCTCTGTTTTAATATGGATGCATGTAAGCATTCCATTTGGAGACTTACACCAACTTTTCTTTTATGAAATAGGATTAAGGGTGCAAATAGTGGAAAAATAATCAAAATGTTAGCAAATAGCTACTTTGCTGGTATTTACTGTATTTCTAATGGACACCCGAAAACCTCCCCTGGGAACACCTACTTTACCACCCTAATATAAAACAGATTTTCCACGGCCATAAAAGGACTCTGCATTCATACCCACTCCACTGCGGACTGCACTCCTAAACATTTGGACATCGCCACAGCTTCTCCGTTTTCCAGACCTCTAGTTCTTCAAGAGAAACCTGAAACATGGTCAGTCTTGGAATAAGCTCCTCTGAGTGATCAACAACCTTTCCCTTCTAGTTACTTTACCGCCTACAAGGGCAGGAGACGTGTGCTTGTTTTCTATTAAACAAATTGCGTATGGAAACGAGTAGATCGACTTGGAGACGCTAACCCGGAGGAAAGAGAGGAATCAGAGGAAATCTAGGCTCACTGGATGGGAAGAATAAATACGGTATACAGCATGCTTTTGTATGGAAAAATGTTAATGTTTTGAATAGTAGCTTGCATCACATCTATATTAGTCAGTGCTGTAGGGACTTTTGGTTTGAAAATTCGTTAAGGAACTAATTGAATGGTCTTCTGGCATGGCAATTGCAGCCGCAAAGAGAATACTCTCAAAGATGGGAACCACAGACCAGCTACCATATACCGAGGAGGTTTAGCAGAAATAGAATTAATCTCGGTAGTAATCATAGGACTGGCTTATTCTTAACTACATGTAAGCAGAAGAACTTAAGCAGCACGGCTAGTTACACAGGACAGGTAATGCCCTCTTGCATCTCCCCAAGTGGCATCAGCCTTAAATTTAAAGCGGCATACTCACAGAACGAACAGAAGGCAACTACATCAAAGGGCACTAAACAGCCAGCATGGCCAGGGTCAAACCGGTACCACCAAGAACCATCCAAAAAAGCGAACTAACAAATTATAAAATGGTACAAGACATGATGCCACCGAAAAAACATACAATCCTGATGAAAGTAAAACACAAAGGAAAGACACATCAGGTGCCAAAAGTGAAAAATTAACCACAACGCAGCTTTTAATCCTGGCAGATCACTGACATTTTGAACAAAGGAACAGGCGAAGGGGACCACACAGGTAACACCAGCGCAATGAGGAAGCAATGTATGTAACGCAGCAGGCTCTCTATACTGGAACACTTTAAAACAGTGTTTCCCAAACTGTGGGTCCTAAGCTTATTTTGGGTTGGTCGGGATTTGCAAGGATTAAATGGGGATGCCTTTAAAACCCTTGTTTTACTTGTCACATTTGCAATGCTTCAACTGCAGAGGTCAAATGCCAGGCTATGTCTTCTGACAAGTTGCTGCCTATTCTTTTCAAATTAAATTGGTGTTTTCCTTCTCTGACTGTAAAGTGAGTGGAGTTTTTAAGGTGAATTATATGATAATCTTAGGATGTCGTTGTTTGCAACACACAAAATGTAAATACCAGTAAATGAACTGTATGCATTCAACAGTTACCACAAATCAAGTACATGTTTTTGGCAATTTTGAAGTGTGCTGAAAAAACACAGACTTTACCAAGATCAAACCAAATAAAGGCACATTAATTGGTGATGAACAAATTATAAATATTCACAGAAACCACATTTCCACACATTATAATTTAAAGTCCATATGCTATATCGTTTAATCAGTACATCTATATGACTGAACAAAGTTAGTGGCCATTTCAATGGAAAATGTGCTGTCGGTAAATGACGATGAGCTACCACACGATGCTTTAGTTACATTAAAAAAAAATCCCTCCTTATGTCCATTAAAGGTGGGTGGGTCACGAACGTTTGTCGCTCTAAAATGTGGGCCACGGTTCAAAAAAGTTTGCGAACCACTGCTTTAAAACTTTAAGACTTCGATGACTATTGATTGCCTACCCAAGTGACTCCAATAAGCTGAGAATGTAACGCTGTGAAAATGGATAAAAAGCTTTTAGTTAGGTTCATAACTTATCTAGCACTCATACAATGAAAAGAATAAAACAGAAAGCACATACCTCTGGCGGCAATTGTGTTAAGAAGTTGTGATCCGCAGCAAATGTCCGCAGATTAGCAAGCTGTCCAATCGATGATGGGAAAGCTTCAATCTCATTAAAACTGCAATCCAGTTCTTCTGTCGATATGAGCCTACAAATGAGGAGTTATTGCAAATGAAACCTAAAAATACAACTCTATAAATGTACCATATTTCTTTTTACAAAAATCTTGATTTAAGTATATTTTCATATTAACAATTTATTAACCATATCTGTTTTTTATTTTTTTCTAGAGAGTGAACCAGGATTTTTCTTGTAAGCCATAAACGTGATATTTTCCTAAGATTACACAACTTGAAACGACTTTCCTTTCTTCCCTTATTTACTTTATTTATGTATTTACTCCATTTGTAGAGCAAAACTGTCCCCTAACTGGTATCCTGGTACTGAGGCGAGTAGGTAGGTACTCCTGCTACATGTAAACATCCAGAATAATATGTTGTGGATTTATTTAGGGAAGAGCCATGTCTTTAGAGCTTTCCTCAACTGTAACAGGGCTGTTCCAAGAGTTGGGGGCAGCTTTGTTCCAAAGCTGAGCCGCTTTGCTTGAGAAGACCTGGACCTCGTGGCGTGTCTTTCAAAACTTATTGATGCAGACCAACTTTTCAGTACTGAAGCAGAGATGTCGTCCTGGGGTATATTATTTTTGGAGTTTTATATAGCGCTTACAGACCCAAGAGGTATCAGTGCGCTTTACAGCTGCATACAAGTATAGAAACATACATTAGAATATAGTGCCTTAGCATCTAGAGTACTGGAGGTCACATAGATCGCGGCCATTGACCAGATGCATAGAAATGACGCTTGAGGAGAAGTTCTTTTAGTTGTCTCTTGAAGTTTGTGAAGGAGGGGTTAGTCCTGATGTGGGTAGAGAGAGAGTTCCAGAATTTTGGGGCTTTCCCTGAGAAGGAGCAGGTGAGGGCTTTTTGTTTATGCCTTTTTAGGGTATTAAGAGGAGCGAGTTGGAGCTTCTTAGGTTTCTTGATTGTCCTGCTTTTGTGAGTTTGGCTGCGAGGTAGTCCGGTTTGCCTGTGTGCAAGGCTTTATGGGTGAGACAGGCAGTTTTGAAAGCACATCGTGCTTTGATGGGTAGTCATTTTAGTTCCTGTAATGCAGGTGTGATGTGGTTGTATTTCTTGGTGCCTGTGACCATTCTTGCTGCTGCATTTAGGGTGGTTTTCATGGGGGCTATGTGTGTTTTAGCCGTCCCAGTTAGTGTGGTGTTTCCATAGTCCAGTCTGGAGAGAACTAAAGATTGGGTTGCGATTTTTAGGTCATTGGGGGGTATGAAAGGTTTGATTTTGTTGAGGAGTTTTAGGTTGTAGACGGCACTTTTTGCTGTGGAGTTTATGTGGGAGCTCATGTTGAGACTTGAGTCTAGAGAGATCCCTAGAGATTTCGCTGAGATTGCTGGAGTAAGTTTGCAGTTTAGAGAGTCAAGGTTGTTTATCCATTCTTGGATTTGCGGGGGTTGTTCGTGATTGGAGAAAACTAGGATTTCAGTTTTTTTCTGGGTTGAGTTTGAGGTGGTTGAATGTTAGCCAATTTTCTACTTTTGATAGTGTGGAGTTGAGTCGGAGCATGTCATTGAGGGAGGATATCTCGAGGTACAGCTGGGTGTCGTCAGCATAGAGGTGGTAGGCGATGTTTGCTTGTTTTAGAATGGTGGTGAGCGGTTCCATGTAAATGTTGAAGAGTGTGGGGGAGAGGACTGAGCCTTGGGGCACACCTCTAGTTGAGGAGGATGTGTCAGACATTGATTTTTTGATTTTTATGAATTGGGAGCGGTGATGTAGAAATGAGGAGAACCATTTTAGGACATTGCCATCTGCTCCGATACACTTTTGTAGGGCGTCTAAGAGTAGTCCCCCGTGTCAAAAGCAGCTGATAGGTCGAGGAGGACAAATAGGCAGCATCTGTTAGAGTCAAGGGAGTTGTGAATGTCATCGGTTATGCTCAGTATAGCGGTTTCCGTGCTGCATCCCTTTCTAAGCCCGGATTGGTGTGAGTCAAGTAGGTTGTTCGATTCCAGGTGTTGGTTCAGTTGGGCAGCAACACATTTTTCCAGGATTTTAGCTAGGAAAGGAAGCTTATACCCCTTCAGTCTTCTTTGTAGGGGTACCGGGCCAGTACCCTTTAGTGCCCTGAACACAATGCACTTTGCTTTAAACCAAATCCGCTGCTTTAATGGCAGCCAGTGCAGTTCTTTCAAGGCATTGGATGCTGATGATATGCGAGGTTTGTTTAAGGCAGGTTTCCCTGCAGCCACTTGAACTCTATACAGTCTATTTGAAAGATACTCCGGGGGCTCCAAGTAGAAAGGCATTACAGGAGTCTAAGCTACTAAGTATGACGCTACACACTACAAGAGATTTAGCTTGAGTGGGCAGCAGTGGTAGCACCTTTCTAAGACTTCGTAATAGTGCAAAGCATGTACCTGCTAATTGTTTGTGGCGTGGGTCTCAAAAACTGGAGGAGAGAGTCATAGGAATCTTGCTTGCCAAATGGCACAAGAACTCTGTTTTGTCCTCATAGAGTTTTAATGAATTTGCATTCATCCAGCTGACCATTTACAGCATGCCTCTCTGGAATGCCGTTACTGCCTCCTCTTGATTATTATTGAGGGACACAATTAGCTGGGTGTCATCGGCATAACTAACCGCACTAATGTTGTGCTTTTTTATCAAAGTGATAAGTGGTCTTCATATAGATGTCAAATAATATCGGGCTGAGCGCAGAGCCCTGTGGTACTCTGTCACAGCATTTTGGAAGCAGTGCAGTAGAGGGGCAAAGAGACAGCCTGACACTTGTCCAATAAGTTGGACTCCAGCTAGTTTAGTGCTGTGCCTCCACACGGATTGAGGTTAGCCTGGAAAGCAGAATTTTATTGTCTACCACGTCAATGGCAGCCGACAATTCAAGCATGATCAGGACTGTCGTCTGCCCGCTGTCTAACTGTATCCATAGCTCGTCCAAAGCTGCAAGTAGGGCTGACTCCATACCATATCCAGGTCGAAAGCCAAATTGCTCATCCACAAGGAGGGACTGGGATTCCAGATATTGAGTTAAGCTTATGCTCACATATCGCTCCAGAATCTTTACTGGGAAAGGGAGGAGCGAACTGGGCCTATAGTTACTCAAAACCTCAGGATCAGCAGTTGATTTCTTCAAAAGTGGGGTAACAATTGCTTTCTTCCAGGTTTGGGGTAGCCTACCTGTCTTCAAGGATAGTAAAAAAACACCAGCAGTATGGGGAAAGCAAGCTCATCTTCCAGCTTTTTCCATATCCTTGGAGGTAGGGGATCCAGAGGAGATTCAGAGGTGGTAGGCATAGCAATATTTAGGAAGCACTCCTTCGAAATAGTGTCAAATGTATTGAGCCTATAGTCATGACTGTAATCGGAGTCAGTTTATTAACGTCATAGTGGCCCTAGATCTTGACAGTTCAATGGAACTCTGATCATCAGTCGCTCTGGACAGTATCTCTGGATTATCAGAATTGTTCAAAACAGGAAGTGCAGTCTGAACAGATGTGCTCATGTGCTCCAGAATAGTGATGATCTTATCATCAAAGAAATCAGCCAGATCGTCAAATAGTTCCTGTTAGGCTGTAACTTCTTGTTTTAAGCAGTCCGGATCTGTTCATCCCCAAAGAATTTCAATGACCTTTTTTGCCCTATTACTGGCTGCAAGGATGCTGTTAGCATAGAAGCCAGCCTTAGATTTACCGACCCCTGGGGTATAATTACCCAACGTAAGTTTGAGACACTTTCTATCTGCTTCCAAGTCGTCAGTACGCCACCTCCTTTCAAGTTTCTTGCATTCCAGTTTAAGCTCTCTTAATGATTCGTTGCACCAGGGAGCAGATACTCTGCTGCGTGCTTTTAATTGAATGGTTGGGATTACTCTGTCCAAGGTTTCAACAATCCCTTGCTCATGACCAACATAGTTCTCCTAAACTGATTTCTTAGGATCCTAATTGTTAGGGAAGTGGAAGGTGGAACACGTATTTGGAATACTCATTTTGTACCAGGCCCTCCCTTTTCTTAATGTTCCAGAGACTGCCCTGGGAGGACATGGTTGTTTCATAAATATCTGAAAGGATAGGGGGGCATGGTCAGTCCAGTGGTGGGGTGGGATGTCCTTCATGGATATAAGAACGTCAGGGGGTGAATATAAGATCCAGAGTGTGTCCCGCCGTATGGGTTGGGCCATGCACTAGCGGGTATAAACCCAATGCTTCACACAACCCCTGCAATTCTTTGAAAGGGGCTGAGGCATCCATATCGGCCCAGAGATTGAAGCCCCACAAAATGAAAAAGTTTGCACAAGCAATCGCTATTTCGGAGATGGCTTCTATCATGGGTTCAAGATGAGTATCTGGAAGTCCTGGTGGTCTGTAGCATAGGCTGTCCGAAAAGACATTAATTTTCTCAGTTTTTAGAGGAAAAATCAAGATTTCAGGGTCGTCTAATTCATTGAGTTCAAATCCAGAGAGTTTCCACCTTTCATTGTAAATGATTGCTACTCGTCCCCCCTTCTTGTTAGTGCGTGGTTTATGGAAGCCTTTTTACCCAGGAGGGCAAGATCTAGCCAAGTCTACCGCTGATTCAGGGGTCATCCAGGTTACTGTTGTGAACACTGCATCCCAGTCCTTTCATTCCCGAAGTAGGGAAATCTCCTCCATATGTTTTACTAGCGATCTAGCATTAAGTAGACCGCAACGTAGGTTAGTGGGATTTTCACTATGGCAGCATGGGTATGTGAGATTTTCATTATGGCCATTCAGAAAGTACCTTGGCTCTGCACAGCCTGTAGTAGGCAGTTGAGGACCATCATTTTCCTGCCCACACTGCTTATCAGTGTGGAGTAGTAGCTATCTTGAGTAGAAGAGCCATGGCTCCATGTTGGCGCAAATAAAGTCCCTCATACCTGGGGTAAAACCGGCAGCCTGGCTGGCGCTGTACACGGATGGGTGCAGGCAGGCTTGCCTCTAAACGGGCTTTCGTTTTTAGAACATATCTGGTATTTGAATAACTTATAGAAAGCAATTTTGCATCTCATCTATGACGGCTTACATGAGGCTACTTTCTTTTATGGTTTTTCTTTTTCAGTCATATTCACGCGTCATACTGGTACCTTTTTCTGTATTTTTGCGGGAGTGAAGCACTGCCAGTCAATCTTAAATAGTAAAGAGAGTGGTAGTGACATAAATGATGCCACTGCTCCCCCCTGGTGCACTGGGCTAATGCAAGGTCACCTTCGAAGGCACCAAGGATACAAGCAGTAAGGAAGATTTTCGCCTTGAGACCCCAATCTTCAGAAAACTGCATCATTTACAATTCAGAAGCCTTCCACTTACTGTCACCTGCACTTCACCGAGCCTCGGCCCTCAGAGCCTGCACATAAGATCTAAAACATATCCTCGGCTTCTCCAAGAGAGGCAGGACCAGCGCTTTTTTCCAATCACGAAGAACAGAGCCTGATTCCAATGATTGATTGAACAGCTTATCAATTACTGCATTAACACTTGAAACCACCAGTTTACGGTGGGGACAGGGATCCAAAGGTGACCCAGAGCCCGCATTACAAAAATCTGATTTGGAATTACCCAAAGCAACAGGCTCAGAGGGATTCAATGCCAGGCCATCCCTCACGGACTGACCACGAGGGTCATAGTCCGAAATGCCAACCTTCTTCTGCCTACCAAAGTGGGAGTAAATACCCTCCACCTTCTTGTGGAAATACACGGAGAGGTTGTCATACAAAGACTGTGTGGCCGGCAAGCGGCCTGCAATACTAAATCTCACAAACATCCAGTCACTGTATTTTATCAAATGTAATGCTTGTTAGGTATAAACATCTTCAACAGCTGAAAGTTAACATAAGGCAGCTGTTATTATCTGGCTCAGTCTACCTGGAACAGCAGCACATGTTACTTTAAAAGGGGAGCATCAGCATTAGTACTTCACACGAAGGGAGCAGAAGCTCGCTAAAACTGCAGCGGACAGGGACAAGGAGAATCTGCTTCTCAATTTTCAGATCATGAAGTTTCATGCAAATTGGCAAGATTTCAACCCTATTCTTCTGCTTGTCCCGCCCAGTAGCATTTTGGACTCTCAGTTTTCTGATTGGTTGATTTGTTTCCTTCTACTGCTAGCAAGCAGGGAACACGTTTTTTGTTATATTTCCAGCACTCCAATGGATGCATGCTCATCCCTTGTGCTCCCCTTTGCCCTCTCAAGCCCGCCCACTCTACTTTTCCTCCCATTTGCACCCCTCCCAGTTACATCTGTTTTAAAAAAAATTTACATTTGTGTATTTATTTTTTTGGGAGCATCAGGCTGCTGCAAGGGACCGCTCCGGTTTCCAAATGCACTTTTTTGCATGTTCAAGTCTTTTTAGGTCTTGCCTAGGCAGTGCGTGCGCTATCTCTTTGAGACATGCTGTATTCACTATATGGGCATGAAGCTTTGCCCTCTTTCCGCCCATCTTTTTAATTGTCTCCTGTCACTGTCATTAGGAAATGGTGGCTTTTCATTGGTCAATAGGCTTAGTACCGCCTTTTCTCTTCTTGTAACCTCCCATGAGTACACCCTGCTGTTATACGTGTTACTCAGTACGTTTTAATTACAGCCTCGGAGCACTATTTTCGTAAATGACTTTCTCCTGCCTGCCATTGCAGGCAGGACATGCTCTCCTGCAACCTCTTTTTTAACCTGTGCGGCCCTATTCACCTTAACTAAATAGATTATTATTATTTTTTTTTTTTTAAAGCACACCATGCTGTGCTTTCACTTTAATGGCGGCCGCACCCCTTTCTGTAGACGCGGCTTGCCGTATTCACCATAACAAAGTAATGCTTTTTTTTTTTTTAAAGCTCCCCATGCCGCTTTTACTTTCATCGCTGCCGCCCTCAATTCTTTAGATGCAGCTCGCCAGATTCACTTTGGAACACAGATACCTTTGTAAGTTTGTGCGTAGTTTTTGACTGTGACAGATTGCAGTGTGTAGCGTCATTTGCGTGGGCAAGGCTCGAAGGTCAGACTAAGAGCAGCCTGTTTCTCCAAAGCATTAAATGACCGCTGTCTTCCTATAACACTGGTCATACCCTTTCATTATTAGTCAGCAATTCCTAAGGGACAGGAGACTGCCTCGATCACTCTCCTTAACAAGCATTTACAATGTAATAGGTCTCTCATTACTGAAAGTTTGATCTATTGGCGTTGGTAATAATAATGCAACTCAAAAACAACGAGAGGGTGAGGGACTATCACTCTTGTTCCCCCAGATTAAATCAATTAAACAACAAAAGAGTGACAAAGGGATAGGGAGCAAAAAAGAGAGGCACGGGCAAAAACCAAAAATATTTGTTAAAAGAACCCTCACTCACCAACCTAGTTGGTGACATGCTTCATCATCGGGTTCCCACCAGAGAGGCCGAATGCCTCTCTGGTGTGCTGCGACGCCTGTGTTACAGCGGAGCGGGTTTCTGGTTGTGAAGGGAAGTGAGATTAAAAGGTGAATGATTTTAACCAATGACAAGTTTATTCTTGGCAAATCAAAAACCAATAAAAACGTGAATTGGGCAAGTTCTGGCCAGTGATGTTGACCAGGGCTTGACCAATTTTTAGGTCGACATGTTTCTGCTTATGGTGCCTATTCGGCTAAGCTTTCATCAGGACCAAGGTAGTCTCCACGGCGGTATGCACACTCTAAGGCGCACCCTGACCTGTGGAGATCAAAAGGTAAAACTCACGGTTTTACCCAGGAGCCTCCTATTATCCGGGGCTCAGAATGTCTGAAAAAGAAATGGGACAGACGAACCACATATAAAGAAACATACAAAGACAAAACATTGTTTGATTGCAGTTACAAACGTGCTTGAGTGAACAAACATTTTGTGGAGCCGTGCTGTACAACGAGAAAGGGTCTATTGGTAGCAATATTAGCCAGCAAGACCGCAGTACGAGTGATTATTCGTTGTATCTTTTACTAGTGAAAGTGTGGACTGATATTTATAAGATTAGAAAGCACTATTTGTGTCTAATTACGATTACTTAGTGATGTCTGCACTATTGACAAGGTGCAATCGTAGTGGCTAGTTGGCCGGAGTGTATGTCAAACATATAGCGAACTCGTGAAGTGGCATGCTAAAAACAAGCGTCTGTGGTGTTTGCCAGGCGCCGTTGCTCCAAAGCATGTCTCACATTAAAAATAGCTGCATGAAAAAACCAAATAGCCCTCTTACTTATGCTGTTGTTGTTACTAACATCATGGGTCCGGGAGGGGGGTAGTGAGCTATAGTATCTGGCGAGATAAAAAAAGCAGATCGTAGCTGTTATCATCTGCTTTTGGAATGGGATTTAGGAGGGAACCTGCTGCGGTGTCTTAGCGATTCGTCAACTTACTTCCATGCTCGCACACTCCCGCGATCAACCTCGATCTGTCCTCCTCGGCCCGGATCTTGGTAATGGTGCGGTGAACACGGAAGTAAATACTTCCTGGTTCTAATCACGTGATGGTTTCTAAGTACGTGTGGTCCAATAAGGTGGGTGAATCCGAATGCGGAAAATCCCTGCCATTGGTTGAGTCCTCGTGATTAGTGTAGAAGGAGGGGCGGGTAATGACGAGTGTGAGAGTTGGAATCTTATTGGCTTTCGCCAAGAGAAGGAGGTTCTTTTGGGTAGGTGTGTTTGATCTGTCATATGCTACCAATCGAAGCATATAATATCGATGTCTGAACCCCGGTTTGTGAATTGTTATGTGCATATATGTATGATGCAGATAAACACTCTTCTCTAGATGTTAGTATACCCGAGTTGGTATCGCATCGTGCGTACAAACTGAGGGCAGCATAACCGGAGGAGTTGGTCATCTATGCTGTCACAACACACAGAATGCAGTGTGTGCATAAAAGAACTACACGGAGGCTACTAAGGAGTTGATGTCGTGTATAATGGAATCAGTTTTTCAATATGGAACCCCATGGAATATTATCATTCAGTCCTTGGAGATGAGTAGATAAACGGTAAACCCAGCGTTGTTCTTTTTCAAATAGCAGTTGTTGGTTGTTTGCTCCAGGCTTGAGTTTCTCGATTACCGTCCATCTCATGTCATTCGTGGTATGGTTCAACTGTAGGTAATGTTCAGCCAATTTAGTGCTCAGTTTGCGACATCGGATGGTGCTGCGATGTTCGCAAATTCGCTGTTTTATCTTTCTGCTCGTCATTCCGACGTACCTCAGTCCACAAGGGCAAGTGATCATGTAGACCACATCGGTGGAGTTGCAATTGGTGTGCATTCTCTGTGTCCATTGTTTGCCTTGTTCCAGTAGTAGGTATTTAGATGGGGAAGTCAAATGGCAAACACTACATGACCCACAGGGGTAGTGGCCCACAATGGGCGAAAGGCCCCATGTACTGGTAATGGACTGATCTTGGTTTCTTTCTTGAACTTTCGGACGGGTATGTACAAGGGAGTCCTTAATACTTCTTGCTCTCTTATAAGAGAATAATGGCTTCTCCCAGTCATGTTTATTACTTGTCAGTATATGCCAATTTTTCTTTATGGATTTGCTCACCGCGTTTGAAGCTGCGTTGTAAGTTGTGACGCAGGTGAGAGGTGTAGTGTCCTGATCACCTTTCTCGTAAACTTCCAGTAGAGCTTCTCTGTTCTGGTTGCGAGCTCGTTTGTTACTTTTTGCCAGTATTTTGGTAGGGTATCCACGATCTTTCAATTTGGCAGTAAGATCATTGGCTTGCTTTTTGTACATTGAGACCTCGCTGCAATTACGACGGAGCCGTAGGTATTGACCAAACGGCAGGTTTTCCCTCAATGGACGAGGGTGGTAGCTGGTAAAATGCAGTAAGTTGTTTTTTGCAGTTGGTTTGTGGTGGGTTTTAGTTTGAAGGATATCGCCCACCCTGTTAATTACCACATCCAAGAAGATCATTTCCTCTTTATTGTGAGAATGTGTGAAATTTAGGTGAGGATCGCATTCGTTCACCCAGTTGTAGAAATCAAGGAGGGAATCCTCAGATCCCTGCCAGATGATCAAGACGTCATCAATATATCTTTTCCAAAAGAAAATATTGGACGAAAAAGGGTTTTGTGGCGTTAGGATGAATTTGCTCTCAAAATCAAATACATACAGTCCTGCTACCGAAGGCGCAAAGGTACTGCCCATCGATGTGCCGGATGATTGTAAAAACAGATTACCCTTGTATTCGAAGAAATTTCTTTTTAATGCAAGTGTGGCACATGCGATCACAAAATCGCGCGGAGTTGTATGATTCCACGTGCTGGAATCAAGGGTACTTCTGATTACATTGATGGTGTCATCCTGGGGAATACAGGTGTATAGGCTTTCAATGTCCATAGTCACCAGAAAAATAACTCCATCCGGAAGAGTGATTTCTTGGAGGAGAGCCAGTAGACTTTTCGTGTCTTTTAGGTAGGTGCTAGTAGCCTGTATCAATGGTTTCAGGAAGAAGTCACAATAACGTGACAAAGGTTCCAAAAGAGAGCCAATCCCAGATACTATGGGACGTCCGGGAGGAGGTATCCTGTTCTTGTGGGTTTTAGGGAGAGTGTAAAAGTAAGGGATGATTCCCTCACTGGTAGTGAGGTAAGTTGCTTCTTGTTTGGTGATAAAACCCTGGGTTTCCGCGTTTTCTACCAGTTGGTGAATTGTACTACGGAGTTCATCGGTTGGATCAGTAGCAAGAGGAGTATAGCTAATAGGGTCATTAAGGAGGCGTCTGCACTCCGAGTCATAGGCAGTAGTGTCTTGTATTACTACTCCGCCTCCTTTATCAGCCGATTTTATCACGATGTTTGGATTGGCTTGTAAAGAATGTAAAGCTTGGAATTCGCCAGTTTTCATGTTCTTAAAGCGATTCGGTTCTATAAAGGCATCAATATCGTTGGATACCGCCTGTTCAAAAGCTGTAATCTCCGGTGGAATAGCATAAGGAGGCGGGGTGAAGGTGGATTTTACCTTCAACCCTGTATCACTTTGTAGCGGCTGGGTATTATCCAGAGGCTGTTTTTCAAAGAAACTCTTCAGTTTCAGTTTCCTGAAGAAACTCGAGAGTTCACATTTCAGTTTGAATTTATCGAAGCGGGCTGTAGGTACAAAACCTAGTCCCTTTTCCAAGACTGATGTCTCATCTGGTGTCAGTACCACTGAGGAGAGATTTGTGATCAAACTCTTTGGTTGCTGGGGCCTGCTCGTGGTGCCTTGCTCCGTGTGTTGTCCCCCACTGATTCGTCCTGTTGCCATTGGACTTGGGTTTGTCCTCTTCTCCGTCCGCGGCCTCTTCTGCCCCTCTCTAAAAAAGGGGGGCGGTACTGATTCTGTTGGTATTGGGGATGTGGTAGGAAGCCAGGGTTCCAACCCATCATAGGGTGAAATGGTGGGGGTTGGAAAGATGATTGCTGGAAGGGATGCCAGGTCTGGTTGTTATATTGTCGCCTATTCCTTCCTCTTCCCCGTTGGCGTGCTTTATAGCTATCACCACTGGAATCACTAGCTGTCGAACCATCAAAGGAACTGTCCGTATTGTAGTCATTTCTTGAAGGTGGGGTGTAGTCTGGGCTAGTGTATGGATAAGCCTTTGTATAGGACCATCTTGTTAAATCCTTCTGGAATTTTTGTGCTTTAGACTGCGTGAGAGAGTCCTTGTATTCATTAATCTCTTTGTTCAATTCGTCCAATCGTTTTTTGTAGCCAGTTAAAGTAGTTCTGAAGTGGGTTTCCGTAAGTTGGATCTCTACCATAATAGCCTCCGAGAGCCTTAGTGCTGTTTTTATTATAAGCACTAACCAATCCCTGGTACAGTGCCAGGCGATCTGTGCCCATTCTTTTCTGAATTGTGCATCATCCAGAAAAATGCGAGGGGCGTTTGTAACTAACAGACCTTTGGGTGCTATGTTGTTTCTTAAGTACTCAGTGAGAATTGTGCCATGGAGAATGGTGCGTATTCGCCCTCTTTTTTGTTCGCTCAATTTATCCCATTCTGTGGTTTGCGAGATTGTTTGGGCGATCGAGGGGTCAGAAAAAAGTGAGGGGTCTGCCAAAAGGGCATCCACCTCTTCATTCGAGTAAGAGAGGCCAAGGTTATCCATGCTGCTATAAGTAGAGTCGCTAAAGTAAGGCAAGGGAGTTAACCCTCGCAGCTGTGCGCTGCAAAATATCTCAAAAACAACGAGAGGGTGAGGGACTATCACTCTTGTTCCCCCAGATTAAATCAATTAAACAACAAAAGAGTGACAAAGGGATAGGGAGCAAAAAAGAGAGGCACGGGCAAAAACCAAAAATATTTGTTAAAAGAACCCTCACTCACCAACCTAGTTGGTGACATGCTTCATCATCGGGTTCCCACCAGAGAGGCCGAATGCCTCTCTGGTGTGCTGCGACGCCTGTGTTACAGCGGAGCGGGTTTCTGGTTGTGAAGGGAAGTGAGATTAAAAGGTGAATGATTTTAACCAATGACAAGTTTATTCTTGGCAAATCAAAAACCAATAAAAACGTGAATTGGGCAAGTTCTGGCCAGTGATGTTGACCAGGGCTTGACCAATTTTTAGGTCGACATGTTTCTGCTTATGGTGCCTATTCGGCTAAGCTTTCATCAGGACCAAGGTAGTCTCCACGGCGGTATGCACACTCTAAGGCGCACCCTGACCTGTGGAGATCAAAAGGTAAAACTCACGGTTTTACCCAGGAGCCTCCTATTATCCGGGGCTCAGAATGTCTGAAAAAGAAATGGGACAGACGAACCACATATAAAGAAACATACAAAGACAAAACATTGTTTGATTGCAGTTACAAACGTGCTTGAGTGAACAAACATTTTGTGGAGCCGTGCTGTACAACGAGAAAGGGTCTATTGGTAGCAATATTAGCCAGCAAGACCGCAGTACGAGTGATTATTCGTTGTATCTTTTACTAGTGAAAGTGTGGACTGATATTTATAAGATTAGAAAGCACTATTTGTGTCTAATTACGATTACTTAGTGATGTCTGCACTATTGACAAGGTGCAATCGTAGTGGCTAGTTGGCCGGAGTGTATGTCAAACATATAGCGAACTCGTGAAGTGGCATGCTAAAAACAAGCGTCTGTGGTGTTTGCCAGGCGCCGTTGCTCCAAAGCATGTCTCACATTAAAAATAGCTGCATGAAAAAACCAAATAGCCCTCTTACTTATGCTGTTGTTGTTACTAACATCATGGGTCCGGGAGGGGGGTAGTGAGCTATAGTATCTGGCGAGATAAAAAAAGCAGATCGTAGCTGTTATCATCTGCTTTTGGAATGGGATTTAGGAGGGAACCTGCTGCGGTGTCTTAGCGATTCGTCAACTTACTTCCATGCTCGCACACTCCCGCGATCAACCTCGATCTGTCCTCCTCGGCCCGGATCTTGGTAATGGTGCGGTGAACACGGAAGTAAATACTTCCTGGTTCTAATCACGTGATGGTTTCTAAGTACGTGTGGTCCAATAAGGTGGGTGAATCCGAATGCGGAAAATCCCTGCCATTGGTTGAGTCCTCGTGATTAGTGTAGAAGGAGGGGCGGGTAATGACGAGTGTGAGAGTTGGAATCTTATTGGCTTTCGCCAAGAGAAGGAGGTTCTTTTGGGTAGGTGTGTTTGATCTGTCATATGCTACCAATCGAAGCATATAATATCGATGTCTGAACCCCGGTTTGTGAATTGTTATGTGCATATATGTATGATGCAGATAAACACTCTTCTCTAGATGTTAGTATACCCGAGTTGGTATCGCATCGTGCGTACAAACTGAGGGCAGCATAACCGGAGGAGTTGGTCATCTATGCTGTCACAACACACAGAATGCAGTGTGTGCATAAAAGAACTACACGGAGGCTACTAAGGAGTTGATGTCGTGTATAATGGAATCAGTTTTTCAATATGGAACCCCATGGAATATTATCATTCAGTCCTTGGAGATGAGTAGATAAACGGTAAACCCAGCGTTGTTCTTTTTCAAATAGCAGTTGTTGGTTGTTTGCTCCAGGCTTGAGTTTCTCGATTACCGTCCATCTCATGTCATTCGTGGTATGGTTCAACTGTAGGTAATGTTCAGCCAATTTAGTGCTCAGTTTGCGACATCGGATGGTGCTGCGATGTTCGCAAATTCGCTGTTTTATCTTTCTGCTCGTCATTCCGACGTACCTCAGTCCACAAGGGCAAGTGATCATGTAGACCACATCGGTGGAGTTGCAATTGGTGTGCATTCTCTGTGTCCATTGTTTGCCTTGTTCCAGTAGTAGGTATTTAGATGGGGAAGTCAAATGGCAAACACTACATGACCCACAGGGGTAGTGGCCCACAATGGGCGAAAGGCCCCATGTACTGGTAATGGACTGATCTTGGTTTCTTTCTTGAACTTTCGGACGGGTATGTACAAGGGAGTCCTTAATACTTCTTGCTCTCTTATAAGAGAATAATGGCTTCTCCCAGTCATGTTTATTACTTGTCAGTATATGCCAATTTTTCTTTATGGATTTGCTCACCGCGTTTGAAGCTGCGTTGTAAGTTGTGACGCAGGTGATAATAATGCAACACCAATAGCTCAAACTTTCAATAATGCGAGAGCTATTGAATTGCATTTTTTTTTCTATTTACTTTTTACACAATAAAGCGCGGGTGCTTAAAAAATAAATAAATAGAATAAAACATTTGAATGCAATAGCTCTCACGTTTTGAAAGTTTGAGCTACTGGTGTTGTATTATTATTAGCAACGCAGATAGCTCAAACTTTCAGTAATGCGAGACCTACTGAATTGTAAATGCTTGTTAATTTAGAGCTTCAAGATGAGCATCCAGCATCTTGGAAAGATAAGTAGAAGTGCACATGTACACATTAAAACTCGTGTCACGAGACACATGTGTGAAGCACGCAAGTGCGTATGGGAGGGTAAACAATCACTGGAAAAGCCAAAAGCTCGGCCTTTTAAAACAAGCACCTGCAGGCTTTGCCAAGGCTTGTTTTGTTTCTCTGTACGTCTACTTTCTAATCTTCTTCTTCAGTAGAATGTACAAACAGAGGCAACACAAAATCAGCAAGATTCAGCATTAGCCACCTCCATCTTTCAATTTGATGGCAGTATAAAAAGGTCGAAATGCCTTTAACTATCCAGGGCCACTGGCACCCGGCAGAAACTACACAAATGTTGTCACTGCTACTAGCAGCTATTTTTCTTAGGTAGGCGCATCGTAAACAAAAAAAAGAGTAGGCAATATAACTCACATAACACAGGGCAAAGAAATAAAATCTGCAAAATATTCTAAAAGTAGGGGGACAAGAGAAAATAACGCCAGTGTAAAAGAGTAATTGGACTGGAGTATAAGCAAAGTTAGAAAACAGCGGCAAAACGATGGCGTGGAAGCCTGAGAAATGAACGATGAATGGAAAGCTCCAGTCGACAAGGGTAACAAAGGAAACATGCAACACGTCTGTTTTTCCCCAAAGTTGAACACCTGAAGTATCAAGATGCAAGATTGAGCTTGGTACACTATGATCCTAAATGAGGGGTCTCTCCTATATGTAGTGGTATATGGGCAACCACCATTCTGTCCTCTACAGGGTGAGTGAGTGGATACAGAATAAGAGGTGGAAGGCAGCATGAGCTCTTGGGAAGAGTCAAGGAGCTCCAGAGGCTGGAAGGAAGCCAAGCTAAAGAGACTCTCATGCAGGCGAGCGCACGGGCCACGCCCCAGATAAGCGGATTGTGGAGGTTACTGAAGCCACGTGATCTTAGAGGCTCCAGCCTGAGGAAGGAGGCAACAGAATCATTACAGAGGAGAACAATTGTTGTCCGAGTGCTCACTTCAGAGTGAGCCTGGACCATTCCTATTATGCTAGTAATGTCAGGCTGTGAATGACAAGCCACAAAGTGGCGAGGTAGGACAGCTGGCGAGGAAAGGGAATGTCTGGCCACAAGTATATTCAGCAAAGCAGCAATGAACTGGAAGTATGTGCAAAACTAGATCTTAAAGTCCAGAGGCGCAATTCTGTCAGAGGGCAGAAACCCGTGCCACCAAAACCTCTACAGCAGGTGAGGTCCACTGACTTGTAGGTCTTAGGTCCTGATAAATGACAATTAGTCAGTAGGGCCTGTGGATTCCACCAGCTGGGAAGAGAAGGCACAAACTACACCAACAAAGAGAAGTCTGCGCAGTGAGAGGATCACTCAAGCAGGGGGGGGCGGTTTAATTGAAGCAGAGCCTGACAGGGTGAGGAGAGTTGTTGACATCAAAAACTGCAAGTAGCACAAGCTTTCTTGGCGCTCTTTAAAAAAGGGTGTGGAATGGTTTCTGAGAAGGTGCGTTTGTAAGCACCAATGTGCAAGGAAAGGCCTGGCCTTTCAATGAAGAGATAGATAGTTATTTCTGCTTTGTATTCTGCACTATCGAAGAAGCTCAAACATTTCCAATTGTAAGAGCGGACACCGAGGCTTCATGGATTAACCACCATGCATGTTGGGTGACAGTTTTTAGTACAACATTAAACCTCTTGGAGTTCAGGTAAGGCCTCTGTCCAGACCCCAACATTATTGAGGAAAAAGGAAATAGAATAATTTAGCACTCATCTTTCACTTAATAAAATGGCAAAAACACCACAAGTCATCGATTTATCCCAGAATGAAACATAAGCAGTGTCTTCATACAAACACTATCAATAAACACATGCATATATTTAATGATCACCTACCCTCCTATAGAGTCTGGCAGAAAGATCAGCTGGTTTTCATCTATTTTCAGCGTGGTGAGTTTCTTCAGTGAACCTGTTATGAAATGCACAATATCTTTTAGAGAGAGAGACTTTACTTGTGAATCAGCTCTTTTAAATTAAAACCAAGTGAACATATTGCATTTACCCTCATGATCTCATCAGAGGAGGCCATAAGTCACACGTCTCCAAACCTGAGGCCTAATGACGATACTTTGCTGAATTATTGCTTTGCAACGATAGGATGTAGACATTTCGGCCTCTAAGGAATCAATCAGCTCACAGCACGATCAAAAACACATGCGGGACTGCAGAGAGGCAACATCTGTCAAGCTGAGGGATGCCAAACACATCATGCACAACCCGAGGACACAGCAGACAAATTGGATGGCTGAGCCCCTGTTACCAATGAGCGCACACACAGATCAGATAAAGAATGGGAAAGACCTTCCATGGCACAACAAATTAATTTTGCACAACAAACTGCCGTTTGGTCAGCATGAATCCATCAGGGCAGTCGGCTGCAGAGCCCCAGTCTGCACTGGTTCCTAAAAAGAAATGTCAAGTCAGAAAAAGCGCGATTAAGAACTTGAGATGCGGCTTCTCTTTGTATGTGATGATAATTAACTGTCGCCTCAGGTGAGGTAGTGCAGGGTTAAGGTTTTGAGACCGCTGATAAACAGAGATTTGTCTTCAAGGTTCTTCACAAAAGCATTCTTTAGACATACTGAACATATACATGTTAAAATGGCTTTACACAAGAAAACAACTCTTCAATGCAATAGTTTAACGCCTGGCTTTATCTACATGTCTTTTTCACGAGAAAATGCTATAGCATAAAGCAAAAATTCAGGGTGTAATATATATTACCATTACAACATAATCGAAGGAGGGGCGGGCATCATGGCCAACTAAAGGCTTTGCCTCTTGTGAGCCATGCCCCTCCCCACCCTGAACAGTGGCAATAAGCAGCATAGCCAGTAACCCACAGCTCAAACACCTGCCATAGCCAGCAACCCACAGCTCAAACACCTGCCATAGCCAGCAACCCACAGCTCAAACACCTGCCATAGCCAGCAACCCACAGCTCAAACACCTGCCATAGCCAGCAACCCACAGCTCAAACACCTGCCATAGCCAGCAACCCACAGCTCAAACACCTGCCATAGCCAGCAACCCACAGCTCAAACACCTGCCATAGCCAGCAACCCACAGCTCAAACACCTGCCATAGCCAGCAACCCACAGCTCAAACACCTGCCATGGCCAGCAACCCACAGCTCAAACACCTGCCATGGCCAGCAACCCACAGCTCAAACACCTGCCATGGCCAGCAACCCACAGCTCAAACACCTGCCATAGCCAGCAACCCACAGCTCAAACACCTGCCATAGCCAGCAACCCACAGCTCAAACACCTGCCATAGCCAGCAACCCACAGCTCAAACACCTGCCATGGCCAGCAACCCACAGCTCAAACACCTGCCATAGCCAGCAACCCACAGCTCAAACACCTGCCATAGCCAGCAACCCACAGCTCAAACACCTGCCATAGCCAGCAACCCACAGCTCAAACACCTGCCATAGCCAGCAACCCACAGCTCAAACACCTGCCATAGCCAGCAACCCACAGCTCAAACACCTGCCATAGCCAGCAACCCACAGCTCAAACACCTGCCATAGCCAGCAACCCACAGCTCAAACACCTGCCATGGCCAGCAACCCACAGCTCAAACACCTGCCATAGCCAGCAACCCACAGCTCAAACACCTGCCATGCAGACTAACCCGCACACCAAATGCAATGCTCATGACCTCATAATACCGAGAACTACAAATATGAGGCCATCTCATCTCTACATTACAACGCATACACAAAGAGGTCACACTGCACTAATATTTGTGTAATTAAAAATGTTAATATTAAGGTAGTATTTCATGATACTAGAGAAACGCAAACAATAACTTACATCCCCACCATCAAAACCAAAACTTACCCCATCATAAAGGGACCAAGCCAATTTACTGGGGGCATGTCTAGGGGCGCCGGGTCTAGTCCCAAACTTTCTGCTACTGCGATCGGCCCCTCCATACAACGAGACGCCGCGCCCCTGTATCTCTGCGGGTCTCTATCCCGCTCTCTCTGCATTGAAGCCCCGGTACGCATTCCTGAGTCCAGCCTCACCTTAAACAACGGACCTCAGAGAAGGCATAATTTTGGCACTCCTAGTGCTCAAGTTACCCGAGCACTCAACTATGGTAAACGCTTCCTTCGTTATTTTCCCTGGGGGTCTTTTGGAGTTTCTCACAATTGCCCCTGGTTTGAACAGTTGCTTCTCTCTTCCCCACACAGGACACAGGGATTGCTTCAGAGACTGCAGCTAGGGAGTTTGTGGATCTCAACGTATTCCTTCTCTCTACAGTCACACTCTCCCATATCTTATTTTTCAGTCCCCAGAAGCTTTTGAGCTTGTTTAGGTGAAGCCGAGACCCCTCAGTAACGTTCTTACCCTCTCCGTGATCCGAGACAACAATGCCTGCTTCCATTTGAACGCCACTGACCTCTCCATTATTTTCCATTCACGCACCATATTCCAGGAATTCTCTAGATTTTCCAAACTTTTCTCGCTGGAGTGTACCTGGGTGCTCTCTGATCTTTTCGCACCAGCGCAGAACATGGGACCTACGTGTTCTTTTTGAGCAGCTCAACGGCGAGCTAGTTCTGACTCTGCCCGTTCCGCATCTGAATGAGATGCACTGCGCGACTCGCCTCCTTCTGAGCTTCTCTGCAGCTTTAAACCAATGCAGCTCAACAAACTGCATCCGGGGTGCCTATCAGGGCCATAAATAATCCAGGTAAGTGGGTGTGGAGAAAAGGGGGGCACACACTCTAGATCTCCCTAACCCCCAGAGTAAGGAGCTCCCTATCGGCTAATCTAGCTGGCCGCCATGTTCCCACCCGTCGCTCTCCCTGCTGAGATCTGTGTCATCCCAGAGTAGGTGAGATCATTGGATCCAGTGGGGAGAGTACAGGAAGAGGCAGGCCGAGAGGCAGGGGCAATACAGAACATAACAACTGGCAATAGTAGTCCCGATGGATGGCAGAAAGTACAGGAAATGATTACGAATCACTCACGGGAGATCAAGGGTCAGTTCTCTATGTACGAGGCAAACCAGAAGGAGATCCAGAAAACTTGTTCGAGTTTGGAGGAGAAAATAATTGGTCTAGCTCAATGTACTGAGGCATTTGAGAGCAGGGTATTGGAGCCTGGTACTGAGGTTAATACGAATACTCAAGATGTTTCCAGGTTAGAGCAGAGAGGTAAAGAGCTTGCGGATAAGCTAGAAAGTTTGGAAAACAATTCAAGATGGAATAATCTCAGAATCTTGAATGTGACGGAAGGTGCTGAGGGGGATGATGATGCAAATCTTTTTGTTGTGAACCTGTTAAAGGATGCATTTCCCCAGATTGCTTACTCAGTTGATCTCATGAGCAAAATCCAAAGGGTGCATGGAGACCCAATTAAATTGAACCCTGGATATGAAAAACCTCTTTAAATTTTGGGTAACTTCCTTTCCTACTCTGTGAAAGAAAAAATCCTGAGTTCAGCACTGAAAGAAAAAAGACTACAGGCTAAGGGGCTTACCTTTGCAGTTAGGTCTGATATTTCAGGTGCCACATAAGAAAAGCAATCGGGCTGGGTGAACGCATGGAGGAGTTGCGGAAAATCGGAGCCAATGTTTAACTCAGGTTCCCAAGGATGTTGAAAGTGGTGTAGGGGAACAAGATGCACAGCTTCTCTGAACCAGAAGTCGTAGATAATTTCATCACACACAAGGTCGGTGGGAGATAAACAGTTTAATAAGATATGTTTTATGAACACCCGGAGGAGCTCAAACAGGCATAGGTAATGCCAAGAGGAAGCTATGGAAGGATTCCGGTGGCTGGATTTACACGAGTTAGGGAGCAAGTGGGATTAAATAAAAAACTATATATATATATATGTCCTCTAATGATGATTAATGGACACCAGGTGGAATCTGGCTCATACTAATAATAAACAGTTAAGTATGGGAGACAGGCCTTCTCATTACTAAACTGGAATGTTAATGGGCTGCGGGTGAAAAAGAAGCAATACCTCATCTTGCAGTACCTAAGAGAGAATATGTAGCACGTTATCATGCTGTAAGAGACCTACCTATTGAGACAAGAGTGCATAGATCTTCTGTCGAAACAGAGATGGGTGATGTAAGTGGTAATTAATGGCCTCACATGATGGGGTAGAAGCCATCAGAAATTATATAAGTTCAATTTCAGGTGACATTTCATATCACTTTATCTTTGACATAGAACAGTACAATATCTGAGCATAGTTTCTGAAAAAAGATGAAGACATGCCTCTTTAAGGGGCACTGCAAATGGGCTGACACACTGCCCTTGACTTTGCTCTATGTGTTTATCTTCACCGGGGCCATTCCCCCGGTTGAGAGCTTCACAACTCTCGAGCAAAGTCTACAAATTCCAACATATACATATTTACATATATTTCTTACTACTTAATATACTTGTTTATTGGCATAAATATTATAAGATCACTTCACCCGAGAAACCACTGTAGACCTAGGTGTAGAAGAGGGTCCATTGATTGGCCTCTGATTTTAGAGACCAGCTCCTTAACATTTGATGTAGCACAGAACACGAGTCTCAAGCTCAGGAAGTCCCTGGAAGGCCAGGGCTGCACTTTCGGATCCTACACAGCACCACATGTTCCTAATGACGGGGAAGTAGCCTTGTATCCCTTCGAGGCACTTGTGATGGTGGGTGCCACCTGCAGAGTCTCCATAGTAGAAGTCATCACTTTAACCGTTCAACTTAACGCCCAGCCCCCACATGGAGTTCACGGAGGTACCTAAATCACTTGACTGCTCTTTCTCTAGCCTGGTTGAAGTCTCGGCCTTCAAAAGAGGAGTTTTGTGATGAGAGGACCCAATGGTGCACAGGTGGACTTTTGTCAGTTGAGGGGGGCCCACTCCCCTTATGCAGTGGTTTCCAATGTCCTAGCTTGTCCCACTTCAGACATACACCTGTTGTGGACCTCCCAGGGCCTGTGTCTGGGGACAGACTTCATCTCTCTCTCTTATCTGGATGAGTGATATACCAGGAGGGCCACTACTGGGCTACTGCCGCCAAACCAGACCTTCCCTTTAGCAGTTGTCACTCGCTGGCCTTCGGTGCCATATCATGGAATTTGACAGACTCCACTTCAAAGTGGCTCATGTAGATCTGTTCGCACATTACCAAGACTCTTTTTTTCTCCAAAGGAAACCAGTACGCAGCCACCATCCCAAACAGTATTATTCTACCTGTGCAACTACTTAGCAGCGAACAGATTGACTTATTAAGCTATTGCTAAATTTTTTGTCCTGAGCACTCTACCACAAAGGAACAATTCAGAGTGAGCGTTTGCAGTCTGTGCAACAGTGGCTCCTCTGGTCCTTGCCTTTCTGTATTTAAACAGACTTTTATTTGGAGCTCAACCCATCTCTACTCTCAATGTGGGTCCATGAGCTGGACCAATGAAGCCTCAGACTGGGAAACTCCATTTATTCTTTTCAACAATTGAGCTTTCTTCTTATTCTTCATCATACTAGACTTGGAGTATAATGCTAGGAAGGGATGTTCCATGTTGGAAAAAGATTCTTTCATCCACCAGAAATATGCTTACAACAATAATAGTCTGGATTTTGCCTCCAATAGTGACCACGCTTCATTAGCACACCAGTATGACCTCTTGCAAGCTGATGAGGATCAGGCATAGTAGTGTTTGATGAACATAATGGCTTCAGTAACTGAGGGGTTCAGGAGACTTACTGACAAAGTGTATAATATGGCGTTGCTAATCACGGCTCTCAAGGTGGGAAAACATGTGGATCAAATGATGGAGCAGTGCAAAAAGAGAAATCGACAACAGGAAAATGGCAAAAGCAATCAAGACCACAAACAAGACTGACAACCTAAAATATTCTGTATTAATATAACATTCAAGTCACAGGTCACCCAGTATAAAAAATAATAAAAGAGGGGTCATGACGAATTTTATGCTTCAACTTCTTTGGGATGCCCTCACTATGGAAATGCTGTAGTTTGCATTTGTACTCCATTATTGACTGTACTTACTGAGTTCTTACAGGGCCACCCATATGGGGCACACAATTCCGTACAGTTGGCAAACCACAGAGAAGATAATTCAAATGGTAAGAATAAAACAGATATTCTGTACACAAACATCAGACTTTCCTTGCAGTAGATTTCAGTCAATTAATCCAGCAGTAACATTGCACTTTGAACATCTAAGCAAATCTGCACAGCTTATGTCAAGTATGCAATTTGCTCTCCCAGCTACCGGTACCAGACAGGTGGACACTAGAGTACACTTCTTTGATGAACCTTGTGTGGTGACTATTGGAAGATTCCCCGCTGGATCTTACCAGTGTGGAATCTTGCTAGGTCACATATAATTTAACAGTGTGTTTGAAAGGTAACAGAGAAGGTGGGGACTAGGAAGAGACCAGTTGCACTGGCATGATGCTGTTATTGCTTTTACCTGTCGTGCCTCAGTTAATGGATCTACTCCGCAAGGAAGCATGTCTCCGGTACGATTGCCTATCATGGCCACAGATCATTACACTTCAGGTTCTTATTCCTTTAAAGATGACACAGGCCCAGGGGCGAGCTTCAAACCATGCCACCTTCGCATCACCATAGACAGGAATATAGGGATAAATTGTCACAAGTGAGATCGGTCTACACGCTGCCCTCTTCCGTTTCCTAGAACTGTAGTACAACTATCTTTACTGCTATCAAAACTGAAGCTGTGACATTTTTGGCCAATGTATCTGAGCCTATTTTTAAACTGGCTCCAATTTACAATTTGCTGCTATTATAGACCTCCTAATGTAAAAGGTGGCCATTCATCACAAAATCTTGTTTACAATGTTTACCACTGGAGTAGCTCAGGTATTAAAGATGAACGCACAAAGACAAATTCCATAAAATTCAAACAATCCCCAAACATGTATGAATATATGGCATACACTTTTCTACACTGCTCAGTCTACAGCAACACTTACTTCTACAATAAATATACTTTCTATCATGTGAACCTCATAACAGTATGGAAGTTACAGCCAAGCTCTTCACTATGACTTATCACTTGGAAGATGCTCCTTGTGTATATTGTTTTAATATTATTTTATTAAGGATTTGTCCAGTACAAACCTAAAAAATTAAGCAGGAAGAAGAAACAAAAAATGAACAGCACAGAGATCAAAGTCAGCTTATGTTACATGACAGCTGTGCAGTTTTCCTAGCAGCCGGCTTTCTTATTTCATACAACAAACAATAATATACCAACAAACTATGCACTACATTTAATACATTATATAAACTTAAGCTCCAAAGAAAACAAAAATGACGGTGCCAAGGACTCCTGTCATTAGGAGTGCAGAGTGGTAGGTCTCCAACTGTGAATTACAGTAAATTAGTTTTGTTAGCCATGCCTTGACACTAACAGACTAGTCCTGACCCCAAGCACAAGCTTCCCAGCATTTGGGCAACTCACAAGCTATTGCAACAAGTCTCGTAACATACTGAAGGAGGTTTGTGGTGTACCCCAGGAGTGCCAGGATAGTGTATGGAGGAGCCTCTATTTCAAGTACGGTTGAGACACTAGCAAAAATATGTAACCAGTATTTCTTAACTTTAGGGCATGCTCAGGCTCAATGGAGGAGGTCTCCACTAAGAGGGCTTGACATCACACGCATCTAGAATTCTCTGCAAGACCACAGCTTAGTTGAAGTAAGAGATACTATATACACAATATAAAAATTTAAAGTGAATCAATGGCAGCCTGCTACTAGGTGCTATAGTTCCCATGTGACCACAGAAGAAACGCCATTCTTCAGCTGTAATAGGATGCTGAAGGTCCACCACCCACTTATCCGTAGCTGCCGGGACCAGCATCCTCCTGCACCGAGATGTATAATTTAGGGAGGACGTATGTTTGCTTTGACGGTACACAGCAAGCAGGAAAGTGTTTTACAGCAGACCCCATGCATGATGCGTGTAGACTGTAACAGAGCAGGACATCAAGGTGTATATTGCTCTATAGTGTATCTAAATCGATAGTGCTTTGTAAAAATAACCAGAAAACACTAATGATCAAGACTTGGTTGATAGCGACAAGTCTTCTTTAATACCAACCTATAGACTCGGGCAGCTGCTGCAAGGAGTTACTGGACAGGAGGAGATCCTGGAGGCTTTCACATTCCGAAATGCCTTCTTCGATGATTTCAATGTTGTTCTTCGACAGGTCCAAGTAGGCGAGTTGTTTTAAACTGCCAATGAACTACAGACACAAAGGAAGAAAATGTGGTCACTGTAAAGTGTTAGCCATTCCACAGGAGAATGAAAATGAGAGAATTCTCTAAAAGCTGACAGTTAAACGGAACTTGTAAAACAGAAAGCTTGTTAGGCATCGTTCCGTTATGGAATGGTTACATGTTGTCTCTAGCAATGCTTAACTGGAATTTAGACCGTGGGGCTCAAAGTCTGACACATTTTGCACACAGACTGGAGTTTGCAGAGTTGCCCAACTTTGCTTGCAGAAGACGATTCCCACAAAAATATTTTTTGCTAGAGCATTATCGGGCCAAAACCTTTCTCCAAGACAAATGTTCTGCTGGAAGTGTTTATTTCTGGGTTTTAGTTCCTCCTTTTAGCACAGCATTTCTTCTGCTAATTTTTAAACTTTGGCAAACTTTGAAAAATTCATGACGATTTTGTGAGTTTTTAAAAAAACTGATGAATTGAAGAGGACGAGAAACACTCAGTTTTGCAAGCTCATGTTTAAAACACTGATATAGTCTTATGTTCTGTGCACACTAGTGTTACAGTCCTAATGAAATGTCTACATTTAATTTGAATAAAACCTTCACGACAGAAAGAACTGTCGAACTGTATTTGTCCATTACTAGGGTATGATGTTCGCCAGTTGTCCTCATCGGAGTCCTCGCCTCAGAATATGTAGAAGTGCAAGCAGGGCACACGAGCAAGGAAAATGCCCCAAATGTACTCTGAATTGGGTATTATTGCAGTAGAGAACACTGTTCATCTGCGACAGTGCATTGGCATGAAGATTCGGACAGTAAGATTGGAGTGTTTGAGCTGTCTTTTTAACTCCTACAAATATGTGAGGTAAGAATCCAGATATGTTGGATGATACTAAACAGGGGGTTAGAAACCATGCAGGAGGAAAGACTGTTGAAACAATCAGAAAATACCATTACAAATGGTTTGAGCTGCAGATGCAACATCTACAAACATAAAATAAGTGAAGGAAAAAATAAGTAAAAAATGTAAACAATCCCTTCCCGCCTCTGCACAAGTTACTCATTGCCAGTGAGATCTGTTCTTCGTTCTGCTCAGTCACAGAACTTTGATCTAAGAATAATGGAAGGGGATCAGGAAGATGGATCAAGTCCATAGGCGAGCTTGGTTTCTGCTCCTGTCCATCTGATCCTGTTGGACGGAGACAAGAGTTTCAGACACAATCAGCGGGAGCATCAGCAGCACAGTCCCTACTGCTGCGCGACAAGACAATCAGGGTTTCCGAGAACTATCACGAATGAAATGAAGTATGGAATTAGGGATAAGTGCACCCCGCGCCTGAGAAGATTTACGCTGACGAGCGAGGGAAGGCAGGCAGTCAACTGTATCAACTAACACTCCCGCAGAGCAGAGAGGCCTTTCGGTAAACCGCTGCACGATGCTAAATAAGTGGAGAGTACAGTATGAAAGCAAAAAACACATATAGCGCATTAGACTTAAATCATCGTCTAATAGCAACATACGATGCATGTGTTTATCATGCGTATCACACACCTGAAGCTGTGCTGGGTAGCAAACATGCCTGGCGATGCTAGATCTGGCGTTAGCCATAATCTTTTTCAATTGACTGAAATTTAATGTGTGCATGTTTACTTACTTATGGGGGCTTCCAGCCAGCCCTCTCCATCACGCCTGCTGATGTGGCATTCACATTTTCCATCTGCCTACTACAGCCTGCAGCAGGAGGCAATGGGTCAGCCCACTTCAGATACTGGCTGATTGCACGGAGAGTGGCAGCATCCTGCTCTTTGACAAGGAGCGCAACTACACACGAGACAGTTCAGGGGCAGGGACTACCATGGTAACGTGTCACTTGTGAGTACAAAAATTATTTTTGGCTTGTAGCCAACTTCTTTGTTTTAATTGGTAGGGGTCCTTAGGTCCCCCAACAAAGTATTATAAAAACCATGACAAATCGAAACAAGCACTGGCAAAGTCAGCTCACTTTGCCAATGCTTGTTTTCATTTTTTTTTTTAGAAATGGTATAGAAACAGCTTTAGCTGTTTCGTTAGATTCATATTTTCTAAACAATCCTAATGAAAAAACAAATGTATACCTAGAGGGGCTTTGAGTCCACCCTCCTCACTCATTGGTCTATTCAAATGTCATTCACATTTTGCTTTTGTCCACCCCAGGGGGGTTTCACCCACCTCATAGGGCAATGGACCAAACCAATTCATCCACTGAGTGTTTTGCAGTTTGAGCAATATCATTTGCTTGATCACAAGAACACAGCTGCACTTCATATCTATGGCTTTTGTGCCTGAGCTGTTTGGTCGCTCCTTCATTTTCATATTTTTGCCAAATTCTTTTTGCATATTGCATCTGTTAGCACAAGATACCAAAATAAAAAACTGACACTTCCCAACTCAAGACCTATTAGTTTTGCATTGCTTTTATACCAATTTCCAATATCTAGCTCTGCCTGCCTAGTTTTACATTCGATAATTCCCTTTTCCCTTTGGCTTATAATGCTTCCTACAGTAAGTTTTATTTTCTTACTTGAGGGGCTTGTATCTTCAATTATTAGTCTGTCACAAAAAACTTTAGAACAAAAATTTAATGCACAAATTTCACTGATGGTGCAGAAACGTTGGATGCGTCTCAGCGTAAACAATGGGGCAATAACAGGTACACAACGTCACTTCAATTTGCAAGCCGTACAATGTAATACTACCCTTTAGAGAGATCTCTAGATGTCACTAACAAGAGAATTTCTACCCCATTACGGGTCACAAGGTTCTGTTCAGTTTACAAGGTGCTTCAAGGATGTAACACTGGGTACCTCTCCTAGTTTTTACAGTCCTAATTATCTATCAGGAAGTCTACTTGCCATTCACCCAAACAGATAGAACTTCAAGACTTCGCACTCTCTAGACCCATCAGACTCAGTAAGGAGGGCGAAGGACTGAAGAGCTCAAAGGCCTTTATTCCAATCTGCCTTTCACTAACCTTAGTTATATAAAAAGAGGCTTCCCTGGGTGCTGGGGCTGTCAGCCAGCACAGATTTATAGAAAAGCTGGGTCTAAACCTGGGGTCAAAGATTTAGCCTATCTGGGTCTGGCAGAATGCCTAGAACAGTGCTTCTAACATGTACGCTATGAGCTGGAATTCAAGTTTTGCTGTATCTAGTCATTTCAAATATGATCTGGTAGGGGATTGCAACGTTTTAGGTGCACTATGAACCTGATCTTAAGGAAAAAGAGGGATAGTTAACAAAGAAATCAGATTATCTCAGGTCTTCATGCTTCCTAAGATGCCCCCGAAACATTCCCTCCTCCACCAACATTTGTATGTCTTATATTTCCAGCAAGGAAAGACTAATATCTGAAGATGACAGCAATCTATATCTGTCAGCTCAACTATTCACTTCCATGTCCAGTTCCTATCCTCATCCAGGGCAAGGACACTTCAGGAATGAGGGTAAGTGGATGCTCTGTAGAGGGATTTTTGCTCACAAACTGCCCTTTTGGGCACTGGCCTGTGTGTGTTAGTACTGAGCATGCCGATGGATCACTTCATCCAGTCTAGACAAGCATCTGGTAGAAACACAGTTGCAGGAAGCCATCGTGGGTTGTGTTTATGTGCAGAGGTCAGACGACTGAAGAATGGAATTTTGACTTTTACATAGAACCAGAGATAAATATGTAGTATTTTTACAACTGAAATCTAATCCGCTAATTAATACCTGATCAGACACACCAACTAAATGTCATTATAGATAGGATCTTTGTCAAAAAACAAACACAAAGGTGAGATGAGATTGTAAAACTGCACAACTGAATTGGGAGAACATACTGCCAAACTAATTGATTAAAATGTCACTTTTTTTCTGTCACTACAAACACGGTTTACAGTCACCTACCAATCAATGCTATCAGGCTTATTGGTGTAATTAGTTAAAATAACGCAAATAACGCAAATCAAGATGACAACATTCAGAATGCATTAGATCAGATAAAAGCCCCCTTAAAACTGTGGCCAGGATGATAGGGAGTGAGGTGGGCACCTAATTCTGTGCTATATCTTTAAATGACTTACTATGAGTTTCACATGTTTTGCTCACCTGACTTGTCAATTGCTCTAAAGAGGAATGGAAAAGGTGATTTTTTTCATTGCTTCCTGCATCATGTGTGCAATCCTTTTATCTCAGAGTGGAGCTCCTTCCAGAGCCCATGCGATGTGCCTTCAGAGAGGACTCGCACTTTTAAATATTTCTCTTTTTACCCAGCGATGAGTGAATATTGTTAGGCCATGCCACTTGTGAATTTAAACTACTCAAATGTTTTACTTTATTTCAACATTAAAATGAAAGGCTTTTCAATGCAACACATTAAAAATTTCAGATAAACAAAACAATTTAACAACTTTAATAAATGACGTATGAGTTTTTATGAAAGTGAAAGGTTGTGATATCAGGAGATTATCTCAATATAAACTGTACTGTAAAAATAAAATCTGATTACCTTACCAATTAGTAGAAAAGGAAAGATGCTAGCACTATATTTACAAAACAAACGTCATGGGCACAGACCTGTGAAGTTTTGTGCCACCTTGAGTGCTACTACAATCTGTGGTTACGTTTTTAAAATCTGCGGATTCTGGGATCAGTATATATATGCTAAATAAGGACTGAAAATGAAATGGGAAATGTAATGACTACATCTACCACAATGCTATGGGGCCTTACTGAAGGTGGACATCTTTGGACATTTTTGTTGCTGCTTTGTTGGCGTGCCATCACAATCTGTAAATGACGTAACTAATGACTCATTTGAATAGTGCCATCTTGTTACTGCACACATCACATCAGATTGGCTAAAATGAAAACAAAAATGAAAAGTACCACTTCCAGAACTTCTGAAAATCATAGCTCAACAGAGCCCTCATTGTAGCACTATCTGCAGTAAAACAAACTAACAGTCGCGCGCTGAGAGTAACCTTGCTTTAGTCCAACACCCTTCAGTATAACAATTGAGGCTGTTTCTAAATTTTCATATGGAGGAAACTCATGAGAACTTTCAGAAGGGCCAGCCTATGAAAAAGATTCTGACTCAGCTTCTTCGCCTAAACATTCTGACAGTCACGGTGCTATCTGGCAGGCAATGCAATCTCCCAAAAATGAAGAAAGTTAATAGTGGCTATTGGTCAATACTGCCTATTGATCATTGCCCATCCAGGTGTTCTATTCAACCTTCATACCCTGAATAATTGAAAAGAGTTAGAAGAACTTCTGCACATGCTTCCTTCCACCACCACTTTAAGTAGGATACACGTCCTACAAGATATAGAGGGTGGTCACACTGCCATAATGGGGTTTTATCCTCCAACATTCAATGTCATGCATGAGAATTGGGACTTAAAGAAGAATCTTGTGCCACAAATTACACTGAAGGGGATTTGATTGGCTGGTCTCCTCAAAATTCAGTCATTGAAACATTCTGCCGGTATAAAGCAGCATGCTAACCTTGAAATCACTGTAAGGAATTTAGCAGTACAATAAAACAACACACAAGCAAAAGCCTTAAAGAAAGAGCAACAATAACTATCAGCAAAATGCAAATGTAGGAAATTACAAATAAAGATTAACAGTGAGGTAGGTCCTCTGTTGGATTGATTTTATCAACAAAAATATACTGCGTTGCCTTCTTTAATTCAATTTATACCTCAGAAATGAAAAAAGCGTCAAATGTCACACTGGTGACCTACCACAAACTAGAAAAAATGATTAGTTTGCTGAAGGAATTCAACGCTCACTATCAGATACATTAAAAGTTGGTATCTATAGAGAAGTCAATCTTCCGGCCGAAAAAAGCACGTAGTCACTTTGAAAGAGAACACTGGAAAACGAATCGTCTACCCTACTTAGTTACTTTAAAGCATATTGAACCCAGTCAGTTTGTGTTATGCAACTACGATACATCCATACGTTTTCATTACAAATTACAACCTTAAAAACACAGAATTGTAGGTGCTCCATGATGGATATTCAATGCCTAGAACAGCATATCATTCTCCACACTTTACCATGTTCCATTGGTTTCCTAGGCGGGTATCTTGAAATCAGCCTGTCTACTAGGCCTGTTGTATTTATTAACTCAAAGATCTATGCTCAGCACTTTTGTCAAGGCTTGTGCAGATTAACTAGTGGCACTGAAAAGGAACGAAACATTCTAGAGAAAAATCACATTTTTGGTAGGGTGTTCCAATCTTAGTCTGTATCCAACCCATAGTTCTAAACCCAGATCATCGACTAAAACAATTAACTCCTCACTCACAACCCAGCAATTCCCGTCTACCACCTCTGATCCTTTCACAGTGCGTTAACATTCACAACTCTCAAAAGGTAAATTTAAGGAGCTTGTGACTGGATTCCTAGGTGCTGGTGGTCTTTAGCAGCACGGAGGTCAACAGTAAATGTGGCAAGACTGGAGGGCTTTACAGGGGTTGCAGGAACTGTTGGAATTACAGCAGACACTAAACACTGAACTTACGTTTGTCCCACAAGCCATTGTATTCAGAGTAGGGGTGGGCGGAATTTGCGTAATCGCGTTACGCAAATCTCCACGAAACGGTAAAAAATCTCCGCAAACACGCAGAAATTCCGCGAACACGCGGAATTGCTTGTACGCGATGCTTTTTTCCTGTTCACAATCGCTGTTTGCGTGCTCGGGGAGAAATATCTCGCGAACACGCATTGTGAGAACGCGAACAAGCAAAAAATTTCGCAAAGTCGCGGAAAGCAGAATTTTGGCCAATTTCGCGTTCTTCGCGGAACGCGAAATTACCCGAATTCCGCAAATTCCGCGAGCGAAACGAAATTTACCGCCCAGGCCTAATTCAGAGATGCCTGAATTCAACTCTCAGCAAGCATTAACAGGTCAGCTGTACATATTTTCAACAAATGTCCCATAAACGGGATCTGTAACACCTGCTTTTTCATCACAAAAAAATATGAAAATACCCATGCTAATCAAACCATGCTTACTCTTTCTCAGAGATTTATAAAATCATTGACCAGTAGTGAGCACAGGCATAAAAGCGTGACGGCTGTTTTAATCAATGGGTGACCGAAACATTCTTGTGGTAAACTATGGAGACGGGCTATTTTCGTCTTGTTTTTAAAAAATGAAAGACTTTGAAGTTTATTTACTTCAACAAGACTATAAACCAGTTCTATTAAAAGATAGATACTTTTCCACTGACACAGAAATGCATTACGAACTGCAAGAAAATTACTGACAGAAATAGAAACCATATTATTTTTTCTCCTAAATGCCTATTTTTTGTGTTTTACACAAAATGAAATTAACATCTCTCTGCTCAGATTTTAAACTTAGTATACTTGTGTGCATAAATAAATCACTTAACTCTGCAACACTACATAAAATGTGTATTTGGAAAACACACATTTACCCCTTGGGGAACCTTTGCACTAGGGAGATGGTTACGGTTAATTAATGGTATTTGTTTTATTGACCGTGGAAGGATGAAAGTCTGAGTGAGCCTGTCAGAAGTCAAAACAGTGACCATGTGGTCAAACACAAATTAATGGAGAGGATGCATTATTCCACTGAGCTGTCCGGCCCAGCTCAGTTTATACACTGATGCACTAGGAGAGGAAGTATTCGGGAAACAGAATGTCATATATTCAAGCTCTGTGCTCTATTTGGGGATGCACTTGCTATACACAGGACGTTAGAAAGAAGCAAAGTTTTGGAAAAATGTAAAACATGCACATACAATTGCTAATCAAACTACATACCCCTGGGATGAATGTTAATCTATTGCCATCAATCCAAAACTCCTTTAATCCACTCAGTTGTTCAAGTACTTCAGGCTGTAAAAACACAGAATGAAATATATATCTTAAAGAAGATAACTATGTTAAAACACATAACAAGAGCAAACACTCATTTTTGGCTACCTATTTTTGATTTAGAACCACAAAAGCCACTTGCTGGAATAGATTTATTCCAAGACCTTTAATCACAAAATAAGGCTTTGTCGATTTCCAACTGCAGATTAAATTTAGACCTGCAGAAAATAAGCTAGGCAAGTCAATTTTCTGAGAACTAAGTATAGTAAGGGGAGAAGAGACATGGCAAGGGCATACAAATGCAATAACACAGCCACAGGCTCATATGACTGCAATGTCAGCGGCAGCTCCTCCACTATGGCAGAGGAGCGTCACCCCCGCCTAACTCTCCTTCCAGTAGCTTTAAACACAAAAAAGAAAACTATAATAAACTAGTATTATTATTGTTTTATTTTTCTACTAGCCGCCAACTCAGGCAGGCACAACCATCGTGTGCACTGAAGCGGTCTCCAACCTGAGCTGAGTTGCCGGGTTGGAGACAGTAGGCACAGGCTCCCAGTATAACTGGGAGTACAAATTCATGGTGTTCAGGCCAATCCTGACGCTGCTTTCATGCAGTCACCTGCAGCATGAGAGCAGCGTCCGGATTTGGCCAGTGGAGCAGGTGACTGCAAAGAAGAGGAGCCTAGAAAAGCGTGATGCGGCGATCCAGTAATGCAGCAGGTAAGTTGCCTTTTTTTGTGACGTCCGTCCTCCCTGGTAATGCTACAGTCATTTATATATATATTTTGATATCGTGTGTTGACTATTGACTCCATGTTGCTTTAACTACATTTTGTGAGTACGGTTTCATCTTATGTCTGTCTGACCCAGCCTTTCAGCTGCTGCAAATGCAGGCAGCCACAGATTACGTGCGCACACAGAAATGTTTGTGTGTTTCACTTAAACAAGCAGGAAAGATAAGCTGCTGGAACAGACAAGTGTGGGCTGCGTACAAGGCCAAAGGATGAGAAAGCGAAGAAATCTGCCTCAGCTCTAATTGGAGCCTGGCCAGCTCCGTTTAGTGACCTCGACGAAGAGAGTGCAGCCAGCATCTACAGTGCAAATAAAGGGAGGGAGAGCTTCTAGAAGCCTCTCACTGTGTTAGTAAAGTGTATAAAGACGGAGACCTCTTGCTGTTTTCTCAGGAACTCTCCTGCTGAAAGGACACACTGCCCAGGGCTATTGTGCCCAGTTGGAGATCAGCCTGCCGGAAACTGTCAATGGGTCCCCCAGTCGTGCTGGCGATGTATTCCAATTTTTTATTACTTATTCTTGTGTACATGCAGTTATCTTTCTATGCATTTATTCTTGGGTGCATGCAGCTATCTTTCTATGCATTTATTCTTGTGTACGTACATTCATTATATGCATTTATTTTACATGTGCATTATTGCTATTTGATATATATGGGAACTTTATGTAATAAATATTTCCCTTTACTTGGTGAATGAGTATTGAGCTCTGTTTATGTTGTACCATGGTATTCTAAATGGGTGTAGCGTCCTATTATGAAGAGTGTTCGTGTTGTATCCTGGTGTTTTGAAGTCTTGCTCAGGTGTACTCAAGAAAAAGCAAGACACTCCCATACCCCTTTACCCGGCCGCCTCCACCTCACCCCTCTACCGAGATACTGGCCGCCACTGTGTACAATCACACAAATTGTAACAGCTTGGAAAAGCGCGAAACTACCTTCGAAAAAGAAGGGAACTGGGAGTTTCCATGGTGGGAAAGACAAGAGAAACCCCCCAAAGTCCATGTGGGCGTACAGTAGGAGTGGGCAAAGTTTAATCTTGAAATATTGATACTGAAGTTTCCTTAAAATTGCCCATGGTGAGGTTTACACTCATCGTGGCCTTGGCACAACACATTTGGTGTGCAGATATGGTAAGGGTTGTGTAGTGTGACTTTTTTTTATAATGTTACATACAACAAAGGCCTTGCTATATGGTAACAGTCACTGTTCGTGCATGGTGTGATAGTAATACTTTCCAGTCAACCAAATGGTGCAAACTACTAAAATGTGTGCTTAACGGTCTAGTTTTCTGAGACTCATGTGAACCGGTATCAGGAGGCAAGGCTTCTGGTACCAGGTGTAGCTTAGTGTGGTCCTTGTGCGGAGAAGCATTACTTTAAATACTCTCGCTCTGATAGTCTTTTAGCCAAGTAAAGGCTGGCAGCTATCATAATGTACTGACACTTTCTGGATTCAGGCTGCGGATGGGTGGAAATCCCGTGCAGTAGTTTGTGGGCAGTGAGCTACTATTCACAGAAGACCATAAACTCTTGCTTGTCTAAAGAGGTGATGGCCACCTTGGAAATACAGATATAATGTATGCAGTGAATTACAATTCCCAGCAGGCCACGAACTCATGCATGTCTAGAGTTGGCAGTCACAGCTTTTCAGGTATAACTTTCCTTGAGGTTCATAGCGCCCTTTACTTGGCAATTTTCTCACAATGTTGCTGCACCCAGACCCTCTCTAAATGCACCTCAGAATTCAGTTGCCAAGACCTACTGCTTGCTAATGGCTGTTATTCGGACATAATGGATTACAGACAAGCGCCCTGCTGTTGAAAACAAACTTCTATTTTGAATGTTAAGACTGTGGTTTTGTGTTCTCTTAGCAGTTCCCGTGAAGAAACTGCAAGGTTTCCTAATAGGTCAGCAGCACATATATATTTACACGTAGAAAGCATTAGATTTCCAGCTAAGATTAGAGTACAAGAGGGTGTTAGTGGTATTGATTATTGTGCAGTCCTACAAAAGTAATAAACTGTACTCATCTGCCAAATAAAAAGCAACATTATGACAAAGCTTGTGGAAAAACATAGGGAGAGGCGCTAGAGAAAATGTGTTTTTGAAATACTGATTTTATGTGCGTTTATTTTTCAGGAATTCAGAGTTTCCTATTGCAGCACAGAGGCCAGGTTGTACAGAGATACTGCTAAGGTATATTCATCAACAATTACAGTTATATTAAGCGTCCTAAACGACACGTTGCTTGTTGAATGTCTTAAATCAGTTCATAGATAGGTATTAAGTACCATGCAGTCAGTGATGGCACAGACTATTCCAATGAAGATGATTTTGTCAGAAGGTTAGGAACTGGCAACTTATGGACTTTTAAAATCTGGTCTTTATGGCAAATATATGGTTATCAAGTTTTCTCAATCTTTACAAATTTCACTGATTAGGAAAAAGATTCCTGAGGATGATAAGGCACTGGATGGTTCCAGTTTAACCCTAGGTTTTACGGAGTTTTCAATGCGTAGGATTTCTCTGGCTTGTTTTAGAACTAACCATGGGAAACTTTATTTATTCATTTTAACAGTTCCCCTTCCTTGAGCTCAAAGATGAAACATATTGCCATTCAAGAATTTCAATAACAACTTTTCATCTCTCTAGATATAAATGACCGGCACCAGTAACTAGAATTTTGGAATAGATAATCATGGTTAAACCTATTAAAGCAATGTACATGTAGATGAAAACAGATATCCTTGAAGCAAATGAGCCTTGTCTGTATCCTGAAATAAAGGCAACCGCTCTTTCACAAAGAATCTGGAGCAGAATCAACTTCTGTATTTTAAGGATTCTATAAATGCTGTTCAAGTGAAGATAACTAAACCTCTACCCATGGTATGCTTAGGCGCACTCAGCTGGATGACAAAATGGCAGAACGTAGGGGAGCGGGTAGGACTAACCGTCTCAAGTCACTTCCAGAAAACAAAGGTCAGGTATCTGCAACCACTGTCACTGGAATTTACAGATGCATGAAAATTATCTTGCACCACCACTGGGGACATCTGAATGTTCAATGATTGACTATATATTTATGCGATGAAGGTGAAAATAAAATGTGGTTCAATAATTTGGAAAAGTTGTACTAATAAACTCACTTTCACCTCACTAGTCTAAACATCAAATTCCTTATTTTACTACAGTGCAGCGTGACGCGAGAAAATGCTTGCTATCCCACACATTACAATGTAGAATCAGTTGACAGAGGAGTGCAACTGGGACCAGACACAAGTTAATTGTGATTCCATGCCATTGTCAGATTTTCATGACTATATACCTTTCTTTACAGCTATGGCACATGAAAAGCAGTGTTGCATTAACCAAACACGCAGATCAGCTTAGTGTAATATGTAATTCATATCTATTATTGAGAGAGGAGAGATACATCATGACCCACTCGATGCCTCGACTTCCATGATTCATGGTCCGTTCTACACACTCAACAACTGTAATAAATAGACTATTACCCTCTGTGCATCCCAAGGCACACTGAGCACTAACAGCTCATTTTGTAGAAACAAATTAGCAGTATCGAGGAAGCACATCTATAAAAAAAAGGTGTATTTTTTTTTTTTTTTACATATTTCCCCAATTTAAATCATATTTTCTCTAGTCATCAAGATAAGACTTAGAGAGTTTTGCTTAGTAGTCTTGCAGGAGTTGAAGACAGTTTAGACAACAAGCAAACTTTGATTTGAAGCACAGTGAATAAAGAAAACCCAAACATCCACTTGTCCACAACAATCCCTGTTAGAAAAATATCCATCGAACTGTCCCTTTCAAACTTTCACAGCATTTGTTTCTCAATAGTCATTTGCCGCTTTTCATATTCCGCTGACAGATGTCACTGAGATTCAAAGATTCGGACCAGAGTTCGATACTATGATGTTGATTAAAAAAAGATTTAAAAAGATTTAAGGATCAAGAGGTTTAAGAAAGCTGCAAATCCGCTCAATTTAGTAAAACTTACCACTTCTGTGAACTCATTACTTCCCAAGTCCAGCCTCTCCAGCTGAGTAAGCCTGTTCATGGTTCTGCAGAGAGAGAAGATTAGAGTGAGATTAGGTCAAACTCTACACCAACTGCATCTGGGCTCACAGTATTCATACCAAATATTTTTAATTTGTATTAAGCAATCATGAGGTTTGCAAGAATAGACAATTTAAGAAAATGGTGCAAGCTCCATTTTGTATTTAAATCGAATATCTACAAATCCGACGAAGCTGCAGCCACGTGTAGCTTACAGTTTAGAATTGATACTAAGAAGTTACACTACATTAGTTTCTCCACTCTCACAGATTTATTCCTCGTTCTAATGAATAAAACATAAGCATGTGCGATTAAACTAAAGGAAGAGAGAGGGCAAAAAGATGGTATAACAGACAAAGGCCAACAAAGGCTGGTAGTAGCCAGTCATCTGCAGATTTGTGACTCAGCAAACAGCATTAAAAAACAACATGCAGAGGCAAGGTGAACCACTATATTACACTGTCGCCCATTGCATTAAATTCAAGGCTTGTGATCCAGATGTTCATGCACATGGAGCCCCAGATTAAGTGTAACGTGTACTTTTCTTTAGTGGTTTACAATTAGCCCCTCTCAGTAATGGCATTTTTGTGTGGGTAACAACCACAAGAAAGGCTGTTTCCAAGTATTAAAAAACTGAGATGTTACAAAATCCCCAAATATGTGCACAGTTCTATAATCTACCATCACCTTTTATTTGCTTGGCCTGAATAACAAAAAAATATTTTGGGTATATACAAACTATGAAAGAGTCCATATTAAAAAGTATATATAGATATTAATTAGGTATATATTGAGAACGCATAAATACCGCTCTAATTACATCTCTATTCAACAATAGCTTCCATTTCTTGATGCACTTATATGTTGGTCTCTTTAAGGTATATCGGAAAAACCAATCAGCAATTGTTATCAAGGGACAGCCGTTTACCCACTCGCATGGAAAGTAGGAGTCTCTCCTAGAAACAGGCAGCTTCCACACACCTTTATTGTTGTAAAAACGTTGAGTACTCCACTAAGGCATAAGGACAGCTTGCCTTCACACTGTCTAGTCTATTTCCACAGAGCGGAGTAGAACGTGTGGATGAGCGCTGCAAACAGAGAGGGATGGACTTGCTTTTCAGAGTGAATCCCAGATTAATTGCCCCATTCTTTCCCTGATAATCGCCATCACACATCTATGAATAACAAGGGCATCCAAGAACAGTAAACCGATCTAAAGCAGCAATTTATGAAGAATATCACCTTAGATGAAGGACAACTATCATGTAATGGCAGATGCCATCAACCATAACTATAAATAGGAGACTAATTGTGGCATTTGTGGTCAAAAGAAACATATGTCAAGAGAGACCGACCCAGATTGTTAGTTATGCTTATCAAAGTTGAGATCCATATAAAAAAATGTGAATTTAGCACTTGGACAACAGTAAATCCCAAAGAGATATCTAAAGCCAGCTATGCTACAGCCATTGGGACTAGCATGATGGGGCATTGGCGAACCAAATTATGCAGCAGGATTAACTAAATTGTACAGTAATGAAAAGCGAATTATGGAACAATGAAAAGCAAGTCATGCATCATATTATATGACATTGTCTATGTTTTTATTTATTTTTTTACATTTGGGAACACTGATAAAAAGGATTGAAAGTGCTGTAAACTGGCATATATTTCTCAAGAAGGAAAAAAAAAACACACTGGGCAGCTCTTATACAAAAATGTTCTACATGATCAAATAATTGTGTTGTAAGGGAGCACTTCCAAGTCATTCTGTTACCACTATACATTATAGCCCCTATTGTAAAACTTAGAAAATGTTTCTCCGAACGCGCCTACTGTAATTATTGTAATTTTTAGGGCAGCCCAATGTATTTGAAAGCTTGCTGTCAATTTCGTGTTTGACTTGTGTTGACATCATAGGCCCTTCGAAAAAATCCTTAACCTTCACAAAAACCTCAGCAGAACACTATAAAACATCTCATATTTAGTGTGTACTCATCTTACTTGTATGCGCTATAGGGATTATGACACCAGGCTATAAAAATAGGTGCAATAGGTTTGATTCTTCAAAAAATTTAACGCCGTCAAGAAATTGCTTTTAATTCGAAAGCTGGGTCTGTGGTGCAGACTTGGATTTGTGGGAAAAGTGAAACTAAACATTTACATGACCGAGAAAGAATCATTAAGGTGTTTGTTTCGTCACTGCAGACCAAAGCCCACATCTTGAGCAATTAACAGCTCAAGGAAAACCAGCTAAATGTGCACCCTGTGTACAGAAATTACAGTAATCCTTAATCTTTTGGGGAAGGAAAACCCAATTCTTGTCAAAACACACAGATTAAGCAACAGATGACAGACTCTATGGCAATTCATTCTTATTTATATGAAAATCATGTTTAGGTCTCGCCTGCGTTGCAGGGCATGCGCTGCTCGCTTGCGAGATCTATAGTCGTTGGTTTTGTGTCGGGCTTCTTTGGAAGTGGGGTTGGTGACCTCCCTGTCTCCCTTAGGCCCCGCCCACCCATACTGGAGATTTAGCTCGCGCACGGCTTCTCTTCCATGCAATGTGCTACAGTTCCACCGACAGGCAGCAATGCTTTGCTCTTAGCATTGTAAGTGATCAGCCGCATATAATGTTTTGTTTACATTTCAGGATAGACAGGGGACCCTGTTAAGTGGATCAAAGCTCTCTACGCGGTTCTGGCACAAAAAGACTTTCTTCAAGCATGACAGTGCCTTAGATTTGATGCATTTATGAATAACGGCCGCAGCCTTGAACAGGGCCAACTAACACAAAGGTGGAACATTCTGAAGAGCTACGTTCTTAAGTTCAGCCTACAATACCATTGCTCGTCTGATGAAGTGTCGAGAGGGGTGCTTGATCTGGATCCGCGCTGAAGGTGTGGAAAAGAAGGAACTGAGGTCAGCTCAATGGGGTGGTGCCTATATAGGCACCAGACATGTCCTTTCAGGGGTGGATGATGCCAACGATATCACACAGTTGAACTACACCACCTTACCGCGCACAAGGGGATAGCTCAAACATTTCCATATCTAGTCTGACTTCTGAGAATATTCTAAGGTAAGGAATCTGCGGCTAGAAGTTTCTATCAGATAGGCATTTTTGTTGAGAGTTTAATTTTAAAAAAATCTACAGTGTTCAGACAGAGTACATCAACTGGAAAAAAGGATTCCTAGACAGAGCGCAACGCTGATTCAGGGACTCCACACTGAGGATCTAGCAGCATCTTTAAACACCCTTCCTTGTGGAAAGCCACGGAAAAGGCACATTAAGTCCTCCAATAGGCTTATCTACATGCTGGAGAACAAGATAGTTGATGAGGCGCAGAGTTCAAAACAGCAGCTGTGTCGTTACTGAACACTGCTTCTAAGGTTTGGAAAAGTTATGTGGGTTTAGTATAAGCTATCAATGAAATTCGAGTAGGTCCCTTTTGGTGGTAAGACCAACTTAATTAGCCAAGCGAAGGGAGGGATCTGATTATCAATATAGAGAAATCTCAAATATCTCCTGCTTTGCCAGTTGCAAATATCATTGCCACTACTATTCATATTGCACTAGCACTGGATTTTCATTTTAATACATTTTCTGAATACATTTCTAGTTTCCTGTGTTTATGAGTGGGTCTATTCATGATAATAGATGATTTGGGTTTCACCAGCTATTCCTGTGAGTCTCACAGGAATAATTGTTACCTAATCTGTACCGTACTCATGTAATGCTCACTGTGATGTGTAAGGTTGCATTCCACCGGGCCTCTGTCTCATGTTGGTAAACTAAGTCATTATTGCCAGATGGTCTAGAGAACACTCTTGTGACATGTTCTGCAGAAGATTTACAGACAACGTATCAATTGGAAGGTATTCCTTCCAGTTGCAACTAGAACGGAACCCATGTTCTGTTGAGAAGATATTGAATTTATTTTATTTTATTTATTTATTTATTTGTGGGTTTATATAGCGCTAGAATCGACTCCTAATGGAGTATCTCTGCGCTTTGGGCCAGGTTATTCGACTGTTCATTACAGAGCAAGGGAGAGCTGAACTAGATCTCATGTTTGAACAACAAAGTTTTAAGTTGTTTCCTAAATTTCAGATGTTCGGGACATAGTCGTAAAGTTAGCGGGAGACTGTTCCACAATGTTGGTCCCACCACTGATAGGGCTTTACCACCATGTCTGGCCTTCTTGGCACGTGGCACTGCCAACAGATGACCATTGCTAGATCTAAGGGTCCTAGTAGGGGTGTAAGGAATGAATTTCTTTTCCAGATAGAGGGGGCCTTGCCCATTTATGCTTTTGTGAATCAAACAGCATGTTTTAAATTTTGTCCGTTGACGGATTGACAGCCAATGCAATTTTTCTAGAAGTGGCTTTGATGCTGTTCTTGGCGGGGCATTAAGGACCAGTCGAGCCGCTGTGTTTTGAATCACCTGTAATTTGGCCAACACTCCCTCTTTGGCTGAGAGGAGCAGGCCATTACAGTAGTCGAGCCGACTCAGAACAAGAGCCTGCACTAAGGTTTTTCTAAAAGAGTCCGGCAACAAAGGGAAAACCTTACGTAGCAGGCTAATGGTATGAAAACATACGCCTGCAACATAGTGAGTGTGCTGTTTTAACACTAGATCCTGATCGAGGCGGATCCCTAGATTTTTGATGACCTGTTTAGGTTCTGGGACCGTGCCAAGATCAGAAGGCCACCAGTCAGGGGACCACAGTATCTTGGGTTCCCCGAACAGCATAATCTCGGTTTTACTGACGTTGCATTGTAGGTAGTTGGTGGACATCCATTGTCCTACAGCACGGGTACTCATAGTACGGCCCGCGGGCCGCCAGCGGCCCGGCAAGCATTTATTGGCGGCCCGCGGGCCTTGCCTTGCATTTCCTAACCTGCGAGTAAACATAGAAGATGGCCGCGGGAGCATATGTAGTGAATACGTACTCAAACGTATTCACTACGTATGCTCATGCGGCCAGCTTCTCTGTTTACTGCTGGCCTCGGATTGTGCCTGATTCTGTGACGTCACGCACGGCACCAGCGGGAAGCACAGGCCCTTTAAAAGTCAGCTGTAAGCGCAGCGCTTTTACAGCTGACTTTTAAAGGGCCTTTTGGGAAGCTTCCCGTGTCCGTGGTTCAGACGACATCCTCTCTGCCCGCAGCCTCTTCTCTTCGGTCTGCAGCCTCTTGACTTCGGCCCGCAGCCTCTTCTCGTCCCTTCACTGCCTCAGCACGACCTCTCCTCTGTGCAGGGACGCAGCAGCCTCTTCTCGCCCAGGTCAGGGTGTGTGTCCCCAGAGTTGATTTTGCTTATGTTTGACAATGTTATCTAGGACGCTGGCAGTGACAGATATCATTGGAAATATATAAATATATTAAATCTTTAATGTATTTACACACTAAATTGTTAAATACTTTCGTTCTCACATTAACAAGATGTTGTAATCCTTTTGTGTGTGCACAATGGTGTTATAAAATGATTAACTAACATATACATATTTATTATAAATGTAATTCATGAAAGTATTAGTGTTTTCTTTGAAGATGTGCTGCTGTTACTACACGTTTCCCTCTATGCACCATTTTCTGCTCCACGCGAGCAACTAAACTAAAATTGCTTTATGATTTGATCTTCTTCTTTTGATTAGTGTTTCTGAATCTTTAATTTTCAGTAAACAATTCTTCATTGCAGCATACAAGACAGAGCAAGCAGTCTGGTGCCAAGAAGTCACATGGCCCCAGAGTGCTGCCAGATTATGGCCAGTCTGTGCTCGTTGTCTCTTTCAGCTACCAGTGAATCTGTTATCATCCCATTTGTGTGTTGCAGAATGCTGATACTAGGAGTAGGACACTCACATTCTTTGGGGACGCCTGCGACTCTACGTTTCCCTTTTTAATATTATATAATTTGTAGGTAATCTGTAGTTCATCTCTGTAACAAGTCTTTTAGAAAGTCTGATATTTTGTAGGTGACAGGAGACGTCAACGAGCTAGGTTCTCAACCATAGGCCACCATATGGCTCAAGGTTAAATGATGCGCCATAGTTGTGTGAACCCTTATTTTGCCCATTTTTTCCGTTTGACAGAGGTGTGATGGTGTTGTCTGTCCACCGATTAGTTTGTCCTCTGCCTTTTCCTGCTATCACGTGGCTGTGTATTGCGGGAGCGGAAGGATCAGTATCTTGGGAAATCAGCGTCCTTCTCTTCATTCTAAATAGGATCGCTGCTGGCGATTTCCCTGTGGGTGCAGTGAGATGTGCCAACATACCCTCCCATTCTGTGGTAAAGTAAATGAGATAATAGTTTGCATGTTAGTTTGGCAATCTGCATGAGTTTCTTCAACATTTGCTTGTAGTGTCCCATTGTACTGCAGATGCTATCAAATGTTTGAAAAATGTGTTTAGAACTAGCATTGCAAAATTATCTGAGATGCTACATTAAGGCATACCTCGAAGGAAATGTGAAATATTAGTCCTTAACATAGATAAGATATAGTTTTGTCCCAAGGGCCTCAAAGTCGATATTTACTACTTTTGAATTACTTTGGGTGTGTCTCTTGTTGTTGTGGCTTGCCCTCATTTCACACCTGGCTATTCTATTCCTGCATCTTGGTTCTCCACTCCAACTCGCCTTGCGGTTTTCCAAAGCTCTTAGTGCTGATTTTAGGTTTTGTAACTCATTTGGTCTTACTATTTTTTCATGGATGATGGGTTATATTCCTGCTAAACTGTTTTTTCCTTTTCATTTTTTATGTGCTTGCATGCATGTGTTCCATTGCCATCCTCACATAATAAACTGTAAACATTTTATAACCCAAGTCTAGCTTTTCTTCAGGCCATTTATTAGTGTTTAATAAACTGACGTGGAAAGGTATATAATTCCCAAATCTATCAAACACTCTAATTTTCCTAGAAACAATATGGACTATGCTGTCAGTAATGAATTTCCTAAGAAACCCTCCTAAAACAAATAACGCCTTTAAAAAATCAATGATTCTATATATTTTGACTTGCATCTCAAACTTTATCTGGCCAACAGGAATAATAAATAAAGTGCAACAATATCGCAATAGGGACCACCCTACAATGCCATATTTTCCCGAAATGTCTAAAGTGATATTCTTCCATGGTAGTTGGATCCCCTTGACATTATTGATGGAATACACTATTATCTTTCGTGCTTCATCACTGTAAGATGTTGAAATGAAGGTCCTCACATTGTTTTTTCCATGCTACAATCTAGTCCAGGGTCCACAAATAAAATCTGATTTAATTCTCCTTCTTGTTGCACTCATTTCTGGTTGACCTACATGTACCAGCACTAATATTCTCTCCATTAGCCCATCTGCCACCACCACTACTTATTTTCTGTAGAACAGGCCACTGTGGACAAATAAATCATTGGGTATCCCATAAAATTAAAGAAAGATGCACACAGTTCTTCCCTGTTTCTCATAAATGTTGCCACAATTCCCTGCATTTTATCCTCTTGGGTGGCCTTAGCCATCTCCTCTTTGGAAATACTAGCCCTATGCATTCATTTACACTTGCCACCACAATTCCATACTCTTCCCAGTCATAAGCAGGCACTTACATTGACAGCCTGGATAAAACAATCAGCAGTTCCTCATATCCAAAACTCCCACTTAAGATTGCTATTGTCCGATAGTAAAAAGTTATTATAAACATGTGCTCGATGTACTTACATCTGCTTTGGAAATATAGCATTGTCTAGTAATGTTTTGAAACGGTAGTGATTTTTCCCCCTCTAGCCCCGCCCCCACTGACCCCGCCCCTACCGGTGCGGCCCTCAGCCACAAAGCACACTGTAAATTTGGCCCCCGAGAGAAAGTTTGTGAGTACCCATGTCCTACAGCCTTAATGCCTGCAGAGAAGGAGTTCTTTATTTCCGTAGTAAGGGTTTTGAAAGGGAAGAGGAGCTGCGTGTCATCAGCATATGACACGGGAATGAAACCGCATCACTCTTGCCAGGGGTGCCACATAGATGTTAAAGAGCGTAGGGCTCAGACAAGAGCCCTGTGGCACCCCTTTCGTAATTTCTACCTCCTTAGAACGGTACGTGCCCATGGTGACAGTCTGGGTACGATCAGTAAGAAAGCTCCTCAACCAGGCAAGGGCTTTGTTCTTAACTCCTACGTTCGACAACCGGTTAATAAGAATGTTATGTGACACGGTGTCGAACGCTGCTGACAAGTCAAGTAACACTAAGATTACCGAATAGCCTTTGTCTTGGAACATGTGTAGGTCGTCTACCACAGACAAAAGGGTAGACTCAGTGCTATGTTTCGGCCTAAACCCCGATTGAGAATAGTGTAGGCCGCCCACAAATTCAATGTAGCCGGATAGGAGTCTATTGACATATTTTTCTGTCAATTTCCCCAGAAAAGGTAGCAGTGAAATGGGCCTTAAATTGGCTAGTTCAGTCCATGGAATGGTGGTATTTTTCCTGATGGGCCTTACCAGCGCACGCTTCCATTCTCTGGGGACGGAACCCGAATAAAGAGACAGATTAACAAGTTTCCGAATCATAGGACATAGTTGTTCAGAAAGAATAGGCATAAATCTGGCAGGTATAATGTCATCCGGACTACCGCTTTTAATCTGTGTAATTAATGCTAGTAGGTCCTTAGAAGTAATGGAAGGATAAGTGTCTAAAAAGTGTACATTGTACATATGTTCCGTATCTTGAAAGACATGGGTAGAGTCAGTAGTATTAGCATTATTAGAATCGACTATTTTCTCATAAATCGTGTCTATTTTATTTGAAAAAAACGAAGATATTTGGTCACAAAGCTGTTGGGACGCCAACTCAGAGCTTTCACAGGCAGCTGGTTTAACAAAAGACTGTAATACCTGATCGAGGACCCTCGGGGAGTTCTCTGCAGCAGCAATTTGAGATGCTATATGGGTTTTTCGTGCCCCACGAATGGCTTTATGATAATTAGACAGAGAATCCCAATATTGCTTCCTATCATTCTCCTGATGGGAGGTTCTCCATTTTTTCTCCAACTTCCTAGCGGCCTGTTTTAATGCCCTGAGATCATCAGAAAACCAAATCTCTTGTTTGTTGGCAGGCCGAGGTTTAAATTGTTTCAAAGGAGCTATAGTGTCTATAGTCAGCCTAGTTGCTAGTTCGTATTTCCTTAGGGCACAATCAATATTCTCTGAAGCAATATAAGAAGGTTCAATAAAGTTGTCTTTGAAAGTCACTTCATTGACTTTATGCCAAGGACGCCGTTTGCAGGGAAGGGAAATAGGCCCCTGGCCAATATGTTTGTACTGGGAGGTGTAAAATTCAATGATAAAATGATCAGTCCAGCTGATTTGAATAGGGGGTAAACATGAGACTGTAGGAAATTTAGCTAATATCAAGTCTAAAGTATGTCCTGCCTGGTGTGTTGGCCCTAAATTAAATTGTGTTAACCCAAGTAGGGAAAGGTCATGTAGTACAGACTGTGCTTCTTTGCACTCTTTTAGTTCACTGTGTATATTAAAATATCCTAGTAACAGGAAATCTCTATCATTGCTGATAAATGGGGCAAGGGTCTCAAGTAGAATGTTGGAGAAGTTCGTGCATGGACCCGGGGGGCGATATACTAGGGCACCCATCTGTATATTCTTTAAGGAAGAAGAGGTTTTAAAAACTAATAATTCGATATCCGGTGTAGTTAGCTCAGTTACCATGGTACAATTAATTTCTTGTTTGTAGATAATAGCAATCCCCCCTCCTGTTTTCGAGGGACGGTCTAGTCGAACTATTTTAAAACCGGTGGGAATTGCTAGTGCAATGGCTGGAGTAGAGTGAGGTTTAAGCCACGTTTCCGTAAGGAAACACAAATCCGGGTTGCTAGAGGAAATTAGGTCCCATACCTCTGAAGTGTGTTTAGGTAGCGACCTTATATTGCACAGTATGTTTTTCCTTCCTGTAGGAATTTTAATAGTATTCTTACTAGTATTAGCGGCGGGTGTATGAACAGTTATACCCTCATGGGTATAAGCCACATGACTAAAAGTAGTGAACTGGGCTCGACAATAGCGGCAGGAAAACGGACCTTCTACTTCAACATTACCTCCCAATCCACATCTTCGCGTTAGATTCTCATACAGTTCTCGTAGTGCCGGACCTGAGTAGGTTATCCTTGTATTCGGGGACGTTAGTGAGTTGATCATGTTAGGTCCCATTGCCCCTTGCCCCGTCCTGTCGCGGACGGGCGCAGACAGGCTGGTCTTAGGCTAGTCTTTGGCGCTGTCGAAGGCGCCCCTCTGCGCGCAACCGCTGCGCGCTAGGGCCGACGACTGGCTAAATAGTCCTTCGTCAGTGCTGCTAGAGCGCTAACCGCTCGACTGCCTCTGTGTTGGTGGGCGTGTCTGGCTCTCACCTGCCCCGCCCTCCGCTCAACGGTAAAGAATACCGAGTCGGACCCGGGCGGGCAGGCTTGAATACCGAGCACAGACCGCGATTTAGCCCCCAGTGCCCCCGCAGATCTGAGAAGACCAATTCAATGGCGAGTAAGTGAAAGCCTTTAAAATACTAAGTTAAACAACATACAATTACAATATTAAAATGTATTTTAAAAATGGACAGTGACTTATCGTGCAAAAATGCCAAAAGTGCAAGATTTTTAAACAACGATTTTTAGGGTCGCAAACAATTTTTAAGAGGAACTACAGCTCTCTCCACATATTCAGCTATGAGCAATGAAGCCTGACGTCAAGCGGGCTAGGAAGACACTGCCACCGTCCTCCTCTACCTCTACTGAATAATGTGTAAGCCAAGTTGAAAACCATACCATATGTCCCTTCCATTCTGACAATATGGCACATTAAGCTGGCTGTGTTAGCTGCAGACGGAAACATTCTGATGAATGTGGACATGTTAGGTTATGTTATGTATATCAACGCACATGGTTACTCTTATCGGAGTGTCCCTGTGCTAGACTCCCAAGAAACCTACAAGTGAGCTACACTTCTCTGTTCACTCATCTTGTTTATAAAAAAAAGTTTTAAGTTTTTCTCGAAAATGATTTCCGAGCACTCCAGTCTCAACTTCAGCTAGATAGAATTCCATAGTTTATCACTCAGAAATCTAAAATAGCACCATCCTAATGTGCTCTCTTTACCCTGGGGACCTCAACCAGTGCTGTCTTGAAGGATCTGAGGCATTTATTGGGAAGGTGTTGTTTAATCAGTGGAAAGAGATATCTCCGATTCAGGATTTTCTGACAAAAGCAAACTGCTTTGAATGAGACTATTTCATTTATTGGTAGCCAGTGGAGTTTAGAGAGAGCTGAACCAGTGACAGAGTGCCTGGAAATGTTCAAAAGCAGCCGTGTGGACGCATGTTGAACTCACTGAAGCATTTTCAGTCGACTATGGGAAACCCCAAGATATAGCACATTGCATGTAGGAACAATGATTTAGAGTTAGTGAATACCAATAACAATAAGATTCTTCCACTCTTGCCCACGCAATCCAGACCCCTCCATTTGACTGATAGTATACTAATGTGTATCATTCTCCACACAAAAACCAGACCACAGGACCTACCAGCCCTGTTCTTGCTTCTCTCACTTAAGATTCCTTCCTCTGTGCATTTGCGACACTCAAGTCCATCTTTTTCCACATGTCAATCAAGACTAGGCTATCCCTTGCGGTAACAATGACCCCTCTTAATAATTAAACATATGTGCTGTGTCTATTCTACGTTTCTGAATACACCTATGAAAACAGTATTACTCAATACTGAAGACTCAACAATATAAAGCTGTTCTTCAATGATCTACGGATATTTAATGCATATCTTTCACAACATCACTTCTCATTATTACTCATTTTGACATTTTAAAACATGCACTCTATATAGCTTTCCTGAATTCTTCCAAAATATCAAACCCAACCCTTAGCAAAATTCAGTATCTTACACATCCTGAAAGGAACTAAAGTTTTTCAAGTTCCAGACCATGAAGAATAAAAACCGGTTTATTACATATCAATGACATTTTGAAAGTTACATTTATTCAGTTCACCATTTCTGCCCACAGACTTTAAAACCATTTACGCATATGTTCATATGCATAGGCGCAATGTACTATATTGCAGCACCATCATACATCACTTTGAAAGAGATAAGACGAAGTAGTAGTCAGAGTGAATGGCTACTGCATTAGACGTAGGAAAAACAATACATCTTTAAAACCTGAGTGCTGATGAACATTTTCAATCTTGCTAAGGCCACAGGCAGCACAGGAGCATATGAAATTAAGTATCATTTATTAAAGTAAAACCCAGCCTTATTAATGAACCACAGCAGGCTTGGAGAGTATGTTTTGTGTTCCATAAGGGGCCACAATGGATGCCCAACAGTTGTAGTTTTCTCAACAGGTGCCTCTTTGGGAAAATTGATTCCTTTGGGGCACATACATCCTATGCAAAATAAAAGTAATTTCATCAGACTTGAAAACAACTGCCAACTTTCAATTTTAGGAACATAATTAAGCAATAACAAATCTCCCTGGTGTGCACGATTTTCAATAAAGGTCTTTGAAAAAGATAAGCAGAAAAAAAAGCAATAACAAAACTCTGGTGACAACATACAAGTTTAATTCTACAAGTTACTTGCTAAACCACTTCTTTTCAGAGCCTTACATTTGGACTTGGTTGAACAGATCTGTCTGGTTTTCTTTGATAATCATTTTCTTATGTTCAGCACTTGTATTGCTTAACTCGGTGTACTAAATTCCATGGAGATTTAATTTTCAAGCATATGTGGACAGGATTTCTTTTATTAACTGCGCTGTCACTTAATCCGCTCGTTCCCTTTCTTCATAGACCGCTCATCTGGTGGAGGATGCCATACATCTGCAAGACACACATTTACAATTCCCTTTCTTAGAGTCCTGGCCTTACATTTGACAGCACTTAGACATGGAAATGTTCTCTGAATGCAATTACACACTTACTTTTTCAAAGCCCCATCAAGTAGTGTGAAAATAAACAGAAATAGAAACAAGCAAAGACCTGCTAAGAACATCTAACTGCCCTGCCCTTACACCTCGGACATTAGAACCTCTCATTCCTACAGCTCACCTGTAACTACTTCAGGTTTCTCCTTCTCTATTTACTGCTCTATCCTTTCATTAGTGTTAGATGGACACCTTTGTCATGGTATTCCCCCTGAACTTTTGCCTTCACTACCCTGTTTTTGCTGAACCCATGTGGTTGGCAATATAACTTTGGGCACTTGTGCACTCTCCCTTAAACATGGTAAAATTGGTGTACAGGGGGGCGTGGCCGGGCAAGATGGGCGAGCGGACGTAGACCGACTCGGCTCCCGGTCCACGTGTTGTCTTGGTGGGCAAAGACGCGGCTGCAGACGTCTAGAAACGCCGCAAATAGAACTGAACAACGTGGGAGGCTGTGAGGCGGCAGCGGGCGCCGTCCAAGTGCTCTGATCTGCCCGAGAACTGCACGGTTGGGCTTCGTGCTGCCGTGAAGAGAGGAGTCCGCGGCAGCCAAAATGGCGGCGTGAGCAGTGCGGCGCCCGGAGCCTTTCCTGATTTCCAGTGGACGGGGAGGCGGCAGAGCCCCGTATATGAGGTGCGGACCTTTATTTGAAGTGGCAGCGATTTTTGTTTTCTGATGGGGCCGAGCTTGCAGAACGCCGCACCTGCCTGACTTCATCATGGCGGCCGTACTCCCTTTCGTGGCGGTTCCCGCTGGCACCAGCGTTTTCGCGCTCAGAGCTGCACGATGTCACCATGGTGGAGAGCACATTTAAGACTGTAGCTGGAGCGGTACCTCTGCTGTTTCCATGGAGTGGGCGCCTTAATGCGACTGCCTTGATCACCTGGAACCCTACTCCTCGCTGAGATTTGTTTGGCGCTGCGCCTACGCCCTTCCCCCGTTCCACAGGGACTCCTCCACACTAACGGGCCCTGCTCCTGCAGCTCAGATCCTGCTTTGGAGCCCTGAAGCACCCACTGAAGGTTCCTCTGCCTGATCGCTTCAGGCTGGGTGAGTGTTTCTGCAAGGCTTCATCTGCCCCTTGGAGCATTTCCTCATACCTGCCCGTGCCACACCAACGTGGCCACATCAGTGGCGTGCATAGACATGTTCCCGAGGGGTCACCCCCATCAGTCTCCTGGGATGAGTTCTCATAGTGCCGGGGTCATCATTTAAGGCACTTCTTCATGTCGCATTTCCACGGGGCACCTGCATACTCACTCTACCCCTGCTCCACCTGCACGCCACAGGGGGTCTAAGCCATATGCCGCCTAAGAAGACGACAAGCAAGAAACCGAGCAAGGTCTCAGACTTCTTCGCCACTTCGGACAAGTGATCAACATTGAGCGGGGACGCCAGCTCTGCAGCGATGGCCCTCACAAAAGCGGACCTCCTCGCCATGTTCAAGGACTTCAAAACGGAACTACGCAGCGACATCAGTCAAGACATCAAATCCTCCATGGAGCAACTGCGATCGGATTGAACAGAACGTTTATCCTCCCTGCAACACGATGTGGACTCTGTGGCCACTAGGGTCCTTGACCTCGAGACACAACACCAGGAACAAGCGCATCACTCCTCTGAGCTTCGAGATGAGGTTCGCTCACTTAAGGATCAACTGCATCAGGTGCAGCTTAAGACGGAGGACCTCGAGAACAGGGCACAGAGGGAGAACATACGGGTCAGAGACCTAGAGGAGGGCGCGGAAGGGCCTGACCTGGAGGCCTTTATGGTAGGTCTCTTCTCAGAAATCCTGGCCCCACAGACTGTTAAAATAAAATTAGACAGAGTGCATCGGGTGGGGACTTTGCACCATGGTGAGAAGAAACGACCCCGTGACATCCTAGCAAAATTTCATTCCTATAAAGTCAAAGAAGCAGTTCTTCAGGCCGCTAGGACAAAGGACTCCATCTCATTCCAAGGCCATTCCTGCACCATATATCAGGATGTCGCACCGTCTACTCTTGCATGGAGACAACTTCTCAGGCCAATTACCACTAAGCTCCGCAACGACAAGATTAGGTACAGATGGACTTACCCATTTGGTCTCTCCTTCGAATTTCAAAACAAGCGGCGCCATATTACCGATTTGCAGGAAGGATTGGATCTTCTGGGCCACCCCTCTGAGGAGGATGCCCCCTCCCAAAGTAAGAATGGAGTACCCTCGCGCAGGGGGCATTGATGATCACTTCTTAGACTACCCCCACGGTCTGAACCTTTCACCCCCTGTCCGACTGCCGGAACGACCGACGTCTTTAGAGATTCTGGTGTCCCACGGCGGGGGCCGGCTCATTCCGAGTATGCTGAGTCTGCTTCACTTTTGAGCCCCACTGCTGCTCCTGCCCTTGTGGCCTCTGCCACTGATGCAGGACGAGGAGAGATCGTGAACATTGTGGACTTTATACATTAGACTAATGTTGCCTCCTCTCTCTTTTCTCTATATTACAGTATGTTTGTTAAGAGAGGATAGCTTTGTTTCTCAGTACAGGCTGTTACTCACATTGGTGCTTCATGTTTCCTTCGTCAATGTAGAAAGCGTACCGAGGCGTTCGCCTCCGCATGGGACCATAGTAAGGCTTGCCTTTTCTCACTTGTTCATGAAGCAGCACAAATTTGCTTTTGATTGTACTATCCACCGGGACAGGCGTGGACGGGGTCCTCGGACCTGTTGTCCTCCCTGAAGGATCTGTTTGACCCCACGGGGGACCAACGGTAGTGTTTGTATTGTTTACTGTTCATGTTTGTTTTTATTTTTCTGGGGGTCATTGGGTGGGTGTGGGTGGGTAGCAGTGGCAGCTTTTTACCAATTGCACCGGAAGGGCTATCTGACTTCTGGGAGGGCACACTTGGCGAGAACTGGTTTGACATGTCGCCCGGCAGACGGTTTGGGGCTGATGCCCTAGGGGGGCTCTTGACAACTGTCGAACGCGGTAGTTCTTTCTCCATGGCATAATGCCGGCTATTATTGGTACTTGGAATGTAAAGGGACTTAATTCTCCCCAAAAACGCCACAAAGTATGGAAATATATTATCGACCACCACCTAGACATTGTGGCGTTACTGGAGACGCACTTACCTAGAGCTGAAGACACACGCCTCAAACACAAACATTTCCCACTAATTTATAGGTCCTCACGCCCATACGAACCATAGGGGGGTGGCTCTCATGTTTCGCTCTTTCGTGCAATTTCAACCGTTGGGAGTTCAGAGTGATAAAGATGGTCGCTGGGTCATGATTAAGGGGCGCTTGAGAGGGAAAATCTGCACCTTTGCAGTAGTATACACTCCCAATACTGGCCAGACGTTTTTTTTACACACATTTCTGGGGAAATTGACATATTTTGTAGAGGGTCCACTAATCCTTATGGGGGATTTTAACTTGATATGGCAGAAAGACCTAGACAGCACACACGCACACCGTTCCGACATGGGCTCTTTCTCAGGGGAAACGCAACAGCGCTTACATGACCTGGGACTCTTAGACGCCTGGCGCACACTTTTTCCGCAGACCCGAGATTATACATTCTACTCACATGTACATCGTACATACTCTCGGCTTGAATACATCTTTATTAACCAGTCCCTGCAAGGTGCCTTACAGGATGCCAAGATCTTCTCCCTATCGGTATCGGACCATAGCTTAGTCTCTATAAGTCTCACTTGGTGCGGGAACGCCCTGACTGCTCCCAGATGGTACTTTCCGCCGTCACTTCTTCGAGATAGGGAGCCCTGTTCCAAATTGAGGAAAATCATTACTGATTTTTTTTCACTATTAATAGACCGGAGGACACGTCTGACTGTCACCTTGGATACCTTTAAAGCTGTTGTCAGGGGGGAATGTATTGGCCTCAACGCGGCATTGAACAGGCAGCGTGCTAGCGAAAGAGATGTTAGAAACGGAGCTGACCTCTACTGAACGCGCCCATAAATTAAACCCCACTAGACAAACGCTACGACTGCACTTCGAGGCAAACTCAGGGCTATATATACTAATAGAGCGGAATTCACACTTCTCAAACTACGACATCTCTCATACACCCAGGGCAATAAAATTGGTAAACACCTTGCCAGACAATTGAAAGATAAGCGAGAGAGGGACTATATAGGTGGAATCAGGAGTCCAATGGGGGAACTTATGCACAAAGATGAGGACAAAGCTGAGCTCTTTGGTTCTTTCTAAAAACGCCTTTATGCTGGGGACACCTTGGACTCGGCCGCCCAGCGGGATTACCTCCAATCATTGCCTCTGCCCCGTGTGTCTGCTGAGTGGAATGACGTGCTCACCGCTCCTATAACAGTGAAAGATGTCACCGCGGCCATTAAAGCCTTGAAGCCCCACAAGGCTCCAGGGCCAGACGGTTTCAATGCACTTTTTTATAAGACATTTGCTCCAGACCTTAGCTCTCATCTTTCCTGTCTTTTTAACACTATGGCGGAAGAAGGTACGACCTCCGGTACCAAGTCAGAGGTCGTAATTTCGGTGATACCCAAACCGGGGAAGGACCCCCAACACTGCGCTTCTTATAGACCGATTGCCCTTTTAAATTTGTACGCCAAACTATATTCCTCGATTTTTGCCAAACGTCTGAATGACCTCATGCCCGACCTCATCCATCTCGACCAATCGGGCTTCATTAAAGGTCATCAAACACACGATAATACCCGTCGAATTATTCACCTGATAGAAAAGGCCAACAGATGCCAAATCCCTGCAGTGCTAGTTGGGTTGGACGCTGAGAAAGCCTTTGATCGGGTTGACTGGCCCTATCTCTTCCACACACTTACGGCATTCGGATTTTCACCTAAATGTCTCACCATGATTAGAGCTTATTACCTCCACCCTCATTCCAAGGTAGTAGGGAATGGGGTGCAATCATCCTCCTTTCACCACTCAAGTTCAAGTTTATTTATCATGTTTTGGCACTCCGAAGAGGTCCACATAAAAACAAAATACACAAATACAAATACACATTCTCAAAGTAAAATTGACAGCTACAACATTTTCAACTGAACAAGATAATCAGCAACACATACCTCCAAATTTCATCAATAAATAGCTAAAAAAACCTTAAAAAAAGTTAAAAACATTGAAGCAAAACATTTCATTTGGAGGAGTATATAAGGCCTGCATAAAAGAATCACATTGAGGATACCAAATTGCAAGCATATTGATCTTAACCACTTCAAACGAAGTGGACGCAATGCAGGATATATAAACAGTACATGAGAACGATCCTGAACAGACATATTACAAAGGTTACATGTGGGAGAGGACCCATGCCATTTTGCTAAAAGAGTATTTAAGGGCAGCAAGTCCTGCCTTAGAAGGAACCAAAATCTCCGAACACCATGTGGAAGGTTCCAGGTGACATAGGGTTGAACAAGCTTCATTGAGTATGTGTTAGCAAGGAGATCACCTCCCCTCTTTACTAGCATGGGCTTCTTGTCCAACGTGAAACAAAGAGCCCAAGAAGCCTGTTTCAAAAGTGATTTTAGCTGGGAAGGAGAAATAGTAAAAAGGGTGCTCTCTTCCAATTCAAGGAGTGCCACAGCCTTTCTAAAATTCTTAACAATTTGGGAGTGCTCTCTTAAGCTACCCAGCAATTCCCCCTTGAGAAGGGATCTCAAAGTCCCCGTTTCTCCTCTAGCCAGGCTGGCAACCCATCGTACTAGAGCAGACAGACCCTGCGCCCAACTGCTACGGAGACCGAATTCAAGTCTACAGGCAGCCACAGAACAGGCGGGGTTAAGAGAAGTTATAGACCTTAATAATTTTCCTTCTACCGTCTGTAGAAAACCCCAGTGCTTTAAGTCAACCAGTTCCATTTCATACAGAAGGGTTGATGGAATTTTTGCCCTATAAACCTCCAGTAAACACGCAAAGTGTCTTCTCCCTGTGGCGGAATAAAGGGCACTCAGACTTTTGCCTTGGGACAGGGCTTTACGGGAATTATTATCAATATGAGGCTTCTCACTCAGGTTGGCCGAAATTATTTTTCCTAAGAAGGTATATGTCTTAACCACCTCCAATTTCTGACCACCAAGTGACCAACCAAAATTTTCTGATTTAGATTTTTTCTTCCCTATAATGCACATAATTTTGCTTTTTGTGGCATTTATCCTCATGTAATGGTTCTCTGCAAAAAGATGTAAGGCCTGCAGACGATTAGCTAATCCCTTAGGTGTTAAATCTAGGATAAGGATGTCGTCTGCATATAAGAGGCAGGAAATAGAAGATCCCCCCACTACCGGGGCTATGCCAACACAAGATGAGAGCGAAGCTGGAAGATCAGCAATATACAGGGAGAAAAGTAATGGGCCAATAGACAACCCTGTTTTAATCCATTAATGGAGGGAAAAACCCGCGATAAACCCCTTTCTCCACCTTGTAACACTCGGCACCAAGTGTCCGTGTGTAAAGACCGCACCAGATCTAATAGAAGAGGGGGCATGCCCAAGTCAGATAGCTTTCTCCACAGCAAGGGACGATCAACTTTGTCGAATGCTGTGGAGAAATCAATGAAAGCCGCATACACTCCTCCTCCCCGAACTCTTATATATTTGTCCGAAATAACCTGAAGGGCTGTGAGGTTATCCAATGTGCCATGCCCCTTACGGAAGCCGGTTTGTTCAAGGGGTAATATCTGATTCGCATCAACCCAATCAGTAATTAGCGAAAGGAGACATTTGGAAAAGACTTTTCCAATGGCATCAAGAAGGGCTATCTGGCGATAATTCATTGGCTTATCCCTATCGCCCTTCTTGAATAATGGAACCAATATGCTCCCCTTCCAAGAAGAGGGCACAGTTTTACTAATGAAGCAAGATCTAAATAATGGAAAAAGAATCTTGCTCCATGAGACAGGATCCTGCTTCAATACCGATATGGGAAGTTCATCAGGCCCCATTGCACCGGAGGAACGCATATCCTTAATGGCCATTTCAATGGATTTCTCCGAAGGGGCATCAATAAAAAACTCATCTTCTTTAGTAGTCCCCTTACATTCTACCCTTACGCCGTTCCTAGCATACAGGTTGGAAATGAAAGTGACCCAAGACAATTCAGCAATGGGAATAGGGAGGGGGCTAACTCTTACTCCACAACCCTCCCCAATAAGTGACCAGAATTGTCTAACTTTGCCATAAACTGCAGCCTCCCGTAGACTTATCCAGAGTGAATCTTCTTTTTCTTTTTTAAGTTTCTTCCTAATTCTGCTTCTCCTTCTTTTTAACAGGTATATTTTATTATTTGTTTCAATAGATCTACGTAAAAATTGCTCCCGCACTAATTTATTTATTTCCTTATTTAGGAGGGTAATCGGTCTAGGAATATAAATCTTTTTTACGGAAGAGCTAGACCTTTTGGCAACGTGGATGACCTCCTTCATAAAATTCTCAAAGTGGATTATTTCAGAACCCTGCCAATCATTCAGTTCTAGAATTGTTTTACCTAAAATACACTCCAAGCCCTTCTTGGCTTTAAAATTCCAAAAGCATCTTCCAGAGTCCTTATGAAATTTGACTACATCACTGTTAAGGGACCATGAATCGGAATTAGGAGGTTGTAATGTAAGGTTTAAAGAAATCACATTGTGATCACTAAATAAGGTCGGAGAGACCACCAAATCCTTCACTAAGGAGAAAATACAATAGTCGGTGATTACATAGTCCAGAATTGACTCACTTTGGGAGGATCTATGAGTATATTTTGCAGGGACATCAGAGGGAAGCCTACCGTTCACTATTAACCCCTCCGCCGCTGAAAGTTCTTCTAGCAAAAGCTTCCCTCTCTTATTAGTTTTAATTTTATTAGGGAAGAGAGATTGAGGAATAAGATAGGCTTCTTCTTAAAATTTGTTTCTAAATAGCTCTATGCTAGAGTTAGAAACTTTACAATTAAAATCACCTACTAACAACACATAGGGGGGAGGTTCTAACTCTTTAATCTGTTTAATGTACGAAAAAACTTGCTTCAATAGAATATTAAAACATTCGTCCGGGGGGATGTATGCATTTATTATTACCAAAGGATTATTGTTTCCCCTACTGATTAAATTACAAAGGGTCACCGCCTGAAAGAGGTTGCTTGGGTCGACATAATGGGTGAAGTTCCACTTAAATCTATTAGACAAAAGGCAAGCAATTCCCCCTTTTGCATGCCCTTTCTTCGAAGGAGAGGCCAATGCCTCAAGGACAAAATAATCTCTCCCTACACACAGTCTACTAGCACACCAGGTCTCTTGGATGCAAATCACACTAGCGTTCAAAGAGAACAAATACTGTAATTTCTCTGGACTATTATTTATCTCGGCAGCATTCCAAGAGAGAACTTTTAAATCACTGCTAAAGATGTCGGAAAAGTTTGGGATTGTCTATGGATTTACTAGACAAAGCACCGGGCAGCCAATTCCACAGCTGGATATCTTCTATTGAGAGGGTGTTCTGAATTAACGGGGCAGGCATTACATGCGTCACCAAACGTGTGCTTTTCGAAACCCAAATCTTTAAATCACCAAATGAGGGAGGGGGACCATCTTGGCCAGTGCCCTGCTGAGAGAGTCTATTTTGAGGGGAACTATCTCTTCCAGAAGACAAGACAGGTAATACATCAATTCCCCTACACTGGAAGTTCTCAGCCTGTTGCAATATAAGATTTACTATAAGTTTAGAATAGAACTTTACCCTGACATAGGGCGCGGCAACTGTTCCTAATATAGAGACTAAATCAATATCGTTAGATTGGATTAACTTTAGACTCTCTATGTCTTTGAAATACTTAAGTAACCATGCTCTATTTAAGGACAGATCAGAATCGAATAACGATCGAAAGTCCACAGTCAATGTATCTACAAAAACTTCTGGTACTCTTTTAGGTAGATGATGGGGCCATATAACACCATCACCTGCGGCATGAAAAGTAGGAGCAGAAGGATTAAGAGCCACAGATACAATTGGGACTGACCTGGTCATCTCTGCTACGGGGAGAGGAATTGTCAATCCTCCTACATCTAATGGGAGGCCTCCCACAGGAGAGATTGAACAATTGGAAGAAATTTTAATGCCTAATGCAGAGGGATTCAAATTATCGAAAGTATGAGTGGTCGCTTCCAAACTCAGGGACCCATTCTCAGGTTCTCCAGTGTTAGGATGGTTGGTGTCAGGGACTTGGGAATCCTCAAAAATTATTTGTCTCTGCCTTTTCTTCCTGTATCTGCGGATTGGTTTCCTCTTTTTTCCTTTGTTTTCCAATTTTTTCTTTTTCTTCCCCCCCTATCCCCTTCATTTCAGGCACAAAAATTGGGAATAGCTCTTTTTCAGCTTTTGGAACAGTAACATCAACACTTTCTTCATCAATTTCGCGGTCAGAATTCCTTACACAGTTAGATACGGGAAGTGTGGGTACTAAAGATGGCTCATTTTTAAGGATAGCCACAGCTTTATTTTGAACTGAATTAACATTTCCAGCTAGATGGTCACCACTCTAGAGGCACCAGACAGGGGTGTTCACTCTCACCCTTACTTTTTGCCCTCAGCATAGAACCCTTAACGATAGCGATTAGGTCCAACTCCGGAATTTTGGGATTGCCGCTCACTGGTGAGTCCCATAAAATTTCCCTATTTGCGGACGATGTCCTTCTGTCCCTTTCTGAGCCCGCTACATCACCCCTCACTTACAATCGGAACTACAACGCTTTGAAATGGTGTCAGGATTTAATTTTTTTTTTACCAAATCGTACATACTCAACCTCACCCTTTCCCCAGCGGAGGTTCTCACAATCCAGTCTCTTACTCCGCTGTCGTGGGCTACCTCCTCCATCCAATACTTGGGTGTCCAACTAACACCAAGAATTGAGGGGCTCTATGCCGCCAATTTCCCCCCCATTCTTGCACGTATCCAAGCGGACCTTACAAAATGTAAAACCTCTTTTCCTGTCGTGGCTAGGTCGAATTCACACCGTGAAAATGACCCTTCTGCCTAAGCTCCTCTACTTATTTCAGGCCCTGCCTATTGAGATCGAGTGTGACTTTTTCCGGAAAGTGAAGGCCATGATCCCACACTTTATTTTGCAGGGAGGGCGTGCTCACTTCTCTTACTCTCTTCTGCGTCGCTCTCGTAAGGGGGAGTTGGACTCACAGATATTCAATTGTATTACAAAGCGGCGCAGCTGAGAGTCCTGGTAGAATGGTCGAAAGGGGAATCTGAAAAACATTGGCTACACATGGACCGCAGCGTGACGGGGAGGAGAATTTGGGGTCTAGTGTGGTGCCCCAAACGGGACAGACCTAAAAATACATACATTAGCACTCCCACATGCACCACCCTAAGAGTGTGGGATTCCGCCTCGGGTGATGCCCGGTGGACTTCGTTCCCCTCCCCATTTACACCGCTCCACTTTAATCCGGCATTCCCCCCAGCCCTGCATGAGGGACCCTTTGAAGCCTGGAGAAATGGAGATTGTTTAGCTCTGACACACCTGTTCCATAACTTCGACCCTCTCACTTTTGACAACTGTAAAAGGGACTATGGAATAGGGCATGCAGAAACATTCCACTATACTCAACTGATGCATTGGGCCCTTATCCCTCAAGTACGGGAGGCTGCCACTCGACCCCTCACAAAATGTGAAGCCTTCCTCACTAAGACATACTCTATGCAAGGGGTAATTTCCTTTTTATATAGCTTACTGCTTAAAACTGCTCTAGCCCAGCGCCCGCATTATATGTCCATGTGGGAAGACTTGATACATCGTCCCATTTCAGATGAAGAATGGACGCACGTGTGGTCTGATATCACACCTTTTAACCATTCTGCAGAACTCAGGGAGGCGCACTTGAAGACCATGATGGACTGGTACCTGCACCCTTCCAAGTTAAGACTGATCTTCCCCGCCACCTCTGACAGATGTTGGAAGGGATGCGGGCTACTTGGAGACTTTCAACACATATGGTGGGATTGCCCAACTATTTGGCCCTTCTGGGAGGAAATACTAGCACACATAAAAGATATGTTGGGATACCCCATCCCCAAGACCATGGCAGGTGTCCTTTTGGGGCTTCGTGACTCTAACCCTAGAACACCAGACTCGGGCTGATAAAATGATCATGTGGCTTTGTATTGGAGCAGCTAAGATCACCTTGGCTGCCGCCTGGAAGAGGAAGGAGGCTCCGTCTATTTCCTTTTGGCACGCTCGTCTATGGAAATTGCTTAGCTTAGGGCGCATGTCTGACATCTTCAGAGATGACTATAAGAATTTTGAATTCAAATGGGGCCCCCTAGTCTCCTTCCTCTCACGCGGCCTCCCGGCAGCTGTCTGTCCTTCCACCATAAGGTCCCTTCATCTCTTTCAATTTTGATTAGAGTTTGTGTCATGTGATTCCATCATTCTATGATTGTTGCTGCCACCACGGGGAGGGTAGGGGTGGGTTCCGGGGTGGGGGGGTATTTTGTTTTTAGTTTCCGTTAGATTACATCTGAGGTACGTTCCTGTATGTCTTTATGCTCATTTCACGTAACACATTTCACTCAGATGGCATGGAGAATTTATTGTCGCAATAGGAGGTTGACACCCTTGTAACAATGCTCGCTCTCCTATTGGACCAGCAAGGATTGACTCCAAGCTCCCTCATATTTCGACACTGTATCCGTTAACTGGGCCACTCTCTAAGGAAGGAGCTTGAGTGTATTGGATAATGCATCTTTTCCAATCTGTCTATTTATGCTGAATTAGTCCACTTCCCCTGCGTGGGATGTTGTGTTGGCACTATCTCGGATTGTATGTTGCAAAAATGTAATAAACATATCTTTGGAGAGAAAAAATAAAAAATTGGTGTACACCTAATTGGCACCTTTAATTTATTTACACGTTGTGAGAAAGTGCCATCTTTCTTGCATGGTATGACCCCACTTTTTGCTGAATTGCTGATGTACTTTGACTGAGTGTGTACTGGGCTCCTGCCAATCAGGTACCCAAGGCATGTGTTCCTTCCCTAAAACTGCATGAAGCCTAAACCCAATTGGCATCTCTGGCCACATGTCAGCCCCTGGTAAATGGTACCCTAGGTACCCAGGGCCCTGTGACCAGAGAAGGCCTCCAAGGGCTGCAGCACTTATTGTGCCACCCTTAGAGGCCCTGTACCCTGACACACACACACTGCCTTTGCAGGCTGAGTGTCTTGGTGCAGAACAAAACAGAGAGTCGACATGGCACACATCCCTGTCTGCCATGCCCACAAACACACTGCCCTGGCATACCTCAGTCACCCCTCTTGCTGGGTGCACTATGCCAGTGGTGTTGGTACAGATGCATGAGCCCTGTACCCCTACAGTACCCAGGTCCATTCCTGTGCATTGTAAGCGCAGTGCTGCCATTCAGAGTATATGGTGCTGGGAGGTCGTCAACACGAACTCCACAGCACCATGATGGGTACACTGAAGACTGAGAAGTTTGGTATCAAACTTCTCAGCACATTAAACCCACACTGATGCCAGTGTGCGATTTAATGTAAGATGCACGACAGAGGGCATCTTAGAGATGCCCCTTGAACCTAACCTACAATCCACGTCCTGTCTGAGAGGCTGCCACACAGCCGACATGTTGCTGGACCCCTGGGTAGAGAGCCATCCGCTCTCCTGGGCCTGCAACGATGCACATCCTGGACGAGGTGCTAGGTCTCCTCCCCCAGGATGGGCAGGGGAAGCTTCAAAGGCATGCCGCCTTTGTGAGCTTCTCCAGGCCACTTGCTGTACTCAGCAACTGGCCCCCACCGGTTCTGACCCCCACTCTGGACAAACAGATCAGGCCAAGATTTTCCAGATTCTCAGAAAAGACCTTGCAACACATCTTGATGCAGACACCATTTGTTATCCCCAAGGCTTAGACAGCTGAGCTGGTCTGCCCCGGTGTTATGGGATCCTACAAGGTGTTGCACAACCAGGAAGATGTCCTGTCATTACCGCCAAGTCCAGAGGCACAGGGCTTAGTAGCACAGTGTCCAAGACCCCACACTCCCTTGTATTTGCAACACCAGATGGTGGTGGTGTTGTCTATGAACACCTGGATCGCCTTCCCTTGATGGATGGAAAGAAGGCTTTCAAAGCCAAGCAGATGGCCCTTCGCTCCAGAAGACTGATATAGACATGTCAAGAAATGGCACCCATTGGAACACAGTGTCGCCGTGCCAGGTGAGCCATTGGCTTTGCTGCACCTGCTGATTGGCCCTGCCCTCTGGACACCATGTGGCCCTGGGCCCCTTGAAACACACTAATAAGGCACTACAACTGTAGACCTTACTCACTTTACCCCCTCCTCACACTTGAACTGGACTGGAGAGCTGCTATTGCAGGCATCGTATCTCCCACAGGGAGGGGATTTATAGCCCCGAACGGAGCTTCAGCCACCCTACGTGGCACACCCTGAGACCACACCCAGGTCCCTGTAGAGCTGGCCCTTTATTGCTCATGGGGCCGGAGGCGGTGCGGTGAAGTGGGAAGGCTGAACTGGTTGTGGAGCTAATGTCCTCTGCAAGACACTAGTGCATCACTGCGATCTGTCCAGGCCCTGTCGCTGCTGCCTGATCTTGAGGTTCTCTGTGTGGAGGAGACCGCCTATGTCTCAGACACACCTGGGCTGCTCATGCTTCGGGGCTTAAATTGATGCTCAGGTGCTGGCAAGCAGGTCCAAACAGAGAACTGCCTTCCACCCAAGACTGCGCTGGACCCGTCGAGACATCCCCTCAGGGATAGGTCATCTCTGGTCAGGCACCTCTGCCACATCCACGAAGACGCCAGACAAGGATGCGACAGAACTTGATCACTCTGCGGCTGTGGGCCCCACGGATTGCTCCCCATCCCTGCAAGACAAACTGGATGTGGTATTGGAGTCTGTGGAAAGGACTCACATCACTGGAAAACACCAATGTCTCCTTAGAAAGCAAGATCGAACGCATAGCCACAGACCTCACTTTGCTTTACACTGATTATGGTAAGCTGGCAGATAAAGTGCGCACTGCAGAGTGAAACATAGCCAAACTTAAACCGACATCCAAGGAACTAGAATCCTCGGTTAAACTGCTGATGGATTGCATCCATACCCGAGACAAGGGCGGAGAACGCAGAGGGCCGCTCACGCAGGAACATTCGCGTGGTGGGCCTTCCTGAGGGGATTGTGGGACGCAACGCTGTAGAATACTTGGACCAATGGCTGCGGAACTTGCTTTCGGCTGAGGCCCCCTTGCAGTTTAATGTCAATAGAGCGAGTCCACTGCGTCCCAACTCGAAGCCCCCACCAGGCTCCCATCCCAGGCGGCTGCAGAGTCACCTGCTACACTACTGCGACCCTGATACCATACAGCGTGAAAACATGAAACTTAAAGACATCGTCGTGAAAAATATTCGTATCATGTTCTTTACAAAGTGGCAGTACAGCATCACAGGAGCTCCTTTCTGGCCGTCTAGCATCGTCACAAAGACCTAGACTTGAAAAACTTGCTTCTTTTCCAAGTGAGATTGCATGTCATGGCTGATGACAAGACACGCTTCTTTGACTCTATTGATGGCACATGGGAATGGCTGGAAACGTTGGGACTCACTTCGCCCTGCTGGGGCAAGGGAGCGGAACCTGCTTCTAGTGCACCGGCCGGTGGGCGCCCGCAGACAGCACAGCACTCTCCTAGACCCACATCGATCCCAGACCTAGAACAGGACATACAGGAAAGAAGCCAGGCTCCTTAATCAGTGGTAGCTATAAGGGATGCTCGCCAAGATGCCACTGTGCTGATGAACAGACTGGGTAGTACTAGAGTGAAGAAGGGTCCTCCAATATTTGGCCTGCGGATGCCGACTCAGTGGCTCCATCAGATGTCAGCCCACAGACGGCTGATTACATTAACTGAACCACTCCCACTACTGCATGTCAATCTCCCAGGACTTTTATTCAAAAAGCAGATCAACTACTCTGTCGCTTTCCTTGCTGTCACCTGGCTCCTCCACAGGGGACCTGGTAATGTATTGCTAATTCTTGCATTACATGCATGTGAAACACATGGCCACCTTGCTCTACACCCCATACCGGCTGGAACACACACTCTCATCACACGGGGTTTGTCACCCTTGGCCGCTGCACTTACCACTAGCAAAACCCCTCTTGTAGGCTTTGCCATAAGTGTTTAAACAGTTTGGGAGGAAAACTGGTTATTCCTCTACCCCACTAGCATTCAATAGTTGTGCTCACTCTTCCACCTCTCCAGTTTGGCTTTGCCCTTTCACTCTATGAAGCCCTATTTCGACGCTTGTTCCAATGTGTCACCAAAGCCATCATCAGCTTGGTATTCTGCGCCATGCATGATGGATACCCTTCTCCCATAGCTAGACTGCCGTCATGACACACACTACTTTTATTACCTGGAATGTGCAGGGAATGCACACACCCTCCCGCTATTACGCCGTTTGCGCTTGTCTCAAGCACCACTACACACAAGTGGCTATGCTCCAGGAAACATGCCTAACACTAACAGAAGCAAACAGGCTCCAGCGTTGCTGGCGTAGCCAGGTCTATGCCACCAATTTCTCCTCCTTTGCAAGAGAAGTGTTCATTTGGATCAGACCTGGAGTCCCCTTCTCTGCTGAGAAGATGGTAACAGACACAGAGAACCAATATGTGCTAATAAAGGGCTGTTTCGATGGCGGACATATCATTTTCGGCAGCATACATGCACCTAATACAGAGCAACCTGTGTTCCTTTGACAGCTGTCAAACGCGCTCTCCTCCTAGGGAGATTCTGGGTGGGGACTTTAACTATGTATTGAGCACAGACCTCAACCGATCCTTCCCTCCACTACCTAGTACCCCAGCAACCTCCAACGGTCAGGCCTTGCACGATTGGCTCCAACATTGGCACGTGGTGGACATTTGGCGCAAGAAAAGCCCTTCCGAAAATGCATTCCTTCGTTTTCTCACCACATCGCCTACATGTGTTCAATTTGTTGGCACGTCTTCCCTAACGACCTCCGTAACACACACGGACTACCTAGGCTGCACCCACTATGATCATAACCCCCAAAGCCACTAGCTCAAGTGGGACAACTTGCCGTCCCAACTTGGCGCCTGCAAGTTGCAGCACTTGAAGATCCCCCATTCAGTTCTTCACTACACACAGCTATTGAAGACTACTTTGAACATAACCATGAGTCAGCAACATCTCGACTGGTCGAGTGGGACGCTTTAAGAGTAGCAATCAGGGGCCACTGCCTGAGTTGATCTTGCAAGATCCACCAGCAACTTAACAAAGACATATCCCACATAGAGCACACACTTCTGCAACATGAGACTAACACTACCCAGAATCCAGGGCACTCTCATCGTCTCCTGGGAGTTCAACGCGAACATGTCTCTCTAATAGAACGACTGTGTTGCATAAACTATGTGGCCCACTCGGCGTGCACACATGCCAATGCAGATAGATCCAGAAAGCTATTGGCTTGGCTGATACAGTTGGACTAGCCCAGGCACTCTATCATGGCTATACGATCTGCTGCTGCCGAACTACCCTACACTCAGCAGGACATGCATCTGAAACTAATCAATCACTAAGCCTCACTATATCAGTCAAGCCTCAATGCCTTCCCGCAAAAGAAACTGCAGCCTTCTTTTATTACGATTTCCCTAGCCCGCCTTGCACCTGACCAAAAATTGGAGCTGGACGACCCCATTACGCTTACTGAAACACAGGTGGTGATTAGGGCCTAGGCCACGGGTAAGATCCATGGCCCAGACAGCTTGCCTGCTGAATTTGATAAGACATATTGAAGTGACCTGGTTCCATAGGATGATGTGACACAGCAGACATAGCCACTATATATCTTTAGGTTATTTATTAAGATAGTAAAGTCCATAGTATAGCCCCACCAGGAGCAGCCTGCTAGCTGCTCAGCCCATCCTCTCCTAACTGTCTCTCACCACACCAACATTCCAGTCACGTCATCATTCCAGATGGAACGCTCACACTGGCTGAGCAGCTAATTACAAGATACAGGAGAACAATTTATCTTATATGAAGATACTACAATATCTCCCTTCTTTACAGTTGACAATAAAACAAAGAACACTAAAAGTACATGATAACTAAACACAAAATATAAACAAAAGATAAATAGTCCAAATCCCAAGTGTAAGGTGAATCAAACATACCACAAAAGGGAACCAGACTATAAAACGGAAGGAAAAGGATAAGAAAAGGATGAAAAATAAGAATGAACTATCACCATCCTCCTCTTATAATAAGAATCAAAAGAAAACATTAAACTCGCACACCATCACCAACCTCCTCACTTAATGAGAAACAAAAAAGAAAACGTTAAACTACCAAACGGAGATTGGAAACACCACACGAGATACTCAAGAAAGAAAACACAAAGAATCACAATAAAAAAGGACACAACAGCTAATATTTAAATGAAGGGACTAAAACCCAACACAAACGTGACAAGGGTGAGACTCACACACCCTTTAAATTTAGTAAAAAGGACAAATACCCATTACTATTAACATAGGTAGGACTCTCACCCCCTAAAACAGAGTAAAAGGACTGAAACCCATTACAATGACCTAGGTGGGACTAACACCCCCTAAACACTAAGAATATGGGAATAACACCCATTAACAATGATCTAGGTGGGACTAACACCCCCTAAACACTAAGTATGTGGGAATAACACCCATTACTTATTTAATAGGTGGGACTAACACCCCCTAAACACTAAATATATGGGACTAAAACCCATAAACAATTACGTAGGTGGGACTAATACCCCCTAAAAACTGAGTAAATAGGACTAACACCCATTACTACTGACATAGGTGGGACAATAACCCCCTATAAACTGCGTAAATAAGAGACATGGGACAAGTACCTACTCCCATGCCAACAAAACAAGTACTTGTACATAGCGATAAAACCACGTTGGCATACAGCAATCACAAGACATTGTAGAAAGAAATCTCACTAATCTGTGAAATTAAACATTTTTACGATAAATTAATTCTCTTATGAAACATTTTTGTGTTAAATTCTTCCACTTATGAAAAAAACATATTTGCGTGAAATCTTTAAAACATGCCCTACAACTCGTATTTCAAAAGTCAATGGTGTGCCTGTCACCGCGACAGGCGTTTCTAAAAACAATTGAGCACTGAATGAATGTAGTGGCACACGCAGTTTGGAAACTAGAATACACTGCTTCGTCGCTTCATCAGCTAACGGTGAATGCTTACTGTTGACCCTTTTTCCGCTGCTACCTTTTTTTTTATTATCTTGATAAAAAAAACACAGTACCTTTTTAAATACGAAGACACCACTTCTCTGCTTCTTCTTATTTCGTTGTTCTGTTCCTTTTTATTTTCGGTTTGCTCTTGGTTACGCGATGCGCAAATTCCCCTCAGGCTCTCACTGCACGAGTACTGTAGCACCTGTGCCCAATCGTCGCCGACTTATTTTCAATTTACTTTATTTTTGCGCACAAAACGTGGTTGGCAGATTATGAAACAAACGTGGTTGGCAAAGAAATCTCTTGGTCCTGGAATCGTGACTGGGACCTCCAACCACAAGATGGTGGCACGTTCTGAAACGTAAACCGAGTGGCTCACGGCGCGTTCAAGCATCAGAACGTCCTTTTGCAGCATAGAATACCAGGAAGAATAGAAGACGTCATGAACTCTCCCTCTGCTCCACGGGACACGCGACATAGTTGATCCGGTAAGAAACGCGAGCCATATTTTAAATTTGAAATGCCTCGTAACTGTTTCTCTTGAGGCCAGGCAGCAGGGAAACAGGGTACATATGCCACAAACGTAAATTCAACGTTTTCCACCCAGACGTTTCACAAATCCGGCAGGCAGCAATCCAAGGCGATTACCTTCTTTCTTTCAAAAAAAAAAAACACCCTCTGACCTTATAAGAACGAACAGGCAATAATACAAGTTTAACTCCTCAAGTCTTAGGCTTAAACGAAGGAAAGGTCATAAAATAAAATCCTGGAAACATCTTGAGTATGTGCACATGTACACATAACGTCCCCCAAAAAAAATTACTTCACTCCGCACTTGAGGCAAAAACTAAGGCATCAACAAATTAACTTTCTTCTAGAAGCACTGTAGATATTTCACGTAATGTCCATTAAAACTCAATCAGCCTTAGAAACACATATCCAGGAGATGAAAAAAAAAACACATCAGTTTACCTTGCTTCTCCAGGCACTATATTTATTTCCTGTGGCACATTCGACATTAGTTGTCACTGTAGACTTTTCTTGTGGCACATTTTCTTCTCCAGCTTGTAAACAGGATTGACAGTACCACACAGGGATCTGGGGTTAGTAGCACTCCTCACCAGAGACACCTCTTCCGGTGCCAGCTCCAAAATGCTCACCTCACGACCGTCAAATGGCCCAACACAGAGAGACTGCAGGTACTTCTCCTACACGACTGTCACATAGGCCAGCAGCCTTGAAAAAACACCAAACTTGGTCGCGAAGACATCCACAAAAAGGCTCTGGGACACAACACCTTGAAGTAGACAGAGGACTGAAGCAAAACCTCTGTGCTGCACTAAGGAACAACTTGCAGCTCCACTCCTCACTTCACCTGGCACACAGAGGTTTGGGAGACCGGTGTTGTGGTCACTGGTGGGGCTCACGGTGCCAGGTAGATCCGCCAGATGAGGAGTTTCTTTTCATTAAATCCATTTTCTTCAAGTTACACTAGTTCAGTTACACATCAGTCTATCCAGGTTGCACGCACGGTTTCTTTAGTCCAACTCGTCGCCAATTGAAGTGACCTGGTTCCATAGGATGATGTGACACAGCAGACGTAGCCAGTATATATCTTTAGGTTATTTATTAAGATGTTAAGTCAATAGTATAGCCCCACCAAGAGCAGCCTGCTAGCTGCTCAGCCCATCCTCTCCTAACTGTCTCTCACCACACCAACATTCCAGTCACGTCATCATTCCAGATGGAACGCTCACACTGGCTGAGCAGCTAATTACAAGATACAGGAGAACAATTTATCTTATATGAAGATACTACACATATGTCACACTCCTTGCGCCCCAGGTGCTTGCTCTCTATGAAGAGGCGCAGGAAGAATCATGCCTTCCCTCCTCCCTACACAAAGCAATACACATATCCCTTCCTAAGCCAGACAAAAAGCTAAGCGACTTGGGCTCATACCGGCCTAACATGAATTACAAAGCGCTAGCAAAGATCTTGGCTACTCAGTTGGCGCCGCTATTACCCACACTTGTTCACCCAGATCAGAACAGATTTGTGCCGTCCCAGAACAGATTTGTGCTGTCCCGCAGTACATCCCAGAACTTGCAACACTTTTAACATGTTTTGAAGTATGCACCGGGCCCATGGCCTCAAGCAGGCTGATTTGTGCTGGTCCTGGCCAAGACATTTGACTCGTTGGAGTGGGCCTTCCTGTTCAAAGCCTTATCACGTTACGGCATAGGGGACCGCTTTTTGCGACTGGTCAAGTTGCTCTACACTCACACGCTGGTCAGGGTCAAGAAAGGCCCCCTGGTATCGTAATAGTCCCAGATTCACGGAGTCCCTCGCCATTGCTGCCCACTCTTGTCCCTACTCTTTTCACTGACCATAGAACCGCTGGCACTTGCCCTACGTGCTGGGAGCATAGAGTGGTGTATTCCGCTGGGGGATGGTCTGCACTCTGTCTTTCTCTATGCAGCCGACCTACTCATCTACCTTAGGGAATTGGGCTCCATCCTAAAAGCAATTGCCATGACGCTTGATCGATTCGCTTAGCTTTCGGGCCTTAGGGTCAACTGGGCTAAATCTTACTTGTTCCCTTTCACCCGTCGAATGCCAGATCCCCACCTTGTTCTCAACCGAACCCAGGTGACATGGCAACCTTTCACGTTCCGCTATTTGGGCATCAAGGTGTACCATGTGACTGAAGATCTATATGATGGGAAACTACAATGGGCCACTACTTTCGTAAGAGCACAGATGACGTTTTGGCGGACACTGTCAGTGGCAGGGTGCCTCCTCTACTATTTCGCCAATCTTCCCCTATATATTCCTACCCCCTTCTTTGGCTCCCTGGAAAAGGAAATAAGGGAATTCATATGGAACAATTCTCACTACTGGGTAGCACTGTCAAACTTATACCTGCCCACAGACCAGGGAGGGCTTGCTCTGCCTCATTTTGAGCACTATTATCTTGCTTCTCAATTTCAATGGGTAGCCAAATGGATTTCATGTCTCAGCCTGTTTGATGCCTTACACAGGTTACAACCCTGTACGCGAATGCCAGTACCCAGCTCCTTATTGTTGATGATGGCATATCGCTGCTACCGCGGAACTCTCTATCAAACACGTGCAGTGACACCCTTATGCCCTGGCGATACCCCAGAAGGCACACCATCACGTCATAGGCAGAGCTGGCCGCCTGGCATGTGATGGGCATCCACCCAATAAGTGACCTGTATTGAGATAATAGCCTCCTGCCCGACGTTTCTCTAATGGAAGACGATGGCCTCCCACGGGCCCACTTCCTCCTATACAATTCACTGGTGACAGCCTTTGGACTTAGATGGGGTGACATGGCCCTGGAACACCAGACACACCTCACCCTGCAGTACCTGCATGTAATGGGACAGGTAAGACACCAGACCCGTTGGTTCGCAGACTCTCTACACTCAGACCGGGCTGCAGCTCACCCCTCTCCAGCGCAGGTGGGAGGAAGACCTGGCTTGCCCTTGCAATGACAAGGAATGGGAGACACTGCTGAAGAGTCTGGTCCATGTCCCCCGCAATTCCCAGTTCTGCCCAATACAATACTACATCATACATAGGGCACACCTCACACAAGCAAAAATAAACCGCTATTTCCATAGAACAGATGCTGCCTGCCCCCGCTGTTGCCTGGTAGGCGCGGACCTCCTCCATTTGCTTTGGGGGTGCCTGTGACTGCAATGCTACTGGCTACCACTCTACTATCCACCTATACAGGGCATTTGGAGCTGCATAATTAAGAGATATGCATACCTGGCTTATATCACAGGACCAAGAAAAATAACGTCAGATCTCGCTTCCTTGACCTAGGGCTTATAACGGCCAAGCGCCTCATCACCCGACAATGGAAGGCACGGGAGCCCACAGCGTGTGTTGCTTGGACACAGTCCCTCATGCCCTGGGCCCAGGCAGAAAGCATCACCTTGCACAGGGAAGATACTATAGGACTACACAACTACCCTACAGCAACCAACTGTGACAATATCCAGGCTGATTTACAAGTCGCTAACCAGTCAGACAGCTGCATGAACCAGTCACCACAACAGACACAGGAGACAGCCTACTAATTGGTCAGGTGACCGCTAGATCTACTTGGGGTGTGGGGGGTGCACTACCTGTTGCATACAGGGCTCCAGGTTAACATCTGGTTGCCGAGTCCCTGTCGGCGTATTTGTTAATTGCCTAATGCATGACATGCGACTACTTGCGGGGAGGGCTGAGAAGGTCGGAGGGAATGTTGATATTCAGATACAGTTTCTATTGTTGCTCAGCTTATCTGTTCATTGCTGGGCACACGAATGGCGTCACTACTGGGAACTGGTGGTTGTAGCATACGGATTACCCGACACAGCACAATGTAACCTGACCTCTTTACACAAGCTATTACCTGTACATCCCATTGATGCAGCCAACATCTGTTAAGAGAACCTTACAGTACACACCATGTATCATACTCTTGTAAATAGGATGCTAATGGTTGCTATGTAAGACTTTCTGTCAGGTGTGCAAACCGCATATATTTGTGGTAAAATTAACAAAACTCAATAAACAGAGAGAAAGGAAAAAAGGGGTTTAGTTGGGTCCTCACGACTCCTGGGTCACTGCACCTGCAGCACCAATATTACCTTCTCCTCTGGCCAGACTATTGGACCATCACTCCTAGGCCTGAGGCCCGAAGCAGGCTGGCTGCTCTTTTGTGTCAAAAAATGGAAAAAACACATCTTTTGGAGCAAGGGGCACTTGGGACCCAATGCGAACAAGGAAAGTGGTTAACCACCCCCCTTTTTGCTAGTAACATTTCCTTAATTAGGGTGCAGCGGTCCCTCACACCACTGCACCAGTGACAGTGACCCGCTGCACTAGTGATGACACTTTAAAAACAAAATGAGTCTGCATTTCTCAAGACCTTCTTCAGGAGATCGCTTTGAGGAAGTGGTAAGTAAACTCTTTAGATTTGTAAACTAAAAATTAGACCACATATAGCCCCACTTCTCTATGCCATCTCCGTGATGTATCCATGGATTTTGCTCCATTCTGCTATCTCCTGGGCCATTACTCTGACGCCCCAGGGGTCAGAGTGACCAGGATTCTGCATATGACCCTTTTGGCCTCCTCCCTGCCACTCTCTTGACTCACTAGAGAGGACATCATCATGTAAACAGAGATCGACTTTGGCGAGGTGTATGGGGACTGAGATGTTTCTAATTGTATAAAAACAGTTCCCATATATTTTGTTAAAAACACCTATCCTTAAATTGTTGATGGGGACTTGGAGTACTTGGAGGGTTCCGACAGGCTGGGCTGTCTTAAGTGCTTTAATTGAAAGAGGTACTTGAAATAGCATGGTTGCAAACATTATTTTTGAGAGATAAATGTAAAGATGCTCAGTTTTAAAAAGTGTCCTTATTATGGACTTAAAAATATATCTGCACTAGGTACAGTCTAGTTAGCTATTACTAATAGGTATTCTTGGAAATATTTTTTCTTAAATCATATACACTAAATCATTGTGTGTCAGCCTATCTTATACTGTGTAAAATAGAATAAAAAAATGACTTAAATAGCCACAGTTCTGTCTGTTACTTGCTGGGACCTCATTGCTCTATAAATGAAAAAGTCACTATTCTGCAGTGCGCCAAGCAGGATTACATTCTGTGGTCTCACAAACAGGCATCTGCAGTGATCGCATTAACCAATTGATATTTCATAATGTAAAAGTGTATTCCCCACCAAATAGTTTGATTTGCATGTATTTTTCATTTAAGGCGTGTGCATCATTTTATGCAGTTGCAGTGAAGGAGAAAAAACAACAAAGTATTGATTGAATATTTTGTTGTTTTTAGCCATGACCTTGACCCTAGCACCACAGGGATCAAGATCACACTTTAGAACAAAACACTTTAAAATGCTTAGTACAGCTACCTTAATGATCCCCTGACTGATAAAGTAAACAATTACAAAAAAACATGTTAAGAATGAATACAGAGGAGTTCGTGTAAAGTTCTCCTTAACTGTGTCTGTGCCATTGCAGAATCATAAAAGGTTAGCAGATGGTCTGAATTTTTCTCTGTGAAAGCTGGCAACCCTAACTTCAATCGCTTCATGTAAATGAAGACGGCTTGGAAACACGAAAAATAAAGTCGCTCCTCTTCGCATCTTCGTTTACTTTACAAGTGCTTCCTGGGGCATTTGTGCCCCCCTGGGAAAGCTGCCATGGCCCCCCACAGTTTGAAGACCTCTCCTTTCACATCATTGGGTGCGACCTAGAGCCACACAGTAGACTTTCCCACAACGGGCATCAGCCAAGAGGTGCGGTTGAGTCAGGTTTTTGCGCACACTGGCGGGCGTGACGAGTCTTACCAAACTCTCATGAGCACTGGCAAGATTTGCTGTCCGCCCGCGAGTGGCAGTGAGACTTGTCGACTGCCTGCGAGCGCTTGCAAACTTACTGGCCGCTAGGGCAACTTTAGGCCACGTCTGCGACATCCAGCGCCTTTTTTTCTGAAGACAGCGAGCGCAAGAGAGTGACAGTCAAAGCAGCGGCATCCTCAAGCAGAATTTTCTTTTCGGGGTGCCGTTTGCACGCGATTCAAGTCACATTGACAAATGTCAAAAATGTAGCACAAACCGGCCCGGTGAGCAGCTTCGACTATGTGCAGAATTCCGCAAAGACTCGCGTCGTAACTCTCCAAGCTCCGCCCCAGCCTACATTATTCTACAATAGGAGGTAAACATTCACCTTCATCATCTGTACCAGATCTAGCAATTGGGATTCTTCTATAGGCTCAGCACCAAAACAATGACTAGTCGACCATCACTAACAGCCTTTGAATCACAGACATGCAAAACACTTGCCCAGTTATTCTGCTTGACCTGCCTGCAGTTTCTGACACCTTAAACACCCAGGGACTGCTCAGCTTCCTAGCCCTCAAAGTCAGTCACAAGGCAGTGAAATGGGTCTTCTCATTTGTCACATCAACACAACAATTACTCCGGAGACCTTTAGACATACACTGTCCACATCGAGCCCGACCAACTTGGTCATCTGCTTCAGTCTTATCAACGAACATCTAGATACTCAATACATGACAGGTCTGAAGCGGCCTCCACCTTTGTGCAATATACAGCCTCCCTCTGAACAGTAGTTGTTTAGCTCTGTGCAAACTCCGCTCCCCACTAGGATGGCAACACAGTGGCTGTATTCTTCATACACAGGACTGTGGGACTACTGATGCTATCATTTAACATCCACCCTGACCTAGCAAGCTCACCTACGCTTCTTAAGGTGTATCCCTCTCCATTGCTCTCTGCTCCTCCTTCCAGTGGCTTTTTAACTAATTGTCATTTTTTTGAAAACATATTTTATTAGTTGTTTTTTTTAACAATTTACATCCCATTAGGAAACAGACATTTATAATAGGTGCGTCAGATTTTGCAATACAGTCGGATTTAGGAAAGCCATTGTGGGTTACAAGTTGTGTCATCGTATGTATTTTACAACATTACATAATCATGTTGGTCATTTCTTGTTAAACGATATTGTTCATATTAAGTACCAAGTGGTCCAATTTTGACTGTATTGCAGGAATAGTTGCAGATCTGAGGAGAGGATAAACGAAATGAAGCAATTAAACTAACCCTTCCCTCCCACCCTTCCCCAAATTCATCTGATGCCCATCTCACCATCCTGCCGTTTAACTAATTGTCATAAAAATGGACACCATGATGACACACCCAAACTTGTTTGCAGCTGCTGGAGCTCAGAGAACCTCAGTCTACCTTGAAAAAGAGAAACATCCTAGGAACAATTTGAGAACACTAACATTTAGTCATAATGTTGAATCTAAAAAGCTGCTGGGCATTGGAGAAAGGGATAGAGGCCTTGGACCATTCTCAATCTAGTACATTCACCAAATGCACATGCATCCATACCCTTTGATTTTGAGGATGGGAAGGTTATAAAGCGGGTTCCAAAGGGAGCTTCCAAAAGGAAACCAGTTGCATCATGCAAGAGATATATCACTATCCCACGCCTGGTATGGTGAAAGCCTGCAGAACAATCCCAGGGTAAAGTGCTAAACTCTCATGCGCACCGGCGAGATGAGTATGGATGTCAACTCTCAAAAAGCCCTGCCCTGAAGAACCAGCCGCCTAGTCAGGAGTATTCACTTAACCTCAGCTGCTGTTGGAATACACCACTATTTCATAACACCTTCTCCAGGGCCAATGGGAATGATGCCAAACGAATTAATTGAAAAACTTGAACACCCCCTTTAATTCAGGGCTATCAAGACCAGAGACATGGTGATCATCTTGAACTTTACTTATTTTCACAAAACACTTTGCTGTTGCTTCTCAAGAAAGAAGAAAGAACATTTTTTCTCAACTGTGGGTTTCTTCCATTAATCGTTTGGAACACTCTATTCTGACTGACATTTGTTATTGAACCTGGGGCAATCCGTTTTTTACTTCCACTTATAAACCATACTAGTCTCTATTTCACTGGCAAGGAAGCTAATTCGTTGAGTTGGTGGGGGAGGTCAATCACAGCCTATAAAATGGCAAAAATATGTGGATAGTTGTCTAATTGACAGTCCATCCCATTGAATGTTGAATAACGTGATCAGCTCAGCCCTCCAGTTACAGCTGAATAACAGTTTGGCAAGGCACCCTTTTGTGCATTTCTGCTTTCTCTAATTTAGTTCATTTTTTTTTTAGAAATGTCTGATCTACGTCCAACTGCAGAAATGTGCCCCTTCCCTTAATCACCAATCACAGTTAACACGTTGTTAAATGTCTATCTCTACATTTAACTTTACCACCTTATTGCACACGATGTTGGAGCCCCTGCTACTGCATCTTTATTTATTTATTTATTTTATGCGATTTTTAGAGCGCGCAAATACCCTTAGGGTGTCTCGGCGCTGTAGTTGCAGGACTCTCCGGAGGAGGGGGGTGAGGGGAATTAGGCAGGGAACAACCATGTCTTTAGTTGCTTTCTGAAGTTAAGAAGTGTCGGAGCGGTCTTAATGTTTAGAGGAAGGGCGTTCCACATTTTGGCCGTGGCAACAGCAAAGCGTTTGTCGCCCCAGTTGGCCCTTCTTGTACGGGGTACCACGAGTAGGTGCGCTGCGGATGATCGCAGAGTTCTGGTATGTTCGAGCCGTCGGAAGGCTTTTCTTAAGAATAAGGGTCCTTGATTGTGAATGGCCTTATATGCAATGCATAAAGCCTTAAACTTGATGCGGCTCCTCACCGGTAGCCAATGTAATTGTCTGATGTAGGGGGAGACTGATGCAAATCTCGGGATTGATAGCAGTGTTCTAGCGGCAGCGTTTTGAACAGTTTGCAGTTTATTAAGAACCTTTTGTTGTGTATTGAGTAACAGTGCATTGCAGTAATCAGTTTTGGAGAATACTAATGTACTGACCAAGGTTTTACCTGCATGTGACGGAAGGTATGGGATTAGTTTTTTTATCCTTTTTAGTACGTGGAAGGAAGAAGAAACCACAGCATTGACGTGTTGCCGGAATGTCAATTTGTTATCGAAGATAACGCCCAAATTGCGTACCTTCGTCACAGGTTCTGGCGGTTGTCCCATCTGGTGAGGCCACCATTGAGGGGACCAGGTGGGTTGAAGCCTCCCGAATGTCATCACTTCTGTCTTATCGGAGTTGAGTTTAAGACAGTTGGATGACATCCAGGAGCTTATTGCCTTCATTCCCATTTGGAAATTGGCTGCTACTGAGATTCCGTCATTATGTATCGATAATACCAATTGGGTATCGTCCGCATAGGTAGTGAGGGAGATTCCACAGGATTTTATGACCCTCGCCAGGTCCGACACATAGATATTAAATAGTGTCGGACTTAGCGAGGATCCCTGAGGTACTCCACATGGCAAGGAGAAGGTCTGGGATGTGAATTTGCCTAATTTCACTGTTTGTGGACGATTCGACAGGAATGAGGCCAAGAGGTTTTTTGCTTTGCATGTGATTCCTATGGCTTCGACACGGTCGATCAAGGTGGCGTGATCGACCGTGTCGAAGGCCGCAGATAAGTCCAGGAGTACGAGAACTGCGGCTCCTCCATTATCCATTGTGGACCTAATCTCATCTGCTGCTTTCAGCAGTGCCGTCTCTGTTCCGTGTCCCTGTCTAAACCCAAATTGGGTATCATCCAGTAGATTATTGTGATGGATGTAAATTGACAGCTGAATATTCATGATCTTTTCAAAGATCTTTGCAGGGAATGGGAGGCAGGCAATAGGCCTATAACTAGCAGGAAGGAGAGGGTCTAGACTAGGTTTTTTTAGCAGTGGTTTGATTATTGCTTTTTTCCACTGCGGGGGGTATATACCGGATTCAAACATTGCATTGCAGATGGTGGTTAGGGGAGGGGCAATAACCTCCGAAATGAGGCCAAGGATGTTAGGAGGGCAAGGGTCCAAAGGTGAGCCGGATTTGGTTCGAGCAATCAGTGGTTGAATAAATTCACAGGAGGTAGGTTCAAAACCTGTGAATGAAGGGCCGGTGTCAACTGCGGAATGAGAGGGAGTGGTCGCTACCACAGGTGTAAATGTATTAAAGATAGCTCTAACCTTGTCCTCAAAAAAATTAGCTAGTGTATCAGAAAGGGCTTGAGACCCTTCTGACTGAGGAGCAGAAGGATTGGACAGGTAGGTTACTACTTGAAATAGTTTCCCTGAGGAGTTTTTCGCCTCATTAATTTGGCTTGTATAGTATGTAGTTTTTTCTGTTTTTATGAGTTTTTTATAGTTAATGAGAGCGCTTTTGTAACTAATCTTGTCAGATGTGTTAAAGTTACGGCGCCACTGCCGTTCAAGGTTTCTGCAGTACTGACGCTGAAGTCTGAGCTGCTCAGAGAACCAGGGGGCTGATGAACGATTTCTAGTACGGTGTGAGGTTTTGGGAGGAGCCAATTTGTTGCAGGCTTCGATCAGAATCTCCGTATAAGTGTCTGACGCTGCTATGGGATCATGCTCATTAAGTGGTGGACTATCCTGAATCATCTGAGTGAGACGTTCAAGATTTAAATTCTTCCAGTCTCTGAATGTAGTAGAGTGGGAAAGAGACAGCCTAGGGGGTGTGGGTTTGATAGGGATAGAGAAGCATACAGCAGAATGATCAGTCCAAATTAGAGGAATGACCTCTGTGATGGAAATTTCGGGATAGTTGGTGAATACTCCGTCCAACGTATGGCCTGCTATGTGCGTGGGCTTTTTAACAATTTGTGTGAGACCGGCAGTCTCTAAGTCTCCAAGCAACATTTTTGTGTCAGGGTCTTCTGAAACTTCGAGGTGAAAGTTAAAATCACCTAGAATAGTGAAGTGTGGTGCTCCAATAGATGTCTCGATTATGTGATCCAGGCGTGCTAGAAATTTGGCTCTGGATCCTGGAGGGCGGTAGATGAGCATACCTTTAAATGTTGCTTTGCTGGATATGCCTATTGAGAAGAGGAGGGCCTCGCATTCAGGATAGGTTGTATCTGTAGTCGATATTTTAAGGTGATCTTTGTACATGATTGCGACTCCTCCGCCCTTCCCTATAGGTCTATCCAGTTTACACACACAGTAGTTGTCTGGTGTGGCGTCTCTGAAATCAGGGCCAGAGGCCTCGTCTCCCCAAGTTTCAGTGATGAATAGAATATCTATCTGATGCGAGTCTATGAACTCAGCAATTTCACATTTATGTTTTGGTAGGGATCTTGCATTGATGAGGGCTGCTGTTACAAGAGGGGGAGGTATAGGGGGAGAGATGAGTGGCGTCTCAGTGCAAGTGGGACACATGAGTGGTCCGAACCTAGGATCGTTGTAGTTAAAATTTGGTAATAAATGAGGGTACCTGGTTGTTTGTTTGATGCTGAGGAGTTGATCCGAAGTATAGGTTATTGGTAAGGTGCTGGTTGCGGGATGTGGAGATGGGGGATCAGGGGGGGTGGCCCTTAGCCCGGTCTCGGCGCGGACGAGCGCAGACGAGCTTGCCTTATGCGCGCCTTCGGCGCGCATCCGTCGCGCCCGCTGCGCTCGTCCGCTGCGCTTCCTGTGCAGACACATTCTTATGGACCAAAAAAAGCCAGGGGGCGTGGCCTCGGAGTGGGCGTGTCCTTCTCCGGGCGGGGGAAATGGTCTTTCCTTAGCGCGGTACTTGTGATCTTCCCAGCGCTCGTTTTAGGCAATCAGCAAGTGCCTGCAGACAATAAACGTGTGCAGGGATCAGGGGGAGAGTGAAGTTAAAAACATGTGATTTCCAATATTAAAAACAACACAAACGTCTCCCGGCTGTGCCTCAGGAGGTAAGCAACTAACAAGCGCCCAGCGCGACGGCGCGCTATTTATTCAGGTTCTAGGGGGCGTGGCCTCGGAGTGGGCGTGTCCTTCTCCGGGCGGGGGAAATGGTCTTTCCTTAGCGCGGTACTTGTGATCTTCCCAGCGCTCGTTTTAGGCAATCAGCAAGTGCCTGCAGACAATAAACGTGTGCAGGGATCAGGGGGAGAGTGAAGTTAAAAACATGTGATTTCCAATATTAAAAACAACACAAACGTCTCCCGGCTGTGCCTCAGGAGGTAAGCAACTAACAAGCGCCCAGCGCGATGGCGCGCTATTTATTCAGGTTCTAGGGGGCGTGGCCTCGGAGTGGGCGTGTCCTGCTCCGGGCGGGGGAAATGGTCTTTCCTTAGCGCGGTACTTGTGATCTTCCCAGCGCTCGTTTTAGGCAATCAGCAAGTGCCTGCAGACAATAAACGTGTGCAGGGATCAGGGGGAGAGTGAAGTTAAAAACATGTGATTTCCAATATTAAAAACAACACAAACGTCTCCCGGCTGTGCCTCAGGAGGTAAGCAACTAACAAGCGCCCAGCGCGACGGCGCGCTATTTATTCAGGTTCTAGGGGGCGTGGCCTCGGAGTGGGCGTGTCCTTCTCCGGGCGGGGGAAATGGTCTTTCCTTAGCGCGGTACTTGTGATCTTCCCAGCGCTCGTTTTAGGCAATCAGCAAGTGCCTGCAGACAATAAACGTGTGCAGGGATCAGGGGGAGAGTGAAGTTAAAAACATGTGATTTCCAATATTAAAAACAACACAAACGTCTCCCGGCTGTGCCTCAGGAGGTAAGCAACTAACAAGCGCCCAGCGCGACGGCGCGCTATTTATTCAGGTTCTAGGGGGCGTGGCCTCGGAGTGGGCGTGTCCTTCTCCGGGCGGGGGAAATGGTCTTTCCTTAGCGCGGTACTTGTGATCTTCCCAGCGCTCGTTTTAGGCAATCAGCAAGTGCCTGCAGACAATAAACGTGTGCAGGGATCAGGGGGAGAGTGAAGTTAAAAACATGTGATTTCCAATATTAAAAACAACACAAACGTCTCCCGGCTGTGCCTCAGGAGGTAAGCAACTCTCTGGCTGCGATCATAAAGGATTCTGCTTCCTTAGCTCTTTACATCTTCAAGCTGTGCTGTTCTTATCCTCCCTCTTTTCCTACTTTTGTGATGTCCAAGTAACCGATGCACTAGTCTTCCTTCCCACTTCTCTTTTAGAGAATCTCTATACTGTATTGTACTGTTGTATATAATTGGCGCTTTGTATCCTTTATGAGGTAGTGAAGTGCATTTACGGATTGGTAGCAACTCCACTGTGGAAGTGCTTTAGCTGGAAGAGTCTGTCATGTAGCCTACTTTGGTTGCACGATATGGTCTATAAGGTTCACAGCTGTGCTCTTATCATGCTCCTCACTACATCTACGCATGAATTTGAAGTGAAAAAAAAATTAAAGGAAGGTATTAAATGGGAGTATATGGTTTATATATTGAGCAGTCTACCTAGAAGCAGCATGGTAGAAATGGGCAACATAATATGAGCAGCCATATCCTATCCTCTAATGGAGTCATCAAAGAGACAGCAGAGGAGCAAGACCAACTTTGGTGACCACCACAGCTATAGAGAGTAGCCAAATCTTCATGGTTAGTGGTTGCAAGCCCTCACCTGGGGTAGTCGCTCTCCTACAATGCATAGAAGCCTCTGGTCTAAGAACTGGGTTTCCTTTCCACATTTCGAAGCTATTCAATGTTGCCCACAGTCACTTATTAAAGAGTCGCAATTCTGCAATTCACCAATATGTTTACTTGGTTTCTAGTCTGCTGCATTGCTCAAATTCGCCAATACAACCCACCATGGTTTCTGCTTAAATACTCTGGTAGACCATTTAGGGTTAATATGTTAGCTTAGCTTCCTCCAGATTAAGTTCTGTATCAGATGCTGTCACTGTTATTGCAGGTTTTCTATACTCTCCTATAAAAGGTTTTAGGGGGAAAAATACTATCACAGTAGTCTAGTTTCTCTTTTATTGATTTGTTCAGATGGTATAATAAAAATCCCTTTTCTGAGCATCAGCTATCTTCATAGTGCGCAAAATGGTCCACAAGTGAATCTTCAGTGAATGCTTCTACACTGGCACTCTTTTACTCCATCAACGACTGTTACCAATCCTGACTGATCGCTGCAATAGCTCTATTCTGTGTATGCCTCTCTTCTCTCCCTTATTGTTTAATGCCTGCTTCCTAAACCCCACATACAGATCTGACACTGTCCATTAGTGCATCTGGCATGAACACAGATACCCATGGTCTCAGAGGCATAACCTATCTCATTGTAGATCCCATGATATTCTAAGCACTATGCACATCCAGCCAGTTTGAAAACTGCCAGTTCCTGCTCAGCGTCATTACACTGCTCATGACCCACATCGGCTGATGGCAAAGAGGTGGCTTGGTCAAAGTTCTGTTAGTCCCGAACCCCTCAATTTTTAACTTAATTTATCTCTCAAATTTCTTTGTCACATGGTCAGAGGTAAGCCTGAATACCTGGTCTGGAAGCAGCCTCTCTGGGCCTTTTAAGGACACCCCACACTATATAACATCTCTGCTCTTAGTTAAATTGGAAGTGGAAATGGTTATTGTATGATTTTTATAACTGAAACGGACACCAAATTAATTCAAAGGAGAAACGTGGTCACATAGGGCCCTATTGAATTCACAGATGGGATCAAATTTAATCAGAATTTAGACAGAATTCGATTGATGGCAATGCACAGATTTAAAGAAGGGGGGTGTGGACTAAGTTAAATAAGGGGGACTCTGGAACGTATTTAAATTCAGTGAACCTGGAGCATGTGGCAAATACATAGATCACATAAATAATGAAAGACTGAGCCGGGCATTAGAGTGTGCTAGGAAGAAATATAATTCAGAGAACTAGTGAAGAATGTTTTTCAGAAGGGTGGGTAGCAGCACGGTCAATCAGTAGTGGCTAAAAAATATTTTCAGGGGTTAAACAGAGGGCACAAACAGTTTAGTTTAAGCTGCCCAGGGAGGCAACATTTCAAAAGAAGCGGCACTGTTAAGGACTGGGGAATTTGGGAAAAGGATCCGGGTGCTAAAAAACATCTTGGGTTTGAAAGTATGAACTCAGAGGAGGAATGGTCGCGATCCAGGCGTCAAAAGGAGCAGTACAGATAAGAAAAATAAGTCATACCAATGAGCGGCATTTGCATGCAACGGAGTGCATGTGCCGCCACTAAATTATTGTGTAAAGACCATATTAAAAATAATTTTTTGTTTTCACTTTTCCTAACAGTATTTATGAACCAATTTCAATTTACATTTTAAGTTGATTAAAGTTTACTAATTCAATGGATTTCAAATACTCAGTTGGGTCCTCTGTGAGTCAATCATACATCTCTCCCACGTTTCTTTGTACTTTCTGAAATATGAATCACGCCTTCTAGCCTTATATTTCCAACATAACGAGGATGGATTAATATCTGATAACTTCAACAACGAACTTGAGAAAATGTTAAGGAACAATAAGACCTATCAGAACGATCTAGTGAGGACACAACATGCACAAACATCATGAAATTTCAGTTGCCAAATTTGTTAGAAGGTCCTTTCAGTGTAGGGAAAAAAAAACAAAAAAATCCCAGTCTTGCATCTACAACAATATGCATTCTAGAATGTATGTATGTTTGATTATGTCACATGGGTTTAACGTTGACGGTTCTAAACACCTTTTCTAACCTTCCCATTTGTTACCCCATGTGCAAAAATTCTTAAATAATAATGCAGATTTGTTTGATCAGATTCAACTGGCAGGGAGAACGAACAAATCAAAGGTCCAGTATTCAGAAGCTAAGAGGCAGAAAACGAGGAAGTGATGCAGCCTGACGTGTATTACCGACCATGTACCTATTTTTGCAAGCGTCAACAATGTGATTAATACACCACACAAAGTAAAACCAGTTAATACTTTATGGAAACAGTCAAAGTATAGTCCATACTTACTTTGGCAACATTTTTAATTGATTCTCTCTTAGTTCCAAAATCTGAAGTTTAATTAACCTGAGGAAAAAGAATGACAATTTACGAGTTAACAAACTATCGCAAAAGTGAACATTACTTTAAAACAAATACAAATGTATTCTCTTTTGAAACTGTAATATTTTATAAACGTTACACGCTCTCTGCAAATTAACTTTACAAGTAGAGTCTAATATTTCTGGTCACAAATGCATTCTATTACGGAAAATTTGTAATGGAAAAAAACTTCTAATTTAACTGAAGTTCAGCTTTGGAAAGCGTTGTAACTCTTTGGAAACTCTTGGAAAGCTCTGGCAATTGAAGTTTTTTTTTAATCGGATGGAGTACATGACTACTAGTAAAAATAATTATACTGCAATGTTGTCATTGAGCAGTCCTAGTAACAAAATGCTATTACTATGACGGATAGTACTCTAAACTATAGACCTCAAAAGGATAAAAGGATGAGATGGCCCTGCAAGAGTGAGAACCACAGATAACAGCAAATATCAACTGCCTGTGTTTAATTTTCAATTAGCTCTTTCCTATATCTACAAACACAGAACTCAGCTTGGATGTTTTTTGCTGCTTCGTCTATTTATTTAGACAACTTTGGAGTTTTAAAAATAGGCCCAAACATTTGCACACTTACTTGTCCACAATATGACACAGACAAACTGGACCAACCAATGCAGGATAAATTGAAAGAATAAAAGTGGAAAAAATAAAACACGCAGCCTCCTAAATGTGGCAGGCATATGTTTACACTATAAAATAAAATTACATCTAGCACTGGGTGGTATACTTGCAATGGTATTGTACAGTATATAATTGTTTCAAAGTTATAATATGGTCACCACATTTAGAACCAACGTGCTGGCCATCTTAGTGAAGTAAAAGAATGATACACTAAGTAAATATCACGATGGACAGCCATATCGGAATGCTATTGTGCATAGTGTACCATTGTTATATTGATCCGAGATAGCCAGCATAATGCTTCTAAATGTGGCCGCCATCTTGCAATGGTAAAACATTGACACACTACAGACCATACCACTTCAAGATGGCCCCAGTTTAGAAGCAGCGGCAGCACAGGATGTGGAGCACTGGATATACAATAAGCGGCAAGCACTATCTGGGGAGCTGCAGGGTGCTCCAAAAAACAAATAATAAAAATAATGTAGGAAACTAAAAGGGACCTATGAAAGGGAACAATGGAAAACTTAAAATATTTGGCACACTCATTATCTGACACTAGGCTGGATTACCACAGTTCAAATCTTCTTCCCACAGTTTATCAAATAGAAGTAACCAAAATCAAAAACGCAGCATACTATGATAATCTGTGCGGTAACAAAAATATTTTTCTACAGACTTCAAATGGTGTAATAAAAATATACACTTAAAGACCCATTGGTATTCACATTCCAGGCCTATTGCATCAGACATAACATTTTCCAGTGAGGTAATCAGACCTACAGCCTTTAAACCTGGCAGATTTACAATCAAAGAATTACAAATATGCGCAGAACAATGTCAAAACAATATACAACCTTTCCTACTGGGGCTAATAAAGATAGATAAGTTCCAAATATTCTTCCCTAAAGCCAACCCGTTGCTTGCTATGGTAATCTGTGAGATTCCATGTAACCAAGCACGTCCTCAACCTTTCACGCCGTGTAATGCTATCTTACTCTTAAATGGTTACTGTGTTTAATATATCCTTTTCAAAATAAATACATCGGGCCTAATGCCTTTGTCATAAGTTTTCATAATAAACAGACGAGGTTCCATGGCATTGGACATAACGTTTCTCAATAAAGCATTCAGGACTGCTGCCTTCATCATTGGCTTGTCAGCATTACCAATCCAGGTTTACTGTGCTGCACTCCAGCTTTGTCGCAAGGCAAGCGTCAGCTATACAGTCGCAACATTATAAATCTATACAAAATATAGACTGTCTCGTAAGAGAGTTTAACACTGTGTTATCACTGTACAAATCTTCTACTATCCCCAGGGTTTGGCAGAGGGGCTAACCAACACTAAAAAGCCAGGCCTACTATGATAATCTGTGAGATTTCCTGTAATGTAGTGTAATAACAAGCCTGCCTTGGGTGCTGATTGGCTTAAACATATGCATGTAAATAAATACATCAGCCCTGCTGCCTTTGTTGTAATTTTTCATAATAAACAGATCAGACCTATAGCTTTTATCATTGGTTTGTCACCATAACAGCTCAGTTCTGCTATATAGAGCATATATAAGCTTTCCTAGCAGGCAAAAGTGCAATAGAAGCCCTTGTTTTCAGTGCAGGCACGGACACGGACGCGCACACACAGACACACACAGACACACACACAGACACACACACAGACACACACACAGACACACACACAGACACACACACACAGACACACACACACAGACACACACACACAGACACACACACAGACACACACACAGACAGACACACACAGACAGACACACACAGACACACACACACAGACACACACACACGCGCTGTACTCCAGTCAGTCAACACGTGGGTGGAGCCAAAGCATCTCATTCAGTAGAACTCTTTGCCTATTGATCCCAAAAATTTAAGCGGCAGCTGCACTGTCAAGCCAGACCTTAAAAACTTTTTTTTTTTAAGTTGCTGCACGTTAGGAATGAGAATGTTACCTTGGAAACCCAAAAGCAAGAATGGCAATGTACAGCACAGACTTGGTCGATGTGGCTGGCACCTATTCAAGTCTATCCTGTCCAAAGAGGAAATAAGATTTTTAAAACTTAATATGACACCCAGATAAGTCTACCCAGCTCCCAAAACAGACGCTTCTGTGAGCTGCACAGGTCTCCACTTCCTGTGTTCTGCCGTGTTTGAGGTCAAGCGTGCCCATGTCTAATCTTACTGCCAAAATGTCTACCAAATCGGCATTGTTTCCACCACAGTCATACACAGTTTAGAATGCTTTCCGAGGGGGAGGCTTCCGACCACCATCTACAAACCAGAACACAGCAACCCCACAATAAGTAAGCACCAGCAGGAGCAGTATAAAGAGGCACTAGCAGTGTACCACACTAACACACCCACCTCCTACCCAACGACTCTAGTAGGAGGTCGAGAGCGTTAATCAAACTAGTAACAAGAGTGGAACATACCCACCAGCGGACGGGGTGGAGCTCCTCATAACTGCACTGGTGCCATCGCAGTTAACAGCAGGGCGGTAGGGAGACACAGAAGGGAGCAGGTCACCACGGGGCCGCAAGTAATCAAGCAACACGCCAGACAACAAGCAAACCAGCCTCCCCCTGAGCATAGCCAACATATCAGTTACACAAAACGCAACCTCCTCCTCCCCGCGAGCTAACAGTGGAGTCCAAACAGAGACAACAGCCACAACGAAGGGCTACATAGGTACACAAAGTGCTGCCCGCTATCCCAAGAAGAGGGGGGAGATTTGAGATCCACCAGACGAAGAGAGGACTAACAAGCATGGCGGGGAGCGATGCAAGAATCCAACAGCAGCTAAAGAAAAATAAAGCGGAACCCACGCTAACAGATTCTCCTATCAAGCAGAAACCTGATATGAACAGCACACTGGAGAAGATTCTAAAAAAAAGTAGCAGAGGTTCACGATCTGGCCAAATCCACAAAACAGACTACTGATGCAATCCAGCTGGAACTAGCAGCAGTAGGGGCAGACATGCACGTGGCAAACAACAGACTGACAGCGGCTGAACAGAAAATAAGTGACATTGAGGATGCGGACCAACAAGTAAACAAAGACCTTAAGACCACAGCAGCACTCCAAAAGCAGACGGCAGAGTTGGAAGACCGAAATAGAAGGGGAAACATACAAATCTTAGGAGTGCCGGAAGGCGAAGAGGCTAAAGCAGGCTCCTGCCTGGCCTTCATCGAGGAAATGATACCAAAAATCACAAACCTCAAATTTGACCACCCTTTAGAGCTGGATAGATCCTATAGAGTCCCAGCATTCAGGGCAGCGACAAAGGCTGGGGCTCGCCCAATAATATGCAAGCCATTAAGAGCACAACACACAGAAGCCATCTTCAGAGTTGCATGGAAAAACCAAAATATCGAGTGGAATGGGCAGAGGATAATCCTCACACAAGACTACTCCAAGCCCACAGTAGACATCAGGAAGGGCTTTCTAGCCCTATGCGACAAGATGAGGAAGACGACCAGTAGCAGCAGCACCCCCCCTCCCTCAGCGCCTTGAAACCCTCACGGGAATGTAGTGCGCTTTACAAATGAACTGATTGATTGATTGATTGATTGAAGAAGAACATCCTGTTCTCATTCACTGGTCCTAAAAGATTCCGGATAAATGACAAAGGGCAAACACATCTTTGAGGACCCGAGAGACCTAAGCAGATACCTCGAGGGCCCATCACAACAAGAGATGGAAACCTCCCAAGCAGGTACCAGCAAGAGAGGAGCTTCACCGGAGCTGAGAGTGGAGTGAATGTGGTGTAGACCCTCGAAGAGCAAGATGGAAACGCACTTTAAAAACAACCTTATCTACCTCATAAACTAGATAAAACTGGACTTACATCTCTAATGTAAAGCTAGTAACGATTGGAAAGATCAACCGTATCTACCTCAATCTCGAATTAATTTTGGACTATCATACTTTCTACCTCAAGGCATTACAGACCACAATAGGCATAAACCACAACAAGACACCACTCAACTCCAGAGGTCGCACTCCAGATTCAAGGGTCTGCCTCTTTCTAAAGCCCAGAAGAAGTCTGTTAATGCCAACCAGCGGAAGATGTCTCATGACGGATGAGACCCACAGAGCGCAGGCGGGTTTGGACTTAGCCCTGCGCAGCTGCACCGATCACAGACAACGGACACCACGATGGCCTCTCCACAAAACCCAGCCAGGGAAGCGTCCGGAACAACAGACAATCGAACTACCATGCTGCAATAATCAAAGACGGTCTACATATCCTTTTATGTGTAACCTGTGGGGGGTCATGCTGGAGGGCGGGAACAGGAGGGGACTAACACAGAATCTTGCTTTATTTATACAAAGGGGCAACAAAGGACTTTATATAGACTACTCAAAGACTGTAGAGGTGCACTCGTGAGCAGAACGAAGCATAGAACAGTAACTAACAACTCCCAGGAGACGGAACGGCGATCCTGTAGTCGCACGTTCAGCATACAAGGTTATTTTGTAGGGGGGGCGGGTGGGGGGGTATCACCTGTTTTGTCTTTCTTTCCTTAGTCTTCCCACTGTCTTCTACATTATCTACACCCTTCTATCTATACATTTATATACAAGAAGTCACACTACTACCAGAACAAGTATGAGAAGCAGCAGACCAATCCCGGGGGCATGCAAGTATCAGTCACCTTCACCATACCAGGAAACAAACCCTAGCAGGAGGGGGATGTTCACACTAGACGAGAGATGGGGGCGCAGAATAGGGCTAACAGAGCTCCCCTACCATAGCCAATGACACAAACCAACAAGCTTAACCTGGCGGCTGACCTAAGGATAGTCTCCCTCAATGTCAAGGGCCTCAACCACCCAGTCAAGAGGAAAAAGATACTTGACTACCTGGCTAAGAGCAAGGGGCATGTGGTCTTGCTAACTAGTGAAAGCCAACTGGATATCCCAGGTAGTGTGCTCGCCGGCAGAAGGGAAAAAACGCGGGGTAATTACACTAATTTCTAGGACCTCCAATTTAAACAATAGAAGCACACCACCACAACGAAGTAGGGAGAGTCCTGATAACACACCTGAGAAGGGGGGAGGAGAACATCCATGTCGCCAACATATACAGTCCTAACACAGATGACCCCGCGTTCTGGGAGGGGGTCTCACATGAGCTAGAGGACATCCCCCAGAACGACCTTACTGTGATGGCGTGGGATTTTAACATTGCCCTGGACCACATACTAGACAGACAATCACACTGCCACTCCCAACCCTAAAGCGCCCACAACACACTAAAGAACATCTGTGCCAGATTCAACCTCAAAGACCCATGGCTGCTCCAACACCCGGACACTAGAGACTACACCTTCTACTCCAACCCGCACAACTCATACAGCAGGATAAATTACATTCTGATCACAGGCCCACGCACATACCTAATAGAACATACTGACATTGCACCTAGGCTGGTCTCAGACCACTCAGTCATCATCCTACAGCTGAGCGGGTGCCACAACGAAGAAATCCCCCGAAGATGGCGGTTTAATAACGACGTCTTGACTGACCCAGTAAACAAAACTAAGATAGAGGAGGCAATAAAAGATTACCTTAGGCACAACGACACACAAGACACTGACCCCACTAATCTATGGGATGCACTCAAGGCGACAGTGGGCACAATAGTAGGAATCAAAGCCAAAATCAACAAATACGCTAACAAACAACTGGCCCAACTCGAGCAAGACATCAAAAGACTGGAGAATGCCCATGCCAGAGCCACACAAAACACTAACACCCTAACAGAGCTCACTAGGAAAAAGTACGAGTACAACAAAATATTGAGCGAGAGGGCCGGGTTGTGGGTGAATAAATATAAGGCCATTAACCTTTGCGAGGCCAATAGAGCGGGTAAGCTCTTAGCTTCCTATCTAAAGCACAAACAAAGTCAATTCACCATCTCATCTATCACCAATCCACACAACATCACGCACACAAGGCATAAAGAAATCCTGCGAACCGTCAAAGAGTTATCAAGAACTCTATAAAAATGATCAGGTCTTAGACCAGGAAGGGTGTACAAAATACCTGGACAGACTAGACCTCCCAAAACTAACGAATGAAGAAGAACAAAAGCTAGGACAAGAAAGAAGCACGGCAGAGATAGAGATGACGGTCAAGTCTCTAAAGGACAACAAGGCACCTAGACCAGATGGATACACAGCCACTTTCAACAAATCCTTTCTGCTTCACCTGAAATCCACCATGAAAAGGGTGTTCAACCACTGCGCGGAGAATGAATTAGTATCACAGTCGATATCAGAAGCAAACATAATCGTAATCCCAAAGGAAGGCAAAGACGCACTATTGCCCAAAAACTACAGGCCTCTATCTCTAATCAATGTGGACTGCAAAATATATGCAAAAATCCTGGCTGCAAGACTAAACCCCATACTGCCCAGACTAATGAGTAACTCACAGGTAGGCTTCCTAAAGACCCGTATGTCTCACGACAACACCAGACTCCAATGCCATATACTAGAGCGTACCTCCAAAGCAGCTGAGCCAGATGTGGCTATCACTTTAGATGCCGAGAAGACTTTCAACAGAGTTTCTTGGGCCTTCCTGGAGCAATGGCCTTCCTGGTTTATATAACCTTGGGGAAACATACACACGGAAGGTAATGGCATTGTACGGGGACCCTAGAGCACGCATTGTAGTTAATGGGTCACTTTCCGAGCCCTTCGCTTTACAATGCGGAACAAGACAGGGCTGCCCCTTATTCCCCTCGTTATTCCTGCTGGCCTTGGAGCCCCTGATCAGAGATATCAAGGCTAACGAGGAAGTGAAGGGGATCAGCATCAGTGACGTGGAAGTCAAACTAGCCGCTTATGCGGACGACATCCTCATTGTGACAGAGCAACCTACGACCTCCATCACGGTCCTAATAGAAACCATAGAAACATACTCAAACCACTCAGGGTATAAGCTCAACAGGGACAAGTCAGAATGTAAACCCCTCAACATTCACACCACTAGGGACGCATTGGGGGGGTGCAGGCCTGACCTGGCAAACAGGGTTCATCAAATACCTAGGGATCCACTTCGGCAACGACCTCAGGTCCACACTAGACCAAAATGAGAAACTACTGTTAGGAAAGACAAAGACTCACTTGGAGTCCTGGTCCCCCAAATTTATTACCTGGTGGGGGAGAATTGAAACGGTCAAGCTAATGATCACCCCGATGATTAATTACCTGCTGAGCATGCTACCACTTCTACTCACTGACGACTGCCACCGCAGATTGGACAAGAAGATTAACAAATTCCTATGGCGAGGCAAAAAACCGAGAATAAGCATAAACAAGCATTGGCATAGCCAATAGGTCTCGCCTTTGGGACCTTCTAAGTGTTTAGCCATGCAACAGTTGCAAAACTAAATACTTATAAGGTCCCAAAAGCGAGACCTATTGGCTATGCCAAGCGGCCGTGCGGCCGCGAAAGTGATCGCGATCAAACATCAAAGCGGCCGCGAAAGTGAAGGTAATCGCGGTAAAGCGCCACACGCGCGCCCGCGCACATGCACTGTAGCTCTAGGCTGGCCTGGTAGCACTTTTTGGAGCCCTCTCAATAAGTCTCGCCAGACCGGCGCATGCGCTGGGTCAGGCGAGACCTAAAAAACTAAGACTAGACAAAAAATTGGGAGGACTAAACCTAGCAGACTACAGAACCTTTCAAACCGCTTTCCTAACAAAGCAAGGAGCCTACTGGATGTCACCCTCTCAAGGGTACACGCCGGTATGGCTATTAATCGAGCGAGCCATCCTTAACAACCTAGAACCACTGGTGCTACTAACAGCCAACAAACACACACACGCCTCCAGCCCAATATTCAAAAACACAAAAATGGCCCTGCTCAAAATAGACAAAAAAATGGAGAACAGTGTAAGGAACTCGAAATGGTAATCTTTGTGGGCCAACACCAAGATTAAGTATAAGGGGAAATGCCTGTCTATAGAGGCATGGAAGATGAAAGGAATGTCCTACCCAGCCCAACTGGAAGAGTATGGCAACCCCATCACTTTCACCACGCTAAAAGAGAGACATAGACTACCAGACATCGAGTTCTACAATTTCCTAAAAATCAGAACAGCACTAACAAAAGCCAAATTAGCACAACACAACCCATCAATTATACAATATATGACGAAACTCAACAGAATAGGCCACCAGGTATCGCACCTATAAAAACTATTACGCCCAAGCACTACCAAAATTAATGATAAGCCATCGAATTACTGGTCAGTACAACTAGGCACCACACTAAGTGAACATGAACTGACTCTTCTCTGGGCCTCCCCCTCACGGAGCAAAATCTCCCCAGTACTATCTCAGACAAAATTCTGGCTGCTACCCAAGACCTATTGGACCCCGGCTCGTCTAGCAGCGCTAGGCCTCAGGGAAAACGGCCTGTGCGGGAACAACGACATTGAAAAGGGGGACCTAGCACACCTCATCTTTTACTGTCCAAAAATTAAAGCGTTCTGGGAGAAAGTCTTCATTTTCATAAAAAAAAGCGCTGGGGTTCACACTACAACCAGAGTTCTCTACCTTTGCCACCGCGTTTATGAACGCAGAGCTAGATACACAGCACAACAGGGATCTGCTGGACCTCCTTCTGACCACGGCAGTGAAAATGGTCCTGTCCAACTGGAAGGATACAGCTAAGACGACATGCAAAGGCTGGCTCAATTGGGTGACGTACCTCAGAGGCGCAGATAGCACCGCACTGCAAAACTCACCCTGGAGACCAGCAACTAGGGGAATGTGGACATCACTGGACGACTACCTGGACCCCTATGAACCCCCGTGAGCTCACTTGAGAGGGAGGACTGCCCACAAAACAAAACTTCACAGGCCCAGAATAGTCCCATGACTAAAGTACCCTTCTTGTATACTATCTCCTCCCTTCTCTTTTCTATTCTCTTCTTTTCCCTTTCAGCTACCCTTATCTCCCAGCAAGACATTGGGAAAGGGGGGCAGCCAAACATGTATACCACCTACCTGTAACCATTGCAAAAACAGCCAATTTGGGCTGATACCCTGTAATGGTAAAGCGTGCTTACCTGTAAAAAAAACTTTAATAAAATACTTTGAAATAAAAAAAAAAGAATGCTTTCAGCAAAAGTAAGCCAGATGTTTAAAAAGAAAAAATTATAATGTGAACTTGAAAAGCCAAGTCTAAGCCTTTTCACTAAATGTCAAAATTTGTAGAGACAATGTGCACCATTTAGCCTTAAAATCTACCCTGTGTAGAGGTGCTCAGCGGGGCCACTCGTGACCACCAAACACGTTTAAAGTCAACCCAGCCTCTATGATCTCAAGTTCCTCCGAGTCCTTGAATTACACAAGTCACTGTCCTATTATTTATTTCACTGAACAAGGTCTGACATACAAATATGGAAAACAAATCCAACCATTTCAATATATTAAATTCAGCACAAGAGCCCGATCAGACATGCTGAAGCAGTGGAAGCTCCACTTACACGCGGGTTACACCACTGGTGGCTACAACACAAACGCTGTGCACTGTGAGCCTACCTCACACACCAAGTGAAACAGACCTGGTCTAGAGTTTATGGTGACCCAGGTTCCTATCTGGATTTCATCACGAGCCCGAAACCACGTGATTCTTGCTAAATGAGTTCATCTCCCAAAGGCCCATGGTCCTACTAACAAACATTGGGAGCACCTAGAAAGGGGCTAAACACCGGTATTCAAAGCAACTATACGCAAACACTGTACTACTTTTTATTAAGTGATTCTTCCTGCTGGAAGCACTAACTCTATCCTGCAGGGCACAACTGGAGTGGAGAGGCGCCCGGTAAGGGAAACCTGGGCATGGAAACAACAGAGTAAGAAAAACAACTGCTTCCCACGATTAATAGTTGATAAATATTTAACAAGTAAAAAAACGGAAAAACACAAACATCTCTATCTCTATATAGAAAGCCAGCTGGTTCACTGAAGACCTCCAGGCCTCCAAGCAAACCTGCCGAAAGCTGGAGAAGAACTGGCTCCGTGAACGGACACCGGGCAGCTTCGCAGCCCACAAGAACGCCACCCGCAGACACCATCACCTCATCAGATCCGCCAAAAGGGCCTCCTTCAAAGACCGCCTAGACAACAACGCACACAACAGCAAAGAACTCTTCAACATCGTGAAGGAACTCTCTAACCCCAGCTCCAACACCAACAACCCACCCTCGCAAGGTCTGTGCGACTCGCAGGCCACCTTCTTCCATCGCAAGATCGCAGACTACACAACAGCTTCAATGGCACGACCTCCCCGACAACCATTGAGACCTCCGCCCCCACAACCACCATCCACACCAACTGCCTGCTCTCCTGGACCAAAATCAACGATGACGACACCATCAAGATCATGAACACCATCCACTCTGGATCTCAGTCAGACTATTGCCCACACCACATCTTCAACAAAGCCAGCACCGCCATCGCACTGCATCTCCAGAAAACCATCAACATCTCCTTCGAGACAGCAACCTTCCCGGAGAGCTGGAAGCACGCCGAGATCAACGCCTTACTCAAGAAACCCAAGGCGGACCCCAAGGACCTCAAGAACTTCCGGCCCATCTCACGGCAAAGGTCATCGGGATGACCGTCAACAAACAACTGTCCTGCTACCTCGAGGCGAACAGCATCCTGGACCCGTCCCAGTCCGGGTTCCGCAGCAACCACAGCACCAAAACTGCCCTCATCGCCGCCACTGATGACATCAGGACCCTGCTAGACAATGGAGAAACCGCGGCCCTCATCCTCCTGGACCTGTCAGCCGCCTTCGACACGGTCTGCCACCGCACACTTCGAACACGCCTCCACGACGCCGGGATCCAAGAGAAGGCCCTGGACTGGACCACCTCCTCCCTCTCCGGAAGAACACAGAGCGTTAGCCTTCCCCCCCTTCCGCTCCGAAGCCACCAAGATCATCTGCGGCGTACCCCAGGGCTCATCTCTCAGCCTAACGCTGTTTAACATCTACATGGCACCGCTCGCCCACGTCGCCCGACTGCACGACCTCAACATCATCTCTTACGCCGATGATACCCAGCTGATGCTTTCCCTCACCAAAGACCCCCACACCGCCAAAACCAACCTCCATGAAGAAATGAAGGCCGTCGCCGAATGGATGAGGAACAGCCAACTGAAGCTGAACTCGGACAAGACTGAGGTCCTCATCCTCGGATCCGCCCCTTCGGCCTGGAATGACTCCTGGTGGCCGACCACACTGGGAACAGCTCCAACACCCACCGACCACGCACGCAACCTAGGGGTCATCCTCGACTCCACCCTCTCCATGACTAAGCAGGTCAACGCCGTCTCTTCATCCTGCTTCAACCCCCTCCGCATGCTCTGCAAGATCTACAAATGGATCCCCACCGAAACGAGAAGAACGGTCACCCAAGCCCTTGTCAGCAGCAGGTTGGACGACGGAAACGCCCTCTATGCAGGAGCCTCGGCCAAACTCCTGAAACGGCTTCAACGCATCCAGAACGCCTCTGCACGCCGGATCCTCGACATCCCTCGCCGCAGCCACATCACATCCCACCTGAGAGACCTGCCCTGGCTCCCGGTCAACAAGAGGATAACCTTCAAGCTCCTCAAACACGCACACAAAGCACTCCACAACACCGGACCAGCGTACCTCAACAGACGACTCTGCTTCTACACCCCCACCCGCCAGCTCCGCTCTGCCGACCTCGTCCTCGCCACAGTCCCCCGCATCTGAAGAGCGACCTCCGGTGGCAGATCGTTCTCCCACCTCGCCGCCAAGACCTGGAACACTCTCCCCATACACCTACGGCAGTCCCAAGTCCTGCTGACCTTCGGAAGACTCCTCAAGACCTGGCTTTTCGAGCAGTAGCAGCATTCCCCAACCCTCAGCGCCTTGAGACCCTCACGGGTAAGTAGTGCGCTCTACAAATGCTATGATTGATTGATTGATATACGTCGTCTTTGCATTGTTTGTTAATCTTTTTTTCAAACTTAGGTGTTATTCTTTGGTATATGAAAATCACTTTTAAGAAAAATATTTTATTAGAGAAAGCTTCACAAAAAGTACAAAGACATTTTCAAGTAAACATTAGAGAATGGAGAAATGTCATCATAAAGAATATTATACCTCTATGGCGTCTTCCTTGCACAAAAGCCATTTTCAAATACATATGTTGTATCCAGGATACTCAAACATCACAGTAAGTCCCGACAAAATATGTATCACCCTTCCCAAACATACACAACAGAAACAGACAAGCATATCACAAAATAGTTATAGTTCATTTCCGCAAAGTAATTTAGCACATCAATCATCTATCATGAGGAATAGGAAAGAACAGTTGTCACAAATGTCGCTAAAAATGTTTTATTCGGCTCAAGTTTTCTCCAGAGCCAACATAAATCTCAGCAATGTCTCTCTTAAAATTGTAAGCGCTCAGTTGTGTATAAAAATATGTTCCTGGGAAGGAGAATGATGCACATACACTTAAGATTACAATTACCAGAAGAAACATCGCCCCCACACTGGTTAATACAAACTAAAACTTATTGCCAAAATGTGAATGACACAGCAGGATGCATATGATCCATTGTTGGAAGAATTTTAGCACAATAAATCGCAAAATACTCTAAAATCAAGCAATGGACAGCCAGGTATCATGCACAATCACGTATAAGAAACTAAGTTCTCTTGAGACACTACGTCATGTGCTGCCAAATCTTGGTGCGACAGCACAACTTCGCGTATAGTCTGCCTCTATGGCAGATTCATAGAACGAAAAGCTCTCAAAATAGAATAGTACCACAGGAGGAAGGTCGCAAGTACATGCAATAATATTTTGTTCCCTCTAGGGGGCATCATTCAGAGTTATTTTTCTATTTTTTTTAATTTCTATTACAACTTTTCCAGATAAAAAAATTAATTTCTAAAATTCTCCTCCAGTTTATAACTGACAACTGTAAAATCGTTTTTGGAATACATAATAGTGCAAGTAATCCTACAGACGCCACCTGTGAATGACAGCATATAGCGCAAGTACTGGTGAATTTAGTCTTCTTCCCTTTGAAACTTTAATATTGGCAAATAGGTTTTTATTTATATGTCCAGGCACACATGCAGGTTTTCAGTATACAAATGCTCAACATTAATAGCAAACACACTTCCACTCCCTTCCCTCCTCAGCTATTCTGGTCCGGCAGCTCGCTGAAGCCTCAGCTCACACACTTGGATAATAAAATAACAATGTGAAATAAACCCAGCAGCCGAAGTATGCCATAGCCAGCCAGGACTGAGAAGCCTGCTGCCTAGTGGAGGGCATCACATTACTACAGTCAGGGTGGTGGCAGGTCTTGTTCCTCTGCTGCTATCACACAGAGCAACAGCAGCCCCGGCATTTTCTCCTAACACCTTGGCTGGTGGAGAAGGAAAGGCCCTGCATGGTGTGGAAGGCATGCCCAAAAGGCTTCACATCTAGAAGGTGGCAGACTGGTCCCTAGATACCGATGAGGGGCATTGGAAGACATCCAGTCCTGCCCTGGATAGCTGTTCACTCTAGATCCAAGGATACCCCCTCCTTCTGGTGTGGCTTTCTCCACCTTCTACACAATGAAGTGTGTTATCTTCCACAATGCAGCAGCTGTAGTTCATGTGGGTTCTTCCCCTCGACAGCTGGCATTCTGCTAGCTCACTGGGGCAAAGAGGGGCAGCTCATGGCAGAGTCAGATGTCAAAGACACATTCTCAGATACATCCGTCCCAGCTCTTTCCTGTGCTGTCCCTGCATCAGGCCCACAGCAGCCTCCCCCAGAGATGTTCAGCTTCAAAGTGAACGGGAAAACAACTGGGGCACAGCAGCATGACGTAGACTGTCACAGGCGGGGGGCAGTAATCTAAAACAACAATTTACAGAAGGGGAAGCAGCACAATGGCGAAAGATGGCTCTAGTAATGAGTAAGAAGGGAGGGCCCTGGCTGAGGGGAGATCTTGGAAGGCAAAGAAACATCTCGCTGAGATGAATGGCAAAAGCGTTGCTGCCTGCCTCCATGCTGATGATGCCTTTATTTGCATAATTAGAATCACAGCAGACTTGCTTACAGCAAATAAGCACTGAGGCATGTAGCCACACCAATGCAAAACAGACACCCTCTACTCAGCATCTAACTACTGAACACTAGAGGGATCATTACTGCCAAACAGTACTCGCAGGTCAACTGTATGGAACACCACTGCAGAGATATCCCCCCTCCGCAGTGAGTTAGACTCCACTGACGCAGCTCATGGAGAGTGGCATGCCTCAAGGGTGCGGCTACCGCGGTGGAAGTGCTGCTCGCAAGGGCGACAAATAACAAAGATGAAGAATACCCGTATTACACGGTCAACCTCCCAGTGGCAGCGGGATGAACTATTTTCTACATCAACTGCTGATATACTTTGGCAATTGAGAAAAATATCTTAAATGGTTGCAATCTCTTGCGCTCACCCCATATTTCTAATTTCACTTATCTAGGTCATACATTTTCTGAGAATTTGTATGAGAAGCATGTTTTTCCCAATATGTTTGAAACATGACGACAGGTACAGCAGAGTTTTTTAATGTTTAATCCATAAGGCTCGACTAAAAAGAGATGAAACAATAAAGACGACTGTATTTAGAGCATAGTCATTCGGCCTAGTTACCTAGCTGCACATCCCAGCAACACTGTGAAACGAGAACAATACTGCTCAAGTTTGACCAACACACCACAAAAGAGAAGCAGCAATACGACATGTTTTCTCAACTGCTACTATGTGCTCTAACAGCTTTTGACTACGAGACCCTCAGTGCCTTGAAGCCCTCGGGCGACCACTGCACTTTACACATTTTAAAAACAACAATTTAACAATACGCCCTGCAAAACACATCACACCCTATACACACCTCATACTTCTGGAAAATAGAGAGTGAAATTAGAACCCTGCTTTGGGATGGAGGCCCAGCGAGGATAGCACTGAACAAACTTGCGAGGGGATGGTATGATGGAGGGATAGCTCTGCCCGACATTCATAAATATTACTGGGTGGCCCAATTAATCACCATAAATGGTTGGGTCTTCCGTAACTCCGCATTCCGGATGAACAGATTGGTAATGGAGCCTGGAGGTCATGTCAGGGCTCTTTATAGTATCCCGAGACAGGTTGCTCCTCGGGACCCACCGGCATCATGATTTCTCTTTGGCATACAGCCACAAGGGCCATGGGGTGGAAAGATGAAAATCACACAAGCTACTCCTCTCTGGGACGCAGCTAGCCTGGGTACCCTGGGAAACCTACCAGGGTTTGACAGATGGGACCTCATTGGTCTCTCTTGGGTGGGACAGCTATGGACACAGGGAGACGTCATCCCTTTATCAGACTTGCAGCGCGACTACCAGTTGACACCAGACGAAACATATTGTTAACCACAGGTGTGCCACGCATTGTAAGTGGTGTTGCCAAAGAGTGTGGCGCTCCCAGAATCCTGGACCCTGGAAAACAGACTCCTCGATTAACACATGCCTCGCAAAGCCACTTACCTAACATACCAAAAACTACTTAATAATGCTCCCAACGCCCTCACGCGACTGAAAGAGCGGCGGCACCAGGACCTGGGAAGTCTGGAGGATGATGATTGGGCGGAGGCCCTGGCTTCCCCTAGAGGAGTGCCTATATGGATGGGTTTATGACAAGTCCAATTAAAGATCGCCCGGCGCTACTACGACTCTCAGACCACACTAATGAAAATGGGTAAAACTATCCAATGAAAGCTGCCTTCGAGGCTGTGGACACACCGGCACCTTTTACCATACACTATGGACTGTCTGATAAGTCAACGCTCCTGGGTGGCAGTGGTTACATGCATGGGCGAGGTGTGTGGAGGCTCCCTCACTATCTCGGCACAGTGGTGTCTCCTGAACGTCTGGGAGGGGTGGACTGGCACCGCATAGAAAGTATATGGCTTACCCTTGGGTTGGCTGTCGCTCAACGCAATGTGGCTAGATTGTGGGGTGGGAAGCATGTACCGCCACTAGAAGATTGCAAATGTGATATGGATTGGTGTATGCTGGCCGAGAAGGTAGTGTATGGAGGACGAGGATGCCCCCAAAAAAGGCAAATATTTGGGGAAACTGGAATAGCTACAGAGGCAATGTGCGCAATGAGCTCACCTCTTATCAACTTGTAAGAATTGCCATCTGTTGTGGTTAAGTCATTGTCTGTTGGCGGTTTTTTGGGGGGGGGGGGGGGGGGACAGACAGGTTTGATGCTTTGATTACGACAAAGTTGGTAAGCTTAGTAGTGCACTGTTTGATTCTTATACTCGTTTTTGTTGACATGCCGTTAAAAAAATGTATAAAAAACAAAACATACCAAAAAAGAACAATGCAACAAAGGTTCACCAACGCAGAAATAGTTGTCACAACCTGGTGACAAACTAAGCACATCAATGCTCTGGGTGGAGCAAACTATGTAATAAAAAGCAAAGATACCTTTAAATAAAACTTGTTATGGTCAACTTTGTTTGCTTCATCCTGTCAATAATGCGCTCCCTAAGAAAAAAAGATCTAAACAAAGCTGTTGCATGACTACCACACTGCTTTTAAATAACAACAACATCAGTCAGAAGCCATCACATTATTATTTATGCGGGGCTATGCAGGACAGTCAAACACATGAAACCTATCGCCCACATTTAGGTCTGCCCTCCGGTATTATTACCACTTCTTTAGAATACATTGAGAGCACTTTAGTTCCACCTAGAGGAGTATCACCCTCTCACCTCTTGCTCGTTGGTGTGTCATTCTCCCAATGGACGTGTTTCCATTGGAATGCATGGGGGCTATTTTACATCGGCAAAGAACACTCAATCATCACCATGTTTGTTACATTAAACCCTTTAATTACATATACATTCTAAACAAGAAGAAATCTTTTTTTTTTTTTACCAGCGTTGGCAAAGTGAATGGGACAGGCTTTAATATAATTAAACCCATTTGTGTATGTAACAGATGTAAATAACATTTGCAAATGCCTAGGTTTACCTGCTTTAGGTCACTGGAATAAGACTTACTGGCTTTGCCAATGCTTGTTCTGATAGTCTTCCATCAATGTTCCTACAGATTTGATTCATTCTGTCTTGCGTGTCTTCTGATTAGATCTACCAGGCTATTCAGGCAGTTTGTCTCGATTGTTTTATAATAAGCCAAATTGCACCTTTGGAAAAAAACTCTCATCCAACCCTTTGGCCCTTGCGGGCTTCCAGCCTACTGCTCATCCGCCCTGATTAGGTAATATGAGTGGAAGATGAGTGGCTCTTGAATCCTTCAAGGCTGCCTCGTGGTGTGGCTTATTAGGTCTGTAGCAGGGTGGCTGCGGCGTCTCTTCGGTGTGCCCCGTGACCCCCCCTCTGCAGTCTGGATGCCGCTGGGACGGGTTGCTCTTGAGAATCTTGACCTGCATTTAATATGGATGCTCCTGGGACAATCATCGATACAAGTGCAGCCACCGCGGCACAGGCCCTTCACTGGTTTACTAAATCACCACTGTTCAGCCTATCTGATCTCAAGGACTAGCACTCCAGGGCCAGGAGTGAAGCACTGTTCATTAGCACCACAGAGAGCCATGATACCACTTCTCCTCTCATGCTCTTCAGTATGTGTAAGGGGGAACCTGCTTGGATATCTCAAGAGCCAGTGAAATCCCCTCATCACCCCATCCAGGAGTGACTCCATCCGCGGACAAAGGAAAAGAGGCCGCACTCTATTACAGTCAAGGGGATAAATGCTGGGCTGAACTTACATGTGACAGAAATAAGTCGAAGGCTTCGGCTATGTAGGGAATTCTATCAGCATATCAATCTTGCTTCTGTGGTTATCTTCATTCAAAAAGATCTAAACACACTCACAGAATCGATCATAGCTACCTAGTAATATTGACTGTACCTTGATTTGGTTACTTATATCTTTGCTCCATCAATGGTGTTATTTTGGAGACCTTTATCTTTTAGATATTCAGATTTTTCACGTAACACATTGAGAATTAGAAGAGATGTAACTATGTATTCTTATAATTTTTTTATTGTTTTACATTTACCTTGTACGGCGTGCTCAAATAGCATATCACGTTTGTCTATACAATACCAAATTGTAATCTAAAACTGAAAAAACTTTTCATGCTTCTGTATTAGGTAACATGAGCCAATCTAACATTTTCTAGTCCCTCTGTTGCACACCACAACTTAAAATAATGAATGTAATGCCTCGACTATTGTACTAAAGGATGGCAGGAACAAAGATGCATGGATCACAAAAACAAGTCAGCACTTGAAATGGTGAATGCCACTTCCTTTGACTGATGGTGGCTTAATGTCCTGAAGCGTTCGCTTGAAGTAGTTCTGCTCAAGCATGCTCACACAAAGGCTTTAACCTGACACATTATTACTTCTCCAGAAGAACTTAAAGGTTTGACAGTCAGATGGGTTATCACTTAACTACGTCCATTTACCAATTATTCCATGCAGTTTAGGAGCCCGGGGGCTATCCTTCGAGACACAGTACGCCACTGCCAGATGTAAAGTTTAAATGTCATTCTGATTGCCATTAAATAGGTACATGATTACCAAATTCTGTAGGTGGTCAACCTTTAAAATAGGGCTAGACATTAAGATGAAAATCTCCATGCTAAACTCATGTGAGGAAGAGTAGAGGCGGAGTGCAAATTTGTCTTTGTGAACTGTTATGGCACCACAGCTGCTGATAGATCAACATAGGCTGACGGTGACCACTGAACGTAAAGCACCAGCCATTAATGGACTGCCACACTTCGATGCAACTCATTAATAAACCTACATGTGATACCCTGATTTGTATGAAAAGTGCGAGTCACCTTGCGAACAGATGGAAGCATGCTTTATAATCCCAGTCGAGTGTAATGCAAGGGGGAAGTCTTGTGCCTGGAGTCTACAAACTTAAAATAACCACAAAGATGAAATTCTGCATTAGTCACTATTTGGTAGATCGGTTCTTTGGAAGACCATGAGGGTTTTTTGCCACATGAACATCCGTACTGGGAGTGTAAGAAGCACGTCTCTGTGTGCACACCTCTACAATCTCTTGATCTAAACGTTGCCAGAAGAAACCACGTCCTAAAGGAGGTAAATCGCAGCTGTATCGTGCAGATCCTTCTTTGTGAACCTGGTCTGCAGCTCCAAGAATGCATCAGATTCTCAAACCAAAGCCCAGTACTGGAGCATTGGCTCGTGGGTGGCGTGGAACCATCTGGGGACCTTACTTGAGCCTTAAACTACAACCTGATTTAAGATGGTTGGGTAATTGCTTCTGGACTCTGGCGAGTGTGAAATGAATCCCTGGCAGGATGTCCTGACACTACTTCCAACTGCACTTAAATATATGGTAGCTCATAAAACCATTTTCTAGCATGGCTAGTCTCCCAGACACAATGTTTTCGAGTTGTGTTTCCATAATAGAATCTCGCTCTGTAAAATAAACCTAGTTCTTAAATGAACTGCTGAGAAATGCATGTGTGAGCATTAACATTACAACCAACAACAGTTAAATGAGACGACTCATTTTAAGTTGAAGTAAACATATATCCACGCTGTCACGTTCATTTACCAATTAAAAGTGAGGACTATGACAATCGAAAAATGCAAGATGGAAAAAGAAGTGACATCAGATCTTTCGGATGGAAGGTAACAGGAATTAAAAGGATCAGAGCAATGATGCTGGTCGGGGGCCCACTGCGGTATAGGAGAAGTCTGCCTGAAGTGATGTCGCAAATTTGAGGCTAAAATATCTTTTGCGTGAGGTAACATAGCACCACCCCGATTTCGTAATGAAATCTGAAAAGTTAATTAGAATAGCGCACATACAGGGTCGGACTGGGACAGAGGATAGGCCCAGGTGCTAAAATAAAAGTACCCCCCATTAGTGAGTCAGATGACTAAAAACGTGGGTTATGTGTGCACATTTTCGAAGTTCTGAACTTCTAGAGAACTGTTTTGCAATGTATGGGAGACTGCATGGATTTCAGCTTGCTGCAGACAGTGTGGTAATATCTGGGAAATCAACAGTAAAAACCTACCCACCAGACCATAAAACAGACCCACACACAGACAAAAAACCATCCCACACACTGACCTGCCAGACCAGCTTAGGCTGCCCGACATAGGTTCCGGAGCGTCAAATGCAAGCCAGATTGTCAGCATAATCAACAAGAAAGTTACATACAACTTATGGAATGCAGTGTACATAGAGGGTATCTTGCCCATCTGGCATGGATCTAGTCTTCCTGGACCCAAGACCTCACTGTCTATTCCTTAGTCTGTGTTGAAGCAATTGTGTGATGAGCCAGACCAGCTCTAGGTTTAGTAAGAAGGGAGAAGCTAAAATAAGTTCTGTGTAGCAGAGGATGTCTGTTAAATGGATCTTTTTGTTTCCTCGATGCATTATTGAGAAACGGCTTCATATTCTGAGATATGCCCATGACATAGCACATCCTGTAACCAAATAATGTTATGTCATGAGAAATTGTATCGAACATGCAGGTGTTGCAGAAGAATGCCCTTTTGGTTTTGTGCGGAGTGGCAACAGCGCATTGAACAGCGTCCGGGGTGGAGAGCGAGGAGGGTAGTGGTGTGCGGATGGGCGCAGGTAGACTTGCCTTTGGTGCACCCGCGGCATGTTTCAGCTGCACATCCCTGCTGCGGCTGCCATTGAACTAGTCTGGGAGGAGGAGAGCATGGGGTGGTGGGTCAGGCCGGGGAATGCACAGGCGTGGGATGTGTGAGAACAAGAAGGTGGGAAAGAGGTAAAGAGCGCGCAAGAAGGCAAAGATGGGGGAAGAGCAGGAGAGCTCAAAGGGGGAGGGGAGGAGCAAAACGGCACATATGACACAAAATGTGTAAAAAAGAAAACTGAGCAAGAAGTGGAAAGAAGGAAACTGAGCAAGAAGTGCAAAAAAAGAGAGTGAATGAGAAGGAGCAAAAAAAGCGCAAAGAATTAAGAAAAAGCTGACAGATAAAGCGAGAAACAAGGGTTAAAGAGCGAGAGTCAAGAGTGATGAGGGGTGAAATGAAGAGAGAATGACTGAAAGGGTGTGTAGGGCACCGAGCAATAGGGAAGAAAGCGAGCAAGAGTGAAAACGAGCAAATGACAGAAAACCAGAGAGAAGGCAAAAGGAAACAAAACAGATAAAATTTATAGATAACAGTAATCAAGAATCGTGTGCTAAAACGTTACTGATAACGTTTTTAGGTGTTGGAAAACCCTGCAGCTATGGAAGCTTACTGTTCCAATAGTTAAACCTCGAGAGCGAGGCTAGACGTGGAAAAAAACTCACTTTTTGTTAATTTTTAAGTTAAGGATTTTTTTGGTTACATCTAGTAAAACAAGCATTTACAATGCAATGGTCTCGGCATTGTTAAAGTTAGAGCTATTGGCATTGCTCATGACATTATTTTTGTTTATGTTTTTAAAACATTTAAAGAAACGGCATTGTTATTTACAATGTCAATAGCTTAATCACTCTCAAATGCGAGACCTCTTGCATTTGCACCCACACACACAAAGCCACCCACACACACCGAGCCACCCACAGAGCCACTCACATAGAGCAACCCACACACATAGAGCCACCCACAGAGCCACCTACACACACACGCAGTAGTCCACTGACCTATTTACATTATTTGCAATTTGTGATCTGCATGGTACATGTTCTTTGCTGCAGGCACATTAACCCTATGTGCTACCTTTCCAGGAGTCAAAACTTCCACTAGACAAAACTCTGATCTCTCTCTAGGAAGAACATTAAACACCAGAGTCATCATGACATTTTTATTGTTGCCGAAAATTGCTGGAGGCCCGGACGGAGGCAGCAAGCGCTTTTAAAACCTTAATTTACTTGCAAACATAATGTCTCCACCCAAAGTCAGCGCCCGGTCTCACCGGTTGCACTGCCCTAGAGCTGGCCCTTCTCAAGGGTCCTGTGACCTAAGTGACAGAGTCACTGTTGTTCTTGGCTGTGCTGCTTCATAGGCCTGCTAGCAAGACTGGAGGTGAACTTCAGTATGGAGTGTGGCGGACAAACCTTGAAGGTTAACCCAGACTTGCCAGTGCTAGGGTCCAACTGCTGGTGCTAAGACACCAGCGCTTCTAAGGTCTTGCGAAGCCTTCTAAGGTCTAGCATGGGATTGTGCTCTCTCAGCAGAGTCGTCTGGTGGACTGGTTATTAAGGCTGAACCTGGTTCCCTCATATTCTTGTCCTTTTGCCTTTAGGCGAAATTGTATGCTTACTAGTCTCTAGGTAGGAATTTAGTGGGTTGGCAGCTACTTCAGAGTGCAGTGGTCTCACGTGTGCTTGTGGTTAGTGGCTGGTCTTTCAGTGGGCGATGGATATGGAGGACGAGCACAGTCTGCATGAATATATAGCTCAGGATGGCGGATTCACATTTGCTTTACCCGCGGATGATATCCAGTTGTCCTGCTGGTATGGATGACAGGTCTATTCACGGAAGGACTTTGGGAATCTTTTGCAGAATGCGGGACTGTTGCAGTCTTTTAGGGTAAGATGAGAACATGTGTTATTTCCAGATCTCGGAACGGAACCATTAACCTAAGTAAAGGCGCTGCTTGGAAGAAGTATATTTAGTCCTCACCTTAAAGACCTTGTTTTGACAGCAGATTTCAATATTTCTATTGGCAAATCGTGAGCAAGACAAATAGCAACTAAGCAGTTAAGTGGTACAAAAAAAGAAAAGTCGCTTCAATAATCTGATAATGTATTTTCGTTTTTAATTCACTAACAACTGACTTATAACTTGTCAGGCGTGTTAATCATTAGCAATTTGTGTAACTAAAGCCTTGTTATAAAAGAGGTTGTCGATCAGATATGTAGAAGAACAGTTTTCCATCTCCGACATGTTTAAAGGTCGGAATTATAAGCAGCTCGTAAAGACTCCTGCTGTTGAGATGGAAGGACCAGAAAGCAATCCTGGTAAAGGGCACTCCGGTGCCACACATATGCACAGACATTAAATATACAGCTGATTACTAGCCGACTGTGGAGGTGCTTGTTGAATGTGCCATTTTATGCTGCATAAAGGTGATTTTATTTGAAAGCCTGCCACCGTTCACCTCTTTGTTGCTACGCCTTTGCATTACAGAGCTACAGGCAGCCTGCTGCTTTCATTGCCACGCAGCACCCATTGCCAAACACCGTCAAGGACTTCTGGAGATTAGTGTACGACTACGGCTGCACGTCTTCGAACCGGCACCTACCCTCACCATCTTATTGTGCTTCTTTGTTGCAGGGCTGCCCACAGTATTGACCGGAAGAAGGGATGCGGAGATACGGCCCCATACAAGTGGAATGCATGTCGTCTTCAATGGACTGTGATGGGGTGAACAGGATTTTCAGGATATGCAATCTCAACCGAGTAAGTTGGACTGCAAGGTACAGCTGCCTGGACTAATTTAAAATCAGTTGCGTCCACTAACATGTGTACCTTGTTAAAAGTTCGAGTGAACTGGGATCTAAAAGTGCCACTTTCAAAGTGCTCTGGCAATTCAAAAACGATTACTTCTCAAATGTAAATTCAGAAATCAGTGAGTTCTTTTACCTGAAAGGGGCCTTGAAACGCCGAGCCAGGAAACGCCGGACTTAAAACGTCGATCCAGGAAACGCCGAGATCAGCCTTGTAGCAAGGAAGAGGCGACCCCACGTCCGCTCCGACCGCGCACAAAATGGATGAATCTTCCGACGCTAAAAAAAAAAAAAAAACATGCCCACCACGTGTAAAAGGGGCGGAAGGGGGCGGGGCTTCAAAAAAGCGAAAGAGGTGAAAAAACACGCCCCCAATCGGAAAAAGACGGGGCTTGTTTGGAGAGACAAAGCTCTTCTCCAATGACTGACCAGCATTTAAGAGGCCAGCCAATGGAAAAGAGGGAAGAAGAGGGGCGGGTTAAAGCCCCAATTCTAAAACATTAAATCTTGCCAGCGAGACTGCGCAAGCGCAGCCTTCGCTAGCCGAGACCTAAAAAGAACAAAAAAATCAACATCGGGTACATATAATGCATTCTCTTTTACATCTGGCAATAACCATGTCACCATGTCCCTTGCTCACTTTGCCACTGGATTCAAGCTAACCTGGCTGATGAGGGCTGTTAGCCTGAAACCGGTCCCAGGATGCTTGTTTCTGGTCCAGGGAAGACATGGCAAGGCAGTTCGGGCTGGACTGTTCCCATGAGGCACAGGGTCAAGACTGATTTGCATATAGCTGTGTGTGAACTGGGGGTGGTGAAGTTAGCGAGACAACAATGATGGATTCAACCCAGATCTGTGACTGGGGGTGAGTGTCTGAAAAGTTTCAGCACTCCGTCCATCATCTCCTTGTGTTTACCGTTGTGATCACAGCATACAGTAATCTTGGGTCAAAACACTCTTCCTGTAGTTCCTTGCCACAATGTAATCTGTCAAATCTGTTCACAACTTTATGAATGTTTTGGCCACAAAATATCACTTGTTTCCATGTTAATAATGTGAGAAATAAGTCCACTTGTGTGCAGTATCTAGCTGAAAACCAGTGTCACCTCATATCAAGTATACCAAGGTCTACAATACAGGGAAGCCAGCAGAAGGGTACAGCAAAGCACAATATACGACAAGAAGCTATCCCTGTGCACTATCCAGACCCTACAAGCTTTCCTTTGCAGGCAATCTATGGTAACCATGACGGGGATAATCATCAGCATATTGTAATTGGCTGCACAGAAAACCTTCCCTAACCCCTTGCGTGTCTTTGCAAGTAAATGCACCCTGGGATACAGGGAAGATACTTCGGCAGCGCACAGCGTGTGCAAAAAGTGCACTTAAAAGTAGAAATTACTCGATAAAACCTTCGATCCTGTGCACGAGGAAGCTGCATCGCTATTCATTTGATTTGAAATGTATGTATGTACATTATGGGATAAATGCAGAGCTAGTACGCTGAAGAATGTAACGGACTGGAAGACCATGCACTGAACCTATTTCGAGTAGAACCTTTTCAAAAGATTCATAATCTTATATAATTAACATTTCACTAAAAGACAGAAAAGTATGCATTATTAAAATCAAGTTTAAAACAACTGGGCACACATTAAAATGGTTAACTATCCGTTTCAATTCTTTTCGAGCATCATGTGCCCAATGATTAGGGGTCCAGGCTATAGCAGAAGGTGGCATTGACCCCCCCCCCCCCCCGAACACTCATGCCTCAGTGAGAGTGCGTGTTCATGCCACAATCTGAGCCTGCAAGTGGTTTTGTTGCATCGTCCCTCATGCAAACGAAAAACATATGTTTCTTACAAGCCTTCTCTGTGGTGTTCATATAAACATTACTAAATCTGACATGGATTCCTTCCTAGTGGTGTCATCCCGAGCAAACCCGCCTGTTGTATCTGGGAGAAAGCAGCTGATCCCTAAACTGGCCCCAAGCAGCTCTTTCAAAGAATGCAGATTTGCTAAAATCCTGCAAAAAGCAAGTTATATTTATATTATCTGTGAGCTCGATTCCCTATGCTTAAGAGAAGCAAGAAAAAGGTTTTCATTTCTGCATCATTTTAATGAGAGAAGATGGTATAAATATAATTTACCCATGGGTTTTCCACATGGTGTTTGTTTGTTCTGATCGTAACTAGTTCTAAAGTATCCATTACACATTGCTTTGATTGTGATATTTGTGTTTTTGTACAAGTCATTCCTTATATCCGGTCAGAAAGGTGAATTTGTCTATGTCAGTAAAGGAAATAAACACAATACAAACCTAGTTTACTCGCATGCCCTAGTAACTAACGCAGGGGTTCACGAGCTGTGCATCAGGCACTGCCTAGCTTCCACAAACTTGTTTTTAAATCGATTTTGTACCTCGGCCTCCTATTCCAGAGGTACAACAAAGTTAAATTAACCAATGCAGTAAAAACAAATACTAGTCTCATGCTTTCACTGAAAGTAACTTCAATTAAAAAGTTAGATGAAATTAGTTCACTTCCTAAAAACATATAGAAAGGAAAACTAGTCAGCTGAACAATCTTTCGCTAATAAACAGTACTGATGTTTAATTTAGCTTCACCCATCCCTTTATATTTGTGTTATCTTCTAAAAATCCCTTTAGAAATACATTGAAGCCTAATTCTACCCCTGTCCAAAAACTTCATCCTAATTTCTGATCCAAGCCATACTAACCCTAACCGATTCCTTACCTAACTTGAGCCTTGATATAAAAGCTTAACCTACTCGATTTTAGCCCTAAGCCTCACGTAACCGGAATCACGACCCTTCTCTTGACTGTAATCATGACTGTGACAAGGCAGCCCACTTGTTGAGCCGCTAACCATATGGACAAGAAAAGGAGCCCCTTTGAGCTATCCCATCACAACGTATTCCTATAGGGCAAAGGACACTTTGACAGCCATAGGGTTCAGTGGGTGGCGCAACAGAGAGAAATAGTAGGGTAGCAGGGCAATACCCCAAGCTGGTTGCAGTTTTTTCTAATTTAGGGGATAACTGCTACAGAAACTTTGCACAGTTTGCATCTCTGTTCCCAACTGGAAGGAACACCAAGACCCAACATGACTATCCAGGGCTGTATAGCAGCCGTCAAGGATGACTCCAGAAACCACTCACTTCTTCACTCCCACCACCAAAACATCCTATCCAAGAGATACTCTCACCTTGATCCTGCAGACTTCTGTCACTTTCAATCAGTGAACCACAAAGGCAGAACGGATTTCCTTTCAAAGGGGTAGAATCAAGATTCGACTACAAAAGAAGCAGTGATCCCACGAGAACAGGAAGGAGCCATTACAAATTTCCGACCCAGAGGCGTGGGTGAGGAAAAAGCTAAGTATCTTCTTTCAAAATCCCCTACACAAAACAGAGTAGATGTGCTGGTGATGGAAGCTTGGCAAACTGAGGGTGAACTCTGCGATTCATGGTGGCAATCAGGAGACACTTGCCACTCTGTCCTGCCATGCACACAGACTTGTGGCAAGGGAAGCAGACAATCCTACTTCACCATCAGAACATGAATTAGCCAACTGCTGGCATTGAGATGGAGCCATCTCTCAGTCTTAGCAGCTGATCTTTACTCATATTCTGCCTGGATAAAGACCATAGTATTCTACATTGTTGTCCATTTTTTAAGTGACTGCTAAATTTCCCAGAAAGCACTATAAAAAACGTGCTTCATCTATTAGTGCCTTTTTGCAATGTAACCCTCGTAAGTCTCCTCTACTAAGGAAGATAGTTTACACCAGGTTAGATGTATAGACCCCATAATGAGTTGTCCAGCCTGGTATTGAGGGGCAGGTGGAATAAGGGGGTGTCTCCTGGTAGAAATACTGACCCAGCTTTTCGATTGCCCAGTGTATTCAAGCTCAGAATGACCAGGTCGGCAAACTCTGGACCTGGTAATTCTTGGACCAGCGATACCGTACTTGGTTGCGGTGCAGCACGGGCTTCGAGCAGTTTCTGCACCAGGTCTCTACCCATCCTGTTCCTGTACAACAGTGGAAGGGGCCGCTGCAAAAGCTCTCCCCTGACCTGCCCCATTCCCTGTCCCCCACTGTACCCTCGGCTCTGCCCCCCACCTCAGAGCCAAAACAAAGCTGCCCATCTCCATTTACCTCTAAGAAGGCACTAAATAAATGTGGATTTTGGTCCATTAATTTCCCAGGAATGGAAAAAAAAACCACATGGTAAATTAAGTCTTGATTGCTTGAGAGCTTGGGGGGAAATATTTTTTGAGATGCTGAGTGCCTACCAGGCATCATCTTCAGAAATTTAGTGATTTTAGATTGATTCTTCTAGCTTCATCGTCAGGTGTGAATCCTGGAAAGTCCATGAGTTTATCCTTGGACATTAGTGGACCCTATTGATTAAGTGTTCTGTGGTACTTCAGGACGACTGCAAAGGGCTGCAGGTGGCATTTTAGCTAGTGAGCTACCTGCTGTGAATCTTTCAACTCCCATGTATTCACAGGAGGACACAGGATCTACAGAGAAAGAAGGGATATGTAGAGAGTTACGGTGAATGACTTAAATCTCGCCACACTGCCACTGTGACCGATATAGTGGTTTTATGGTGAAAGTCTGGGGTAGTAGGATATCCAGAAGGGGGCAGATCAGTGATTTAACCACATTTCGTTCAGGAATATCTTGTTTAGCTCGTGTGATAGGATTGCTTCTGCTAGGTCTGTGGCATGTTCTGCTGCTGATCTGCAGTTGTGTAACATGCATCTTAGTGCCGTCTCTGGAGCTGGGGGCAGAGTTGCACGATTCAGGATAAGTGGGATCGAAATTATATTCTCGTATTTCACGCTGAGAGCTTTCAGGTGTGGTCTTCGTGTGTTAGTATGAGAAATTACCTGCATGTGATAAACCAAAAGTCGGTGGGGCTGCACATGAACCTTTAAAGCACTTGTAATACTACTACTATACAGCTGCATTTATTGCCTAGAAATTCATATATATGTTTTACACATTTTCCTATTATTATTAATTAATCTATTTTTAGTAAACAAACGAGCATAAAACATTTAATTTTTAGTAGTTCAAAAACAGCCTGGGCTCAGAAAGGCAACCACAACGTGTCTCTTGTGCACCCCAATAGCTTAGCACCTCATGTGACTTGCCTGAAAGATGACATACATGGTATGGCTACTCAGAAAGGGTTTGGCTAATATATTTATGACAATGTAACAGGAAAAGTAACAGGAAAGTCTATAAAAGTTAGTGTTTGCCATTTATAAATATAAACTTCAACCAATAGAAGGAATAACTCTTTCGTCCTCCTGTACTTATTCAGTATCCTTGTCTATAGATCGCCAGGCCCCTGCTCCACCTTCCTAGAGGCACTGCCCGATACTTTAGCTAGCCTGTCCTTAGTGAAAAACTCCTTAACCCGGTTAGGCGACTTTAATCTTCACTTTGAAGTTGTGGACGCCCCCTCCACCAAAAGATTACAGGATGATCTGGAGGCTCTTCAGTTTACCTAACTGAAAAAGGACATACACTGGACCTTATATTCTCAAATGACCCCCAGGTCACAGTTTCAGATGTCATCCATGTTCCCGGGTCCGACCACCGTCTTATACAGTTTGGGCTATCCTAACCTGCCAAACAGACCAGGGAGAAGGCAGAGTCCATTATAACTAGGAGTTGGTCAAGGATCGATTCAGATGTTTGGTCAAATGCCCTGAAGAACACATTGCCCAACCTGGACGGTAGTCTATAGGAGGACTACAAGCAATGGGAAAACTGGATCAGCCAGTCGCTGGAGATTTGTGCCCCACTGAAAAAAATGCCCAAACAAAAACATCAGACTAGAAAAGCCCCATGGTCCAAAAAACATTGCTATCATTGAAGAAGCACTGCAAGAGATTAGAAAGGGATTGGAGAAAGGAGTTCAACTCTGAAAAAAAATCAGTTACAAAACCTCTATCAGATTCTATCATAAAGAACTAAAATTGGCACTAGCTAAATTCTACGAGGGGAAAATCAATCAGGCACTCAGCTCCCCAAAGGAACTCTTCAGAGTAGTCAAAAATGTGACTACTCCCCAAGAAACTAACGGTTCTCCGAAAGCCACGATAGAAAGATGCAACCAAATAGCCTCCTTCTTTCGCAAGAAAGTGACAGACATTTAGGGTCTCTTTCAGAACGCCACTCAGCCTGTTCAAGAAGAGCCTCATGTGGCCCGTGTACCAGCTTCTGCCCCTAGTCTAACACAATTTCCTGGGCTTGAGGAAGAAGCTACCGTTAGGCTGCTCAAGTCCATCAAATCAGGCTTCCCGTTAGACTCTGCACCTCCGCACGCTATGCTCAAGGTGACTGAGACTATACTTCCCCCTCTAGTGAAGATTCTTAATAAGTCACTCGAGTCAGGGTCGTCCCCCTAGCCTGGAAGCATACCATAATAAGACCAATTCTAAAGAAATCCCATCTGGATCCTTACATACTTGGCAACCTACGACCCATATCGCTTCTCCCTCTCCTTGGCAAACTCCTGGAAAGGCATGTCAATCAGACTTTAGTCAACTATCTGGAAGAGAACAAGCTACTCCACCCCACGCAGATGGGTTTCCGCACCTTCATAGCACAGAAGCAGCACTCGTAGTAGTCAGCGACGAACTTAAAGCCATACCAGACAACGTGTATCAATCTATACAAGGAGACAACAAACCCCTCCCTTCATTTTACTTACAACAATGAATGCCTGTCACCAGCACAACGATGGAACAATTCAATCAATTCATTCCAGAGCTAATCATTATATGACAAGCAGAGGCTATTACAATTCATAGTGGAAATTCAATTTCTTAATAGGCATATAGGTGAAGATTGGGGAGAAAAAAACACCGATTAACATAGAAGCTGGGTGCTGAAGCTTCTCTGTTAATGTGAAAGCTGTGAACCCCCATTGTGTAGGACGTATGAGTATGTATGGGTATGTACTTGTGTGTATGAACGATTGTGTGTGTGGGGTATAGGATGTACTTGGGTATTTTGGGTGTATTACATATCCTGTCTTCATATAATTGCAATGTTATATTTATTGAATAAATGTGATACTTGTTGTACCTAATGTATCTGTGTATTATACTTTAGGGAGGCTGGTGTGGCATTTGGTCAGCATTCATATCAGTGACGATTAGCACTTTGGATCATTTACACAGGCAGAGAAATTTCGCTGTGATTGTATTCTGAGTTTCCCCTGTTCTCTCTGCCTGTTATAGTCTCAGAGGCCCCCTTCTGTGTGACCGGCATTAAATGCGTTAGTACAACCCGTGATGCGTGTCACTTTCTATCAGCCTGACACCGCCATTTATCCTAGAATGGTAGTCTGTTTCCTTGTGTGAGGTGCGTGCCTTGTACTTTACCTCAGAATACACGTCTCTCTGGCCAGGGGCATCCTTCGGAAATACCTGCACGCCTGTTCACGGAAGTAACGGAGGGAAAATTACGGCGCCAACGACTTTGACTGACGGTTACCAGCGCTTGTTTCCTTCCAAGGAAAAGTGGAGGGAGGTGGGTGGGGGGTCTTACTGGATAGTTAATACTGCACTTCCTACTTCAAAGCAGCATTTATGTGACACACTTGATGCTGCGGGGCAAGAAATGTGGTTTCAATCAAAATACGGATGACAAGCTGCGGGTTCGTGAAGGAATCATTTTCTCTACTTGCATCTGAAAAATATCGTCTTTCCTAGTTTTAATGTTAGTGTCTTTGGATAGAATTCTTTGCTTTCCTTTAAAAATGTTTCTGCGTAGAATGTTCTCTTACGTTTGTTCCTGGCTGCAGAAATAATGACTCGTTTTTTATTCAAGTTGGATTATTGTTACATTTTTGGTACTCGATTTACAAGACTCAGAAATATGCAAGGCCGAGTCTTCATGGCTGGGATTCGAACATGTGACCATCACAATATATAGCACATGTCGACAGGGAGCTTTGAACTCACCGAGCAGTCATAATAGACTGGCTCTGAACATGGAAGGTGCGAACACTGGAGCGATTAGAAACATGCTCAATTCCAGTGGTGAACTCTATGAAAACAAACACTGCCAAAACCAAGCGGTCTGGCTTGTTTGAGATCTGAAAGTGCTGCTTCAATGGTCGGTGAGTTTGTGCGTGTGTAGATGTGCGCATGGGTTATAATGCCAGAATGTGTCAGTGGCGCACGCGGCCTCTTTCCTAGTCATCCATCCATGCAGTCCAAACCAATCGGTTTGCCAAAGCTTATTTAATCTGAAATGCCATGACGTGTCTGTAATGATGCTTTCTTGCTGTACAGTATCGTAACGCAGTTTACAAATCGGCCGACTGAAGGGCAGGCACCTCATTAAAATGTATGTTCTCTCTATAGACAACGTTTGTGTATCATACTTTTTAATAAATATACACAAAATGAACTATATACCACTGAAGTTGGTGAAATTCTTTTTTTTTTTTTTTTTTTTTTTTAATCAGCGACAACATAGGAAATGGAACTGCAGAAATGTAAAGCAGCGCAAACGCAGGACGCCCGTGTTCTTACCGCCTGTCTACGAGCCTTTACTAAGCACCCCGCCAGCACCGGGAGTTTTTTGCACGGGTAGGAACATGTTTACACTCCCACGCTCCAATGCAGTCATCCAGAGAAATTCCATTCTTAAAATACAACTGCCTTCTGGGCTACCAATTAGAACAGGGTTTGGCGAGAAAGACAATTATCCACCGGAGCTCGAAAACAACTATCACGGGTAAACTCTTTATTTTTATACGAACGCATTTAATTACAAATGATGTGCAGAAATACGCAATCACACCATACGCGACCACACTGACAAAATATTTACTTCAGGTTTTCGAACTCAGAGCATGACGTGCACAATTTGTCACTGACAAATCATAGGCCGCAGAGGAGGGATCGCAGTGGTTGGTGACTAAAGTAGTTAGTGTCGTCACGAAATAAACACTAAAGAGGAATAATGATAGCTTTAGCGCTATAAGTGTGTTCCGTTTTCTTGGTAAACAACTAATCTGGGGCGAAACGTTATTTTAATATAGAATTATTTAAAACAGACACAAAATTATAGTTCGTAAAAGCTGAGGCTGAAATACATTTTCAAGCTCCACGGGACAGGTAAACAGTGGTTTTAACATTCTGTCAATGAACAGTAAACATTCTGTAATTAATATACTCGTGCAATCATTAAATCTCCAGATCGTTTGCACATCGTGCGACTGAACTCCTTTTAAATGAAGAGCGTGCTATGCTGTGCTTTTCATAAAAATTACAGCTCGTCAAAGTTTGCCATCATGAGACCAGAATGGCGTGGCTCAAATAGCTACAATTCCAGACTTTCCTTTAAAGAGGAATTTGGTAAATTATGTGAGACGTCTGACAAAGGCCCAATTTGCGAGCTTGGTGAGACAAAGGCACTATAAACCAAACCGTAGCTCTCATTTCGTGTTGGCGCTGTCCCTGTGGGAAGCTCGTTGGAAAGATGTGCCGTCTGGCTGTGCCGAGAGCTGCTAAAATGAGCAGGCAGATACCTGACCCAGAAGAAGACTAGAAAAGGGCCAGGTATCCATCCACCGAGCATTTCCATGCACACCAGGAGCCAAAGCGATGAAGCCCTCGCTCTGGGCGAAGGGACCGCGCTGCACCGCCTCGTAAAGTCTAACTGCACCACACGGATACCGCGCTGAGATTGTAATGGAAAGATACATCTAGAACGCGTGAGTGGGACCACGGGAAGTGGAACAGGGAGCATTGTGGAGACAGGGAAATGCAAAAAATCTATACGTGTAAGGAAAATGGCCACAGACTCAGTCTATCTTGAGTGCCTCAGATATCCAGGTACAGAAACCGTTGAATATACCAGATTTTGGAGAGACCAAAACCTTGCTCAGGAACCGTTCACGAAGTGTTCTCTATTATGCCTCCAAAATGAGCCCCAAACATGGCCACCAGATGATGGCTGTCTCTAGCACCCTCTGCACAGCACCCCACGGACAATTGCCTTCACTTGTGCACCCTAAAAGAATAAGGGCGAGCCCAAGCTCCTATATTCTGGTGGAGCTGGCTCTTGTCCTGTGCCCTACAACAAGGCCTGCAGCAGGTCAACAGCATTACCTTCCCCATCACCGACCGCTGCCAGATGTGATTCAGCATGGCTCTGGTTCGAGGCTTGGGCCCGAGCGGCACCCACCACACACAAAAAACTGACGGTTCCAGATTAATAGCCTGAGAAGAAAGTGGACTAGAAAGACCAAGCGCAGCGCAAGGGATATCCCTTATTAGGACGATTCCCCTCACACACCATAGGTGTCATGCTTTGTCATAGGGGTGCCTCCTCGCGTCAGGACCTGGTCCTAACACGGGCTACAACCACCTCTCTACGAGGGAGGAGCTCAGGGATGTTTTTGGTAATGGCAACTGGCTTATACTAAAACCCTATGCGAGTGTGGTATATGAAAACACAAGAAAAATGTGCAATGCTAAAATGGAAGTGATTGTGAATTTAAAACTGCCTGCGAGGCTAGCTAGCTGCGAACTTTATTTTAGCTGCCTAGCGACAGGATTAAAACGCAATAAACTGGGTTGTGCGGCTGACTACCATTAGAGGCAGCCACATATACAGGAGCACCTCCCAATCAACACCGCTCCAAGGATTTGAGGCGGATCCTAGTTCTGATCTCTAAGAAATGGACTCCTTCATTGAGATGCTGCTCAGTCATTGATATGAGGGTTGGATCTACCACAGGACTTATGGGACAACACTGCTCTGGGGCTTGCAGCTGCCCTCCAGGTTGACGTCAGCCGGCAATTCATGCTCCCAGGTCCGGGATGAAGTGGACCAGCACAGATGACCAACAGCAGGGCCTGCCCCCACCTTACCACCGAAATGGTTCTCTTGGGTGTGACTCACAAGCCATATATTCTTCTACTTTATCCCATAGTTGCAGATTCATATGTGACAACTATTTTCTCTATCTCCCTGTCCTAAGAGAAAAAGAGAAACAAGATCCACACCCACCATTGTTGATCCAATAGCCTGAGAGGGAAGACTGCTCAGCTGCATTATTTTGTGCATACATAACTAAAATTGACAGCAACTGTAATTGCCCGCAGCAAAAACTGGAAGGTGCATACATACTCATTACTGTCAAAAACGAACATTATTATACACCCAGCAGGGTGTATCTTGCAAATATAGTCCCCCATCTAACCATCATCCAACATTGTCATTAGCACTACAAAACTCTCTACCACATACCAATAGCAGAGGCTAAACCACTACCACTAGTGATCTCAGCAAGCGTCCATGTCCAGATAAAACAGTGCCTGTAAATCAACAGTCACAAAATACCAACCCTCACAATCGACAACCTGTCCCTTGACATTGAGCACCACATATCTCCTCACAAAAGAAGTGTCACAATTCTTCAACATTACCTATTCCACTCAATCGGTTGGAAAATGCCCCCAAGAACAGAACCCTAAAAGTACATTCTGACGCACTGTTGCTCCACCACTATTACAACGCACAGAAAAAGCAAAGAGCTCCTACTTTTTACCCACAACAACAGTCTGTGTACCAGTCTCTTTTCAAAGTCCCTAGATGTTTCCCGGTCTTCCCAAATCCACTATGGCAGAAAACTCAACATACCTGCATTACCTTACATTTCATGGCAGAAATGCATAGCTCTATCAATAATAATGGTAAAATCTTGAAGCAGCAAATGTCTTGTATTCGAAAAATATTTCCAAACGCTGCTCACCTACAATAAAAAGTGAGCACAGGAAACCCAACCCACCTCCAGCCTTGAGATTCAACTAGGGCGTTCAGACCCAAAAACAGGAGCTTAACTTTGGCCCAGCTCATCCTAGTGACACTAGACACAACTTCGTCGATCACCCAACTAGCTTGTAACACTCCCCCTTATGGGAACAGAGATCAACACAGCACACCCCTAGAAAAACGAGTAATCGACTCTTGTAAATCTGTCAGCTGCTCCTGACAACCAACAATCTAGCATTCCCAAACATCAAGCCCCACCGTTCAGCCATATTCACAGCAGTCTTTGGTGTCAGAACTTAACCTGAACCATGCTTACTCTTTCGTCTCCTCTGTTCCGGGCACAGCCCCCCTTTTCTGTATGCTGGTCCCAACCACAAGGATGATGTGAAGCATAATTCTAATAGCTATGTCTCCATATTCCATAAACCTCTCTCATACAAACATAAGCATTCCTTTCGACCTTTGACAAAGTTATAAACACATACCTCAAGTTTGCCAAAATCCCATCCGAATTAGTAGTAACAGAGCATCACCCCTGCAGAATTCTCCAGACCTATGTCTCAAAAGGTCTAGGTCGCCAAGCTCTATCACTTTGGTCACTACCACCCCTTCAGACTAGTCCTGCCACTACCATGTCCGATTTCAAATCTCTCTCTTTTCATCTCATAAACCTCAACTCACACCCATAAGCTTATTCGCGACTAGGGGAAAATCTCACTTGCAACTATTCATCCATTTCCAGAAGGCTCCTTCAATCTTAGCCTCCTTGGTAATGCTCCTTCTCTTAAATTTGAAAGTCACTGCAATTGCATCTCTAACAGCCTAGCTTTTCTTTCCATCATTAGTAATAGGTTAATAAAAACTTGTGCTAAATTTGAACCTTGGTACAATGACTCTTTAATAAAAGGTGAACAGTAGGGCACTCAAATTATGGTCCTCCCCCTAGAAGGATGCTTTAAACAATGAAACATTTACTATTCCTCAAGCTCTCTCAATATAATACTTAGCTAAAATTATCAACTTCAGCAACAGCAGAAAGACATCTTCATGATTTTGGATGAACTCCCTTCTATCCCCCATCTTACCCTCGCTGTCTACTCCTCCCAGTCCTATAGCAATGAACTCACCTCTTTATTTGCCTCCAAAACAGACAACAGAAACACAAGTTCCAAAGACTTTAGCACTTACAATCTCAAAACATATCCAGTACAGGTATTTAAATTTGTTGGGAAGGTTTTGCACAAGCCGGGGACCGGAACAAAGCAGGTTAGCAGGCGGGGCAGGACTCTTGATGAAGGTTTGACTACAGAGCTACCCCTACAGGCCATACGGTCCCCTGTGATACGGTGACTCTCCAAAGTTTGGATGGAGAACCACGCATGACAGATAACTCATCTGTCACACACATAAGGAGCAGCTACTCTGCCCTTTACTCACTGACAGGATAGGGAATCCCCCTTTCTCTGTCCCCCAGCGAGGCCGACCATTGCCCTGAAGAAAGTCCAGGACCTTTAAGGCCACATATGGACTGAAACATGTTGGCACTAGGGTCATAAGACCATAATACTCCCAGTGACCCGTTTAAGAGTTTTTAATAACCCTGACAGACCCAAGAATAAAGGGAAACTGGGGATCTGTCGGAGGTGTTTTATCTTTAATGTCCCCCTGGTCTTCAACTATTCCAAAGCGCTCCCAACATTGTGGTCGAGCCCACCCCGACTTATAGGCATCGGGGTGACCCGATGATGAAGCATGACACCACTAGGGTGTGTGAGGGTAACTAAACAAAAAGGAATTGCTTCCTTGCTCACCTTTTGGTGAAGTTACACACCTATCCTCACACTTCATACTTCGCTTCTACCCATTTAAGTACATCTTGATTGACCACTACGTGGTCAGTTGGAGTAATTTTTCGTGGTTTAATAAAAGCTTTTGCCTCATCCACACAACCCCTTGACCTGATGTTTTTGAGAAACTTATTAACTGCACACGTGGCTCTCCATCCAACCACATCCCTGTTTGTTTCTTGCCCCTCTTCAAAGACACACTGCAAACTTCCCTTCTTGATGTCCTTAGTAAGGCACTCACTTAAGGAGTGATGCCTGTCCCCTTCAAAGCAGGCACTTTTATCCCATTGTTAAAGAAAACAATTTCAGCTCCTCCTAATAATCACCTTATTACCGCTTTCCCGGCTGAAGCAAAACAACTTGAATCCCACATCTATACACAATGATGCTCTTTTCTAGAATCTTCAAATGCAATGGATGCTGGTTTGTGCCCTAAGATGAACTAGTCTTTTCCTTACTACAATAAAATCTGCATTTGGCATTCACTGTGTACAGTGTAATCACCCTGATTTTACTAGATCTATCAGCGACAATTTAACACTGTTGGCAGTGCCCTTCTTCTTGAATTTCAGAAAATAAGCACACGCACTACCATCCTTAACTGATTCCGCACATTTCTTGCTGCGCCCTCTCCTTACCTTTTTAATCTCTACGTACTTCCCCTAATCAAACTCATCCAGACTTTTGGTTTAAAATGTTACTACTACACAGAGGATTATCATAATTTGTTCAGACTTTTAGGCCATTCTAATAATAAACACTTTCCAAATTGCCTACAAAAGGTCAAGGAATAGATGAAATGTCATTCACTGAAGCTTAATATTGAGAAGATGGAGAATCATTCTGGTCGTTCGGGAGAAGTGCTGATCTCGCCAGCCGACTTTTGCCAAAGTCCTGCCCCTTATCTGATAGTCAAACGTCTTGTCGTCAGGATTGATTGATTCCTGTTCGCAAATGTCTTCCCACATGGCAGCTCTAGTGTCCTCCCCCCCCACCCCCCCGTAGATGAGAAAAATGATCAAACATCTACATCTTCTCATCCTGGAAGATTACCACCCCAAAAAAGTCTTTGCTGGACTAATGTAACAGTACTTACTTTGGCATTAAATCCCCCTAACTCAACCAGATTCGATCGCTTCAGAACCAAACAGTACAACCTAAGATTTCTGCTACTCAGGTCTGCAAAGCATCCGTGATCCTTCACCAACTTTATTGGCAGCCGATACATGCCAGAACTTCACTCAATGTTTTGTGCACTGTATACCGCACCTTATTTCATCACTCACAAAAGGTAATTTCCAAACACCCTATTTCTTATACTTTATCCAGACCTCTAAATTCCGCAAGACTAACTTTTCATATTCTTGCCCAATTCTCTATGGAACTCTTCCCTCGTGAGCTTTGTGGAATCATTTCCCATCTGGGGTCAGACAAATACTGAAAACCTACATTTTAACCTGCACATCATAATTCGCCGATCTCTGCTTTCCCTTTCTTCAGGGATAGTGCACCCTATAGATTTTTGGGAGTGACCAAGATAGCGGCTGGACAAGCTGTTTAGCAGAAAGTTCCCGGTGCGGCCCACCTGTAATAACAACTCTCCTGAATCTAACTGAAACTGCCTTCAAACTGCCTCACCATGATAGTTTGGGGTCCGGGCAGATGAGGTGACCTACCCCTTGGACCATGCTGGACTGAGTCAGACCCTGTAGGCTTATGAACATTCTGCCCAGACAGTGCTTTGCAGGCTTTCTGAAGAAGAAGTCCTTCCTTCAGGAGAGTCAGCGCCTGGGGACTGCTACAGGACGCCACGGCATACCTTGTAAATTGGGAGATGCGGGACAGCGACTTGAGCTGGGTTCACGTCCATACTGATGCCCTTGGATTCTGACCAACAGGCTTCCTGCTGCAGTGGACTGCGCTGAGACTAGGTGGCGTCTTACACCCAGTGCAAGGGTGCCAGAGTGGAGGGGTTGTAATCAGGCTCCACATGATCCAGAGGGAGAACTGCATTTGGATCTGAGACAAAGAGCGCCCAATGGCGTGGTGGACAAACCTATGCGGTGGACATTTGGGAATCTCAAGAAGGGAGTCGGACTGTTGGCTGGGGCTGGCTCTCAGAGGTGAGGCCATAGTTGGAGGACGCCATGGGTGCCTGAATCACTGCTGGGCCTACCCTGGATGCCTTTGTTCCAGTTCTGTTTGCACTCAGCCTTGGTTCATGGGGCTGGACTGCTGTCTTGGAAGGGCTGCAGCTCATGATATATGGACATCTACAAACTTGGACCATGAGTGGGGTCGGAGGCTCTGTGTCGCCACCCCTCCTTCTGGATTTGATCAGTGTATGCTTCACTTGACACCTAATTGTCTAGGCTTTATCCAGTGCCCCACCCATGTAGGGGTATGCGTCATCTGTGCCTTCATCTGGAGGGGACTGGGGGAATTGGACCTCTGACTGTGCAGCGACTGGGTGGTCCCAACAGGACCTGTATGTCCTCCTATTTGGTTACAAAAGAGGGGAGGGGCAATGGGTAATAAGTCGAGGATTAAAATGCCACATGAGTAGCAAGGTGTTCTTTACATTTGGTTGACTATCAGGTGCAACAGGGACTTGACAAGAGAGCTGCTTACAGTCAGCCAAAATAGTAAAACCTAACATTTGCTCCCTCCCAAGTGTTCCATCTCCTCAATTGAGTCACCTTCACCAGACATTGATTCCTTGAGTCATGTTGAATTAACCCTGAATAGCCACCCTACGAAATTCGACAACATACTGCAGGCCACCAAATCCACACTGGAAAGTAAAATTGGCTTGGTTGCCCAAGAGGCTAGCATATAGCATGCTGAACATAGGAAACTGTGAGAAAGGGTCAATAGTGCTGATTCCTCTTTGGTATTCATACTACTATGATAGAAAGGCACACACGTATATAGTCTTTACAGGACAAAATCATGGCTTTAAAGTTTCTGGCACAAGACACCAAAGGGCGCTCATGCCGTAACAATGTGCAGATCTTAGGAATCCTGGAATGCCATGAGGACCCCAATAGTGAGGTTTACATAGAATAATAGCTGTCCAAAGTAGTACAGCGGGGTAAAATCCCTTAGTTCTTCTTGGAAGAAAGGGCTCATTGAGTCCCAGGCCGTCTGCTACCTCCAGGGCGGGCCCTCTAGCTCCATTGTGGCCAGAATATTAAATTTCAGAAACAGGGATCTGATTCAGCAATAGGCAATTAAAAAAGGACCCTGGAACATGGAAGGGAATATGTTAGCATATACCCCTCTTGTACTACTGAGGTCCAGCTGCAAAGTGCACGTTTGTGGAGATTAAGAAGCAACTGTGGACTCTGGATCTCAAATATGCTCATGTATCCTGCCAAATGGAGACTGACAGAAAAGGATACAACAAATTGCTTTGTGTCACCGAATGAGGATTGAGAATGGCTGCAATCAAAAGGGGTCCTGCAACAGACCAAGGGAGAAATAGGCAACATGGGATAGGGCACAGGTTGTGGTGGAGGTGCTTTCGCGAGAAGCATCTCAGCCTTGATTCCATGACTCCAACGGGGACTCGAAGGAGGGATCACGTAATGATGCCACAAGATATTTGGACTCTGAACACGACATACGTCCTACGCTGACTCAGAGAACGGTAGATAACATTGTCTAAAGTAGACGACATGTGCGTCTGATTCAGTTTTCTTGACCGGTTATTAAGAACTCGGGTGGGGGGTAACAAAGTGGGGTCTAGAATGGGGCAGTGTGCAAATTGAGTGAGTTATGGTGATGGCTCAGAAGACACTGAGAGAGCGCTACTTTTCCTTCTCCATATCCATGAGAAACACGGATAACCGTATGTGCTATATTTGGTTAACCACATCAGTTGGTGGTAGGGGTGGCGAGGTCAAAGTTTTGTCCTCAGTCCGGATGAGGGAGTTGGGGTTGTTGCTGTTTTTTTCCATTATGGGAATCTATGGGGTGGTGGTGTGCATTGCAGACTCAGACAGAGGCGTTGGATGTGTCCTTCACATTGGCATAGGGAGGTGTGGAGAGACTGAGCAGGAGCTCTGTGCCACCTGGGACCCTGGTTAAATATGATTACGGCTTTCTCAAATTGAATGTTCGGGGATAGTTACACTGATGAAGCAATATAGAATAATAGCATATCTAAAGCCTAGGAACATAGACATGGCAAGCCTTCAGGAAATCAACCTCAAAGGTCCGAAACGTCACAAGCTAGCTAAGCAGTGGATAGGGCAGGTTTTATGCATCGTTTATTCAGAATTCGCAAGGGGCATGTTACCATGACTCGCTTTAAGGTTCCGTTTGTATCAACCTACCCCACCATTGACCTAAAGGGACGACTGATAGATGAGGAAGTATGGCGAGTCACTACAGATAATAGTACTTTATGCCCCAATGTTAATCTGATACCACTTTTAGATACGTTGTTACTGGCACTATCATGGCACCAATTCTGTGGTGGGAGACTGCAATCGCATATATGACACTGAGCTGCGCCACTCCAGCCCACCACTACTGAACACTTTGGAGATCAAGGAGACAATACTTTAGAAAGGGGCTTGATAACTGGCACCTTTACAAGATATGAGACTCATGCACCCCAGATCTAGGTAATACTATTTCTACCTCCCAGTGCACCAACTACACACTAAAATAGATATATTGTCCAATGATATAATGTGACAGACTTGTGGAAACCAAATACTTGCGGCGTACATTGTCTTACCATAATATACTTAAACTTGTTCTATCCTGGGAGAAGCGCAGAGCTAGTATTCCCAAATGGAAACTGCAAACGGAGGAGCTGAATGAAGCCCTGTTTAGAGACTCACTAGGCACACACATTATGCAATCCTTCACTGACAACACAGGGACTACCTCGGATTGCACAGTGGAGTGGAAGACATTCAAGGTGGCCTTCTGGGGGCCCTGCATTAAATGTACAATGCATCTTGTCGTGCTTAGACGGAGCCATTCAGAATGACTAGATAGCCTGTCTAAAATAGATTTTGTAAAGTATGTGGCCAGACAACACACCAAGGAGGATAGACCTAGTAGGCCTCTATCTTGGCTCACTAATATGGAGGCACCTAGAACACTACTAGGGGTGATCAGGACTGAAGGCAGTGGGATTACCAATACTCAGGGCGCAACAAACTATGTATTAGAGAACTTTTATAAAAAACTCTTTACACAGTGGTCCATTGCCCTACCACCTCTCAAAAAACGTAAGTAAATGGGATTTCTCTCCCGTGCTATAATCATTATGATATCCTACTCTAGAGGTGCTGATTCAGATTGAGGAGGTATGTGCCGCCATTATACAGATGGCACTCAAAAAAACCCTGGGCACGGATGGAATGCCTATAGAGTTTTATGCCACTATCAGCGCTTCCATAGCAGGCTGTCAGTTTATCAGAAGGCAAAATAACATTGTGTCTTCCAAGATGTGATGAGCGCGGCTACAATAGTATTTTTGCCTAAAAATTACAGGGACCCAATCAACGTGTGTTTGTACAGGCTGCCATCATTACTGAACCAGGATTATAAACTTCTAAGCTGAGCACTGGCCAATAGCTTCCACCTGTGAAACAGACGTTTATCCACATGAGATCATTTAGAAGACTAATTCGTGGAGGACAACTAGGGCAGGGTCCCTGCCATGACTCAACAATTGCTCCCTTTCTAGACCACCCTCTCATTGGTGCCAATATCTAAGACAAAAAAAGATGTTAGTGCTTCCGCAGCTATTGTACATGTTCTCTGCACTACCAGTGTTACTTACAAAATCCTTTTCCAAAGATGCCCACAAAATTATATATGACTTAATCTGGGGACAAGGACTGCAAAATGTGCAACTCTCTAGGACGGAAGGTAGCCTGAGGGATCCTACATCACGTGGTATTACGCAGCCGCTCAATTACAGTGGCTAATGCATTGACTGGGTGCAGGCCACTCCCAGGAGAGCTTCGAGTTATCAAATTACATGGGGGTGTTTCTATTCTTGAGTGGCTGTTGTCTCCAGTACAGTCCATACCAAGGTTGGTTAGATTGCCCACAACGGCCAAAGCTTTCTGGCACAAGTACGCCAAGGGAGGCCTCACCCGTATGCCGCTCGGATTCCTTTGTGGTCTATCTCTGCAGTTAAGGAAATTGGGGCATCACATGATAATCTTCCCTGGGATGACACAGGGATACTGGAACTGAGTGACTTGTACAACCAGGATGAATTCTAGACATTCTAGGAGCTAGTAGATTAATGGAATTTGTCCAGGGAATTTCCTTGCGCGTATTGTCTTGGCCAGTGGGCTGGGACTGCAATGGGGCCTATGGAACCCAGGACATCTACTCTCATGCAACGCATGATGATACACAGGACAGGAAGGTGAATTGTAGCGCTCCTGTATGTAGAGTTGGGTTTACAACACTCACACAAATGCACAGCAGTTAAGGACAAAAGGTCCGCCGATCTTTGCATTATTCTGTTAGACAAGTAGCGGGCAACCGCGATGAAACATGTCAAGAAGGTATTCAGAAACTCTACGCTGAAATTTACGGAGTTTCATCTTTTGCACCAGGCATACCTTATCCTGAACCGTATTGTACGCAAGTCGCCAGGTGCCTCTTCGGTCTGTCCTCGATGTGGGCAAGTAGAAGCACATTTCTACCACATGGTAAGGGACTGTGAGATCTTGACACGGGTATGGTTGGAAGTGGGGAAGGAAATATCCGAAGTGATAGGTAGGGACGTGATCCTGGAGCCTCATATGTGATTGCTGGGTCGAATGCCTAGGCCTAGGGCAAACAAGAACAAGAGTGTTGCTTCATGGACCTGGCACTTATATTATTTAAAGACGGATGTCAATGTCATGGAAGTCACCCTTGGCACAGCACATTAGTTGTTGGATGCGGAACTTGCGGAAGAGGACAACTGCAGAAACAAATGTAATAAGCTTGCAGTGCAGGCAGTGGGGCAGATCGCCGGTGGGATTTTCCTGGGACATGCGTATTATTAAACTGGAAGCGAAATCAGATGACAGCTTTCATAAACGAATGGTTTTATATTCAGTCCGTATCTGGCACATTATCTCTTATCAAGGTTGACACAGGTCTAACACACATTGTTATCCTGGATGGGACTGACGTCCGGAGCCGAGGCCACGCCACGGATGGATTTCCTTTCAATTTGTAGTTAGCTGTTGTGTTTTTCATTATATCTCTTTGCTGTAATTTTTATTGTGAAATCGGTATGTGGCATGACACGCTGGCCACCAATGACTGAAATCCTTAAACTACAGCTGAATGATGTACCGACTGACACTGTTGGAATTTGCATTTCTTTTATTTAAAGCAATGTACAATTAAGATGTACAGATAAAACTTAATTAAGAGATATTAAAACTAAACAGTTTATTCTTAAATTACCACACCTTTGTACCTACTAAGAAGCCACTACATAACTCTCATATTCCAACCATCACTAACAATAGGAAATTCAGGTCCAAAAGAAAGGGTTGTGACCCAAGTAACAATTCAAATTCTGCTCATCTCAACACCTATTACAACCACCACCATCTTGTCTTTCAGATACAATCTCCATAATTTTCACCTAGAAGTCCCCGGAAATCACAGACCTAATAAGTGCTATGAGCTCGACCTGTTGTTCTTAACCCCTTCCATGCTCATGACGGAACGGTTCCGTCATGAGCGTCGGTTGAGCTGTGCTCATGACGGAACCGTTCCGTCATGAGCCCGCCCGCGCAAGAAACGGTCAGCACCGCGGCGGAATTCGCGCCGCATGGAAGGGGTTAAAAACACCTCATGGCTCTGTGACACGTCTAATCTGTAATGAGGCTCCTTATCCCCTCTATCAAACAGAAACAAAAAGGTAGGAGATAGTGTCGCTATCATTCGCAAAGACACAATCTCCTGTCTGATACTGAAACAGGAACAATTCTCCCAGTATATGTGTTCAGAATTAAAAACGGCAAACTATAATCACATAAAATGCCACATCATCAACAACCATCCAGGCTGTAATCTCAAATTCATAGAACAATTCATGGAGCTCCTCCTGGAAAAAGTGAATAATATACTGCAACACCATTTTCCTGGGAGACTTCAACTTTAGCTGGGTTGATCTTGGTCTAAGTATCCTCTCAACTGTCCCTCTTCCTGCAAAACAAGGGTCTTCTACAATTTTGCTGCTCTCCCACACACAAAGGGTGCCATGCTCAACCTGTTTATGGCAAGGAGGAACATCCGGAGAAAAAAATCAAATTCTGGTGGATTGGTCTTTACACCTTTCTCCCTCGTCATCTCAAAAACAAAAAACCTCTGGTCAAGCACGATAGAACTAAACAGTATATTTGTAAGTACCAAGCCATTAATATACCAATTTTGCTTCAAATAAACCTTCCCAGCTGAATTTGATCTATATTACATTCACCGACTACCACTCTATCATGACTAAGATCACCAACGACCATGCATCCGTCCAACTTAAAACACAAACAACTAAAAAAAAAAACTGATGGCACTCAAGGACCTGAATGAGGAAATAATCCAACAGAAAAACTTCAAAGGCTGAGGTACTCATAAATAATATGAGTAGCAGGTCTCTGAAATTAAAGCAACATTCCTCCGAAAAAGACTCAATAAAAAACACCCAAGACAGCTATTTGAGATTGTGAAACAGCACACAAACCCTCCTATCCAACCACATCTTTAAGATTTACATGAAAACTGTAACAATCTAGCCTGATGATATGTGAGAAAAATTGAATCCAACTCTCCCAATAGAAAAAAACATTGAACCTGAGACTGCTCTCTTAAAGTCATCCTCTATGTGGTCACGCCTCAAGGAAACCACCGATCTTGACCCAACAGACAAGGTTTCAAAGATCAAACCCTCTTCCCATTTCCTAAACTCCATCTTCATGAATCACCTCAAAGCCCCTAATAGGGTCATGCCACCCTTAGGACTAAAGTTATCAATGTCTTCTTTGTGTCTGTAGAATTTCTTGAATGCTTGTAAATTGGTCAGGCCACACCACTGCTAAAACATCAGGATGCTGACCCAGAGGACGTAAATAACGTCTGTCCCATATCCAACATACCCTTTCTTACCAAAGTCCTAGACAGCTGCTTTGAATTAGAATATGGAATATGAACCTTTGAATTAATTCCAATCTGATTTCGCAACCAGCTGCAGCTCAGAGTCTGGTATCCTTCCAAGTTGCTGATGATACACTCTGTCCCCTTTTAAATGTGCTGGACCTGTCAGCTGTCTTTGACAAATTCAAAGATTCCTCAATCCTACTTTAAGCACCACTTCCAACTAATAAAAACACCCACCTCTCTTTCTCACCCCCACTAATATTCTACAAAGAGTCCTGCTAGGTTCTATTTTCCCTCACTGCTCCACTCTATTTAACACTGAAGAACAAGTTGCTTACATCTGGCAACGCTTTATCTGGAAGAGACTATCTAGCTGTAGAATCCTTAACTTAGAATTATCCCCAGGCATCAGAATGGATCCGGAAAGTTTTCGTGAGCAGTACCCCTGCACACCATTAAGAAGTGTCATTAGGCGTTGTGTGGCGTCATCGTCCTGATGTCACTTCTTTCCACGCCAAAAGTGTGGAACCACAAACAGTACTGACCACTGGTATGTGAACCTAGGGCCCAGAAAGGGGAAAGCCCTGAATCAAAAAATCAGTTTGCAGAGCGGGGAGAGTGGGTGGGTCCGTAAGGAATCTGCGGCTAGTTAGTCTCTCTAAAAGATAAGGCGTTATCGAAGGTAAGTAACTTGTTTATTTGATAAAGTCATCTAGCTGCAGTTTTCTTACCTCAGAATCAGTGCCTAATTTGAGACTGTGGTTTCAGGTGCTCGGCACGAGCACTTAATTGTCAGCACCGGCACTTGCGATAGTCTGCCACAAGGTGGCGCTGTCTAGCTTATTTGGAGATGACCATAACAACAATTAATTAAATATACATTAAAAAAAAAGACTATTACTTGACCCCCCAAGTCATTTTGATAGTTTTGGGGCCCTGAAATAGTCCGAACTGTTAGACGTGTAGGAGTGTGATGGTTTATAGTTCTGTTGTTACTAACATTGGCAGAATGACAGGGGCAATGCAATGTCTGGTGCTCCTGACTAGAGCCCTGCCACTTATGTTTTTTTATACAAATGAAGCACTGCTAAGAATAGATACCCAAGCAATACCTCCCCAGAGTTGGGTCTGTGAAAAGATCTCACACTAAAAAGTCCTGCAGGACCAAACAGGCAAAATGCCCGTCCTTACGGACCTGACTGTCCAGGCAGTAGTGTTTGGTAAGCGTATATAGAGACACCCACGTTGATGCCTGACAGATGTCCAGGACCAGGACCGAGACTCTGCATGCAAACGCAGTGGTCGCAGCTTTTGCTCTGGTGGAATGAGCACACAAGCCCTAGGTGTTGCTTCTTGGCCAATGATTATCAGATTTTGATACAGAGCACGATCCATCAAGAGATGGTCTGTTTCCGCACTGCCTTCTCTTTATGGGCTGCGACATACCCCACGAAGAGTTGTGTGTCCAACCGCAACTCTTTTGTGCGGTCAAGGTAGAAAGACAATGCTCTTTTTGGGTCCAGCTGGCAGAGTCAATCTTGTTGTTTAGAGGGAGGAGGCGGAGCGTAAAAGGACGTGGCGGTTGTCTGGCCTACATGGAAAGGGGTCACCACCTTCGGTAAGAAAGATGCTCGAGAGCAAAGGACCAGCTTGTCTGGAGAGAATGAAACATAAGAAGGGTGTGCTGATAGCACCTTCTACTCGCTAACCCTCCTAGCTGATGTTATTGTCACAAGAAAGGCTGTCTTGATGCTAAGTAGTCTGATAGAACAGTTAGGTAGCGGCTCAAAGGAAATGCACATCAGATAGGTAATAACCAGGTTAATATCCCACAGAGTGAATGGGTTGACGAAATAGAGGATTTAAACAAGGATGGCTGATCTGGAAACCGCAGAAATGCGGAGATGGCAGATAGATAGCCTTTTAATGAGCTCAAAGCAGGGCCTTGCTGTACCAGGGTAAGAATTAACAAGAAAACTTGTAAAAGAGAAGCAGATAGGGGGTCAACCTGTTTTTCTGCATACCATGCAACAAACTTGCACCAACAGCAGGCGTATACTGTCTTGGTGGTGGAGCGCCTGGCTGCCAAAATAACATTACAGACTTCGGCAGAAAGTCAAAAGCTGTCAACTGTCACAAGTCAATCTCCATGCATGAAGGCGGAGCGCTGACAGGTTCGGGTGCAGGACCCTTCCCTACTGATGAGACAGCAGAGGCAGCCTGAGCAGAGGACCTATGGACATGTTCAACAGCTTGGGATACCAATCTCTCCATGCCCAATCCAGAGCCACAAGAATGACCTGAGCCTAGTCGTTCCTGATCTTCTTAAGAACTCTGGGCCGGAGTGGCACTGGCGGTCAGGCATACAGGAGGACTAGCTCCACTCTAGAATAAAAGCGCCTCCAAGCTGAGAGCTGCCTTGGAAACTCCAGCTCGCAGAACGGCTGACACTGTTCGTTCTCGGTGGTGGCAACAGATCTAACCAAGGCTCTCCCCACTCTTGGAAGAGACCTTGCACTACCTCCAGTTGGAGATGCCATTTTTGATCAGTTAGGCATTGATGGCTGAGTTTGTCTGCTCTGATGTTCAGAGAGCCCGCCAGGTGTTGACTCACCAGGGAATGCCATGATGGTTCAGCCAAGTACAAAGGCGTAGAGCTTCTTGACAAAAAGTCCATGACCCCATCCCGCCTGGTTTGTTGCAGTACCACATGGCGATGGAATTGTCCATAAACACCTGCACTAGCCTTCCATTGAAGAAGGGTAGAAAGGCTTTCAATGCCAACTGGATCGCTCGGAGCACCAACAGGTTAATGTGGATTCCTGATTCCGCCCGAGTACAAAGTCCTCTGATTTTCACCTCTCCTAGATGACCGCCCCAGCCCTGGAGTGATGCATCTGTCACAGCTGTCAGATCTGGTTGGGGAAGGGAGAGAAGATTTGCGGTGACCCAATCGCGGTTCGTCAGCCACCAGTGCTCATCTTTTGCAGTGCCCTCCGAGATCTGGACCACGCCAGAGAGATTACCCTGATCTTGTGCACATTGGAACTACAGGTCCATCTGCAGAGCCCTAATAGGCCAGTGGACAAGCGTCATAAGTAGGAGGCCATGAGGCCCAGGCAGTCTCACTGAAATCCAGGATAGAGACTGAAAAACCTGCATTATAGCCTGAATATCCTGGACTCGCCACTCTGGAGGAACAGCCAATTATCAAGCTTGGGGAAGACTGGCATCTTCGCAGCTGAGCTGCAACCACCGCCATCACCTTGGTGAACACCTGAGGGGCGATGACACAGCCAAAAGGGAGCTCTGCAAATTGAAAGTGCTTGTGACCCACCATGAAGCGCAGCTAATGTCTGTGGGCAGGTAGGACAGGAATGTGGATGTATGTGTCCTGCAAGTCCAACAATACCATCTAGTGCGCCAGTTCCAGAGCAGACAGGACTTGAGCGAGCCTGAGCATCTTCAATTTCTACTTTTTCAGGGAGAAATTGACAGGACACAGGTCTAGGATAGGATGAAGGTCTCCGTCCTTCTTGGGCACCAGAAAGTAGCAGGAATAACAGCCACAACCAACGTCTCATGCCTGCACCCTCTGTATAGCTCCCCTGGCCAAGGGAGCCACCACTTCCGGGCAGACTAATAAGATGTGGTCCTACGTCAGTGGGTGGCATGGGTGGAGGGGTAATCACAAAAGAGAGGGAGTAGCCCCTTTGAACAATCAGGAGACCCCAGTGGTCAGATGTCATTGACCTCCAATGGTGCAGGCGATGGCGTATCCTGCTCCCCACTGGATGCCCTTGAAGGTTGGAGCTCAAGCTAATCAGACTTGGAGGATGCAGGGAGGTGAGGGGGGGTGGATTGTGGACTGGCCAGACCTCTAGCTACCTGACCCACGAGGTCTGTGGGTGGCACATCCTCGGCCATGCAAGGACTGAGAAGACCCAGAAAGTCAGTTGTCCACAGCTAGGAGTGGCGCCATAAAGCAACCAACAAAGAAATGCTCTACCTGGTGAGTCGGTCGACAATGGATGGTGGACTTAGCTTTGTCCCTTCCATTGGCAACAGCCTGAGAGAGTATTTCCTGGGTCTCCTACGGGACCACAAGCAACACCTGCCCAACCGACTCCCAAATCGAGTGGGAGTATTGGCACAAGAGGCACGTGGTGTTCACCGACCTCCGTGTCAGGCTGGCAGAAGAGAACATCTACCCCAAGATAGGCAGTCTCTTGGATTCCCTGTCAGGCCAAGGGTGGGGGGTTGGAGGGTGGTTTAAAGGAATGCGCCAGGATTTACTTTGGGGAAGTGGATGCTTGGACCACCAAGCTCTCTGGGCTGGAGTGTGATATGAGGAAACTGGGATCCCCTTGACCGGGCCGATGGCGGATGCAATCATCCGTTTCACAGGAGCTCCTCTGCAGGGCTTAGACAAGGCCTCAAGCAGGACATCCAGGAGGGCTTCATTAAATGGGAGAAGTGGTTCAGAAGTGGTAACTCCTGTTCCTTAGTCACCTAAAGCACCTCAGTCAAGACATTCGTTTTGACAGCCACAGCGGGAAGCTGAAGGTCGAGGACCTCAGCCGCCCTCTTCACCACCACAGCGAATGAGGCTCCTTTCTCCACAGCCATGGTAGGAGAAACAAACCAGTATCTGGGGAGGTTGGCATCTGCCAGATCCTCACACCAGGTGTCCTCTGTGACATCTAGAGGCTGGTATTCATCTGGGTACAGAGGCACCTACCACGCATCCCCAAGTCCTAGCCCAAAGGAATAGGGCACAGACTTCGTCCTGGGTGGGCAGCCCCGAGTCAGCGCTAGAATAGAAAAGCACAGGTTTTTAAAAGTAATGGAATAAAAATGCTTGTTAAAATATTAAAACACGAAAAAAAGGTACAGCCCAAGGCAATCTAGCATGAGTTATCAAGATGGAATACAATTTATTATCTCTTGGGCAGTGCGAAAAAATGTTGAGTCTATAACAAATAAAAAAAAACAAGTAGCTACAGGTAGCAAAAGAAAGACCATAGAAAAAAAGACTTACTAGTCTAGTCTTTTCTTAGTATTTATTAAGGAAGACTGTGCCAAGGAGTAGGAAATAAGGCATGGACATAAAGGAAAAAACTCAGAGGTAAGAATTAATTAACCGTAAGAAAAAACGACGGATTGTGTGTGGCACACCATAAGTAGTAACAGGGCAATGGGTTAAATACAATATTGGGGTTGACAAATTGTGCATTCTGGAAAAGTGGTGGAAAAGTGGTACTGGGAGGACTTGCTCCTCAAAAATGAGGAATATGATTCTGATGAGCTGAACATGTTAAAACCTGCGAGCGCCTGTGATGCAAATTTAATTCTGACATGGTGGAACTCTTGTATGCCATAGGAAAAGCACTAATAGTAATTTCAAAGGAAATTCTAATTTAATTGGACAAAGCATGTATCATGACTCACTTGCTTCTTGATCATTTGAGACAGTGCTTGAAATGGAAAAATAGAAGTGCATGTACTCTGTACCAGAGTACCTGATTGTTTTTGAGAAGTGCCGGTACTCACCTATTAAAAGTATTACGTCACTCTTGAGAAGTGCCGGTACTCTCCCTCTTAAAATAAAAAAGTGCCGGTACTCCGTACCGGACAGTACCGGCCCATTTAAAGCACTGATTTGAGATTGATCACATCTTTTCCGTAAGTGTTAATGAAGTTCAGGCATATTGTGCTCGAGTATCAACCTTATTAGAAAGACAATTGTTAAACTGAGATCATGACTCAAATTAGTTTAACTGTGCTTAATAACTGCAAAGTATATTAACACACTGTACCTTGTGCCCTGTTTTAAAGTGAAGAGCACTTTCTTTGATGCACTGTTGATGAAAACATAATTAAAGGTATTCGGTGCTAAGGTGAAAAGTGTGAAATTTGCAACGATAGTTTTACTCCTAATTTGGAATAAATCTCAGACTTTCACTAGATTCACAAAGAATCTAAGGAGCATGAAGGAAAATCTGTGCCAGGTTCACACTGAGAAATGCCCACGTGTACAATTTCAAAGGTGGATAGTTCTGGATAAGGAAATTTGTATGTGTGCACTTAAAACGTTTTTCTCCACAGGGAGAACTTTTTTGCTGTGGAAAAATCCACATTCTCAACCTACCCTGGAAGCACATTTACTTAGTCCCTTGACAGAAGTAAATGTGCAAACACTACTGTGGTAAACTACCTACAGTGCATAGATATGTGAATGCCAAAAACGATACGTTTATGTAGTCCTATCGACTTCACCACTGAGACTACACAAGAATATGCCCAAAGCCACCAAACAGCCTACATCTGAGATTGCAGAAAATGCATCACACTGGTATAATGTCTGTATTCACATATGCACTTACACACACAAAAAAAACTTGTCCTGATTTTCTGAATCAGTTATGTGAATTTCATATGCAAAATCAATATTGAATGCAGACAAGCTCAACTTAGGTGACTAAAATACTTTGGGAATCAGGCCCGTTGTTTGTCTTTTCTGAGAAGGATCAAATGATTCATGAACAACTGCATGGCCCTATACTTGAGTACCCAGAAGTGAAGCTGAGTTAAGGTATGCACACCTGCCCAAAAATGCTAGGTTATCGACTGGAGTGGACATTCGTGATACACATGTTCTGTGAAAAAACAGAGGTCAAGTGGGAATTGGCTGCACAGAATTACATCTATGTCAATCTCACCTACCCTAAAAAAACGCCTACTGAAATCAGGAGAACTCTCACAACATCAAATCTGAAAGAGTCCCTTGAAACTCACACAGAACATTTAAAAGATACTCATTTCAGTGACAGGAAGGCACTCCAACCAATCACATTTCACGACACCTCAGGCACACTCCAATTACTGGCTTCTCCAATAAGTAGCTCGTGAGCTACTTGTAGCTCTCTAGCTATCTGTAAGTAGCTCTCCTGTGTGCAGCCAGCCCTCCTAAATTAGACATTTTTCATTGGTTGAATTAATATACATATACCAAAATTGAGAATGTGTATTATGACCGCGGGGACTTGCTTTGGCCTTCTCCGTTCAATTCGTAAGATCCTCCCCCTCCTGCCCCCCCTGTCCAGGAAACTTCTAGTTCAAGGGCTCATTCTAGCACGTCTGGACTACGGCAACGCCGCCTACCTCGGCGCTCCTGAATCCACCCTGGCCAAACTCCAGCGTGCACAAAACGCCGCGGCGAGACTCATTCTCAACCTCCCTCCCAGAGCCCCGACTACACTGGCCCTTAAATCTCTGCACTGGCTTCCGGTCCGCCAGCGAGTAGAGTTTAAGGCCATGTGCATCACGCACAAACTCATCAATGGGGCTGGACCTGCCGCCCTCAAAGATATGATCACACCTTATAAAGCCCACAGAAACCTTCGCTCGGACAACGAACATCTGGCCACAGTCCCAAGATTCAAGAAGTCGCGCACCGGTGGCCGCCGCTTCTCGGTCAAGGCCGCCTCCAACTGGAACGCTCTCCCTCGCCTGCTGCGCCTGGAATCTAGCCACGCACTTTTCCGCAAAAAACTCAAAACCCTCCTCTTCCCCAAATAGTTCCTGGTTTCCGCCTGTCCTGGATTTTACACTCATACAGCGCGGGGATGCCCTCGGGCCACCAGGCGCTCTATAAATCTCAAAATAAATAAAATAAATAAATATTAGAGATCAAAATAAGTTTATTTCTAGTTGTCATTAACTGATATTTGAAGGAAAACGGCTGAATTTCCAAAACATATTTAAAGCTGATATTTGAGTGATAAATCATGTTATTGAGGTGACTTTTTACAAATGTTATTACCTTAGTACCAGAGGCATTGCTGCTATGGCTGTCACCTATGTAGAGGCATTTCATATTGACAAAGCCTTTTTAAATTACATTGCTGCTAGCAACCACGCTTGATGCACGGAGGTGATCGCTGGTAGTAACGTTGCAAATGGTGGCCGACGATGTAACATTGTCTGATGTGGACACGGTTACAACAGTAGCAACATTGGTAGCTCCAGATGAGTTTCATTGAACATAAGTAGCTCGTATTACAGAAAAGGTTGGAGACCCCCTGCTCCAAATCAACAGCTGGTCAGGCCGAAGGAAGGGCCAGAGTTAACAGGCAGCTGACTGATAACACTCTCCATCAGATTACTACAACGTTTCGAGTAGTCTGCTGAGCCCACAGTAGCCATCATTCAGTGTGTTGTGAAGGACTGTGCTGACATCAAGGAGGAGTTTTCTGTGGGTTTATTGACAGCAGCCTACATGAGGAACAACTGACCAGAGTAGAACCCTTACTTTAGGAATATACAGAGAACACAAATAAAATTCTACAATCTGTTTTAAAGGCATAAGAGTGCTCATATACTTCAAGAGGCATAATATAGAAACCACCTCCACATGGATGACATAACAAACTCACCCAAAAGATGAACAACTGTTACACTCAGTCACCCCTGTTTATAGTGTTCTGTTGAACAAGTCTACCCTAACAAACAATAGTCATCTATTACCTCTAGGTAATTCCTGCTTAGCTCCTTTCAAAGATGTACTTATATATGGAACAGTCTAGTAACAACTACGGTAGAAGGATTAGACCAAACAGGTCCGACTGATTAAAGAAACGTGGAGCAGAAACCAAATACAGACCACCAAAACCTCTTACCCACGGCAATGACAGTACCAAGGACAATGCTTGAAATCAAATAATATAAAGATTGGCAACATTGATGCATGTAATTCCGCTACAGTATGGGCAACAGAAAGGGGGCGGGTAGCTATTAGGGGTTCCCTTTAATTAGAAAAGAGAAAAGCAATCGACAGACAGTATCCAACAAACCGGTGAAGTCACAGGAGGTCTTTATGGACTTAGTTAATGGAATCTGAGCACTGGCAATGCACAAAACATGTCTTAAATATGTGTACCAACAACTCTGCATTCATACAATTCGCACAGCCAATAAACAGTGCAAAGGCAAAATTCACATTTTTACCTTCAAATAGTATGACTTAGACATTAGAGCTTCGTCAACTATTATTTTTCTTTGATTTTTGGTACTTGGCAGCTCTTCATGATGCTGTCGGTGCTCTAATGCCATTCAATCTGTTTATTGATAAGGGGATGCTGCTAGAGCACTCCTGCAACATGTATGGCTCCATGACCACACACAATATATAAATGTGTTGTGGTGTTTGTAGCAGTACCAGCAGCATGAATATTTTCACAACACTGTTAGTGACAATGGCGGGCTGAGCAGAAAGTGAACTAAGCCGCAATCTGCAACAAGATAGTGTGTGTGGCATCATATGAGATAAACCTAAGCTTCACTGCATTATGTATAAGGGGATCACACCTCCTGACCCTGCTTTATGGATTTATTTTGAGTAGATGGTTTACAGTATTACACTGTAAGAAGGATGTAATCTAATAATCCTTGCAACAAACCAATACACTGCTGGTAAAAAATCATCGCATGAAGTAAGAGAAAAGCAAGGCTGTGTAGAATAAGTCACGTGAGAGCAGAGTCTGCATATGGAGAAAGCCAATTAATCACTGATACCATGTTCAATTAATAATAGAGGAGAATCTGACAATTTGTTTTCTCTATATTATGCCACCATGAACAACAAACCTGGAGCACTGCATGAAATCCTAAACCTCCACCCGCGTGCGGCAAACTCAAACTCTATTGGGGTAAGTTTGTAAATTCCACCTATCATTGACACACTATATGGTTGGGAGATACATTTTTCAAATGAATTACGAAAGCTAAAAATACGTGTATTTAAACTGTGCCAGAGGTGTAGGGAAGGAGGATGTTAAAAATAAGGATCGAGCCATGGGCCAGGAGTTGCAGTCACCCTGGAGGTGAATGTCTCTAGCGCGTACATGCCAGACGCCCCCTAACGAGAACCTGTGGATACATTTCAAAACCAGAGAAAAGCTAAAAAGCTAAAGATAAGAGGAAAAACTGCATGACAGAGCAGGAGCATAAAGCTAGCAGATCCTGTAAGACCGCCACAGCAAATTGCGAGTGTGCAGCGTTTGGGATGGCTCCCTTAACTGCCCTAAGATTGACTGGTAGGTGAGTGGAAAATGCCATACAATTCTTTTGGCGTTGGCAGAAAGTACTCATACATGCAGCTCCCTGTTGTGTTGTGTGGCGAGATGTCTGCTCAGGCTGTCTGATGCAGAACCTATGCGATGAGCAGAACTATGAGAAATTTGGCTACAGAGCAGGCCTGTTACCACCAACATGCTGCCAGGCAGCCAAGTTGCAGATAAGTTCCTCTTAGTTTCCTGATGTAGGAAAGGGCTATAGTGATGTCTGTGTTCACCATCATTACCTTGGCTCTGAACACAGGGTGGAGTGACCATAGAAGCAGAGCAACTGCGTTAATTCCAATCCAGGTGTATGTGTTGAGACAAACCGGATGTGTCCATCAGGACAGAGAGCAGCAGGTAACCGCAATCTACCCTAACTCTCAAACAGAGGAGCTTCCTTTGACAGTGACGTGCTACGCTGCAGGCAGAAACAAGACTCAACCAAGAGGTTGAGACACTGGGCTCATCATCTTAAGGTTAGAAGGCGATAAGTAGACAAGGATGGACTTGTACTGTCTGTCCAGTAGCTGATGCCTATGTTCTGTCAAATAAAGCTGCAGGGATTTTGAGCAATTCACTGAGAACTCAAGACTGTAAGTGCTCAACCTTACAAGACTCATCTAAATGGGGGCAACAGTCGAACTTTTGCAGCCACAGAAAGGCTCTAACTGTAGTTAGTATTTTATCAAATATTTATGGGGATGCACTGAGGGCAAAGGGCAACATATTTAAGTAGTAGTGCTTGTCCACAACAGTAAGCCTGACAAACTATTTATCAGCCTGCTAAAGTATGTACTGCTGATTTACAGAGTACAACACGTTGTTTCTCTGAACAGCTAACACCTGGGCAATGATCAGTACTTTACAGAGTGTTTAACCTTTTTTACATGTTGTTTAAAGCTGTATTAATGGTATTCTGGTTGAATGAAGCCTATGTTGAAATGGTTTCCAAGATCTGAATGCTATTCCTTTTGTACGCCTTGCACTCCCATCTTGTTGCTGAAAGGCCTGAGGCCTTTTTGCTTGCAGGGGTCTGTACTTTCTACCTCAGATGCACTATAGTCACGTTAGCTACATCCAAACGAAATGCTTTGTGATAGGAGTTAAAAAAAATAAATTCTGATGTGCTTTTTAATTCAGGATACATTTTATTGTATTTTTAGCATTGTGATCTTATGCTGTGTTGGCTTTAATGTTCTCTACAGAACCGATTGCATATTTAGTCTATCCATGTTTTATTGAAAATATGTATTTTGGCTAAAGTTTTATGTGGATCTCTTCGGAGTTCCGTGACATAAACAAAATAAACTTGAAACTTAAACTCCTCTAGTGCTAACAACTGTTTTAGTTGAAGTAAATTCAGTGCAGGAAAATAGTGGGTGTATTAGCCCTTTCCCATTTTTGGAAGGTTTAACAGCCTTTACGCCTTGGAGAAGGCCTACATCAAATCCCCACTTTTTGCAATAGCTCTTTGTTAATCAACTGAGGCAGAGATGGCGTTAATGGAAACTTAGAGATGTGTCTAGCATAGCTGTTGAGAACCATTACAACAAATGAGGAGTCCTTCAGTGGTGTTTTGGGTCTAATGTAGGTATTGGATGGAAGGACGAGGCTGCGGTGCCGCTGAAAAGTCACTGCAAGTCCCTATCCTCAGTTGTGAGTGACGGAATGGACCAAGATCCTTGCACCAATATCTCTCCTCTTAAACTTTGAGGCAGAGGAAGAGGGAGTACTGGATGGCAGCCATGGATGAAAGAAGGCAAAAGCCTTAAACTAGAAAAGTGGATAGAAGGTGTTTTGTGGTTTGGCCAGTACTGACTGGATGCAACTTTGTGATTTTACTGTGGCCATTCTCCGTCTTGTACTGCTATAGCACCTACTCTGTTAAAGGGATAAATTAAGTTATTTCATTTGAAGGGCAAGTCAATAATTGTGCTTTCTATATTATGTCTGAAGATATTGCCACTCATAAGCATGTGGCTAGTGTAAAGTTCATGGTTAACTGGTAATTTTGTCAGTTTCTGCGACTCCCATTTGTCAAAGTGCAGGCATGAGGGAGGGATATTCCTAGAAATCAGGGTAGAGTGACAGACCACAGCAAGCCAAAACTGAATATGTATTACCTTGTCTCTAGTAAGACACTGCCATATTGATATACTATCTTTCCATAGCACTTGAGACATTCAGACTCCTAGTCTCTGTAAAAGGATTACAAGTTTACCTTTCAGAGAGTCTGCCATCACCACTATATTCTGCCCAGGAGAATTGTATTATCCCTAGCCACTCTGTACTTGTTGTCAAAAGACACGGAGACTGCAAGCCTACACTGAGGTTTCTTACACAGATCTCAAGCCTGCTTGAAGATTTAGGGCTTCATCTACAGTTAACATTTTGATGTGGGACTTGAGGCAGGTATCAACGCATAAATGATCTCATTCTCCAGCAACAAAGCTGTTCTCTTGCACTGTATTTCGAGCATTTTTGCTTAGAACGAGAAATATTTCTGAGAACGATTAATTCCTATTGGCCACTGATAACATCAGTGTCTGAGTCAATCTAGAGGTCAGGCAACCTCCAGCTTTTTTCCGATGAGACAGATGAGAGGATGGATAGGATAGCACAACCAGGAGGCTTATGGGCCAATTAGATAATGGAGTGGGCCATGAAACTTGGTCCAAGGCTGGAGGTGCCAGAACTATGTACAATGGCTGGTCAGTACGTGTTAAGCCTGTAAGGAGGGTGGTAGTAATACCTGCAACAGCACAAAATGGAACTGAATTTGAAGCTTTTGCTGAGGGCACTCAAGGCACCAGAGAAGAAGTGCAAAACTATAATGAAAGGCAACGAGCTAGCAAAGTCACTACCTGGGGCAGATGAATCTTGCACTTCAGACCCAGACTCATACTTTTGATGGTGCTACATGTTAAAACTAATCTGACATCTCTTGTAGAGTCAGCCTTCCATGAGAGAGCAACAATCAATGACACTCCCTAAACCGATGAAGTCCAGTAGAGGTCACTGATACTAAAAGGGAGCCAAGTAGAATGGAGTGTTGATCCAAGGCACTCTTTTCAATGTCTACATTCCTGACAGAGTGGAACCATGGGTGAAAAAGAAGAGCCAGCAGAACGACAAGTTGAGCAACAGAAAGAACTTCAATCGCTAAGATTATGTAAGGGAGCGGTATATTTGCTGTGCCAGAATTCAGGCGCATGGGTCAGAGACGTAAGTAATAGCACACTCGGACTGGTGTAGAAGGCAGGCAAGAGTGGTGCAGCAAGCAGGTGCCACATTCTGTTGCCTTCTGTTTAAAGGATAACTGAAGGATAGTGCTTGTTGCTTGGGACCTGGAAAACCCTGGCCCTTTCACACTTGAACTTGGGCTGCAGATATTCCTTCATCAGCCAGGTAGGGTTCTTCCCTTCACCTGCCCCATGGCAGTAGAGGGAGCAGAAATTGATCACAAGGGAGGAGAAGAGTCAAGCAGACCTTGTTTTGATTCAGCAGGGCCATGATCACATGAGAAGGTTGGTGCAAATTTCTGGTACAACTATTAGGCGACACTGGGGGAGACCGTCTTGGTCATGACAAAACATCACCAGGAAGGAAGGAGTGCTTGCACTGTTGGTGCATGTAGGTCAATCCTTGAGTTTGACAGCTGGCCAGCATTTCCTTAACCAGATGGAGAAAGGGACGCAACCTGATAGTACAACGGCATTTGATAAGCGGAGGAAGGTATTCTTCTCCTCCTCTGGACCTCAATCTCTGGAGACAGACACAGCCAGTCATCAGGTACCAAGGAAAATTGGTTGTACAAATCTGTTATTTCACTATTACAGCACTAATCAGCAGATAAGGATCTCAGCCAATGAGGATGTCCTCTACATAGTGAGGCCTTTCAGTTACGTGCTTCATTTGCCCGCTGGTATAAGTGTTGCTCAGTGCTTTGAATGGTTTCTGACCATCTGTACATAATTCAGAACTCTTCTTCTTAAAAATAAAGTTGAAGCTCATCTGGGGGAGGATTGATGGTGGATGACATCTCTAGATACACAAATGTTCCTTCAGAAAGCTCTTAGTCAAATAGCTGCACTCTGAGCAGAGGCGTCAAGTGGCTCTACCAAAAACAGGACTGATAGGAGTGATGCCGGTTGCTGTTGCAAACTGCTTATGTACATTATGTGAAACCAGAGTATGAGAAGCACAACATGGGCCTCATTAAATCAACCTCTGTTAAACAGGTTGACGAAGCAGTTTTTGCATTCTGTCACACACTGGAAAAAGGAGGCTCCCCAGAAGTAGATTTTAAAGGAGGTATGCTTTATGCAAATAAATATATATGTAAATTTCTCCAGCCGGTACCATCTGAAAGTGTCGGTGACTGGAAATCTTTCATACAGGCTAATTCCACTAAGACTCAAAAGGTGAAATGTGCATTTTAAATTTCCGATATCTTAACACATCAACAAATACTTTGAGTAGACAAACTGCCAACATAGTATGATTCTTTATGCGTTCTCCCTTACAGCTTGGACAGGTTGGTACGACAAAGCCAACTCATAGGGCTGGATGTGAACATTCTCCTTCTACTGTCATTATGCAATTTCCAATTAGTAGTGACATTTCCAAAATAAATACCAACATTTTCTGTTTGAGTGTTTCCAACTACAAAGATCTCCTCTTAATTGATCAAGTTATGTATTTATTGTATTTTTCTTTTTAAATTATTTATGGACCAGGCAACTTCCAGGTTGTGCTACTGCTTTCTTGTCAGAGTGCATACCTTCCATGGGTGGGACACTGTGTGGGGAAAAAGGTTACCACACAAGCTCCTTAAAATTTCCCAAACAGTTAAATACACTTCCCTTGTCCAGAAGACATTCACAACCGACCTCAGACATTTTGGGCTACTTTCCAAGTTTACTTTCATCTTAGTTACAAGTGCATGCAATTAATGTAATGTGAGAACAAAATTGTGCCTATCTTGGTTTTTTGCTTTCTATTGATTTCTATATAGGCAAAGATGGGCCTTGCTAAAGTGGGTTGATATACTAAAAGGTTGGTGTGAGGCACATAGAACACGAGGTACATCCACATGAAGACCTCATTTAGATGGGAATACGTTTCCTACAGTACTACTACATCAAAGTGAGAAAGGAGAGACAATGTTTGTTATAAATTTCACTAATACTAAGGACAAAACAATCACCATGCCCATCTAAACTCAGAGCTGAAGAAATCGAACTGTCTAACAGCAGGTTTGTGAAGTCACAAACTGTGAGCCCAATTACTCTAATTCAGGTGAATGATTCCAGAGGTTTTGAAACCGGTCTGCTATATTACTCCTGATGAAAAGGTAGGCCTTTGGTCACCCTTACACCCAAGACTCTCCCAAACTAATTTCCAAGAAACAACAAAGAATGTCCATGCACACGTTATGAGTAAGTACTGTGTCAATACAGAAAGTAATGGCAAGAACAGTAGTGTAGACACAAATTACAGAAATCCAACACGATTCTTTTTCTTTGTTTAATATGATTCCGTTGCCCAGCCAACACGTGTTTCGTCCGGGTGTAAGACCCACGACTTCTTCAGGGCTAAAAAAACACACAAAGATATATTGTAGACACACAAACAATTTTACAGGGTGTCTCATGTAAACAAATTGCATAATAAGCGTCAGACACCGTGACCGACCGCAGTCACCCAAAACAAATAGAATTAGTGTGACAGATCCAAGGAAAGACCCCAAGAGCAAGGAGTATGACATAAAAATTTCCAAACTAGTGAATAACAGTTGACAAATCTGCATAAGAATATATAAATAGTTACCAGTCAGTACATAGAGGAATATATCTTAAAATACTTTAAGGATCATAAACTCCCCGAAAAAAGGGAATCAAAATTAATTAGTGAAACATGAGCTTAAATACTCATTAGAATACAGCAAGTTAAAACCGTCTCATGATTAAGCGGGCCAATCCTAGAAAGTGCAAATGGTTCTTAAAGAAAAAAGAAAGAAAGAATGGAGGATGAGGAAAGACAACCACATAGTGGTGGACAGGTATAAAAAAGAGGGTAAATACAATCCGATCATAAAGAGGGGAAATCACACAGAATTATTGAATCTTACCATCAGGCGCAACGTGAACAGTAAGTGAATCTAGACATATAAGAGAAAAGTGTAGATCTCAGTAAGCATAATTACACACTGTAGCCTAGAAACTACAGTTAATGTAGAGTATGAAAACACCGGCTCACCTCTCCGCCGGTTATAATTCCGTCCCGGCTGTACGGGAAAAGAAACCAATAATGGTCACTAATTGGACGAGTTACACAAGGGTGAGTAGCCCAAGTGAGTCAGGACCTAAGGGAAAAAGTAACGGTAACTGAGTCTCCGAGTCGCTACAAAATAAACAAAAATAACAAAAATGCACCTTGCCTTATTACCCTAGTGTCAAACTAATATAAAAAGAATATAAACCGCCATGAGAAAAATTAGAGGGGCTCCTGTGACTGTAATTGTAAGTTCGAGATTACAGAAGGAGAGCCAAACTAATCAGTGATAATACAAGACACAAGATATGCATGAACAGAAAGTGAGTCATAGGGATCAATTCCATAGATCTATCAGCATCGTGTCGTATATTTGGTAAGACGCAAATTGCGTTGAAACAAACAGGCATAGTGGTTGTTGTATGGTGACAGTAAATCCGAATCAGTTCTGTGACCACACATTTTAGTTTATAGCAAATTAAGAAAAATCACGCTTCTGCATGGTAATACAAGACGTGGAAAAATACGGCGTGATGATATACGTAAAATCACAAAGCTAGATAAAATATCCACAACACAGACGTTGCATGCAGCAAAAATATAAAACTCCTTATTTATCAAAGGCGTCAAGAAAGCATACATAATTACTAGGGTAATGGCGTCAATGAACCAGGATCCCGTTGCCGTCACTAATGTTCAAATATTAAGTCAAATGCCAAACTCAATCAAACCAAATAAGAGAAACAAAAATGGGAACAAGCCAGAAGTCCCAAACTTGTAAGGTACTAATGAAAAATATCCTCGAATTGCCGCTAAAATTTACCTGTGAGACGAGTGCGTCAGGAAGTGTCGGTGGAGTCCGGTTCGTAAACAAATCGGAAGTGACATGCCCTGCACGTTATAACGTGAGAGGAACAACAGAAGAACTAGACCGTGTATAACGGTTCAATGAAAGCACCAGAAGTGACGGAACGGGAGCCATATTGAATCTGCCGATATCACAGCATCCAACAGAAACGAGTACTAATGACGTTACAATTTCCCACATATCCAAAATCGCTAAAAATTTCAACGAAAGCACAATTCCGGCTCATAACGATGGTACATGTACTAAAAAAGAGACAATAAACAGACAATAAATTGTCAAGTGGTCAGTGCTCAAAAGGACCACATCCCCTACTTATATATGAAACGGATTGTTGCCCGGTGGTGTGTGCCAGCGGGGAAAAAAGAGGAAAAGGCATGGCTTATAGAAATAAGGCCATCACAGAATTAGCAGAGGAGAAGAGCATACATTACAGGAAGGAGCAGAAGCATAGGGGTTTGAACAAGCAAGCATATTGAACATCATAAATTACTTGAGACTCAGATTATTATTGTACGGAAAAAACAGCGAAAGCCCAAAAAACGGAGGAGCTGGCAATACATACATTCAATTACAAACAATGCCGATTCCAGCATAATAGGTCTAGTAAGACAGTGATTACTCAGAAGTGCAAGTAAGGAAAAAATACACTAGTTGAGAGGAATACAGATATCTCGAGTAATCTAACATACGTCTAAGAATAATATATTGCCATCCTCATTGTGTTTGATGCATGAATATTAAACGTTCAGCATATGGTATTAGTACAATTAGAAAGAGCATTTAGGCATAGAGCAGATGAAGTACATACGGCCTAGTAGATAGAAGAAACCTTAAGTAGAAAGGTGGTGAAGTCAAGCACAACAGCACCTTAATTACCCAGGAAGAATTGCAGCTCATGGTCTGTATTAAGACCCTGTTCCACCGCATTAAGACGCATGATCCAAGTGGCCTCAGAACGTCGTAATGCTAATTCTCTATCTCCACCCCTGGGGTGTGGCAGAGTATGTTCGATACCAAAAAATGTAAAGCTTTTATATTGGCCCTGTGCCGCACAGCTATTGGCATGCACAGCCAGAGGGTATCTGCCATCATTCTGTTTAAGTGCCCTTGCATGTTCACTAATGCGCTCTTTCAACATCCTGATTGTGCTACCTACATATTGTTTTTTACACATACACATGATTATATATATGACAAAACGAGTAGAGCAATTAATGTTATGTCTGATAGTATACTCCTTACCCTCGGGTCCAAAGAAAGTTTTCGTGTTTTGAGAGGCCCACCTGCACACACCACAGCAACCACATTTGTGAAAACCAAGTGTGCGTTCAGTGAGCCAATCACTCCTTTCAGTCTTTCTAGGTATAGTCGGGCTAAGTATGGACCTCAAGGTGGTACCCTTCCTAAAAGTAACTTGGGGTCTATTCGAAGTCACTGATTCAATAGTTTTATCAGCTCTGAGTGTGCTCCAATGTTTATTCATACTCTTTGTCAAGATTTGTGTTTTCTGATTATAGTTGGTTATGAGCCTGATGGGTTGCTCACGTATGTTATCAGTTTTTCTGGTCGTAAGTGTATCTGTTCTGGGCAAACCTAATATGCGCTTTTCTGCCCTCCGTAAGGTAGTTTGTTGGTATCCACGAAATTTAAATCGGTTCTTCATGGAATCTAAACAGGAGTGAAATTCCCTATCTTCGCTACAATTCCGTCTGGCTCTCGTAAATTCACCAAATGGGATGGCCCTAATCTGGTGTTGTGGATGTGCACTGGAGGCATGTAATACTGAGTTGCATGCCGTGGGCTTTCGGTGTAGTTTACTGTGAAGAACACCATCAGTAATGTATAGTTCAATGTCTAAAAAGACTAGATTAGTCCTACTGTGTTGATGCGTGAATTGAACACCTAAGGTGTTAGAGTCAAGATATTGATAGAAGTCATGTAACATGGTCTCAGTGCCTGACCAAAGTAACAGACAATCATCAATATATCGCCCCCAATAGACGATATACTGACTAAAATGACACCCCTTGTCACCCCACAGCCATTTGGATTCAAAGTACCCCATGAAGAGGTTAGCAAATGACGGTGAAAACTTTGAACCCATGGCGACTCCTCGTATTTGTTTATACCATAGGCCTTCAAATAAAAAACAGTTATTTGCTAGAATGAGTTCAGTCATGGCTAATAGCATTTTAGTATGCTGCCATTGTGTAGCTGGTAGTCTGCCAAAATGCCATCTCAGAGCTTCCATCCCTGTCTTTGGGTCAATGTTTGTGTAGAGGGAAACTACATCCAAAGACACTAGAATAATGTCATCTTGCCATGTCAGGTCAGATAATAGACTAACGTCCTATTTGCACCGTTTTTACTCTTCAGCTTCAAACATTCACGTATATATTGTGGGCGCCATCGCATTCCGTAAAACCTAAAACCCTACATTAGTATTTCTAATTTCCAAGAAGTTTATTCAGTACTCACAATATCTGTACAAGGACACTACAATCTTAAAAATAACAGAGGGGGTGGGGGTTACCACGTGTCTTCACAATAAGGTAAGTAGTGCCAACTTTCTCAGTCATCCAATGGGGAACGAGTTGGCAAGGTATTGATTTCCACCACATATTTGGTATAGAATATTCCAACTGTAGGCAATGTGAAAATTACAAGTTACACATGCCTTCTTGACCAAATAGTAGTCCTACGTCAATGGAAAGAGCACCTTTATAATGCCACAGAAATTCCTAGTGACATGTGCATGTTAGGTGAAACTATAATCCTTAAAACAAACTATGCCCGGCATATCACATCCAAAAACATACACCCAATTCTGTCCCCGTCCAAATTAAAACAAACTTGGGGAGCCTTGAATGATGAGCAGTTGGTCATAATGTATGATGCAATGTCACTTTTAAACAATAAAATTCTGAAACATACTGTAACAGCTTAGCATAAGAAAGTTGAGATGTTAAACGTAGTCAGAAGCAAAGCATTGCTTACAGATTTTTACATAGGTAACACTGTCAATCGAGATATTTTACAAGTTAAATCAAACACTGAATAAAAATTCAAAATCCATTTGGTGAGTTGCTGAAAAATGAAGGATTCGTATAGTTCAGGATTCGCCAGTCTTTTCTGTAATAAGAGCTACTTTTGATCAACGAAAATCATTCTGAGCTACAAATGTAATCAGTGTTATATCAGTGACCATACCAGACAAGACTACATTAGTGGGCATCACATGCAACATTACTAGCAGTGATTCCCACAGTACATTAGGCACGGTTGCCAGCAGTAATGTAGAAAAAGCTTTGGTAATTTGAAATGCCTTTCTCATTTTCCCAAACCATGCATACCAAAATAAACTGCAAGCCAACCTCACGCTCATAACTCCAAGCTTATCTATGTCAACAGACTATGCCCTGGTGCATCCGCCGCATTGATTCTATGCCAAAAACAAATAATCGAAAATGTTTCCGCAAGGCTTTCTCTCTGCCTTCACCCAAAAGAATGCATGATCCGACTTCTGTAATTGCTCCACTGGCTACCTATAGCTAGAAGGGAAATGCTCAATGCACTCTGCATTGTCCACAGAGACTCCCAAGGAAATGTACCGCTATACCTAAAAGTAAAATTCAAGAAAAATAAACCAAACAGAACACTGTGCTCCAGGCTTGAACAACTTATCATACCACCTTACTGTAACTGCTTTCTCAGCATAAGCTGCCAAACTCTGGAACTCAATACCAGCCGGCATTAAAAGCATCCAGGAGTATATACACTTCCAAAGACAGTTGGAAACTTGGATATTTTCCAACTGTACCACCTGCATCCAGGCAACAGAAAACAGTAATAACCTCAGGTGCAATATTCCGCTTACAATCCACACACAGACCAGACGTCTCCACAAGCAAACTGCTTTCACCATGCAGTTAACCAAAATGGGCTGACCTAGGGGTTGCCAAGTCATCATTTATTATGTACTTCCACATGTAACTGGTATGGCCCACAATAGTGCTAACACCATAATACATAGAGGCCAGTAACAAGTTTTATCTTACACTTATTCAATTCACATTCTACGGGGGGTTGTCCGTCACCAGCACCTTACAGTTAAAAAAAAAACAAAAAAAAAAAAAAAACTACCAACTGAATACGCATGGAATAACTGAAGAGATCTGTCATACATTAGTGGACAATTATGGAGGACTTTAACATGGCCCATTCACTGCAGGTCCCAAATATCTATACATCTGACCGCTTCTTTACATCTCACATAGACACTCACACGTGGGATGATAATAAACATGCCTAACCCTACAGATATTTTTACTTCTCTCTTCCTCCAACCATACCACCTCAGGACCACAACTATACACACAATACCAGATTGGACAACCCAATGCAACAACCAGCTATGCAGATTATACCATAGGTAATACCATAAAGGGGCCTGCAGAGCTGTTCAAAGTTAATAGCATACTGAAAACCATAATACTGTGCATCTGCCACTTACACTTCATCATCCAACACAGTTACGCAAGGCGTCCCTTAACATGATAACCACACCTTGGTGGTCATCACACACAACATGGAAACAATATCCTTCCAACCACACACCCTATATGGTGTAGCATACTACTCAAGTAGGCAAGCGCTTCAGTGCCCCACATAGAGGTTTAAAGTGTTATATAAATGCTGCAATACAATACATGGAACATACATAGCCACCATTACTGTGATACCCATGGGACAAAGACAATAAGATTAGTAATAAGCCTACCAAACATCATATGATTTATGACTAGGGCTCTCAGTTTTACGGTATTTATTTTTTGTCCATTGCCGTCTGTATTTATCCATGTTTATTTTTTGGCAATTTTATCTTTATTTATCAATATTTATTTTGTGTTTTGCGTATAAATGAATTTGTAAAACTGTACATTTCCATATCTATTTAACTGATAGATGCACACTCGTACTTTGATGTCTGTCGTGCTTTAGCTATTTAAGCTGCCAAATATTACATACCAATACATCCACTGGTAAATACTAGCAGTATACCATGAATGTATGTTGACATATGCCTTAATTTAAAGAATTCCATCCTGTTTTTTAATTTCCAATGCTGTCCATCTGCTCAGCTGCTGCCTATAATTCATGAAAGACAGCACAGGGAGTCACTTAAAAGGAGCACAATTTTCTGTATTTATCCACTTATAAAAGTAAATCCAGACAGAAAACACATTGTTTTCTGTCTGCATTTACCGGTAAAAATCCGTAAAAACGGAAAACAAGGACACAAATCTAAGATATAAATATATTTTTGAAATGCAGCCATTTTTCTCCATCATCAGCGTATGAGGTTTTGAAAATATATACATTCTCATCTCAAATGCACACTCAATTCTTATATATATATATATATATATATATATATATATATATATATATATATATATATATATATATATATATATATCCAAGCAAAATCTTCTGATTCAGTAGTCTGGGCTGCACACATTAGAGATACTTACAGGTAACTGGAGAGCTACTCGTTGGAAACACCTGGTATAGCTCTTACTCAATTGGAAATAATATCATCACTGAAAGTGGGACCAGATACCGATGCTGTTGAATTAGATAAGTCACACAGCAAGTGGACATACACTATGTTCTATCAATTCTCCTACAGCTTTCACACCACAGACTGCAAACGTGTGACAGCATTACTCGTTACGTTTTAAGTGCCTCTAAAGTCCAATGATTCAAAACTTAAACGTTGAAGTCAAAAATGTATTTTGCAGAGCAACGTGGAATATGCAACTGTATGTTTGACATGTTTATTTCCATTGCACCATTGCAAAGATCAAGAGGTCCATCTTTAAAATATTATTTGAATATCAACTTACCTGCCAAAGTTTGCTGGCAAGAATTCAAGAAAAGCATCATTCAGGTACAACTGGGTTAAATTTAAAAGTTGAGAGAATCCATCTGGAAGCCTAGATTATGGAAAAAACAGAATCCAATAAGCATTTTAATTACATGTACATTGCATTAAATGGGAATTACATATACACTGAAAAAACCTTTCATTTAGAATCTTATTAAAATATTTCAAGCATGGTGAAGGGAATATTACTTTGAAAATTACAAAGAAAAGTACATTTAAGAGCTCTACCGTGTACTATACTTTACTGAAGGCATCACAATGTTAGTAAGTTTTGAACGCAGACATGATAGAAGGAAAAAACGGATTGAATTGAATGCATCCCCCTCCCATTACTCAGACAGCAAGAACATTTGGAGTGCAAAGATACAATTATTACTTTTACTATTTTTTATCAATGGCGTTGGGTTTGCAGCACCAATGTTGGTGTAATGATCATACTCCTGAAACAAATTCCAGCAAGACTGCAGCATTTCAAAAGAATTTCTTTAAAGCACGTGCAAACTTTGTAAATGCAGTTGCGACACTATATATTTAGTAGAAATACCTGCTACAAGGACCACAGGGAAATGTCCATGGAATGTGTGGGCTCAATTCCATGCCCATAGATACAATTGAGTCACAGGCAGCACTTCGTTAACGTTTTGAGGAAACCTTCTCAGCAAGCTTGAGGAACCATCTCTTTAGGCTGTTCAGCTGTCTTGACTTCCAGAAGTAAATATCTTCACTTCACAGCAGAGACTAGACCAGCTGAGGTCCCCTTGGAAAGTTAGGTCCTTCTGGCATGGGCAGTTACTTTGACCAGGCAGTGATTTGGGGTCTTGCTGCCAGGTTTCTGAGTACTATGCCGATTTGTTGCCTTTTCGGGAGTACCAGCCCCTGAAAGGCGGAAATGGGAACTTTCGCCTAGATCAGTAGGAGCCACAACCATTCTGTAAAAGCTCCTGCAACCTTGGAAAGTCACAAGGGAGAAAGCCAAGGAGATTGTTGCTAGCTGAAACTCTCTCCCTGGCGGATCCTAATTTGGGGTGCTCTTTTGAATGCTTTTCTCGCTTCGGTATGGACTTCCAAAATGGACGTATCTGATGCAGACTGCATGTGTAGGGTACATTAATAACTGAAAAAGTCACATTGTGTACTTGCATTTATTGCAGTAAAGAACATATTTATTCAAAAATAAACACCCTGGAAATCTTTATAGCTAAACTTAGCTGCATCTATTTTCAGTTTTATCAAGCACTTAAAGGTGACCATTCCAAGAATATCTTTAAAGCGGCTCACTAATAAAGTTTGCCCAAGGCCTTCTCTTGACTCATTGATAGTATGTCAGGTCAACACATGCCCATTGGGCCAGTCTGTTCATTTACACGTATCAATTAGTAAAATGTTATTTCTCAGTGTGTTACTCCCCAAAAAAGAATGCACTTAATACTGTGGGGAAAGCCTCAGCACCAGACTGGTATATCAGAAAAAGAGATTAACACTAGATGACACACTTTTGGATGTCCAGACACAAGAAGCTAAATTAAATTCTTACTACTTGATGGCGGGCCACACCGAATTCCGCATTCTCTCATTTCTCTTTCACTCTAGCGTGACAATGTACATATTTGCCATGGCTGGCCTGAGACCCTGGCAAAAACTCTTATGTCAGCTCTACACTACAACTGCTGTATGCGTAGGTTACATGCAATGCCCCTTTCAGCAGTGAAACGCGCGGGCACAATTTCCGAGCATCTTTCTATACGTTACACATCAGTAAATTGTTATTCGGTTGTTCTTCCGCTTCACACTGACCAGTCTGAAATAATGACATCACACCGACCACCCCCGCAAGCTGGGCGAAGCACGCTGTCCCTGCTGAACATCTCTGAGAGATGTCAGTCTTAGGAACGTTCCCGCAATCATCAGTTTCAGATTAATATATTACACTGAGCCAGCGTGCAGTCCGTGCAGCTGTTGTTATCTATATCACATGTATACTTAATAAACGTGAACTTTCAAAACAAAATTGTATTACGATTTGTTAATATGCATTAACATGTAACATTAACAGAGCTAAAAAAACATTTACCATATTTAACTACACTATACTGCTAACAACTCCTTTTGCACAACCACCAACATCAAACACCAACCAACAAACACCTACAGCACCAAAACACAAATAACTACCACCAACAGTATAAGCATCAAAACCACCACTACCACTAACAAAACCACATACCAGCACAAATACCACTACAAAAAATCAACACTTCTAACACTTCTTTCATATCCCTCCTACTACTCTTCTACTCCTCTCTCATTCCTTATGCCTCATACTGCTCTCCACACTTTCCTTCCTTCAAAAGCACGCTAATCTCCTCCACGCTTTCTTCCTTCTCCCTCATACTGCTCTCCCCACTCCCTTTTCTTCTGCCTCGTGCTACTCTACTCCTCACTATACTTCATTAACCCTCATGCTATTCTTCTCCTCACTCACCTTCCCAAATCTTAAAAACTGCTCTTCTACTCCTAACGCTATGCTTTAAACTACTACACAGCTACCAATTACAATTCTAACATAAAGCCACAACATATCACATATATCCACTCAATAATACATAGCTAAAATACAATACCATTAGCAAAGCAAATGGCTTTAACTTAAACAAAGGTGAGACCTATTGCATTTCCAATGCTTGTTTTCTGTGCCTCTCCAGTGAGTTTCAGGGGAATCATAGAAACACAGGTACTTCCGGGGAGCATGGAGAGACGGGGTGCGTCCGATGGTCAGAACACGTGTCTCTCTCTTATCTTTCTCCTTCCCTCCGCTTCACCAGCTTCTCAGCAGTTTGTACTCCTACCCCTGTCCAGTCAGCAGGGCCTGTCCTCTAATCACTGCATCAGTGTTCTCAGCCCGACGTAGAGGCTGTAATTTATGACTCTGCATGCACTGCATCACAGATATGGGTGGCTGCTGAGGAGGTTGGTAGTGAGGCGCTCCTTAATGGAGACACAGTTGCCTGAGTAGCTGTGCTTCACTTACAGCACTCCAAAGGACTGAAGGGTGAAACAGTGTGTTCTAAAACTACTTAATAACCAACAAAACACCAGCGGCAATCTGGGAGGTGACATTGAATACGACATCCGGTGGGGAAAACAATAAAGAAATGTGTTTTGTTAAAAGATAGGGAAATGCTACATTTAGGGAGCGAAACCAAAATACTTCAAACATTGACACAAAAGTGGAAGTTCAAGAGATAAATCAATTAGTCAAATGTTACAGACAGGATAAGAAACCAAACTTACTTTGAAATCGGATTTACACTGGCTTCAACAATGGTCAAAACTTTACAGTTTTTGATGTTTTCTGGGAACTCCTGAATCCCTGCAAGATATTAAAGAAAAGAAGGATATTCATTAGTTCAAACCTTTGTTAGTCAAAAAAGTACTTACTTGTATAGTCTGTTCTTTACTCCAAATTTGTCTGCAATCCTCATAAAAAGAACATAACCTTGTGGACTGTACTGCACCGTTGTGTTGAAGCAACATGTAGTTAAACTCAATACATATTCTCCTTGCTTTCACATCTGTGCTTGCCAAATTCTGTGTGTGCCTGAACCATGTCCCTCAACAAACGTTGACCACTGGGATACTAACCCAACCACATCCCTCTGCTCTCATCATGGAACCAGAGCTTTGGAGTAACTTCTCATTATAACTCCTACCGCTCAAAACAGAGGTTCATTGGTAGGGCAGGCATCTGCAGTGTTCGTGCCCTTACCACGTCAGATCTATGGATGTCTTTTCGCACCGTCGACCATAGTATCCTGTTTAGTTGCCTTAGGGCTTCTGGGATCTTTGACTCTGTACTGGAATGGTTCATCTCTTTCTTCTTAAATACAACTGAAGGGGCAGAATGTCCAGCCTCTGCTTTTTCTTTAGCCTTGAGTTTCAAGACAAACATCATTCCCCACGGATCGAAAAACATTGGCCACAAAAAGGGCTCATGTCCTAAACTGGAAGCTAAAATGCATAATCTGGGAGTCAAATTTGAGGAAGGACTAATCATGTCTGCTAGGTATCAGTATTGGTTTCAATTTCATCTCTTCATCTATGTGGTCTTGGAAAGCCTATGCCCTTTGCTAGTGAGGTTGGCAGACGGTCACCAGAAAAGCTACTAATGGCTCCCTTCTAATTATTCTAATATCTTGTACGTCCGCCGTAAGTCTTCCAGATGTTGGCTTCTGGCATGGAGACAGGCACTTCTCAGTTTAGCTATGCTAACCTCTCTTAATAAGACTTCACTGGTTATCGAGAACAGAGATCTCTTTAAAGTACTCAGGGTTGCCATTCCACTAAGTAAGGACAATTCTTGGCTTTTATCAAGGGCAGGCTTCATCAAAACTAGTCTCAGCCACATCACCAGTATTAAAACTCGTTCTACCTTACCGTTGTTAAATTTAGGAAAACCCGGCCTAAAGGCCAAAGCTTTGTCATTACGCCCCCCCAACTACAGAATGTCATTCATTGAACTATTCTGTTTATTACAATTTGTGCTGATTTCAGACATACTTCCAAAATATACTTACTTAAACAGTAATCTGTCTTTTTACACGGGGCTAGCTGTACATAAAGTTAAACCAGAACGGTTGCCTCACACCCAGCAACAAGAAACGGTACAACTTCACTTTATCACTTAGCATCTCCTTAAGCAGCCATTCGCAGAAGTCCTATTCAAGGGTCCTCAAAAATGGTAACTACCCTCAATCTCGGCTCGTCGCAATGACCAGAAACTGCTGAATTCACCACCATCCTCAGCATCCCAGGTTGCCAGTGCTTCTAAAAGTAACTGCTTTGGCTCCTGCTTTCTTTAGCCCTTGAGCTTATGGTAAGTGCCCTAACTCACTCTTCTTTCCTTGCCTACATGCATAGGTTCATTCACTGGGCAACTCAATAACAAGTGAAAAGCAATATACCTCCAGATTCAGAAGTATGTTCCCTGAAATGACGTATGAGGAGTGGCTCAGTGGACTTATGAACCCACTACAGGAATCAGTGTTTGACTTCATGGTCGCAGGTTTGAATCTCAGCATTCAGGCTTTCTTCCTTCCATATAAAATGAGCGCCTCTGAGGTGGCCAACAATAAACATTGATTATTTTAGCACTAAGAGACCCAAGGGTAAATGTGCGCAGCAAGAGGCATGGTTAGATAATGACTTGATAAATGAATGAATAAAACAAGTAGCCTCATCTAGTCCAATATGAATAAACCTCCCATCTCCTCTTTCGCTCTGGAATACGTAGGGATGAGGAGGGTATTGTAAAGTGACATTTTCTAAAGTCTTAATGTTAAATCATGTACTTTATTGCCATGATGCCTATTTTCTTTAGGCAAGAAATCATGTTAAATATATTTATATTTTGCATGCTAGTATGCATTAATGATGTATCAATTGCAAAAGGTGAGAATGAAAGCGGTGTCACCTTCCCCAGAAAAAAACTATTAATTAAACTTAAAAATGTTATTTTGCAGAGGGAGGCTGAACGGCTTGGGCAAACAAAGTCAGCGGCATGTCAGGCAGATATCACTCACCTTGACACCTCTAATAGACTTTCAGAGGTGCCACCTATTGGCAAATCGCAAGATTCGCCAGTAGACAAATTGTGCTGTTTATTCACGTATTTACATATCAATATTTTTATGTGCATTGTCTAATATATACTTTTCATAGCGGTCACCAACATTCTACTGAAGAGTGGAAAGCACTACTGTGACTTAATGTGACTAATCTTACCAAAAATAGTAGAAGGTTCAACTTTACAAACTTTATTAGATAGTTTATATAAACCAGTCTAAAAATAGACCAATTAAACATCATAAATAATTAAACAGGATCATCGATGAGTCAATAAAAATAATTTAGGGCTGGGGGCTCATTATTACCTTAAGTGATTTAATTAGTTGATATATCTTATCTCACACATTGACAACAGACGGGCACTCAATTAGGGAAGCCTGCTTTAGAGCACACATTTCCGCTAGCTGTAAACCCATGGAGCGGATCATTGTCCTAGATAATGCCAAGCCATCGCACTATAATCTTATCATATAGTTCCACCGCAATATGAAGTTAACAAGCTTGAAATGGGCCCAGGCATTGCAGTACTGGGATCAGGCGGGGTGGGCTGCATTACTGTTTGACACCTCACAATGACAGTACCACAATGGGAAAATCATGAGAGGTACAGGCAGGAAAATCATAGGGGCAAATCCTGCACCATATCATAGGAGACAAGTGCTGAAGATCATGCTAAGAGAAGAGGGTGGGATTGTTGCCTGGATACAGCAGGAGATGTCAATAAAACCCTCCCATACATAAACTCATGACGTGCAATGTCCAGGAGTAGTGTTGTCTAACAAATGGCACAAAATACTCGCTTATTTGGAAAGGAGAGGGACCAAGATTGCCTTTCTTCAAGAGACTCACTAGGCTAAATCTGAAATCTCTAAATTGAGGAGAAGATGGAAAGGTAAACTGATTGTAACTGGGTTCTCCTTGTATGCCTGTGAGGCGCTCATATAGGTGTAGTGGGAGCCCTGTTAGAAAATTAAAAGAAAATAACTGACAAAGAAAGGAGGTATGTTGTAAACCGAAGTATGTTAGATGGTGCTGCACAGACGGTGTGTGCTACTGCACCGGTATACTTACTACCTGTTGACCTCCTGCACACCGTGATGCAACATGTGATTAATGAAGGACCCTCAAGTGATGACTTCAACTGTTATTGACACAAATAGATAGATCATACTCCCTACTATATTGCACAGCAAGAACCCCGTTTGCTACTCACTTCAATGTGTGGCAGTGAAAGTGGAAATTACAATGTGTGCGGAGAGCACAACACACCGGAATACAAAAATATCCTTCTCCTCCTCACCTGTACACACATTATATACCTATACAGACTGGATCCTGATGGGAATTGGGACACAGCAATGGATACTCCAGATAGAATAATTATGCTGGACAAATTTGGATTATAATTCCCTGGGATTGCCCTACTAGGACACAGTGCGGATAAAGAAAGAAAAGGGCCCAAGAAAGTTGAACTGGATTAATCTACAACATTCAAGCCCCACACCTAGAGTGAAGACAGGACAAGTTAATTCTGCTGAGTGGAATATCGAGAGCGGTAAGAGGCAAGGCTGACCACATCTGCCCATGCTGTTTGATTTGGCAATGGAACCTTTGGTGTGCCACTTTAGGATATTCAGGATAGGCAACAAGCCCGAGATTGTAGGGTATTTTCTGAGATTTCTTTTTACGTGGACAATTTTAGTCCTTTTTCATTAGGAATCCAATGTCACAAATCTGTAGGACCTGATGGAAAAGCAGAACACAATTGGTATACTATCGGGCCTCAAAATTAATTGTGCAAATCCTGCCTTTTTCCACTCTACTATGCTACCGCAAATACACATGCATGTTTTGACTCATCTCCACTTCTGTGGGAACGGACAACATATTTTGGAATACAAATGCAATCACTCAGACGCTGACGCGAAGGTAGAGTGTATACAAAGAAATGGGTGCCATCAGAAACTTGATGCGATTCTGGAAAACCCTGCCATTGTCCGTGATGTGCAGAATCGCAGTGTGAATTGGTCAAACTCCCCTGCCTTCTATACTATTTTACCAGCCTACCAGTAACTGTGCCATACTCTCAAATTAGAAAATCAGATGCCATATTTAATGCACTAATATCGAACAATGGAAGAGGCAAAACTGCAATGTACACACTGCAACTACAACTTTCATAAGGGGTACTGGTAGCTCCTCACTACGAGATCTGCAAGACAACTAAAATATATCGGCAAGTGGACCTCTACTTTTCAGTCACTTGAAACTAGATTTGTTGTCAATGGAACAGACTATGGGGCATAAAATCGGCTAACTGTGATAGAAGACAATGCACTCTCAAAATTAATTCTGCAGCCGCCATGATGGTTAAATATAGTTAGGACTCCGCATACATGGGAGTGGAGGGTGCCTACGCCCGGGTTAGCTTTAGCCTGCTTAATACATCAGACACCCCAAATGACACCACCATTAGCCTCATGAGAATTCTATTCCTTTGTGTCGGTGGATGACTTGTACTCCTCCAGCACCCTCTATCTATTAGAGATCATACGGGCCAACATTAGAGTTACCTGCATCAATAACTATGGTACAGAAGACTAACACATGATATGAAGGCTGTGTGCCTCTGGCAGCAGTCCAAGTTCTATGGACCCTTCTGACATGGGCCTCCTGCACAAGACTATATTGTGTTTGTACAGCCGCCAACTGGCAGTCATCCTAGGAAGACCACTGACTTGGATATTTGCCTGATGGAAGGAAAACATGGGCAGGGAATATCGAGATGAGGGCGGGGTGAAAATAACAGAGATTCAACTTGGGTACCTCTATAACACTTAGCTCACCCCCATCAGATTAGGCACAATTTGTGGACCTCATTTAGGATTTGTCCCAGATGCCATGCCCCAGATGCGGTCTTTTTTCACATAGCATGGTGTGCCTGGACCGGCCAAGATGCTGTAGAGTGGTTACAATTCAAATGAATGTGGCACTGGAGGGCCAAATGAGGGTCTCTCCAGAAATGTGTGCCGAAGCTTCTAGCAAGCTCAGGACCCAGAATTCCAAAAGTAAATTTGCAGACCTAGCACTAATTTTGGCAAAACAAAGGATCACTATGGAGATAGCTATCCTACATGTTACTGCTGTTAGAAAGACCGTACATGCCCCCCTGGTGATAGGGGAGACAGCTCCTCTACAATTTATGAAAATTCAGATGAAATGCCTCTCTGAGTCACTACACAGTGACAAACTCAGATGAGCTGGCATTACTACAAAGGAATTATCATGAAGTAATACCCCCTCTCAAGGGCCAAAAATTGGAAAGTCTGTTAACCTCAACATGGGTTGGGTTATTATTCAAAATATTTTAAGATCATGGCTGGTTCACGAAATACATACATAATGTACCTACTGCCCAAAGCTTGTTGTAGAAACTCCTTTTACAGGTCTATAGCCTGCTTATGAACAAACTGACCGTGTAAACAATATGTATTTTCAGATGGCATGAGTGTGTATTTGCTATGTTTTGTAACACAATCATTTCCTTTGTAAAGTAATACAACAGATTTTAAAAAAGACCAATGACAGCATTCTTCTGCTTGTAGAACGGAGAGGAAACAATAATTCCTCCCCGGCCAAATATTTAAGAGTATGGTTACATCAAACATCAGAGAATTATACAATTTCGCTATACCAGATTGTTAAGCAAACTGAAAGGGTATTTGGGAGATTAAAAGGCCACCTTACTATCTATTGTAGGGCATATCAATGTCAATAAAATTAATATATTCCCTCACTGTCTATTTTTGTTTGAGTAACTCCTAAGCTTTCTCGATAGGGATTTTTATGGTTCAAATCTTTTTTTATTAGTATTTTAAGAGGAAAACATCAACAAAATCACTCACCTACAACCATCAGCCGGTGAGGTAAACAGAAAGGTAAAAAAGGGGAGGAGGATGTGAGGGTGGCGGGAGGGGAGGGTGAACTGTGAGGGGGGAATGGGGTGGGTATGGATAGGGTAATGGTGGTTTCTACTGTGGTGGTGTCAAAGTTATCGCTGGCACGACCTTCACGGGTATAAACCCAGTGGGTAGTTAAGCCACAATGTTCACTCCATCGAGGGGTGGCCTCCAGACTGTAATCATCAAGAGTCTGAGAATCTGGAGGTATCTCAGATAAGTAAGTTCTCGAAAGTCGTATGCAAGGAAGTGGAGGCAGGGGGTCCGCATTTTATCAAAGAGAGTCAGTTTATCATCCATAGAGGCCGTAAGTTTATCCATCCCTTTCATGTCCCATAATCTGTGGAGCCAGTCTCCGTAGTACGGGGTAGTGGGGGAGCAGGGTGAGGTCAGAGCCCCATTTAGCAGCGGTAGCTTGTTTAGTGGCACACAGGGCTGTTGGGATGGCCTTCCCTCTGGGCGAGAGGAGTTGGTATGTGAGGGCCTTAGGGAGGCCCAGCAGGACATAGCTTTTTAGTGCAGGAATATCTGTGTCGAATATTTCTTTACCATCCTTCAGTACAGTCTCCAGTATCGCTAAGTTTGGGACACTGACATAGGATGTGGGTCAGGGTGTCCATCTGGCCACAGTACCTCCAGCAGAGCTCTTTGCTTCCCCGTTTCCATTTCGCTAGTCTCTCAGGTGTAGAGTACCAATAGTAGGTCACCTTTATCACTGTCTCTTTGCCTGCTGCTCTAGCGGAGGAGATCCTGGTTCTTTGCAGGACAGCTACCAATTCTTTAGTCGTAAACGATCGCTCTAGTTCCGCCTGCCATTTCTTCTGGGCTGGGGATTTTTGAGTGGTATTCAGTCTATTCAGGAAAGAGTGTATTTGGGAGAGGAGATGTTTATTATCAGTTTTGGTAATGTGCTAATTTTTTTAACTTCATGAGCAGTCTGCTGGCCTTGGGGCAAATATGCGGTTGTGTGACTGTAGCTTCAGTGTTCCTCCTCCAGAAGTTTGTAGAAGTTGTGTAGATGAGGAAAGTCCAGGAGGCCTGTGTGATCAAAAATGTTGCATATTCTTTTGTAGTTGGCCTCCAACAAGGTTTGGAAGGCTGTGCCCCTCAGTGTGGGGGGATGCACTGATGCCAATGATGGGCATGAGAGGCCCTATATGTATGGAGAGCCCCTTTGAAATTTGAACTTTGTCCCAGGCAGCGACCACCAACCTCATTACCGGGTAAATGTTGACTCCAGAGGCTCAGTGTCATTTAAGGAGCCAGGTGAATCTTCCAAATGTAGAGCCCATATATAGTTTGGTCCATAAAGCGCCTGTTCCATTCCACTATATTATCAGTTGGGCGCTGTGTAGTAGTGGGTGAGGTGAGAGGTGCCCAGTCTTTACTCTCCCATGAGGAGGTAGGCAAGTCTACCCAGCCAGGAAAGACCCACCTCCCCTCCACTGTCGTAGGTCAGCACGTGCAGCGTGTAGAAGGTCTGTAAAGTTGCGTTCTGCTGTCTTCCACAGCGAGGAGCACACCTTCAGGTCTAAAATAAGGGATCTAGTGTTTTGCCTAGGATACAGGCAAGCGCTGTTCCAGTGTGAGGCGGTCATGATGTGGAACCGTGAAATTGAGGGCATGTGACTTTTGGATATTGACCTTAAAGCCGGAGATAGTCCAAAGACCTCAAGCATTTGCAGCAGAGTTGGCAGGGATATGAGTGGTTGCGCAAGTGTTAGTATCAAATCATCTTCATAGAGGGTAATTTTGTGTTCTTGGCGGCCAAGAGTGACGTCAAAGATGCATGTTTCCCTTCGCAATCTCCCAGCTAATGGCTCCATATAGAGAGAAGAAAGAGGAGAACGGGGTCCCTGCATACAGGGATTCATGCGTGCCACCAGGATGCCTATAAAAACTTGCTGTGTACATTGAGAAGGGATATTGGGCGGTAGGAAGGGCATCTTGTTAGTGCTGTCCTGGGTTTGGGGATAACCATGATTAGCACCACCCTCATGGAATCCGTCAGTACACCGGTCTCCTCAAATGAGTTTTACAGGGGGGCCAGCTGGGTGCCTAAGTGTTTGTAGGAATTTGCAGTAAACCCATCAGTCCCATGCGCCTAAAGCAATGGCAGCAAGCTCCTTATCCACCCCGATATTCACCTCTAAGGAGTGTGCTTCTGCATTGGGGAAGCGTGCTGTGTACGTGGAGGAGAGGTAGGAGTCCGTATCTAATGGATCTGTCGCTTCAGTGGGGTAGAGGTTCTGTGTAGAAGTGTTTAAATGCTTGTGATTTATCATGGTCCGTGCTAGCAACAAAGACTGTTCGGGTGTCTATCTCCTGTACTCTGTGTTTGAGTCCCTGGGCTTGGAGTTTATGTGCCAAGAGTCACCCCTCTTTGTTACCCCTGGCATAAAATATGTTTGGTGTAGAGAAGGGCTTGTTCGGCTTGGTCCATGTCTTTTAAGTTTTAAGCCGTTTACAGAACAGGGTTAGTTGGCAACATATTCTATGGGAGCTGGTCTACTAGTATGCCTCCTCGAGTTGCCTCACTTGATCCCGCAGGAAAGCGTGCTGGTCTCTCCTAATTCCATTCAGCCTAGCCGATAGTACTATGAAGGTGCCTTGCACCATTGTCTTCAAGGCGACCCACAGTAATGTGGCCAGAGTGTTGGGGAAGTCATTCACTTGGAGGTAGTAGCAGATCATTTTGTTCACCTCCTCAACTGTGGATGCGTATGGGAGTAGAGTGTGGTTGAGATGCCATGTCTTATGGGGGTTGTAACTCCGGGGAGGGGTACTGTAAGTATAATGGAGGTATGCTTGGACACGGCAGCGACCCCCAATGTCAGCAATGGTGTTGGCAGGTGGGAGGTTAGCAAGAAATAGTCTATGCAGGCATAAGACTGGTGGGAGGTCGAGAAGAAAGAGTACTCTTTCCTGGTGGTGTGGTGTGCCTGCCAAATAACTATTAAGGAGGTCTTCCAGCTTCATGTGTCTGCTAACATGTGGCATTGGCCGTTCCGGTGGCCCGAGCCTGGATGCTCTGTGGATGAGGGATTTCTCCTCCTGCTTAGTCAAACCCTGATGGGGCCTCCTTATGGGTTGTGGGGCTGCTGTCGATGCTGCGAAGGGGGTAGTTGGACATAGAAGGTAGTCGGACATGGAGGCTCCTCGGCTCTCAGGAATGTGGAGGTTACAGGCCTATGGCAGGATCATGTTCAGGTCTAGCCTCCAGAATTCTGCTGGGCCCTGCTTCTGCGACATGGACACCACCACTTCTGCTGCGCTCTACTTTGCAGGGCAGGTTGGTATTGCCTACCGGAGAGGAGGCTGTCCACACCTCTATATCTGCTGGGCCACTTGAATTCGGCAGTGTGCGTGTCTCACTGTACAGCAGCCCGCAGAGTCCCTGTCTGCACCTTCAATGCGGCACCAGAAGCCGCTGAACCTACCAGCCAGGCCAAAGCTGCCTCCCATGAGGGTCACCCATGGATTTTTCCCAGCCGACCAATTGGGACTGCAGATCTCGTTGGACGGGCAGAGGAGTTGCTCTGGTCTGCTCCTGCGCAATCTTGGCTACGCCCCTGATAGGGTTTTTTTATGACCCGAAATTCGTTAGTTAATAGTTATATTTGGGCAGGAAAATCCCCCCGCATTGCTAAGCTTAAACTATGCACCTACCTTGGAGATGGAGGATGGACACTGCCTTGAACTGAACATTATCTGGCACCAGCCGTTTCAGCTTTGAAATGTGCGATTTTCCCTCATCTGAATAGCAAGTTGCATTGATTTGTTTCGAAAATGCAGGGAGATTAAAGAGTATGATTTTCTGCCTGTTTCAATCACTAAAATATTACAATTAATTCAAGTTTATTTAATGGCGGATCAAGTGAAAACCTGGATACGATGTTGCGAAAACTCCATCCCCATAGATGATATTCATTCTGTCACTCTATGGAGAAATGTCCACTTTCCACAAAATCTGTCACAATGCCCTGGTGAATGAGAATAGAAGGTTAATTATATTCTAGGAGACAATGAAGTCATTCAAAGATCAGGAAGAAGGCGTCTATTATTCAGACTTTCGTGGTAACTTTATCAATAGCTACAATGGAGGAGCTTTTGTATGGACTTGATATGGGAAAATCATCTATGATTTATGAATCGGCCTTTCGTGAAATGCCCAGGAAAGGTTATTATTGGTTGCTCTATTTGTTGATGACCCCTGTTCACTCCAAGGTTCTCAAACCATGGGATGAGGAAACATGGGTTGAATTTACTAATAAAGAATGGTGTCAAAATAATTGATTAATTCAATCCCAATAAACTTGACCCTAGAAGATTACAATTCATTTATCAGCTCTACTATAGTTCATATATCAGCTCTACTACACCTCAGAGCCCTATCTTAACTTTTCAGATAAATATTCCGATGGATAGATGCTTGGTGGAACTGAAGATTGTGTGCATACACTATAGTCATGTCCAAAGATAGAAAATGTCCGATTTATACTTAATCAACTACGCACAAACCACCAAAAAGAAATGTGTCCCCTGTATGAACTTTTGGTGTTTTTACACATAATGCAGCAGGCAAATGAAAAAACATACCAATGTATTCCAGATGATGTATCACTTGTACTTTAACACAACTGGCAATCTACAGATGTTCCCTCACTGATAGCATGGCTGCACAATTTCAAATTTCAGATGCTTGAAGAGGAAACATCTTATAAAAGTAGTCAACATTAAGATTTTGAAAAAATGGGGTTCATTGAAACAATTGGATCAAGCATACTAAGAAATAATAGTTTGAATTGTGCTTCTTTCATGGTGGTATTAGTGCATAACGTGTAAGGAATAATGATGCTGATTTTGCTTATTGTTTTGTAAATTAACTTGGATTATATAGAACTGTCTGACCGTACTTCAATAAAAAACGGTACTTCAATAAAAAAGTTTGATGTACACAGTGGATTAGTTGAACGGTGCATAGATGCCATTCTACCTGCTTATTGCTCAACAAATGCAGAAACATAATGTTGCATATAATAACCTGTCTGCCTGAATTACTTATGTGCTACCCAAGGACTCATTCATATTATCAAAACATTCCCAAATTATTTATCTTAGAAACCAAGTCTCTTATACAGCAGTAATGTGTGTTCCTTATTCAGAGAATTAATCTTGGGTATATATCAATAGAATACAACCACATATCCATAATAAAAAGTTCATAAGATTGAATACATATAGACCGTGAGATAAGTGTTTGGAATTCTGCTCAAATTTATTGTAATGTCCCAAAGAAACATTGAAGACTTGTGTGATTGGAACACTCTCAATGTTTCCCAAATTTGATGCGGAACAGATGTCGATATTTCGGTCTTCAGGGTGCTAAGAAAAGGAGATCATGATTAGGACACTGTGTCATGGAGCACACAGGTAAATCCAAATATATTTGACTCAGAGTCAATCAGAGATAACTGAAGAGAAATTAATGTAATCAAACAAATCAGTAGTCCTTTTTAGAAAGCACAAAGAAAGTTTTTTTTTTTTTTGGGACCCCCTCACAAGGTGAATCCCGACTTAGCCACAAAGATGTGCCCTGAAAAAATCCTCATAACTCAGTCGCTTCCGAGCGGACAATAACCTAGCAACACAGTCCACACCAGTACTCGTAGTGAATGATTTGAATATTATGAATGATTCCTTGGTGAGCTTTTTTGTGGTGACAGTTATATAACAGAACATGTGTATAAAGCGCACGTTCACCCAGAGGTATCTTGGTGCTGAATAACAGATGTTTCTTGTTACCCAACTCAATGGTGCTCATTTTATCGGCCTCAGATGGATGAAAGGCTGAGTGGACCCACCGCGATTTGAACCTGAGCCACCAGACCACTGATCTCCATTTGGGAAAATGTGTTGCCATAATGGTATATGATTCTTGGATTACCTATGTACCTGTCATATGTAGCACGGTTAAATCCATGAAGAAACCAGTGCTTTTGGGACCATCATATATGGTTTCCCTCTCAGTAAAAAAGCAACTCTTAACATAATAGAGAAACTACGAGGCATGCAAGGGGAAATGGAGGCCTGTCTTAAATAAAATCATTCCATACACACAATAAGTGTATTTATATGATTAAGGAGACAGATAATTGGAAATAATTTTTCATTTTTGCTGGGGATGGTTTGAGCCACCACAGGGAAGCTAACGTTTCTTACTGCCGACCGAAGAGGACAAATAAAAAAAGATCTTTTGTTCACCTGTTGATTTATGAAGCATGGGACTGAATCTGTAAACTCAAAACCTGTTCGCAGCACTGTTTTTCCAGGTTAGAGACCACTTATGCCACTGTCCTGACATCAGTATTTTATCGTACCCGAGATACAGAAAAACATGCACAATAAGACTGAGAGAGTCGCCGAGGTCTGGCCAGAATGTATTTGTTCATGTAAGATCAGGAAACTAGTGACACTTCATATATTTCCATTGCTTCTAGAATCGTGTGGAATGTGAGATGTTGGGGGACTGTCACTTGAAAGAGAAGAAATCCGAGCAAAGGCGAGAGGAGGCGGTTCAAGGTGCCGGTCCTTACATTAAGAAATAACTCAAAGTTTTGCAAATGCCATTTTGGTATGTTTCATTGGCGATGAGGAGAACTCATGCACAGGGACAGGAACTGTGTGGCACGTCTCATCATCTGCTGAAGGAACTGGACACACAGAGAGGTGTTGATGACAGCAACAAAAGCAGAAGTATGATGATGCATAGAAAATCACTGGTGGGAGCCTAGTTGTGTAGAGTTGATCTAGCTCTTCTTGACGGATCCTGTCCCTCGATTTTGGGGTGAGGACATGTTGACAACCAGTGAGGTGGCTCAGTTGCAGTCAAAGCATTGACGCAGTGACGAGCACACAGAGGAAAATCCTTTATAAAGCTCAGTCAACAGTGTGGAACACACAAATATAAAAGTAAAGTTATCAGCCACCCGCTGAACTGACGGCACAGTGTTGCACACAATTATCAAAGGTATTTGCATTTATATATATCGATTTTTAGTATAACTAATAAGAAATCTACAAAGAAAAATATATTTAATAAAATGGATGGGCTATCAGCTCCTCAATCATTTTTGAAGTCAACCAGTCAACCTGTTTTAGAATGGAGAAAATGGAAGGAAGGATTTCTAGGTTATGCTGAAGCAATAGGTGGTAACATTTTCAGGCGTAAAATAGAACTATCCCTTCTTAAACACTGTATGAGTGTGAAGGGTAGAGAGTTATGTAAACACCTTCCAACACCTATTGAGGAAGATGAGGAGAAAGAGGATTTAGATTAATATAAATGGACCATAAGGAACCTTGATATAAAATAAGAAAATAAGACAAGCATTGGTATAGCCAATAGGTCTCGCCTTTGGAACCTTCCAAGTGTTTAGCCATGCAGCACAATATCACCCACCGGGCAGATTTCTATAATGGAACTAGTACTTATGTAAAGTGCTTTGATACCTTCATTCACGCTACATAATGCAAAAAATAATAAGGAATGAAAGGAGAAGTGCTTGCAGATTTCTGAGGTGGGGGAGCGAAAAGATTCACTCTGTAGAGTTACGCTGTGCCTACCTGCTGTAGATGTTTGGTTTTTCTCCACAACAGTTAGGGTAAAATGCTGATTGCTAACATTCTTCTGTTTTGTTTAACCAGAAGCATGATCATCCGGTCAACAAATGGTTAAGCATCACAATGTAGCTATTTACTGAAACCCCAAGAGGATCGTTCCCTTCCTCCCCAAGACATGAGTGGTCTTTAAGGAGCTTTTACTACTGTAGCAGCTGCTTGTTGCCTTCCAGGGTAGGCTTGTTGGCCAAGGCCCGCTCATTAGACGGTGCTGATGATTCCACTGAAAAGTAAGAGGTCACCGTAATTGATTTTGCTTCTGTTCCTTTGTGTTTTAGAGAAAATGAAAGCGCACTCTTGTGGAGGTGGGGTGGAGGGGACGCGCCTTCTAATAAAAGCGGCAAGGTCTGGAAATGAAACCTGACCCAAAACACATGGCAGCCTGCGCGCTGCCGCTGCTGGCTCCTATTATATAATGCCAGTACCAAATCAGAAAGCGAGCACAGTATAGAAAATCAGGAGCCGAATTGAAAGGAGGCAAAAGTGAGTTATCCAGTGTGCAACTAAAGGTGGGGCTGGAGTATGCTGCATCTTGGTGCAGAGTAACAGTTGCTTATTGCCAACCAAATGAATGTTAATTAGTCTGTCGGCCTCTAGTAGGATGAATGGCTGAGCAGACGCGCTGGGGTTCGAACCTGCGGTTGTAAGGTGAAACATAAGATTAATAGGGTGCTTGCCTTAAAGTTAAGATTGCATTATATAATGCCAGTACCAAATCAGAAAGCGAGCACAGTACAGAAAATCAGGAGCCGTGTGTGTAAGCAGAGGCCTTGCTACCTCTGCCTCGGCCACCACTGTCAATTGATTCTGCTGCATTCCACCTTCTACAAGTCAACAGCAATGGGCCTAGCATGACAGCGAATGCACAAGTTTCTCATTGCAAACAGAGCATTGGCAGGGCTGTGCGTGTGCATGTGGCATGTGGAGGAAGGGTTGGTTAAAAAGAATGGCGCGAGAGAGAAGCGGGGGCGAGTGAGCATGGCAGCGCGGCAAAAGCGCTAATTAAACACAGATGGTGACATGACCCCCAACAGATGGCTCCCCTGCTCGTAAACGCAAGCCGTAGGTGGATACATTTACTGGGAAAGGTGGGACATGCAGCCACCTTTGCCCAATTGCGTGCTGTCTTTTTAGAAAGACACATGCAAAGACCAATTGAAATAATGCAGAAAAAAAAACACACACACACGAGCATGTGAAAAGTCCAGAGTGATTCCAAGAGGTCGTTTTCCTAGAGCGGCGCATTCACGCTGCGCTAGGCTCGACCTAAAAAACAAAGTAGTAGAGAAACCTAGGATTATGATGCGAGGACAGTTGCAAGGAGAATCTGTGAATGATTTTGCTGTGGCTCGAAGAAGTTTAGCGACAGCTTGTCACTATAAGGCATTCCATTAGGAAAATCTGCAAGATCTATTTGTTCTTATGATAACTGATAAACAAACGCAAGAAACGTTACTGATGCCAGAGGAACTCATGTTTGAGAAGGCAGTGGAAATTAAATGTGAGTAAATGCCGGAGGACCTAAAGCTGCTGGAATCTAATTCCAAGGGTGCAACAACTATGCATTTAATAAAAAACAAGGAGAACGAGTTGGAATGGACAGTCTGAATCCAGGAACAAAAGTGATGGAAAGGTCGACAAAGATAACATAAGGATCAACACCTGTACTCGATGTGGCATAAAAGGGCATAGAGGCAATGACAAAATGTGTCTAGCGATAGGCCAAACAGGAAGGAAATGTAGACAAAGAGGACACTATGCACAAATGTGCAGTGGTTTATCAGTCTAAAACTACTGCGGTGAAGCACGTAAATACAGCTGGGTCAAATACACAAATAACAGGAACAGACAGTGAATCTGATGAGTGAAGCGTATACTGTGCAAGTGTGTAATGTGAATGGGGACTGGGTTGCACCGTTGTGCGAAGTGATAGTGAATGGTAAGCCTGTGAGGACGATAACAGATTCAGGGGCAAGATATACTTTGGTAGGGAGGAATTAACACATCTGTACAAGAATAAGGTTTTAGTGCTGTTAGATGTGCGGTTGAAGGCATGTGGTAGGAAGAAAATATAAGTTATTGGATGTTTTTAGGCCATCATTAATTCTACACTCAATCTAAAATATATGTAGCCAAGATGGTGGATGTCTGCTTGGATGACTTCAACAAAGGGAATTAGGAATTGCATTAGATCTCAATAATCCCAATCAAGTATTATGTGTGGAAACAAATGTGGTGGTGGGCAAACAAAAGCTGTGCAAGGGAAGATATCCTGAGGTATTTAGTGACAGACTTGGTTTGTTGAAGGGATTTACACATAAAATAAGGTTCCGTAAACGTGCCAAAGTGACTGTACACAAAGTGTGACCAGTGCCGGTGACAGTAGGAGAAGAATTAAGAAAGGAGCTAATCAAATTGTGTGATCTGAAAATTATAGAACCTACGGAGTCGTCTGAGAGGTTGGCACCAATAGTTTTAGCTCGGAAGGCTGGTGGAGGATTAAGTGTGTGTGTAGATTTGAAGGATTTGAATTCAAGTTTATGGATTGATCGCCATCCTCTTCAAAATATAAATGAAATGCAGGGCACACTAGAAGGGGCTGAAGTGTTTCAGTCTCTGGATTTGACTTCATCCTATGATCATATAGCTCTTGATGAGAATCAAAACATTTGACCTCGCTGGTGACACCAGAAGGGGCATATACCTTGGGCTTACCTCAGCTTTGGCTGTGTTCCAAAGTTCTACGTACCCATTGTTGGAGATTGTGAAATATTTCTACAGTGGCACATTGTTCGGTGGGTGGAATTTGGAGGAAAGCTATAAGACCTTGAAGACAGTTTTGGCAATCTTGAAGCAAATGGTTTAACCAATAAAGCAGACACGTGTTACATTGGGATTAATAGGGTTGATTACGAAGGTAATCACTTTGATTGTAATGGGGTGAGGCCAATAGAAAGTCTGGTAAAGGCTAATTAAGAAGCTTAAAGCCCTGAAAATTAAGGAACAACTATGCTCGTTTTTAGGGATGGCAGAGTACTATGCAAAATGTATTGCCAATTTTTCCAATAAAACTAACAACATGCATAAGCACTGAAGAACAATGTCAAATTCATGTAGTGTGTTATGTGTGATAATGAATTTGAGAGACTGAAATATGAAGCTTCCACTGCTGCATGTCTTTAACCTTTTGATACCAAGTTTCCTACGACCATAATGACAGATGCGAGTAATTATGGTCTGGGAGCTGTGCTGATGCAAATGAATAAGGGTAAAGATGGTGCCATGGCATATGCATCAAGAGCATTAAGGCAAGCTGAATATAATTACTCAGTCATCGAGAAAGAAAAACTAGCATGTTACTGGCGAATTACTAATTTTAGGCAGTAGAAATGGGGAAGCAAGTTTTCTGTCAGATGGGACTAAAAGCCCTTGGTACATGTTTTCACAACAAAAGAGACACTTAAAGCTACTCCCCGGGTGTTGAGGATGCTAGAATTTGTTTTTGATGTGGAGTATGTGATACCCATCAAGAATACCATGGTGGATTGTTTGTCACATCTTCCTTTGCAAGATAAGAATAATGCAGAAGTTGAAGAAGAATGTGTTGTTGCTAGTGTGGCGGATGTGGCAGGGGTATGTATTGCACAAGAAACTTGGATGGTCGAAACTGAGGCTGATGATACCTTTTGGAAGCTCTCCTAGCACGTGAAAGAAGTATGACCCATTAGAACGAATTTGGGTTATAAGTTAAAGATGTGAGAATATCAAACAAGAGTTGTTTTGGCATTGTGGAGTGCTCAGAAGGGGCAATGTGTTAGTGGTACCAACCAAACTTTTGGGAGGGAGGTGATTAGCGTGTAGATGTGAAGAGACGTGTGTGGGCATAAAGAACTACACCTAACAGTAACACAGGAGAAACCCCATATAAGTTAATGAGGAGTAGAGAATTTTGTTCTGAATTGAGAGGCCTGGTGCCCTATTACTCATAGGGTGCACTTTCCCTGTTTGCGCCATGGCGCACCTTAAAACAGGTGCGACAGGCGCAAACAAAGAAAGTGTGCCCTATTACATTGAATGCATTGCCTCCAGAGCAGCCACGAAATCGCGCCCCCAAGTGAAAAACAGAGCGGCTCTGAAGCAGCCGTTCCGAATTTCACTGTACTGGCGGAAACCTTCCTGCAGTTTTACGAGGGGAGGGAGAAACCCTTGCGGGCAGGTGCAGTAAGTGACTGCACCGGTCTGCAGGGTGATGTCTGGAGGATTGATAGGACCCATTTTCCCCCCTCCAGAGGGCTGCCATCAGGGGACGCATGGACAGTGGATCACCTTTCCGGTGGCGCACTGACAGTGCGCCTCTTGACAGCTTCTTTGCCTCTGCGCCCACATTTATAATACAGCACGGATGCAGAAGGAAAGGGATTCCCTCATTTGCATGGGGCCATGCCCACATGCAAATGAGGGAACTCCCTTCGATGATGGTGCTGACACTATATGTGCGCCAATGCTATCTGTATTACAAAAAGGGCCGCACAGCGTTTGTGGCCATTTCTGTAATACCAAAGTACCCTGGGGGCCGGAAAAGAGGGCGCACATGCCCGTTGCGCCCGGGGAACTTAACATATTACGGCCACTGGATGGATGTTGAGGTTGAAGTCTAATATGAGTTACAAGGAATTTAAAGAAAAGAGTAGGGTTTTTTTAGATATTGTTTTTGGGGAAGGTGACTGAGTCAGAGTTAAGTCGGGAGGTTTTGTAAGGAATGGCATGCCACAGTTTTCTAATCCCTTCGAAGTTTGGTGTTGAATTGTCAGAAGGTAATGTGTGGAACATTAAGAATGTTGTGAAGGTGCCTGAATATTTTTTGATGCCAGAAAACGACAAGAGACTAAGGGAAAGAGATTTGAATTTGGAGGTGAATGCACCTAAGAAATCCAAAAGGCAGTGTAACGAGCAACAAACGAGTGCGAAATCGTCAAAAAGAGTTGAATATGTATAGAGTACGTGAGACACTATGATCTATTGTAAAAAAATATATATAAAATTGGCTATACATATTTGTTTTTATGCAATGTTTCACTTTTGAATATGCATATTGTTTTTGTGTAATGTTTTACTGTCGGTGTAAAAAAGTTTGTAATTCCATATTATTTGTATTGGGGGGGTTATGTGGTGTTCTACTGCTTCTGGAAAAGGGGGAATGTGGAATGCTGGGGGGAACATCACTAAGGAGAGGGGAGAGACGAGCAGAGACGGGAGGAGGCAGTTACAGGTACTTAAATTAAGAAATAACTGATCTTGTTTGTTCTTTTTAATTACCATTTTGGTACGTGTCGGTTATGCTCCAGTAACCAAGAGCTATTTGTGTGAAAATCTGCATACGTATTTTTATGCGTCCCCGCATGATTTTTTAAGACAATCCTCCCTCGTTGTATAATATATGCATGAGAGAAACAAACCTGAGCGGATAAATATGTATTGAGGAAATGAATGAGCACATACATTTGAAAGCATTTAGTGCAACAGTAACAAGAACAAATATGATCCTTAACAATCCATTTTTAGCTTGACTATAAAAAGGAAATTCATTTATTCCCCAGCCCACATCACATATGGCAGCTTTGTTATGTATACACCTGAAAAAGATTTTTTAAAGGCATCCACAAAAACTGGGTTATGATAACACAGCTGGAGTCAAATATACCATCTAAACAAATCAATTTGTGACAGTAACAAATGAGAGCATTTAAAATAAAATGACCCAAAATTTTAGCTTGTGCTCCTCACATGAAAGGGCACTTCAAGTAGGTATTTTTCCATTTTAAGTTTATCAAATGCAGACAAGTTCCTTTTTAAACACAGCAGGGCAGCCAAAAGATGCAACCTTCAATTGGGATCTGCAACACTGGGAAATGTAAAGCCCAGCGACTCCCTTCTTTACCTAGCTCACAATTTCCATGCTGCTACCACCCACATCCAAGTGTGCAGATTTGCTGATCTTCCTTTCCCCACTGCCTTAAACTCTGTGTCCTGTTTCTGTGTCCCCTGCACTTTGAACTTGGCTGTTTAGGCAGATTACTTTTATTCCTCCCAATAAACACTGGATTTATCCTCTGGCACTTTAAACCATATGTATGTCTCCTTGTGGCCCAACCTGTAAGGAACTGTGTCGCAAGGGACTCCAACCTTTTCGGTAATATGACCTACTTATGCCGCATGAACATCAAACCCAGGCTACTCACAACTGGCATTCACGTTGTAATAGTGATCGCATTAAACAGAAGTACATTAGTGGTCACCATGTACAGAAACCAGCAATGATCACCTCAGTACATTAGGCAGGGACGCCACCAGTAACGTCAAAACATTATCATCAAATCGGAATGTTTCTACATAGGTAATACATGACAGCTGTAATGTCCTTGGCACCAAGGTGATAATATTGGTAATAGTCTTTCCAACGCAGAACGATTTATCACTTAACTAGCTGATCTAAATATATTTTAAAAATTAATCTAATTTTCTCCAAATATCAGTTTATGATTTCTGGCTATGCATACATTTTAGCTTTGAACGCATGCTCTGTAACTTTGGTATACATAATATGACTTCAAGCAAGCACAAGCTTTTAATTTAGTTGGTTGGCCTGCACGCAGGAGAGCTACTTACAGATAGCAGGCGAGCTAGCAGTAGCTCCTAGGCTACTCGTTGGAGAAGCCTATTTGAGATGCTTTCCTGGCTTGTTGGATAAAATCGGTACTTCACTTGGATGGGTGTCAACACACAAAGGCTTGGCACCCTCTCTGCCTAATGTGTTATGACTCCCCCTAAAATTTACTCAGGTGGTAGCAGTCAAGATATTCTCAAGTTAGCTTATTGGTCCTGCAAATCCACCTCTAAGTTCAGACCTACTGAATGTGCAGATGTGAATTATCTTGCCAGGCTTTGAACTGCCATTATATTAGCTTCTACTGTGTGCATCAAATTGTAGATTTCCCACTGACTAAGTTAGAAAATATAAAAAGACAAAGAAGCAAATATTTTATCCCTCCCTTCACAAATTTACCTCATGCTCTCTTCTCATTCGCTAGACTAATATACATGTTTCTGTGTGGGTTTGCAGTTATGCGTTAACCTGGCTCTTCATTCAGCACCTTCACATCTTTTTCGTGCATCCCTCACAGCAAGCAAGAATGCAGACACTCAGTATGTGTCTAATTCCATTATTTTACTACTGTACGGCGGCATCCCTGCTGCTGTTTTGCTTTTCGTCCCCAGTCAAGGTGAAAGTCACATTGTCTGACAACTCAGAATTCAGGGCTTGTGGGAGTACGAGCTTGCTGCAGTAAAAACTGTCAAACGAATTTGAGGACGGTAATTCAAGAGAAAGGAGAGGGACTGTATCTGGTGAAAAAAAATATGCATTCAGGAAACTACAGAAGATGGTATGAATGGGATGGCACACAGCCGTGAAAGGAGAGGAACCTGTGCTTGCTTCGTAGGACCGGCTGAATGTCTGGAGGTAGGTCATGCACACAGAGGTGTCATGACTCATGAGCCACTGAGGTACAAGACGGAAACTTATTTGTAACATCAGGTTTATAGCTTTTGTCAAGGCTTCATCCTCTTTCCAACAGTCACATCATTGTTCACAATCTGCACTCCAGACAACAGCTCTTACACAGGGAATGGGGAGACACAGGATAGTGCACACATCCCATTATTACACAACATTAGAAACAAGAAGACTGAATGTGATCACAGACCAAACGAATAACACAATCTGCTCAAACAAAACATGCGCTGAACCATCCGCAATTGCACCGGGTAGAATTCCAGCCCATCGTTTTTTGCCTGCTTTAATACTCTAGAAAGAGGCCCCAAGCGCGATGGGAATGAGAAGGTGTGGGCCCTGTGCTCACTGTGAGGTAGGTTGAATCCTGGTCTGGGGTTGCTTATGCTTCCATATGGCCTAGCTGTTCAGGTTGGACTGTTCCTCTTGGAACACGACCAAGTCTGATTTGGATAAGGTGGGTCTTTGTCTAGAGTGGTACAGTGGGCAAAAAAAGATTGTTTGGAATGTGGCTCAAGTGATTGCCTCACTGAGCAGACCTAAATAGGTTGAAGCAGGTATGTGGAGGCCTGTATTCCTATCTTGGGAGGACCTGGCCTAGCCACTTTTGCTAAACTATTCCTATTAGCACAGGATTTAGACTAATTTCCATAAAGCGGATCTTTGGCTAGAGTGGCACAAAATAGTGGTCTGGAATGGAGCCAACAGTGATTGCCAGTGCCTGAGATTAATTCAAGAATTCTTTCCATGACCTTGTTATTTTTGTCAAAGAAAAGAACATGAACACACTAATCAACACACTCTCAGGTGACCCTTTTGGTCACATTGATCATTCATTAGACTGCATTACACAGCCACACATACAACATAAGGCCAACAAAGCAGTCAATGTAATTCCGCAATAGTCCAGGAAAGCCTTAAAGCTAAGGCTCACCATGCAGTTTGTGATCCAACTTTCACAAACTGCGCAAGCCTCACAACTAGCTTGAATCGGACATAATGGCTTATCCTATTACATGTTTGCAACAAACATTCATGACAAACATACAAAAAAATAATACTCGACTCCCAATCATACGAAAGGTAAGTCCCTAATCCATCAAGCCTCTGCAGAAATGGGATTTCCCAATCAGCACAGGGTGCACATAAGTAACACAAAACTATGACAACGAATATAACAATATGTTAGCAGAAACTTGCAACCTCGGACTTCAATCCATAAGTGCTGTTACTACCCACATACATATTCTACTTAAAACTCAGAATAAATACTTAGTATACTCTCACGTAATACTCAGTTCCAAGGTAACAATACACATCTCGTAGGCAAGGTAAAAAATAACACAACAAAAGTCTGAAACCGTGCTCAACCTCCATACATAGACAATGCCCTGCAAGGAAGTACTATCTTTCTTCCTTAATTTACAACAACATATCTGCACGCTAAAACCACATGCATGAAGTCAAAAGAATCCAGACCAATTAGCGCATTAACTTCAACCCTACTGAGTTAAACTAATGTGCAATCTCCATTCATACACCTCATCTAAGATCACATGTTTGGATGGACTCGGGGGAATCCAATCAAACAAGCATTTAAACCTCAATTAAACAAAGTCAGAACTCCTACACAACCACCAAAGGTTTGCACTTATGTAATTTCACATATCCTAACATATCATGCAAACATAAAAAACAAGAACTGAATAAATTCTTGAAACATTAGACCTCAAAAAGAATGTAATTTTTCCAACACTAAATACTATGCATTCCAAGAGAGAACTTTAATACTCAGCATAAACAAGGACATATTCCTTAGATACATTAAATACACAAAAGCCACTGCAACTTTTAACATACCACTTTAAATACACAACTTTTCCAGCAAGTAGAATGATCACACCCACCTGCAGACATTACAATACCAAAAATACAAAAGATAAGGAAATTGGTAACTCCTCACCAGGTATCCTTTACTCACTATTTTTATTTTTTTAACTTTATTTCGGCTTTGTTACTGCCCTTGAAATTACCTCAGTTCAGGTAAAAGAGCAAAGGTATCTTCCCATATATAAAGACAGTCTCCAAACGCATTAAAATACTGAAAGCATTCCTTCCGTTTGCTTCGATATAATACAGAACATCCTTGCACAGTCCTTCCTCAAACTCTCTTGGCTTGTTTTTTTTTGTTCTAAATTTCTGTCTCCAATCCTGCCCAAAGGCTACTGGAAAAGCATCCACTACATTTTGTAACCCTCTGAATTGTCACAGGCTCAGGATGTTCCCACAAAACTTTCAAAATGGATTTGTATAAGATAAATTCCCACATAATTCTCCAGAAACAGTATATGTCCAAAGCTAAGTAAAAGCATAGCAAATATCTGGTGGCAGCTTCAAATGAATAGACTCAATCATACATAGAACACTATGCCTCTGTGGGCAGAGTATTCAAATTTAAAAAAGGCTACTGTCTGACATACTTAAATTCCCTTTATTCCACTGTAAATGGTGCCTATACTGGACTTACAGCACAATAGGTTAAATGTTATATGTGACCTGCAGTGCATATTTGGACCACTCATATCCAAGACAAAAAGATCTGCCAGCAGCACCACTGAGCTCTGACTGGGCATCCGTTTAAATCCACTGTAGTGACAAATGGCAAGGAGCAGTGCCTTTCTGTTGGGAATAACCAACTTTTTCAATGGATTCCCCCTGTATTTTTGGTTTCTTTAATTTAACAGGTTTTTGTTGGCCACAGGATTCTGCGCCTATTACTCCTGCTAACCAGTGGTAAAATGCTTTTGGTCACCCCATTAATTATGGTGAAATGCTACAAGTGGCCTGCAACACTCGCTGTGCTACCCACTATAAGACATCTCCAGGCTGCCCTGAAGCCTTTGTGTCACTTAAGCGTGGCAAAATAATTCCTTTTGCCAAGCCTAAACCTTCCCTTGTAGTCTTTATAAGTCACCCCTAGGGTAGGTCCTAAATGCCCATAGGACAAGATGCAAGGTACTTGTAATGTAGGACATGTTATTTCATGTTTTACATGAAACCTACCAAGTTGTTTTTCATTGTGGCAAGACACAAAAAAAACGGGGTTACATTATATCAATTTATGATGTGTAACTTCAGTTTGGGAGCAGCTAGAACCATGATTCAAAGACTCAGTTTAATAGTAATATAAAATGCAACGTAATGGTCAGATTGATTTTTATATTAGTATTTTAGAAATGGTACTTTCAGAGAATGATATCTCTCCAAATGTGCCTTTCTGTAGTGTCACCAAACTATTAATGCATTTGCTGTGGTGTTATGTGTATTGCTACCAGATGGACAAAAGGCTTGGGTTTGGAAGGACTGGGGTGCAGGTGGGGAGTAGAGTCTAGCCCCTTCTTGCGCTGCCCAGTCACTGGCAGATGTAGCTCACAACTAGACCTGCCTCTCTGTTTTATAGTTCACTTCACTCAAAGCCCAGCAGAATGGTGGAGCTGCCCCAGAACTGGCTGGAGTGATCACAAGGGAAGGTCTGCCCATTAACATATCCACACATCTGAGTGTGCACAGGGGCCTCTGATTGGGGGAAGAAGGGTTCTGCCATGGTGGATTTTGGTAGAGAAGAGCACTGTGGGATAGTTTACAGTAAAACACACATGACATTCTTCAAAAAAAGGTAGGATGACTCCTGGGAACTTTTACCTCATTGGTTAGGGAGTGGCCAGGAGTTTCCCTCATCCACAGGCTGGCACGGAGCATAAAAATGGCATCCACAGTATCCATGTCAGAACACCCTTGGCCCGTTAAAAATCAGAAGAAGACATTGAAAAGCCTTAAGCAAGATTGGACCTCCTTGCCCTGAACTCAGGCCCCCAAAAGAGACTGCCACAGTCAATTCCCTGACATCCTGTTTGAGCTACAGGGATTCTACAAGCTTCCAGAGGTCTTTACTGCAACAGCTCAATGGATCAGTTCCAACTGGACCTGTCCTGGACTCTGCTGGAGTGAGTCTTGACCCTCAAGTTCTGTCAACAGGGTCCTGGACCCTTGGCTGGTGTCAAAGCGTACTCCTCTTATTGTTTCCTGAAACCTGGGACCTAGAAACTTTGACACCTTTTTGTTCTAAGACCTGACGGGGGACAACTTGCCAAGCCTATCCGACAAAGGTGCATAGTGGTTAGGCCAAAGATTCAGGTTACTCCCACTCCGCTGCAACAAATCCAATCCAGAGGGACTTCACAGAGACTATGTCCTCCCTTGTGGAGCCTCTTAGACTACAGTTTGCAGCCTTGCTCTGCTAGATGAATCCAAGCTTCAAAAATGTGACTGAGTCTTAAGGTAGAAATCTTCACCAGGTGAAGGTGCAAAAAGTATCTAGCAGACAAGTAACTTTTTTGGGCTCAGAGTGGGAGAAATTTAAATTTCTCCCACTCTGCGCTTTCCCACCAAAAGTCAACAGCTTCACCGAGACCTCGTCCAGTGGCTACCCGATGATAAGTCCTCTTCGGCCACAGCCTGCTGAGGAATTTTGACTTCTATTCCAGAGACTAAGTCCAAAGGTAAAACTTTTAACCAGGACGAACCTGGTCCAGTATCTGGCCCACGCTCTATTGCTGTCAGGCCCCGATCATTACAGCGCCTCCCGAGGCCAACAGAACTACATTACCCATGAGCCTCCGAGACCCACAGGATATAGGAAGCGCGGGCGCACAGGAAGTTGCGCGTAATTTTGAACTAGGAATTTGCACTCTTCCTCGGCGGTGAGCGGAGGAGGGAGGTAGCGGAGCGCCGTCCGGACTACGGCATGGAACTTTGACAGACTGGGAGGAAGACGCGAGCGGTCATAAGAGCGGACAGACCGTGAGTACGCAGCTTAGCTTATGCTGCGGGACCGACTTACGTTTACCGAGTGTGTCTCCTATCGAGACACAAACAGGAGAGTTGCTGGGCAACTCTTTGAGGATAACTGCATCAACTGCCAGGTGAGCGAACCGCGGTTGGGTGCCGAATTAAACAGGAAAGTCTCGGGGTGTGAGCCAACGAGAATAGGAACATCGGTGAAGGAACCGGGTGTTCGCCGGAGAACGCCGCCGATTGTAATATCGTCGCCACATCACCGGAAAGGAAAAACCTAAATTGCCATTTCGCTTTGCGGGGAATATCCGAGACACAGGTGCAGGTGAAAAAAGGCCAACCTGGGATTATAAGGGCTAAGGAAGGGAATACGAGGGAAATCACTCAAGACAAAGGGGGTACAGTGTTTGGAGAGCTTCTTTATCTCTAGTGGAAACTTATGTTTTTGGTTCTTTTGGTTCGAGACAGTTCATACTCACAGGGAGTCGCAGAAGGAGGTCCGCCACCACGAACAAGCCATATATGTAAGGGTATACAAGGAGTAGGCTTGCTAGCGTTGCGTATGACTTGTTGAACTTAATGTGCGTGACAACATTTGTCTTCTTTGCTTAATAGGTCTGAAGAGGGTTTAGGCGAGTCGGCTGTGTTCAGGTGTTGTGGCTTTTTGGTTGATGCAGGTACATATACTTCTTAGCGAGACCATACTAAGAGTAGTGGTGATTATTGTATTTTATTCCTGTCTGTTTTGTTGTTGCAGGTCCTTTTGTCCACTGCTGTCCCTTCCCTTACCTTTCCCCCGCCTGATCTTTCGCACACCCAGTTCCCTTTAGTGGTTGGGTGTGGGTCATATCTGGAGGTGGACCATTTTCTGCTGCAACCGGATCCTGCGAAGCTGGGCTTGACAATTGTAGTCAGCCTTAACTTTTATTTTTGTCCCAGTGAAGTGCAACTAGATGACTGTGGTTGGAGCTTAGCACTTTTCGGCACTATTTTGAGCCTTAAACTGTATAATGTCATTGCTCTGGTTCTACTTTTTCAATTTTTGACATTTTGGTGTCATTTTTTAAAAATAAAATATACTTTATTTTTCCAAATTTGTTTTGGGGTTTCCTATGTTGTGGTTTCACTTTATTACTATTTGAGTACTGCATAAATACTTTATACATAAAGTTAAGCCTGACCGCTTCGATTCGGAGTTACAAGAGGGTTAAGCACAGGTTTATTTAGTGACTTTTATGGTTCACCCTGACATGGACTGTTGTTAATGTTATGATTATTATTTGAGGCGGGTACAATCCATCCCCCAACTAATACTCCAATTCCATACACTTGCCATGTAGGAAAAGCCTTTTTTTTAATATATTTATAAGTCGCCCCCAAAATGTGCCTCACTAGGTGGGTCTTGCCAGGCTTTAGTGTGAACAGACCATGATGTAGATTCAAATCTTTACTTCCCATCTCCACTTATGGAAATGCTAGATAAATGTATCAAAGTCATTGCCTACTTCATATTAAAAATCTGATTTAATGATGAAATCCAATGTTTTTGTAATTGAAATAAAAAAATACCTTTCTAGAAAAAGTACTTTAGAGTGCCTGAGCCAGAACTGGCGTGAAATTAGCTCTACCACATCTCACACTTTCAGGGCTAGAAAACACATCCTTGGCTGGGAGAGTTAACGACTCTGGCTTGGAGGCCAATAGCCACCCTCTGAGCCCAATAAGAGCAAATGGGAAGTAAATGCTGACCGCTTACCAGGGTTTAGCCAACTAGGAATGGACAGCAACAGTTAGTTGAATGAACAGCAGCTATAGCAATAACTGTTGACTTCGAAATGCCAAGGAGGGCTTCTCCTATTCATTCCCAGGACCCTCATGGACAGTCAAACTCCAGTCACAGTTGGGAACCAGAGACTCCTGGGTAATTTTACAGTAAGGCAAAGACAAAGTGCTGCACAGGGAGGTGGAGGTACTGCGTGAAAATGGTTAGGATTGGGTGGAAGAATTTCTCTAATCACTGACTACTGCATAGGACAAAGTTGGTGCCTCAACCACCACCACCTCAGAACATTCCTGCGCCTGGGAAGACTACACCTGAAGAAGAAAGCCCTGCGGGAAGACTCTACATACTGGAATAAGAGTTTTATCAAGTTGGTATGGTGACCCTCTCCCAAACAGAATTCCGTTCCCAACAGCTACTTGCATAAATCTACGTAAAAGTGTGCTCCAAATACAATCCTACATTGTTGAAAGTCAGCTTGTGAAATTGAAACCATGACATTTCAATTGACTTTTTTAAACTCAAAAATATACTCGATTTCGTTTGCACTTTTAAGAATCGAAGTGAAAGACCACATTTCTCCTAAAAACTTATAATTGGAAACAAAACAGTGCTCAAGAGGCTGTGAAAAAATTAAACGTATTTGTGAAGTTCAATTTTCTTTGCATCCAACAACATTTATTTGAGATTCTTATCTGACCAGCAGAGAAAATAAGTTATCAACACACAGCGCAGACAGTGCTCTCCGCAGAGGGTGCCGGGTCTAAAATTTGAAGTTGCTTCCTGCCAAAAGTCCTGTTGAGCAGAGGAGGAGAGCGGTGCCAGCAGGCCCGGAGCTCAGCGCGCGCACTGCTCGCCTCAAGGAAACTATCAGAGGGACTTGTGTAAACTTTTCAACCAAGCTTCTTACGATCATCCATAAGACAAATAAATCACAAATATAGAAGCGTTTGCTATGAAGGAGCACACTTACTGTAAACGTGCTCCGAGGAGCAGTCCAGTAAAAAGGCCGGCACCCAAATATGGCAATGTTCATGCGCCACGCTTTGCGCGCGCGCTCGAGAGCCTGCAGCGACCTTGACTGTCCCCGTGCCCGGCGCAAAGAGCATCTTTGGCGGCAAATGAGTCCGCACGTGCCGACCACAGCTGTGCGTCGCATCTGAGGCGAGGCTGCTCAGTTTAGCACCTTCAGGTTTAGACACTTCCCATGCCACAGCGTGTGATGTCAGTGGGAATGTGTTGTTCTCGTCACATGAGTTGGAATCGCTTACATGTATGCGGGTCATCTTCCAAACTTTTTTCCATGCCTGCAAGGCCCTTTCCCTGCACCTCCCTGACACTCCCTTCTTTAAATAGGTTAAGTCAATGGCGTTCGCTTCTTTCCAAGTATGAGGTTATTTAAAGTTGGATATGTTGTGGGCCAAAATACCAGCGTAAATAAATTCCTGCAGAAACGGTATAAATAGAGAAAAGAGATGGGAATAGTAAATAATTGACAATCACGAGTCATAAATAAACTCATGCAGCCACAAAAATGACAATTTCAAAGGATACGACTTTTTATATTAAAATGTCTGTTGGGGAAAAATGTTTGATTACCTTGAATTTGCTTTACAATAAATAAAATGGCTCGTACGGTGGGTTCAACATCCACCGGTACAAGGACACAACATCGGTATCCATCCTTGGCTGGTCTGCTGCTGAAAATATAAATGAGGTCAGATCATGGAAACTCTCCCCGCGTCTAGGCCTGTCGCTGAGACCGCGCAGGGATCAGACATCTAATGAGGCAAACATAGCCGGTGACACCAACAAAACCTGATCTGGGTGACGTTCACGGGAGCCAATGGAATTGTAGCGCAGAGAACTCCCATCCACTGTGCAATAACAAAACGAAATCCACTGAAATGGTGTGATGACACTGAACGTCGAGGGATGTGGAGGGAAATGTCACTGGTGTGAGCCAGGGGCCAGGGCTTACCCGCAGACTAACAGGACAGCCATTAGGGCAAACATATACGATGGTAGGAGAGTTTATGGCTTCCATGCCCAACTTTTTTTATTACCATCCCAAAAAGTCAAGTGAGAGTTTGAGTGAAAGAAAAAAAGATGTGGATGCTGAACCTGAGCCGCATGCTCGGAAATAAATGCTTCCCAGTGCCATCAACAATGGGAGCCTTCAGTAAAATATATCTTGGAACTTCTAAGTCGAGTTCAGTGTGCTTTCTAGAGATTGTTCTAATCTTTACTGTACTTCCTGCTTCTCCTTTGCAGAAGTTAAACGTTAAGGGGACGAAGAAAAGAACAAAGTTGCATTTAACCACTCACAATCAGTGCACAATAGCTGCACACTGCACACTTCCATTAGGAAAATAGATGAAAGACGCTCTCTCCGAAGCCACAGACATCCTTCTCTCTAAAGGGTGACGGGCACTGCTCACTGCAGCGCCCCCCACCATTCCATGCTAAGAATAACAAAGCCTGAACGGCAGCCAATCAGGAGCTCTGGAGGGATAATGCCAGCTATTAGCGAGCGATTATTAGCAATCAGTCATTCGCCGTTTCTTATGACAAGGCGCGCCTCTGCCACTTGTCTCTACAGCCACGCGGGTGCTTCAGAACTGAAGGTCAGTGCAAAGAGGGGCTGGGACTGAGCGCCCGTTATTAGCGGAATGAATGAGAACTGCAGGCACTCTCTGGCGATTCCAATCACAGGCTGCAGGAGAGCCCTCACCAGACAAATGCTGGCCGTGGCAGCGATGAACAGGCACCGAAGCCGGACGGTGGCCAGCCTGAGGAAGGACTCACCGTTCTTGCTGATGTCCAGCTCCCGGAGGTTGATGAGGTTGGCGATGGACGCGGGCAGCGCCGTCAGATCGTTGTCCGGCAGGCTCAGCTTGTGCAGACACTGGCAGTTAAAGAGTTGCTGTTGAAGAACACACAAGAGGCTGTTAGCACGCGCTTCTCTGCGCTGTCTTTATTCACGCACGCACGCACATGTATTACAACAGTATTTGTGAGCACACGAGGCAGGTACATGGCAATGTTCTTCAGTGTCAGTGCATATACTTACAATACGGGAAACGTTAAAACTACAGTTAATCTTGAGTTTTCGTTATGCCGCACAATTCCAGGGCCCCTGACTATAAATAACAAACAAGTGCAGCTCAGTGAACAAACTACTAACTGAATATACATTTTCTTCTGCACATTTAAGGTAACAAACTATGCTGTTACCACCGTCACATTTCCTTTATATACATCCTTTACTTTTCTATCGTCTTACAAGCGTCTATATTTCTTTTATTTCATCTATTGCACAACATTTGAATATTTCACCCTTTTATTAATCATTTTAGAAAAATCAAGCTGTATTAAAACATGTCTTTATCCTTAATGCATAAAGTCCTTGTATAATATTCATAGGCAAACCCCTTGTTTTGGTGTTGATTAATCATAACATAAGTAAGTCACCTATAGGAAAATGGAAAGGTAGACGACTCATTTAAAGGAAATATGACAACATGGCAGCGACATTGAACGCGTTACCTCTCCAGAACAATAATAATCTATTCTCAAGAAGAATTTGTTTATATCATGTACTAAGATCATGTTCCTACAGGGTTGACTGGCACCCCTATATACTACTGTAGGATTTAAAACACCCGGAAATTGACTTATGTGGCGATGGTGAAAATGCAGGTGACACCGCACTTCACAATGGCCTCTACAACTGATGTGCTAGGCCTTATTCACGTCAACAGGAGATTAAGGCCGAGTCTTTATTTGGGAAATTAAATACCAGCTTGACAGAAAAATGGGTTTAACAGTATTAACCAAAACCATAGCAATATACAGGAATTTTGGAGAAACAAAATCTGAATCTGTAGTTTCAAGCCACGTGTACTTTGGGTCTTGGGTCAAACGCTGGTTCGGGCAGTGAGTGTAAGGTGCAATGCCATTTACAATTAATGAATTGGGGTCCCCGTTTACACGCCTGTGCACTAGAGATGGCGAAGTCAAGCACTTAGAAACTGCAGCCCAATTTACCACAGTAAAAGACACACAAAGGCAATGTTCAGTCAAAGTAATACATTTTAAAAGATGCAGAAAGGCAAAATGCAGCACCAAAAATGTTACGCATCTGGAAAAAAAAGATGCTCAAGCCTTCTGGAGCTAAAGCACCAATACAAATACTTTAATAGAATTTTTATGCTAGTTGTTTTTTTCTATAACATGGCTCCGTGTGATCAAATACATATCAAAGGGGTCGAGGGTGCTTGGAGTCTTTTCAGCCACTCAATGTGCTCTCAGGTTTACTACGGTTTATTACCAGCCAATGGGAAAAAAAGCGGGCTACAAAAATACACAGTGTAAGGTTATGCATACCCACTGCCCTAGATGCCAAAGGCATGTTCTCTCAATAATTTGGAGTGGAGTAATGATTATGATACTTACCCTGTAAGCATCTGTTCATGGCATGTAGTGCTGTAGAATCGCATGCTTTGCATACTCCTGCCATCTAGTGTTGGCTCCGGATGAGTGCCAGTTGTTTTTCTCCAAAGAAATCTTTCAAGTCACAAGATGGAGTGACTCCTCCTCTTGGTGATAATGCGCATGGGCATCGACTCCATTGTTAGATTGTCTTCCCACAGGCGGGCGAGAGTGGAGTGTAAGTGTAGTGAAGAGATGTCCATGCATAGCAATAGAGGTCAAGGAAACTGCAACAGCAACAAGTGTTCAGAGGGGAGGGTGGGCGCATGTGAATCTACAACACTACATGCCACAAACAGATGTTTAAAGGGTAAGTAACATAAGCCATTCATGGCATGTGTAGCTGTAGATACATATGCTATGCATAGACTATAAAGCAGTACTCCCCAAACTGGTGGCAATCTCTGGGTGTTGCAGTTGTTTGAAAGAGTGTACATAGCACTGCCTGTCCTAGATTAGCTTTTTGGTGTGCTAGAACATCCACATAGTAATGCTTTGTGAAGGGGTGTGGTGTGAACCATGTAGCTGCTTTGCAAATGTCAGCTGATGGAATATTTTCCAGGAAGACCATAGTAGTCTCTAGTTTACAAGTTGAGTGAGCTCTAGGTGGTGTTGGTAAAGAAATGTTGGCTTTAATGCAACAAGTTTGAATGCATTTGTCTATCCATCTGGCGATTCCAGATTTGGATAGAGGCTTTCCTTTTTGTGGTGGTGAGAAGGCCATAATAAGGTGCTTTGTTTTCCTAAAAGCTTTTGTTCTGTAAATGTAGTACATGATGACTCTTTTGACATCTGATATATGTATAGCCTTTTCTGGAACAGAGTCTGGTGGTGGGGAAAAAACTGGCAACTCAATTGACTGGCTGAGATGAAAATGTTAGGCGACGTCCGGGAGGACATTTTGATTGGTGCGAAGGACCACCCTATCTCTGTGGAGTTGTAAGAATGGTTCTTCTAAGGTTAATGGCTGGAGCTCAGTAACATATCTAAGTGATGTAATGTCAATAAGACATGCTAGCTTCCATGACAGAAATTGGAGGAGGCAGTTATGTAAGGTTTGGATGGAGGTCCCATGAGTCTTGTGAGAACAATGTTAAGATTCCATGAGGGCGCAGGTAGAAGCCGAGGTGGAATCGCCCTTTTAAGCCTGAAGGGCTTAATAACAGGAACTTTGAATAATGAGAAGTGTTGTCTGTTTTGGAGATAGGCAGCTGTTGCTGCAAGGTGTAATCATATGGATGTGAAAGGGAGGCCAGAGAACTGTAAATGCAGCAAGTAACAGATTATGTTTTGTATAGTGGCATTGAGTGGATTGATGTGTTTATTGTGGCAGTAACAGACAAATCTTTTCCACTTGGCTGCGTAGCAGGCCCTTGTTGTGGGTTTACATTTTCTGTGAAAATGGCCATACATTCTGGTGGAAGATTGAGAATTACCACAGGAGCCATATCGCTAAGTTTAGTGATTTGAGAATTGGGTGCCTGATTTCTCCATGTTTCTGAGTGAGAAGGGCCAGCCTGTTGGGCAGGTTCTGGTACGGAACCACTGAGAGTTCTAGTAGCGTCGTGACTATGGCTGGCACGCCCATGTAGGGGCTACTAGTATGAGAGATGTTTGCCTGAGTTTCGGAACCTGAAAGGGAAGGAGAGGGGGGAAAGCGCAGGCAAATATCCCTGACTAATTCATTTATAGAGCATTGCACTTGGATAGTGCCTGTGGGAACCTGGAGGAAAAGTCTGAGCATTTCACGTTGTCCTTGGTTGCGAACAGATCTATTTGTGGAAATCCCCATTTGTGAAAGTAAGGGAGGAGTACTCCTGTTGTATTGGGATATGATAATCCTAGGTTTGTGTTTAGCATTTCCCACAGATAAGGGTGTTTTTGCTGATGTTGAAGGTGAGATTTTGTGGGATTGACAGTGACTCCCAGGTGGTGAAGGAGATCTTTGGTAGTTTGCGTGAATTGCTGGCATAGATGAGGAGTACGGTCTTTGATAAGACAGTCGTCGAGATAAGGGAAACCATGGATGTGTTGTCCGTGCTGATGTCTGCTACACCGGCTAAACACTTGATGAATACCCGTGGTACAGTAGTGATTCCGAAGGGTAGGACTTTGAATTGGTACTGTTTCCTGCTACCACAAACTTGAGGTATTTACAATGAGCTGGGTGTATTGGAATATGGAAATAGGCATCATTTAGATTGAGGGCTGTGAGAAAGTTGCCTTGTTGAAGGAGTGGGATCACATCTTGGAGTGTGACCATATGAAAGTGCTGACACGATGTAGTTGTTTAGGGGCCTTAGATCTAGAATAGGCTGTAGAGTTTCGTCCTTTTTGGGGATTAGAAAGTATAGGGAGTATACTCCTGATCCTTGATGGTAAAGAGGGACAGGTTCTATAGCTCTTTTGGGAAGAAGAGCTTGACCTTTCTCTTTGAGCAGTGTTTGATGTTCCGGTGATAACCTGTGGGTGCTAGGTAGTATAATGTGAGGTGTGGTAATGAGCTCCAGACAACAGCCATGTTGGATAATGTCCAACACCCACTGGTTCGATGTTATTGATTGCTATGAGGGTAGAAACTGTTGGAGACGCCCCCGACAGGTGTTTGTAGTTGGGGGGGAAGGTGAGGGAAGTCACTGTTTGTTTGCGGGTGAAGTCACTGTTTGTTTGCGGGTGTTCCCAGAGTAGGGAAGCACCTTTGCCTCTACCTTTAGTATTGTTGCCCATATTGGAGCCCCTGTAGTAACCTCTGGGAGAGAAATAAGGACTTTGGCCTCGTTGGTATGAGGTGGAGGCTGCTCGAGGTGTAGTTTTGGAGCCTCTACGATAGCTGGAGCAGTGAAAGGAGCCTAGAAGTGAAGGTGTCTGAATCAATCAATTAATCAGAATAAATAAAGCGCGCTAATCACCCGATAGGTTCAGGCCGAGCATCAAGATCCCTCCCTGCTTCATCTGGGCTCGAGTAATGTCTCCTCGTGGATGACCAGTCATGCCCTGAAGCTAAACGGCACTAAAACAGAGGTGCTTGTTCTGGGTAATAACCCTGAGCTTTGGGGAACAAAGCATTGGCCTGACACCGGGCCCATTGCCTGCCTCCGATTTAAAATCAAAAACCTGGGTTTCATTATTGATAAAAATCTTTCCCTCAAACCTCAGGTGTCCAGGGTCACGGCATCCTGCTTTGCTGTTCTTAAATGGTTAAAAAAATCCTCTGGCTAATTCCATCGGCATCTCAGAGAACGGGTTTGCAGGCTCTGGTGATATCCAGGCTGGACTATGGCAATGAGCTGTATTTGGGTGCAGATAAAGCCTCAGTACACCAATTGCAGTTTATTCAGAATGCAGCTGCGCGTCTCTTTTTCCATCCGCCTAGATGCGCCTCTGCGTCTCCTCTGCTCCACCAACTTCATTGGCTTAAAGTCAATAAGCGCATTGAGTTTAAGGCCCTAAGTTACATGTTTCGGGTCAGATGTGGCCTTGCTCCCTCCTATATTTAAAGATTGGTAACACCTTATGTGCCGGCTCGACAGTTGAGATCCTCCAGTCTCTGCACACTTTATAAACCTAAAAATAGTTAACAAATAGGTTATCCAGGTGCTTGCAGGCCCCGGAGGCTTATTCGAACAGCCAAGTCTTGAGGGCAATTCAGAATTCTGGAAGGGAAGTGATGGTCCAGAGGTACGTGGGGAGGCTGTTCCAGGTCTTTGCTGCGATGTGGGAGAAGGAGCGTCCTGAAGGGCTCCCATGGCTTTCCCCATTTCATGCCCTTTTTAATTTTTTCTAGGGCCTCATCAATCTGTGGCCCAAGGAGGGGCTCTTTATTGGACCTCTGATTTAAAGCCTGAAATACGTTGCGAAGCATGGCAGCGCAGTAGGATGGTTGTATTAGTTCCTCGTGCTGCTGTGTTGGCTGAATCTAGAGCACATCCGATAGAAGTGTTGGAGATAAGTCTCCCCTCTGTGAAACATTTCTGACCCCTTTCTCTGTGCTCATCCGGGAGATGTTGGAGGAGCTCCTCCATCTCTTTTCCATGGAACATGGTTGTACCTGGCCAGCAAACCCTGAATGCTGGTGATACGCCAGTGGTTTGCCGATTGGGCAGCAACTCTCTTTCCTGCTGCGTCGATGAGTTTGCTCTCATAGTCGGGAGGGTGTGCATCTCTGCTTGCTTGCGAGTTTGCTCTTTTACGAGCAATTATAACCACCAATGAGTCTGGTGGGGCCTGTTGTCTGATAAAAATATGGTCGGTGAGAGGAAGTTTATACTTTTTGTCGACCCTTGGTGTATTGATTCAGGCCCAGGCAGGGTCTTTGAAGATGTTGTCTGTGTGACACATCATCCCTTTCAACATAGGTAGGAATTGTGTACCCCTGGGTATTGTTGACAAGGTTTCAAAGAGCAAATCCTCCCCTACAGGTTCATTGTGTAATTCAATCTCATAGAACGCAATGGCCCTGCGTAAGAATTCCTGGTATATGGTAGAATCATCCGGAGGTGAGGGTTGAGCTGGGTGCAAATTAGGGTCCGTGTCCCCTGGAGGGTCTATGTCATATGCATTCCAGGGGTCATTTTGTGGTGATGTACCAAGTGTGCCATCCCCCATATCTTGCCCACCTGTGCCAACGGGGGATCCTTGAGGTGATATGTCTTGGGGCTCCTCAACAGACTGTGGTGGAGATGATGAGTCAGCTGGTGGGGAGGGTGATGAAAGTGGCACAGGGCTGGTAGCATGGTCTATCTTTTTATCTTTGGTGGGTTAGGCGGGTCAATAGCCTCTTCAAAAGACAACTGTCTTTTTGATGGTGGTGTCGGAGCCGGAGCCTTTGCGTGTATGAGTCCATTTTGTGGTTGTTTCTGGATTTGCCTCTGTTTGGCGTCCAACTTCTCCTGAAGTTTGTGGAGAATGGGTTCAACTGGAGCCTCAACAGTTTTTTAGGATTGAAGCTTTCGGTTTGGCACCGTGTTTGTGTTTCGGCGCCCAAGTTCTGCTCAGAGCCAAAGCATAAGACGTGAAAGATCGGCTTGGTACCGGTGGACGAATGGGTGCCGATGCGCAACACTTTGGCTTCGGCTAGTGTTTCTTAGCCGAGCTAGAGGGCGGTGCTTCCGAGCCAGTCGTTCGGAGCCAACCACAGCCATGATGCATTGAGGTCCAAATACCTCTTTCTATAGGTGTTGGGTGTTTTTTATTGTGTTCCTGAGGGGCAGGGTGCACAATACTCACAGCTTCAACCTCAGTTGTGGTTTCTGTGATTTTGAAGTCCTGGTCCTGCTTTGATGGAGAATCCTTCCTTCTCCACCACGGAAGCCTGTGGGTGTGCTTCTCCGATGGCGTGGTGGCCGAAGAGGTGAGGAGTGTCGTTGGTGGCTTTCTGCTGCATTTTCGAGCTGGCGTGCTCATCGATCCCAGAGTCTTTTTGGAGCAGAAAGCTCAACATGCCTTGCAATCTGCTTCCATGTGTTCCAGTGACCAACACAGGTTACAGACCTGATGGCAGAAGGTCCATGGGTATTATGCGTTGCAGCGGGGCTAAAAACGTAAAGGCGTCCGTTCCATCAACAGGAGGGCCATCTGATGAGGACCTAGTGGAGAGTAATTTTGAAGGCCCCAAAGGACGAGGCCCTAGAGGGGCAGCAGTAAAAGCGCACAAATCCGATGGGCGATTGTCCCTTGATGCTCAGCATGGTAACGCGATCAAAAAAAATACCGGTGCGGGTTAGAGTGGATTGGAAACTGAAAAGAGATCTGTACTGTCAAGGCCAGGAGCGTCAGCACACACATTCGAACCGGATGACGGAAATAAAAGGAAATCAATCTAACAATGGAGTTGTTGTCCACGAGTATTATCAACAAGAGGAGTCACCTCACAGGGCTGGTTCAAGTGATTCCCTTTTGACAGGTTTCAAATACCGGAGAAGAGTGGGGGGAAAAACTACATATTCTGGAAACCTTTTTGTTTGCGTTTTTGAGAGCCAATGGTGTGCTTGAGGAAGGCTACCCTTCTACTGCTGCACGCCTGCATGTTTATGATTTACCACTTTACCACTCGTTCTCAAAGACTCTCCTTGGTAAAAGATAGCTTCACAAAACATGTACACAGATGAGGGCAAAAAGACTTCCTCTGTTGAAAAGGCTTACTAAATACCAGCAAAGGAGCACATATCCTATTAGACAGCAGAGCCTTCCATTACACTCTGTGCAATGACACAGTGATAGGCTTCAATTACACATTGCGCTGACAAATCTAAGCCTCAATGAGTGATGTTGGGAGCTTGTGTTGACCAGCAGGGTGAGTGAGACAGACACGTTTGAATTCTGAAATCATGTGTTAGCCTTTCAACATTCAAATTTGGTAAATTAAGTACCTTTAAATAGGAGATTAACACCTGTTATTTAAGACCTTAATAAATCATACAGGTACAGTATGAAATGCATTACATTTATTGTTTACTTAAAGGAGAGGTAATTTAAGTTCCAGAAAGGAAGATTAAGCAGCTTTGATACATTAAGCAAAGAGATTGACCTTTCAGAGTTGGAGTCTCCTTTATAGCCCACTTACACTATTTTTGGGTCCTTGTTACTGATAAAAGTTGAGAAAAGAGGTCGCTTTCTTTTCTTTGTTAATACAGTACCTACGGAGTCCAAAACATGGGAAAGATCTGGAAACCTCTGGAAATATTTTCTGTGAAATCCTAGCCCGAAACGATCTCAGAACAACAAAGGCTGGCACGTTACTTTAAACAATAATCAGTTAAAAGTATTATGTAGCAGGTAAATATCTCGACTCCTCCAACATCCAAAACAGTAGCTTGGTGTTAAAAGCTTTTTCCCACACCTAGATCCAGAGGCATTGGTTCTATGTCCATTCATTCCACATTACAACCAGAATCCTTAAGACTTCGCCTCAGGCAAGCAGAAACCCAACAGGCAAGGAATGAGGCCTGGTCCCAGTAACGAAGCACGTTTAGGAAAACAATGACGTGAACCGCTCTCCAGTACTGAGGGGTCACAATAGTGGTTGCAGATTGACAGCAGGAGAGCTCTTTACTAATCCACTTGTGGTGGCGACTGTGTGTCACACAATACTCTCAACAAAGTCAGGAAATCATTTTAAATGCCTTCTCTAGTTGAGATATACCTCTGTATATTTCATTAAGTATGAATTTTTAATTTGATTTATTTCATGTCTTTATAAACTAGCCCTCTTTAGGAGAAAATAATGTCAGACTTACTTTTTTGTAAAATCATTTTTGTTGCAAATAGAGTACAGGATGAGAGGGAAATTCTTTTTTGTATATATTTCTATTCAGAGTGTTGTGGACCATAGCTGGGATAATATCTTTCTGGATGATGGTTTTGTACATGACGAGACAAGGAGAACATAGATAGATTTGATCACTTAATTTTTGACAGAATAACAAGACTGGTAACATCTTGAATAAATAATATTTTGAGAGTGCGAGTGATGCTTAAAACAAATAATAGTATCAATGCATGTTGTGTGATATGTTTTGATGTCCTTTATAGATTTTAATCTCTTATGTAATGAACTGGTATTATTTTGTGTAGAAAGTAATAAATATGATTTGTTTTACAATATCTTCCATGTCTAAAATACTTCATTTTGTCTAGTCTAAATTTAAACAAAATATGTGAAAACCTAAATATTCAGTATAGGGATTGAAATAGATAAGGTCCAGAAAACTGACAACAAAGAGAAACAAAGTTAAATAAATCCCTCAGAAAAATGTAGCTGTTGATATTCTTTGGTTAGGAGGCACTGACAATGCCCATCCAGCTGAACTGCGAGACTCCTGGGGCCATAGTACTGTTTAGAGTAGCTGCTTACAGGACTCCTACTAGTAGAGATATCTGTGCCAACATGTCCAGTGTTACCAGTCTAATGATGAGCAAAGTTGTTTTCCATACCTTTTTATTTATCAAATTTTCTGGCCCATAAGTTTGAATTGTTGCCTTCTAAATTTTCCTTTGGCAGTAAAGATACAGTTTGTGGTAAGCAGAAATGTCTTTGTGGCCGCAGCATGTACATGCACTCTCTAGGCAATACAGAGATCTGCAGAGGCGGGTTCGGTCAGTGTTTTGAGACTCGCTCCCACTGCTGCTTGTAAATTGTAAAACATTTTATGAATTGAGTGTATATGACCTTCAATAATTGCAAATATTTGAATTTGTTCTTGAATATATTTTAATTTACGTGTATTCGACTGCTTGCTCCCTTTTTAATTTGCACAAGGCACTTTAATTCATTGCACTGAAAAAGCTTCTTTTAAATTGCATCGCGATTTTTAAAAGGGAATTCATTGTGAAGGGAATTCAGGCGTGCTGAGGGTGGGGAACTCAGTAAGAAGTGACTAAGAAAAGAGGAGAGCTAACTGGACACAGAGCAGCACCATTTTGGGGCAGGGTGTGTTCTAGTGCTCAAAGCAACCTGAGGAGTCGTCCCCTCCTATATCTTTTGGCCTCAGCGCAGACGCGCACTTTATAGGCAATAGAGAGATCAGCAGACGCAAGTTCAGTCAGTGTTTTCCGACTAGCTCACACTGCTGCTTGTAATTTTTTTTTTTAAATAACTTGATATGAATTGAATGTATTTGACCTTCTTTAATTGCTGCTAGTTGAATCTGTTCTTGAATCTGACTTGCAGTGAAATATTTTAATTCAAGTGTATTCGACTACTCGCTCCCTTTTTAATTTGCACAAGCCACTTTAATTCATTGCACTGAAAAAGTTTCCTACAAATGGCGCTGTGATTTTCAAAACTGAATTCATTGTGACGGGAACTGAGGCGTGCAGAGGGAAGGGAACTCAGTAAGAACTGTGAAGTGACCAAAGAAAGAGGGGAGGTATGGGGACATGGAGCGGTGCCATTTTGGGCAGGACGTGCTCTAGTACCAGGGCCGGCTTTAGCGCTCGTGGCGCCCAGTGCGAGAATCATTTTTTGCACCCCCACACCCCATGATCGCCCCCTCGGTTCTATCAGTACCACCAGGCATAAGTGCCCCTCATCTTTCCAATCAAGTGATTGCTAAACAAGCGCCCCTCTCCCATGAGGTCTGCGCCCCCTCCACAGGTCAGCGCCCAGTGCGGCCGCACCAGTTGCACTGCCCTAAAGCCGGCCCTGTCTAGTACCCAAAGCAACCTGAGGGAGGAGTCTTGCCCTCTTACATCTTTATGCTCGCAGCAGGCACGCCTAAGGAAAGCCCGTCTGGTCGTGGTGGCTGGCGCCAGCCACTGTGCTGGTTTGGCAACAGAGGGCTATCCAAGACATACTTACATGGCATCTGAACTGAGCGGTGTGAAGGAGGGGGAAATGTCCAGCCCTTTCCATTCAGACTGTGTACATCCTATTTCCTGTGCTCATTGTAAACATAGGGTACACCCATTTACCTTGAAGTTTAAGAGCATGAAAGGTCGTACCAGGTACCTGGGTGGGGTGGGATTTAAGGCCGCCCTGATCAACCTATGCTTCCTACATAAACATGCCTTGCACATATACAACTTGCTAGAGGATGCTTTTTTTCATGCCTGAAACCTGGATGAACGAGGGCTCATGTCCAGATTTGCAACTTGCCATTCCCGATAGCTCTGTTTGTGTTCATGCACACGGGTGAGAAGGCCAACAATTGCAAGATGTTTAAGCTAGAGGAGATGAAGGGAGCAGAACCCCTCGGCTTTAGAATCTGTCCCGGAGCAAGGCATTCCGTTCCAGGTGTTATGGTCTACCGCCCCCAGGATAAGCAGAAGATTTCACAGCATCACTGGATCAGGCCTCAGCCCCTAAAAGTATTAGCTATGCAACATTCACCTTATTAGGCAATTTCAATATACACCTGGATAGGGCAGATGGTCCGCGGCCCATCCGCTTTTTGGAAACTTTTGCCTCACTTAAACTAGCACGATCTGATACGGACCCTACACATAGGGCAGAGCATGCCATTGATGGCATCTTGTCTAACACAACAGTACACTGGGAGAACTCTTGTCCAATGACCTGGTCAGACCACTTTCTACTCCAGTTTTTCTGGCCTTTGGTATGCCAGAAGGAAATTAGATCACTCCAACAGAAACGTGGGAATAGATGCTGGAACAAGGTTTCTGCTACGAGGAGAATTTTAACAAAGTCCAAACCAGCAATCTTGAACTTGGTCATAGAGGGGGATTTTGCTATTAGGACTGGACTCACAAAGATGAGCGAATCTGTGGCCCCTATGATGGCCACTAGTAAAGGAGCTTTGGTCAGTTCAGTCCGATGGTTCTCTCAGGAGTTAGTCCTGGAGGGAGCATCAAACAAAAAATTGGAAAGAGCGTGGTGTCGCCACTATCAGAAAACAGACAAAACCTGCTACAAAGTGACCCTCAAGGTTTCTCATAATATAAAAAGGGATTTTTGCTTTCTGGCCGAAACAAGTTGTTACACCTGTCTCATTCTGGCTTTAGAGCACGTCACAGCACTGAGACGACGCTACTGGAGGTCTATGAATCCAGTAAGACCAGGACTCAACATTGCTCTAGTGCCGTAGGACCAATCAGCAGCATTTGATACGGTGGACCAGGACATCTTGCTGCATAGGTTAGAACACCTGGGGTGAAGGGATGAACCTTGGGCTGGCTGCGCTCTATGTCACTATTCTCTATCTTTCAATGGCAAGTGCCCGGACACACTGCGTAGCCGAGCGCTATACAATATCCGTTCATTCGTTCATTCCGATGCCTGTGACAAATACCCGATTCATTCACCAAATGGAAAACCCTTGCATAGAACTAACAATGGTAACAGAAAAGCATTCCCCAAGAATGTATCTCAGCTGCACTGCAGTGAAAAGGCTGCTTCCTTGGTGTAAACATCTGGATGTTAAAGTCAATGGTGAAATGTAATAAACCATTACTCGAGCCAAATGTTATAGCCAATCTATAGCAATAGCAGAGAATAGCTTCATTAAAAACTACTTTTTAAGTAGAAGAAGCATGAGCGAAGCCAATAGGACTCAACCGACACTGGCGTTAACCAACTTTTTGGCTTTGCCAATGCCTTTTCCATACGCTATGCCACATTGGTAAAAAGATTAAAAAAAAGAATGTTGAAACAGCACAATGACATATATACACATGCATCACTATCATGTGCATATATCTATCACATCACTAAAGATTTAAAAAAAAAAACTTAATTTACCATTCCAAAATGGCTGGTGCCAAACAATATATGTGTGAAAGTGCATTAAAGTGAAACAAGTAGCACGGTACCAAAAAGAAGCTCCAGGACCCTCCGCCCCAAAATGATTATTTTTGTTTTTAAAGCTAAACATTGGTAAGCCGTATGTACTCAAACTCCAGCACACCGCATAGGTTTCTTCAAGCATTTACTGAGCGGGGATGCAGAGTCCAAGACCATCAACCGGACAGCAGGGCAGCCAGGTCGCAACTGATCTAGTTCACAAAGCATCACAGAAATGCTTCAGAAGAATCTACATTCCAATATGTGGAAACACACCTGCAAGCCACAACACACCACCCCAATAACAAAACGAGCAACCAATTTACAACAATAGATACTATAAACAAGAACAGGTCAAATTGGCAATACTATCAATACAAACATATACATCACAATTAATTCTCATCATAATCCTTTCATCACGTGGGCCTTCTATAATTTCTCTTTGCACGACTACTTCCCACACCAGAAAATGCAGCAGTTGTGAATGAAGATTTCCTATTTATATTACACAAGTCTCCAGAATCTGCTTTGACAATGCGTGACATGCTCCACACATCCCTAGTGTCTAAAAACACAACATTCCTCCATACTTCTTTTATTTTGAATGGTCCTGGAAACTTAGACCTCCCCTTCTTCACCAGACCCGGTTTCCTGACCAGTACCACATAACCCACCCTCCAATTGCTCCTTTTCACACAGTTCTTTCTGTCATATCTGGCTTTGCAGCCCCTCTGATGTTTCTCTTTTCTAGCTGCAACGTCTGCTTCATCCAACGCCCATTTCTCACGACCAGCTCTCAACCATACAGGATAAAGGTTAGAACAAGGAACCCTCCTTTTCTACATAAGGAAAAGAGACTTCAAAGTCATTGTGTTGGGGCACTGCAATGCGCCCACCACATCTTTCTCAAAACCTCCATGAGTGAAATCCCCATGTTCACAGCCCTCTGAGCACACAACTTGATAACTCAATAAATGCTCTGCAAGACCATTTGCTAGTATGGAAAAATAGCTATTCTCTTATGCTCTGATTCTCTGCTGCTCAATCCAATCCAAATTCCTTCATTTCCATTGAAACATACTGCACTCCATTGTCCGTAACTAGGTCTTTAGGAACGGCCTGGAATTTAAATTTATTTTCAAGAAATGAACTACTGTGTGGGTGTTCACTATTTTCACAAACCTGGTCACTACCTACTGGGTCATGTTACCAACTAACAACAACACACCAGCTGTAACAATTCAAAAGGGGCCATGATATCCAAACCCAGCTTCACCCATCACTCATGAGGGACAACCACAGGAGTTAACTGTGCAGAACGGATTACTTTGCTCTGGCCACTCTTTGCACATTGCCAATAATATTTGACTACTATCTCTAACTGATGATCTAGATTAGACCGCAAATATAATCCCCATATGTTAGATTTAGATTCCTTCCAAGATGCCCCTCATGACCCACATTTACAATCTTTTCTATTGAGTGCTTCAGAGAAATCACATGTGCACCCCTGAATAGATCTACAACAATCAGACTCAGTTCCTATTCCTTCTAAGAGCATCTGGAATGTCCTTGATACTTGTCCATCCAATTACTACATACTTAGACACTGTGCTCAACTCCTCATGACAAAGTTTTGCATATTTCCAATCGTCCCTAGCAATCACCTCTTCCTTCACCCGTGCTATGTGTAGCAGGATCATCCTCCTACCCACTACACTAAATGGGCAAACTAGGCAGGCAAACAGCCGCAAGATTCTCTCCAACCCCTCCCCCCCCCCCCCCAAGGAAAATATTCCATCTGTACATTGTAATCTGTGAAACGTTTAACCCATTTTCTGATTCATGGCAACAAAATGGCATTTTCTCTACACACAAATATCGATACAACAGGATGATGAGTAGACCTTACTACAAATGGTAAACTGCACAGATACAATCTGAAATGTTGCCTCGCCCAAGCCACGGCTAAAGCTTCCATCTCTATGACAGAATAGCATTCCTTTGCTCCCCTTAAGAAACGCAAAGCACAAGCTATGACATTCTCCTAGCCATCAAAAATCTGGGGTAAAATAGCCCCAAACCCTTGAGACTAGCATCCGGTCAGAATAGTTATTTTACCTTGGTTGAAATTAACCACAGTTGGTAATTTACCAATGGATGATTTAACCAAACAGAAAGCCTTCTCGCAATCCTTCGTCCAACTGAAAATTGTGCCCTTGTTACACTAATTTCTTAATTGGTAATGAATTTTGAGCCAAACTCCACCAATCGTAAAAATGCTCTCACTTGTTCACAGTCACTAGGAGTGGGGGCATGGGTAATTCTTTTGGCTACTTCCAATTTTGGGCTTATACCGTCACCAGAGACGGTGTGTCCTAAATATGTGACAGTAGTAACACCAAATGTGAAACTTTGTTTGCTTTCCAAGTTAAACCAGATGACTGCAATTTCATAAGTAGACATTCCAGAATTCTGTCATGATCTACCTTGTCCTTTTAAAACACCAATATGTCGTCTTGGAAGAAAGAACCTTGAGTATCCCTTCAAAAATCCTTTTCATTACCCTCTGAAAATACGTGCAGCAGAAGCTAGACCAAACAGCATTCTCAAAAACCTGTAGGCACTTAAAGGTGTTAAAAACTAGTTGAGATACCTAGATTCAGCATTAAGTGTTACTTGATGATGCCCTGAAGCGAAGTAGATGATATTGAACAACTTGGCTCCCTTAAGTGCTGCTAGAGTTTCATCGATGTTGGGGAGTGGTTGGCAATTGGCCTAAATATGTTGTTGAGGCCTCTAGGGTCTACACACATTCTTGTTTTTTTCCTGTCATCCTTGGGTGCAAGAATCACCAGAGTCAACCACTCTGAGTACTCAATCTCGTCTAACAACCTCTGGAGTTCAGACTTGAGTGGGTCAATCATCAGATTTGGTAATTTGCTTACTTCAAACACACACATTGCTTCATATTCCTCTTAAGCACAATTTTATGTTCAAATCTATGTATCTACCCTAATTCTTCCTCAAATGATTCTGGAATATTATGAACGATGTCAAAATCACTCCCCTTTTTAGATACCAACAACATGGGCTTGGGAGAATTTGGTTTGAGAGTGAGTTATGCACATATCCCATTGGTGTTGCAATCCCAGCTGATTGTCATCACACTTGGCAACATAGGCTTTGCCCACAAATTCTCTCTCTTTATATTGGATCCTCAATACAGTGCAACCCGATACATCAGTCCTAGATCCACCATACCACACAGGACTGACATCAGATGGTAATAACTTAATGTTATCTTATGTATATTAATATAGCACCATATCACCTGTGAGGGAACTGTGGCGCATTATGTTGTCCCCACCAAAATACCAATGCCAGTGTTGGTTCCCAACCATGGTGTAAAGCGAACCTGCCTCCCTCAAGACTGTTAATTTCTTGCTACTAACCAATTTTTCTATTTCATTCATAATCAATGGATCACTGTCAATCTCTCCAATATCTTGCATAGTTCCATTTGCCTTTTTTGAGTTATCAATTAGACACAGCTATTGGAAGTATCACTCACATACACCCACTCTGGCATAGTGGTCCCTTTTCCTGCATTTCTTACAGATAATGTTTCTGGCATAAAGCTCATGCCTACTCCAGAGACGCACATTGCTGCCACATCTGTAGCACTTGAATTGTCCCTCCTTATTATCACCATTCCCCACAGAAAAACTTTTCTAATTTTGTTCCTTCTTAAATAACCCACTACCCTCCGTGCCAGATTTCCTTTTCGCCCCTTAACGTGTGAGGAGTTTGTCAAGAAATTCCTGAAACCCACATGGACATGGTCTCCATAACTTTCACAATGGTAATTGCTTCCTCAAGCTAGGTGATCCTTAACTAAGAGTTTTTCCTGCACCTTTTGGTTGTAGTGCACCTCACTAATTGGTCTCTAATGGGAAAATCAGTGAGTGCATCCAAATTACTAGTGTGAGGTAGAGTTTTTAAAGAAGCAAGATAGTTACCAACTTTCTCAGTTTTACCTTGGGTACTAAAGAAAAATGTATGCAGATCAAAAACAACATTTATCTTGGTACTAAAATGTTTTTCAAGCATCAATACTGACAATTGATAAACACCCCCAGGTTCCCCATTTGATGAGCCTATGGTCATCAGTTCATCTAAGCTGTTATATATGTTCCTTCCCTCCAAACCTACATTAGGTAACAAAAATTCTAGTTGCAGAACAATTCTCACCATCCAAGGCCACTAAACATGAAACAAATCTTTTTGTCCGCTGTTTCCATGGAAGTGTAGGATCACCTTTTTCTGACCGAAAAACAGATGGCGGAGACATATTTGCCATTGCCATTATGACTTGACAACAAAGATAATAATGTATGAAGAAAACAATAGATTAACTGAAGAACAAGTAAAATAGCTACATTTCCACAAAGTTCAGTTGGTATGAGTAATATTAATGGTGGTTGGCGTAACATAACAAGAACTGCAATAAGGAAGAAAAACAAGGTAATAATGCTAATAATTTCTTATCCGAAAAGGTAAAAATTGTCACAGTATCATAAAAATTCAACTGTAGAAGTCAATGCTCCTACAACCATAAGCCACTGAGAGCAGTAGGTAATATGCTGAGGAAAAGAAGAAATCCACGAAACGGAGAGGAAAGGATTGGCAACAACAGTTCCAGTGAACTATCCTCATTTAGGATGGAGCTCAACGTGATTCCATGATGACATTGACACTCAATGAAGAGGATGCCAGGTTGTGACAGGACTGGAGCTTTTTGTTGGAACACCATGGAATGACTGGACACCACCGAATGGCACCCACGGCTGCAACATTGGAGAATTCAAATGAAAATAACCTTGCTTCCATCACCTGGTAAGCAAGTGCAACCCAAACATTCAGCATATGACAATCCAAATTGGCAGAACTACCTACTTCCAAAAGTTGAAAAAGCACTCTATGAGCGCTTTAAATCTCATTTTAGGAGGGGAAGCAGCACACGAGGGACAGCAAGAAAACACATGTACTACCATGGAATATTGTAAGAAAAAAGGTAGCTTGCTGAATGAGACCACTATACCATTATCCATTCAAAAGGATAGCAAAGAAGCTGTGTTCCAGGGAATGCACAAACACTAGAAGAGGAAAGAAAGTCACTGAATAAAAAGTAATAGAGCCTGAAAAGAAAGCCAGCAAACTGTACGCGTTAGGCTGACCCAAAGCCCACTGAGAATTTCAGTACTGCCCACAGTAGGTCTTCAACAACAATCTGTAGGCAAGAAATAAGGAGGCCAACATGAATCACTAAAACGTGAGCACAATAATAAAGCAGTTAAGAACTGAAGGAAAACATCACATCTGTTGAAAAGCCCAACTGTGGACAACTGAACAACAGTTGTAAAGCTGTACTCAGCAACTTTATTGATACAACAAACTAATGGAAAAAACTGTAAAGAAAGGTAAATTCTGAAATCTGTTCACTTGCCTTTATCTTAGTAGTCACACCAGTCAAGATTCAAAGAGTGGCGACATGGATGGAATTTATTATAGTATCAAATGTGTGGGGAATGTGTGGGGAATGTGTGGAAAAGTGGCCATGAGTATTGGTGCCCTCTCTGGTCCTGGAGGACTCAGTTCAGGATCCAAAGTGAATATATTGTCCTGTACGTCAGGGAAGGCCATTCACAGAAAGTAGTGCGAGGATGGCTAGCTTCTTCGGATTGGCCAGGGAATAGCAGAAAAGATGATGGGTCAGTGCCAAATAGAGGAGATGCCCTTTTTTCCAGTACCTGTAAATTATACTGAATGCTGTGTTTTATTTGATAGCTACGACAGAGGAAGACAATGCTTTCATCACTGAATGTAGAGTCCAGTTTGTTACAGAATGAAGAGAAAGATACAAATCACACCTATGGGTAGGCAAGGTGGGGCTCAAGTACAAAGAACAGCCGACAACAATCTATCGGCTCCTAGGACAGAGGCTGTACTCCACCAGGAAGAGCGAAAAAGTGAAAAGATGCTATGTATTGATGTATGCAACAACTCGACAGCTAATGCAAACGTGTTAAGTCAAGTTTTTGGAGGAACAGTCTAAAAGAAAAAAACAGAAAGAAAAAATAAGTCAGTAGAAAAAAATGGAACTGTGAGCTGGACATACCGCAGACCTAGAGGCGGTGGGCTAGTCTTGTATTGGAAGGGCCACACCAAGAGGCGACAGGCTACACTTGAGCTATGAGGGCACCCATCATTCTGATTTACATCAGCTCTGCTACTTTTCACCAGTTGGTAATATTCACCCAAGCTAGGAAGAGAATAGAGCAGAGTGCTTTCACTTTATCACAGCATGCATTTTTTATGTCTCTGGTGGCAAAGGCTAACTTGCAAACACTTAAGAAAATTGTAAAGTGCTGTAATTTATACAGGAAAACGGAAACTGGATACAAGCCAAGTGGTCGCCAATGGTGCTTATAGTGCATGAACATTTAAATTTGTAAGCCACTGTATCACTTAAGTTTTTCATGACTATGTATTGGGAACAGAAATAAAATGGACTTCTATTGAGCTCATGGAGAAAGGAATATAGAGAGTTATTACAGGATGACTCTTCTGAAGCTGGCAAAGAATATCTGTAGAGAAAATAATAAGGCATAACAAATAAAATGGATCCCAGTTTAGAAACACTTACCTTAGGAAGCTCTTCAATCTGATTAGCATCTAAATAGAGTTCTTCCAAGGTCTTCTCAAAAGTAAAAATCTCCTTGGGCACTTGTTCCAAACTACAGTGAGAATAATCAAGTGTTGTAACCGTCTCTTCTTCCCCTCGCAAACAGCGACATGGCACCAATCGCACAAACAAGTTTCGTTTTGTTGTCATTTTCAGGCACTACAAAGAAAATAAAACCATACATACATTAATATCAATGCAACCGCATGAAGTAGGCATGCAGAAGGTAAAACAGGTATGCTTCTAGAGGATTAAAGTTTTTGGGCTACCCTTGTGTCTTTATGGTGATGCTGCCATGAAAGAACAGCACGCCGGCATCAAGGTCTACCAGATAATCAATTCAAAAGTTCTAAAGGATGGGAAAGGGCCACATGACCTTTTAGAATCTCTTGAAAAAACATTCAGAATATATACTCAAGAAAAGATTTGCAACCTACTTCCATCAAGAAAACACTTATTTTTGTAGGGCGCGCGGGTTTATATAGTCAAAATAGAGCTAACTCTTGTGTACTATGAGCAAGACACAGAATGTGTCTAAACCTTCTGGTGCAGTAAAGTGGTTAGATAAAAAAATAGCAATTTCCGGTAATAATGTGGTTTCCACCTGGTACGGCTCAATTTGATGCAATTTTGAGACTGCATTGAATTCTGCAGCACCCTAGACACTGCGCTAGTAGATCAAACAGATTTTAAAAAGGTCACAAAGCATATTTCTGCAAATATATTGGCTGGATATGTTATATAGCGAGGTCCTATGTCACGGTGTCTCATGACATACTGCTGAGACGTCTGGGGGAAGTGGGAATCACTGGTTCGGCCATGGAGTGGCTTGACTCATTCCTCCATGAGAGGTCATTCTCGGTAACAGCTCCCCCGTTTGCCTCTGGCGAACACCCTGTTAAACAAGGGGTGCCACAGGGTTTTTCCCTTAGTCCCCTGCTATTTAATATCTATGTCCAACCGTTGGCTGCAGTAGCCAATAGCAGGGGTCTGACCATGGTCTCCTACGCTGACGATACACAGTTGGTGGTGGCACTCTCAAATAACACCGAGCGGGACGCCCTTAAGTTTCAGGGCGACTTTGCGGCAGCGGCCGGGTGGATGACCGCCAACTGTCTCCAGCTGAACTCTAACAAGTCAGAGGTATTGTTAGTGGGAAAGGACCATGGGCAGTGGAGTGAACTCTGGTGGCCAGCTAGCCTGGGCAGGGCCCTCTCCCCCAAGCAGGCAGTGAAAAATCTAGGGGTATGGCTGGACTCATCTCTTAACTATCGAGTCCAAACCAAAAAGAAGGCATCGACCTGTTTTGGGCTTCTTTGATGCACCTACGCGTCAGGTTATCATTCAGGCGTCCGTATTGTCCAGACTTGATTATGCCTGTTCTCTTTATTTGGGGTTTCAACAAGGCGGAGGTTCTGAGGCTGCAAAGGGCACAGAACGTGGCAGCAAGATCCCTTCTAGGTCTGCGCAGGCCTTGTTCTGTGTTCAAGGCCATTCGCCGTCTTCATTGGTTACCTGTGGCCAGGTGTATTGAATTCAAAGCCTTATGTATCTCCTTCAAAGCTTTGAAGCTGACCACTCCCTCTATTTTAGCCAACCTCCTTTTGCCATATGTCCCCTCACGACATCTTTGCTCACAGGATCAGCACTTGGTGGTGGTTCCCCAGACACGAAGGGTTTGTGCTGGCGGCCGCTCTTTTCGTAGTAGAGCGGCCATCCTCCGGAACGCACTTCCTGGGCATATTTGTGGCCTTAGAGCAACTATCTAGAATTCAGGAAGGCCATCAAGACCCACCTCTTCCCTGCACCATAGTCCATGTATATTCCATCTGCTTATGTCAGTCTTTCTTGGTATTAGCGCCGGGACGCCCCTTTGCTGGGGCAGCTGTAACGCTCTATAAGTCGCAGTAACATAACATAACAACATATTAGGAACTAATGAAATAATGCAAAACTGCAAACGAGTCACAGTCATCAATAGAATTATTGCTTTATAAAATAAATAAATGTATATACAAATCAGAGGATGTCTGAGCAAGGTGTAAACAATGGGGCACAAATAGGTCAGGTTTTTCTCCAACAGAGGAAACAGGTTACTTAGAAAAATGATGCCACCACACAAACCGTGCCCATCTTAACTGATGGGTCACGATGGCAGACAGCAAGCACCCATCATGAATTTACAGAACATAGAATTAAAACGAATGTGCCAGCGAAAATGACAGAAAAGGGCCTTCCACAAAATATTTGAATCTGAATTATTTTGCCACTATTATGGCCATTAAATTCACAATGCCCTAGGTACAGGCTCATCAGTTACCTTGATCAGACAATCTTCCCGTCATTTAACTTGCCACAAATGTTAGCTTGTAGCCTACTGGGTACTGAATCCTGGCTCATCGGTTGTATGCACATAATTCTGGCTTCTTAGTTACTGTGCACAGAACGCCAGCTCATCAATTATGCCCATAGACACGTCAGTTGATACCCACAACATTCCTGCCAAGGAGTTCTGGTCTAATGCTCGTTAAACTGCATCTAAACTCGACTCCTGCTTCGACTCGACCTGGGAGACGGCCCATCTGGAAGCAACCTAGTGGTTGCGACAGTGTGACCGCAGGAAAGGGTTGCAAACATCATGGTGCGCACAGCTGTGGGGAATTGTAAAGACAGGAACAGGACATGCTAAGAAGAGCATAAGCCTCACACTTGTGAATATGGCTTTCCCTAAACCGCACCTCTGAAATGATTCTAGGTGCTTGCTTTGTACATGAAATGTACCTTTTAATAAGGAAGATTCTCTTTCCCTGCACTCTGTGAGGTCTTTTTGCAGTGGTCTGGTATTTTGTTAATGAAAACAAGAATTTTGGGAAATTTACAACAAAGACAAAATACTGTTGTCTGCTGTGCGCTGACTTTGTGCCATTGTTTCATCACCTGTGGCGACATTCAGCTCCTCGCCACTTTTTTTGGCATGTATAGCTATGTGATGGGGAGAATACGCAAATGGTCCATGTGAGTTCATGCAGAGGAAGCAGGGGGAGATGAATGCTCCAGCAAATAGTAAACATTCATTACAATAGAAGCAGGCCACACGCTTCTGTTCTCCGGACACTTCCTTATTAATGTGCTTGCCCCTCTCCACTCAACTCACAGTCGCCTTGACAAACTGAGGAAAAGTTTGAAGGGAGGCTCGCAAATGAGGATGATTTAGACTTGGCTTCCGATAAAACCGGGCATAGATGACGCACCGTGTGATATATAGGGAAGCTTCCACCTGGACATGTTCCTATGTGACATTGTAATCAGATGTATCCCAAAAAGTGGAAGTGAGTGATTTATTGGCTTCCAGTACCGGGTTACGGGGACGTTCTCCCAATCACGCTACACAGCGCAAACATGCACCAGGACATCAAGCACAGGACGATACAGGGCTGTTAATCTCATTTTCTTGCATCTTAGTCAACGTCTTTCTTCCTCTTTTAGTGTCTGCCTTTTTTCATTAGCATAACCTCTTTACCATTATTTTGCATGGATGACTTACATTTTTCCCACATCCAGGAAAGACTTTTTTTCAGTACTCCATTGGACTGCATGTGCTTTCTAGGCCTCTCCCGTGCACTGCTTCCCCGCACATCCCTGTCCCCCATGCTCTCCTTGTAAATCCCCACACTCTCCAAGCTCATCTGTGCTTCGACCGCTCCTCGAAGTCCCACACCATTTTTTTCCCTAATACGCCAGCTTCTATGCCCAGCCTTCCTCCAAATACCCCACCTGATCCATTGTTGCTGCCCCACCAACAGTCATTTTACCTCCACTTCCTGGTCGAAAGGATAACAGGTACATTTCGATTGACAATGTCAAACTACAGCGAGTGGCCGATTCTTCTTAGTATGACTCCGGCGGTTTCCTGCCCTTCGATGCTGAGAAATTCTGTTGTGGCCCGAGCTTCTGACACAGTGCCTGATGTTGCCATTGAGATGCATGCCGTTACTGGTCCCTTGTTGCCACAAACGCCTAGTGGTGTGCTTGAAGAAGTTGAGTATGCTTATCCTGCGGATGTTACCTTGCCTGTTTTACAATCCACCACAGTTGCCCTCTCACAAGACTCTTTTGATTCTCGTTCAGTGACTTCCATTGCACCGTCCAAAGTTTCAATTTTTGTGGCTTAGTTCAAAAGACATTTTTTAATACCCCCTTGGACTTACATTTGGCTGGTGCTCATAGGTGTTTTTTTGTTTATGTCCATTGGCTTTGTGGTAGTGTGTTTTAGACTTATCAATGGACACTACCTGAATGAAAGGTCTACGATTCGACTAATTAATGGAACTTTGGCCCCCCACTCCTCATCACACATTATGAAGAGGGACCAGACTTTTGTGAACATTCATGGCCCCACTGAAGTGATTAATGTGCCAAATGTGTTTCGTGTTTCTATGGGTGATGTCGTTAAGCAGAACATTCATTCAGATGATTGGGATGTTCAAGCCATAGAAGCACTGTTTTCTGATTTGAAATATTATGCTGCATTTGATGCTGAGGATTTGTATTTGGAAACTGCTAATTATGATGAGCAATTTTGTTATCAACATTATGGCACGCATTTCCTACACAAAGCAAATAAGTTTAGAAATTTTGTAAATTTTACGCAGTGGGAACACTGCCCCGCCCCTAGGATGGGCAGCTCTGCCACGTTAGTGGAAAAGTTCACTTATTTTTCTGATTTTAGTGTGTCTAATCCGGCCTCCTTTTATTTTAAACTTGCGCCTGAGTCTGCTTCTAAAGTTAGACTGACACACACCAAATTATTGTATTCCAAGTCCTTTATGGACAAGTTGGCGGGTATGATCTGTGGAAAGCTACAGTCGATCTTAAATCGGTTTGGGGCTCCAAACGATGGCAAGTACAGGGAACAGAAGCTTTGCATCGTGCCTGTCTTATCCCGAATCACATGTTGTTTTTAAATTCGTCCATTTTTCAGACAACCTGTTTTGGATTGGCTACTTTTCTGCCTCCGTTCCGGGTCTAGGTGCTTTTTCCCAATTGGGGTAATCATACGGATCTATCCCTTGCTATGTTGCAGACACAGGTTTCCAACACGTCCTTCAATATTTCTGAATTGAATCCGGAAGGGTAGTTGGTGTGGCAAACGAGTTCGGACTCCTGTCAACATCGGTTTCTGGATTTAAGGCAGGGGTATACACAGGTTCGTGTAGACCCCCGTTTTGAATCTTCTCACACTGTAACTACCTAATCAGTAGGGAAGTTATGCCAGTCTTGGCTACAACATTCCACTTTAGCGTCTGTTAAACTTCATTTAGCACGTTTAAATGACAAAATAGATTTGAATGATTTTGTTAAGGGTCCTGCTATTGGCAGGCCCAAACGATGGGTGTATGCGGTTTACAACGAAGTTTGGAAGTTATCACAAGTTGAGGCTGCATCCAGATTACATGCTATTGATCAAGCCAATATGGAAAAAGTGTTGGCTGTAATAGATAATAGTATTAACACCCTCTCTTCTAGAATTTATACCTTAGATAATATTGTATCGTCTGTGATAGATATTGTGCAGGATGATTTGTCTGTATTGTATCATGGTCAAAATCAATTGCGCTCTGTTATGCAGTTTGCATGGACGTTGCAAACTTTAAAGGCAGGGAAGGTCCCTTGGGATTATATGAATACTTCATCTTTATTCCTCCCTTTTAATTTAACTGCAAAACAGCAATTCATGTCCATGAAAGATGCTACATATTCATTGCTACACATTGAAAAGTTAGAACCTTTGCCTTTCTCTGTTGCTGAATTGAATTCTGCTGTGTGGCTTGTACATGGGTTGATCACGTTACCGTTTCCCCTGTTTAAGTTTAGTTCATGCATGAAACATTATGCTCTAGGCAGATACGAACAATTGGGAACTGCCTTCCTGCATGAAGTTTGGTCACTCCCTTTCACATACAGATGTGTGAGGGACGGCAAGGAGGTTTACTTGAAAGGTGAGGAGTGCACTTCCACTCCGGATCATTCTGTTGTGTGTAGGCACATTCAATCAATCAATCAATCAATGACACTTATAAAGCGCGCTACATACCCGTAGGGTCTCAAGGCGCTGGGGGGGGGGGGGGGTGCCGCTACTGCTCGAATAGCCAGGTCTTCAGCTTCTTCCTGAAGGAGAGGTGGTCTTGGGTCAGGCGCAGGTCGGTCGGGAGGGAGTTACAGTTCTTGGCGGCCAGGTAGGAGAAGGACCTTCCTCCTGTAGTCGCTCTTCGGATGCGGGGGACGGCGGCGAGGGCGTGGTTGGCTGATCGGAGGTGGCGCGTGGGAGCGTAGAAGTTGACTCGGCTGTTGAGGTAGCTCGGGCCTTGGTCGTGTAGGGCTTTGTGTGCGTGGGTGAGGAGGCGGAAGGTGATTCTCTTGTTGACGGGGAGCCAGTGAAGGTCTCTCAGATGTCCGGAGATGTGGCTGGATCGTGGGATGTCGAGGATGAGTCTGGCTGAGGCGTTCTGGATCCGCTGGAGTCTCTTCTGGAGCTTGGCGGTGGTACCGGCGTAGAGGGCGTTACCGTAGTCCAGTCGGCTGGTGACGAGGGCCTGGGTGACGGTCCTCCTGGTCTCGGTGGGGATCCACCAGAAGATTTTCCGAAGTATGCGTAGGATGTTGAAGCACGCCGAGGAGACGTTGTTGACCTGCCTGGTCATGGAGAGGGAGGAGTCCAGGATGAAGCCCAGGTTGCGTGCATGGTCTGTCGGTTTGGGTGCGGTGCCCAGGGCGGGAGGCCACCAGGAGTCGTCCCAGGCGGAGGGTGAAGAGCCCAGGATGAGAACCTCCGTCTTGTCCGAGTTCAGTTTCAGGCGGCTGGTCGTCATCCACTCGGCTACCTCTTTCATCCCTTCGTGCAGGTTGGCTCTGGCGGCGGCGGGGTCGTTGGTCAGGGAGAGGATCAGCTGGGTGTCGTCGGCGTAGGAGATTATGCTGAGGTTGTGTTTGCGTACGATGGCCGCGAGGGGGCTCATGTAGACGTTGAAGAGGGTGGGGCTCAGAGATGATCCTTGTGGGACGCCGCAGATGACTTCGGAGGCCTCTGACTTGTACGGTGGTAGGCGGACTCTCTGTGTTCTTCCGTCGAGGAAGGAGATGATCCATTCCAGCGCCTTGTCCTTGATTCCGATGTTGCTGAGGCGCCGTACTAGGGTGCGGTGGCAGACCGTGTCGAATGCCGCGGAGAGGTCTAGGAGGATGAGGGCCGCTGTTTCTCCATTGTCCATCAGGGCTCGGATGTCATCGGTGGCGGCGATGAGGGCGGTCTCGGTGCTGTGATTGGCTCGGAAGCCGGACTGTGAGGGGTCGAGGGATCCGTTCGTCTCGAGGAAGGCGGCCATCTGCTTGTTGACGGTCTTCTCGATGACTTTGGCTGGAAACGGGAGAAGCGAGATGGGGCGGTAATTCTTGAGGTCGGTGGGGTCCGCTGTTGGTTTCTTGAGTAGAGCGCTGAGTTCGGCGTGTTTCCAGCTCTCGGGGAAGATGGCGGTGTCGAAGGATGTGTTGATGATGTCTCGCAGGTGGGGTGCGATGACAGCGTCGGCCTTGTTGAAGACGTGGTGAGGGCAGGGGTCGGTCGGTGATCCGGAGTGGATGGAGTTCATCGTGCGGGTGGTGTCTTCGGTGCTGATCGGGGTCCAGGCGTGGAGGGTGGTGGTGGGTGGGGGTGGTTGGACGGTCATGGTGTGCGTTGGTTGGTTGTTGAAGCTACTGTGTATGTCCGTGATCTTGTTGTGGAAGTATGAAGCGAGGGAGTTGCAGAGGTCTTGCGATGGGGTGATGTCGTTGTTTCCTGCGCTGGGGTTGGAGAGCTCTTTCACGATGTTGAAGAGTTCCTTGCTGTTGTGTGCGTTGTTGTCCAACCGGTCCTTGAATGCTGTTTTCTTGGCGGCGCGGATCAGCTGGTGGTGTTTCCGGGTGGCAAGTTTGTAGGAGGTCCTGTTGTCCGGTGTCGGTTCCCTTTTCCAGACTTTCTCGAGGGCTCGGAGGTTCTTCTTGGAGCACTTGAGTTCGTCGGTGAACCATGGGGCCTTCTTGCTGCCGGGTCTGCTAGGCGGGGTCCTCAGCGGGGCGAGCTCGTCCGCGCAGTCGCTGATCCACTTCGTGAGGTTGTCGGCGGCCTGGCTGGGGTTCGCTGAGCTGGCAGGAGGGTGCTGGCTCAGGGAGGTGGCGAGCTGGTCTGCTGTGATCTTGTTCCAGCTTCTGTGGGCGGCTTGTTGCTGGTGTTGGTGGGTCGTCGTTCTCTTGAAGGTGAAGTGGACGCAGCTGTGGTCCGTCCATTGAAGCTCTGTGGCGTGGCTGAAGAGGATGTCTGTGCTGGATGAGAAGACGGCGTCGAGTGTGTGTCCGGCGAGGTGGGTGGGGGTGGACACCAGTTGCTTGAGTCCCAGGTTGGCGAGGTTGTCGAGCAGGGTGCTGGTGTTGTGGTCGTTGTTGTTCTCCAGATGGTAGTTGAGGTCTCCCAGGAGGATGTAGTCAGCGGAGGGGAGGGCATGCGGGCTGACGAAGTCGGCGATGTCCTCGCTGAATTGCGTGCGTGGTCCAGGGGGTCGGTAGATCAGGGTGCCTCTGAGGGTGGTGTTCGGGTTGGTGTGGATCTGGAAGTGCAGGTGTTCGGCGCTGGTCAGGGTGTTGTCGGTGCTGGTCGTGATCCGGATGGTGTTTCTGTGGATGATGGCGATGCCTCCTCCCATCTGGTTGGCGTTTCGGTCCCTCCGGACGATCTTGTAGCCCTCTGGGATAGCGATGGCGATGTCAGGAGCTGAAGAGGCGTTCATCCAGGTCTCCGTGAGGAAGGCAACGTCCGGGGCTGTGGCGTCTAGGAGGTTCCAGAGTTCGATGGCGTGTCTGTGGACGGAGCGGGTGTTGAGCAGGATGCACTTGAGGTGGGTGCTGCTGGTGTTCGACTTTGCGGGTGCTGGTGTGCGGCTGGTCTGGGTGCAGGAGAACTTGCAGGCGTGGCAGCTGAAAGGTCCGTGGGTGCATCGTGGTGTGGCTTGGTGGCAAATCGGGAGTCGGCCGGTGTTGAGAGCGATGAGGGTGGCGGCGGAGTACGTCAGGCGGGTAGGTCGGGGTCCTCGTGGGCCAGGGGTCCTGGCGCTGGACGCGATCCGGTCGCGGACGGGCGGAGACGGGCTTACCTTTGGCGCACCTTCGGCGCTCAGTCGGCGCACCCGCTGCGCGTGGCCGCTGCGCGTTCGCACGGTCGCCATTTAAGGCGGAGTGCGCGGGTGGGCGGAGCAGCTGGGAGGCGGGAGCGGGGAGGGTTACAGAAGGCAAAGGGGGCGGGGACAGGCGGCGGTGGCGGGAGCGGGGAGGGTTACAGAAGCCAAAACGGGGCGGAGAGCAACACGGGGAAAAGAAATAACCACAGAACAGGCTAAAATACGATAAACAAGGGGAAAAAAGATAATTAAACCAAGCAGGCACAGATTCACGTCAAGACAAGGGTGGGCGGAGCAGCTGGGAGGCGGGAGCGGGGAGGGTTACAGAAGGCAAAACGGGGCGGAAAGCAACACGGGGAAAATGAAATAACCACAAAGCAGGCAAAAATACGATAAACAAGGGGAAAAAAAGATAATTAAACCAAGCAGGCACAGATTCACGTCAAGGCAGGGGCACAAACAACTGCAGTGGCGGCAGCCGGCGGACGAAGCAGCAGAGGGCAGGCAAGGGGCACACGCAGCAGCTGGTGGCCGTGCGGCGCGGGGGTGTCCCACAATTCAATTGCATGGTGCATGTAATGTGCATGCCCCTAATTTAGCTTGCGTCCTGAAAGGGATTCCTGTGCCAGTTATAACGCCGTCTTTTACGCTGCTTGCTAACGGTAGTTATTTGCTATTAAATAATGAAGTTTGCTGTGGGATGTTAGTGGGAATTCCCTACATAGTGACTGTATCACAGAGAGTAGTTTGCTGTAATAACATCCTTTTCCCACCCCCACATTGCCGGCTCGATGTATCCATCTGGCCTTCCATTCCAACCTTGAAAGCAGAGTTCAACAAGATGAGCAGAATAAGGGCTCTATTGTCTCACAAAGAAGTCGCGTTGACTTCGTCACGGGAAACATTTGTCCTTCACGAAGCAAACACGCGCACTGAGGTGCAAGCGCTTTTGAATACTGATCTACCACTTCATTTTGGGACTCTGATTCAGACTATCTTTAACGCTTCGTCCACAAGTGGCATAGCTCATTTTTTTTAAATTGTGGGCTCCGGCCTCGTGACCTCTTTTCAAGCTGTTTTTGGTGTGATCCCGGCCTTTTTTCATTCTATTTTTTCCAGTGTCTTCGGAGGTCTCCCTTTACTTCTCGCCCTCATAGCTGGAATACTGTTGTTGATCTGCGCCCTGCGCTATGGATGCACAACTTGCGTCACACGACAAAATGTCCAGGCTGCTCCATCTTCGTAACCGGATGCTTGAATACTATGGCACTTTACCACTGGCAACTCTAAGCATAGCTTATGGATTGTCCTTCCGGTTCCAATACTTTACTTGTGTGCAGCCCGTCTTTCATTGCCTAGATTGTCCGTTCCAATGGGCTCTGGATTTGAGTCTGTCAAACTCTGTGTCTCCTGTCCCGGATTATGATCGGCTAATGATCCCCTTAGTGGCTCATGAGTTGGACTGTTCTGGCGTCGGGATTATGGCCTGTGAAGCAGCACATGGAGCCCTTGGGAATTGGGACATCGGAACGGCTGCGATTGACTTCTTAGCAAGAAGTTATCTTGAAGAACACGCCAGTTGTCCTCGTCTGGTGCTGGAAGCACCGGTGGTTGAGGAGCATGTATGTTCTTTCCCCGTCCTGAACTGGATGGAAGATAATTTTGCGGAACGTTCCAATGATTTCCTCTTGGAAGCTGTTGCAACTTATTGTGCCTATACCTTGATGGATTGACTTTTGTACTTTCATTTCGTCCTACGCCCTTCATGATGTTTTTTTTTATCCTCTACATGTTTTTCTTTTATCCTCTACATGGTTTTTTTACTCCGTGTTTAACTTTTCTTTGCTTTTTTCTTCGAACTTTTTCACTTCCCTTATATGGACTTACAGTTCATGCCCTTGGTTCCGTTCTATCAAACTTGAACTCTGCGTTCTTGCAAGTGCGCCCCTACTGGTTAGTGGTCCGATCAAGGGGGGGTGTAGTGAAGATCGTTATCTATATACGTACAATGCTAAGTTAGCATAACTGCGTTAGATGTTAGAAAGCCATCTTGCCGCTTTTGCTGCTTTTGCACACGACACTGTAGTCACATGTTATTAAATTGAGAAATGCTTCCTCGACTTTGCTTCACATGAGAACTTTCTGTTGTTAACATCCCAAACAGTGAGCAGCGACCTTGGTCTCGACACAGTGTAAAAGAAACAGTCTGGATCGCTAGACGGTGCATGTTGTTGAGTTCAGGTTGATCGGCCCACTAGTTTAGCCATAACACGCACGCAGCTGCAAATACCTGAAAGTCGAGTGTTTTTAATATTGCAGCGTTACATGTTTTCATTACATTCGGAAGAAGAGTGTTCCTAGGAGCAGAGCATAGCTGATCCTGTGATGTGAACTCTCTGAGCTGATCTTTACGGTATGGGGTTCCCCATTCAAGCCTAGAGACCTTTTATTAGTCTAATAATACGATTAGTGTGTTAGAGAAAGGAAGGTGGCTTAGATCCACTGTCATTTTAGTAGGATTGCTCCTTTCATTTTCTATGGTATTGTAACTATGCTGATGGTTTTGATTTTAATCGTTTGTCTGCTAATGTTAGCCAAACTGCTGCATCTTAGGACACGAGGTTTATAAAATAAACTCTTTAAACTTTTACCGTGTCTCTGTTTATTCTGTTGTGGACTGGTACGAGAATAATTACGAAAAGGTATTTCTGATTCCCACCATTCCTGAGAAATATACTAAGTCGCTTGTTCTGGGTTGTCTATACATTGGGACCGCCGAGCTAAACCTTGGATAACAAATGGGACACTGATGCTGGCCGGATAAGGGGTTCCTTGGTTCTGAGGTGAGTTTTTGGTACACCACAATTCACTGAGGGCCTGGGTTCCTGCGCATAGTTCTGCGCATAAGCAGAATCCCTGCAACACTCCCCATTCCGTTTTTATATGTTTCTTTTTTATGTGTATTGTGATAGCACATGTGAAGTGAGGACAATGTCCTTACTGACTGAACCTCGTCTTTACAGCCTCCTGAGCCCATGGTCTACTGTGTAACCTGTTTGACTACAGACGGACATACACACCACTACAAAAACAATTGGAGGATGCCACAAAAGGATGTGCTACAATTCTAAACCCACGTGGGCAAGTAAATGCTTGAAATCGGCACTTTCTTATTTTGAGCCAGGATTGAACCAATAGGTTTATAACTTGGAGCTGCCCTCGCCGTTTTAGGAGGAGATTCATACGTAAAATTCTGTATGCAAGTGTTGAATGAGGAGCATAGGTCGATGTCTCAATGAGATGATGGAGGAGTGTTTTAGCTGGTATTGCAGCCTTTCCCAACTAAAGGTAATTAGAGGAAAAATAGAAGAGCCCTGTATTTATCTACAGTGTGAATTCCAAAATTTGCTAATCTGACTTACAGGATACGGATTTTAATATCTTTTTGCAACAAGTTACTAGCTATGTTTTTTAGGTGTTTAATTTCACACTAGATTCAGATGTATTCTTCGCATCTGCAACTATACTGACTAATTTGTATAAAAACAGCAATACACCAAGGATATAAGCGGTGTGAGGGAAGGGAGATGGCGTGGCTATGTATAAAACGACTAATAACTCGCAGGTGGAAGAATCCGAACCTCCGTTTACCTAAGGCTTGGAGGCAGCTGCTCCTGGTGTGGGCCCAAGCGGAAAGCACAGCATTGCACAGAGAGGACACATTTGGGTTACGAAAATAGCCAATTGCGCAAAACTGGGATGCTATACTTATAGAACTTCAAATCACAAGCAAACCCCTGTAGAGGAAACACATACTGGAGACTAAGCCCATAACTATGGAGACATATACACACGATATGCCAAACATGAGTACACTGGGAGCGGGGTGTGTTGTGACACAGGTAGAATGAGCGAGATGGCGGCAACACTTGTGTAGGCAAGATCTACAAACGAAGCAAAGATTTAGGGGGCGGGGGAAGAGGGGGCGAACCTAGGCCAAGTCACCATAATGGTCTCAACCTCGGCACACTACAATGTTGTAGATTTGTTTCAAATGATAACTGTTAAGAATCTAGTGTTTGTATTAAATCAAGCTGTGAATGATGAAATCTACATTATAAATAATTGAAATGAGAATCTGTCCTGGGCACCAAAGACATTAGCTATGTACAGTACGGGTCATCAGTAAATCCTCTCTTTTTCTTCATGAAGGAAACCTGGGCACAGTTGTAATGGAACAGATGACTGCTAATTAGGAGTATTGTCATGTAAGCTGAAATGTATGAAAAGAAGATAAAATGCAAATAAAGAGATTTAAAAAAAATGGTGTGGCTACGTATATTAGAAATACAAAAGGCACCTCAGAGTCTCATCACTTTCCAAAGGAACTTCGCCTTTGGCCTCGTTCCCCTACATGGTGACGAAACTCCTCCGTGACTTTCAATATTCTTATAATATACCAGAAGGGGTACCTTATTCCCATATATAATGTTTATAAGAGGCAGTGGTTCAATAAGTTATAACAAAATGTAATTGAACTATTGTCCATTTCACCATTTACACATAGTTTAAAGAACAAAGGCATTATGGCACATTTGGATGTCATGCATTAAATGGAGAAAGCAGAAATTGAGGTCACCCCCCTTGCCTATAACCCAAGTGCTTGAACACCAAGGTGCAAATATGAAAGTACAGTGGGAGCAGGATACGCCTGAAAAATTGGCATGACATCTCCAGAATCTGTTAGAGGGATTCAGATTGTTTGTAAAACAGTTTAATCATAACGTTGAAATGGGAATATAATACGGGTTGCTGAAATTGAAAGCATTGATTCCCAATGAATGAAGGACGTCGGCCAGACTATTGTGTGCCGATATAGTCCCACGTAAATATCGTGCCTAAATATTTTTACGAACATTTCAGATTGGGGGCGGAGTTTCTATTAAATGCACTGATAATAACCTCATGCAGTGATATACACAAGATTGGAAGCTGGTAAATGTCACTGTTTTTACAGCATTGGGCTAGACATCCACATTGGATGCAGACATTCATTAAACACCATCCTTGCGTTCTATCACAGGATTAGAATGTCAACTGATTCATCAAAATTCATGCTTTGCCAGTAATTCGCGACTGGAAAAGTTCCACTTCTAGATAATGGCTGCCAATAACCTCACGCTTCGTTTCTGAATTATTCAACTAGCTTCCAGCAGCGTTAATAATCTGTCTTCAGCAAACTAAAGAATGGACAGTTTGAAGAGGCAAATTGGTTGAAGGTTGCAGAAAAACAAAATTATGTACGGAAAAGCTTTATTCACCAAAACATAGATGTTCTAAGGAAACACTGACCAGATAATCACACCCGTCTCAGGAGGAGCGGGCTCATCCTGGCGTAACCAGAAGCATAGATATTTTCTGATGAAAGCAGATCACCGGCCGCAAAAGCAGGTTTCAATTCTTCAATTTACATTGAATCCATACCGCAGCCTTTCATCTGGAAAGAACAGCCTTTAATGAAAGGGCCTTGTAATAAAAGATGAGAGCTCCCAAACAAGAAGTAATCGAGCATCACCAAACAAGATCTGTCTGCTGTAGAAAAGCTCTGCTCTCCAATACGGCACTGCCTGCACAGCCTTGGGAAATGATGACTTTCGCACATTTCGCGAACCCGTGGGAGCATTAAAATGATAGACTTCTGCCTGCATGCACTGTTACGTGAAATATCATGTTTCAGCAACACTGCGCTATCAGTGCGTATCGCTTAAAACATGTATGGCTCAACTTTGAAGAGGACCTGTGTTGGAGTACCAGTGGTGCTCTAAGGAAACAGCAAAAGGATCTGGACTCCGGAGATCATTCAAGATTCATCATTCAAGATTCTTCATTGATAAGTGTAGTGTGCGTAGATCTTGTAAACAGAAATAACACTGCAAAGGGAAAAACTAGAAAAGCACAGTTCCAGACCGTATCCTAGAACTTCAGGGATCAAAAAGCGCTTTTCTGGAAATCCCAGCCATTGTGTATGGGTGGGAAAGCACATTTTCATGTCCTTAGTCTCCAAGTGGTCACCCCTCATACGTTTGAAAGCACACTGTAGGAGCGTCAGATCATGCAAGATAAAATAGGACTAAAGAAAGAACCTAGGGAATGAAAAGGTGGCTTACCTCTTTAATTCATGCACAGAAGATGAAGGAATGGAAACCCTTTGCAGTAGCTAATGTCAACAGTATTTTTAAAAATGAGTGGCAAGCCTTTGGAATAAAGACGACGTGGATAACTGAAGGCCCTAGGGTCAATGTCTTGTGGCTTGCAAACAATGCAAGCTGTAGTCATTACAGCTTTTTCCACTCTGCTTGCGCTCTAAAGCTGGACATTCAGAATCACTATTTCACACAGCCCTTCCTTTAGTATGCCAAGGCTCTAGGATAGCCACCAGGCCTATTTGCAACCGTGGCATACGTTTCCACTTCCAGGAGGACCTAAATGCTTCCTTCAGCAAGATGGAGTATGTGGAGCGAGATCCAGCAGGAGCGGAGTTCCAAAATTTTAAATAATTTGTCAAAAGGCACTTGAAATGTCTTAAGAAGAAACTATATTCAGTGTCCATACATGCCTCCAGTGCAAGGTAAATAAACACTTACGCAACTATTTATATAGCCTCAAAAATGAGCACAGAGTTCTAACTAGCCACGCTCACTGCGGCCCTTCTATATTGAAGCTCACCCTCACTTCTGTTTGATATACTAGGCTCTAGGGATCCTTTTGAATATTACTTACTGATGTGACAACACTTCCTAACGCACATCTCAGAGACTTAACTCAATCAATGCGTACTATGAAATGTGTTTCCTTGTTGCAATCTGTCTGCAAGCAAAGCTAAAAGCGTCACAACTTCATTCTAATGAACAATCTATTGCTCCAAAAACGGAGCGTCTTCAGAAAATGGCCTCGATCCTGTCCCCACATTTAAAAAGAAGAAAGCTACTCTGAGAATTTATGGGAACCAGCATGTGTTTAGGAAATCGGAACTGAACTCCTTCTGAGCAGTGTTAACTCTCAATTCATTTTTTAATATTTTAGGAATACACTTTGCAAAAAAGGTTTGTGGCATAACTTATTTTGGATGTACGGATCTATTAGACATAAAAGTAAAGCAAAATACAAAAATTCATTTTATATATATATATATATATATATATATATATATATATATATATATATATATATATATATATATATATATATATATATATATATATATATATTCATGCAATTCATAAATCATGCCTCAGTCAAAATGAGCCACACAATATGACTAATTATTCTTGCACATTGCTCCATATGTTCAAAGACCACTGCTTTCAGTTTATGGATTGTGGTGCCAAAATATTTCAGCCCACAAAAGCACTAATTATATTCATCACCACTTTGGTTTTGCAAGTAATTAAATCCTTTATAGACATTTTTTCTATTATCATTAGTGATGTAATATGATGTTCTGATCCAGAGGACAAGCCTGATGACCAAATAATGTTTTGACTGGTGTAGCAGTCAATTTGCCTCTAATCTGCTCTTTAAATTCTGAATTCTTTCACATGTGCTCTGCTGGGGCTCGTTGTACTTTTTGCTTCAGTACTTAAATCAAACTCTTCCAAGAGCCACAAAAGATTGACTTCATACTTATTGTTTATGAACCAAATGTTGGCAGATCGCACACGCAGTTTGATATTCTTTCATGCCACCCAGATGATGTACACTGTACTGTGCCCCCTCCCTAAGGCAACGCTGCCCCTCCAGGTCCCTGGAGTGACGGGGAGTGTTTCAGGCGAGCCATCCACATAACATGTTCCTGAAAGCACTAAAATATATCCAAGATCTTGACAACTAAGCACAGCTTCTAAATCTACGCCCCTCCAGTTATTTCCATTGCACGCGCCTGAATATTCTGAGCTCGAATTTTGCTTTTTTAAGCACTTTAGAATTTAAATTTCCAAAAAGGGACTCAAAAATATGCCTAGGCCCAAGGCCTCAAATTCTACCGATTACAATGCAATATATTGCTACATGAAAATATCAGTTAAGTTGAAAAGTGCCCTTTAAACCTACGAGCGGGTCTCTGTCTGAGGAAAGAGGCACCCGCATGATGCCACCCTTCTTCAGTGACAGCAGGGCGGGGTGTTGCTTTCTTAGAGTTCAGGTATCCGGATTGTGGTAACAAGATGACTGTGAATATGGCTGCGCCCACAATCAATGACCTCTCACAAAAGTCGGTCCCAGACACTCCTATTGTTAGTTTATCATTGGGATGGTTTGAAAAGCATGATAGAGGAGCCATACCACACCAAAGTAGTAGAAGCAACAGAACATAAAAATCTTCAGCAGCTATGTACAGGTCCAGAAGGGGTCCATGCACTCAGAAAATCTATGTGTTACTGTACGAGATGCAGGAGGTTCCACTCAAATGTGAAGCGGCAGCCTTTGCTCGGTTACCTAATTTGTGCTGCAGACAACAATATTTTAGCAAAATCAGTTGCATGGACCTGTTCCGAGCCTGCACACCAAGGCAGAATATGTTCACGATAGCCCAAGATCACCAGGCTCCACTTGCATCCTACTGCCTGCCAGTCCAAATTGAGGTTTAGTGCATTTGGTGCTGAAACTAGGCCTGCTACTTGACAAAAATCACTTCCAGAAACCCCTGGACATTTAATGGACACACAGTGAGCTGTGCTTGATCCTTACCCCATGAAGGAAAATGCACTCAAACAGGTAAAGATGCACAGAAAACTGAAGTAAAGTTACTTTTCGGGAACTCTCACTCAAGCCCAGCAGGAACACAGTCCCCACACTGCTTTCCAATAAACAAAGGCCCAGATGTATGGAGAAAATGAGTGCTCAGCGGTTCTCACACTAACTTACAAATAAACACAAAGTCTAATAGGCTTAGCCCAACAATATAAAAATAAGCTTCATTCACAGTGTGAAATGCAAAGGCAAACAACCCAAGGCAGCCAGCAAATCATGAACCTTCTTCACTAGCTCAGTTACTTCTTTGCACAGCTGCACGGTTGCTGTCAAAAAAAACTCTGCAGGCTAAAGCATACATATCCATTTCAGAGCAGACTTCAGTATGACCATAAGGGGCAGGAACAGGTCTGATTAGACAGCCAAATCCACATTTATTAGCCGATCAGTATCTCGAGACAGAGAGCAGGGCAGAGTGACACACTGTCTACCAATAATAGAGCACAGAGCACACCGCAATAGATATCTCAAGTCATAAGTAGAAAATGCACAATTACTCTTTGTCACTTGTCGAAAGAATAGAGCAGCAGGCAGGTGTATTAAATGTAGGGATGGGCGTAACTTGCTTAAGTTGCTGTAGCATAATTACACACAATTACAGCAGAAATATGGGAGGTAACGCAAGTAGCTTAATCCAGCATTTAGCGTTATGTTCTTAGCACAAAATGCACCCATAGGTCCAAAATGGACCCGATAATGAGTTTTGTGGTAAGAAAATCACTCTAAATGCAACAGAACATAGACAGCAGCAGCTCCCGCACACTCAGTTCACTGTTCTTGTGCTCCTGCGGTAGGATTTTAGTGCCAAGTTACTCATAATTACATGCACGATGTGATTGCGTAATTTTTGCCAATAACTGGTTGAAAAAGTAAGGCAAAATGGCTCCATCATAACTAAAATTGCACCCACGTCTGTGCACATCCTTGACATGGAGTATGATACGCCTGCTGGAAAAAGGAGTTTTAGAACTGGGAAATGAGACCGGCATGGAGGTGAGAGAAATAATGAAAAGTTACTTGTAAACGCCAAGTAAATGGACAGGCACGAAAGTAGGAATTAGGGGTAAGAAAAAAAGTAATTATGAATTGACAATAAAAGTGAAGGCGGGGTGGAAGGATATAAAATCAAAATTGCTTATAAGCACTGGAAACACAATTCGTATGATTGTTAATGGAGCAAAATATAAAACCCTAATAACCACAGATTTTTCACATTTTTGAAAACACTGCAAAACACAGAATACACTCCACGAGACATCGCAACATATAAAACTGAAAACAGGAATGCCTAAAAATACAAAAACGAAAAAAACGACAGCAAGGGAATGAAGGACTGTATTTCTTTCCTGATAATTATAACTAAACCTAATGTTTGGCAATATTACATCCGGCTCAGAGTGTTGTATGCACTCAACCTGTGAAAAGCATGCCTTCTTGCAAACGGTGACTTGTGGAAAACAGCAGTATTTTGCTTTTCTATATGTAAATTGTATTGGGTTGGGCATTTGTACAGCACATTCCGTCCACTTATGTGGCACAGAAGTTGTGTTCAATCCTTGCCCCTACCCCCCCCCGCTCCCCCCGAGATGTGCTTTATTAGATTATGTAAACTGCGCTGTGCAAGTCTATATGCCCTTAGACAAAGTTGCATGTGTATGTACTGTCCACAATACTTGGTTTTAGTATGTTATATATATTTTTGTCAGATACATGGTGTTAAGTTCTGTCTACATCTGTCATTTTTGGGTTCGAGTCCAGTGAATGCACCCCGATTCCGGTTCCCTTAGTGGGATCGAGTTAGTCTTCTCCCGGAAGAGATTCAGGCTCGTCAATTGGGGGTATCAGAACACTGTGGCGTCTGCAGCTAGGATTCGCTATTCCTTTGTAACTGGAATATACCAGGCATCAAGGTAACTTCCTAGCTCCACTCATCAGTTTTAGTTTCATGGCATCAGTGCCGCATTAACAGCTAAGAAGACTTACAGGTTTACAGTATGTGGTAAGGGGTGTATGTTGTGCAGCTACAAGAACCATGAGAGATAAAAAAAAAAAAGAAGATACATAGAGGTGATTAATAGTCGTGGCTCCTTCGCTCAGGTGGAGGAGCGTCGTTCCACTAGCATTTGAGCAGTGCAAAAATAAAATGATAATAACATGACCTTATTATAATTCTATATTTCTGTGTGGGACTGGAGCAAGGGCGGGGCACGGCTGAGCTCGCCAGAGCAGAGTGAGGAGTGGTTGGCACTTCCTAAGTGCACATGACTGTTTGACCGGCCCTTTAGGCCAATCAGTTATGCACACTTCGCATGTTCTCCACCTGGCTGTGTTGCACAGGCTCCCAGGCACTGCCTGAGCGGCCAAACAGGCTGCTCAGACCAATCACGACGCTGCTCATGCAGCGCCGTGATTGGCTGGGACAGTCTACTTCCACTGCTGCCAGTGCAGACGAAGAGGACGGAGGAGAGGCGTGCGGCAGCAAAGGGAACATAAGTTTATTTTATTTATATATCCATCCCACCAACCCCACCCTCCCTCCCCATTCCGAGGCAGCCAACACTGGTGATTAAACTAAATTGTTTCATTGACTAAGTGCAAATATGGTGAAACTGTTCAAAGGAAAAACATCAATGTGTGTTACAAAAAGAATGTGATGGTGAAATCGAAAGTTTTGAAATGTAAACCTAGTGTCAGTATCATTAACAATAAACAATAAAAAAATGCATATTTTATTGTGACATTGCAGAAATGTGGTAATCATTTTGATATTTTCAGAAACCGGTTAAAATAAGAGCACAGGTACTAAAGACTACTGGAATCACATTCTTGCAGGTCAAATTTAATTACACCCAGTAAGTTAAGGTGTTAATATAAACGTCACCAGGTGTCAAAACACAATTTAGCACTGTCGAAGGAACCCCACGTGCAGTTAGATTGTTAAACAATGTTAAGCATACACCTTATGGCAGCTTATTTCCAGCTTGTAATGGCTACCGTAACGCCAGTTTGACACACAGCTAGGTAATTGTATGAACCACCTGTGAGAATCCTGCTGCTGATCGGTTTCCACGGCCGAGGACAGCTAGGGTCCAAATCACAAATGAATGATTTCCTAGTTCAGATGAGTTTTGTTCTGAATCTGAATGACCTTTGCTTCAAAAATGAATCTCAGGTTGACTTTTGGTTCATATATATATATATTTGCAATGCATCATTTCATCAGCCTATCTCCATATTTAAATTTCTCAAGATCTTGAGCTCATCTGTGAAGAATTATAAGATGATTTCACAATTCTATATGGATCAGTTTCAATATCATTAATAGTCTGTCTGGTTAGTCTTTTGGACTGGTTAGTGCAAACTTCTTCCACGCCTTTTACTGCACATCAGTACAAAGTTGTTTCAGACTCTGTAGGGTATCTCTCAGGCCCATATTACTATTCCAACCTATTCCCCTGTGTCTGAAAGCACTGTGAGCATTTACCATACGCCTGCTGTAGGCACATAAAAAGTAGGGAGTCTAAGAGGTGTGACGTTTTCTCAACAAATGCTACTTCAGAGAAGCTAATCCCAAGCTCCACATTTAAATGGCATTCATAGACGGATACAAAAGCAAACCGTGTCGGTATCAGTGCTTCATATATGGCCGTGTTTGCCGGTGCTCAGCACCAGCAGTCATTTCTTAATACCTGGACTTATTTCTTAAAGTCCACCATATGGTGGCGCTGACTTTCTATTTGAGACAATCGGAAACAGTATGTAACAATTCATTATACATTAAAAATATATGAATACCAGTTTACACAGGCCATTCTCGCAGCTTTGGGTGACACAGACTCTTCCAAATTGTTAAAATTGTGAAGCATGATAGAGAGTTGATATCGTTGGCACTGGCAGTTGGGCTTTTGGAAACTCTGCCTTGCATAGTGTGGGTAGCGCAGGCTGCAGCGGCTTTCAATACAATGCTTTAGGCCCTGTAAAATTTCTTTAGATACCAAATGGTTGGTACTCCTCTTATATTTGGCTGACTTTTATTATGCTCTTTAGTGTATGTTTTGTATTTAGTAAAAAGTGCAGCGGTTGCAATTGTAGCTATGCTACTGTGTGTTCAAAAGCTTTAAGTAAGTAACAATGTATAAAGCGCTCGATTGCCGAGGCGTCTTGGCGCTAAGATAGCGGAGATGTAGGAAAGCCCAGGAAGAGAAGGCAGTTACTTAATGGGGAAGAGCCATGTTTTCAGACAGGCTCGAAAGTGTGTATGGACTGATAAGGATCTGATATTAGGTGGCAATTCGTTCAATGATTTGGAAGCTAAATATGAGAGACTTATGCCACCCCATTTTGTCTTCTTGACTCTTGGGACCTTAGCTAGTGCTTGGAAAGCGCTGAGCCCTGAGGGACTTCGTACGGAAGGTGGAAGTTGTCTGATTTAAGATTATCACAGTAGATCTTATGTTCTCTCCCTGTAAGGAAGGAGGTAAGAAGGGCCAGAGCGTAATCCCGAATCCCGATTGCCCCCAGCCGCCGCGTGACAATGGAATGGTTCACCGTATCGAACGCGGAGGATAGATCCAACAGGATCAGGACCGCCCTGTCACCTGTATCAATTTGCTATCGAAGTTCCTCCATGGCCATGACAAGTGCGGACTCAGTACAGTGGTTGGACCGAAAGCCATGTTGAGTGCTGTCTAGTATGTTATTAGAGTTTAAGGTAGTCATTTAATTCTTTATTTAAGGCTTTCTCCAGAACCTTAGCTGCTAAAGGCAGGCAGTAAATAGGGCAGCAGTTGGTGACGTCATAGGGGTGCAGGGTGGGTTTCTTTATGATAGGCCTAAAGCAAGCCTTCTTCCACGCTGACGGAGAGTCACCGGACTTTATGTCGCTGTTGAATAGTGGGGCAAGAGTCAGACTAATTAAGTTCGAGACCCCATGAATAATGTCTGGGGGACACGGATCATCAAAAGATTATTCGCAGAATCAACCGTAATAGGTGAGAAACTGACCAAATGGTTGGATATTGCGGCAAACTGACCAAATGGTTGGATATTGCTGGCCCTTGCTTCAGTTTGTCAAGGGGTAAGGTTTGGGAGGCAGAACCTGTCCCCTCTAGTACGGTGTAAATAGACTGAATTTTGGTTTGGAAGAAGGATGCCATGTTGTCACATAGGGTTTGATCAGCACTAAGCCGATTTTCTTGTTGGAGTGCAGAGACAACCTTAAAGAGCTCTTTCGTGGAGTTCTTAGACATTTCTATTTTATTAGTGTATAATTCCTTTTTTGCCCGAATAATAGCAGCTTTGTATTCCGTTAGAGCTTAGAGATTTTTTCCTTCTACACTGTCTATCCTCCAGGTGCGTTCTAGTCGCCTGCACTTGGATTTCAGAGTATTTAACTCTGCAGAACACCAGGGGGCGGTGGAACTGTGCCTTCTTTATACATATATCTTACCAAAACTAGAGCGATATTGGCAAAACAACATAGAACAAGATGAATATGAGGTAAGTGTTATTTTAACATCAATTACATTTGGTGAATGTTATATGAGGCATAGAAAGATTAAGAACAAGTAGAGGTAAAGTCAATAGGTCCAACGTTGGTTGGATGGTGAGGTTTGTGCTTTGCCAGTGCCTATTTTTTTTGTGAGTGGCTTTTGTATACATTCTCACACTGTATGAATACAAGCCTTTTCTAAAAGCGTGGATAGATAGATAGATAGATAGATAGATAGATAGATAGATAGATAGATAGATAGATAGATAGATAGATAGATAGATAGATAGATAGATAGATAGATAGATAGATAGATAGATAGATAGATAGATAGATAGATAGATAGGACACACATAACACCAATAGTGCCTGGTACTGAAGGGGGCTACTTATTATGTGGATGTGCATATTATGCAAGAGCATAATGCCATCACTCAGTGTCAGCTAAGCCAATGCCTGAAGTGGGCTGACCCTCTACCCTATGATGTATGCTGTGGTGGGTGGACGTAAAATGTGAGTGACATTGCAGCAGGCCAGAGGATGAAAAGGGGTGACTGATAGCTTATGTAAGTACGTACAGTGTATAGTTTTATAAAAAAAACATAAGGTCTTGACAGATACCGGACCTAACGTGTACTGGTTATGCCGAGAAGTTTCATAAACAGTTTTAAAATAACTACGTCTAGCTAACGTTGGAGTAGCTGCAAATCTTGAAAAAAGTATAATGGTTGAAACATGCTTTTGTCACTCAGGTTAGTCTTAAAAGATGGGATGCCTGCTCATCTAATGCATGGAAAGATGGAAATGGTAAAGGTACAATTTTTAGAACTAGAGCATTCGGATTGCTTCACCCAGGAACAATCCACACGGTTAATATCTTGAAAAAAGACAACGAAGCAGCAACATTTTCACTTAAAAACAGGCTTGTTTTTAGGGGAATTAGAAACCCTTTTTGGAATGGCGTAAGCATATAGGATGTGAAAGTCCAGTTTACAGTTCCCAGCTTTGACTGGTGAGCAGTGGATTTCATGACAGTTGTGCTCGGTTGGGTGTTCTAACATATCCCTTCAGTATAAAGAACAGGAAACTGTAGAAAAGGGATTCATGGTGCAGCTAATATTCCAAGCACAGCTCTCCATAACATAAAAGAACAAAGACACATTCATAGTATAATTAACTCGCAGAAGAGCCGTACAAAACGTGCCACTATGCTTTTGAATGTCCACACCACGTAAATATCAAATAGAAAGAAATGACAAATTTGCAAAAACAATTGCCTGGTACTCAAGAATAACCAATGCTCTCATTACTGCAGGCTGTTCTTACTTGACAGTTCATCTCTCAATGAGGTAAATACACAGGCTTTGTTCACTGCATACTGTTTCTGTGGAAGTGTATGCATGCATGTACTGGGATCTGCAAGGGAGAATCCAATTATCAAGCAAGTGTTGTACATGGAGACGGGAATGGATAACTCAGGATCAAGTTCCAATGGGGATTCTCTTCGACTATGGTTGACTGGATGCAGTGAGTTTATTTTTAATACTAATGGTGGATGTACACACTTAATATAGAGGACTACTTAGGCATTGCTTTTCAAAAGAAAGGGAAAAACCTTATTTAAAACATAATAAAGTGGGAATAATTCCACATCCTGAAGCTTTACAATTCTAAAGTCACAGTCCTCAATCTTTATTTCTATTTATGACATCCTTGACCAAACAATGATATAATCTATCCAACAATTTGTGCCCCCATGAGGCCTTTTGATGGGTTGGATGACATTACAATGCTGGCAATTACCACGCATGCCTTTACCACGAATTTTTTACAATGCATTCCTATACCAGGCATATGCCTTTACCATGCAGGTAAGTATTAATAAGAATATATATATTTATTATATTATGGTGACTTGTAGAGCGCACGGCTGCCCCAGCAAAGGGGCGTCCTGGCGCTGAAAACAGAAAACTGCAACAGCTTGTAGGCAATAAAGAGGAAGGTTTTCACAGCTGTACGGAAAGTCAGATAGGTCTTTATACTGCGGATAGAAGTGGGGAGCGCATTCCAGAGTTGCGAGGCCAACACACGGAAGGAGCGCCCTCCAGCATGAACCCTCCTCACCCTGGGGACAGCCACAAGATTCTGCCCCATTGAACGAAGTTGGCAGGAGGGGATGTAAAAAGAATGTAGATTGGCCAGAATACATGGAGAAGAAAAATTAAGGATTTTAAAAGTAATGCAGAGGGCCTTAAACTCTAAACTTTTGGCCACAGGCAGCCAATGGAGGCGACGGATGGCATTAGAAGTAGTACACCTCCTCGGCAGGCCAAGGAGAGCTCGAGCCGCTGCATTCTGGACCCTTTGTAGTCTAACAATCTCAGACTGGTTGACCCCCAGATAAAGGGATCTGGCATAGTCCAGTCTTGACAGGATCAAGACCTGGACGATAACCTGCCTTATTGGGAGATTGAAAAAACCCAACTGAGGTTTGAGCCCCAGCAGAACTCCAAAACAAGTCCCTGCCACCTTCTTGGTTTGGGTTCGAAAGCAGAGGGCGGTATCAATCCAAACCCCTAGGTTTTTTACCACCTGTTTAGGGGCAGGTGCCGGCGCCAGCGTGGCAGGAGACCAGTGCTCACTCCACAGCTCCGAGTCTCTACTCACCAGCAGTACCTCAGACTTGCTGGCGTTGAGCTGGAGACAGTTGGCAGTCATCCACTCCAAAACGGCCTCAAGATCGCTGCGGAACTTACAAGCGTCCTGATTAATGTTATCGGAGAGTGTGACTACCAACTGAGTATCGTCTGCATTCGATACAACCGTGAGCCCTCCGTTCTTGGCCACCGTTGCCAGTGGTTGAACATACAGGTTGAAGAAGGTAGGGCTCAAAGCTGAGCCCTGCGGTACCCCCTGCTCGGTGGCAAAGACTTTAGAGACAAAGGGAGACACGGCTGCCTGGAAGGTCCTCCTGGAAAGAAAGGGTTCAATATATATATATATATATATATATATATATATATATATAGTACGAAAAACGCACTCTCGAAGGTCAGTCTTTTTAATCATAAATCGCTACGCGTTTCGACACAAATTGTGTCTTGGTCACACGATTTTAGCTGGGTTCTCAAGCATACATATAGGTATATGTAGACATAGAAAAGGTGCTAACATATTGCTCATTTGTGCTGCAATGCGGCCGCCATTTCTAAACAGGTTCAAACCTCGTGCATGTTAATGAATATGTCCAAGTTTCCTTGACTTAGGACTGCACATCAGCTTAATAACATATTTGCAATAGGTTATACAAAACAAATTGAGTACAAATACTATCATATTGTCGGATTCCTGTAACGAGTTTACCTTACATTTGGGTGCCGACAAAAAATACTTCAACCAACTTTATCAATTGCAAGTTGATACTCACAAACCCCTGATAACATATAGAAGAGGGAGGAATTTGAAAGACATTTTGGTCAGAGGGGACATCACAGAAATACCCAATAGGAACCGCTTCAATCTTAAAGGTTTCTATCCATGTGGCCATTGCAAAGCCTGCAAATGTAGCCACATGGTGAAGGATTTTAAGATCCCGGGATCAAGACAGAATAAAACTATCCCGCAGTTCCTTACATGTAGTACCAACTATGTAGTGTATATCCTGGAATGTCCATGCAGACTCTGGTATGTTGGGAGTACAACTTGCATGGTTAAAAAGCGGATACAGGAACACCTTAGAGCCATAACCAACAAGGACCATAATTATCCCATTGCACGACATTTCCAGGATGTACACCAGTCCAATAACTCTCTTTTGAAGTACTTCGCCATAGAACAAGTGTATGTTTCCAAAAGAGGAGGTAATAGAGAGCTGGCCCTGAGGAAGAGAGAATCCAAATGGATCATGGAGTTAGAAACCAAGTTTCCAGGGGGGCACAATATGGACGAGGAACTTGCAACACATTTACATGATGACTGAACTTTTAATCCTGTAAAGTGATTTCTATCTGTATTTTATCAGTATCGAATGCCTTCTAGATGTATGCCATTTTGAGTAATATGCTAGTACATTTATGTGATTGTTCAGTAATTTCAAGTCATTTGTAATTTTAACCTATGTTTCTCTCACCATCCAGGAGGAAAGGAAAGGACCATTCACTTCTTCACGACACGGCACAGGTTCCCTACCCTTTTCTTCACGAGGATGACACCCCATCGCACTCTCCTTGAGATAAGAATTGCACAGTTTTCATAGAATTTCAGTATATTCATCTATTTTTTCTGTTATGCCACGTACACTCTTGTGACTTTGGTTTTTGCTAACCACCATGTGGTTGTAATTGGATGTGCTAACTGCTCTTGGCTTTTATTTTGCCATTGGGCATTCGAGCCATGCATTCTGTTTTAATGGGTGTATTTTGTATATGAGGCACTAGTCCGTTAACAAATCCAAACAATTGAGTTCGTAGTTTGTGAACTACATATATGCATGCCAAAACGTTAATAGTAAGGAATGTGGCACTAGTCCGCTTGACGCATATACAGTACAGTCCACATGGCTTCAGTAATCCTTATCACGAGCATTTGTTTGTGAGTATCAACTTGCAATTGATAAAGTTGGTTGAAGTATTTTTTGTCAGCACCCAAATGTAAGGTAAACTCGTTACAGGAATCCGACAATATGATAGTATTTGTACTCAATTTGTTTTGTATAACCTATTGCAAATATGTTATTAAGCTGATGTGCAGTCCTAAGTCAAGGAAACTTGGACATATTCATTAACATGCACGAGGTTTGAACCTGTTTAGAAATGGCGGCCACATTGCAGCACAAATGAGCAATATGTTAGCACCTTTTCTATGTCTATATATACCTATATGTATGCTTGAGAACCCAGCTAAAATCGTGTGACCAAGACACAATTTGTGTCGAAACGCGTAGCGATTTATGATTAAAAAGACTGACCTTCAAGAGTGCGTTTTTCGTTTCTTTATACTGGTAATTGGATTATCCGGCGTTGGGTTCGCCGGACAGCGCACCACCTGACGAGGGCTTGGATCCCGGAAGGACCCGACTGTTATTGATATATATATATATATATATATATATATATATATATTCACTGAAAAAACCATGGGTTTCACACACGTTATAGTTAGGAATTAGCATTTAAAAAACCTTAGAAATTCAGTGAAAAAACCATAGGTTTCACACACGTTATAGTTAGGAATTAGCATTTAAAAAACCTTAGAAATTCAGTGAAAAAACCATAGGTTTCACACATGTTATAGTTAGCTGGACATTTTACTCGTAAAAAACCAATGAAATTGCCCCGTTATAGTTAGTTCAGCTAACTATAACTCGCGCGCCCGCAATGCACTGCTGATGACGTCACATATTACATCACTCATGACATGGTCAGTGACATCACTCATGACATCACTGATGACATCTCAAATGACATCACTGATGACATCACTGATGACATCATCCAGTGAATGTGTGTTTTTCTGAAAATTAAATATGTTTTATATATGTATATCTCAAGGTCGATGGAAGAATAAATGGGTATATAAGTGTCTAAATGGATGATTTGTTTTTGAAAAATTGATTGTTTAACTGACTGATTAAGTGTATCTTAGTGAATACATGGCTTAGTGAGTAATGTTTAAATATGTATATATCTGTATCAGTCTCTCACTTTGTGTATAAGTGGCTGCATGGGTTGGTGAGTAGCTACATGGGTGACTATATAGGTTATTAGTTGGTTTTTTGAGTATCAGTCTGAGTGTCTGCATGGTTCGGTGGGGGGTATTACGTAGTGCATAGGTGCATGAATGAGTGACTCACTGTTTGTATGTGTTGAACAGACCATGTGTGCAGGACTGCATGGGTGGATGAGTGTGTGTATGGGTGTGTTAGTGAGTGAATGACTGTCTCAATAGTGTCTTTATGAGTAACTACATATGTTTAAAACTAGTATATGTGACTATTGGTGTATATATGTGAGTATATGCAAGGGTGAGAGATTGGAAGAGTTCCTGTATGAATAAGTATGTGTTTCTATAAGTGATTGTTTAAAAGACTAAGTATGTGTAAGTTTCCGTAGAAGTAAGTATGGTGGTGTGTGTATAACTGTATATGCAAGTAAATGTATGTTTGATTCTTTATTAGCACGAGTGACTATGTGTGTGAGTAACTCTATGCATGAGTGGCATTGTGTAACAGGATGTATAGGTGTATGAGTACATATGATGAGTGAGTACATGTATGAGTGACTGTATTGGACTGTTGGTGAATGAGTGGATGTGTATGTGGATCTTAGAATTACTGAAGAGGTTGTTGTAACTGGTATTGGTATGTCCATTTTTTTGAAAATTTTAGTCTCTATTTTTGAATGTGTGTGTCAAAGGTTATATTAGGGTGAGAGGAGGTCTACCACTCTATCACAAGGATGATGTCATCAGTGATGTCATCAGTGATGTCATTTGAGATGTCATCAGTGATGTCATGAGTGATGTCACTGACCAGGTCATGAGTGATGTAATATGTGACGTCATCAGCAGTGCATTGCGGGCGCGCGAGTTATAGTTAGCTGAACTAACTATAACGGGGCAATTTCATTGGTTTTTTACGAGTAAAATGTCCAGCTAACTATAACATGTGTGAAACCTATGGTTTTTTCACTGAATTTCTAAGGTTTTTTAAATGCTAATTCCTAACTATAACGTGTGTGAAACCTATGGTTTTTTCACTGAATTTCTAAGGTTTTTTAAATGCTAATTCCTAACTATAACGTGTGTGAAACCCATGGTTTTTTCAGTGAATTTGCAAGGTTTTTTAAATGCTAATTTTTTTTTTTTTTTTTTTTCTAACATTTTTAATTTAATTATCTTACCTTTTATAAAGACTATGATTAAATTTTTAAAATTCTTTAATATGTTTTTTTAAATATATTTTTTAAAATAAACATGTAAAATTTATTTGCAGTACTTTTTTTTAAAAAAAAATATTTTTTTAGTACGCGTACCGTAAGCTCACGGTAAGCGTACGGTTTACGCAACGTCCGTAATCTATCTACGCTGCTTGCGTATAGTTACGCACTTTGCGTAGCCGCGCGTACTGCGCGTGGGACGTGTGCGCGCTTACGCCACACGCGCACGTTACGCGGAAGTGTCGGGTAGTGACTGTTATGCGCATGCGCGCAAGCGCGTGTCTTTTTTACGCGCATGCGTACTTTTTGCCGTAAGCGTACCGTAAGCGTACCGTAAGCGTACGGTAGGTCATGTGATCATGAAACACAACTTTTGATTGGTTGAAACTACTTTCAGTTCTAGAACTCTCCTACACCACACCCATTCCCCTCATTTCTGCTTGTGATCCCTTGGGAGAAGGAGCTGGTTTGTCTTTGGGATACGATGGCAGAACAGCAGAGCTCTTCTGAGAGTGAGGCTAGCACTAGCAGCACTGTCTTGAGGCAGAGATCGAGGAAACAAAAGCCCTCTTATGTATGGGATTATTTTACTTTTCCTGAAGGCCAGCAAAAGGTAAATGCACCCTTAGTGACTTGTAAGCTGTGTAAGCGTGTACTTTCTAGAGGTAATCCTAACAGGAAGTATTCCTTTGGGAATCACACCATGAAGAGACACCTCCAGGATGTACACAGAAGGACACATGGTCATCTTTTTGGAGGTAACTCTTCAGAAAGACGAGCCAGTACATCCACAGTAGCTCAGCCTGGACCATCATCTGCAGGGCTGACTCCTTCTTCTGCAGGTCAGGTGAGCCCTTCATCTGTGGGGGGAGAATCTCCTTTTGCTGGCCCTCTGGAAATGAACCCTCGATTTCGGAAGGTTGATATTCATTGCACATTTTGTAAAGATCTAATTTGCCATAGGGAGACCAGTGTTTCCCTAGTGAACAACAAAATAGATCAGCACATTTGTCGCTTTGAATAATTTTCCCATGCTTCCTTTCCTCTGTCCCTGCATGAACACAACGGTTCTTTTAAGAGCCAACCTTATCTTTCATCTTTTTTTTACATATGTTTTTAAAAACTTTTTTTTATTTTTTTTTACCGTACGCGTACGGTGTGCGTACTTTTTTTTTTTTTTTTTTTTAAAAACACTAAAAATCATTTATCACATTACATTGTCCTTGAGAGACTACAATTATTATTATTGACTTACCATACTCACTGAAAAAATATTTATTCATTTGTTTTTTAAAAAAATAGTTTTAAAAATGTTTGTAGTTTTCGAAAATTTTCTATATCTATCTGGAAAAAAAGAAAAAAGTATTAATATTTTTAAAACATTTTATAATACAGTACACATATACAGTACACATTCCAAACTGTTTTTTCAGACCACCACCATGTGTATTCTCGGTGACTGCCTACACTCCAGCAAGGGCAACCAGCCTTAGTGATGCTGAATGTATTTGCATTACAGACTGAAACCTGAAAACCCCACTCGCTTGTAAATACTGTGCATGACTATACATGGCAAGCACATGGGTGTGTGCTAAGACTCTACTTCTTCCCCCAAAAATTCGCTCCCCCTTTCCATCTAATGCAACTGTGAAATCACCAGAGCAATACGCTTTAAATCTCTGCCTATAATTCCTCTCTGCACACAGAGTCATGTTTTCACATTAGTCCCAAAACGAAATTTCTTTGCCAATTTGAAAGCACACTTACTGCTCTTTTTTTTTTCGGGGCAAGTGAAAATCACTTTTACAGACTGACACATTATGAAACCACCATGTGTAACTACAACAAAAACAATTTCCATTTCTATTATTCATTTCTTAAGTTACCACATACATCCCCTCTCAAACTGTAAACTCACCTTTAAAATTAGTTAGTTGTGAAAGAAATGTGACACTCAAACAGCAGATTATCAGAGCCAGGATCTCTGTTGTGTTCACCTCTCTCCTCTCAGCAGAACCAGATAATGGCAAACTTTCCCTCTATTTTTCCACACATATACTTGTAAGTTTCAAATCTCAGTGCTTCCCCCTTTTTTTCAAATGTAATCACACATTTCTATTGGTTGAAAACCAACCCTTTTCCAAAAGTACCCTTCCCCCAACTTGACTTCTGCCTAGTACCCTTCCCCCAACTTGACTTCTGCCTGCTACCATAGCAACAGCTCATGGAACACTGCTGTGTTGAGTTAGGTCAGAAGTTCGCCAAACAATGTTTCAATTCCACAGAGCAAGAGTGCTTGACTTTTCAAACCTAACAGCAAATCCATAGTACTGTTCTTTGGTTATACATTTTTTTTTACCAATACAAAACATGCTTCTATTAATTTACACATACAGCCTAGTTTTTATTCTAGAATGGTATGAAACAGCCAATCAGTTCTTTTTGTTTTGAAAAAAATATGTATGCCTCCATTTCCAAACTGTCTTTCTTTTCATATTGCCATTCTACTGAAAGACACCTCCTGAGTGCATCCAGTTCTCCTTTGAAGATGTTCACAGTGTGGATTGTAGGGCACAGCTATGTCTTCTGGAGTGAAAAGTTTGCAGAGAAAACAGGTATGGTGAGAGACCTTGCTTTGCCAAATGTAGACATTAAATGGATTGGTCAGAGAGGGTTAAAGTGGCACCAATTGATGCCATTGGTGAAATCCTTCATTCAAATCCAACACCCTGACCTCATAATAGTGCACTGTGGTGGCAATGACCTAGGCACTTTGACTGGGGTAGGTCTGGAAATGCTTATGAAGGACACCTTTGCACAACTGTTTACACTTTTCCCTAAAACTGCCTTTGTGTTTTCCAACATATGCCAAAGGCAAAAATGGAACTGGTCCAATCATTTCTGTCCACAGATTGACAAAGCAAGAAAGCACGTCAACAAATCTGTTTCTGCTTTCCTCCGTGACTATGGTATGGGTGCCATTTACCACAACAACTTGCGTTATGACATGCAAGACATTTATAGAGGAGATGGTGTGCACTTCAATGATGAAGGGAACAGAGTCTTCCTCTTGAACCTTAGACTCTGCATCGGTACTTACTTGTAGGTACCACTTAAAAAATGACTTCATAAACACAACAGCTCTTTTTAGAGCTCCCTAATATCTAAACTCTTAAATCTGCTTTTCATTTATTTATTTATTTTTTTACCGTACGCTTACCGTAAGCTTACCGTACGCGTACCCCGTGATTTTTTTTAAAATCAATAAATGTTTTTTTTGTACTTTTCTGTCCTTCTTTGACCCCCTTACAAATGTTAGGGGGTCTGTAACTCTCCTCATTGCCCCCTTTCCTTGTTTTCACTCTTTTTTTTCAGAGTGAAATACACAAAATGGCGGCCGCCGCTTCCTGGTTTCGACCGATTCGAATGTTTACTAAGATCTAAGAGCCAATCAGAATCGCGCTCGCGCACGCCACCGTACGCTTACGGTAAGCGTACGGTAAGCGTACCGTAAGCGGGCTCAGATATATATATTGATTTAAAGGCTATTTTCTCAGAATCTACTGAACAGATTTACACCAAACCTACAAAAGGCACTTCCTTGACCTAGGGACTACCTCTCTGCCAAATTTTGAGTAATTCTGTTCAGCCGTTCGGGCTGTAGCTCGTTCTAAAGGTCCTATGGAAAAATGCATGGGAAAAACGCGTTTTGGGACCCCCCTTTTATCTCAGCCCCCGCTTGACGGATCCCCCCGAGACTTTCAGGGTAGGAGCGGAGCGTAGCGCCCCACCTATTTTGAGAAATTCGCGAGGATTCGTCAACCGGCGCCAAAGTTATTCAAAATAGAATGTTGAGGTTTTCCTATGGAAACGTGGTCCTAACTATAACTACCTACTGGCGACCGCCAGTAGGTAATATATATATATATACTGTTTTTGAGTGGAGACTGCCAAAACCCTCCTTTTTTAATTACCCTTACCACCCTATGCCTCTACCCACCCCATACCCTAAAATACCCTGACCAACCTTCATTTCTACCCAACCCTAAAAAACCTTTACCACCCTTTACCCTTGCCCACCCCTAAACCCTAAAATTACCCTTACCACCAAATGCCATTACCCACCTCATAGCCCTAAAAATACCCTTACCCTTCCCTAATCCCTAAAAATACCCTTACCACCCAATACTCCTATTATTATTATTTTTTATATGTATAATGCGTACAGCTACCCCTAAGGAATTCCCAGCACAAAGTGGGTAGGGAGGGTTCCGAGTGTCTGTATTTCCAGCAGCATCATTCGATTGTACTCCCTGTGAACAGTCACTAATCAATTGGGGGTGGATATTTTCTCTAAATTTCCCTCACCTACCCCTAAACCCTAAAAACACCCATACCACCCAATACTCCTTCCCACCCCTAAGCGTTAAAAAACACTTATCACCCAATGCACTTACCCACCACTAAACCCCTACCCACCCATCAACCCGTACCCATCCCTATACTTTAAATGTGCGTGTATATATACATATACGTGTGTGCTTGTGCGCACACACACATGTATATACATATTTATACGTACCTTAAATAGACATACTATGCGTGGTAAAAGAATATGTGTGGTATAAATTTGTGTGGTGATGGCACTGCGTGCTAATTCCTGCGTTATAAATACAGTTTCCCCTTTGTTGTCCCGGATATATTTCAATACATTTATTCTACCTCTACTTAAGATTACCCATATATAACCTATCAGGTATCTCGGTTTATAATTAACTGAGATGCAATACAGAGTATCTGTCTCATTTGAAACAGTTACTAAGGCACTAGGTAACAAGTTTCTTTTGCTTATCATAGTGTTTTGCAAAACTCTTCAGTTGGGGTAGCTGTGATGCCCTCACCAACAAAACAAAAATAAACATTTGGCTAAAAGCAAAAAAATGTTTGTTCCCACAAAGCGCACACTGCCATAGTAGTCCCTAGCATTGAAGGGAGTTACTTTGTGTGAGGATGTGCTCCTTGTGAAAGAGTAAAATGCCTCACTCGCAGCCAAGTTAGCTAATGTCTGAAGTGGGCTAGCCCACTGCCCCATGTTGTATGCTAGCCCACTGTCCCATGCTGTATGCTAGCCCACTGTCCCATGCTGTATGCTAACCCACTGTCCCATGCTGTATGCTAACCCACTGTCCCATGGTGTATGCTAACCCACTGTCCCATGCAGTATGCTAACCCACTGTCCCATGGCGTATGCTAACCAACTGCCCCATGCTGTATGCTAACCAACTGCCCCATGCTGTATGCTAACCCACTGCCCCATGCTGCATGCTAACCCACTGTCCCATGCAGTATGCTAACCCACTGTCCCATGGTGTATGCTAACCCACTGCCCCATGCTGTATGCCAACCCACTGCCCCATGCTGTATGCTAACCCACTGTCCCATGGTGTATGCTAACCCACTGTCCCATGCAGTATGCTAACCCACTGTCCCATGGCGTATGCTAACCAACTGCCCCATGCTGTATGCTAACCAACTGCCCCATGCTGTATGCTAACCCACTGCCCCATGCTGCATGCTAACCCACTGTCCCATGCAGTATGCTAACCCACTGTCCCATGGTGTATGCTAACCCACTGCCCCATGCTGTATGCCAACCCACTGCCCCATGCTGTATGCCAACCCACTGTCCCATGCCATATGCTAACCCACTGTCCCATGGCGTATGCTAACCCACTGTTCCATTATGTATGCTGCCAACCCACTGCCCCATGCTGTATGCTAACCCACTGCCCCATGCTGTATGCTAACCCACTGGCCCATGTTGTATGCTAATCAACTCCCCCATGCTGTATGCCAACCCACTGCCCCATGCTGCATGCTAACCCACTGTCCCATGCAGTATGCTAACCCACTGTCCCATGGCGTATGCTAACCCACTGGCCCATGTTGTATGCTAATCAACTCCCCCATGCTGTATGCCAACCCACTGCCCCATGCTGTATGCTAACCCACTGCCCCATGCTGTAGCCTGTATGATGACCCACTACCCCATGCTGTATGCTAACCCACTGCCCCAGGCTGTAGCCTGTATGCTAACCCACTGCCCCATGCTATATGCTAACCCACTGTCCCATGCTGTAGCCTGTATGCTAACCAACTGCCCCATGCTGTATGCTAACCCACTGCCCCATCCTGTAGCCTGTATGCTAACCCACTGCCCATGCCGTATGCCAACCCACTGTCCCATGCTGTATGCTGTAGTGGGCATAAGATAAGTGTGAATGGCATAACAACTGACCAATGGATGAGGGGGACTGGCTGAAAGCCCTAATAAACATTTACAGATATAGCTTTGGTAAAATCAAATGGTCTTTGCTAATGTCCAACCTACAAATAGAGAAAGGGGGCAGAGAGTCATCGCTTCATCGACTTGAGATTTTGTTCTATTCCCCTCTCCCCCTTTCAATCTTTCTTTAGCGGTACAAACAACGGACGCTGCTGGTCAAAATATTGAAAAGGTATTGTATTATAACAAAGAAATATTGGCAAAAAGAAGTTGAGGACATATATTAAATAAAAAACATTGCAGTAAAAACATTGCTCCCTCAAAGTTTTATATCTTCTTCGCATCCAACTAAAAGAAGAAATCGGCCTCTTCACCTTCTTCCTTGTACTACGAGTTTGCCACTCCACTATAATCGTGTGGAATTTGGGTGTGTGCCGGCCTGCCGGGCATTGCGAACACTGACCTGCGGGGCAGCCGCGCTCCCAGCCCCGGCAGACTGCCTCAGACATCAGAAAGGGCGCCGCGCCGTGCATTATGGGAGGTCATCTGGTCAAGAATCCAATGGTGGACAATGAACCTGACAAAACAAGGCATTCGAACTCCCGTCATCACGAAGCGCCTTCTGTCGTATACCTTTCACGAAACTCGCGGCGGGTACACGGTGTACTACATCTGGTTCCAAGTGATTAAATAAAAGCGTCCATACCAGCTCTGTCTATTAGAGTTTATTTATTGAACTTCTGATTGGCCAGCACGGATTCCATAAAATAGATGACGCACGGAGTGGCGGCGCTGGTTCCAACTAGAAGCAGGGCACGTGACCCCGGGACGGCACTTAACAGGCTGCAGTATGAGAACTATTTATTGTAATAAAAAGAAAACCCTATCCGAGAGTTTAGCCCCACTTAAGCATTTTAAAATAGCCTATACGAGCGAGACAAGAGGATTCATTAGTTGCGCGAGGCAGTAAATTCCAACATTTCTGGCACGTTTGAAAGATTTTTCCCTACAAATTCCCCTTTACAGCCTTAGCTTGAGTGTAAGCATTACAGTACATTAAGTTAGATTTTGTTTTGGTGGATTCTGGTACCGCTGTATTTGAGTGTCGATTACAAGGATGCCAGCGAACACGCCCCTTTCATAAGCAGAAAAACACTGCAGAAAACAAGTAAAGCATTCATGCATTGGCGCCTTTGACTGCACTAGTGACCAAGAACCAAGCTTAACAAAATTCATTTATGTAGGTTTGACTATCCCTCATAGTATGCAGATCTACAAAAGTTCAAACTGTTGCTTATCATACTTCTAGCGTGCTAAAATGACTAACATTTTCTAGGCGCTTGGATATTATACCAAAAGCCAAACAGAAATAAACATCCAATCTTATCAAGTCTTGCCACAGAATCGCACTTTATTAAAACACATGCACTGAAAAGAAAGTTAATGGTTAGTTATACTTCACCGAACACAACCCTCCCCAGAAAGCAATAAAATTGGACAGTTATGATATGCAAAGCCCAACGCACACCATAACTTATGTCGCCCATTATGTTGTGTGCTTCACAGACTGGCTTTTTTTTTTTTACCTTCCATCAGAAAAGTGGTGTTCCAAGCATAGCTGGTGGAATCAGTTATGGAGTGTTTTGCATAAGATTTCACAGTGGATTCTGGGGCTTTTTCAGGTTTGTGTTCATTGAACTATCACAAACTCTTCTGTTTCTGTGTTTTCTTCAGTGCATTTTGTGTTTGTTTTATGATGTACTGCAGTGACCTGCCATGGACCCAGTCCGTGCTGAGCACTGCCACTTCCACGGCGCAGCAGGTGCTGATCGACCCATGAACTCTACTGTAGCCTTCGCCCAAACGAGAGTCTTGAGTGTTTTACTTTTTATTTTTAATTGAAAATACGTTTTAAATTGCAGATTTCTAAATTTAGTGACAGTTTTCCAATTAAAAAATGTGGATTGCCTGATTACAATTTTCTGAAAAATAGAAATTTTACAGTGGCAAATGAATTATTTATTTCAATTTTCACTCCTATATTCCACGCATTGGAGTGCCCCTTAGCACTCCCACCAGACACTAGAATGTGTGCCCTACAGTAACTTGTGCCCCCCATTATGGGGTGTGGCTCACTGGTTAGAGGCGGTAGATCCGTAAGCAGAGAATCGGCCAGGGACCAGGGTTCAATTCCCGACGCGGCAGGGTCGTGGACCAGGGTCAAAACGGACTCGATAATTCTCGCCTCGGTACCTACTCTAACCAGGAACACACTCGCCAACTCTGGGCATTAGCTTGCCTCATCTCCACAACGGCCCCCCACATTCGCTGGGGATGCCTGGTTTCACCTTGGAGATACCCTGGAGGGACCATCTCACAGGGATAGCCAGGACGGGTTCCCCAGCGGTCTACAGCGCCAGGACGCCTCAGGGCAGCAGTGCGCTTTACAAGACACATACATTTACATTATGAACGGTTTGTCATCAATGATGTAATTTCAAATGTTGCAGTGATGTTATCAATGATGTCAGAGTCAGAGTCATATTTACTTTATTTGGCTAAATGTAGCCATCAAAGTACATAAAACAAACAAAACAGATCAAATCTGCAATCGATAAAAACCATAAAATGATTATTATTCTTCATAGAGTCCTGCCCCGCTCAAAATTCATTATCCACAATAGGACAAAAGTACACTCCTTCAAATAATGCCACAGTTCATACAAAAATGGAAATACAGACCACTAACACATAATTAGGCCTGGGAATAAATAAATAAATAAATATCAATGATGTCACAGAACATTAGTGAGTGATGCAATACGTGGTCATAAGCAGCGCATGGCGAGGGACCAAGTTATAGTTACTTTAGGGCATAAGTTATAGTTACTTAAGATACTTATAGCCGGTGAATTTCAGTGGTTTTGTTAGCTTAAAAAGGTATGTTTTAACTGATACTTTCACCTACCTAGAACGTCCCCTTAACCTTTGGTTTATTCTGACTCGCCATAGTGAGTGGGTGAGTAGAGTTTTCGAGGCCTGCTTAGTGTAGCATTAGCCGTGGTGTCTTGATCATGCTAACATTGCCTGCAGGAAGGGCCCATCTTCCGGACATGGAGCCACTTCTGCATCCTGGCTTTAGAGGCACGAAAAGCTACCAAGAACCTGCTGAGCAGAAACTGTATTGAAGGCCACTCTCTCGAGCCCCTCCTCTCAGGCGCCTAGCACATACTGTGAGAAATAAACATGTGTCCAGATTCTAAACTGCTAGCTGCTGATAAAAGAAATTAATCCCAATTCATTTGAAATGAGAGATTTGGACGTTGTCGTTTGAAATTAAAATTTTGGATTATTTGTCATGATATATGGTAGATCAGAATAAATAACCCCTAATCAGTACTTCGATATGTTGCCACCAGGGGCTCTTTATAAAAACAAAAGGAAGCAAAAGAGATTTTTTTTTTTTAACAGATAATGGTTTAATCTGTTCCATTCGAATGAAAGCGAATGTAGAAAGAAATAACAGCAACTTTAACGCAAATGTTAAAAAAGTGTTATGGGTCTGGTCAGAGGCAACACTTAATATTGGCGGTCTCTGACATGTTTTGTAATTAAAAGTTCGGGCCACAATAAATGTATTACCCCATATCATACATTCCTTTGGGGAAAAGGGTAGAGAAGCTAGCACATGAATGGCTTTTGGGCCATATGAAAAGTGTTCATGTACTTTGTGATACGTTATATAGTTGCAGTAACGACGCACAACAATGCGACTGTACAGCTTTCCTGAGGGAGAGTGGGGATGATACGGATGATGGGATATGCTAAAAGTTATCACCAATCTTATTTAAGTGTATTGATGTAACCATGCTGCTATGCTGTTGACTCAATCAATATCTGGATTTTATGACTATAAGTCTGCTTTGTATGGCGTTGTCGCGGATATTATATTGTTTCATAACCATGTACATTAAATGAAAATCTTTAATAAACATATCCCCCCCAAAAAATGAATGGCTTCTGGGCTGGAAAAATGAGAAAGCTGACAATTTCCATAGGCAAACCTTTTCATGGAAATTCTTTCAACAGAAGCCAAGCTCTTAACAACCTCCCATCTCAGAGGTACCAGGAAAAATATTAATCTTCCACGCGCTCTTTCAGACATGCACAAATCCAGGAATAAAATGCCCTCTGTCCACTAAAACGTCAATTAATCTCAGGTACCCAGAGAGCCATCAGCCATTCAGGACAGGCCGCTCACTACACCATTCAATCCACATCTTTCACCAGTCAAGCTACAGAGAAGCTCATATTTAGCATCATTCTTGCATCTCCCTGAAAATCAATTTGTCCAGACACAAAGCAATAAATACTTGGTGCAAAAGGGCCCAATGTAGTAGTCTTTGGGTTTTACAAGTTAGCATCCTCTGGCAAAACAGCCAAAGTCCAGAATTCAGTGGAAAAAGCAAAAGAGAAACCTTGCCGGTGTTGAATGTTGAGTGTATTTGTGTATTTATTCATGTTCAATTACTTAAAATATAGTTGAGTGTATTTCCTCCTGTTCAATTACTTGAAATAATTACAAATGGATAGCATACACAAGAGTTGCTGAATTCGAAGCAAAAGTATCAAATAGATTACAAAGAAAGTTGCCCTGATTCGTAAAGTGCATCACAGACTGCCAAATGAGATTAAAACACTTTAACACGCAGTTCGGTCCAAGTTGACTTTTCTGCAGGACAAAAAAGGACAAGATATTGTTTTTTAATCCAGCAGGTGAAAGTGTTAGTGCAGGGGACAGGTTCAGTCGCAAGAGCAAGCTGCAGAGGACCGCGGTCGCTAGACCAGGATAGTAGGTACTCCGCATTTGGCCAGGGTGAGTTATTTTGGTCTTCCAGGGAGACACTGCTGAGTGCAGGGAAAGTCTGAGCCAGGAGCGTCGGCTGGCGACAGGTGAAGTGCTGAAAGGAGTGCGTCACTAAATTCACCCAGCCTTGCCAAGGAAGTAGAAGTAATGTTAGAAAAGCAGAAGTCTGAGGCTATTCTGCAAAAACATGTCCTCTGGGCCAAAATGGGGGAATAACAAGCGACATCAGTTACAGCTGAGCTTGGGGCAGCAGCACAACTGGTGAGGCAAGGATTCTTTGCAATAATTACACAACCTACATGATTTCGTCTTGCTCTGCCGTGCCCAGGAGGGGTTGAAGTCCATGACTGGTAGGGCAAGAAGCCGCATGTGTAAGACTTTCCTGTGGGTATGAGCTGCTAAAGCTTGCTGTAAGTAAGGTTGCACTTTCCCGGCGGTGTAGGAAGCATCAAGTGCCTCCGTGTTCGAGGTGCGACCTAGGCTATTCTTATCCACTTCTAGCAAAATGCTCTTGACCTGCAAATGTACTGTCTTTTTCCAGATTGCGTTGGAGATGTTGGTGTGGTAAAGGATAGTATCTTCTATTTTTAGGTTCCTCATGGCTTTTGCTAGATACTCTTGCCACGGACTGTTCGCAGCCTCAAATGCTGCTTTAAGAAGTGCCTGGAAGGAGTGGTCATATTGCCTTATATGTGATAGCGAAGGGTTAGCGCTATCTCAAGGATGTCTGCTGTAACATGCAAGTTATTTGTTCTGAGCGTTTTGATGCAGGATCCAGATGAAACATTGAGCAAGTCATTTAAAGTTGATACGACAGTGGGTGGGGGGGGGGGGGTCATTAAGGTGGGCGTTCAAGAGTGAAGGATTGTTAATGGAAGTGAAGTCTACAGACTCAATTGTATCTGTGCGTGGCTCACTGTTTAGTGCAACTTTGGTACTTTCGTCCACCCTTCATGATCTTTTTAGAACGTTTGTCTTATCAGTTGAGCTCGTGAGATGGGGTCTTTCAAGCTCCCCAGGCGGGCTCCTGCTCAGCTAAAAATTTTAAGGCTTTAAAGGCCGTTGATGACAGTGCTACTCTTTTCGATATTGCACATTTCTTGAACTGTTTCCTTAATTTCTTCTTCCCTTGCCGGGAGAGTGGCGCCGCTGCCGGGATGAAGAGTGCTGCCTCCTTATTGTCACCTTCAGCTGACTGGCCTAGGTTATAGGAACTGCTGCCCATGCTAAAGACTAATTGGTTTTGGGGAGCCTTTGGGCTCTGTTCCCCCTGGTTGAGAATTTTCCACTATATTCGTGAGTATACTGTGGCTCGTCCCGACTGTTTTTTTGTCTGCTGTGTTTTTGTAAACTTGTACAGGATACCTGTTGACTGGAGATATCAGCCACGCATCTGACATAAGTGACGAGCTCCATTAAAACCTCTGGAAGCGAGCCCACTTTGTCAATGATGGGGCACAAGGCGACGACTCACCTTCTGGCCGAACATGGATTTTAACTTCTAAGAGATCCAGGTTGGTACTCAGCTCTGCTAAACACAGGGCCAAGGATTGAAGAAGATCGAGTGGGAGTTACATTTTGGTTGACTGTCATAGTAGTCCTGTGGCCATTGCATTTTGGGAGGCACGGATGGAGGTCAAGTGCAGATCAGCGGGTTTGAGGTCCTCGGAAGGATTGTACTTTACTGGACGGGTGCTCTGGGCAGCTTTGGTGTGATCTTCAACAGTTTTTTTAAATTTTTGTTTCAACATTAAGATAAAAAGACGCAAAGAGGTTGCCCAGCTCATAGTTCCGTTCCGTCGCACTATTCCGGTTTGGACTGACTGAATCAGGTTGAACTGCATGAAGCGAAGCTGGGCAGGACGTGAACTTGTGCTCGGGTACTTTAACGTGTTTTGCGGAGGCATCACGGGTATGTATCTTGGCAGGTGTTGATTGAGTTAGACTTCGTTCATTGCCTCAAACGACTGGATTCGTGGATTTGCCACAGGCTGGATGGGGGCAGGGGGGAACTGGAAAAGATGACTACACCCTGGATCCCCTCTCAGCCTTGGGAAGGATGGAGATCTACGTTTCTCAATTGGAGATTGGAGGCACTGTGTGGTACTTAGCAGTCAGGAGGATGGGTGAAATCCCCCAGTAGCAGGTGGTAAAACAAGGTGCAATATTATAGCAGTTGTGACTGGTGGTGAAGGCGGGGGAGCACACAAAAGGAGACAAGCCGAATCAGAGCCTATCCTGACCGTCTCCGCCCCCCCTCTGGCTTGACCCTCCAGCCGCAGCGTTAGCACTGCAGCCACACCTATCTTACGCTCCTAGGTTGCGCCTCTGCTGGATTTACAACTCCGGCTCATGCTTGCACTACATCGGACTGGAAGAGCAAGCAGGTAGCGGCCAAAGCGGCTGGAGCAATTGGTAGCGGCAAGTACCAGTGACAGGATTGCAGCAAGGTGAGTCGCTGTACTTTGGTTTAGTAAATGTGGCCTCAGCTCCGCATCATCCATCCTCTGCACGCACTCACTTAGAGGCATACCAACCGCTTAATGTGCGCCGGGGGGAGTGCAGGCGCAGCGATCTATGGGTGGGCATTGGAGCCTGTATAGACCCGCTGTTCTGGCTCATCTGTACCCTGCTCCAGACACCAGGATCTGTTCAACCCTGCAAGGCTCCACTAGCCTGGTAGCTGCCCGGTTCAGTTAAATGCGGTTCCAGAAACTGCCGCGCACCAGATGCTAAATACAACTCCGCTCAGTGCAGTGTTACTTCACGCCTTAAAACAAAATATATAAATATATATTTTTAAAGAAAATATACCTCAACATATGTCCCATTCTACTACCAGCCTATATCGGGCTAGCTATGCATTGGAAAAACAGTGATAAAACAATATATTCTCAACTCACTCTAAACATGAGCCCATTCCCTATGGAACTACCACAAGTCAGGCTTTTAACACTGAAGTGGGTCCGAAACTACTGTATTAAAACCGCATGCATGATGACAATGATACATTGCTTCGTCCTACCAGAGATGAAAGGTCTGGTGATAAATACCAAATTTTGGTTGGTCTAAAAAATTCTCATTGTAGGATTGCTCTTCTCTAACTGGTCAAAGACAGAAATGCTGATCATGGGCTCAACACACCAGCAGACTGCTTCCCAAATCCGAACAGGAAATCCACAATTACCAAACAATTCTCTCGCAAAATCATTTTAATACTTGCATGGTAATGTCTAGCAGTGACTACCGTAACACTGTCTATACTGTACTTCTATTTATGACAATTTTCAGAGCTTCACAAAACCTCCATATTAAGCAATCCTGTTTTTATTTTCTTTCAGTGACATTATGACGAGCCCACACGTGCTGAAGCTGCTCCACTGGCTTACCATAAAAGGAAGTCCACCGTGTAAGATGCTCACAAATTTCTGCAAGGATGCAACACGGAATATCATTGCTGACCTATCAACAGGTCGTTCTTTCGGGGAGGTCGGCTTTCTCAGCCGCTATGCTATGCATCCACCCAGGTACAAATGACCTAGCAGTAGAACGTGTCACAATAAAGACTCAACTCTAGAATATCCTCTCTCCCCATAACATTCAAAGGAAAGTTCCTGAAATATCATAAAGGATTCTTCATCACTGATGTGTCTGAAGAGCTCATAGGACTACAATCCTGCTTGCATGCACTAGACACAGCGTGCAGCTTGTTCCTCAACATTACACGGAGTGGTCGGACACCGAAAACCAGGCAACACTACTTACCTTCTTTGGAAAAAGTTAATAAAGGTGGAGTTTCACCATTGATCACATGACTTTCCGGCATAACCCTAATTCAGGATATACAGAATGTTCACATAAGTATGCAGTCTGACCACCCCACTCTTATTCCTACCCTATGCTCTTGCACAAAGGAGTTTGATCAGGCCCATGAGGGGGTCTTTGGCACTTAGGAATCACCGTGCCTAACAAAGGTCGATTGATCCATTAGCATTTTATTCAGTGAAGTTACACCAAGGTCTGGCTTCCACTGGTACATTTTAGAAACTAATCAAAGTGTCCCGGGAATTAATCTATTCGCTTTCAATACACAGCTTCTATGCAAGGCAATACACAAGAGCAACGTCAGTGACCTCTAGGACACTGGTCAAAGGTTGCATGTCTTAACAGTTCTTCGAGGGGCAATGCTATCAGATACTGTGTTCACCCAAAGCCAGGCTACCCAAAATAAATGAAGACCTGGCTTGCCAGTTCGGTCTGGACTGTTCCCATGAGGCACAGGGTCAAGACTGATTTGCATATGGCTGGGTCTGAACTAGGGTGGCGAAGTGAGCTAGAGAACGATGATGGATTCAACCCAGATCTGTGACTGGCGGTGAGTGTCTGGAAAGTTTCAGCGCTCCGTCCATCATCTCTAAGTTTGCTTTGTTCACACAAAATAAATGTCAGTTCAGCTTAATTATGTGAGATCCTGGGTCTAATAAAACAGCAAATTTTGTTTACTCATGAACGATCAGTTGAACTTGCAACTAAAATTTGTATTTTTATTACAATGTTACTGAAATTGGACATAAATTGTCTTCTCTCAAGGGTATAACAATGCACCAGAAATTAGCTGTGGTATTATATAGGAAGCTCCACCATATAAAAGTAACTTCCATACCCAAGCAAAACACACGTTTACAGTTTGCTTTTCATCTTTCTGCCTAATAAATAAACAACACATTTATGGGCTATACTGCGATCAGTGGACTCTTGGGGGCAAATATAACATTTATTTATCCGTGGTATCTCCAATGTTCTATGCATCATGAAATAATGATACAAGCTAGGCTGTTTGCACCTCACTGGCATTGGGAACTTTGGATCATAAGAGCAAAACGAAGCATCCCCGTCGATTCAAAATCGAAATATTTAAGCTAACGAACAAAGAGTCGTCGTGTTGTTAGGGCATCCGTATTTTATTTACATTGAGCAGCAAAAACTGAGCATTTAAAGAAACGTTCTTTCCATTAAAACCGCATTCCCTCTACTGCCTGCGCTGTCCAGGGCGTGTGCGCGACTCCTGCGGTGAAGCTGGTCCCATCACTGGTAACCAATGGAAGGCGAACATACGGAGTGACGGAAGGATCAAACATAGAACTGCTAGGACTTCAGTGTGTGTCTACTGCATTCGGTCACTTGCAGGGCCCTGTATTATGCACGGCAGTCCAGGGTCGCCTTTCATACAGGCTGGAAGAGTTTTGATAATTCAGGACTATGAAATGAGTGGTTTAGCTGTAACAGTAGGTATTACAGTACTATACAATTAGTGGTTTAGCTGTAACAGTAGGTAATTCAGGAATACGAAATAAGTGGTTTAGCTGTAACAGAAGTTAATTCAGGACTATGAAATAAGTGGTTTAGCTGTAACAGGTGGTAATTCAGGACTATGGAATAAGTGGTTTAGCTGTAACAGAAGTTAATTCAGGACTATGAAATAAGTGGTTTAGCTGTAACAGAAGTTAATTCAGGAATACGAAATAAGTGGTTTAGCTGTAACAGAAGTTAATTCAGGACTATGAAATAAGTGGTTTAGCTGTAACAGAAGTTAATTCAGGACTATGAAATAAGTGGTTTAGCTGTAACAGAAGTTAATTCAGGAATACGAAATAAGTGGTTTAGCTGTAACAGAAGTTAATTCAGGACTATGAAATAAGTGGTTTGGCTGTAACAGGTGGTAATTCAGGACTATGGAATAAGTGGTTTAGCTGTAACAGAAGTTAATTCAGGACTATGGAATAAGTGGTTTAGCTGTAACAGAAGTTAATTCAGGAATACGAAATAAGTGGTTTAGCTGTAACAGAAGTTAATTCAGGACTATGAAATAAGTGGTTTAGCTGTAACAGTGGGTAATTCAGTACTATGAAACGAGTGGTTTAGCTGTAACAGGTAATTCAGTACTATGAAATGAGTGGTTTAGCAATAACAGTACAGTACTATACAATTAGTGGTTTAGTTGTAACAGTAGGTAATTCAGGACTATGGAATAAGTGGTTTAGCTGTAACAGAAGTTAATTCAGGACTATGGAATAAGTGGTTTAGCTGTAACAGAAGTTAATTCAGGACTATGAAATAAGTGGTTTAGCTGTAACAGAAGTTAATTCAGGACTATGAAATAAGTGGTTTAGCTGTAACAGAAGTTAATTCAGGACTATGGAATAAGTGGTTTAGCTGTAACAGAAGTTAATTCAGGACTATGGAATAAGTGGTTTAGCTGTAACAGAAGCACCTTCTGTTACACCTAAAACACCTATTTCAGGACTATAGTTTAGCAACTAGCAGTAGCTGGTTTACGCACACCATGCACTGCCTCTTTCACTATACCTTGCCCCTTGACCTTACCTCCCCAGCCTCCTACTCGATTTATCATATTATATACCAGAATTTGTACACTTCACTTCTTCCGAGTCCTGGTAAGGCCTTGTTGCGCTCTCAGTGACCAGAGTGACAGCAGTCTAATATCGAGTCTGCTAACAATATATCTGGTCTGTGTAGTGCTTAGTGTGTGACGGTTCCTACTGGATTATACCTGTTTGGCGCTACTTTGTTTGAATTTGCATACAGTCATTGTTGTGTGTGTCTGAGGGTTTACTTTAGCCTTTTTGATCTTTATGGGGAAAAACTCTAAAAGAGTGAAAAAACTATACTTTAGGGAATGAGTAAACCTTGCGCTTAAATTTGGTGAAGGAAAATAAGTGCAAATAATCATACTGCCAGATTTATCATTATTTTTTGTGCATCTAAATAATATAATAAATGGGGGGGAAACTGCCACACACAGCGACTGCCACAAATAATACGAGAATCGCAGCGTATATGACGAAAGCACACAACCTTAAAATGAAACTGCAAAGAGCAGTGCACAGCCACCTGAAATACCCAGTTGCTAATATTCTTCTCCCCAGGGGTGCATTTGTACTTTAAGTCTATTTTTACTTCAAGCATATTGTCTTCAGGGCTCTTTGTGAGTCACACATGTTAAACTCCTCATTTCATGCTCCAGAGATGAAAGTTGCTAATGTATTGTTCCTCGAGGATCCTAATTATCGGAGAGCTGGCGAAGGCTTTTATTTCTAAGAAAAGAGAATAGGAGGTAGCAGCTCTTAAGCCAGCTTAAAAGTTCACACTGAATATGACAGCAATGTTAATTACAGGCAATTGAGTTACCAAGTATCTGTACAGAGATGTCTGCATTAGCAACGCACTAAATCACCTGTAGCCGAGCCCAATAACACAAGCAACAGCACTTCATCCGCAGGCAGAAATCCCAAACGGTGGCAGAATGTGAAAGACAACGCGCGGTTCAGGACACCTGCTGCCAGCGGGCTGTGTACCTATGCACGTGCCAGCACAACGGGCTCGAACAAGCCAACTACAACATCCAGACGCATCTGAGCGAGCCCTGGCTCCCAAATCTATTTGTGAAAAGATCCGAATGCTAGAAGTCGAAAGGTCCAACTTGGACAACCAATGGAATCTTTCTATTGTCTTGCTTCATTGACAAAGCCAAAGCCATTAAGGCCCTGCTCTCCTGGTTTAGTTCTAGGTAGCTGAGCTGGGACATCAGTGGTTTTTATCGCCTGAATAGGAGGGGCCGTCCTTTAGCATGCCTTAAAGGTTTATCAATTTGTAAAACTAAAAGTAACATATATATTTTTTTATTAAAGATGCGATTGGGGCAAGGTGACAAAGCAAGAAGAGATCAACCCAGTTAAAATAAGGATTGTTAGCATCATGACAATGATTTGCCAAAGGAAGCATTCTTTTGCTTCAAGGAAACCTATGAAAATTGGACAGTATTATCTACAGAAGGGAAAACACCTGTCAGAAACAGGAAACGGGTTCATTAGAAAGAGGAAAGGATTATGAGCCCCCACCTCCTCTGCTGGTTAACGGCTCAGTTAGCCAATGGGCGGTTCCTCCCTAGGAGCAGTTAAACAAAACTATGACGACATGCTGCAGGGAGTCACTGCAGGAACAAGAAATGGCCCAATAGGGGCATCCTGCTAAAGAATGGTGTTACAAGTTTTACTCACCTGCTGGGGTCACATTTCAATTTATTGTCTCTTCACCTGAGTGCAAGTCTATAACTGCATGCGGTGAATGGGGGCATGGCCACAGCTGGAAGAGGTGGGCTGCTATGTTGCAGACCACCACAGTAGAACAAGCTTATAAACAAAATGTGAAACTAACTTGTTGAGTTATTTTTTTTAGAAATTCATAACACAAAACTATTAGCTGATGACACATAGTAAGATATTCGGTTTTAGAGTGGAACAGCGTAATTTTGGCTCCATCCTTACACGTCACGAATATGCAATATACAGACCCCCCCAGGATATAGCGGCATGGCTTAGCAAATTTAGCGGCACAAATACGGAAATTTAGCGGCACAAATATGGAAATTTAGCGGCATTTTTGCGGCACTTTATTTTACTCATAATCATTCATTTTCAGCCTGAAATCGCGAAATCCTGGAGGGTCTGTATAGGGAAGTAAGACAGTGAATATTGGCAGCGGTACTCGTGCTTGATGCTGGCTCTCGGGATCAGCACTGCGCATCTAGCTGACCAAGTTTCTGTTCAAGCTAAATATAATTTATTTTATGTAGGTTAAAAAGTGAATCCCAAAATTAAAACGTATGTAAATGTACAATTCTACATACGTTTCAACAAGTGTTAAAATAACTACAACCAGGCAAGTAACTGTATTAAATTATTGTCTATGTTGCACACTCATTCCAAACTACGAAAGGCGCTAGTCGCCAGCATGGTGTGTCACTTTATATGGTTAATACGATTTGTGTTCCCACCTTTGTCCTAAATTCTACCCTTTCTGTAGTCTTCGCGCCTGGCGAGCGCTTATGTCGCCCTGCAAATATTACTGCTGTTGCGTCTGGAACAAGTGTGCGATGTAGATATTGTATAGCGCTAGTTGTCAAAACAGTTGGTCCTGAAACAGGCGCTTTTATGAAAAATCGCATGGTAGACGAGACCTACTGGTGTTGCCAATGCTGGTTTCCTTTTGGAGGCGTACATTTTGATGAGTGTTAAGCGTGAGAATCGACAAGCAAACATTTTGAAAAGTTACACAAAGGTCCCATTTAGTCATTTTCCGAGCACACAACATGCCCACCGTTGTGCTCCTCTTTTGAGGGGAGACACGTGTTCACACCTCTATTCCTACATTTTCTGCTGCAAAAATACTGCCTTAATAGATTTTTCCTGAACTTGGTGGAATGTGTCGTTCAAAAACATGCATATCTTGATTTAATGAGTCAGGCTATGGAAATTCCAATTGCAAATTCAAGATTTTGTGCACACCTAAATTAATCTGACAAAAAATGGCGCACATTTATAGTTTGGCAGGAGGTGGATAAAAACAACCTTAGTGCGCATAAGTGGGTTTCTGTGCAATTCGAAATCATGCGAAATCGGCACTTTTGTAAAAATCGCACAATTTTTACGAAAGTGCCGATTTCGCGGGCACTTTTGTAAAAATCGCTGCATTTTTACAAAAGTGCCGATTTCGCGGCAAATCGCGAAATCGCGAAATCCTGGAGGGTCTGAATATAAACATGCACTTACATCTATTTTGTGTGGCCTAACGATATTAATATAAAGTGTTGCGCTTAACATCATCACTGAAGTGCATTCACTGTAGAACTAGAGATATCATATGCTTTGGGTCCTAACTTTATTTACTTTAGAAATGATAATGGATTTATATTGTGTACACTAATGTTTCCTATTTGCATTTAAATGTAATTCTTAGCCACATTTAAAGATGTGTACTCAAAGTTATTTTACCTTTATGAACTTTAACATGAATCTAATGTACTGACTGTTTTATTCGTGTCTGAATAATAAATGCGCACCATTGATTTAATACTTTGAGTCGTCCTAACTAGACCTGTATTTTATTCTGCGTGAAATGCGGTTTCCATTTTCTGCTTGCATGTCTTTTCCTTGCAGGTACGATTCACATGCTTTGTTAGTCTGAGAATAGATACAAGACTGTAATAGTGATAGAGAGCCTGAGAAGAAGACCGTGACAAGGACCATTGAGAGCCAGAGCCTCAACTGAAAGTGTCCATTTAAAATAATGTTGCAAAGGCTCGTAGGTGCCAAAGGACAATGCCGTTTCCATGTCTGGCCTTGGAAAAAATGTTGATGCTTCAACTTACAAAGTGAGAACGGAAAGGACAATGGAGCCCCTGATGTTACCTGGGAGATACTGGTGCAAATAACGGCAGTTCACACTTTTTGAGGATACGCCACTTTCCCTTGGACTTTGAGAGGTTTAGACCGCTACACTTATTCCCTTTGATTCTTGCAGAGTGTGGCTTAGGCTAAAACTAATTTCCTTGACCCCAAAAAATTCTTGACTGAGCTTCTGAAATCCTGACACCTTCCTATACCTTCCCACACTTTCCCACATTTTCCTATTGTCCTGTATTTCTTTAATTTTTTAGATTCTTTAGGAGTTTAAAACCATCCTCCTTAGTGTGGACTTAATCTTAGATTTCACTCATGTATAGAAGAGACTAGACTCAGAAACTTTTCTTAGAGCACCAAATTCTGTTATTGATCTTTTGTATTGTTGTGACTGAACTTCCTCTCTCCCTCCTATTGGTATACCTAAACATCTTCAGGAGGTTGGGTTTTACAGTTGGTATTCTGTATCCTTACAGCACGGTACTAAGATTTGTTTACCTTAACCTGATAGTTAATTTGTAATAAACCTTCTTAACTCACTGATTCCAGGTCCTTATTGTGCAGCCAAATGGTTTGCACTGTTAATTAAAGTGGTTGATTAAATGCTAACTCCCTTTACCTCTCAGTTGGTGAAGAAAAGGTTCATCGGATCACCAATGGTAAGGAAGGGTTGGCCCAGTGCTGCATCAGAGTATATCCCCAGACAATTAAACAAACACCGGACAAGCCCTTGCTGTAGGAGCAGGCTCAGGAAATACAATTAAAGTAAAAAATATGGACCATTCTGTTTAGCCTAGAAGTGATTAGAAATGTCATGGGGTGATTTATTGTGTACAGTTATGCAATGTAATTCTTCTTACTGTTGTGTGACAGAGAAAACTGTAGGTGAGCATAACAAAAACATCCATTCAGTGAGGTTTCGACAAGTCCTAAAAACCGACCACCTCCCCATCACTCATCAATACAGCAAGCAATGCCAGTGCCGCAGGGTTTGTGCAGACACAACTGTCCCTCTGCAACTGTGATCTAGCAAGCCCTGGCTGAACAGTAATGGTTTGAGGATGTGACAAAATATTATTGATTGTTCGAAAGACAGAGTGAGTACAGTGTGGCCAGTGCGCAATGTACTGGTTTGCTCTAACAGTCAGACGAAATGGAGATGGCCGGGCCCATTAAAATCTGAATGAATCACAATATTGCTTCAGCGGCTTTACTATTATGCTTCCGGAAACTGTGATTAGGTTTGAGTTTACCACACTACTTCACCCCCATTTTAAAAATAGAAATGATTTCACCTAATAAAGCCCCTGTAATCACCCTCCAAAAACAACCGACTGCTATGTCATTGCATTCTGTGGCTGCGGATTACATTACGCATGTCTCGTGAGGTAGCACAAGGGAAAATGTTTAATGGACCAACATGTTATGCATCAGCTACGCTTAAAATGGCACCTGAAAACCGCTAAAGAAAGCGTTTGCATCTTAAACTGAGATAGGATGATAACGTGAATTATTACAAATACCGTCAAAAGAAAAAAAAATAACAGACAAAAGGGAAGATATGAATGAGTTACGAAAGTAACCAAAAAGTCAAACACTAAAGCAAACGTGCAGTAAGACATCTAGGATGTAGGGAAGATTTAAATGATAAGATATAAATACTTCAATCAATCAATCAATCAATCAATCACTGCATTTGTAAAGCGCGCTACATACCCGAGAGGGTCTCAAGGCGCTGGGGAGGGAGGGGTGCTACTGGTCGAAGAGCCAGGTCTTGAGGAGTCTTCTGAAGGCCAGCAGGTCCTGGGTCTGTCGTAGGATGGTGGGGAGAGTGTTCCAGTTCTTGGCGGCGAGGTAGGAGAAGGATCTGCCGCCGGCGGTGGTTTTTCGGATGCAAGGGACTGTGGCGAGGTTGGCTGAGCGGAGGCTTCGGGTGGGGGTGTGGAAGCTGAGTCGGTTGTTGAGGTAGATAGGTCCGGTGTTGTGCAGTGCTTTGTGTGCGTCGATCAGGAGCTTGAAGGTGATCCTTTTGTTGATGGGGAGCCTCTCAGGTGGAGTGTGATGTGGCTGCAGCGGGGGACGTCGAGGATGAGTCGGGCCGAGTTCGTTCTGGATGAGTTGGAGTCGTCTCAGGAGCTTGTTTGTAGTTCCTGAGTAGAGGGCGTTCCCGTAGTCGAGTCTGTTGGTGATGAGGGCCTGGGTAACGGTTTTTCTCGTGTCGAGGGGGATCCATTTGAAGATCCTGCGGAGCATACGGAGGGTGTTGAAGCAGGACGCGGAGACAGCGTTGACTTGCCTGGTCATGGAGAGAGTGGAGTCGAGGATGACCCCCAGGTTGCGTGCGTGGTCCGTGGGTTCCGGGGCTGTGCCTAGTGACGTGGGCCACCAAGAGTCGTCCCAGGCTGATGGGTGGGTCCGAGAATGAGGACCTCTGTCTTGTCTGAGTTCAGCTTCAGTCTGCTGTCCTTCATCCAGTCGGCTAGGGCCTTCATTCCTCTGTGGAGGTTAGCTTTGGCGGTGTGGGGATCTTCGGTGAGGGATATGATCAGCTGTGTGTCGTCGGCGTAGGAGATGATGTTGAGGTTGTGTTGTCGTGCGACGTGGGTGAGGGGGGCCATGTAGATATTGAACAGCGTCGGGCTGAGGGAGGATCCCTGTGGGACGCCGCAGATGATCTCGGTGGTTTTGGAGCGGAAGGGTGGGAGGCGGATGCTCTGGGTTCTGCCGGAGAGGAAGGATGTGGTCCAGGCCAGGGCCTTCTCTTGGATACCGGCGTCATGGAGGCGTGCTGATAGGGTGCGGTGGCAGACCGTGTCAAAGGCTGCTGATAGGTCCAGGAGGATGAGGGCGGCTGTTTCTCCTTTGTCCATCAGGGTCCGGATGTCGTCAGTGGCGGTGATGAGGGCGGTCTTGGTACTGTGGTTGCTGCGAAAACCGGATTGGGAAGAGTCCAGGATGTTGTTAACTTCGAGGTAGCGGGTCAGCTGTTTGTTGACAATCTTCTCGGTCACTTTGCCGGGAAAGGGAGCAGGGAGATGGGCCGGAAGTTCTTGAGGTCCTTGGGGTCCGCCTTGGGCTTCTTCAGAAGGGCGTTGATCTCGGCGAGCTTCCAGCTTTCTCGGAAGGTTGCTGTCTCGAAGGAACAGTTGATTGTTTTCCGGAGGTGGGGCGCGATGGTTGCGCTGGCTTTGTTGAAGACGTGGTGAGGGCAGGGGTCCGATGGGGATCCGGAGTGGATGGAGTTCATGGTTTTGATGGTGTCTTCATCGCTGACGCTGGACCAGACGGTCAGGCGACTGGTGCGAGTGGTAGTTGCAGGGGTGGTGGACTCGGTGGTGGGTGCGGGGGGGTCGGAGTTGAAGCTGTCGTGGATGTCGGTGATCTTGCGGTGGAAGAAGGTGGTCAGGGAGTCGCACAGGTCTTGAGATGGCAGGATGTCGTTGGTGTTGGAGCTGGGGTTGGAGAGTTCTTTCACGATGCTGTAGAGTTCTTTGGTGTTGTGTGCGTTGTTGTCTAGGCAGTCCTTGAAGGCGGTCTTCTTGGCGGTCCTAATGAGTTGGTGGTGTCTGCGGGTGGCGCTCTTGATGGCTGTGTGGTTGTCTGGTGTTCGGTCGTGGAGCCATTTCTTCTCCAGCTTCCGACAGGTGTGCTTGGAGGCCCGGAGGTCCTCGGTGAACCAGCCGGCTTTCTTGTTGGTGTGGTTGGTTGTAGAGGTCTTGAGAGGGGCGAGGGTTTGGCGCAGTCGTTGATCCACTGTGTGCGGTTGGTCGCGGCGGTGTTTGGGTCAGTGGGGTCGGTGGGTGGTGTCAGGGCGAGGGCGGTAGTCAGTTGGTCCTCGGTGACCTTGCCCCAGCAGCGGCGTGGTAGCTGTTGGGTGCGGTGGGTTTTCTGAAGGTGAAGTGGACGCATCTGTGGTCGGTCCAGTGTGGTTCGGGTGTGTGGTTGAAGGAGACGTGGGGGCTTGCGGAGAAGATGGGGTTGAGCGTGTGTCCAGCGGCGTGAGTAGGTGTCGTTACGAGCTGTTTGAGTCTGAGGTTGGCGAGGTTGTCTATCAGGGCGGTGGAGTTGGTGTCATTGTTGTTCTCGAGGAGGATGTAGTCCGTGGAGGCGTGGGTGCGGATGAGATCGGCGATGGTGTCACTGAACTGTGGGCGGGGTCCGGGAGGTCTGTAGATGAGAGTTCCTCTGAGGGTGGTGTTGGGGTCGGTGTGGATCTGGAAGTGCATGTGCTCGGCGGTGGTGAGGGTGTCATCGGTGTTCATTGAGATTTTGATGGAGTCTTTGTGGATGATGGCGATTCCTCCTCCCACTCCGTTGGTGCGGTCTCTGCTGGAGATCTTGTAGCCCTGTGGGATGTTGTAGGAAGGTGGATATCTGACTATGGTTACCCCCAAATTTTTGCCTAGTGTCTAGCTGGTTTTTCGACTTAGTTGGCCTGAGATCCTGCTATTCAGGATCTCAGCCTGGCTGTTCTCTCTTTAAAATGGACTCCATGTACCCTAGGTACATACCCAATTGGTTGGATCACCCTGTCAGCCCCTGTACCAGTGTACACTAGGTACCCAGGGCATTGGTGTACCCAAGGCCTGCCAGGGGCTGAAGCATGTATTATGCCACCCCAGGCTTGGCCTAACAATTTGACACAACTGGCTGATCACTCAGCTGGGGTAAGTTGGTGTAATCACCTCTTACTAAGGTGTAGTATACCTATACCTAACCTTAAATGGGACACCTGGTAACCTATAAGTCACTCCTATGGCAGGCCTTAACAATCCTGAAGGCAGAGTGCTTGGTTCCATGTGAGATGGTGCTCTGGCATGAGCTGAGCCTGTCTGCAGTGGTCGGAACAACTTCCTTCTACTGTTTCCAGATATCGTCATACCATATACTCTTAAGTGCATTATGAACCTCGCGGTTAAATGCTATCTTTGGTTTGGCTTTATCAAAACATGTCGAGTAAGGTGTCATACGAATTGGAATACTAACCCCTCGCCAATTCTGGCGACGGGGTTAGCATTCCACCCTTCTAGAGGGACACGACATGTACAGTACCTTAAACCCGGGTAAAATCAGACATAGCCTCAGCTCCACAAAATGGATGCTGCCACCACAGACACAAGTCTGCCCTCCTGCTGCTGGGAGTCCTTCCAGCTTGGGAGGTGTGGACAAAGGGTTTCCTGCCAGGGGAGGTGCATGCACCACCCCAGACAGGATTTTGTGTATTGGTCAGGTAGGGCTTGAAAGAAACCAGACATGCCTGTGGCTCACAAGGAGCCTCGGTGCATATGCCAGTTCAAACCGGTCCTGGGGCACACCAGTCCCGGGCCTGGGGCGAGCTGGACAAAGGATTGGGGGTGTAACCACCCCCCTTCCTGGTCCCACCCATAGGGAGGGACCTAGCAGGTAGTCCGGCCCCTAGAATCCGCTTAAAGGTAGGAGCTGTGTCCTAAGACTTCAGACATCCTGGAATCAACTTGAAACTAAGAAGAAGACGGGAACTTCGACGCTCTGCTGCACAGAGGACTGAAGCCAATCTCCCCTGTGGTCAGGGAGTGACCACCTTGCTAACGCAAGCACCATCCAGCGAATCAACGTCTGCTTTGCCGCCGCCTCCCGCCGGAGCCCGAGCCCGAGCCCAGAGACTGACAAGACCTGGACCTCCAGACCTCTCACCGCCCGATCCACAGTCCCTGAAAAGAGGAGACCCGTGGAGGCACCGAGACACGTGGAGCCAGCCATCTTGAAACGACCACGACAAGCTGACAAGTGCAACAACCGAGGCTCCCTCCAAGTTGTGCTTTGGGATCTGAGAAGCCCAACCCTCGAGCAGCATCTGCACCAAGGGTGAGCCCTCCAGCCTCTCCACGATCTGCGTGGGGCCCTTCTGCATTTTGCCACTCGACGCGCCTAACCGGTTGCTGGCCCGCTGGCTAGTAGCCATCTTGGCGACGAACTTTACGAAATACACCGCTGGTCTGGTTGCTCCAGACTGGCCCTTGCTCCCCTCCAAAGGAGCAGTCCTTCTGACCCTGCTGGTCAGAACCATCAGCTTATTTCATCTCCTACAACAATTGCTTTTGCCAAGGCTTGTTTGCTTCGATCAAGTCCCCGACACCGCCGACAGCGAGAGCCTGCGTGGGACAGCTCGTGAACCGACTCCTGGACGTCGTCGACCTCCAGGGACCACGTGGCTGCAGAGACAAGCTACACCTTTCTTCCTGTTTGCACCCGACATTGCCTGGTACCCACCTGGTGCCACACTGGTCACTGGCTAGTGACTGTGAACACTGTCCCCTCTGCTTACAGGTCTTCAACATCTCCGATCCACTCTTGGATCCACTGCATCTCTCCCGGACCGACCGCCTGCAGCATCTTTGTCTTCAAGCTCCACGGAACAGATAGAAGAAACCCGACGCACTTCGAGGCCTATGCACCCGCTTCCTGTGGGTGAGGTAAAGCTGGCACACCTGTGCCCAAGTGTAGTATTACATCTCTAGTGCCTGTGTTCCAAATCTTGAGTTCCTAGTCCATCCGGAAGATCCTCTTTGCAGTAACTTTGTACTTTTTACGCACCCATTGAAACCTATGGGAGCACGCGTGTGACTATTTGCTCTGCACACGCCACCCGTGGACCTCCTGGTCACTAACTGACGTTAGCTCCTTGTAGGCCCAGCGATTCTAGAGGCCCTAGGCCTTTTCCCTTTTCTGTTCGTGGTACTTATACCACTATTTTAGTATATGGTTCGAGTGGCCACCAGGGCCTATCCATATAAAGTGCAACTTCTGTGTATTCTACTGTAATCTTGTTTGACGATTTGTGCTCCTGTGCTCATAAAGAGACTAGGGGTTACTTTGAGAAATAAATACATATATATTTTGAATATATATCTGTGTGGTGTCCTTTCATTGGTATAAAAGGGGGTTGCATTTGGTAAAACAGCTGGCTTAACACGCTTCACGAGTTTAGCCTCAAAGACTGCTTAGCCTACGCTACCACTAGGGCAGCTAGTCCGAAAAGGTTGACTTACAACCACACCATAAGGGTTGCTTGGCATGGTACAAGGTGATCACTTTAACTAGTGAGCATCATATACCAGGCCAACTTCTCACATATGTCTATGGCGATGTCTGGTGCTGAGGTGGCGTTCAGCCAGGTCTCCGTCAGGAAGGCGACGTCGGGGGCGGTGGAGTCTAGGAGGTCCCAGAGTTCAATGGCGTGATTGCGAGCGGAGCGGGTGTTGAGGAGGATGCAGCGGAGGTGGTTGGGTTCTCTAGCTGGTGGTGTGGAGGGTTGGATGCTGATGAATCTGTAGTTCCGGCAGGTGAAAGGCCCCTGGGTGCGTTTCGGGGTGGCCCGGTAGTAGGGGTGGTCTCGTCTGGTGTTGAGTGCGTGGAGGGTGCTTGCGTCGTAGTGCAGTCTGGCGTTGCGGGGGGTGCGGAGTCCAGGGGTTCTGGTGCTGGGTGCGGTCCTGGCGCGGACGGGCATAGACAGGCTTGCCTTAGGCGCGCCTTCGGCCCGCCAGCGGCGCGCCCGTTGCGCGCGTCTGCTTCGCGGCCTCCAAATGAGGGCAGAGGGAGGGAGGAGCAGCTGGGAGGTGGGAGCGGGGCCGCCAATGGGAGTGAAGGGGGCGGGCCGCAGGGGCTCAGCGGCGGGGGAAAACCCGGGGAAAAAACAGCAGGAAAAGACGGCGGGAGAGGGGTACTGAAAGCAAAACACAGGGGCACAGAATGAAAAAACAAAGTGGAAGAGAAAGCCAAGCACAGGGGTACAGAATAAAAAAGGGAGCGAGCAGTCAGGCGGAGGTTCAACCCACAGGGGGCTGCGTGGCGGATGGGGGGAGCGACCTGCCTGGTGACAGGGTCAAAGGTTACTTATTTGCAATGACATTTAAAGCTAAGATTTTTAAAGGGTTCTGCCAATGAATTCTCAGTAAACTCTGAGCAAAGCCTTTAGTGAAGCATCATACAACTTTAAATCTGAACAATTTGAAGCAGTGCATAATGTGAGAAAAATATTTCACAGAATATTTGAATCACGTTTCTTATAATTATTTAAATTAAAAGTGAAATAAGAAAACAACTATAAGAAGTGTAAACCTTTCACTTAATCCATTTCCACTTTTATCAGGGACCCAAACCAGTGTCCAGCTTAAGAGTCTCCGCAGTACCTGCTGTAGGGACAGTACTTTTATTTTAGTGCAATTAGTACTAAATTACAGGGAAGCACAAAAACTATTTTTCTTAATGGATGGTGATGATTCCAGAAGCAAAAAAGCTATGCTGCCAACAGCACAGAACATCGTTGCGCTACGCATAACCCAATGAGAAGAATGCTAGAGGAATTTTACTAGTGTATCACACAGAATTGGCTCTTCTGTGAACCCTTAATTTAGACTAGGTGGAAAAAACTAATGTAGACCTAGGAGAAATGGAGCAAATATCTAAAAATAAAAAACTCTAAGATGCTTGTACAAAAACAATAGAATTCTTGTTCAAGACCCGGCACACATGTATCTGGATGGTGGTAATGCCATGATCCATGTCCACCAAGCCTCCACACTGGCCCCCCATAAAGGTTTTCTCTACTTCATAGCACAGTTCATCCCGCTCATCCAGGGCCTGAATAAATATAATACCCATCAGATGGAACTCAATTGGCTCCACTTGTCAGCCTGCCCCATCTTCAAAACCAGCTGCATCCTTTACAAAGCCATCACAACCAGCACCCCCACTTACCTTGCAGAGAAGTTCACTATCCATGGCGGTTCTCGCTACACTCTCAGCCAGGACACTATCAGACTGCAGACCAAGAAGTGTAAAAAAAGAAAAAACCAAGACCACAGGACTTTTCTCTTCATTCATACAAAATCTGAAACAACATCCCTGTATCCATTAGGATTGCTCCATTGCTGATTATTTAGAAAACAGGAGAAATCTTACCTCTTTAAAGACCACTACATCACAATCTATTAACCATACACAACTCAGCTACCTCTGCTATCCCTTGTTGACTTCATGCTCATCTTTAACCCTGTACAGTGCTCCGCTGCCTTTTGGCTAGGGTCGCGCACCCCCCCCTTCCCTCACACCCCCCCCCCCCCTCCCAGCAGATGCATGTTGCAGAACAGGGGGTGTGACAAGACCACACAAAGGATAACAACACTGGTTAGAATGACAAGTAAATAAATTATATTATGAAGTTAAAATTGTACACAGCCTAATTTTCTCCTTCTGTGTCAAACTCATGTGATGCTTTTAAACGAAGTTGACTATGATTTGATGTTCATTGTTGTGTGCTTATTCCCAACTATCCCTGTGCTTGTTGCACTGTTAAAAAAGAGAAAAGGAGCGCAAAGTATTCATTAAAAAAGACAACATTTTAAATGAAAATAAAACAAGCTAGCTCGGAGAAGATATATTCCAAAACGTTCACTAAAAGAGATTGCAATAAAACATGAATTTAGTAGAAGGTAAATTCCTAAAATGTCCAAACTGCCCTATAGGATGGGCTAGACTGGCTTCCTTAAATTTAGTAGAACTATTACCAATTGAAGAGAGAGGGCTTGGCTTTGGAAGTGACTGGACAATCAGATCAGCAGCCTCATTACCAAATGATGAGACTGTCTAAGACCCCTGGGACTGCTGGGTAACAATGAACTGTCCAAATTGTCACTATCTACAAAGCTGCTTATCAGGATTAGAGGGTCGGGGGAGTCGCATCTTCCAGCCACATGCTTGATAATTACCCACCAATAATACATGAACAGACGTGAAACACTAAAGCAGAACACTGGAAAAATAAATAGCCTGTGGCTACTAACCGATCAGACAGAAAGTGTGACCAGTTATCAGAGCTTAAAGATATGCCTGAGCAAGCATCAGAAGGAGAGGTGGAAATGGAAATAAGAATGATTGCAACACCACTCCGCCTGCCAGACTTACCTTATTTACAAAGAGAACACAACTAGTGAGCACAACATACAACAGAGAGGGGAGTTGGATGAACGAGAAGGCTAGTTTATCGAAGAGTGTATCTAAACCACCGTCAACGAACAACTTGTGAACATCAAGAGCGGGAGAAGAAGAAATCCTGCGCACTTTACATCTGTAAAGCAAAGGAACCTTTCAACAGAGAACAAGGCCAAGGCGGTTTACCAGCTAGGAACAGGACATTTGAAGAAGGATGAACAATGGCAAATCCAAAAACGTGGCTGACGCCTTTCAAAGGCGACACCCACTGCCTTTGTCATTTGTTTTTTGTGTAATGTCCCTTTTTATATACTAACAACCACAGAAATATCCACTGAACAGTTCAATAAATACACATTCACTTATTTATTTCGTTATAGTTAATGGGTTTTTAATATTTTGTAAAACTGCTAATACAATATAATTAAATATTTTAAGTATTTCTGCCAGTAGTTATCTATTTAAATCATCAAAATGGTGCCAGGTTAATAAGACTTAACACCATGTTGCAGTCTCATTAACTGATGAACAGACTAAACTGTGGGCACCTGCAGATCCCATTTGGCTTCTCTTCAGGTAATCTGTGCTGGCAATGATCTCCCACCACCCACATTCCGTCACACAATGATGCCCCATCCTCAGCCTGGAGCTTTGCCCCATCTCCGTGGTCGACTGCACCAAAGACACCTGTGGTATTTCCCAAGTGTTTCTTTACCTGCTGTCCCCTCCCTCATGTAGAATGGAATGTTCCGTGCCTGGGTTCCATCAGGGGTTGACCATGGTTCCGATCAGTGTTCTCTCAGCTGCGACTGGGGTGTCTGGCAATAAACTTATGTCTTCACTACACTGGGCTTCTTGTGATGATTTCATCTCGCCTTGCCACAACACCCTTGCCCTTCTAGTGGATAAGAATGCGGTCAGCCCCCTGCCAAAGGACCCCCAAGAGGTCCAGACCAGCTCAGAATGATTTGAGCCCCATCATTCTGCATAGTAATACACAGGTTGACATTTAAAAATCAGAGGAAAACACAGCTGTAATCCACTGCTAACACCAGATCGGTCCATGTTTGTGCCGGCATCCTAACTAATAGTGGTACCCTTGGGAGGTGACAAGCTGGAGCACAGGGGACCAAAGCCCCAGGAATGAGGCAGAACTGAGGCAGATACTCATGAGCACAGAAACCGCCTGTCTGCATGTTACATAAGGCTTCACCCCTCTATTGCTTGTACCATTTCAGCACCCCGACCTCAAGCCAACACAAGCCTAATCTGCAGCCCTCATCCAGTCCAATTTGCACCACTGGACCCTACGGGTCTGACAATGAACCACAATATGTACCTGGAGCATCATCGAACACTTGAGTGCTAAAAACTCACAGCTCCATGGAAGCAACACAAACCATCTCAATTCACCATTTACATGACCTGCTAACAACACACTCTCCCAGTACTATGAAACAAACACAGTTCTACTAATGCCCCTCAATTCAGTGTTCCAGTACTGACCCTTATTCTTCACCTAACATAGTTTAGTGCCCCAGAAATAATAGGTACAACATTCGTTTTGGTTGTCACTTGGTAACTTCAAATACACTGTGATAGACTCACCACGGAGACATTTTGTGTATATATCCGAGGATAAAACTCAATGAATGATTCTAGAAGAACCCTTAGAATATCTCATACATGTACCGATACAAGACTGAAGAACCATGCACCCAAGTTGAACACATGCAACCAGAAGGTGCATTTCCCCCAAGCCGCTCCTTCTGTCTAACTCATTTCTAGCTTTCAAGATGTCCGCTTTCAATTGCCATTTTATCACAGGCCTCTGCGGAGGACGTAGGTCTGTACGTTCAGTGGCTGTGGTACATTTTAATGCTGTATCCCCCTCGTGTAAAACAAATCACTGGGATCACCAAAAATGAAAACATTTTTCCTGGTATAAAATTGGCAATTCACAGTGCAGTGATGTTCAGTTATCCCTTTGTAAAATGCAACCAATGCATGATTGCCAACATGCTGTGGGCAGCCTGATCTTTGTAAAATGTAAAAGTATGTGTGAATCTGTATCAGAAATTTGTGGGAGACTACTTGGAGCTTCTCCCACTGACACCTACTCCCAGCTAAGGTATAAGTGACCTATTATGTTACTGATGGCCCATAAAAGTGTGGCTCACTGCTTTTGTTTTTTTTGCTGCACAAAAAACAAAGCACTGTTTTCAGCATGATGCTCCTCTTGGCTAGCGTCTGGTGCCAGCCCCTTCCAAGATCAAATGAAGGCGGCTAGGAGGCCTGTCTCCCCACACTGACGTCTTCTGATTTAGTTAGAGAGAAGCTTACCTGACATTTGGACCGGACTCGTATTCGATAGAGCCAGCAATCAGTGAGTCGCCGTACAGTGACGCATTCAAACTTTGAACACAGAGGTGGGAAACTCAGTTAATTTCTGACTGAGTAAGGGTACATACATAGCTGCCAGTAAGTGCAGCAGGGTTGCAGAGAGTGGGGTTCATTTGGTTCTCATCATTTTATTTCTGTGTTGCATTACTGTTATCTCTATAAGGTGTGCACCTCTGCAAAACCCTTACACCATCATCGACAAGTGTTGCTTTACAGTGATGATTCTGATTTCGTTCAATTGAATTGCTCTGGGGGAGTTTTACATCATATTGGTTTATTTGATCAAATTATACACATTAAACTTCAATATTTTATTTGAAATAGTAGAACAAATGACAAAACACCTCTTTATAAGCCCCAGGCCTTGCTCTGCCTCCAAAACTAGATCATGAAAATATTGGAATATTTCATGAGAGCGGTTTCACTTCCTATGAATTTTTAGAAAATGTAAGTAACATTTGAGCTGTAAAATGCATATGTGATCCGATTATCCCAGGAAAAAACCTCCCCGGAGCTCCTTTTTTAGAACATGGGCTTGTTCTCTAGTAGTGGATACTTACAATCTAAAACAGTCCAGCATAGTTGTGATAGGAAGGTGAGAGGATGAAAAGCAATAGATGAAAAGTTGGATCTCAACTTGGTACGAGAGCAGCCAAAGTAGGCACATCTAGTGCAGGAGAAGGAAGGCATTTCAATTCTTTGGAACTTTGAAAGAAAAGAAACTAAAGTGTAATTGAACACTAGGAAAGTTTGGCATGCCAAGACTAGTCTAAGAAGAAAGTAGAATAACCAAGGTAATCCAGAATAATCAATGTAGAGGATAAACACGTCGACAGATAAGTGAGAAGCAGGGTGCAGTACAAATAAAAATACAATTGATACAAAAATTAATTTTTGAACCACAATGTGAACGAATCTTGAGGAGAGAGATGAGCGAATTAATATGGGATGCAAAAGGAACGTTGAAAAGTAGGAGAAAAAACTGCATCTAAACAAAGCCTACTATATTGATTTATTGATTAATAAACTGGAATCATAAAAGTAAGGGGATGGTGCCCTCTGGTCAAGATTACATTCGCTGCTTTTTTCTAAATCGTTCACTGGCTCCCTCCTGCTCCTGACTGTAGAAGAGGTAACTATAGTTGTGATGCAAGATAGGATTAGTCAAGCTCTAGTGGCCCTAGCTCTGAACGTTGAACTGGGGAGACTCTGAAATATGTTGGATAGTGGGCAACGGGCAATCACTGACATGGCAATTTGATGGTGATTGTAGCATTCTCCACCACATAATGGTTTCTGAGTTAAAGATAGCAGCCCTGTGCCAGTGGCAAGCCTATATCCTGTGATGTTTGGGAAATCATGCTGTGGAGAGACAACAACATCTCCATACTTCTCTGAGCCTGGAGAAGAACTAGGGGAAGTATTTATGGGTAGGGCTCCTGTAATAAATACTGAGCCACAATTGAACTATTTTCCTGCATTTTGAGGGGATGAGTGAGTCTTGTGAAACTACAATACATAAGCTTACACCGATTGGTACAGGTAAGTAATATGCAATGTATGTTGTAGTAGAACACATGCTGTGCAAAGACTTTAGGCCAGTACCCATCCTCCTCCAAAGCACTGCTTGGTGGACAGTAGTGGAATAAATAATATGTAAAGTAGTTACAACAGTTTGAAGCCTCTTTCCCAGCCCGCATATCCACAAACTAAGGGTCTGAGATAGTCTGGGCATAAGTCCAAGTAGCAGCCCTACAGATATCAGCAAGTGAGATGTTCCCATAAAATCTCTTTGTGGGTCAATTTTTATACACACAGTGAGCTTGTGGTATCCCCTAAAGTGTTTGCTTAGCCTTTGATAAAAAGAATCTTAACACACCTAGAAATGCCCATCTTTGAAATTGGGTTCGTCGTAAGTGGCTGTGAGATGGCAACAAAAAATATTTTGCCTTTCTTATTAGGTGTGTAAGATAAATATAATAGTAATAGTTTGTCTAATGTTAAGTGCGTGTAATGATCTATTAACAATGATGTGCAGATTGGTGAAAAATGTTGGTACGTCTTTTGACTTAAAAGAGATTACCACCTTTGGTAAACGAGTGTAGATGACTGCATACCACTGCCACTAGGGTCCCTAAATGGAGATGCTTGCAATTCACTACCCGTAGATATTGAGGTTACTACAAATATGCACAAAGTGGATTACAGACAGGCATGCCAGCAATGTTGAGAATTGGAGAAGAGATATGGGAAAGTTGGTGATGATGCCCTAAGCATTTAATTCAAAAGGTGCCTAAGTAATAGTGTGCAGAACAATTAATCTACACTTGAATTTATATGTGTATAATGACTTGAAGCAAATGCAGTTTACATGAATTTTCTATGACTTGTTTAAGTGTCTTTTCCTGGTGTATGCTAACTAGGCCTGAGGCAGGCCTTGACACCATCTTGTCCAAAATAGGTGTCACAGCATTATGTTTAATTTTTCTTTATATTTCTTTATTGATTATGTATAAAAAGAACAACATTACAAAAAAGAGACATTACATAAGTGAAGTAAAAGTCAAGGGAGGAATATCTTATGAGTAATGATTTACAATCTGCTCGTGCATTCCTGTAAAGTCCAGATGAAGGAACAACGATGGACTTGCACAGAGGTGAATAGTGCCAGCGTGGAAAGAATGCGAGGTAGGACAGCAAGCAATAACAAGGGGAGTGCTTGACAACTACACAGAAAGGGCAAATGTCCGGAAAGTAGAGTTGGTGCGTGGGGGATTATACAGTAGGGACTCGTTTCAATCACACCTTCTGTGAGACCATGCAGATATTTGATGCTGTAGTTGTGTGCATCTTGGATCAGAATGCGTCTCAGGCTCGGGCAGGTGTCTCATCATCAGGGGAGTGAAGCAGTAAGTAGTTACGCAGCAGATGCCATTTATTTTTAGGCCTGGGAGTGGGAGGTTGCAACGTGGCGCAAATGTCACTCAGTGTCGCAGCTGACCAAGTCCCGCATCCATCCCTTAATTGGTGGAACTGATGTGGCACCCAATGCAAAGATACCTGGCGCTTCGCTAACAGGCGCGCGATAGCAGCATAACGCTGATCTTCAACAGGGAGTGGTTTAACGTATCCCAACAGCGCCATAAGTGGAGATGGGGCTGGTGCTATTTTGAGCATGTGACAAAGTGCGGAACACTTCCTCCCAAAGGGGAGTATAGGTGCACAGCGCCACACCAGGTTTGAGAGGTCTGCGTGGTCCTTGGCACACCTGGTGCAGCAGTGTGGTTTAGTGGAGTTCAATTTAGCTAGTAAATAAGGGGTGGTGTGTGCGCGAGGGAGGTATTGGAAGTGCAGGAGTTTATGTCGGTATGTTTATTCTATGTGTATAATTCTGCATCACGTAGTCAAGCAAGATGTGGATTTGTTTACTTCTGAATGACACTGTGAGGAGAGCCCGCTAGAGGGCCTACTGCGACACGTGTCAGGGACCTTCCGCGTGCACTCGTTCAGTGGTCCACCGCTTGTTTGTGTAACTAGGGGGCTCTCAGAACTCCGGTCAGAGGGGCCGAAACAATGTTCATGTAGCGGGGTAGTGAGAAGACGGCAGGGTCTGATATTTGATTTGTTGAAAATGTTATTCTTTCCACGCACCACAAAAGTTTGCAGTCCGAATACTATTCTATGGAGAAAATGGCTGCATAAAACACTGAATTTGGGGTAGATCTAGATCTTTTTGGGTCTCTGCTAGGGATGCTTTCGGATTTCTTACTGATGTTGCCGCACATTCAAGACTTCACCTATTATTGACTTTGCCTATTATTCAGCATCGTTCACATTACCGGGAGCCTTTAGGACAATTATTTTATGCATTTAAATGGGATTTGGTGAATCTGCACTACACTATTTCTGTATTGTACCTTCTGAATTTTGCAATAATCCCTAATGCTCTTTCTAAATCCTGCTCTTTAACTCCCTTTTTGAGTTTCTTTATTTGACTGTATTTTGAAATGCTGTTTTGAACCTTGTCTCCGGGGCACATTGTCTTGTTATCAAAGGTAACACCATCCCTGGTCCACTCAACTGGACACGCCACTGAGCTGTAAAACACTAGAGTACAGCACACCCACACAGGTGAGGATGTGGAGAAGGAAGGTTCAATCAGAACATGACTTGAGGGAGAAGTGGGTTAGCTCAAGAAGCAGGAGTCTGACATTGTAGGTATGCAGATTAAGTTTGCGAATTAATTTCCATATTAAGACCAGTGGTAAGATTTACAGTATTTTAGGAATAATATGAGAACCAGGTCTTTCACACTGTAAAGCTGCTCACTGTTTTATACTGAAGGACCATAAGATTAGGCTGGCAGCCAGTCAATAAATATTGGGAATTCTTATCACTACCGCACCACCCACATGCTAGGGATATTTTGCCTCACAATTTTATGTTAAAAAAATAAACAAACAAGCCTAAATAAGAGAAATGGTTTCCTATCAGGGTGATAAATGATGAAGCATTTTATTAAAGACCAGCACAATGTGGAGTGAGCAAAAACAGTAGTGCAATTCTAACAAGCATTTACAATGCAATAGGTCTCGCATTACTGATAGTTTGAGGTATTGGCGTTGCAAATACTAATGCAACGCCAATAGCTCATACTTTCAGTAATGCGAGAACTAGTGCATTGCAAATGCTTGCGTAGTGAGCCAGGAACCAGCATTGTATGTCTCAATGCAGTACCGCAAGCTGCTCTTAGAGGTCCTTATTGAACAAGGCACCAGCACTGCATGTCTAGGTGCAGTACCGCAAGCTGCTTCTAGAGGTCCCTAGTAAGCAAGACACCAGCACTGCAGGTCTCAGTGCAGTACCACAAGCTGCTCATAGTGGTCCCTAGTGAGCAAGGTACTAGCACTGCATGTCTAGGTGCAGTACCGCAAGCTACTCCTAGAGGTCCCTAGTGAGCAAGGCACCAGTACTGCATGTCTACAAAGTTGGAGTTATTGGCATTATAACTGGCAATGTTTTTTACCTAGCCATGTTGCAGGGTGCAGTTCCATATGGGACTGCACCTGCAGAAGATATGGTAAATTCACCCTACCCATAATGCACTGCATGTAAGACAGTACTACGAGTACATTCAAATAGCTATGTCCATATGTACAATTAGTAGCTTTGAAATGTGACAAAAGAATTACTACATTAATTTTGGATTAGATTGTACTCTGTGTGGAGCTGATGAAGGGAAATTTATAGACGTCTCCTATACATGTGAGATGTTCATGTGAGTGAATTAACCACTGCCAGCCTAGCTTAGGACCAAGTGTGTGTCCTGCCTGAAGCCTTTTAAGAAAATAGTGCCTTGAGGTTGTAATTAAAATGTAGGGAGTAACAACACATGTAACAGGAAGTGTCCCCATGAAAGGTTACAAGAAGAGACAAGGCGGTACTACTAAGCCTATTGACCAATAAAAAGCAGCCATTTACAAAGGACAGGCCAGGAGCCAATTCAAAAGATGAGTGGAAAGTGGGCGGAGCTTTATGCCCATATCCTGAATACAGAATGTCTCGAAGAGCCAAAGCAAGCGCTACCAAGGCGAGACCTAAAAAGCAAGCAAGACAGGGCAACCATATAATGGACTATGACAGCAAGATCATATTTCATGGGATGAGCACATACAACACGTGCCTGGAATAAAGAGGGTACATTGCAATGACCTTGGTATTCCATCCATAATAGTCTTGAAAATGAATATTTTTTTTAAATCACCTGGGTACACGTCTGAACCTTTAAATGATTTAGAGTTTTTACCTCAAGATAACAGTAAAAACAGTAAAAAAATCGGTCTTAAAAATTCATTTGAATAATTTCTATACACTTCCCCGTACACTAGAAAGCAAACCAATGTAAACCAACTCAAAACATGTTTAGTTATGTCTACATACAGCTTTAGCTGACTGGAAGACATTGTGTCCTGAATTCATCACAAAGCACGATAAAAGTACAGAGAGATAGGGAGGGTTTGGGGTCAACCTCTATAAGCCACTGGTTTTTATGTGTTTTTCAAGGTTTGGGATTGCGTGATTGGCTGTTTATCAGAAGTGTAGAATTTCATGGATGGGTACATTGTCCCATTAGATTTTGGTGATGGGTCAAGTAGAGCTTTTTTTCTTTTCTGATGTATTTAATTTACTGACACAACATTTTAATTGCTGGTTTCTGGATTTGTTTTATGAAGTGATTGTCCCTTGTATTATTTAGCTTCCCATTAAATATATATTGATAACAACTATGCTCTGCTGTCACAATAATATATTTTGGGATTTAGTGTGTTATTTCATTCACAAAGTAAAGACTTCCAGGTGCACTGGCTTTCTTAAAGATGCAACCAAAGTACTGACCTTTGTCAAATGTACCTTTCTTGTTCTCCAGACCTTTGAGGTTCACCACATACAATGCAAAATTCTTTTTTCTGACTACTTTTCATCATACTCTTCTTTCAGGGGACGGTTTAACTCTGCTGCTCAGCAAGGACATTCTACTCCCACTTCCACAATGATGTAGCCCAATGACGCTCATAATGGGATTTCCTTTCCATGACAGCTGGGGCAGTGCACGCACAGAAGCCTTACAATACCAAGCTATTCCCACAACAAAAAGTCCGAAGCATTGGCTTTGCCAATGATAGTTCTAGATTTACTGAGCCAGTGGTTGTGAGCAGTTGGATTATTAATGTCCAAGTCATTTGTTCATTTTTTTGGGTCTCGCCTAGGGTGTGCTTGTACGGTATCTTCGAGATCTGCTGTATCTAGGCTATGGGCTTGAAAAAGCGCCCATCTTTTTCACTGGTTCCTCTTGCTGTCATTTAGCAATGCTGGCTTTTCATTGGTGAATACACTTGGTAGTACCTCCTTTTGGAATTTTGTATCCTTCCATGAGGACTGTCCCTCTTACATGTGTTCCTACTGTTCAGGTTATTTAGACTTAGAGAGAGCTCTTTTTTAGTTGGCCTGCCTCTTTGCTACTTATCTGTTCTGTTTACTTGTGTAAGTAAACTTCAGTCGCTTCATTTGCTTCATCCCTAATGTCCCCGTACCCCACCAACACTGCTCACAGGCCCCCAGCACACCTTCAAGACCACTGCTGTTTTGCTCGACTTTTATTTCCCGTTTTTGATTGGATAGTTTAATTGATATTTACCCCAATCCCCCTTCACGCCCGCCCCGAGATCGCTGCATTTAAGTATTTTTGTTATTTTACATTAGGAGATTTCTGCATTTAATTGTTTTTGTAAATTAGTCGCTTTTATTTATGCTGGGGAAAATTACACAAGCAGCTCATTATCACAGGATGTTGATCAGACAGCAGACTTGAACACGGATCACCAGCTCCACAGTCGGCATCTCTCACCGCTGCACCATATAATTTCTCTAGCTATGTTGCAGGGTGCAGTCCCATATGCGGCCAAAAGAGGTCTCAAGTGACACCTAGTGACAGCCGATTGTTACTGCACCCTTACAACACTGCTTGTTGTATATTTCATAGTTTCCAGGGATTTCTGACTTCTGATTGTTTTGGAAATATGCAGACGCCCTGGTATCAATATGCAAAGAAGCCTAGATGTGTGTTGGTTGGAAGCGAGAAAAAGACACATATGTATCAGAAGAGTTACTTATGAATGTTTAGGACTCAAATTGTAGCAGACAAAAGGTTCGAACAAGTTGACAGAAACTAAACAGATTCCACGTGACTTTCTTTCTCAACATTCCAGAATCCTAAAAAACATTGTAGTGCGTACAGTTTGATGTACATATATTTACCATTATCTTAGATACTGGTCTAGCAAACATTAATATGATCACTCACTGTTGTTGCCCAAGATCATTTACCCACTTTCGCACATAAATGTAAAAAATATTTCTGCAAATTTGCATTGCCTCTATGGCAACACTGGCTGATGTACGGCTGACATGGCGACTGCCACATCCCAAGAGAGCTCACGGGTTACTGTCAGGGGCCCCTGCCCAGGCTGCCCGACTGTCAACCAGATGATAAGCCCCCCCGAGTTACTCTGCCATGGTTTTATCATTTTTCAGGTTCTTTTGACATGCCTGTTCTTTGGTTAGCGGCTGTGCACAGCACAGAATGGACAGTAGCACCGGCTCATATACAACAGGGCCAGGCAGCCTTCTGGGGCACCAAAAGTACTTTTGCGGTATCGCCCAACGGAGGTCTTGTCCAGTGCGCCATGTTTCTTTGGAAAATGCTAGGCAGCCTTTTTGGAGGCGGGTCATGATTTCTAACCAATGGCAGGGTTTAATAGGAAGTACCGCTGCAAACACCCTCCCTGCACTGACTCTTTTGACTCATCAGACCCCAACCCAGATTATGATGAAGACTACAAACTGCTGGCCTCTCACTTCCAGCAGGCAGCAGACTGCTTGCAGGGAAGGGTGCATGCGGCTAGTAGACAGCAGCTCTTTTAACTGTATGCCAGGTATGAGCAGGTAAAGGTGTCCTGGGAAGCACCCAACTAATTGGACCATGTTGTTTTTTGCTGTTGCTGAAGGTTTAATTAGACTTTCTCAGACAGTTCTGTGTATCCAGAAGTCACAAATTTTGATGGATAGAATTAAGTTACCTTTTAAACTACCTAATATGAAGGCAATAAATACAGCTACATTATATGTGGCATCTCCTATTATAATGCAAATAATTGATTTCAAATTCTTGGCTTTTCGTGACCAGTTTGGCTAATTAATGACACAGTACTGTTCTCACCTTTCCTTTAATCTTATTTCCTGAAATGCACCAATCATTGTGCAGACTAAATGATTGCCACTTCTGTGGCCTACCCTGCCCCTTTCTGACTTGCACATCTACAGAACATTTATCGGAGCGCTCTCAAATGTGATTACTACACTGCAGATAAATACCAAAAGTAAAAAATACTGTCATTTTCAATACCAACAACTTTAGCTTTCACAAATGCGAGACCGATTGCATTGCAATGCAATAGGTCTCTCATTTAAAGAACCACAGGCTGTTACTAGCTGTGCTGTGGAGTTGTAAAGGGATTTCTATTAGCCACATAAAGTACTGCACCCTTAAAGCAATTATAAAGAGAAAGCTTGCAACTGAGCATACGTTTCCATTTGTTTTTATTGGAAGTGAGATTTTGTTAACTTGCATTTTAAAAATGCACCATTGTTGTTTGTTTGGGATCTCACTTCCAATAAAACCAAATGGAAACGTATGCTCAGCTGTAATCTTTGTTTTATAATTGCATTAAGGGTACAGTACCTTATGTGGCGAATAGCAGTCTGTTTCGAACTCCACAGGGAGACCTAGCAATAGCCTGTGATACTGCACCCTTTCCTTGTGGATTTTCTTTCATTACTTATGCTAGCCTGCTGGGATATGTTTTGACAAAACAATCTAATAAACATTAATCAGCTGCAACGCCAATAGCTTAAACGTTCACTAATGCAAGACCTATTGCATTGCAAATGCATGTTTTAATTAAAGCATTTACAGACTGGCCAGAAGCTTCCCTTTTTCGGTCAGAGAAGATGACAATAATATCTCGCAGGGAGAAACCTTTGAGTTTATCATCTAGGGGCCAGGCCTGTGATTCACTACACACTTGGGCATTGAACGTCCTTCACAAAAGAAGCCTCAACCTGGCTTTCACCTCCCATATAACAAAGGCTGGTACCAGCTGAAAACCTGCTGTCTCGACAGCTTAAAATAGCATCTTGACTGACCGCTAAGCTTTGTTTCAGAAGATGAGAAAAACATTTTTTTGCAGTTCTTCATGCTGCCTTACCACATATATTACAGAAGAAGCCACTAGCTACTCACATTTCTAAAATACAATCTACCTGATCAGAGTAAACACTGGATGTTTAAATCAAGTAATACTTCTGCAATATTGGTAAAAGCACATGCACACAATTCAAATGAGTCACAAAGATATAAAAGAATTCTACCTACATACTTAAGAATATGTGCCATATTCAGAAAATTACTCAATAAAAGTGGTATTAGGAACCAGAATACTAATAAACACTTGCACGAAAACACATCAGTAATATAATAGTCAATTTGCACATTATAAAGCATACCGTCTCACCTGGGCAAATCAGACAACCATGTCCAGCTTCAAATCACACTGTTTTAAACATTGTATAAAATGCATACCACTCAAACTAACCGGGGATTGGATCCGCCGGTAGAAAAACTGAACACTTTTGAAAGTAAATCATCACTTTGCGATGGTAGCAATGTGTAGCTCAAACCATTGACAGAAATAAGAATATAAACACAAAAATGTTGAGGTGATTAACCCCTTCGCTGCTAGGCCTTTTCTCCCCTTGTGCTAAGCCTTTTTATGGGCTATTTGGGGTAGTTAACGCTTAGGCCCCTGTAATTTTTTGACCACATAAGCTATCCACGCCAAATTTGCGTCCTTTTTTTCCAACATCATGGGGATTCTAAAGGTACCCAGGGTTTGTGGATTCCCCTGGAAGGGACCCAGAAATTAGCCAAAATTCAGCTAAATTGGGTTTTTTTTTTGGAAAAATGGAAAAAAAGGGCTACAGATCAAAGCATCTGTTTTTTTCGCTGCAAATAGTATCAAAAAAGGGGTTGTGGTGCTGAAATCACCATCTTCCCACCTTTCAGGGACAAGCAGACTTTTGTCAGAAAACCAAAATCTTTTACACAGTTTTGGCATTTTTCTGGGACATTGCCTATTTTTGCTATTTTTTGTGCTTTCAACCTCTTTCCAGTTAATGGTAGAAATGGGTATAAAAGTAATAATGTATCCTGGAAAGCTATACATTTTAGAAAAGTAGACAATTCTGAATTCAGAAAGGGGTCATGTGTGTAGATCCTTCAAGGTTTCTTTATAGAAACTAACCGTTGAATATAGGAAAAATTGAAAATTAGTTAAAAAAAAAAAACAGCCATTTGTTTCAACGTTTTCACCTGTAACTTCTTCTAATAAAGACAGGTGTTTGAAAGCAATTTACCGTTACATCCTCTGGACCTTTCTGGTTGTGAGGATATGTAGATTCACCAAGAACCCAACAAACCCAGAGCCAATAACTGAGCAGCGTCTTGCAAAGGTTTTTTTATTATGTACCGGGTATATAGCAATTAATTTGGGAAAATATATACATGGAAAAATCGGTATGAAAGACACCTATGTATTTCTGAAATTGGACCAAATATAGAGCTTAGAAACAGTAGATATTTGCACATTTCCGAAATTATGAGCACCCATACTAGCATGAGAATTATAGGTCAGTTTTCAAAATGACTTCCTTTTTACTCATGGTCTTTCATTTGGAAGGCAGAAATGCATCGAAAGTCAATAGGTAATAACAGTTGCTCTTCAATTCTTTGTTACCCTAAGTATCCCGATAAAAATGCTACCTCACTTGTGTGGGTAGGCCTAGTGCCCACGACAGGAAACGGCTCAAAACGCAACGTGGACACACTATTTTTAAAGTGAAAACTGACCCTTTTTTTGTAGAGTGGCTAGCTGTAGATTTTGAACCCTAGCTCTGCCGGCACCTAGGGAAACCTAGCAAACCTATACAGTTTTGAAAACTAGACACCCAGGGGAATCCAGGATGGGGCGACTTGACTGACTCTGACCAGGTTCTGTTACCCAGAATCCCTTGCTAACCTCAAAATTTAAAAAACACATTTGCCTCACATTTCTGTGGTGGAAAGTTCTGAAATCTACGTGGATCCACAAAATTCCACCCACCCCACGTTCCACAAAGTCTTCCGAGAAAAATTGTACCTCACCTGTATGGGCAGGCCTAGTACAGGAAACGGCCCAAAACGCAATGTGGACACTCCACATTTTCACAGTGAAAACGAACCCTTTTTTTTGCAAAGTGCCTAGCTGTAGATTTTGAACCCTAGCTCTGCCGGCACATTGGGAAACCTAGCAAACCAATACATTTTTGAAAACTAGACACCCAGGGGATTCCAGGGAGGTATGGCTTGCGTGGATCCCCCAACGTTTTCTTACCCAGAATCCCCTGCTAACCTCAATTTTAGCTGAAACAAATCACTTTTTCCACACATTTTTTTGTGGGAAAGTTGTGGCATCACCGGGCTGACACAAATTTCCTCCCACCCAGCGTTCCTCCAGGTGTCCCGACAAAGATGGTGCCTCACTCGTGTGGGAAGTCTAAGTACCCGCGACAGACAAGGGTCCAAAACATATTGAGGCAACATCAAAATAGCCCATCACAAAACGACCAGGTTTTGCAAGGGGGGTCACCAGGGTTTTGGCTCCGTGCTCGGCGGCCAGGAAAGGAAACCTACCAAACCCACCCATTTCAGTAAACTAGACACCCGGGGGATTCCAGGAAGGTATGGCTTGCATGGATCCCCCAACGTTCTGGTACCCAGAATCCCCTGCAAACCTCAAATTTAGCTGAAAATAAAAAATCACTTTTTCCACACATTTTTGTGTGGGAAAGTTGTGGCATCACCAGGCTGACACAAATGTCCAACCACCCAGCGTTCCCCCAGGTCTCCCCATAAAAATGGTGCCTCACTCGTGTGGGAGGACCAAGTACCCGCGACAGGTAAGGTCCCAGAACGTATTGAAGCGACATCAAAATTGCCTATCACAAAACGACCTGGTTTTGCAAGGGGGGTCACCTGGGTTTTTGGCCCCGTGCTCGATGGCCAGTTATGGAAACCTACCAAACACACACATTTCTGAAAACTAGATACCCGGGGGATGCCAGGGAGGTATGGCTTGCGTGGATCCCCCCACGTTTTCTTACCAAGAATCCCCTGCAAACCTCAAAATTAGCTGAAAAAAAAATCACTTTTTCCATACATTTTTGTGTGGGAAAGTTGTGGCATCACCAGGCCGACACAAATTTCCTTTTTTATTTCTTTATTGATTTTTTGTGTCAGCATACAGCCAAAAACAGATATATAAATAGCACAATCAATCATATTGTCTTCAGATTCAAGATATGGCTCTCTTAATAGAACTCAATATCCATTAATACTACAAGAAAAAAACAACATAAATAATAAGTTCATAACCACTTAATTAGTGGAGACCATAATTTCTGGCCCATTAACCTTCTCCTTTTGCTTTATATACTGACATTTCCAAATGGTATAAGGATAATAATCTAGATTGCCAGTTACTAAAAACAGGTTGTTGTATATCAAGCCATTGTGTTGTAATACAGAGTCGAAAAATTGACATACAAAAAAATATAAACCCATCTTCTATTTCCGTCCTTGTGCTATCACCACTTGTTTGTAAACCCAAGATGATCAATTCTGAAGTTAATTGAAACCGAATACCTAAATAGGTATACAGAAAATATTCAACATCTTTAATAAATTGACTTAGTTTGGAACATTGAAAAAACATTTGAACAGTGTCTGCGGCGGTTGCACCACATCGATTACATTTATTCCCTCTAACAGATTCCCACTTGGCTAATTTTGCGGGTGTATAATATAGATCAAAGATAGACATAAAGTGTTGACTTTTTAACGAACCACTAAATAAAATTTTAATAGATATTTCTATTATTCGGTTCATGTCTATTTTATCCACCCCCAAGTTTATTTTGCCATTTATCCTCCCAAGCCGGTAAGTCATCTTCATAATTTTCAATCATTAATTGATAAATAGGGCCAATTCTCAGTCTTTTTCGAGTTGCTTCAATGACTTTGACCTTTTTAAACATAATCTGATTTTTTTGTACTTTTCATTTCAAGAAAACTACGTATCTGTAGATATTTAAAAAAAATTGTACGAGCTACACTGTATTTTTTTTGCAAAAAAAGAAAAGAGACTATCTGATGTCCATCGAATAAATCTCCCAATTGACAGATACCCGCCCGATACCATCTAGCCATAATAGAATCTCTGAAAATATCTGGTAACATAAAACAATTATTCAACGGAGTATAAAAATTTAAGTTTAAATTAAGGCCAATTCTCTTTTTGACTTTTCTCCAAATCTCAAAAGCTGTCATAATGATTTTAAATGTAGTTTTTTTGTAATAACTAGGTTCAATTATACGCACTAAACATTGTCGGGCCTCCTCACCCAATACCATCTCATATATTGACGGGCTTGCTGACTCTTCAATCCGTACATCGTGGGCAAATAAAACACCCATATTCTGCGTAAGAACGGACCAATAATATAGCCGAAAATTAGGTATTCCCCATCCCCCTCTATCTCTTGGTAATATACATCTTTTGAAAGCTCTTTGGACCTATGATAGCTCCAAAGAAACCTAGAACACATTCTATCGATTCGATCAAAAACAAGAGTAGGAAAGAGTAGGGGAATCGTGCGAAATAAGTACAAAAATTTAGGAAAAATAACAATCTTTATTACATTACTACGACCATATAAGGATAGGTGAAGATTATCCAACCTTTCTAAAGTCTTATTAGATGACACTATAATCGGATCAATATTTAACCGAACAATCTTATCTATTTCTGCAGATATTTTAATTCCCAGATATGTGGCTTCTGACTCGAAATTTATATCATTTGGACGCCCTTCATCCGAATGTAGCAGCTGGGTCTTAGAAACATTTAATTTATACCCAGAATGCCTTCCAAATTTTTCCGCTGCTTCCACTAACTTGGGTAAAGCAGTCTTAATATCTGTTGTAACTATAGCGATGTCGACTGCATATGCAAACACCTTATAAGTTATATTATGTATTCGAACTGGTTCGATTCCAGCATTATTTTCCAAACTATTTAAAAAAGGCTCGATGTACAGAGCAAATAGCAAGGGCGAACTGGGACAACTTGTCTTGTCCCCCTTGTAATCATTATATTGCCTGAAAGTCTACCCGCAATACGAACTACTGCTTTTGGGTGAATATATAAAGCCTGTATAGCTTTAATGAATTAGGCCGGGAGCCCCTCCCAAACTAAGGTTGACCATAAAAACTTCCAGGAGACCCGGTCAAAGGCTTTTTCGGCGTCCAACAGGGCTACTGCGACTGGATAATTAGAGGCCTGTGCCCAGTCTAGTAAAGATATAATTCTTTTAACATGATCTGTCGTATCGCGCTGATTGATAAATCCATGTTGTCTTTTACATACCAGCATAGGCATAAGATTGTTTAGCCTATTTGCTATAACCTTTGAATAGATCTTAAGAAGAGATATCGGTCTATAAGACCCCATGTCAGTATCTTTCTTCCCTTTTTTAAAAAAAAAATACTATAATTGCTTCAGACCACGAGTCCGGGGGATTACCCAAAAAAGCTTGTTGACATACTTCTAATAATTATTTTTTAAGAAACTTTCTAAACGTGCGATAAAATTCCAGAGGGATATTATCAGGACCCATCGCTTTACCCAAAGCTAGTTCTAATAAAGCATTTTCCAATTCCTCCCATATTATAGGAGCAGATAACACTACTTTTTGTGCCTCTGAGAGTCCTGAAGACTCTAAAGACTCTAAATCTTTCAAATAACCTCCTTCCTCGTAGTCTAATATCTCATTTGACGGTGCACTATATAGAGATTGATCAAATGTTTGAAAGGCTTCTATAACACCCTCTTTGGTTTCTTGAAGAGCCCCGTTTACGTCAATAATCTTAACAATGTCGTTATAAACGGCTTTTTGCCTTAACCTTTTGACCAATATTTTGCCAGTTTTTTCGCCAAATTCGTATGTTTGTTCTTTATATTGTTTATATTTTAAGGCAATTTGGTCAGCAATATTAGAATATACTATAGCTCTTTTAATAGTAAGTTCTCTCTGAGCCAGGGCTATATCCTGACCCAGTCTGATCACGTCAGCTAGTTTATGTTCCGCTAATGTAACCATCATGAAATCATTTCTATATTAGACCATCAATTTTTTGCGTCGTGATTTCGAAAAACTTAGGGTTTCCCCCCTAACTATCGCTTTAAAAGCATCCCAAACTATCTTATTAGATGCAGATCCTTTATTAAATTTAAAAAACTCCTGTATCACCTTGACCATAAATTGGCAATACTCTTCATCTAATAGTAAATTCCTTTCAAAAGACCATGGGTAAGTTCCTTCTCCCGAATGCGGAATAACCATTAGATCAAGTAATACGGGATTGTGATCAGAAATAAGTTTAGGCAGAATCTCTAAATTGGTTTTTCCTATATATTGCAGTGAGATAAAAAAAATAGTCTAACCGAACAAATGTACTATGTGGGGCCGAAAAAAAGATATAGCCTGGGTAATCTGCATGAGTTGCATTCCAAACATCATACAGACCATGATCTATGATTAACTCCCGTAAAGCTGTAAAAGTTTGTGGCTTTCTACCAGTATACAGCGGGGTCGCCCTTATATCCAGATTAGCTTCCAGATGAATATTCATATCGCCACACAAAACTAATGGTTGAGGCCATTGGGCTAATTCTAGGTTTAAAAAATTCATAAATTCCACATCATCCAGATTTGGACCATATACAGTACATAGCGTAAATCTAAACTGCCCAATCTTAAGTACGCTGATTGCCCATCGACCCCATTTGTCTTCCAAGGACTTAATGCATATGCCTAAACCTCTTTTCATAAGAATGGCTACTCCTCTCTTCATCCCTGTTTGTTTAGAGCAGACAACCAATTCTAACCCTAACTTATTCAAACAACCCCTTTTAGCCCATGCTATATGAGTTTCTTGTAAGCATAATATATCGATGTGTAATCTGAATGAGTTTAGCTAATACATCTCTTTTTTTCACATCGTTAAGCCCACAAATGTTAAGAGTACATATCTTTAATTTCCTAGCCATGCTACAGAAAGATTTAGAAAATATCTCACAGTTTGGAATAGAGTAGCTATTATGACATATAGCTTTTGCATTTGTACAATCCTTACATAATACTTTCTACATAGAGAATCAACCGAAATATATATCAAGGCTGCAGCTGACTTTTCACCCTCCCAACACCCCTCTCCCTCCACCTTTCCCTCACCCCATTCCCAGTGCCCCGTATCATCCACCCTCCCCACCCACCCCTCCCAACCCACCATATGAGGCATAAGGACAATCAGTCCCTAAAGGTATGGAGTACCGCCCTCCCCCCTTTTACAGAGTAGGGAAGAGAATAACTTTATTATCCACACATTTATACTAAATTCCCCTTAACTTTAATACTAACAAAAGATCCTTAGATAATTAAATCATAATGACTGTAAAAATTCCTTAGCTTCAATCTCTGACAAAAAGAACCTGGTCTGGTCCTTAATTATTATCTTAAACTTGGCTGGATTCTGTAGATAGATTGTTGCGCCTTTTTCTTGGAATCCTGATATAAGTTGACATAAATGCCAACGTTTTGATACCGTTTCCTTACAAAAATCGGTTCTTACAAAAAAGTTGCAACCTTTCGCCATTCTTTTTTAATCCGGCCTAGCTAATCCAAAAACAGCCTCTCTCGCCAGAAAGTTATTAAATCGTACAAGAATGGCTCTTGGTCTGTCTTCCTCTCCTTGCCTCACTCTTCTCATAGTAAAAGGAATCCTATGAGCTCTTTGTATCTCCATTGACCAATCCCAGAGAGTCAATTCCGGAAAAGCCTCTGTAAACAGTTCACAAATAAATTTCCGGACGTCCGAATCTTCTTTTTTTTGCGGAATACCTAAAACACGCAAATTCTTTCTGCGAGCTTGATTTTCCAACTCTGTCAGTTTGATATTAATATCATCCCGATGTGTTCTGATAGAGTTAATCTCAAGTTACTGCGCAGCCAGATCATCTTCTAATGTAGAAATCCTAGACTCTGCTTCAGTCACTCTAAGAGCCATATCAGAACATATTTTAATTACTCGCCGAACAGAATTCTGTACTTTGCGACAGGTAGCTTGCACCGGTACCGGTGTTTGTGCAATGGGATCAATTTCTGAATCTACTCGATCTAATCCTGCCGTTATACTCTCTGGGGGTATCGAGTCGGAAAGCGCACCAGCCCTTGATGGTTGCTTATCACTATTTGTATGTCGGCTTGCCTGTCGCGCGTACTTGAGCCTTCCGCACAAGTGAGGCACCATTTTTATCGGGAGACCTGGGGGAACGCTGGGTGGCAGGAAATTTGTGTCAGCCCGGTGATGCCACAACTTTACCACACAAAAATGTGTGGAAAAAGTGATTTTTTTCAGCTAAATCTGAAGTTTGCAGGGGATTCTGGATAAGAAAACGTTGGGGGATCCACGCAAGCGATACCCCCTTGGAATCCCCTGGGTGTCTAGTTTTCAGAAATGTGTGGGTTTGGTAGGTTTCCTTGGGTGCTAGCTGCACTAGGACCCAAAATTCAGAAGTAGGCACATTCCGCAAAAAAGTCTGTGCCTAGTGGGCTTTCTGCCACCCTGGGGAGGGGTGAAATCGGGGGCTATTGCCCTGATATGCCCCCAAGAGTCGCAGAAAGATTGGCTATTTTGTTTGGGTGGGTGGGGACATTGGACAACTACATATAAAAAAATGCAGCATAATCGCTGCCGCCTCGTGGGCTCTCTGCTCCCCCGGGAGGGGGCAGATCAGAGGCTACTGCCCCTATCTGCCTCCTGAGTGGGGGGACAGAAAGACTGGCATTTTTTGTGGGGGTCGGGGCATTGGCATGCCAATTCTGGGCAGCCCCCACTCCGTACTTTGGAAAAATACAAAATCCCTGGTGCCTAGTGGGCTTTCTGCCCCCCCGGGGGTGGCAAATAAAGGGGTATTGCCCCATCTGCCTCCCAGGAGGGGCAGAAAGACTAGCATTTTTTCTTTTGGGTGGGGGTTTTGGAATGCCCATTCCGGGCAGCCCCTACGTATACATATAAAAAACAAACCCTGGGGCCTTGTGGGCTTTCTGCCCCTCTCCCGGGGCAGTTCAGGGGCTAATGCCCCCATCTGCCTCCTGGGGAGGTGTAGGGCAGTAAGTCCTATTCTTACCTTGGGGGGTAGGGTGGGGGCTTTGGCATGCCCATTCTGGGCAGCACCCACCCCTGGCGCTTAAAAAAAGATACCTGGCGTCTAGGGTGCTTTCTGCCCCCCCCCCTCCCCCAGGGGGGCAGATTGGGAGCTACTGCCATCATCTGCCCCCCAGGGGGGCAGAAAGGCTGTCTGGGTAAATTAAATGGGGGTGAGCAAAGGCCCTTGCCCAAGGGGCCGCTCCCCCCTCCCTGGTGGCTAGTGGGTGGATCCCTGCATGGGGATCGCCCTCCTGGGGCGATCCCCAAGCAGGGATCCTCTAGGGTACCAGTTTTGCTTTCAGTCTAATGATGACAGCGTGCCATGCGCGCGATCGTCATTAGACAGAAAACCTGTGAAAGGCCTTGGGAGGTTGGGAAAGCTCTTCCCCACCTCTCGAGGCCCCCCAAAAAAATGGAAATCCCTCTGCTGTTTGTAGCAGAGGGATTTCGTGCCTCTGTCCTCATGACGGAATGGAACCATTCTGTCATGAGCTCCGAACGGGTTAAGACTTTGAGTTTGAAAACAAAAAACACCGAACAGATGTTACAACTGCAAAGTTAGGGTTCTGAAGGACTTTGTTTGCCTTCTATTTTTGTATTTCCGTTTCCCTGGAAGGTGAGATTTGTCTCCCTGGAGTACAGCGTGACTTTACACTGCCACTTTCTCATTTGCAAATATACTTTGTGGATTTCCTAAACCAGTGGTTCTTAACTGTTTGACTTAGATGAACCCCTACTTAATCATTACAGAAACTCATGACCCCCACTGAACCTTTATTTTATCCAGCTCCCCCTCCCTCCATTGAGTTATTACTGCATGCTAGGAATTTGATGGTTCGAACTGCAAAAAAAATACACAAGAAATACAGAAACATACTTCCAACAAACACAGACAAAATGAAATGTTTAATTTAATTTACAAACAAAACTTTAATTCTAATGTAAAGGTTGGAGGGGTTTAAAATAAAATGTAGGTCACTCACCATCCATACTATATCCTGTTTGATGCACTTGCACTGCTCCCACAAATCAATCTGAGGATGCTAACTTAATGTTATGCCTCCAATTTCAAATTCATTCAGGTTAACAGAACGTTTTAAAAGTTTCAATTTTACATTTTACTTCTTTATTTACACATACTTCATTAACCTGTTAATTTTATTTAATTTTCTAAGTAGCTGTGGACACCCTGAGTAGGCTTCCTGGATTCCCCGGCAGGCCCGGACCACAGATTAAGAACCACTGTCCTAAACTACTACTAACAAGCACTGGCATAGCCAATAAGTCTCGCTTTTGGGACCTTATAAGTATTTAGTTATGCAGCACAATATCCTTGGTGCAACAACATCAACTGTTGCATGGCTAAACACTTATAAGGTCCCAAAGGTGAAACCTATTGTCTATGTCAATGCTTGTTATATATACCTAAGGTACCACCTAATAAATACCTAATAAACACAGGTGTACCTATCCAACCGAATTCAGTGTGAACATGTGAAGTGATTAAATAAAATTCACCGCTCGAATGGCACTGTAAATATCTCACATTAAACGGAATGTTAGTCATAGCCACTGGATTCAAGCTAGCCTGGCTGCTGAGGGGTGTTACCCCGAATCCGGACCCAGGATGTTTGTTCCCGGTCCAGGGAAGATCTGGCTTGGTAGTTCGGGCTGGACTGTTCCCATGAGGCACAGGGTCGAGACTGATTTGCATATGGCTGGGTCTGAACTGGCGTGGCGAAGTGAGCTAACGAACGACGAAGGATACAACCCAGATCTGTGACAGGGGGTGAGTGTCTGAAAAGTTTCAGCGCTCCATCCATCATCACCTTGTGCTCGCTTAGTCAGAGCAATAATGTCATAGAAGAGCAGACTTAAGCTTAAAGGTAATAAAAATAGGGTTGTTGTAATAGGGCAAAAGTGGAAACCAATAAATGCCAGGAACCCTAGTCAAATGACCCAAGTCCAAGTGTTATCACAGCGGTTAAGTGCTAAGTTGAACAAAGCAATAACATGAAACCTGATGGCCAATGTTATCAAATAGATGCACAATCATCCTAGTTAGGTTCACTAACGGCAGAGGCTTGAGGCTCAGAGGTTTTATGATGGGTTGTTTACAAAGGTTCAGTCAATGGGGCAGAGGTGCCACCCTGGGGGTCTCCATTAGGATATATGTTTGCACTTCTGCTGTGTGGGGTTTTAGGGTTTCAAGTCCAGTTCTTTAAAGTTGTAGGTCTGATGTGGTGGGCCACTGAGCGTCTAGTAGTCTGTGACTAAGGGATATAGCGCAGTGATGAGACCAGTGAAAGAGCAAGCTGATCTTTCTGGACAAGGTGCAGGATAGGTGGTACCGCCAACACAGAGGCTGCCTGTGGGTATCAAACTTCACAGGCCAATATATCAAAATGGGCCAACTGCCACAGAGATTTCTGGTTGCTGCGGACACCCAGCTGCGGTACTGGACTAATTATGCGCTGTGCAAATCATAATTAACAGTGACAGCAAGGGGAGATGCTCTGCTGGATGACATGAGGTGTGTAGTAGGATGCATGCGACGAAGATTATTTGATGCGGCGTAGTTTATGGTTGGTGAGGTGCATAAAATGGTCTACTGGATGTGGTACAGGGTGCAAAGCGGGATGTGGTGTTGGATGCAGAGCGGGATGTGGTACGGGGTGCAGAGCGGGATGTGGTACGGGGTGCAGAGCGGGATGTGGTATTGGATGCCGTGCGCATGCAAATAGGCTTCATTCTGCCCAGCAGGTTGCTCGCACTCTCTTAGCAACTTGCTTCTGCAGCACAATCCAGGGTTGATTTATAACAGAATTCACACTCCCACTCGCCGGCTGTCTATCTGTAGGAGACGGATGTGATGCGGGTGATGTAGAGGAATCCTGGGCCTGTAGAGAAAACAAGGGTCGCTGAACTCCCCCGGCCGGTAGCCAAGGAACTGATAAGAGACCCCGGTGCTGGACCTGTCGCTCCTATGGATTAGGAAGGCACATGTTGAGGGTTCGTTTGATAACCTGGGAGAAGCGTGCGGGAGGGGTGCACGGCTCCATGCAGGTGCCGCGCAATAGCAGATTTACAGAACCCATCTGAGACGTTTATAAACAGCCCTGGAGTGCCACGGGGGGGGGGGTGAAAGCCTTAATGGAGGTAGCTGCTAGACTTCACCCCGGGAGGCCCGCTGCACTGCGGGCTTCGATGGGGAGGGGGCTGGGGGCGCGGACTCTGCATCGGCATGGATGTGTGAATCTAAAGCTAATTAGAAAAAAACAGATGGCCCCTGCGAGCGCCGCTGCTCGAAAAAGCACGAAAGTGAAAGAACTCTTAGCATCTTGCTTCTGCAGCACAATCCAGGGTTGAATTATAACAGAATTCGCACTCCCGCTCACTGGCTCTCGATCTGTAAGAGACGGATGTGATGCGGGTGATGTAGAGGAATCCTGGTCCTGTAGAGAGAACAAAGGTCGCTGAACTCCCCTTGCCGATAGCCGTCAACTGATATGAGACCCCGGTGCCGGGTCTGTCGCTCCTATGAATTAGGAAGGCACATGTTGGGGGTTCGTTTGATAACCCTGGGAGGAGCGAGCGGCACCTGAAGGGAGCCACGCGCTCCTCCCAAGTTGTGGTATTGGATGCAGTGCGCATGCAAATAGGGTTCATTCTGCCCAGCAGGTTGCTCGCACTCTCTTAGCAACTTGCTTCTGCAGCACAATCCAGGGTTGATTTATAACAGAATTCACACTCCCGCTCGCCGGCTGTCTATCTGTAGGAGACGGATATGATGCAGGTGATGTAGAGGAATCCTGGGCCTATAGAGAGAACAAGGGTCGCTGAACTCCCCTGGCCGGTAGCCAAGGAACTGATATGAGACCCCGGTGCCGGTTCTGTCGAACCTATCAATTAGGAAGGCACATGTTGGGGATTAGTTTGATAACCCTGGGAGGAGCGCATGGCTCCCTGCAGGTGCCGCGCGACAACAGAATTACAGAGCCCATCTGAGGCGTTTATAGACAGCGCCCGGTGCCACGGGGGGGGGGATGAAAGCCTTTATGGAGGCAGCTTCTAGATTTCACCCCGGGAAGCCTGCCACACTGCAGGCTCCGGCAGGGAGGGGGCTGGGGGCGCAGACCCTGCATCGGCACGGACGTGTGAAGCTAAAGCTAATTAGAAAAAACAGATGGCCCCTGCGTGTGCCGCTGCTCGAAAAAGCACAAGCACTAAAGTGAAAGCTAATTAGAAAGAAAATATGTCCCCTGTGCGCGCCGCTGCTCGCTCCCGCAAGGTGGATGCCACCACAAGCACAAGTGTGAGGAAAAGTGCAGACCGATTTCTAAAGATCATCTCCTAGATTAGCGTATGCGCACTGCGCTAGGCTCGACCTAAAAGTGAGATAAGGACTAGTGAGCATTATACTGGCTGAAAATCCATCATTCACTGATATCACATCATACATGGTAATTTTGGCCTATAATTCACAGGCATTGTCATTCCAATAAATTACAAGTTATAAAAGTTTAAAGTAGTGAAATCATGGTATTCTAGTTGCAACTGTGGGGTTCTTGGTATCTCATAACTGTTCACTCCATAAATTATAGCAGTTGAATGAATTTTGGATTTCGACCACAGTAAGACTAGATTTCTTTAATCTTTAGTATTAAAATACCGCAGCATAACATATATTATGGTCCAATGCAGGCATCCGGACACATTTACAAACAATGCAGTCTTCAGCCAGAACACCTTGGTGACATCTATCCATCCATAATAAGTTTAGTTGCTTTAATTACACAAGAAACAGTAAGTTAAATCATCATGTTTCACAGGGATGTCATACCCATGAAATATTTCCATGTTTCAAAAAATTACATCACTCCTCTGAAATACATATTTCATTCAGTGGGAAGTCTAGTTGCTGAGCGATTTCTTCTCCTCCAGCTAATTAGTCTCTAGGCATGACAATGCATGTAAATAAACTCCAGGCCACTTTGCAGGCTGCCGGCTGTTTAATCACCATTCTCTTCATGAAATGTAAACAAAACCTGAACATTACAATTGCAATCAGGGCCCGTTGTTAGTTGGATCTTGCAAGCAGCAGCGTCACTCTGCTAAATTTTAACATTGTCAATTTTTTATCATCATTATTTAAACTAAAAGTAAATACTCAAACTCTAACAAGGGTTCGTTGATAGCTACACCTTGCAGGTAATTGCTACAGAAATCTCTCCCAATTACAAAGCAAATAGTTAGTTTTTTTTAAATCCTGCAATCTTACCTAAATATTTAAAAGTGTTTTCTCTTCTTTTTAAAAGAAGCAACCAAAGTGCAGTATTTCACTATTTTCAATAAATAGTTGCCCATTTGTAAAAGGCATCTTTTTCATGCTAACATCACCAAAAATAAATATGCAATATAAAAAATACTTTTTTGTAAATGATGTGTTTATTAGCATTTATAGACCATAAACAACAATACACAACATAAGATGGTTACAGCACAGTTCTCCAATATTCATTTCCAAGGATCTAAAATATAAAATATAAAAAATACTTAATATGAAATGTGTAATAGGCTCCTATATTGGTATCTCAGAGCTTTGGTTATTTCTACACACAACACCAAACGAATGCTCTCGGTTGCAGTACAAAACCATACAGTGTGGTTACCTGTTAAGACAGACACACACACACAGAGACAGACAGACAGACAGACACACACACACACACAGTGTACTATGATAATTCTCGTGTTTTTCCACATTTAACACTAAACTCCACTTTGGGTCACCCACTGTCCCCACACTAAGCTCAGAGACAGAGGCCTGGTACAACAAAGCAAGGTTGTCCAGCAACCAGTGGATACACAAGAATAGTTTTGGCACCCTGTTTCTCTTCCTTTCAAGTGTGACTCAAAAGTGTTATATTTCAACCCAGCAGACATTTCACGCAGATTTGATGCTGTAATGTAAAATATTATGCTCACAGTCCCCCAAACTACATATTCTGGGAAGTTCAGAGGAGACATCGCTGCCCATTCAGGTCAGTCCATTGCTTGCTCCTGGGAGGCATTCCACACCTTATTACGCTTATTCTAATGATAATTACTGGGTGGCAGTAGAGTGAGTGCAAATGCAAATTTAGCCTCCAGGAACATCAGGAATGGAAAAGGTAACATTTGAAATGTTACTTTTCCTTAATATTTATCACATATCAGATCTCACCATTGAATTGGATTTTAATAATTAATCAGAATAGTTCCTTAATACTTTCTAGCTAGTCCCATTCCAGAGATACATTATTAGGATTTTTAATCAGTACTCAGGTTTTCTACATAGGACAGCTAGGCCTACCACAGTAACAAATAGCTTTTGGGTGCTAGTCACTGTAAGGACATGTTAACATGAAAATCCTACGTCATACTTGTAAAAACCATGCACCCTGCCTCATGTAAGAAAAGGCCTATATAGGGTGACTTATTAATATTTAAAATTGAGGTTTTGACCCATCAAAAGGATTTATTTTGACAGGTCGATTGTAGGTTTGGCCCTTCTACAGTCAGGCTACACTGATGGTCCTGAAGCCATGTTTTGCAATGTCACAGTACTGAATGGCAAAGTAGGTTGTTGCAGTCCATTAGTGACATTTAACTTAGAAGCACAAGGTACATTTTATAATATACACGAGGGACATATTGGTAAGTTAAATATACAAATAGGACTATGGAAATGCAATCATGTTTAAAAGGGGCGCACAGGCACTTTACCATTGGTTAGCAGGGTGAAAGTGCACAAAGATTAAAGGGTCCAGCAAAAGGCGAAAAATAAAGGGTGACCACAATGAAAAGGAGGATTTCCTACATATATATATATATATATATATATATATACATACACATTTTAGAGTCAACAAAAAACTCAGATTTAAGATTAGTTATAGTTAGGAGAACTTCATTTATTATTTCTATAGAAAACCAACTTAACCTACACAAACCTTAGAAATTCAAAAGTTATATTTATAACTTACAGTTTTAGGTTATGCCCCTCCTAAAACTTACTATAACTTGCGCACCTCCGTACAATGTTGCCAGCTCACTAGCCAGATTAAATTAACTATCACTCACACCTTCCCCATGCACTGCTGACACCCTTTCATATTACATCACTTATAGCATATTAAATCATAGCATTCATAAAAAAACACTCATACCACATCAAATGATATTATTTATAAGAAGACTGTGCATGGTAGAGGGTCGAGTTACAGTTAAATTAGTCTGGCTAGAGTTGACAACACTCTGTATGGAGGTGAGAGAGTTAAAATAAGTTTGAGTGGGGCATAAATTAGAACTTTAAGTTATAACTATAAAGTTATAACTGAAACTTTTGAATTTCTAAGGTGTGTGTAGTTTGAATTGGTTTTCTATAGACATAATAAATGAAGTTTTCCTAAATACCACTAATCTTAAACCTTTGTTTTTTCATCTAATTTGTATGCTTTTTTGTGTATGTGTCTAATCATATTATGTTGTTGATTTTGGTATTCATCATTTTTAAAATATTTGGTAATGTGGTACTTTTGTCATAGGTGAAAGTTCATTATGAACATCAGCATTATCTGTGTGATTGTTTTGCTTTCAATAGCGGTTTCTCAATAGCATCATGGTACCCCCATAATAATTATATTTGCATCAAACAATTATTTTTGATTTAAAATACAGATTCAGGGTTTTTTGCTGTTTTTTTTTTTCAAATGTTGAGGTGGGAAAGCATTTGTAGACTAAATCTGTATAATCTTTTACTTAAGGATTGATTGGCAGATATATCCTCTCATTCTTTCTTCATATCTGTTTTTTTTGCCTATATAATATATACTATCAAGCCACTGGTGAGTTATCTGCAACAAATTGTATATCCATGTTAGCATCCCACTTATGTAGAATTTAACAGATGTAGTTACTGATCCGTTGTGAGGCTTGTGGTCTTCTAAGATTTACGTGTTTTCTGTGATCTGCCGGTAACTTCATGTCTTCCAGATTATATTAAATTGTTGACTCTTTCTTTCTGTAGAATTGGTCTTTGGAATACAAAGCAACATTTTAAGCAAGATTTAGATTTTCTCCGATATTTTCTTAGGCAGTATTTACCGCATTTGTGTTATTGAAAGCATAAAACTTGCTTATATGATTTCTTCTTCTGTTTTTTGGGGTGGTCACAAGTCAGATAACGTTCAATAAAATTTAGATCTGAGTCATCAGAGTCGCAGACAAACTTAGGTGCAGCTTTGATCCAGGGAAGCTTACAAATTTGTGGTGAGCCTCTTGCTTGATGCTCTTTTTACCAAAAGTAATCAAGTACTTCTCCAACTGGATTTTTCTTTTTGTCGGTTAAGTAGTGAAGCATAGTTTGAAATTTGTGATTGAAATCAGCAAACATTGGCATGATCCTGAGTGTGTTTTGCAGGTAATGTCTGGAATATCAGCATTAGGTTTGAGAAGAAATGGATATAAATCTTCCCATCTGTACTCAGCACAGCTTCAAGTAATAAACTAAGTAGGTAGTCCTAAATTTCTGAGCATACAATTTAATTCTGAGTCTTCGAAACCGATATTCATCTGTCCCGTGTTGACATGCCATGACATTATTCAAGTTGGATTCTAGATTTTCATCTTTATCGTGCACCTTTTCAACAAAGTCCTGTGCTGTTTAATTAGTAAAGCCATTTTAAGTTTACATATCATATGCAAAAGCATAAGAAGTGACAGAAAGTTCACTTTCATATAGTAGAGTGAAAATGGAAGGAATATCTTGCCTAAAGGGTGGATCCTCTGAATATAATCTTGTAGGTCAGAACTTACATGCTGAAATTTGGACTGGATGATCATCGTATTGTCCACCTTTTACAGTGGGGAATAAATGTGGATAGCATCTTGCTTTTAGTGTTTTTCCTCAGACACTAATAGGCACTCCTTTGGCTTCCTTCTTCTGATATAGTTCTAAAGCATCGCCCTTTACTGCCTCTTGAGTGTAGTGGCTGTATAATACAATGTTCATATATTCGTTCAGCTTGTTCTTCACAAACTGTTTAAATTGTCCTGGTTGATTTGCTTTTAGAGAGGTTAAGTAAGCTTTAGTTATTTGTATTTCTTATCTAGTTTTCCATTTGTTTTCATTGTAATGTGACCAGAAATGTGCATTTTAAATGCCTTTATAATACTTGTTAAATATCATTGCTGCAGACTAGTTTCTTTTCTTATCTCATGTTGGTTTTTGGTATTACTGTGCTACAAATAGTAGCCCACATTGTATTAAAGCCAATAATTGTCCTCCTTTCACGATTAAGTTGTTGGGATGATGTATTTTCCTCATGGCCAATCATTTAACTCTTGATATATTTGTCTGCCTCCGTGTTCCTTATTCTCATATGTCAGTGTTTGTGCAAGATGGTAAGGGTTTGGTTTCTTGGATTGCTGAAGGAGGTTTGAAATTGAATCAGTTATTCCCTCTACTTACCATTAGATCTTTCCTTATATCCCATCAGAGCTGCACTAATCAGTCATCACTGCTAGAGTCACCATGCGGCTGGATTACTGTAACACATTGTACCTTAACATTAACAGTTCTTCCCTGAATAAACTTCAGATTGCACAGAATGTGGCTGCCCGCATTATTGGTTAGGAAGCAAATCTCCTTCAAGGCTCTGTGTACGGTCTTTTTGGCTTTGCACAAAAAGTGCCCCAGTCAATTGTATGCACTATTTCACTGGTACACACCTAGTAGGTCTCTCAAATCCTCTCACCGCAAAAAAGTTATGATTACCAGATTCTGGAAGGAAAGCTAGGGAGGCGGTTTTGGTTGCTTCTGCCAAGCTGTAGAACACCCTGTCCACCCATATCTATGAAACAGACTCTTAAGTCTTTTTTATTTTTTTTAAACTTGAAAACATGGCTTTTTTCTTTATAGTTTCCCTGATTTTTTGGTTATTCTGTTTGGTTGTCCATCTGGATAACAATGCATGGTTTCCGGCAGGCTTTCCATGCCGGGCTTTCCGACATGCAAAGCCTGTCAGAAAGCATGTTTGTGAGCCCCTAGCAGGGCCCCCTTCTGTTTTCGGCCTCCGGTTGGGGGCAGTGTCTCCCAGTGCTGATCCCTGCACCTTGTACCAGGCACCTTGAGGTGCCTGCCACGGGGTGCAAGGATTAACACAACCTCCCACTTCCTTATGGGAGCTTGTGCCATGGCCAGTTTACAGCCGTAACACATGCTCCCATAGGGAAATGTGGTAAGGCGACTGCACCATGTGCGGTAACATCTTAATTAGGTGGCCGGATTGCCAACCGGAGGTCAGTCAGTCAGTCCGGTTTCCGCCACGGTGTCGGTTGGAGAAAACTCCGACCGACATTGTAATAAGCCCCAAAGTGTGGTCTAAGCAATATGGCTGCCTTTTTATTTTGCAAGTGCTTTGATTAACCACTAATATTGCGTCTTGTCATCGTCATGTACTCCTCGAAGATTTGCACCCCTTAACTAAACACCACAAAACTTTGCATCATCAGTCAATATAGAAAAATAGAATAGGTCTGCAACATTTCCTGGAGCTTCATCAAACGGTGACAAAGTTATTAGTAAACTAAATCCTGAGGAATTCCGATCTCTCTGAACCCTAACTCTAACAGAGTGGCTACCCCCACTCTGTAATGTAATATAATATATTATATATATATATATACACACACACACACACACACTCGTGTGTGTGTTTATGTGTGTGTTTATGTGTGTGTGTATATGTGTGTGTATATGTGTGTGTATATGTGTTTATGTGTGTTTATGTGAGAGAGATTGTGCCTGAAAGAGTATATGTGAATGAGTGTATTACCCCAAAGTTCTAGACTGCAATTTCAATATGTAATTTAAAAATTACATTCTGCCTATTACTTTATAATTTATTTTTGCCAAAGTCCACCAATTTTGAACCTCTTGAGAATCGTGCTTGCACATGAAAAAATTATTGGTGAACACAGTTTAAGGAACTGAGTTTTTTAAGTCATTCTCTATACACTGTATTTTTCAACATGAGTTCCAGCCAAAAGTTAAACAGTTCAATGGTCAGTAGTACATTTCGCCAAATGTGCCATGAACCTACAAACCACTTCGACCAGGGATGGCATTAAAAAATATATCCTCATGGTAAAAGGGGACTTTGCCAAGGTTAGGCCACATCACTGCAAATTGATGATAGCCTTTCCTAAGGTACTGCACTTGTTTCATACGATCACCATGTCTACACCCCAAAGGCTATTAGAGTTCCTCCGGAAGGTCAATAATATTTTTGTTTGTGCAGAAGAGAACTCCAGACTAGTATAAGGAGACTTTATCACCCACCAAAAAGGGAGAGACTCCCTGTGCGTAACGTCACAAAATATTACCAAACTAGCTAATTTATGTTCCTGTTGAAGTGGATTAGACTAGAGTAAGATGTGCAAAGGTGCTGCAGAGACCAAACCTTTACGGGGACGTAGATATGCAAGGTACCACTGTTGCAAAAGAGACACTGAAGTAGCTGTCTGTACTCCATATCGGTGACCTGATGGTGTGGAACTGCCTCGGTTGAGTGGGAGGGTTGACTTCCATCCCCTCCTCACTTACCACGTTCCATGGAAACTTGTATAGCCACAAAAGAAGGGTTTGCAGAATAGGAGAGGCCCGGATGCCAGAGGATAGGCAAGCCTTTCAATGACAAAAGGGTGAAATTGTTTAAACAACTTTCCGACACATAGTGGTTTAGATACTACTAGATTAAGCATCGGGACGTGAATCCAAGCATCCAACCTTGGGGCTGCTGACTAATAATGCTACATATGAAGCTGAACATAAAATCTTAAACAAAAGGACTAACATTTAAAATAGGGAGTAGGAGGATGTCTGTCATAGAACTCAGACATCAGACAGAAGCACCAAGTATTAGGAGCCCATGACCAAACTAGTATACCACCGGTATTACATACAAGATAAACTGCAGAGGTGGGACTTGCATTGCCTAACAAATGCTGAAGAGACTGCGGGAATAGAAGCACACTGTTACCTATAATTTGGGATTTCATCAAAATATAGGAAATTCTTCTTGGATGTCCTAGACGGAATTGACACTATGATTAAACTGCAATATGCAGATTTTCTACATATATTTTACTTGGGATCCCTAATGGGAAAACATTCCTGTTCCATTCCCAGAGAGGCAAGTGGTTCCAATTGCTGCACAGTTGGGGAATGACACATACAAGAGATGAGAGAGTGGTGACTTACAGTGTGAAAAGTATTAGGAATGGAGAAATTAACTGTGATGTTAGAACAAAGGGGGTCTCGTTTTGGCAAAGATTGGGCCATCCATACAGTTTTTAAACATTACTACCTCTGTTAATGCCTTACTTTCTTGAGGATCTAGGCTTTGCATGCATTCCTAGCAGGGCTGGTTTGGCCAAGCCTGCTCAAAAGCATCAAAAAAGCTATATCTAGCCCTTAATGCATCTCCTAGACATCATCTTTTAGTAGCGGTTTACATGGAAACAATATAAGGAGTTGCTATTTGCTAGGAAAAAGGATCTACAGGAGGAGGTTTGGTCTAAGTTGGAGGAGGCCCCCCCACCAATAACTGTATCTTGTTTTGGAAAACTCAGCCTTTTCTGAGAAAAACACAGCCCCATATCTTGCCTTGCCGGTATCAATGCATGCATGGGTCGGTCATTTTTCAAGCATTTTTAGTTCTCCACCCACATTAGATCCCGCAGGTAAGAATTTAACTCAACTGGGCCCAACTAATACTGAGTACAAGCCTTTTGAGCTCACTTTAGATGAAGTCACAAGGGCCACTGAGAAGAGTGCTAGAGGGAAAGCTGCAGGACTCGATCGTGTCCTGGTTGACGTGTATAAACATTTGATTCATGAAAAAAGGGATAAAGGAGGGTCCAAGGGAGAGTTTATAGACCTGTTTATTGAACTAGGGTTTTTCACCAGGAGTGGAATCCTAGAGGATGAAGCATGCCACCTTTGGGTGGGTGAAGGATTACGTCCTGAAAGGGATTATCCCACAGTTTTTGTGTTTTATTTTCCAGTATCTCTGACTGTTTATCTCACTATTTTAGACCCAAGGATTTCTGTGCTGTTTATATGTATAAACATTTGCCTAACTTATGGGCACTGATCCTGACACAAGTACTAGATGGGGCAGCAAATTGACATATTCCTACAAGCGGGGCAGAGTCATTGGCAATCACGTTTTCTAAAAAGGGCTCCAAAGGTGACTTCAAATGCTACCACCCCATTTACCGCCTAGACTTCTCTGCCAAGATTCTGGGTTGAGTAATCTTGGAAAGGTTAGAAGATTGGACTGAGGCCAACAGTGTGCTGACAATACGGGTTTAGGAGGGGTTTGAGAATGGTTGAACAATGTGTCTACCTGGACCTTCTCATAGCGAAATACCCACAGGGCCAAGCCCAGCAATCTACTTTTATGTTTTCTTGGCTTGTCAAGTGCTTTTGATTTGGCAAATCACACAATTTTGTGGCAGACCTTGTCCTCTATGGGTATACTAACAGAAATGGTGATCTTATGATCTCCGCTATATAAGAACCTACTAGGAAGGGCGCACTTCAGACCTAAAGGGGAAAGTGCACCACCATATAATATTCAGAGATGAGTTAGGCAGGAGTATGTGTTGGCATCTTTCTGTTCTCCTTGTATATAATTAGAGAGGACAGACTGCTCCAGGGCGTGGCCACTGAGCTACCACGCGTAGATTGAAGGGCAGTTCTGGTCCTCCTCTAAGTGGACAATGCTGTCCTACTGTCTAGGACAGCTAACGGCCTGCAATGTTTAATGAACAGCTTCTCTGAATGTGAGGAGGTGAGAGAACTTCAAATAAACCTGAAGAAAATGTATACAATGATCTGTGGAGAGGGCACGTATAAATCATGAAGTCACTACATCAATGGCACGCAAATCAAGAGGGCCACATTGTTCTCCTATCTGGACATGCTCTTCATTTCTAGCGGTTCCTGGATTAAGCACATAGAAGGTAACAGGCTACAAATGGTGTGGGCATTTTTAGGTTTGCCTCCAGGTTGGGTTGTAAACCAATCAGGAAAACTGTTTCAATCTATAGTGTTAAATTTACATCAGTAGCGTCTTACTGTAGTGGGCTCTGTGTGTATGCCAAACATACTACTCCCCAAACTCAAGAGAACATTTTCTTTTGCTAAGTCTCGCTGTTCCACAATCCACACCAGTGGTTATAGTACATAGGGAGTTGGGACTGCCGCACCTGGAAGACCTTTTATAGACGAAACCTGTACAGTTGTGGCATTCTATTTGTTACAAAGTGGAGACCGGGTTCACAAAAACAATCATATTAGATTGCTTAAGACTGGCTAAGGAGTTGAGAATTCTATGGCTCTCGCGCACTTCCAGAGAGTTTGCTCAGCTCAATGGCCCTCTGTCTCTAGATAGTCCAGCCAGTATATCACATTTCAGTAAGAGGGAACTGAAGCTTATGCTACTTAACAAAATCTCTGTTGTCAGGCATGCTGTCTCCCTTGGGCCCACTGTAGCTGCATATCTCTCCGTGACACCAAATAAGGGGCTACAGAAGTACTTGCTAATTACATCTTATCCAACACCACTTTGTCCTGACGCGATTACCCCTGGACACAGCCCATGTACTGGTGGCCTTCCCTAAAATGAAGCAATGGCTGGAGGGTACAGTAAAATGTTTGTGTGATGGGAGATCCTCCCAATCCACTTTGCACTTATTATATTTTGCGCTTTTTCTTTCGATATTTGAAAATGTGATCTTAAGCCTCTATTTATAGCAAACATCAGGAAGCCATTTTACTTTTTGGTCCTTGGGGGACTCAAACATGTGTTTCCAAGTAGCCTCCTTTACATGGAGAGCAATTTGCATTAGGAAACACACGAACCGTATGTAACAAACTTCTCCCATCTTGGGTAACTTATGGATTCTCATAGCCTAAGGGGCTTATTATGAGTTTAGCGGTCTGTGTCTAGGACCGCCAACATGACAGTCCCAGAAAGACCACCAAGCAAGTGGTGCAGCTGCCTGCTAGATTACGACTTCAATCCAGGGCGAGCGGTGCATTGGCAGTCTCACCAAGAGCCTACACAGCATATCGCCGCTGTGACAGTGCATACTGCTCATCTGTGCACAGTGTGGCATGCACTATGTTGTGCATGCCACACAGTACACGCACGATCATGCACTTGTGGGGGGGCACATCTTGAGCACCTGCACCCACCCCCATGGGCAGTTTTGCACTTGGACCCTGTTGGGGGACCCCTCCTTGCCCTTCTGCCAGCTTTTTCATGGCAGGATCACTGCCATGAAAAGGCTTGCGGAAGGGCAAGTCGTTATATAGAGGCGGTGCAGGGATAGACACCACCTAAATTCCTCCCCACTTCACACACCGCCAGATCCGGGATCCTGAAGGTGCCAGCAGTGTTGTAGCGGGCTGCTGGCAATCCGACCACCGCAATTGTAATACGGTGGGCAGACCGTGGAGGTAGGGCCGCCACCATGAGTACGGTGGTCCTAGGTCTGCCGTACTCGTAATAAGGCCCTTACTGTTCACTTTTGGAAACTGAACTAGCAGGCTAATCTCTTTATTTCACATCACCATAGCGGACCCTAATTAGAGGTTTTTGTTCTGGGGAATTTCTACTTTATTCTTGCCCGTCTTTTCCTTTTGAACACAATAAATTCATATGAAAGGTTAATTAGCATAATAACTGCCACATGGGATTTTAGGCACCTTGCACTTTATGGTTGCCCTACTAGAATTAGTCATGCACACATCAAGTCTAGTTGCATGCCCATGAATTGGCCTCCCACACAATTCATCCTGCACTTTAGCCACCTTGTATACCATTCTCGGGTACTAGGCAATACGTTTTATTACCTCTAAAGTAATTAATCTTTAGACTACACAGCAAGCCGTGCTTATTTATATAAAATGTATATACAATATTAGCTACTTTCGCTGACAAATATACATTGGTTGCATGGCTCCCAGAGAAACGTTCCAGCTTACTTTTCTTGATGTATTTTAGCACTGAGATTTTATGATGTTTAAATTCGTTTTTATTTATTTTTAACCTAATTTGTTCATTGGATTCTGTGATATATATTTATTGTTAGATTACTTTTCTCTTGTTATATAAATGTGTCTTTTATGGACTCTTTTACCAGACTAAAGCTCTTTGACTTGACACAGATTAGGCACCATTCCATACTTAGTATTCGTATTGGTGAAGGATTTAGATTGAGAACAGGAAGCAATGGCACTCTGGCATGTACGCTAGAAGTGTGTGATGAAGATAAAAATGCACGGTGCAGAACACGTCAGGGGAACAAACCCAAGTGAAAAACCCCTGCAAATGTGTAGGTAAAGGACTACACAGTAAATATAGAACAAAGTCCTGTGCACACGTATACAGATAGTGGTTTTCGTGTCAAAACCAAAGACACAGATTTCTGTTAGATGAAATTACGAACATCGACATCAGAAGTATCTTAGATGGGGATTTAATACCAATCCAGATGAATACCAAGTGAACAAACCAGCCACACGTCTTTCGTCACAACGTGGTACAATTGTGACTCTTCAGGGCTGTATGTGTGGCAGAATCATGGTGGATCGCGGTACCGGTGAGAATTCCGACCCGGTGTGCGGCACGGGTTAATCAAAATAGAAACAGGCGGGAATAGGCAAACAACCTTTCCCTACGTCCACAAGTTAAGGGACGTAAACGCAAAAAGACGGATGCGTCTATAGGAATGAATCTATGTTCCAGAATCCTGGTTGTAGGATTCACGAGTCCTGTCTGGGCTAGTGGAGCGTTGTGACGAAACACGTGTCAGCTGGTTTGTTCACTTGGTATTGATCTGGATTGATATTAAATCCCCATCTAAGATACTTCTGATGTCGATGTTCGTAATTTCATCTAAAAGAAATCTCTGTCTTTGGTTTTGACATGAAAACCACTATCTGTATACGTGTGCACAGGACTTTGTTCTACCATTCCATACTTACTTCCCTTTGGGCTTTAGGGAGATCACACGTCTCAAATTTCTTGAAGTGCTTAAGATCATCCCCACCGAAATTTCACAGTTGAGCAGACAGGGATAGATTTGGATGTGGAGAGAATGAGCATATAAGAGTACTTAATGGCTAAGAAATGGGAAAGGTCGAATGATTGCAGCTATGGGGTGTCTCCGGGTTTCGGGAAGGGGGAGTGCACCAGAGGTTGGAGTATTAATTCGAACGAGGTACAAAACCATGGCAGAAAGCTTTCCTCATCGGCCATCGATTGCAGGGGAGATACTGGTTTCCTGAAAATTGCAACAAAAACATGTAATCCTAAAAAACTGCCCACGTATTTGAAACTTAAACTTTACACAATGTATGGCTTAATCTATAATTTAGATGTGTGCAGGGTGTTCTAAGGTGTATCTGCAAAATTTGACAAGCATAAATCCATTATAAATGCGAATTTGGACAATATATGTATGTAGTGACGTGAAATAGTCAGCAAAGCTAGTACAAAGCACATGTGTTGTTGTTTACTTGCTCAAATGTTATAATCAAACAGTCTTTTATGCTTGTATACTTCGTATTTTTTTTTGTTGTTGTTCTTAAATGGACTTGAATGTCTCAAAGTATTTGAAAACTAAAAACTAAAAGCCCACTTTGTGTGATGGAACACCTGAACAAACCTTAACCAATGTACTTGTCAATGCAAAACACCATTTCGCAACACAGGGATATAAGATGGATCTAGCTACTTTCGGCCAAGCAGTTCATTTTTTCAAGAATACACTCCAATAGTTTCCCCTAGTGCTCTTTAAAGCCACTGTTAGAAAACGCAGCAATGAAGAATTTGACTGACGTAAATAAAGTCTGAAACTATAATTAATGTTTCAACGAGTGCAGACAACACTTAAAAAGATGAAGTCACCAAAGAACAGAAACACGTTAGAATAGTTAAGCAGGGACAGACTTACACTGGCCCAAACTCAACACATCATAGGAATATTTTTTTGCTAAAAAAAAAAAACTCAATATCTACAGAGAAAAGCTCACCAAAGTAGACAGAGTATTTGGCATCATTTGGTGGTATTTTATGAACTTCATTGCTTTTTCATAAAGTCCCAACAAGGTAATTGCAAACTGCACATGAGGTGGGCAGCGGATTTGCATTTTTAAAAAAAATATCATTGTAGACGGATAGGACTAGTGCCCAATCCCACGACCATGGAAAGTAGACACAGCGCTTAGCAACTATTCTCTACCGTGCAATCTAACTAGGAGAGCATGGGGGCACAACACCCACTCCTCTTTACACAGTGAACCTTGAGTGTAGGGGGTTATGTCGGCAAAGGACCACCCTATGGTCAACCACTACTGTTTCTGGCTGAAAGCTGTTCTCTGTGGGTTACGCCCTCAAGGAGGACCAGACTGAGACCCTGCGTCCAAACCAGAGGAACTGCGGAGGGCACAGAGGCTTACGGAAGGCCATGCCCAGTGCTCAACCCCTGCTGGGCCCGGGGGAAGGCTGCGCTCAGTGGCTATGCCCACACAGTGCTTGGCTGCATGGCTGCCCAGTGCTCAAACCCCAATGAACATGGAAGAATTCGGAATTTATAAATGTCAAGCCATGTGTGATATCTACAACATAATGTGTAAGATGATGAGCGGAGCTGGGGTGAGTTTTGGTTGTGCTGCTAGCCGTAAGAGGTGAATTTCTGTGGAGTCTTAGTTTTTAATTCAAAGCCAGGTCATCCTTCCACCGGAGGAAAAGAGACTGTTTTAATATTCGTTTCCCTTCTACGTTCTTAAACAATAACCTTCCGTTAAAAGAGATTTTTTTTCAGTGAGCTTATAAACTATTTTTGAAATACCTAAAAACGAATTATGTGCGATCTTCAAATAGTGCACACATTTCTTTTTCCACTTGCATAATCCTCGTAGCTTGGCTGGCGAGGCAGTGGAATCTACCTATCTTTACTGTCTTGCGTGAGATCACAGTGGAAAACATTACCAGCTTGGGGTTTCCTGTTGCACAAGCCACTGAACACAACTGATACCTGAGGGAAAACGAAAGCAGCACCTACAACATGCATGCACGCAGCGCACGCAGCGCACGCAGGACGCGCTACGAACTCACCAGCGGGTCACGTTTTCCTCCCTGCTGCTTCTCTGGGCTCTCAAAGCCAACATTCTGTGGAGAGAGAAAAATGCAATTTTAGACGGCGCTGGAAGAAGGTGGCTGCGCAACACAATGAACGTCGGGGGGATGGTAATGAAATCGAAGCTCCATTCAATGACACCGGTTATGGATAACGACACAGAGCGGGTTCTTCGGCATGCCAAACGAAATCAAATGCTAATCTTTCCTCTCAGCCCTTACTGTATGACCAGGCGGAGTGGCTGCATTCCTACACACCTCTCGGGACGGCAATATGGCACAGTGGGGGCATATTCTGCTAACCGCATAAAACGTCAGATCATCCCCTATGTTTCTTACATTATGCAGGGGAATGTGCAGCCATTCTCTTATCCCGGACCAAGGTTGTCACAAAATAAAATACTGCACAATATCGCATTACATTTCTCAGCAAACCGCATGCCTGGCCTGTATTACGAGAGCTCGTACTTGCACGCGAAAGTAGCCAGCAGCTGCGCGCGAGACACGAGACATTAAACAGCTCTACCCAAAAATGAAGTGAATATTCGATTGCATCGGCGCCAGTGAGAACAAAACAGGAGCAAGTGCACGAATAAACCTATAAAGAGGAAAACAAGGCCTCAATGGCTGTTTTAAATGCAAGTTTTATTTAAGCAGTCATCTTGTGTTTTGGTTGTGCACCCTGCAGCTTCCACATTCCTCGCTCTGTGACGACAGGAAATGTCTTGAGTAAAGAATGCGCGAGCTTGGTCCTTAAGACTGTAAAGTCATCAGGGAGAATTATTCAGTTAGCAATCCCTCGCTCTGTGAAATGTAGCTGTGCCGCAGGCTCGGCTCGGCTTTGACATCGGTGCTGTCTGCTACAGATCACAAGCTCTGGCAAGGTGAACGTGAGGGTGGCATAGAGTGCTGCTAAAGTTGGTATGGGTAACCTCGTTTATTTACACTTACTATAAATGGCATATTAGGATATCTCTCATTCTGTCAGGTTCATGTACTATGTAAATACTGGCCCACCATAACTTTCCGGTGAAGTGCATAAACTGAATGACGATTTTGACCCTCTACTTCAGAGCTGTGTGAGCATGCTCCATGGTGAGGGTTCAAAAGGCAGCAAGACAGCTCAGTGGCTTACAGCACCAGAGGCCTCAAGGCAGCTGGTGGGCTTCATTACCAGGAATACCACAGCATATCAAACTGACTACTGCAAAAATGTTTGTGAGTAACAACCAACGGAAAGCTAGGCATGTTGACGAGAAGAAAATACCACAGTTTAACACCAAAAAGGGTCTGGCAGCCACCCCTCTCTAACACCTCTTCCCTCACCCCTACTTAGAAGCTCACTGAAGCCTTCGTCCAGGCGGTGAGGGGGCGGGGGGGGGGGGGGAAGGGGGCTGACATCAGCTGCTCACTTCTTAGCATGGAGGAGTAGGGTCTCCTTCATGAACGGGAAAAAAATAATATTAATTTCTGTGTAGAATCATGATACACGGAGTTACTTTCATAAGCTATTGTCGAAGTACCAGGACGTGTCTCTACAACCCCGTTAGAGAAGATACTGGCTAACAGCACTAAATAAAGAAACCTATATTATTTAATACTTGAGAAACAAGAGAACAGAAGTACTGCACAGTAGCCATTCTCAAAGTTGGTTGACTATGTGCTATATCATTTTGAAAGCTTTAGCGGTAGCAATGAATAGCAAACTCCCAGATACCTCTGGACGCCCTTAGCATGCTTGGTGGCCAGGTAGAGTCAGGTCTGCCAATCATAAGTCCCCTCACCTGCAGAACTGCACAAGTCATCATGAGTAATGCAGGAACATGGCAGACTTTGCAGGTGCTTGCAAAGACTAAGCTTCAACAGTCAAACAAACATTACAAATGAACTCTACTGGTTACTGTTTAAGTTGAAGTACGAGGAATCGAAACAAACCTTGAGATTTGATAATCATGGGGCCTATAGTGGTCATAGCAGAGACAACAGCAGCTGTAGAGACACGCAACTAAGGTAAATATTATTAAGAACTAAAGTCTAACAGATGTATAAAGTGACAAACAGCAGACGCTTGCATACATTTGTTGCTTCTATTTTAAAATGTATGTCAAATTTATAGTAGATAAAACTTAACTTCATTCCTATTACTACAGTAAGAACCAAGAAAATATTTAATGGAGGCTTCTTCAAAACAAAAGCACCATCTTCAAAACCAACTTGATCGTTTACAAAGTCATCCAAAGCAGCACCCTCGCGTGCAGACAAACTCGCCATCTCTGGTGGTTCTTGGCACACCCGCAGCCATGACACCACCAGATTGCAGACTAAACGTGTAAAACATTTTTTTAAAAAGATCTCAGGCCTTTCCTTCTCTGCACACATGACCAGAAGCAACATCCATGCACCCATCAGAACAACCCCAACTCATCTCCAATTTAGGAAAGAGTTAAAAATTCACCTCTTTAAAGAACACCCAGTCACAATCTATTAACCATCCACAGCTAGCTTCCTGTTCTATTACTTGTTGACTTTATGCTCGTCTTAGACAATGTACAGCGCTCTGTTGCCATTTGGCTAGGTGTGCGCTATAGAAATACCATATACATACATACAAAGGACCAGAGATTACTCAAATCAGTATTATCTCTAAAAACTGGTAAACTAACCACTGGGCAATAAAGACAAACAACAATCTTAAGGCAAAGGGGTTTGATCTTGTAGGGGGAATAGGTATATGCTGCCCTGAAAGAGTTAATTTTCCACGCTGTTGTCACTGCAGGTTCCACAGGTGGTGTGTAGAAAGTAGTGGTCGGTCAGGCAGATGTGGTACCTCCTGTTGGATACCACAATAGCTGAACTCTTTGGTATATCAGGTTGAATTGGATGTGTTAGGAAGTCTTTCTGAGGTGTTCTGTTGGATGTCAGTTTGTGAAATGTTATGGTGAAAGGAGCTGTTGCGAGCAACAGGACAGTGGCGGCTGGTGGAATTTGAAACTGGTGAGGCATATGCAGGATGAATCAATGTATGCGAGTGAGCCCGACGGCAGTAAGGGGAGTTCGGGAACCCCCCTTACTGCCATCAGGAACCGCCGTGAAGAAATTTTTTACAAATTGGCATCTTTTTGGTGCGATTTTCAGCACTATTTCTGTGATAAATGGACTAAAAATTCAGTTCTAGGCATTCATAAAAGAAAAATCCTACATTATTTCAGAGAATTTCTGGGTTGCCAAGAAAGTGACTTCTGAAGACGGCTAGGGTACTAATCAAGACTGCTTTGGCTCTACCCTTTCCAATAGAAAACACTAGTTAGCGACGTGAACAAGTTCAATGGACAAACCTGGGGTCTAGAGAGAGTCCCTCTCCTGAGAAAGAAATTTTAAAAAGATTGGCAAATAGTGCATTTTAAAGCAAATGAATGCAGCGATAAAGTAAGGCTTATTGAGCAGTGGGAATGTATAGTCTTGAAATATTAAACACATTAAAAACTGCCCCGTATCTTCTTGCATTAATTTGCTCAACAGTTACTGTAATATGTAAATTGTTCTGCATGACAACTTTAGCCCTTTAAAATGTATGCTTGCCCAGTGTCTTGCACTGCATGCAGCATTAACTTTTGAAAAATATGCTCTAACCAGCCTTCGGGAAGCACCCACAGCTGCTGGCTGTAACCAGTCATCTAGAAATATGTGCAGACAGGTCTTTAAGTGAGATGAAAAAAGTGGGTGCTCCCTATAAAGGTACATGCCAAATACATTTCTGTGATTCCCATAGTGTGCCATCGGACTGGTATTTTGGTTTCTCTCTGAGATGTAATTTTATCCAGATAAAGGGCACAGCAACTGACATACGCCTAAAGCCTGTCAGTATGATTGGCTTTGTCACTGGGTGTTAGCTGTTTAAGATAATGAGTAACAACGATTTCTCATAAATAATTAACATTGAAAATGTTTAAATTCTGAACTTCTGAAATAGTGAGTCTGTGAATTAAATAGCATGGAGGCCTGTGGAAAGAGTTTTGGCATTCAATTATGTGTACTTTATGTTAGATATGTATCCTCTTTTTCTCTGCATAGCTTGTCCATCTGCACATCTTCAACCCCCTCTGTTTCCTCTTCAGCATGCTCTTTTAATCTTTCCCGAATGCACTTGCTCAAATTTGTCACTTAAGGGCCCCCAACATGCACTGCACTCCCTCAAATATAAGCACCTTAATTTCTCTTACTTTTGCCTTGCAAATATTTTGACATCAGTGTAGCCCCTTCACACTCATTCACGCACATTTCCACAGAATTTCAGTTGCAAATGGAATACACAAACATTGTTCTGTGTGCTCTGCAGAGAGGCCAACCCACTGACAGGCACTTCGTTTGGCTTTAGCCTTAGTGCCTGCGTGCTCAATCAAAGCCCCTCGTAAACACCTGGCATGGCTCAAGCCTCAAAGTATGCACAAAAACAAATCCAGATAAACAACATTATAAAATAGCTAACTTGTGTGGAATGCAAGATTAAGTAAACATGTAAAATGGGTTTAGTGCCCTGTGGTGAGCGAGCATAGCGAACAAACCAGATTGCCATACAGGGAATTTGGGGGGGGTTCTTCCCTGAGAAAATTCTGCTTAAAAATACACCCTTTGCACACTTTGTTTTCAAAGATTAGAAAGCAAGAAAGTTAAGAAAGCAATTGTGAACGTGTAGTTAAGACGTCAATAAAGAGATCAATAAAGAGATTGAACCCTGTACTGAGACCGCCTCTGGAGCCAACATGAACTGAACCTGAATTTACATGCCTGGGAAACCTAACTCACCCTGTCTACTGGCACTGCTTACACACAGGCATGCCTCGCGCTGACTGAAGCTACTCACATTACTACACCCATCAATTAAGAGATTCTGAAACCAACTTCTCACAGCAGAAATGCAAGATAAACGTGATGATGGCGTCGAGGAAGATTGGTTAGCTCGCCACCTTGAACAGGAAGCAGCTCAGAGCTCGACAGTTATTTTCAGAGATGTGAAAACTTGCGCTTTGAACCCGCACTTCCCTCAGCAAGATCTCAATGAACGAGAGTCCGTCAAAAGACATCATTTTGTTCTTCATGGCACTGTCTACAAACCCTGTCACTCCAAGACACCGTCAGTACACGGCGCTGCCGCTTCCCCACGTGTGCCCTTCTAACACAGAGAGAAATGGCGATTGCCTGTCCCTCCTCCCCCGACATTCATTTTTATCAGCACCCTTTGATTTCTTCCACTGTAGGTAAATGAGGACAAGCAGTAGATGTTGCATGTCCCTCCAAGCATTTCCAGTATGTGCAGACCTACCACACCACCAACAAATCTCAACATTTAAAACTGCCAGCCTTTAAACCTCTTAGTCAACACTCTCAAAAATAGGTCAAGTGATAGTTTATTGACAGATATCGGAATGCATGCGCTACTGCAGCAGACAGAAAATTACGAGACACAGTTACTTCATGAGGAACTCTAGTCTGAATGGGTCTGATGAGGGAATTAGAAAGAGATTAATTTAATAATGTTGTTACACACAAACTACGGCACTCGAATGTGGCTCAGGCATCGTCTTTAATAATCACAAATGTTTAAAACTTTTATACCCTGCTACTACCTGATTGGACGCAATCTCCCCCGTCTGCTTTTTCACCTGACCAGACCAAACAGTTATGTTCTTGGTGATTTTGTGCCGCGAAGGAACAAAAGGGCAAATGCTGCGTGTTACAGAACTAACTCCAGAAAAATTAAATATGTTAACTGTTAAGTACCACATCAAATCCAAAGTCACACATGATTCGGGCAGCAGGGCAGCCCTTTGACGAGGCTGCCAGCCCTGTTAACGACGAGCCTTCGCTCCTTCTTAGAAGTCCTTTATTCTGTCATCCGAGCGATTAATCGCTCGGATTAAAGAATAAAGGACTTGGCTAAGCAAGCACGGACTGGGCGCAGGCCTGCACAGTCTCGCCTATGGCTATCAGGCCAGAACTTCAACACCTCCAGTCCAGTCCTGCTGCCACTAGGCCTGCAGGGCATATAGGCTGTACCTCAGTCGCGGCACGCAATACTCGAGTCGCGGGGGTGGGGGCCGACTGGGGGAGTTTTAATAAAAAATCAAATAACTTACCTGACCGTGACCAGTCCGCGCTGCCTCTGCAGCTCCGCGCCGCCTCTGCTTCTGTTCCTGGGCCAGTCCCGCCTTCTGCACAACAACCCTCATGCAGCCAATCCAGATGCTGCATTAGCAGCACCAGGATTGGTTAGGGCATGGAGACGGCCCGCCCATTAGGAGACCAGGGGCGGCTGCATGAAGCAACCCTCGGCCTCTGGTCCCCCCTCGCTCTCCCATGGTTGTAGGTGGCTGGCATGGAGTGCGCAAGTTCGGGCTGGTCATAAAAATGACCAGCCCAAAATCAAGGATGCGCACACTATTTCAAGCGCTGCTGTTAGCCTGTCACTCAACCCTTGCTGCCGCAGCCAGCCCCGCCCCCTCCCCCTTCAGCGGCTGATTGCCTGAGACTGCCAATGCCGACTGCGAGCGGAGCGACGATCGGCGAGCGACTAGTAGTTAACTTATTATTCATTATCTGAACTACTTCTAGTTGCTTGCCGCTTGCGCGACTGGGACCATGCGGTTAGTGGGGCAACACCCCAGCGCCCCAATTGACGCACCGCCCCTGCAACAGGATAGCCAAACATGGCATATCTGAGCCTTCTTCGATCAATACTTTGTTGAAAGCTTGAATGTTTGTTGCCACATGTGCAGTAGAATTCATTGCTGCTTGGTAAAAAGCTTTTAGGTTTCTCAAAGGCTTACAGACATCTAAACACCACCACCCTAGGCAGAGGGGCGGCAGATAGCTGGGAGTTTTAATCAAACAGCGTAATCACAGAAAGTCCAATGATCCAGATGGTAGCATCCACAGAGGCTATGCAGCCTTTACTTAATAAGGGATACTGTCAAATTAAGGGCATTTTACCAGATCAACGAAGTAACTGTTGAAGCAATGGCCTAAGTTAGTGACGAGCAGGAGCTCTGTAACTATTTAAAGGTAGGAATAGTGCCTGTGGCTCTCCATTTACTTCAAATAAGGGGGATAAATCATTGGAAAAACAATTCAAAGTGTCAGCCCAAGATGAACCTACATGACAATTTAAAGCGCCAGATTCCATTTATATCATCTAAAGCCAAATTTTGAGGAGAGGCTAGGACCCAAGCCCCTTTGATGCTGAAAAGGGTCACAGAGATGTCAAGCTCCAGTCAGGTCTTGCCTCAAAACCTAGCCTGACTGGCACCCTGCACTTGAAAGAGTGAGAGTGGAAGGGCTTGGTAGTATGTTACCTTGACTGAAACATACTGGTCCCGCATGTCTCCCGTTACCCTCCTGCCTCCATCCCTCTATTTTTGAAGACCCCAGACACCCTTGCTATTTTTTATTCACCTGAGGTGGCATTCTCCTCTCCTCCTGTCTCACTTAATGTGTTTTTCAAATGGATACAAGGCTTTAACAACAGGAGATATTAGAATCACTCAACCACAAGGAGAAAGTCTCTTTGGGAACATAAAGACATAATGCAGGGATGTCCTCAAAGCAGCACTGCGTTGACATCGAAGGAGAACGCGTCAGTTCGGACCATCGCAAAGCAGGTGATGCATGTTTTTTTTTTTTGTTTTTTAGAAAAAACAGCAGCAGGATACCATTTCAAGGCACAGGACTGGATTGGCACAGTTACAGTTGGCAGAGTCCACCAGCTGAAGCAGAGCGGAAATAAGTCTTTGGTGCCCTTGAGACTTCAGAACAGGAGGCAAGCCAGCAAGTCCTTGAAACTAGGTTCTAGGGATGTACAGATTCAGTTCCAGTCCTTCCTACCACCAGGCAAGGAGCTGCATGCTGCAGGGCAGGTATAGCAGAGCAGAAATCCAGCAAATCCAGCAGCACAGCAGTCCTTCCTGTCAGAGTGTCATCAGGTCCAGTGTATTGAGATGGTGGTGTCTGAGGCCTTTGAAGTACACAAGGCCCCTGCCCTGGCTCCAGACTTACCACAGAGGGGTATGTATCTCTGTGTGGGGACAGGCACAGTCCTATTCAGGTGCAAGTGTCAACTCCTCCCTCCCACCTAGTCCAGGAAGGCCCATCAGTCTGGTGATGGGCCATCAGGATGTGAATGTCACATTGCAGCTCCATTTGTGTGAGACTGTCTAGAGGGAATGCACAAAGCCCAGCTGTCACCCACCCCAGACATGTATTCAAAGACAGGCAGAGGCACGGAATGGTCAAAGTAAGAAAATGCAAACTTTTCAAACTTTTCAAAAATTGCATTTTCAGACTTACAATTAAAAATCCGACTTCCCCTTAAGTTGCAATTCTAAATTGTGAGTCCAGAGACACCAAACTCAAAATTTCTATCATGCCCCAACAGGAAATTACACTTATAAGTTAGAACAAGTGCATCCCAATGTTAATCTAAGGCAAGATAGGCCTTGGAGTAGTGAAAAACAAATGTAAGAGTTTTTTCACTACCTGGACATGTAAAATTTTAAAGTAGATGTCTAACATTTAAAATACACTGCACCCTGCCCTTGGGCTGTCTAGCGCCTACCTTAGGGATGACATATGTATTAAAAAAAGGAAGGTTTGGGCCTGGCAACTAGGTTAACTTGCAAGGTTGACATGGCAGTTTAAAACTGCATGCACAGGCTATGCAATGGCTGGCCTGAAACATGTTTAAAGGGCTACTGGAGAGGGTGGCACAATCAGTGCTGCAGGCCCACTAGTAGCATTTAATTTACAGGCCCTTGTCACATATAGTGCACTTTAATAGAGACTTATAAGTAAATTAAATATGCCAATTGTGGATAAGCCAATGTTACCAGGTTTTAGGGACAGAGCACCTGCGCTTTAGCACTGATCAGCAGTGGTAAAGTGCCCAGAATCCTAAAGCCAGCACAAATTAAGTCAGCAAAACAGGATGTCAGCAAGCAAAAAATAGGGGAAACCACGTAAAAGGTGCAAGGTCACACAGGGTGCCAAACGTTTTTGGTTTAGCCCTGATGAATCATTAGCTATAATCACATAAGAAGCCTTGGGTGCCCTGTTTTCACAGAGGTTAGTCAATCTGTTCCATCAGATATGGCTAGTGTAAACCCTCAGATAAACAGGTATTGAGTGCCGAGCATATTTGAGAGCGTTCGTGGTTAACCTGATGCCTAACAACAAGGGCCTAAACCCAATTAATGATTGAGCCCTGGTTCTGCAGAACTCAAGACACATAGAGAGCAATAGGTGTTCAGCCATTAACATCCTGGAGGGGTTGGGGGCAGCAAGATTGGGAACCAAAGAGGATCTAGTCTGTACAAATAATTGAATTCTTTTAAGTGTGCAATGCCAATCATTAGCAAAATAAATCCCGCCATTCTCTTTCAAATCCCTCCATAACTCATCAATGAAGCTAATAAATAACAGATTTAGGTGTCGCTTAATCAAAGACCAAAGGCAGGGCCCAGGCAGGATTCTTTACAGCATTGAGGATACTCTCTAGAAGAGAACTTGAGCCGGCTTAATCAACCCATTCACGCTCCTAACACTAACAACATACCCCTAGACCAACTCAGTTGGAATATTGCAGGTATGGTGAAGTACCTGCATACAGAAGAGACTTTAAAAATGTTACAAAAGTTCACGTCAAACCAGCTCAAGAGGCCCCATGACTTATCAAAAAGATTTGTTAAAGGCAAGTCAGTACACATTAAAGAAGTGTTTAGTTTTAAAGTGCAATCAGAGAAGTACAGCTAAGTACACTGCTGATAAAATCGTTAGATACAAGTAAGTGGGAATATTTTGATAGTACGTGCGAGGGCAAAACTTATGAAGCTGCTTGTAGATGTGTAAGTTCATAAAATCTAGTCGCGGGAGAAAAAGTGCAGCAATAGAATGATAAAAGACACAACGTGGGTCAGAGAGTCAGTGCCTAGGGTGGTGTAGTAATGGTCTTGTTCTCAAGGTTTTCGGGAGAATTCTGGAATTCCATTGTCTGTATTTTTATGTCTCTTTACGACACAAGACAGAAATTTGGCAAAATGAGAGGTTGGACTAAGATCAGTGGCTAGCACAGACTCAATTACTGCTCTTCTACATGTTCTGATTCCTCCTATTAGGAAGATTAATTTGAGCCAGTATCTACACTCTATCAGGGGGGCAGGACAAGCACATGTTAAATGGTTGATGGATTCCGAGTGGTAGTTGCATAGCCGGCATTTGATCCTGCCGTCCGGGTTCCGCCATCTCGAGGGCATGTCTAGTGTTGGTAGCTCTCCAAGCCGATATCTGATGATCTGCAATTTCACTGTTGCAGAGAAGCCAGCTGCCGGAAAGGGTTGGAAAAGCAGGCCTATAATTGCCCTCAAGACTAAAAAGCGGGTTTCAATAAGCACTGGAGGCAGAATCTTCTTGAGAACTCTCAGGTGAGCTAAACAGTTAGAAATGAGTTGAGTAGTTTGAATGGAGCAGTCTAAAACGAAAACAAACAAGATTACATACTTTTTAAATTGGTATCAGCCATTTGCCATGTTCTGGGGACACCAGTCACTTGACCAGACGTAACAAAGAGTGAGAGACTAGTGCCAGAGTTCTGTTTTAAAATGTTATGCATCCAGTCTGTGACTGCAATCATAGACAACTTAATCCTAGCCTAGACCAAGGCTGTGGCACCGTTTAGTCTTAGTTTAATTGCAGTGTCGCCAGAATATGACATCACCTGGACAATGAGTTAACAAATCAATTTAATGAGAGACACCACACAGACGTTAAACAGAATGGGATTCAGAGATGAGCTTTGTGGATCTCCACAGGTGACGTTCCAGAGTTGGTAGGTAAAAGGTGGCAGAGATACCACCTGGTAGGGGCCTTGAAGAAAGGCACGTAGACAGTACAGAGTGACATGATGTACCAAAGGCTGCTGACCGGTCTAATCGAATAAGGGCAGGAACTCCTGCCTCATCTTGATTTTTCTTCAATTGCTTCAAGACATAAACCAGAGTGATGAGAGTGCTAGTCTTGTTAAAGCACTTACAAAATACGACCCCATTCCAGTTATCATCCCAAACTAGACAAAGCAAAGTGTAACTGCTCTCAACATTAACATACAGAGGAGCTCACCAACTTCCTGACCCATGTAGTCTTTACTTCATCTACTGTTATGTATGTAATTTTAAAAAAGTGCAGGCCCCAACGCTTCTTAGAAGCACGCCACAGCTGAATGATGGTGCCACTGAATGCAGGTGTGCTAGCCAGGATTCTACCGCCCTACCTCTTTCTTCCACCTCACTACACTAACCTGTCCCTTTATCTTAGTCCTATGGGTTTTTTTAGGTCTCGCCTACGCAGCGCGCATATGTGCTGCACAGGAGGAGACCTTTAGGAATGGATTTGCTTTCTCGGCCAAAAACATGCACACTTTGCATTGCTTTCAATGGCAACGCGTGCACGTTTGGCGATTCCCTTGCGGGAGCGAGCTTTAGCGACATCTGTTTGTAATTAACTTTCAAACAGATGGTGCCCCTGCTCGCTCCCGCAAGGGAAACGCTGTGTGTGCTCTCGGCCGCACTCCCCCCACCTCTCCCATTTGTTTATTACTGTAAGTGCATGTGTTTGACTCGGGGCTCCGCCGGCGCTGAACGGCGCCTCTGCTGAGGTCATTTATCCTGTTTAAATTAAACACGCAACAAATAAATAACGCAGACTAACCCCTCAGCTGCCATTAAGTTGTTGCTGTCTGGCGTTTCACGGCAGTGAGAACTATTTTTCGCGAGGCTTAAAGTTAACAGCTTCTGTAAAAACAGTGACATGAGTTATGGCTTCCTCCCGTAGTTTTCTCTCGCACTATACATTTACATTCATGCCACATTAGTTGGTGGTGATGGAGGGGCCGGCGGTGAATACCAAATGAATCAAGGGTGACTTTGGCAAGAGATAGAGCCAGACAGACTGATCTGCAGGCAGCAGACAGTAATCTGCTGTAATTCTCGCTCAGAGCAGCGCCACACCACCCAGCTATGACTTTGAGGAACCAGCCGCAGAGGGAGGACGGTGCCGAGCAATAACAGCGGAACGGAAACAGCACATCACATTGCTCGCCTGTGAGAGCGGTGCTCACCAATCTGAGTGAGGCAAAACAGACAACTAAGTTTCTGTCAGGAGGTCACTGCAGCCTGCACCACCCATTGCCCCTGCCAGCACTGCCAATGACAATACAGACACAACTACCAATCATCACACTTCTTCATGTGTGACAATTCAGACTATTCCAGGCCATCGAAAGCTATAATAATGACTTGAGCAGCAGGTATTTTTCTTTTTTTAATGACTATTGACTTAAAAACACTGTTGTAATGCTCATCTCAACAATGGACAGCCAGCGCCACCATGTGGTGGACTGTCACTAGAGCTGATGCCGACAATTAATTGCCGGTGCTCAGCACCGGCAACCACTGGCTTAAATTAAGCACTGCTTATGAACCATCATTGGGCAGTCCAGGCTTTCTTTCAAGAAAACCATATTAAGCCATTTCATTAACAGATGCAAATTCGAAACTGTAGGGACAAATTTTCTTAAATCAAATCCACAGTAATGGTCCTACCTGCAAAGCTCAGTGTGCACATGACCCTCAGTGCCCTTTGCACTGAGGGGCTACACTGTGCAGCCACCGTTCCTACTACAACGTTTTCAAAAGGGCCTGCCTCCTCATTTGCATTGTGGTATTCCCAACGGAAATGGAGGACTCTTATATGCTTTCATTACAGAAAGTTAACTATGTAGGTCATGCTATTTTGCCCTTAAATATACACAACACCACGTCATCAACACCCGATTCCCTTCAGTGACTATGATTGTCAGCACCCTCATGGACTTTGAGGGCATTCAGAAGGTCTCGTGGCGCAAGGAATGGAAGAGCAGCAGCCCACTCATGCCTGAAGCGTCAATCGTATCCGTCGTTACATTATTGGCGTGGCTGTCTCTCACAGTTTCCTCGGCAAATGGTCGCGTGGTACCAGTGCACGCTCAGTGGTGGCCGAAGCACATGCACGCACTAACGCGGCAGAGCCGATTCCGTACTCGGGACCCAGGATGGGATAATTCTGTCCAGAGATTTAATTTAATGCAGTCACACAATCTTATTAGAAAGAAGTATTAATAGATGATATGCAATGCTGTTTCTAATCAGTTGGTGTTGAATCATATTACACCATGACAAGAGAAAGTGTACCATGTGCTTAGCTTTCTGGGTCTTAGGTTCGCTCCACTGATAAAAAGGAAATTTTGGTCTAAAGTTAATATTTTAAGCATACCACTTTTTAGTTCTGGGTTGACAGACTTAAGAAAGAGCTTTCATGAATACTGCAGAGAGGGAGTCTGGCTGCGTCCATGTGTTAGTGGACAGGAATACATGTTTTCATTAAGTAGAAGTGGAGTTCTTGCTTCAACAGAAACAAGTATTGGCATAGCCAATAGGTCTCGCCTTTGGGACCTTAGAAGTGTTTAGCCATGCAACACTTGATGTTGTTGCACCAAGGATATTGTGCAGCATAACTAAATACTTATAAGGTCCCAAAGGCGAGACCTATTGGCTATGCCAATGCTTGTTTCCTTTGTCGCTGTTTGATGGTGAAAAATAAATCCCGGTCCCCAAAAACGAGTGCCAGTGCCCACCACATGCAGCCACTGGTGCAATAGAGCTCATGTTTTCTAACAATTACCATGCCACCCCTCTGATTCAAGAACATCTTAACTCGGACTCTGCCTGGGGGGCTTGCTATATCCCCTGCATCAGGAAAGTATCTGCCTCCCCCATTATCGCTCTTACGGGAATATCACTGAATTGCCTCCCCAACTGGACCGCATTGTGTTAATGATATTGTGTGTAATATGATTACTTGAAAGGGTTTTCAGCCCACCCTCTTCACTCATTAGCCTGTTCTGTGTCATTCAAATTTTGATTCCACCCACCAGAGCGCAAGGCATCGGGCGATGCGTCAGCCCACTTGAGACATTGGCGAACTTCACTCAGACTAAATTCTGCCCTTTCACAAGGCGCACAACCCCACAGGGAAATTTCCTTAAGTGGCATAGACGATTATAGCAAAGTGGGCTTTATCAAAATTTTAAAATATATATTTTTACTTTTAGATATTTTATTAGATTCATAAGGATGTGGCAGCTTTTCCAAGAATAATGTTTTTAATAAACCAGGCCAAAACAAAACTAGCAATAACAAAGCCAAAAGGCTGGCTGGCAACGGCAAAATCAGAAGAGGCTTTGCCAATTTTTGTTGCGGCTTATCTTACCTACAGCACTGAACTGCGCATCAAAGTTTTGCCATACTCTAAAAATAGGAAATAAATAAACAATGCATTGCTGTGGTCGTATACGAACTTGGAGCAGTTAGAAAACGTGAGACTACGCTGTTAATTGTTCTGCGGTCTGCTCTTCAAAGGGGAGGGGAAACAAAGCCTTTTTACTCATCGGGGCATCTAAATGTTACGAAAATATCATGTTCAACCTTTGGGCAACTGCAAGGAAGATTGATTTCAGTTTGATTCTTCCCTATTACCTTACTTGCGATAATAAGAGCATGTCTTTCGGTTTTGCCTGGCTTGAATTTCAGATTCGTGCTGCACGTTTGTTTACATGGCCTCGGCCCCGCTTATACCCGTGCACACGCCAGCCTTCCTTTCCTGGCAGCCGACTCCTTGCGGATGGCTGCCTTTTCCAAGACTACGGGTGCCAGATGCCAGCCCGGTGGCACGGAGGGGGCACTGGGCCGTTTCTACTGTACAGCTCTGCTGCGCAGTTGTGTGGAAACGAAGCATTGTGTGGACCACGTCCAGCAGCTGCTCCATTTAACCCAGCGCGTGACCTTTTTACGAGATGCTGACCTTTGCCCTCGCACGGACTGAAGAGACCGCGCCCTGCCATGGTCGTAAACAAATAGTTCGTACTGGGCCGTGCGAGTGACGCAGACAGCGCGCCCTCACTATACGCTACTTCTAGGTAGGGCGTGCCACGAAACGAGGCTCTCTGACTAATGCTTAGAAGTTTACGATCCGACCCACACTCCGTACAACTTGAAGTTCTGTACATATATTCGCAACAGTGTTCCGAAGCGTTTACACTCTACTGTGCAGTCTGCCAAGTCTACCTAACCGAGCGCCTCTTCGGTTACAGGCCCCTTCACTCCATTGCACCGGACTGTCTGACGCTCTCTGCCTCCTACATTCTAGAACATCCTCTGAAAATTAGTAATTATTTGCGTTTTTGGCACTGCAGACTGATACGTCTCACTATGCTCTGGGTGTATGCAATTCCTTATTATAATCCCTAAACTCCAGCATTGTAGGGGACCCTGCAACCCTCCAGGTCTCTGCTGGTCGGCGCATCTGCAAAGTGGGACTGTGTCCAGGCTACCCCGCGAGGCTCTCCACCGGTTCCCTGTCAAAGAAAGGTACCACTTACAAACTGCATCATGCCGCAAGGTAACACATTTGTAAGTTTCTTCCTGCACATACTATGCTGTCCCCTGATATCTCTGATAAGAGCGCTGTGTAGTCAGTACCCTGGCTGGAGATGCCAGGCCATGTGAATGTTGCGCTCTTCACAGTGTAAGTCTGTTATATCTTTTATTCTCATGTCTGCATCCCTTCTCCCTTTGAAGTATTTTGTATACATTCAATTCCCCGGACTCTGGTTCTGTACACTTTAGAACTCTGGCAGGAGCTGCTGAGCTGCCCGATGGCTGGCACTACAGTGCCCTCAGGAGTAAACTTACTTCTACAAATATCCACCTGGATCATTTATTGTGGAATGTAACAATGTTGCAGCTGCTCACGTGCTGCAGAAGTGCAAAGGTGTAACACTTTGCTAGAACGCCATGTTTCGGCGCTGTGACTGCTGCTGGTCGGGCAGGTGAGTTGAACCAGCGTAACAGGCCAGAGCTCCCTGACCACTTACCTTACTCTTACTGCCTGTCGTGCTACAGGCTCAGCAGACTCTTCGAGTCACCATTGTCTGCTGACCACCCCCTGGGACAGCCATAACCCGGGAACACATATGTACACATGGCATCTCGACATGACCTTCAGAGAATCAGACTTCCTCCTATGAGGTGAGGTGAAAGTGCAACACCAGCATGACCCAAAGTTGCTTGGGTTTTCTGCCTACTGGATTGTTTATCCTCCCAAAAACGAAAAAAATAAAGAAAACGTTTCCGAGGAAGGTTGCAGGAGCACTATGGATTTCTGTTTTTGTTTCTTCGTTGAGCCATTGATATAACTGTAGGATTTAATTTTTTTCAATTTTTCTTTGATAGGACCAGACACAATTAGAAGTGAAACTTGGCAACAAGTAAGACCCGTTTGCAAAAATAGATTGAGGTGGAACAAAGAAACTCCAGCAATTCCTTTACATTTCTATTTCCATCAAACTGCTTTATTTTGTTTTCATACGCAGCGCTTTTATAGGTGAACCTGGTAACTGAACCAATGCTTTAATCTGCAAAGCATGTAGTTAATTAACAGTAACTTTAAACATGCTGCCCGAAACCATACCATGACAAGTCACTAATCCTAGCATACAGTAATGCGTGGAGGGAATAATTGAGTTGACTGAACTTGTGGTAGTGTGTCTGTAAGTGCATATCATCATATGTTCAACAAACAAGTTACTTACCTTAGGTAGTGCTCTTTCTGATGGGCACTGAACTGCAAATTCCTCACCTTTACTCCCAGGCGCTGGAATGAATCCGGAAAGCTTTCAGCAGTGCTCCAGTGAACCACCAAGTTGGCACTGTGTTTCTTTACACCACCCCAGAAATGATCGAATAGAGCCGCATATAAGCGTTGTTCCTGCTCGCTAAGGTCAGTATCTTGCTTAACGCTTTCCAAGCGCTTAGACGCAAAGCATTTATCAATTGTCAGTGTGCAGATCTCTCCTTGGGACTTTTTTTAGATGTTAAAAAGATACTACTTCACAAAAAGGGGCGATAGGAGGGTGGCAAGGAATCTGCAGTTAGAGTATCCACCAAAAAGAGCGTTACGCACGGTAACTTGTTCTTTTGATGGATACTTTTAACCACAGACACCTGGATAGAGCCCAAACCAATATCTCTCAAAGGTGTAGGATCTGTGAAGCAGACTCGTCCAAGGCCACACCGCAGCCCTCATTTTACTAGACCTCTCAGCAGCCTTCGACACAGTCTCCCACCGCACACTAGCCGCCAAACTACATGACGCTGGCATACAGGAACTGCCCTAGACTGGATGAGCTCCTTCCTCGCTGGCCGACCTCAAAGAATAAGACTCCCGCCCTTCCTCTCCAAACCCACAGAGATCAGATGGGGAGTACCGCAAGGATCCTCCCTCAGCCCCACGCTCTTCAACATCTACATGGCCCCCCTCGCAACCATCGTCAGAAAACACGGACTCAGTATAGTATCTGATGCCGATGACACCCAGCTCGTCCTCTTCCTCACCAAGGAACCCGACATCACCAGGCACAACTTTCAGGAAGGAATGAAGGATTCTGGATGAGCAGCAGCTGCCTGTAGCTCAACTCAGAGAAAACTGAAGTCCTCATCCTCAGATCCAACCCCTCAGCGTGGGACGACACCTGGTGGCTCCCGGCAATCCTGCCACACCCACGGCCCACACCTGTAATCTCGGCATCATATTCGACTCCTCCTTCACCATGAACCGACAGATCAACGCCGTATCCTCCACCTGCTTCAACACCCTATGCAAGACCTACAAATGGATCCTCCCCCGAATCCAGGAAGACGGTCACCCATGCACTCATCACCAGCAGGCTTAACTATGGAAACGCCCTCTACGCCGGAATCAACACATTTCTATTCCACAAACTCCAGATCGGCCAGAACGCTGCAGCCAGTTTCATCCTCAGCATCCCACGACAAGACCACATCACCCAGCACCTACGAGACCGCCACTGGATCCCCATCGAAAAAAAGTGACCTTCAAGAGGCTCACACACGCCTACAAAGCCCTCCACAACCCCGGACCCCAATACCTCAATGAAAATCTCTTTCTATGCCCCCAAGAGAAACCTCCGCTCTGCTGACGTAGCCTTGGCCAAAATCCCCCACATCCACAGAGCCAGAACGGGAGGCAGATCCTTCTCTTACATCGCGGCCGAGACCTGGAACAAACTCCCCCTCAGCATCAGATTAAGCCCCACACTGCAAGCTTTCAGAGGAGCCTTTTCAAATGACCAGAGCTGGCTGAAACCCTCCTGCCCCCAGCGCCTTGAGATACTCGCGGGTGAGCAGTGCGCTCTACAAATCCCTGATTGATTGATTGACTCAGACCAAAAAGTCTTGCAGGACCGAACAGGCAAAATGTCCTTGCCATCAGACCTGGCTGTCAAGGAAGTAGTACTTCAAGAACGTATGCACCAACTTCCAGGTCACAGTCTGGCATATGTCAAGGACAGAAACTGTGTGCCTTTGTCTGCTAGAATGGACTCGCAGTCCTTTCAGAAGCTGCTTTTTGGTCTGGGTGTAGCAGATCTTAATGCAGAGGACTATCCATCATGACAGAGTCCGCTTCTGCACAGCCTTCCCTTTCTTCGCCCGTAGAAACTCACAAAACGCTGATCATTCACCCAATTGGTACAAACAGTGTAAAAGCTTAAAGCTTTTGGGTTCTAATCGTGGATCCTTCTCTCCTCTATTGAGGGGTGGGGTGACCCAAAGAATGCAGGGAGAGTGATGGACTGCCCAAGATATAACTGAGCCTTGACTGTAGGCAAGAAGGCCACAAAAGTCCTCAGCACCAGTTTGGGCCGGAATAAAGATGGTGTGTGGTGATTGCACCGACAGTGCTGTAAGTCCACTCACACGACGAGCTGAAGTGGATGCAGTGAGGAAGAATATCTTTAAGGTCAGAAGACATAACAAGCAGTTCTGCATCAGCTCAAAGGGAGTACACATAAAAAAAGAGTTAAGACCAAGACAGGGTCCCACAAACGGTTTGGAAGGAAACATGTGTCAAACCTTTATTAACCTGCATCACAGCAGGGAATAAAATAAAGACGGTTGGTCTGGTAAATGTAAAAAAAAGCCGAAAGTGCCAACAAAAAACTTTAAAATCGAGCCCACAGCAAGGCCTTGCTGGGTCAAAGACAAAACAAACAACAGAACATCGGCCAGTTTAGCTGGCAAGAGGTCTGTCATGTGGACTCCGCAGCAGGTCTCATATGTGTCCCAGTGCCCGGCGTAAATAAAGTTCGTGGAAGGACGCCTGACGGCAAGGATGACATGCACCACTTCAAGTGACAGATCAAATGCAGTTGACTGAAATCTCTCAATCTCCACACATGGAGATTTAGATTGCGCAGGCCTGGGTGAAGGACCCTGACCTGCTGCTGTGACAGAAGATGCTCTGGATGTAGGAGCCTGATCGGAGGGCACAATCTATCAATCAAGAATTTATACGCGCGACAAATCACCCGTGAGGCTCTCATGGCGCTGGAGTTGCTAACTGCTTCAAGGTGATCTGTTTATTCGAACAGCTAGGTCTTGAGCCCTTTCCTGAATTGCTTTAGCAATGAGGCGGTCCTGAGGTGCAGGAGAAAGTTGTTCCAAGCTTTGGCTGCCAGATGTGAGAAGGAACAGCCTCTGCTGTTGCTTCGCAGACCCTGGGGGAGTCTGCAAGGAAGAGAGAGGCAGATCGTAAGCGTCTGGTGAGCTGATGAGCTGGTGAAAGGTCATGCATTTGATAATGTATGCTGGTCCTTCATTTGCAGGGCCTTGTATACATCGGTTAACATCTTGAACTGGCATCTCTTCTGGATCGGGAGCCAGTGTAGTTTCTTGAGGTGATGAAACATGCCATCTAAAGTGGGTGAGGGAAATTGTCATTTAAAAGGAATACTCCATTCCTGCTAGGTTACTTTATTCCTGACGAGCCAAATTTTAAGAGGCAAAAAGCCCCCTGGCACAGGACTCATCAACCTACCCTGCCCTGATTGTTGCTGTACCACATTGCAGTGGTGTTGTCATGGGCACTTGAACCAGCCACACCTTCATAGATGGCAGGTAGGTCTTCACCTATTGGCCTGCAATTATAGCAGATTAATATAGAACTAGGGTGCCGTCGGAGACCAGAGTCCTCTGATCGCTACTCTCCGAGCTGACCTGCCCAACCCAGCAACGACACGTCAATCACCACTGTCAAGTCTGAGTGGGGAAGGGAGATGGCCTGCCGCCAGTCAAACTGCGGTCAAGCAGCCACCTCTGCAGATCCGGTTTCCTCTGAAATCTGAATGGCATATGACAGGTTTCCATGTTTCCTTGGCGTTGGGCCCATTAGAACTTCAGATTTCATTGGGGAGAGGAGTTGGCCTAACGGCTAGGGCGGTCGTCCTCGAATCTGGGGAACTGGGTCCGAGTCTCGGCAACGACGCTGAACATCCTGTGATTCTGGGCAAATCACTTAATCTCCCCGTGCCTAACAAAAAATGAATGTGTCCTCATGTAACGCAACAGGTGCTATATAAAGCGCTCTGATACCCGATACCATTGGGTCAAGTTTGCGCTATATAAAACTCTGTAAAATAAAAAAAATAAAAAAAATATAGAGCCTCAATATACCACCTGGTGAAGTAGAAAACGGATGATGCAGGAGGCAAAAAGGCCAAGAAGCCTAAGAGTTGCTATCTCCAAGCCTCAGGACAGAATCTGAAATATCAGGATCAGAGCCCGAATGTCTGGGACTCGATGCAACGAAGAGAAAGCTCTAAACAACACCATATCTAGGACAGCTCCAATGAAAGGAAGTCTGTGTGATGGAATCAGATGTGACCAATTTGTTGATCGTGAACACCAACAATGTTAAAAGGTTCGCCATTGTCTGGAGGTGCCCTACGACTGCTGGGAGGCAGCCTTCAACAGCCAGTGGCTGAATCAGTCCACATTACTCCTTGGTCTTCTGGTACTTGTAAGTCTACTTTTACAATGGCATAAACAGGACTAAAGATACCCGAATGCATGAAGAAGACATGGACATGAAAACCTCAGCGCTCAGCAACACACCCTTTTTAGGTCGAGCGTGAGCCAGTGCGTATGCGCTGCTCTGCAAGACTTCTTGTATACGCTCACCTAACGAGTAGCAAATAGAAGCCCCGCCCACTCTCCGCCCATGTTTGCCATTGGCTTGTGTCATTGTCTGTCCTAAATGCTGGCTTGTGATTCGTCAATCCACTTGTTAGTCCCTCCTTAGTACCGCCTCCTCCTCATTTGTCACCTCCCATGGCGACTGGCCCCTTTACTTCGTTTGTTACATGGTACGTGATAGCTTAGACTGTGAGCACTATTTTCTTTAAGGAGGTTCTCCTCCTCAGGCACGACATGCTTTGGTGCCTTCTTTAACCCCCTCTCCTGTTGTCTGTGCATTCTTCCCCCTGCCGCCCTCCCTCCCGTTGTCAGTGCCTTCTTAATACAACCTTCCTGTTGTACGTTCCTTCTCCCCCCACCCTCCCTCTTGTAGTCCGTGCCTTCTCCCCCCGCCAATGCCCGCCCTCCATCCATTCTGTTGTCTGTGTTTTCTCCCCTCTGCCTGCCCTCCCTCCCGTTGTCCGTGTCTTCTCCCCCCGGCTCGCCCTCCCTCCCATTGTCCGTGATGCCAACTATTTACAATGCAATAGATCGAGCGTAAATGAGATCTATTGCATTGTAAATGTTTGTTAGAATCGCTTCTTCGCGCTTCTATTAATGTTGGCATGTATGCATGGAGCGTGCCACACCTCTCACATGCATTGTCTAAACTCCACTTCTCATTCTTACTGCATGAGTCTCACCATTTCATCATCCACTTGAACCACTTAAAACGCAGCTCTCCACCTGTAAACGACACACGTGCATATCACAATTAAAATGCTTGAGCAGCCCGCATGGATGATTTCACATATTTTCCATTGTTTTTAGTAACCCGCAGCCCACAGCTGTTCCGCATTTGTTTGTGTGCACGTGCATTACTCTGGCTAGTCAAACTTTCAAAGTCCTCGTGCAGCAGCCCATCACCAGAAGTGCCCCCTGCTTGTCCACAACTTCATACATAGACCCTCGCAGCCGTATGTTCACTGTACTCCGGCAAGGCTTCATCAAACTCTTATAGAAGGGCAAACATGGGGGTGCCCCTCCCCCACGTGACCTCCTCTCTCCTGCCATTGTTCTTGGGTATGTAAGCATTGTCATTCTTTCATGCCTCTACACATACCACCTTGGGCAATGCATTCGCACATGGATCTTTCATATATGTACAAGATTTGTTTTATTTTCCTCCACTTTACTGTGCGGAAATTTGCTTGTTGGTCTGCGCAACAGACACCCGGAGGAGACCCTCACCACAGTGACTTACATTTTGGCTGTGCGCCGCCAACGCTTTAAGGGTTTCAGCTTTGGCGCCGGTCACTTAATCTCCCCACCCCGTTCAAAGATAAAATATAAAATTATTCAGACGATGTTTTACAGCTTCTATGTTTTCTGTAAATGGTTGTTACTACATAGCTGCTACAAGTAACTTACAATGTCCCAACCCTACCAGCCTTCTAAAAAAAACATTGTTTGCCGCCTCCCGGACCCTCTCCCAAAATTATTTGCTTTCCAAAAAATATTTATTTGCTTTTAACTTTACATGTGCTTAACTATTTAATAAGTAACTGACTCTGATCAAACTGTACCAGCCCTTTAAAATAACAACACGTTTGCTACTGTGTTTACCGTAGCGGTTAATGTGCTATTAACTTTTATCACGCATTTAATTAATTTTCCATAAACCATAAAGTATAGCTTCTATATATATTTTTTTAAAGGGGATTTAAATAACTTTGCTAATATGCATTACACAAATATTTTAACATATTTCTCTAGTATGCATTCATCCTAAAAAATACTCTTTACCACCATACACCTCCTATTTTGCGGTTGTTTCATAAACAAGCATTTGCAATGCAATAGGTCTTGCATTTTTGAAACTTTGACTTAATGGTATTGTAAATGACAATGCATTTTATTATTGCAAGTTTTTAAAAAACAAAGAAATGGCAGTGCCTTTTACAATGCCATTAGCTCAAAATCTCGCAATTTCGAGATCTAGGGGCATAGGTATGAAAGGAAAAATCAGTCGCAAACGCTGCGAATCGCTAAAAACAGCGTTTGCGACTGATTATTCGCTATTCCAGATGTATGACACACTTCCACATAGAAAATTAAGAAATCGGGCTGCGACACAGCAAAACTGCGAAATATCGTCCGAATACCTAAGTTGCGATTTCTTAGCCTAGCGAAAATCGCAAAATAAGAAATCGCAAATGAAGAAATCGCAAGCGAATGTATGAAAAAGTCGCAAATTGCGAATTACCAGAATTCGCAATTTAAGAAATCGCTATTAACACCAATTGCTTGCAGGTGGTAAACTGGTGCAAGGTACATAAACCACCCCACAATGCAACAGACCCACCCACAATGGCAGCAATGTACGTGATAGCCAGGAGGCTGCGTATTCGGGCCCTTGCTCACAGGAAAATGAGACAGGAACGTATATTCAGGCTGCGCATCACCCTGTTCCAGCACACTGAAGAGGACATCTATGACAAGTACAGACTGCACCCACAGACCATAATGGACCTGATTGAGGAGCTGAAACCCTACTTGGAGCACCCTACACGTAGGACACAAACAATCCCCACACATGTGCAGGTCCTGTGCTCCCTGCACCTCCTGGCGTCAGGGAGTTTTCAACGGGTCATAGCGGAGGTTGGTGGGGTGTCACAGAGTGCACTTTCGCGCTTCTTCCATGCCTTCCTAGATGCAATGCTACAGAGGCTCTCACATCACATTTACTTCCCTAACAGGCATTACAGCAAACAATACTGGACTTCTACCAGATTGCACGTTTCCCCCACGTCATTGGCTGCATTGACGGGACCCATGTGGCCATCACACCCCCAGCAGCAACTGAATAAGTCTACAGGAATCGGAAATGCTACCATTCCCTCAACATACAGATTGTGTGCAACGCTAAGTATCTCATCACAGACATCGTACCCAAATACCCCGGCAGTACACATGACTCTTTCATCTTCCGACACAGTGGAATACACAGACGTCTGAGTGCTGGAGAGTTTGGGGAGGGGTACCTGCTTGGTAAATACATTGCACACATCAATACATCCACTACATCACTTGAGGGGGGGGGGGGACATTGACTTACCTATTGTGTTTTTTTTTCCATGCAGGTGACAGTGCCTATGCAGTGCGCGACTTCATCCTGACCCCATACCTGGATCCTGCAAATGCAAGTGAGAGGAGCTACAACAGGGCACACAGATCTACACGCTGCGTCATTGAGCGAACCTTTGGAATCCTGAAGAGCCGCTTCAGGTGCCTGCATAAAAGTGGAGGCGCACTGCAATACAGCCCTGAGACCTGCTGTAAAATCGTGGCAAGCTGTGCAATGCTACATAACATGGCAATGAGGAAAGGCACCACAATTGATGTGACCGATACAGACACATCGGATGACGAGCGCACTGCTCCCCCTGCCAGACCAGCAGCAGGAGTTGGGGCAGCTGCTGGACGCCAGAGACGGACTGAGATCACACAAAACTACTTCTAGGTGAGTAGTGATGAAATGAGACAACAAAACTTGATGATGTGTCAAGTGTTTAATCACACTTCACATGCAAGAAATAGTAGCTGTCCCCAGCACATGTTGTGCACAGAGTGCAGATAAGGCACAAGTAATTGTGCAAACAGCATTTTCGGGTTAATGCACCCGTGTTGCAGTCAGTGTCCCCGCAGATGATCACCACCTTCGGTGCCGTCCAGGCTGAGTGCCCCCCATGTTGTCCCCTTGGCCTGCACCCTGTCTGGCACTGCGGCGTCTTTCCCCTGGCAAGGTGGGAGTGATGCTGCTGCGACTTGATGTGTCCTCACTCTCAGCAGAGGCCATTAGTGCGCTGCCATCAGCATTGGCTGTCTGCAGCTGCTCCACAGCAGTGGTTACCTGCGCAAGCCCTCGGGCAATGTCCTGGCAGCAATGTGCCATGTCCACCTGCATGGTTACGCTTCTGCGTGTGAGGGCGCTGGTGGTGGTGCAGAGGCGGTTCACTGCCTTAGTATAATTGTGTAGGCGTGCATTGGCACGTCGTCCAGCCCTGTCATTGGCAGCCTGAGTGTCCCTCAAAGTGGCACAGAGCTCATGGATTGCCGCTGCCATGTTCCTCTGGTCCTTATGTATGCGGCATAGCTGGCGATTAATTGACCGCAGTGCCTTACTTTGCAGGCGCTGTTCCTGCAGCATGCTCTCTTCCAGGACGGAGAACACGGCCCCTTCTGCTTCTGTCGCAGTGCTGCTCCTGGGCCTTGATCTGGATGTCTCCTGTGCCCTTCGCCTTGGTGTTTGTGCGTCACGACAGGGCATTTGTGTCACACCCTGACTCCCCTCTCTCCTGTTGGTGTCATCCCCTGTTGCTGGGAATTCGTCCTCAAATGGGGGCAGTGGGGGCACATGTGCGCGCTTCCTGCGCTGAATTGGCTGCTGCTCTGTGTCATCGCTGGTGTCCGCAGGGTCTGCAGGCTCCTCTCCCTCTGCGCTGTCTTCTTGTGGCATGCCATGTGCTGTGGATGTAAAGGGGACTACATGAGTTTGTGTTACTGTCTGCATGTGGCAATCAATAAAGTTACTTTTTGTTTAAGGCTAACCTCTGACACAGTTTCATTCACTTATCCCCAAAACACACATGTTGCATTTAAGTTTGATAGTGTCATGGACACACAGTCAGACAGTACTACGAGTCCCATGATGCATTGCTGGGCGTGCTGTAAGACCTGGCCTGGATTGACATTTTGGGAGTTTACTATGCGCAATTGGGGAAGTGTGCAAGGGATGGGGAGGAGTGCAGATTGATTTTGCATGCATCTTACCTTGGCTGCTGGATGCAGGGTTGGAGCTGTCTATGTCAGCCACACCACCAACGCTCTCAGGCAGGAGAGTAGACTCCACGAGCTCCTCATGGGGGGTTGGCTGCTCTGCAGTGGATGGTCCTCCTCCAGTCTGATTGGCATCCTTCAGTCTGGCTGCCACCCTTTCTTTGGACCTCTGGCGCATGTCGTACCACCGCTTGCGCAGCTCCTCGATGGTACGTGTGGTGACTCCACAAGCATTCACCTTGCTCTGTATGTCTAGCCAGATTTTCCTCTTCCTGGACTCTGGGACACACAGTGCCTCTCTTTCCGAAGAGGAGCTCATGGCTGCAGACCATCTCCTCAATGAGGACCTCCTGCTCCTTTTCAGAAAACTTATGTTTTCGCTTTCTTTTCTCTGCTTCCTTGCCCTGCTGTTTTTGGGTGGGATCCATTGCTGGTTGCACTCTCCAGGGATGCCTCCTCACACTCCACAAGCAGCCTCTGGGTGTGGCTCAGGTGAGCAGGTGCAGGAAATCACTCCAGTTCCTGTTTGTGATGTCATCAGGCTGCACCTGGCTTGCAGATTCCCGTTTTTGCGATTTCTTAATTTGCGAATTTCGCTATTAAGAAATCGCAAAACGGGAGTCTGCGAATCATTAGCGATTTTTAAGGAATCGCAAATGATTTGCGATTTATTTTTTACATCCCGTTTAGCGAATCTGAATTTGCGAATCGCAAAATATCGCAAATTGAGATTCGCTAACAAGGAGTTTGATACATATGCCCCCTATTGCATTGCAAATGCTTGTTCAACCTTGCAGTTCATGAAACAAGTTTCTCTCTGCATCTAACCTATGTTACCATCCCATCAACAAAGAGTGAACCATGCCAGGATACCAGAGCACTTTACAGAGCCGAGGACAAACTTTAACAACAGAAAAAGAAAGGAGGAGACACACAAATATCATACTGAATAATACAGACTGGTAGGTAAAACACAGCTACAAATAATGCATGCCAGCTTCGTAAATGTAATACCAGACTGCCAAGTCTGCTCGGTTAGACTAAGAGTCACATCAATTCAGAATCTAGCAGGTGACCGATAAGTAGTGATCGGCACGTGGTTAGAATCACAAGCAGGACAAGTTTAGCCCATTACTGCAGTGTTGGGCAGACATATCATTAATGTCTCACAAATTATGCAACTGAGAACCTAGCAGGTGTTTGTTATGTTAAAACTTATTAAACAGAGAAAACACTAACATTTTAGATTTTGAAGAATTTCTCCTAAGTACATCATTTTATGTGGTAAATAGAGAGTAGAAAATGATATACGACTGTGGGAACCGCAAGGATCCTTACTTCAAATTTAACACAAAAACCAACGTCCCTTGTCTTTTGTGCAAATTGCTCTCCACCATCAACATCTGATTCACTAAGTTTTAGTGATGCACTTGTTGTGGCTTGATCTTGGAAAATCAGAATTAACTGAAACCTAGAGACTGAAACATTTTTGTGAATCTGTGTGATTAAGGCTTGCATTTCACACAAACTCATACCCTACTCATGATAACAAAGAAACAATAATCCGAGAACCAAGGCATGAGGCAAACCAGCAATATACTAGTTTTTTTAGTCATCCAGCTCACAGCTTTCCTACAAACTAGAATTGGCTGACTGATGCCAGCTTGGAGAAAGCAGCCTCAGGGCAATATTTGCATCAGGATAATCAAAGATTTGTCTAATAATAATTAGACCTCTCGGTATCATCCCTTCAGACATGGATACTTTTTCTACATTACCCCGTTGATCTAGGATGTGTCGTCCTGGGAAAATTACGCAATATCCATCTGAGTGAGTTCCTTTAATTCAGAACACTGAAAAGTGGGGTAACCAGCTGAATATTGGCATTTGGTGAGAAAAGGGTAAACTGTCCCGCTCCCAATAAGGAGCAGGAGAATGGACTTCTAAATGAGACAAACCTAAAAGAAAAAAAAAAAAAAGACATTCTACATTCCACTCATATCCCTTAAAAACATCTAGCTGGGAAGGTTGAGCTCTTTACCTGGTCTGTGACTACTTCAAACACCTGCTATTGCAGTTCCTCGCTATCTTCCCAGAGTGAGGGCTTACTGTTCAAGAGACCCTTCTTTGTAAATTAAACACCAACATTCAGTCTCTCGCTCTTTCACCACTGCTGAGAACAACTACTTTTTTTCTAAATTTTTCACTGACAGGCTCAGCAGTCAAGTCCTTCTTTACTCTTGCCAAGTAGCATTTTCTATTTTTTGTGGTGCCCAGTGCATCAGACTGTTGAAAATGCCTGGGGTGGAAGGATAACAGGGATGGGCGAGGGACCCAATGAAGGCACCCGCTGCCCCAGTTCGTAGGTCATGGAAGTGAAAGCAACAGTGGACAGGTGCTAGAGACCAGTGCTGGAATCAGGATGTGGGGGCAGTGGACAGTCAGAGCTTCGTGAAGTCCGCAGGGAGCAGAATCCCTAGCTTTTCAATTAACCAACCTACCATAGGCAGGGCTAGGCACCCACCTGCTCAGCGTAAGGTTACCCACGCGGGTGATAGTGCACTTGATAAATCCACGTAACGTAACATTTTATGCTCTGCTGGGCTGGTTTTTACTGTTGATTTCCCCGATATTAAAACAAACATTGCCTGCAGCAAGCCTAAATCCATGCCGTCTCCCACACCTGGCAAAACACTTATACAACGTGTCTTTACAAGTTTAAAACGTCCCCAATTTACAAACATGGGCCACTTTTAGCTATCTGATTTACTAACGGGAGGACACTATTTTGATGGCCGGGCCTATTTTCTGTCACAGTCTGACCATGTCAGTGGGCATGGCTTACTCTAGATGCCGGCATTACTTCAGTGAGCATATCACAGAACACGCACTGGTAGCGGCCTGTTCTAGCATGCAGGGGCAGACCGTGGCTGACAGAGCAGTGCTCCGACCTCAATCGGGGCAAGGAGGGTCAATCCATTCCCCTCGTGATGTGACGCCACCAGCGCTACATAAAGAGCATACTGTGAATGCCTGGCTTGTGCAGGCCTGAAAGGGCAGGCAACCGGAGCCCAGCATACGAAGGAAGTTTTTTCAGGTCGCTACAAACCGCCTGAGATATCAAAAGAAAGTGCTGCTAATGTTAGATAAGAGGTTGAGGGGCCTATTGGCACATATGGCCTACTGGAAACCGGACGAGTGGTATACACAAGAATAGATTTCCAATGCAACCTACAATGTGCAAATTATAACACCAGTGGCCATATTGCAGAAGTGCCCAGAGGGCGCAGCGGGCATTTGCACCCACTTTGTGTGTCCTCGGTATGATGTGTCATTTGGTGGGGCATACTATTATTGCCGTATCCCTGGGGGGTGTTTGTGGTACCTCCCCCTCTAGGCTGTTGTATGCAGTCATGACCATGACGAATGGGGCGGGACGGTTCGTAAATAAAGAGGCTGGGTGATTTCACGAGCAGGTGAACAGAGTATCCTACGTGTCCCCTGTATTATTCACTTACATCTAACCAGCGGAGCTGTGGACACAACACTCGGGGCACTTTGGCATTACAGTAAGGGCCGCAAACGCTTGTGCAACCCCGTCTGTAATACAGATAGCAGTGGCGCTATTATTAGAGGGTGTTTCTTCATTTGCATGTGGGAAGGCCCACACCGTATTACTGACATGCCTTTAGGCGGTGTACTGAAAAGCAGCCCTCTGGAGGGATGATGGGGGTTCCATGGACCCACAGGCATGCCCCTGAAGGCGGGTGCAGTCACTCACTGCACCTGCCTGCCTGCAAGGGGATTTCTAATCCCTCTTAAAAGTGTATCAGGGTTGCCGCCTGCACAGAAAACCACAGAGCAGATTTTAAACAGCTGCTCCGCATTTCTCTTGAATGCGTTGCCCTGGGGGCAGATCATGATTCCAGCTGTCCTGAGGGTGTCGCACTCAACATGATAGGGCACACTTTCCCCTGTTTGCAGCCGGCGCACCTGCTTAAAGGTAAGCTGTGGCACACACAGGAAAAGTGCACCCTATCTGTAATAAGACCCCAGAATGGCAAGGTATTCTCCTCTGAAAGCAGTCAACAGGTGCCTTGAAGCTAAGAAAGCACTAGCAATGTTTAGAATGGTTGTCTTGTTTTTGACCTGCGTGCAAAAACGTGCCCCTGGTTAGTGTTCCAAGGAGTTTTAAATGGGTTGCGCTCCTTCGTTTTTGGCTGTGCCCTGAACTTGATGTAATGCGTTGGCCGTAAGTAATGGAGAAGGAAAAAGAATCTCAGTGGGACTGGAATCGATGTGTTAGGGCGGTGGACTCATCTGCTGGTGCATTGTGCCACGGCTGATGCTGGAAATGTTCTTCCCTCTTACCAGTGACCTTATGCCTTTCATAAGCCTCTGTTTTCCTCCGGACATTGACAGCTCACACACTGTCTCTGGGTAAATAGTCCATGCCTGGGCTCGGACTACAAGCACTTGACAAAGCAGCTGATGGGCATCTCTGGCGTGGACATCACACTCAGAGGTCAGTTTCTAACTCTGACACAAAGGGAGCTTTACATGCCGTTCGGCCTTGCTGCTGAAAATTGACAAGTCTACCAGTGTTCTAAAAGCAGAGTTGGGCAGGCGGAAGTACTTGAGTGGGGAGAGGAAAAAGCACACTTTCTCCGGTGGCTGAAGAACATAACACATTAAGGGTGGCAGCCGGTGAAATATGAAATGGGTGGGCATAAATACCACCGCACACTACATCAAGTTCCTTCATGGAATTTCAGGGGGTGGAGGTGGACGGGGTAGGGGGTTCCAAGAAAAAACAATGATGTGCTCAAAATGTGCCATTTAGAGCACAATTGTCAAATAAGTTACCTAAAGGCCATAGGTTTGCAATTGCCACTATGGGACACATTAGTGTTTTTGCTCCACAAGTGCTAACTGCAATGCAATGCAAGACCAAGCAGATATGCAGTGGTGTGCAAAAGCGTCCAACTCTATGGATTCAGAAACCCTTTGTTAACAAGCAATTGCTGCACGTGAAGGAGAGGTGAGCAAACACCATGGCGGTAACATGCAAGAAACCTTGTACGCTCTCACTTCATTCTTGAAACCGAGCCATAAGGCTGCAACCAAAGAACAGCGTAAGACCTGAAGTGCATCTTAGGAGCCAAGCCTAATAAAATAAGTACGTTTCTACATATCACCAAGGCCCACACCTAATCAAGCTAAAAAACGTTAGTATAATAAATAAATCCACTTAATGACTAAAATGTGGATGCCTGTGAAGAAAGGGGTTTATTATATCATGCGGTTGAGACACCTCACTGTGTAATAAACTTGCTACCTGTACTGGATCCAGCCATATTTGTTTGAAGAACCTTAGTCCAACCCTGGGTAGATATGGCTTTGAGCATTTAGGCTTTATCAAAGGAACAACTGTAAACCTTTAAGTATGAAAACAGGACACAATAAAAATCTAACACCAATTAATGCATTTGTATTTTCATCTTCAGACACCTGAACAACTAAAATCCACGAGAGGGTTTCAGAGATATACGTTTTTAAAGGAACAATAAATCACGGCAAATGTATTCAACGGAATAAATCACTGTAATGGACTGCGAGTGTGATCAAACTTTGGAAAACGTTTATAAAGTTGTAAAGTACTCCTCTGGCCAGCTTTGGGCAACCGAGTCTGTCAGGGAGTGAGTCACAGAGGCCAAAGAGGCATGGTTAGACAGTTACCTCGCAGTCAAATTAGTCTCCAGTTCAGTTTCATGCTCTATGCACACACTGCCATAGACTATAACGCAGAAGCCTGAAAGATGCTGATCCGTAGACGGGGCTCTTCCTGGGGCTACTCTTCCGTCCATGGTCACTGTGGGAGACTTTGACCACAGGGGTCAATGTCCCTCAGAGTCCAGTTGAATTTCAGCCAAAAATGAATTGCCACTAGCCTACCGATCTCCTGCTACAGCATAACCAGCGGTTCCGTTTAACTGTTTATATCATTTGTCTTGGGCGACCAAACTGCACTTCAACGACTCGACCGGGTACAGCAGACTCGGATGCAACTTTTAAATGTCGGGACTCGATTTCCCAGGCTGCATGTTGGCGGTGAGCTGCGGTCAGGTGTTCTTGGCTACTAACTCACCATGGCAGGCTTCTTCTGCTTTTGTGGCCCAAGAAGTCAGCCAATGACTCTTGAAGTCAGCTCTTCTGTGTGAGGCTCGGAGACGACTATTTCTCGAACAGGGCACTGGAGGCATAGTCCTCTCTTTGCTAGCCCATGGAGCAGCAGGTGCAGTCCAGTCTTGTTGCAGCCTCTCTTTGCTGTGTCAATGGAACAGCAGAGCAGTCCTTCCATCCAATTTTCACTACAGATTTGATCTGAGGTCTGAGTGCTGGGGTGCCACTTTTTTGCCTCATTTTTGCCCTTGGGACATGTGGCAATTACCTAGTGAAGACTTCCTGTGAAATGTGGCACTTAGGTGGCCCATAGTGCATCAATTCTGCCCACTTCTAAGATGTCAGAGCCCTTCTCTTGGTGTGCGGAGTTCCACAGCCCACTCCAAAGGCCTGGCCACCTGGGGCTACAGGCCATGGAAAACCCAGCTTAGTCATGGCTTTCCACTCTCCGTCCTTGATGCCAACCTGTCTGCTAGAAGAAAAGAGCAGCCCCTCTCCCGTCTGTCCACCAGTTGCCCTTCAAATGTGGCTTCCGCATTAAATCTGACCATTTGGGCTCACACCGCTTGGCTTTCCTGCCAGGGAGAAGGGACACCTCTTCCAACGGCAGGCTCTTTGAGTTACCTCCTGAAAATCATTTAAACCTCCCCCCAGGAGGGCAGAATGAGGTCTCATGGCCAGTAACTGTTAACAGTCACTGGAAAACTTTGGGTAACTGAGTGGCTACTTACTAAAGTTATCCTTTGTGCAAACATTACATTAAATTCAACTTGACCATCAAGTCGAGTTTAATGCAATGATTCTTTGGATACCTCGAAGTATCAAATTTAGTAGAGCTATTCATAAATTAGCACTGCAGATTTGTCAGCGTGTAACTCTGTACTCGCCAATGGTGCGGCTGGTCTTTCACAGTAAAGGCAACAATGCAGGATTTTTACAACGTACCCTGCCGTTAGGGCTCTTTTGGCCTGCCTTGGGGTGACAAATATTAAAAAGGAAAGTTTTGGGCTTTGCCATTACTTTAAATAGCAAAGTCGAAAACTCCTCTGCCAGCCAGCAAAGGCAGGTTTCCAGACACGCTTTACCTTATCACACTCGCGGTGGCACCAAAAGTGCTGCAGTCCTTGAATGATAATTTAGTTTACAGGCTCTAGGTACCCCTGGCACTATATAATAAGGACTTATAAGTAAGTTAGCCTATGCCAATTAGGTATACGCCAATTAAACATATACCTTTAAGGGTCAGAGCACATGCACTAAGGCCTGGTCAGCAGGGCTCAGTACATCACAGAGTTATTACACCAGTACTGACTAGTCAACAAGTGGAGCTAGGGGCTAAAAGTAGGGGTGACCCTGCAAAAAGCCATTTCCTTATAATACCTAAGAAATTAACAAACTACAGTGAAATAACAGCATATCTTACTCACCTAGGTCATCACTTTAAGTGTATCTACAACCATAGCCAGCGGCGCATCACCTACACTTTGATTTGTTGCTTGTGTTTTTATGATCATACAAGATACTTTAACCATAAACCTTTCTAGCAACGGAAGATTATCAGATTACCTGCGTGCAAAGGTAACCCTAGCTCCTGGGCAGCTCGTTCATTATGTCAGAAGCTAAATGTGGTATGTTTACACCAGGGATTCAGTTGCTGTGCAGAGCCGACCAGACATCTCACAGCATGTGCAGAACATATACCACAGGGAGCGGATCAGAAGGAGCCCAACGGGGCGGGGAGAACATCCTCCGCGACCACAGGCGAGCTGACTTCCTGTAAAGCACACTTGCAAGAAGCAGCAGCGGCTTCTCTTTCAGACTCCCCATACTCATAGACGTATCTGTGACCTACAGCGGGCAATGGCGAGCTCTCGTCGGGGGCGGTGAATACCCCAGCAGGGACGGCCTTTTGGATCCCTGCACTGTACTTGTTTGAACACATTTTGAAAGGGTCAATGCCACCACAAGATGCACTCAGCACATTCTTGCCAGACTGTCAAGCAGTTTACGGGAAATGAGCATGGTTCTTACACAGATCCAATTTCCAGAGGCAGAGAAATAAAACACTTTCATCCAAAAAGAAGACAAAAACATTTTATTTTTGCAAATCCCAGTGGCAGCTCCTCCACTAAGGAGGAGGAGGGGCATCGCCCCACTGCTATGCAGCAGGGAAGTAGAGGAAACATACAATAACTCGCATTATTATAATATTATGTTTCCCTCTGCCGCAACTTTGCGTTTTGGGGGGATGGGGGGGGGGCTGCTCCGACGACAGAGGAGCAGTGGAGGAGTAGTTTGCCCACTCCTAAGTGCACATGACTGTTTGACCGGCCCACAGTCAAGCACACTTAGAATCTTCTCCAAACAGGCTGCATTACAGTCTGCGTGGAGAACATGCCTAGGCAGAGCGCCGATCCATGCCGCCCGGACTAATCACAAAGCTGCTTTGCAGCATTGTGATTGGCTTTCAGGAGACTAGGAGCCAGGTGCTCCCTGCTGCGGGACCGGAGTCAGGAAGAAGAGAACGCAGGTGTTTTATGCCCGTATCTCCCCCCCCCCCCCCAATTGCTGTCTACTCCATGCATATGTTGAACATAAATTAATTATCAAAAATATTATTTTGCAATTAAATAAGATATCCTTGTTCTAGCAGTAGGGTTGCTACTTCCTGACTTGGCATATGTGCTTGCACAAGGCCTAAACCTCTCCATATTCACCATGAGATGCCATATAAATGGTTACCTTTCTGCTTGGATGCAAGTAATACAGAAATGGTGCTGGTAGGTTTTAGTTTTATAGCAGCACGTCCACCTAAGGTCCACAGGGTGACAACTGTCATGGACCCACCTCTCTATCTTTTCATAGTTGTTACGTATGGTAGTGCAAGTCCTTTTCCCACAGAGGAGTAAGATGGCCTCTTGGTAGTCAAGGTGGATGCATGTTTAATAGCCACAGTTTTGCTCAACATTAGTAATCGAGTCTGCACAACTCACTCTTGCGTTCAGATGCTGAGTATTAATAGCAGTTTGTTTGTAATCATGTCGCATTGTTAGCAGCTCATTCTGCACAGCATTTCCACATCGAGGGTTGCTTTGGTGAGCACAGTTGAGGCCGGCAGCTAGGTACATCATATAACTTGTCGACAATCTTCGTCTATCTTGAGGCCTGGTCCTCTTGGTCATGGTCCAGAATTCCACCAACCCTCACTTCTTGGCCTTCTCGGGCGAAGTTCCACACAGTAAGCACCTATATGGGTTCAGAGCTCTCTAAATGAGGGAATGCTTGGAGTACTCAGGACTGTGCAATGGAAAGTAAGGGTAACTTAAGCACGCTTAATTCTCTGGGTAGACTTGGCCGAGCAACCCAAGGATTAAATCAAGAGAAGCTGGGTGAGATGTTTGACACAAGCATCAAATACAAATAGCAATGGAAGGGACCGGTTTACACAATATTTGTAATAACTTGTACACAAACGATGTAACCGATCCAGCAATAAACATGTGGAGACAAAGCTCCCCTGGTTGTAATGGTTATGAATTGGACCCAGGACCCGTCACTGCAGCCAAAGGGATCTCTAATTAATTCATAAACGCTTTAAGGTTCAGTCCAGAACATGTAGACTAAGATATAACGCAACATCATTTGTGACCAAGAAATACAACGGTATTGGTTCTAGTACCGGCCTCCTGTGCATCTCCCCTTCGTGTGGTCTGGAGGCGCCATGTTTACAGTCGCCCTTTAGTTTGCAGTCCTGTGTGCAGCGTTGAGGCCACGGGTTCCAGGGTCTGCAGGGCAGACGTGGACATTCTTCCTACCAACACTGGTACATGGAGTGCCCTTGAAGGGATAGTCAAACTGCTAACATTTTTTTTATCGTTTTGGAGAGGATTTATTCGTCCACACACAAACCGCCAAATCCAGGCCGATGCTCAACAGTTTGCTTATTGTTTGGCGCGCGGGAACGCGCCAAGTGAGGTTTCACTGGCAAGTCAGATTAGGGCAGGCGTGTTTCTGTTTTCCGGCCTATTCTTCTCGAAGGAGGCATTATATTTGATATGATTTATTTCACAAACCCAGGAAGGCACACGCTTCTAAGTCACCGTTTCCTGGCGCTCCGTGGCAGGTAACAGAGTCGAGGCAGTAACACCTCCCCGTGATCTTGGTCTGCAGTGCAGCAGACACTGATGAATTCACAGGCAGCATCTGGCTTCTGTAAAGCCTCAGAGGCTGCTGACACAACAACCCTTGAGCATGCTTAGCAGACGATGCAGCACTTGACACAAAAAGGACCACAAATGGCAATCGGCGATTGTTCCCAACAAAACCAGCAAAATAATCAAACAATTGTAGCATACACAAGAAGGAGGGAGGAGGCTGGGATCCTCAGGCTCAGTGTCACAACGGAAAGCAACTAATGATACCCTGACCTTGACAATGGTGCACAAAAGTATAGCTTGCTCTTTAAGAGATTAATAGAGCAGAGCATGTGTGATACAAACAATATACCGGGAGCAACACGCCCTTTGAGCTTTCCTTTGATTTTATGAAAATAGTATTTAGATTGTTCCAATAACTGTTCACTTTCGAATGGACTCGGAGCCCTATTAAATGCCGTGGAAGAGGAAGAGAGAGAGAGGGGAAGAGAGAGAGAGAGAGAGAGAGAGGAAGAGAGAGAGAGAGAGAGAGAGAGAGAGAGAGAGAGAGAGAGAGAGAGAGAGAGAGAGAGAGAGAGAAAGAGAGAGAGAGAAAGAGAGAGAAAGAGAAAGAAAGAGAGAGAGAGAGGAAGAGAGAGAGAGAGAGAGAGAGAGAGAGAGAGAGAGGACAGGAACTCCAGCAGGAGTTATATAAAACTTTATCTAAGTGACAATATCACCATGAGAGGCGGGCCCATGACCGCCCCTCGGAGTAGGCAGAGGTACAACTTCTATACACAAAAGATACAATGTTCTGCTTTGGTCAGCTGTGGCCAAGAAAGCCGCCCCCTCCTTGGCAACTGGAAGTCACCCAAGGTACTGGGACAGCACTTTACCTCACTCAAGGGAGCGGACATGCGATCAGGCAATTTGGCAGTGTAAAGCTTCAGAGCAGTGTTAAAGACAGCACGCTTGTGGGCTCAGCCACCCATGCAAACGTACATAAGCAGGCTTACACCCGCATGTGGACAAGATTAACTCTTTTTGTAAATAGCAAACTCCTACATAGTTACATAAGGAAAACTAGAGCGTCTGTAGATTCCTATCCAGTAGCTCCTAGCTTCCTGACCGCGACTAGCTGCAGGAATTAAGCTACTGTGCGGCCCAAACTTTGATAATACATGTTTTTACCGCAGAGAAATCCCGTTTCCCCATACAGGGGTGAAACATTTAGCTCCCCCTTGCAACATACACATTGCTGGATCTCCGCGAGCATCCAAGTCTATAGCGCAAGTGTGTTCTCCTACGACACTCAATCGACGTAGAGTTAGTAATACAAACACATACTTTCCTGACTGATCTAATGTGAGATTGACATTGACATGGAAATAGATGAACTAGGCTGGAGGAAATCCTCAGCCCAAAGATGGACCACACAGGGTTTAGGTAAACAAGAGCTTCCTTCTGAAATGTTGGTCACTGAACATATGAACCCTTTCAAACTTCAACTAAAGATGTTAATTGCACCCTAGGTCAACAATTTTACTGATGGATTTGTTTTCATTGGGACTTTTTGTTATATAGTGGACCTATAACTGAGGGCCTGTGGGCCATTGTAAGTAGGGAAAGGATTACGTGTCATTGTGCGTGGGCTATAAAGACATGCAAAGCCTGACGTTCACAAAGCTAGGAAGTAAAAAGGAGAGTAGCAGAAGAAACATACATATTTTACAAACAAGTCGGGAAGCATCAGAGATGGTCAGGGATGGGCGCTTGAAGATTAAGAGTGTGTGGGCCAGCTTCAGCTATAGGGTAGACGGTGTCATACACTGGGGGGACAGAGACAGTGGGCCTTTTTTAATTTTCTCTATCTTTGCCATGGAATCTCCAGTTTGCTAGGTTGGATGGTCTTGTATGTGATGAAGCATGCCTGACTTCATGCCCACTGGAAATGTAAGTCAATGAAGACCCTCAGAGTGGTATTGTGGGGTATAAGCTGTACTTTCTCTAGCATGTGCGACAGCAGGCAGCAATGTGAAAGGTGGCTTAGGAGGAGATCAAACTGGACTTCAGGAGGCCAGTAAGCACTGGGGTGCCACTGTAAATCTGTTAGGGGGCAACACGCCTACACTGTGTGCGTTGTTGGGGGTCAGGGGGGATTCAACAGGCAGCCTTCAATGAAGAAGACTATATGTACGTGTTACAGGGTGATTGGTGGGGCTTCCACCTGCTTATTGTTGAAATAATCATGGGGTGCTTGCCAATTGCAATGAGAAGGAATGGACGATGCCCACGTTTCAGTGGCTGTCAACACCTTACGTTAGAGTTGTGTGTTATCCAAGTACGGCAGAAGGCATCATGCTCATTCCAAAGATCCCCAGGGGTCCCATGCACAGACTGAGAATGAAGGTGGCAAGAATCAAATGAGGGGGACACTGGTGAAATTTAATAAGTAGTATTGGTGATCTGAACAGTTCGCCTGGACATGTAACAGCAGCACTAAAAAAAGTCAGTGAAAATCATTACATTACTTTACAGAACCAACACTGACAAATGTATACAATACCGGCTGGAGCAATTATTTTCCCTCCATCCTCAACAAGGAAGAAGTATGTCTTTTGACAATTTGATTATCAAGTACGTGGCTGAGAAAAGGTGAAGAACCTACCAGAAAAGTAGCTTGCTTAAACAACAGCTAAAATAATCTGAGAATATTTACAAAGAAACTATCCTGATTCAAAATTTAGATAATGGAAGAAAGGTATTCTTAGACTTGACCAAATACGTCAAGGGCCCTTTATTTCCTACTCGACAAGAAGTACATGCATGTCAAGAAGAGTGGCCTCTTATAGTAAACAAGCAGGCCTCTTGTGTCTCGTAGGACATGGACAATCATGCCTGGTCACCTCGGAACATCTGGCCTCACAGTTCTATGACTGCAAGATGCATTGTGGGCAGAGAACCGTGAAGTAGAGTTTTAACCGGATTTTCATGGCTAGCGAGCACGACAAGCAACATCTAGAATTGTACGTAGGTCATTATGCTGGTATGGTACTTAGAGATGAAAACCTTAATTTACAAGACTGAATTTTGAGGGACTCAATAAATCGATTTCGGTTCTAAGATGTTGATGTGCAGAACCATACACCCAAAACCCACAGGTTACAAGGAGTCCAGAAGTAACCACCTAATCATACATAAAGAAATGTTTTGTAGTTTGGCCAAGCAGGAATAACAAACTCAGGTGGGAAAATACACGATGCAATTAGCAAATGCATTTAACAGAGGACTGAACGGAGGTGAACTGGATATTCAAGCCATGTCTGTACGTAACTAATAATCAATGGAGGTTACAATACTCCTGCATGAGGGCTGCAGAGGTTAAAGAGTCCAAGTTAGATGCCTCAGGGATAACAAAGATGTATTTAAAGTAGTTGCAAACCTGGAACTGAAGATTGTATGAGAAACTGGAATATCTTATGTCTGTCAAGGGGGATCTTGTACAGGTTCAGTAAAAAAATGCGTATAGATTTGACAATCATTAAGTTTGACAATTACCCTAAATTATTTAGGTTGAGTCTTTGTTGATTGGACCAATGACGCGAATGCAAAAGCTGAAACCTTTTCCAAAAGGAATAACATAGAAGCTAAAATGATGCATTCTGGGAGTGGTTATTCAGCTTTTACGTTTGTGGCATGTACATGTTACTTTTAGGGCAAAGTCCGAATAGAAACAAAATCCGTATTTGTAAAGCGCTAACTACTCACCCTTACAGGTCTCAATGTGCTGGGGGCCGTCGTGGAAATTAAGTGAGCTATTGCCCAGAGTCACATGGTGCTGAGCTGAGCTGCCGCCGGAGCCGGGGATCAAACCGTGAACCCTGTGCTCCGAAGTCAGCTGCCCTGGCCGCTGCACCACATTTCTCCATCAAAATTATTTAAGTATCGAAGCGAGGATCATGCAATCTAGGAATGATTAGTTCAAGACACATACGTGTCTTACTTGGGGGTTAAATCCGACAATGGCATGGTGAATAATGCTCACTTTGATGACTAGTAAGTTAATTACACGTTCTAGTTTCCCAAGCTCTATTTTACTATCTGAATTGACTATAGTCAGAACCAAACAAAATTCCAGATTGCAAAACAGGTTACTTTAATTACTTGTTCAAAGGTTTTCCCAATTCATAAAGATCTATAGGCCTTACAGGGCATTGTTGGAGCATGGCAAATGCCAGACATGAGTTGCACCTCTTGTCTGGGGCATTAACATCAAAAATAGCCAATTCCTGAACCCGGTGTACAACCACTGCCTGCTATAGGCAACCCACACAGACATGGCTTATCCTGAGAGATAATGAAGAGATTATTTAATGGTAGCTTCAAACCTAAGACTGGATACTGTATAAGAAACCAGATCATCTTACGTCTCTCAACAGTTATCTGTCAACAAACCTACCTCATCAGGCAAGAAGGTATCACTCAGTGGGCAAGAGACAAGGTTGTTTGAACCTTAAAGCAAATGTCTTCCTTTTGAAGCTGTGTTACCAATCTTGTGCAAGGCAATGTTGCTTTCTTTTAACCCAATGTGATTGCATAAAGGCTGAGATGCATATGTATTAAACTCTATGGCAAGCTACCAGTCAATTTCAGAGTTTTAATAGGAGGTATAATATTAATCACCCATGACACGATGACGCTAGAAAACGGGAAGCTAGGCCGAGGGTACATGTTTAAAAGAACCAAAGAGGAGGTCACAGGCATCTGCACTAAACACAGAGTATGTTAAAAGCTTCTTAGTAACTTGTGGGCTATGGACACAAAAAAGGGATACATACAGGATGGCCGTAAGGTAATCAATGATGTGATTTAACATGTCATCAGAGATTAAATATGTGAAGCCATAAGGAGTGCATGATGAGACGCAAGATATAGTTAGTTCACTGATTTACGACTGGTGCATTTCAGTGGTGTTTCGTTTTTTAAACATTCATTCATATCTCTTTTCAACACCTAACTATAACATCAATTTAACCCTTGATTTTTTAGAGAATATTTTTGGGTTTTTTAGCGTGAGCAAAAATCTTATTACGATACCAAACTATAATCCTGCTGCCTTCGGTGGCCTTTAATTTTTATTATCCAGGACTCGGTGACTGAGTTCTGAGTCCTGAAATGGCAGCCACACATATGCTTCGTATTGTTGCCAGCCAATCAGGATCCGCCCATTGACTTGGATTGGCCCAACCAGACCATGTCTAGACACCAATGGACCAAATATCTCCAACTTCCTACCAGCGTTAACCCCTTCATGCCTACCCCAAGCACCTTTTTAAACCCTAATTTCTTGTAAACGGTTGAACCGATTAACACAAAATAACGAAAAGCACACTTTTTGCCAAATTTGGTGCAATTCCATTCAGCCGTTTTTTCTGAATCGCAGAGCGAACTTTCCTTTGATAAGTAATATGGTAATTAATACGGGAAATTGCACTTTTCGGGAACTCAACCCTCTTTTTCCTGGCCTTCGCTTGACAGATAGTTGCAGAAATTTCCATGAAGGAGCCTAAGTGGATGAGCTCTTTTTTTTAATTAAAAGAAATATATGTAAGCAACTGTCTATATATTTCATTCAACCAGACATTTACACCCCTGCACTTGATACAAATAAGTCCCTAACTGCTTCAAGAGAGGGAATGAGTGGAGAAAAAGCAAGTTCCCAAACAAAAAGGACATTCCTGTCCTGGAACGTAAATTTAAGGAAAAAATTAAAAGGCTATCTGCAACTGTAAACAGAGGTTACAAACAGAAATCACTTTGGAAATCGGACACTCTACATCCAAATGCTACTCTTTATCTCTCAATACTGCTCAAAGCGGTAGGGCTACTCCTATCCCTTTTGAGGAATAATCCCAACTATAATCGTAAAAATAATTACTTTGAAAAAAGGGGCACTTGAAAGTGTTTGTTCCCAAAATATAGATTAGTAATGAAAGTGTGAAATGGATATGGATTAGAAGGTAAAAAAAAAAAAGTTGTTTGGGGTATTAATAGTTTAAAGATATAGGGATAAAGGTTTGAGGTATAGGGTTATGGGTTTGGTATTTAAGGTTACGATTTAACACAACAGGCTTAAGGTATGAGCTTAGGGGCAAATGGTATAGCGCTAAGTGTTTTGGACATGTGGTATAGAGGATAGGAGTATAAATATTATTAACATCTAAGAGATGGGGTATAGGATTAAAGATGTAGGTTTAGAGTACAGGGTGGAGTCACAGGGTTAAAGCTTTATGGTGCAAGGATAAACGGTTTAGAACATGGGGTATATTCATTCTAGGTGAAGTGTTAGCTCTAGAGGTTCAAGGGTATAGGGCATAGAAGTTAAGTGCGAAGGTCAGAATGTGGAGTTAAGGGGATTAGAAATAGGGTTAAAGTTACAGGATTTAAGACTCCGGGTAAGTCGTTAAGGGTTTGGGATTGACATTATGGGGTCTAGCGGTTAAGAATATAATGGTATGTGTATATAGTTAAAGGTATTGGGATTACAGTATCAGGTTATAGTTAAGGATAAAGGGGTAATGAGAAAGGATTAGGAGTTTGCATTTTTTAACCCATTTGTTTAGTGTCCCCATTTAAAATGTGTTTAAGGAATGTTAATGATTGCCAGTTAGTTTTTATATACCAGTTTAAAATAAAAAACAATTAAGTGACATTAAGACTACATTTAATTGATTACAATAGAACATATTGCAATTTCGAAGGGATGTAATAAGAGATGTTAAACAAGAACTGTTCGAATTAATAAGGCCAGAGTTCAGAATCTTAAAAAACTATGAACGAGCTGACTAGCAGGCTAGAGATCCTGCACGGAAATATTTTTGTACCAGGACATATTGAAGAAAATACCCTAAAACATAAATCTGAAATGGCCCAGAGCCTGCATGCCCTTGTAATAGTACTTTTCACAGCAGAGACCTGGTGTCTTGTTAATTTAAGAGCCTTGAAATTGTACTGGGTACCAATTGCAATGACTTTTCTTTTCGATCATGCACCTGATTGGGCAAACTTCACATTTCAATAAGGCATTGTCAGGGCCCTCACTAGTCTACCTATCAGGAGGTTAACGATGAACTGGATAGGGGGAGTGTCCAAAGGTACGGGGGTTAAACAGTGGTACATGGGTCTACATAAATCTTGATTTGCAAATCTTCATTTATTAATCTTACTTTGGCTAATGTACTAAAACATTTATGAAGAATTATTGTACAGCTAAATATCATTTATTAGATGGCTCTGCTCATTTTGCTAGAGTGACAAGCCTTGATTGAGTTTGCTGTTACATTTCTTAAGGTCCACCGAAGAGACTGGCTTTTTGAAGACTTGTAGTTACTGATTGGTTCAATGAACCGGGCCAGCAGTCTCACTGGGGGGGCGGGCTGGCAACTCATCGATGCAGCAAAGCCACAGCCAACCTTTGCCAGTACATTGTCAAAGAATGCACAGCCATGGTTTACAGAGATGAGGCACAGACCATCCTCTGAGGGGGGGTGGCCTTGTCAGTATCCAGGGCGTTACTAAACTAAGAATAAGCATTCAAAACAAGTCATTTTGTTTTTGAAACGGGATGTTGCTCTGCAGGGAACTAGCATGAAGGAAATGCTAAAAAAAGGTCTGGCAATATTAAAAAATGTTACTATCCAGCTCTTATTTTTAACGGTGGTCAACAAGTCACTGAACTAAAAAACTGCAGACCACCTTGTGTGCGGTCAATTTGGGCTGGACGCCCGCTTCTGCTGGTGATCAGAATGCGTAAAAATCCCAGACCTCTCTGGGTAGCCACCATGACCAACTCGCTCAATGATATGGCCACAGGCAGTGCACAGCATCTCTCCCATTTCAGGTAGGAAGGATGAATTTGCCAGTGTTCGATGTTCTTGAACCTTCTAATAGCTTGGGGCCCACAACTTTAAACAACATTTGCCTGTGGTAATATGCTACTGCATATACTAGGCGGTATAGTAACATCTTAGAAGACAACAAAAAACAGACATTTCTGCCCATTATTGTTTGTCCTCCTAGTCATAGCTTTCAGAACAGAACTAAGCAAGCAAAACATTTACCGTTCTGGCATCCAAAAATTAAGTCACTTTAATTTACACACTTCAAACCCATGACTTCATTTGGCCATTATTAAAGCATGGTAATTATAGGTCTTAATCATATCTTTGTCAAACTTCAGTCAGCATTTTGAATGTCTTTCTCCTACAGCACACAAGTAGTGACATTATGAAAACTAGGAGCAGAGATATTAATGTTACCAAATCAAACTAAGGCGGTCTACAACCTTCACGGAAGGCGGGATCATTGCACAGTAGTGCGGGATGTCACTAAGGGGGGGCAGTGGCCGGCTGCAGGGCCCATGGCAGGAACAGAGTAACCTGATGGTCTGAAAGACATTTCTACTCTGCAGGACCAGGCATATGGACCTTAAAGTAAGCTATCACCAGGACACATTTTTGCATAGTTTTGGTACTTTGTGTTATAACTTGTGGAATCTAAAAACCCTGCTAAGCGCAACAGATTTTTCAAACCCAACCTCCACTTTTGATATCTGAAAAAAAATCATAAATCAATAAGCTGCACTTAGAAATCACTGGGCTGATTCGGAATAGACAAAATAGATAAGTGAACCATGCCATTTGGGGGGAAATCAATCTACCCTGAATCAAGGTTATTGAAGGTGATGTGCCCTTCTTACATAAAGTTGATTCTTTGGGTTAAAATAATACTATTAAGAACGGGGTACTAGTGGTTCCTTTGCTTTAATACATTTTACCAAACGTTCCACAAATCTCTTCATTTTTAGGTTTTGCCTGCACAGCTTGAGAAATCTATTGTTTTTAATATATACTTAAAAGGGACTTACATCCCACCGCCTCTTTTTCCTGCCTTCTCATTGGTTCCTGTGCGTGCCACTTACCTTTCCTCCATTCTATTGGCTGTAGCATATCTTCCTGCATTAACCAATGCTTGTTCCTCATCTGCTTCTCTTATCAGTTTGCTGACACCGAAATACTAGTGTCAACACTAGCTTTGGTGGAACTATATTTTCATAAAGTTTTACCTTTTACACTTGCAGCATATTTATACAACAATTTATCACCTGGAGAGATTAAGTGATTTGCATAGAAACACAGGATGTAGCGGGCGCCGCTGAGACTCGAACCGGGATCCCCAGCTCTCGAGTCAGCAGTTCTGGCCACTGCGCCACATCCTATCCACTCCCGTGTTATCTGTCAGGGAGCTCTTTCCTTCTCCCAGACGATGATTGATGAAAACAGCTCTTTATTCATTACATAGGCGAACCCGGTGCATTAGCTCTGCCTGTTTAGCACTGATGTCAGGGTAAGCGATCTACACTTGTCAGTTCGGCCTACCCTCACTTTTATAACTTGGAAACACACTGCACGGCTCCAAACAACCTATACCACTTCACTTGCATTGTACACAAGGGGCTTAGCCACATTCCCCTCTCTGAGAAATAAAGTGTGTATGATGTTACACGTCCTACAGTTCAAGGCCAGACTGCCATAAATGGTAATAAACTGGACGATGCATTCATCAACTGGAGAATTTTTCTCCACAGATATCTCTTTCATATGTGGCATCATTACACACACATATGAAGAAGCATGCATACTCGAACACACGTATACTGCAGAATCTACACCCTATACCTCTCACAATGCTGTCAGGGTGACGGGGGAATAGTGTGTATCCAGGAAACTGAAATGAAACAGCAATCGCCTTTCCCGAGCTGGGGCATTTTGATCTTTTGCGGACATTCTTGGACATGGTAACCTTTCCAAACGATTAGCTACGAAAACCTAAAAGCCAAATGTGTGTGCCTAACAACAATGACTCGCAATATACTTCCACAGGTAGAAACAAAACACTGCACTATAACTAGGTCAATATTTAATAACTTGTGCCGCTGAAAATTACGCACACATTTAGGTGCATGTTGTAGCATGTGGCTGCTAATAGTGTGTGTTTCCTTGCCACCATAACAGTTTGCATTGACTGGACAGCCTTGTTAGCCTGAGCTTACTTAGAAAGTAACTTCTGTCATGTGGGAAAGTTGCAGACCTACAGGAAAGACACAAGACAGAATCACACCATATGCCACACCCGTAAAGGCTATAATTTGTGCCAGGCTGGAAGTTAATTTGTTAAAAGATGCATGACCCGAGAAAGGAGTCACAAAGTCTTGCCCTAGAATGAGAAGGTTGGACTGACCAACCAATCAGTGTCGTGAAGGCTTAAAAGTGACCCAATTCCACCCTTTTCTGGGTCCCAGATCACACAACCAGTTGTGCTTAATAGATCGATATTGAGAGGGGCTTCTATTGATTTAGAAACTGTATTTTTCTACACACCTGTACTTTTATAACTGCATGCACGATGGTTGCCACTTTCTGTGCACTTGAAGAGGCCAGTGTTGGTTATGGTGTTATTTCAATGGTAAAACCTATCCTCATCGGTTTACCTGGAAAGGGTATGCCAGATTCAATAGGTTTGACCTGTTATTAAGAAACATTTTATCAAAGCCAAAAAGCCTGACTTCCTTATTGTGAAAAGCACGTTTTAAAGGCAACGGGCTTTTTAAGGATGACTTTTTATTACATCGAGCTCAAGCTTGTGGGTAGGTATTCTGTTACATGCACTTTCACAGATTACGGGAGTGGCCATGGGTTTTAATGCCTCACCAAACAAACCATTGGGATTGAAGACGTGCACTGCGATGACCCTTGCATGGCTCAAAGGGGAGAGATTTTACATTATCTGACAACTGTAGTTTTGCACACATTTGTAATTTCATTATGGTATATTTACCTGCTGGTTGTCTTGTGAGAAAGATTATGCCAATATACTAGGTCGGAGTTGGATATGGGCGCACGCCAATGATAAAGATGATAGGCCTGAATGTTTGTTATGTAACGTTACCATAAACGTAGTAGGCATGACTAACGGATTCTGAATAGCATTGTTAAAATCGATAAGTGTGGATTGTTATTACTCAGTGTTAAAGCCCTCAGATTGGCACAGATTAATAAAGTAGGCAAGGGTTTAAGCGTTGGTTACGCCCCAGCTCCACTATGCATATAGAAGATTTCAACTATTCGAATCCTGTCATTATATACTGCAAAATTATAATTTGAAGGATTCATTTGTCTTTGGAAGTGTGATGCACTTTTTTGCCTTTCTATCGCCTATCACTGTACCTCTCTTCACTCAAGTGTGAGCACTGGATCTTAAACAAAAAATGCATAATAATGATAAAAGTATTTAATAATGAATAAATTAACAGTATTGAATACATGTATTTTTCTTCCTTGCCTTGGGCAACTGTTGTTATTATGTCTCTAAGGACATACTGTTCTTTTACTGGGATTGATGCCCTAGCGAACAATTGTTTTTCCTTATACATAGGGGCACCAATCATTGTATACGTAGACGCCAGGTCGCACTGGTACAAATAGATGAGTTCAGGGCCACTCAGCATTATTTCTGTTGGACAACGAACAAACATTCAATACCATACACTGGCCCTTTCTGCTACAGGTCCTCCAACAGAGACTGTAGGCCCAAGGTATGTGGCATTTATAGCAGCCCTATACTGCCTAGTGATCTACGCAACACCTTCAGCAACAGCCAGTCTCGAACCAAACAAGTGCAAGAATGGAGAAACCAGGCACAACTACTGTCGGCTACTCTTTTGCGTTCTAGAAATCCATTGAAATGCCGATGAAGAAACCCCACTCTCCCTTCGATCTACCGATGGAGCAGAAGATGCTTCTTTGCGGTGCGTCTCTTCAACAAGAATTCAGCTCTATGGCGCTTCAGCCTCAGACGTCACATGAAGAGACAACACTCACATTCCGTTTGTCCTTATTGCAGGTCCTCTGTAGGGGGCTCGGGAGCTTTTCAGTTATGTGTGCACTGTTGAAATACACACACGTACCCACTATAATTCTGTAAATACAATGTGACCTTACGGGTAAGAAAAATACATTCTAAAGAAGAGGTGCAAGAACAACGAAGCATGAAGCGCCACTAGGAAGAACACATTTGCAAAATGATTAGGTAGGTGGATGAGGTCTAGTAGTGCATGACTGGAGCTGGGACTAACTCGCAAGTCACCTTTTTTAAAATCCGACATATGTCACGTGTAGCATTGTTTTTCTACTTTTGCTATATGTTCTACAAACCAGGCTATCAAGCTGGTGAGGAGATGAAATAAAAACAAAAGTATGTACAAGAACATCTTCTAGCAGTGCTGAATAGTGGCTGTAATCACACGAGGAAAGGTATCGGGTGCACAACAGAGACAATAGGCTCCTTTTTCGGTAGGAGTGGTGATTCCTGCAAAGGAACACCCCTCTGAAGGAACAACCATACATGAATAGTATCCAAAAAGATATTCTAGCCACAGGTAGGAAACTATGAGCAACCTTGCATCAAAATATCATGAAGTACAAAGAAAAGCTGCATAGAATTGAGAATGAACCTCAAGTTAAGACAAGCATTGGCATAGCCAATAGGTCTCGCCTTTGGGACCTTAAAAGTGTTTAGCAATTGCAACAGTTGCATAACTAAACACTTATAAGGTCCCAAAAGCGAGACCTATTGGCTATGCCAAGCGGCCCTGCGGCCGCTAAAGTGAAAGTAATCGCGGTAAAAGTGGCGCGCGCGCCCGCGCACATGCACTGTATCTCTAGGCTGGCCTGGTAGCACTTTTTGGAGCCCTCTCAATAAGTCTCGCCAGACCAGCGCATGCGCTGGGTCAGGCGAGACCTAAAAAAACTCTGAATAAGGAACGGTCAGACAAAATAATACATTAAGAAAATAATCCAAACCTGCAGTAGCCTCATATAGCACCAGTTTCCATATGTGGCCAGCGGTTTCCTTGTGTGGCCAGTGAAATCCTTACATTTACAGCAATTTCACCAGTCACACTTTTGAAATTTTGAACTGTGAGAGAGACAAACTGATATAAGATGTGTGAATTCCTTGCCACTTTCCAGAAGTCCATCTGTACCATTAACTAAGTAAATGCTCACCTTTTTAACAGTGCACTTGGATTATGGGCCCTGTTTCTAAAATGAAGGACTATGGTTTTCCATTTGCCACTTATAAAGGGTGTGATAGGGTTTCAAGCTCTGAAAGCTGCCATGAAGAGTTTAAAAAAATGTTTTTGTTAGCCTCTTTTTAAGTAAGTAGTTCCTGGTTCCAAAGGACTAAACTATAATTGAGCTACCACCAAACATTGCTTTTGTAGACAAAAGAGATAACAGAAATCTGGTGTGTAAACTTCAGGGAGCCTGAGTGAGGACATTTTCAGTTGGGCATTAAAACATGGAACAGGTACACCCACCCAACTGAGAACTGTTTCTGAGGTAAAAGTATAATGTTTGTGAGGTTAATGAGTTTATATGTAGATTTTGAGGGTGGTTACTGAGGTAAGAAAAACTGAGACAGTTCCTCTGGTTTTAATAGGAACATTAATTGGGGATAAATGGAATGCATACACATAGTAAAAATGTATTACTAAACCGTTCAAGGACTCAATTCACCAAACAAGCACTGGCAAAGCCAATAGATCGCATCTTTGCAAAAGATATTAGCTTTGCTAATGTGTTTTATCCATGTTGTACACCAGCATGGCTGCTGTTTGGCATGGCTAAAAGTTAGTGACATAGAGAAGAGTGGTGTGGAGTGGACTGTCAGAGTGGAGTGTCGTAGAGGCTTGTGGAGTGTCTTACATTGGAGTGGGCTGTCGCAGGGTGGAGAGACGTAGCGTGGAGGGGCGTAGCAGTTCATAGAGTAGGTTGGCATTAAGTGTAAGAGTGGGTTGCACACAGTGGAATGGAGTAGTGTATCATGGATTAGAGTGGAATGAAGTATAGTGGCGTGAAATAGAGTAGAGTGGAGTAAATTGGCACGGAGTTGCATAGTTGAAGTTCTCTAGTGCCGTAAGGTGGAGTGGCATAGAGTATCGTAGAGTGCGGAGGGGCATGGCATGACGTGGCACAGAGTATTGCACAGTGGAGTGTCGTGGAGTACAGTGTAGGGCCATAGAGTTATGGAGGGGAGTACAATTGCGTAGAGTAGGTGGAGTAGAGTATGGTGCATTTAGCATAGTAGGAAGGCATGGAGTAGAGAAGGGTGGCGTGGAGTAGAGTGGAGTGGCGTAGGGTGGATAACAGTGGATTAAAGTAGAGTGGATAAAAGTGGATGAGAGTAGAGTGGATAAGAGTGTCGTGGAGTGGTGTAGAGTATCAGAGTGAGGTAGAGTGGAGTGGCATAAAAGTGAAGTTGAGTGTCGTAGAGTGAAGTGGAGTAGACCGGAGTGTCAGAGTGGAGCATCGTAGGGTGGAGCGTCGTGGAGTGTCGTAGAGTGGAGTGGTATAGAGTGCTGTAGAGTGGCACAGAGTGGCATGGAGAGGCATAGAGCGAAGTAGAGTGTCGCAGAGTGGAGTATGCATGGTGTGGTAGTGCACTGCCACTATAGACAACACATTTTCAATTGAAATGACCGATACATTTGCACTTACATACAGTTTTACTGCTAAAACTATACAGCACACAAATGATAATGTGTGCAAATGGCATCACCTAGCGTATTGATTTGTTTTGATTGATTAAAATATTTGTTTTCAGCACACTTCAGAATTACAAAATAATGTGCTTCATTTGTGGCTTCCTAGTTCTGATTTAGTCAGAAATATTGGATTAGTTCATTTACAGAAATGTACATTTTGTTGTGTGCTAGAAAAAAGGATTTCCTTTTATACCCCCAGATTGTCAGATAAATCCTCTCACTTTGAAGCCAAAGAAAAAAGTAAACACCAAGCTCCCTCAGAAGACGGAGCCTGATATATAACCTCTGTCTTTGAATGCACAGTAAATGGGACAAGACCTGTTTATAGAAAGCGAGCTCTCGTGGCAGAATACAGTAGACCAGCTATGCTCCACTGGAAGGATAAAGACATGCTAGACAGCCTAAAAAGAAAATTAAGCCAGCAAATAGAAAGCAAGCAAATGTGAGTTACAAACCAGTGATTAGCAATGGGTGAAATGTGTTAATAGGTCAGCTTTCAAGAATGTCCCTAAGAAGTCTGCAGCAACCACACAGCTGCATTGTTTGGTAGGCTTCGACCTAAAAAGAGGTGAAAAGTCAAACTATCTTGAGGACCTTGATGCAAATTCGGTCTGCATGCAGGTGATTCGCTTAAGCAGAAAGATCAGAAGCAAGTGTAAAGCAGACACCTAATCCAACAAGACTCTTCCCTACCAAGAGAGCAGAAAAGGAAGCACCCTCCACTTATATTCTAATGTACAGTAGTATTTATGAAACACCTTCTACCTCTTTGCACGACACTGAAGTGCATTATCAGTTAGGCAACATGCTACAGAATGGGGGAGCATGCGGTTTGCGGAGTGTTAAATCTGTTGTGATCCTACATGGGGAGCCTTTTAGTATCATGAACGAATACCAGAGAGGTACTCTTACCTTGCCTTGGGGGCACAAGGTAAGCCTATACTAATCTACATATACTCACTTTGTTGATATTCTGGCCCTCTGATATTTTGACCATGGAATTATGGCAGGATGATATTGCGAAATACAACCCCTGAACTGGCATGGTTTGTCATGGGTAGGCAGACCTTTTATCCTGTATGCAAGACTGTCCTTTTAGTAGATGGTGGTAAGAAATGTAAAGTGCTATATTCCTATCAATGGATGCAGTAAAAGTTTAAATATGACTGACTATGGACATCTTGAAGCCACCCTAGCAGTGGCATTAGCTTCTTTTGCGAGGCCAGTGAAGTGGTAGCAAATGAAGGTCTTTATGTGAGAGACCTGATTCTCCTGCAAAGAGGTGCGAGAGGGAGTGCCCATTTTCATACACTATTTTCATTGTGATGAAGGAGCTTTTTGCAGATTTTTTTAACAAGAGCAAGCTAAAGAGTAACTTTGGGAACAGACAGTTCAAGCTCTCAATCTTCGTAGAGGAGGTAACTGGCTCCCTGTGCAATTCATTTGGAAGTCTACCCTAGATGAAGGAAATATGTTTCAATAATGCAGTTTCAGGCTTTAAAGTCACATTTTTAACTCAAATCTTGACAATGACCCCGGCATTACAAAGGTGGCTGCAAAGCAGCCCTCTAAAGTACTACAATAAATATCTTCGGAATTGATAATATAGTTGATTACTCAACCTTCTATAATTTATTTGCTAAGAAATCGGAGGAGACTCCTATCTAGAGAACTAATGCACTCATTAAAGAGGAGGAGAAATTCTGAATTCTAACATCAAAAGGTTTTCAGAAGCAGCACAAGTTTGTATAATATTTGTGTGAACACGGCATAAACTGATAGGCCCCATCATTACATGGGCGAAACTGTACCAAGGAAACCACAATGGAGAATTGCTCGGTCACAAAAAAGGATGAAGACATCTGTAAAAACTAACATTCACGATTTCGAGTTTTACTCGGCGAGTATTGTGCATTCACCTTTAGCAGGTGCCCGTGTGTAGAATTCCCTCAGTCTTGCATTTTCCACAGAGGTGTGCTCGATAGGGATGGACAGAAATGATGCCCCAGCAAGGCCAATGTTATTTTATCCTTTGGGGTACGACTGGATCTCTTACATGTGGCCACACGAATGATGCTCTCGGTGATGTCTCGGCCACAGAGGGCGCTGCCATTAAATGCCCTTAGGCGAGTAGCTTGATGGCAGTAAAAAGCAAAATATGTGTGTACTCCAGTCAGTCAAGAGGCCTCTTCTAACACACCCCTATAATGTGAGCTGCTCATACCAGTGAGATAAAAAAAATAAAGGCAGGTACTGGGTCATTACCAGCAAGAAAAAAAAAAAGAAAGACAAATAAAAAACATCTAAGTGGACTGTAGAATGACAGTCTAAATTTGGGGTTTACAAAACAATATTGTTTTGCCAAAACAAAATGGCGATTTCACTTCTAAATAGCGTTATGTCAAATCAATAATCTGGATGAAGGCACGTTGTAAACAGAAGTAAAATTCCTTTTCCCTTAATATTTTAGCGACATTTGCGATGGGCCAGCTCCATGGGACTCGGAGAATGTGTTGTAGGATGGCGACAGGTATTCCCGACCTTTTATGTCTGATAAGTCCCGCCCGCAGGTCTTCTATAGCTTATGACCTAGGTTCCACGGGGAATCGCAAGTTACTAAGTAACCACTTGGAATATTTGTGTTTTTGTCACGCAAAACCATTCAACTAATCATTTCTCCGATAGATGCATGTGGGGAAAAATTAATACTTTAAATCATTTTTTTGTAAATGCTGTCATTGTTGTACCTCGGCACGTCGGCATTCCACCAAGTAAGTTCAAACACTGATGGAAGGACAATTGTTGGGTACCAATGATCTCGCCATGGCACGACTCGGGGTACACGCGGGTGGACGGCGTCCAACCACTACTTTCACAGGGTGAACGCCGTCCACCCTGCTAAGAAGTTGGGCCCCTTTGAATAATGTGCTGAACTCGTCCGGGTGTAATTTCCAAACACCGGGACACTTTCAGCGGCGCCTGCACGTTGGCTGCTTCCATCTGCAACCAGCGACAACGTGCAGGCGGGGACGGGGCTTTCTTATTTTAGACTACTGCTGGGCCTATAACAAAGGCCGAATTGGAGGGGTCATCAGGCCTCCTTTTGTTTGAGTCTCCTGGCTGGGAGAAGTCAGGCGCCTTACACCTAGAAGCAAAAGCAGCAGAGGGTAAACAAAGGTTACAATTCACACATACTTAAGAGAGGCAGCTTTTCACCTTGTTCAGGCTCCGTTTACTAGCTATGCATGCACTGTAAGAATGGCAGATGTGTTGGTCTCTCCCAGTAGTTACATAATACCAAATGTAATTTATATAGCGCTCACTACCCTGAGGAGGCGTTGAAATAATTTAAGTGCCACTATTTTTTCTAGTATAGTGCTACTCATCCCAAAGCAGAGTGTCAGAGCGCTTTACATCACACGTACATATTAAAGTCATGGCTTGTGATGCCACTTCCTATGATGTCAATTCATGTGATGCCACATGTAATGTCATGCACCGTGATGTCACGCGCTGTGATTTCACTTGCATACTGCCTAACTAGGTTAGTGACCCCACTTCTTTTTTAGGTCTCGCCTGACCCAGCGCTTGCGCTGGTCTGGCCGAGACTAAGTGAGGGCTTCAAAAAATGCTACCGCCGGCTACAGCTTGCAGTGCATGTGCGCGGGCTTGAGCAGAGGCGCCATATGGCATGATTACTGCTGCTCGCGCACATGCACTGCTAGCTGTGGCCGGCGGTAGCATTTTGCCCCGCAATCACTGTCGCTTTGGCCCCGCGGCATGCTTTTCGCGCGCGCTTGTTGGTGGATGTATTGCATCTGCCTAACTCTTACTAAAGCCCAACGATAATATAGCAGTCCATCTCTAAGAGTGCTTCCACAAGGTCTAGAACTCCCCCAGCCCCAAGGACAATATCTTATTGCAGTTTTAATAAGAATTAACCTGTCTGTTGTTTCAGTGCCACTTCGCAACATGGATGTCTCTTTTCTGAGCAATCTGTGGAAATTCTGCATTCTGTAATTGAGCCCGATCACATCCGCAATATTTTACACTGTTTTGCATTTCATTAAAAGTATGCTACCCCATTTCCTGTTTTACTTCTATTATGTGGGAGGCTCACTTATAAGATCTGTAGCTTCCGTTTACATTTTGATATTCTGTTCTCTCGGACTTTGGGTTATTCGTCGGCTGTTTGATTTATATTCTCTCTTTCTTGTAAGGCATAACTGGTAACTTTTGTAAAGTGCTCTGCTGCCTTCCGGGGGAATTCCAAATAGCTCCCAGTACTACTACCTTGCACGTAGCTGCTTCGCTGATCGGTAGCATCGAAGACTTAAATCACATATCTCTAGCTCTCAGATGACTAAATACATTGACTATCTATGGAAACCAGGTGTGTGCTCAAATAGCTTGCCTCATACACAATCGTGCCCTAACCAACTGAAAACTGATTTTCTCTGAAGGGGAGTGCAATTGTCTGTAGTACTGATCTATTGCGCTTTGAGATTTCTGACTTTTGCCACACACTATGTCCTGTCCTGAGAATCTAGAACTCACTTCTTGCAGCTTTTGTGAGCCCCAGTCACACCCTATTAACAAGCATTGGCATAGCCAATAGGTCTCGCTTTTGGGACCTTATAAGTATTTAGTTATGCAGCACAATATCCTTGGTGCAACAACATCAACTGTTGCATGGCTAAACACTTATAAGGTCAGAATGGCGAGACCTATTGGCTATGCCAATGCTTGTTTAGGACTTGTGCCCTGGATCTAGCTACTAATTACATACTTTAACTAGCTGAAGAGATGTGTCCAACTATTAACCTAGCATTCAAAATATCTCACATTTTAGTTTTCCATCAGCATTTGAGCACATACTTTAAAAGATGGGCTGCAAGTAGGCTAAAAAAATGACAAAGTATCTACAAAGGTTCCCCTAAAAATCAGACACAGTAATTGCACACAGAAAAAACAAGCATTGTCAACATCAATAGGTCTGGATTTAACCCCTTGTGTGCCACGCCCTTTCCCCGCCCTGTGCCGGCCGTTGTATTAGCGGGCGGGGTTCATGACGAGCTGGACTCGTCATGGGCACAGCGCAACCGCGGCCCATGACGAGTCCAGCTCGTCATGGGCACACAAGGGGTTAAAGGAATTTTGTATGGTAATGTAAAACATTATAAGTAAATAGCATGGGAATAGATATGTGTTTGTGTGGAAGCAAAGAACAGTGGAATATTATTGGTGTAGGTTAAAAGGCCAGGTGACAGTTGCACTGTCAAGCCAGACAAACAATTATGTAGGATAATGACTGCCCTCCTGCAATCTGTGCTGTTATCAAAGAAAAACAAAAAATGGCCTGTTTATTTAAGACACTTTTATAGCATTCCATGGTCATGTGTGCACCCCTGTTGGTTCAAAGGTAGGCAGCTGGATACATAAACAAAATGATCACACTGTTTGGAGGGCAAGCACTGTTTTGTAGAAGCACACAACTTCTTCCCAATCAAAACATGTTCTCCTGGATCCCAAAATGGGTGCGGAGCAAGGCCCCTCTCTGGTGATGCTCACATAATTGTCTGGTGACAATTGCGCTATCAAGCCAGACGATAAAAAAGATTAGCCTACTGTTAAATGGCGCAATCTGAAATGCAATTTAAATCTGGCAACCCCCACCATTGCATGCCCTACAAATATGACTTGTCCTCAAGCAGCGAGCATGTCTAAAACTGAGCCAGTGGAAGCGAGTTCTTGGAAACGAGAGCTGTCAGATAATGAGACATAATCACAATGTGATAATTGATGGTCCCCTTTGAATGCGATAGCACTGGCAGCGTGAGTTTTGTAATGCAGTAAAAATGCATGAGATAACTTGCTGAAATCCAGCTATCGTATAATCCCCCATACAATTTCCTGAGAAACAGAAAGCACATCTTATGTGTTACAACATGCCAGAGGTTAAAAAAAAATAAAACTAGTCAGATTTCTCTTTCCGTTTGCATACAATCTGCATGAAAGGATGATGGAGTATCACGTCTCATTCTAAAGAAACACAAGCCATGTAGCTAAACAGTTAGGAACAGATGTGCATTAATCAGCAGTTTTACACTATAAAAATATCCTATTCAGAAACAAGAATGTCCTACTGATGACCACTGGGAGTTTGAGACAGTTTATAGCTATTAAAATAAGCACTGGCAAAGCAACTAGACCTGCCTTTATTTTACAGCAGTTTGGCTTTGTCAATGCTTTTTTGTTTTGTAATGATTTTTGCAAAACTGTATTCTTAGGGAAGGCGTCAGGCCCTCACCAACTTAAAAAAGGAAACAAATTGGCAAAAACCAAAAATAGCACACATTGTCATAGTAGTCCCTGGCAATTAAGTGAAATACTTTGTGAGTTGTTGTGGTCTTTGTGAAAGGAAAGACTGAAATTAGCTACTGGTTGAAGTGGACTGGCCCATTGTCACAAGCTGTAGCGAGAGGAAGATAAATACGAATAGCACAACAACAGACCAATGGATGATGAGGACTGGCTGAAAGCTCATATATGTATATTTTATATGTATTTTAGTCAAATCAAAATGTCTTGGCTAATGCCGGACATAAGAAACAAATGTTGCAGACTAGTAGCTCTATTGAGCTCCATGAATAGGCTTTTTAGCTCTGGCTTGACAGCACAGTGTGTAGGAAAGGTCCCTTTTCGACATGGTCACCCCCATTTTTTGCCTGGTATTTGAGGTAATTTCAACTGGAAGGGTGCTGGGTTCCTGCTAACCATGGCCCCAGTGCCAGATCTCTTTCACAAAATCACAAAATTGTTTCCCTCAAATGACAATACCTTTGGTACCCTCTGAAAGTCCCTAGTAAATGGTACCCCTGGTACCTAGGACCATAGATACTAAAGAGGGCCCCTAAGGGCAGCAGCACAAATTTTGTGCCACCCCTAAGGACCCCCGCACCGAGCACATTCAAACTGCCACTGCAGTCTCCATGTCCTGGTTCAATCGGAAGGGAAAATATGACATGGCACACAGCCTGTGTGCCATGAACGCCGACACTGCATGCAGTATAGGTAAGTCACCCATACAGGAGGCCTTACAGCCCTAAGGCAGGGTGCCCTAAACTACATGTGAGGGCATCACCGCACGAGCAGGTATGCCCCTGTGCTGGCCAGTTCCCTTGCTGCCAGTACAAGGGAAGCCATTTTATAAGCATGCTCTGGAAACTGGTAGAAACATGATGGCTTCACTGAAAAATGGGATGTTTGGTATCAAACATATTGTATTAATAAACCTACCCTGATGCCAGTGTCGGATTGAGTAATACATACACAGGGCACCTTAGAGATGCCACCTGAAAATGTACCAGCCACTGGTGTGATGAATGAATGTTCAACCAGTCTGACACCTGAGACGAGTTTCTGACCCCCAAGGGTGAGGGCCTTTGCTCTCCTGGGGCCATAACCCAAGCTTGCTCGAGCAGGGGGTGCCTTGCTCCCCTGCCCCACAGGATGGCCTGCGGATTGACATTCCAAGACTGTGAAGCTTCAACAAGGCCCATGGCCTTTGGTATGTGAATCTGGCTTCTTTTACAGGAGAGGAAACTGACACCCTATGTCCAGAGCCCTTTGGCACCTGGACAGGCAGAAAAATTAAGTAGGCAAGTAAGGCATGTCCACGCTCAGGCGAGCACCACCCTGAACTGGGATTCCTGAAGTGGATGCGAATTTTCATAAGAGACCATCTTGGTAATTGCAAATTTAGGAACTCGGGGACAGGGTTATGCCAACTTTCCCAGGAAGCGGTCATTTAGGGGGTGTAGTGTCCCCAGGGGTAAGTAGCCCATTGGCTACTACCCTATACTCCCCTAACTCCTCTGAATTCAGTATTTAGGGGAGCCCTGGCACCAAGATATCAGAATCTTTCGACCAACAGAAGAAGAGCCAAAGAGTTGTGAAAGCAAGAACTGCAGAAGAAGCAACCGACTTGGTACCAGCCCTGCCAGCCTGTTCGCCCATTCTCGCCAATTGCGCCAAAGTCGTCTCGCCCTGCAAGCTGCTGATCCTCCAAAGCCTGGGAGACTTGCTAGCACTTCTCCAGAGACTCAGGAACTTCTGTGGTGCAGCAGAACTGATCCCCTGTATCTTGTAGGTACCAAAGACTGAGCTGTGAGGCTCCAAAACTGCGAAGACCCGACACCAGAAAGCACCACTGCACCCGAGCCGCCTTTAGGTACGCATTTGTTTTTGAGTGATGGGTGAAGGGGCAATTTACCACATGACAATGTAGAAATGCGTTTTGCTATTAACATAGGAAATGTGTGTCAATATAAACGTTCCACAAAATGTGCTTTTTTTTAGACGTGCAAAAAGAGAAAAATGATGCTTCTTTCTGCAGTACGCTCCCATTTCTGCCTTTCTTCCACTGCTAGGTCTCAATATTTTTCATTATTCCTCCCTTTCCCTTTAACAAAAAGAAATGCCTTTTTGAAAATGCTGATTTGACGTTATAATTGAACTGTAGAAACTAACGTCTTCGTGAAATGTGCTGTTTGCTGCAAAATGTATTTCTTTCATTCCTCACACCATTGGACTTCATTGTATTTTAGAATGGCTACCTCTAGCACATACTTATAATGAACAAGTATATTGCTATAGATTCAAATCTAATGATCTAACTTGTACATGCTGAATATTAATGTTTCGTTTCATAGAGCAGCCTATTGTTACACAATGGGACACCGAACAGCTAACAGAGTAGGCTTGCAAAGGTTCTCATGAGAACCTTCCTAGATGCATCTTTTTGCAATACACTGTAGCAACGTTCAAATAACATTTCGACATGGACATTTACCGTGTGTATCGAGAGAGAACACGACGGACAGTCAGAAGATCCTTTCCTATAGAATAGAGATGATTCAACAGAGTTTGCAACATGCTTTTTGCTTTTCTATGTAGTACATGTGCCTAATTAGAGGCGCAATGCATTCTAGGCACATCTTCCCCCCCCTGCCGCACCCTCTAATCTGAAATTACTGTGAGCTAATGTTAACAGTGATTTTTCTGTTATTCAGTGCCTTTTTGGAGACTTTCTCCATGCTAATCATAGCTACTGCTGTGATCATTTCCTTCCACCTGCGTTAACGGTTGCTACTGCAGCTGTTAACAAACTCGGCTGAGTTTCCAGAACTACTTATGGGGTGATCAACCTCTTATAGTGATTAGCCTGGTGCTCCGTATTTTCTCTTGCTCTTTTCCAAAGTAACTCTTAATGGATTCTAGCTAGGATACGTTAGGTTATGATAGATTATGATAAGGATTAATTCCTTTATGGAACATGCTGTTATATGGTATGCTAATTCTAACCAACTTTTCTTGATATTTCTGAAAACAGACTTATTTGACTAACCCAAAGAAAAAGACAAAAATACCTACTTATCTCTTAATGAAAAAGCAAAACTTTTAAAGCTTCACGTAACCTCTCATCATTGACTGAACATTAATTACTATAAGTTGATGATTTATTAAGAAATGTATTTGGGTTATGCTCCATTCTAACACAGTGGCAAAGATTTATCTATCTGAAGAAGAAATTGGCGAGAAAATTGGAGATTCTCTTAGCAAGTTTCAAGGTGGAGTGATTTATAAACTTTAATGAGATTGCAACACTGGCAAACGTGTCAACAAAATTGGCACGAAACGCGCTCGGGGGTCTTTTGGTAAACTGTCCATCAATGTCGGGAAAGGAGGGAAGACCTTTGCATACTACTAATGAAAACAAGCCAGGGCCAACGAACCGGAGCTTGCAGATGATTTGGGCATTTCCATATTCAGCGTAATTAAAAGGGAGAACTATGGTCTCTGGTTTTATATTATTTTATATTTTTCCAAAGGGAGGGAGGCTGCGCGACCTCCCTCCCCAGGCTGATTTCAGCACAAGGACCCCATCCACTGGCCTTTTCACGCTGGGTGCCCTGGAGCTCAGCCAGGACACCCAGTCTTCAATATTGAGGACCCCACCTCCCCTCTCCCAGGCATCCCCCCCAGCCATATTCAATCCAGGGGACTACCACCTCCCTTGACCCTGTTCAGCATTCCATCCACCATTTGTTGCTATAGTACTTTTCGCTCTAAATGGGATGGTTATGCCCAGACGAGGGTCCCTTGCTCGCTGAGCCACTGGATTCAAGCTAGTCTAGCTGATGAGGGGTGTTACCCCGAAACTGGTACCATGATGCTTGTTTCCAGTACACAGAGGACCTGGATTGGCAGTTAGGGCTGGACTGTTCCCATGAGGAGCATGGTCAAGACTGATTTGCAAATGGCTGGGTCCAAACTGGGGTGGCGTAGTGAGCAAAGGAACGATTAACTTAACCCAGATCTCCTGCATGGGGTGAATGTTTGATTTATTCAGCATTCTGCCCATCATTTGTTGCTACAGCACTTTAAATGAAATGTGGCAGGTGATCTGATGCACACCAGCCCCACTACACACTAGTAACACAACCAACATCAGCACTACACAGAAAGCTAAAGGTTTTAAGGTCCCATTCGTTGGACACAATGCCACTTCAAAAATGTCACTTCCCTGTGAGACGCTTCCATGTTATAACACAATCCTTCAGGAAGCCATGGGGGTGAGGTAGACTGGCCATTCAGGTCATCAAGCCACCCATCATAGACGTTCAAATTTGTAAACAATACTAATTAGACATTGGCCCGGAATCAAAACCAGCCACTCTCTACCTTTTCTCTCTCTCTCTCTTCTTCCATTCACCCATTCTCTGTCTCCCCTTTCAGTGGTGCTGGATCAATTTTCAGAGTGGGGGTCCTGTCATCAGGGCTACATCACTTCAATCATAGGGATTGTGAAAAATTCAAGTGTCACACAAATAACAAGCCTAGCTAATGTATTCATCAAGAGAGGGGTAAGGGTGTAGTATGTAGCTGATGGTGCATTATGGAGCACAATGTCACATATATATTACTACAGCATGGTGTGGTAGAGCACTGTCATTTACAGACAACACAGTTTCCATCGAAATGAGCAGTAAATTTGCAGAGACCCTGATTTACTGATAAAATAATGTAGCGCACAAGCGATAACGTGTCGACACTGAGTTTCAGCAAATATTTATCATTGTCTAGTAAATGTTGATTTATTTTACCCTATTATAATCTTTGTTTCCATCACACGTTAGGATTACAAAAAATGTGTATTCCTAACTGCTCCTGTTACCACAGCAACATTGTCACATAGTTCACTTTACAAAATCCTGACGCTTTTTAGAGAAAGTAAACATCAACCTCCATGTTAACAGAATAAGCCGCAATTTGTCAGAAACCATAATCTGACATTTGACCTCTGTCTTTAAAGCACAGCAAATGTGGCAAGATAAAAACTGAATTTTATTAATTGCTCATTCATCTTCCAAACTCTTACATGGTTATTTTGGGCGTGCTGCAGCACAGCTACTTCCAGCACCCAAGTCCCCTTCTCCTCTCGCTCTGTTCACTGGCGCTCTCTCTACCCGCCTCTCCATCGATTTCTCTCAATTTTTTTTTTTTTTTTTAAAGGAGTGTTATATAGCGCGAACTTGACCCGAAGGTATCGGGTATCAGAGTGCTTTACACTAGCACCAGGTGCGTTACAGGTGGACACATTCATTTTTGTTAGGCACAGGGAGATTAAGTGATTTACCCTGGATCACAGGATGTTGCGTGTCTTTGCTGAGACTCGAACCCGGTTCCCCAGATTAGAGGTCGACCGCACTAGCCGTTAAGCCAACTCCTCTCCCCGCTTGAAGCCCCCTGTGCCTTCTGCATTTAATCCAGTGGGGCTGGGAAAGGTTACAGAGGCACCAGGCGCAGCCACTGCCCTGAAATCCGGCCCAAATAGCTCCAGCACAACGGGGAAAGCCCAAGGAAGCACAAGGGCAGTCTGGCCACGACTAGAGAGGAATGGTAACATAAGACTTTAAAACTACCCATTGCACAGAAAGCCGGGATATTTGCATTTTTCCCAATGAAACAACCTGGTAAAGCAAAACACAGTTCATCATCACTAAAACTATAAAAGAATGGATGAGAGTTCAACTCATGCAAAACCAAAAACAGCCTTTAGAGCACGAAATGCCCTTCCCAACTGAACTAGATCATAGAAATGTGGCATAAAGTAAAACATTAGGAAGGACGAATGCCAAAGCGGCATTAGAAAAAGTAACAATAAATTAACAGTATCAAAACATTTCCTAAACGCGAAGGACACTACTATCAAATTGATTTTTAACTTTAGTAGCTATTAGAGACCCCCATGAGGAGATGATAAAAAGAAAAAAATGAGGTAACCGTGATGTTGATTGAATGCCACTTTCAATTCAGTATGCCATTGAGGGGTGAGCGAAAATCAAGATTTGTCTGATTCTCTTTGAAGAAATGAGTACGTGAGACATAATGGGGATGCATGCATAAACTATGAGATTGAAAAGATATTGTACATATAAAAAAGGTAATCATTTATTAATTAATTCAGTTTGACTTTGGAGGCTATGGATCGTAATACACTAGAGGAGAAAGTTATCAATATTGTTCATAGAAGAAAGGATCAGGAATCATAACATAGATCGATCACTCAATCAATTTTGAACAAAGACACTGTGGAGAGTAAAGCAAGACTCCCTAAGTAAGAAATGTTGAAAGTGGACTGAAAATGAGAAACTATGTTGCATAAGGACCGTGGTTTTTACAACATGGGCACTTGAACAGTTGAGACAAAGGCTTACCTGCTACAGAACATCATTGAAGAACCTCCAGGTCTCCGTTGAGAATCGCATAGAGGGTTAAGGGAGTGGGTGCTGCTAAGACTGTAGGACAAAATGTGATCTTTTATTTTAATGTTTTGCTTGTATTCCTTAATTGACAGTGGTGAAATATAGTTTCCGAATGATCACCAATTTGGATTTCGATTGAAAGATAACGTTTTTTGAGAGAATTACAAGGGATCTCCTTTATTAAGTAAGATTAAAGAAACGTAATATACTGCACTCATATTTTCAAAACTGAATAAAGTTAAACTATTACAATATATTAATTGTGTGAAGTATTTCTTATATCAAGCGAGTGCACTTTTGATCTCATTAAGAAGTAAATATTGTGAACTCTGGGAGGAGCACCCCTGCCAATTCACTAAGATTAAAAAGTAATAGGTGAAATATAAATAAAAGAATAAATAGAGCATTCTATTGGATAAGGTTCTGCATTGTTTTTATTACTGCAGTCTTGATCCTGTCAAAATTATCCAAACCAAGATGAAGCTCACCCGAGGATTCTCTGCATCGCCCTTCTACTGTGTTCTATTCCAACACGTTTTACAAGCTAATTAAAATCTTTCCCACATTATTTGCAGGTACGCAAGAAATGCATACTGCTCCAATAGCGTTGTCCTGTCCAATAGCGGTCATCGTTTCCACATGGTGCACAGCCCCAGCCCAACAAACTCAGAACAAATTATACTAAAACGCAGACATTTAAAAAGAAATCCAATAATACCCAAGTTTACTAATGCTCTGCTACATGTTCTCACTAGGATACTAAAATATACTGTGTAATTAAACAATACGTCTATATTGTTCCAAAGCGAGATGAATTTAAGTACGCCTCCTAGTAAGATGGGTTATGTGCTTAAAGAAAGGAATATTTAACAGGCTTTATGATCAGAACTATTTCATTTATTTACACGGTGTACAAGAATCCTTTAAGTGACATAACCAAACAATATCAGACTGCAACTGAAACTATCATTAAATATAGAATTAATTGCTGCCTATAATGTTGCTACTCACTCAGAAAACAGTCTACTTATCTCTCTTCAACCTAGAACACTATTTAATACTAATGTTCCTGCTTACATACTGACTTGGAAAACATTCTCTCTGATGATTCTCATAGTAATGGATGGAGCTGTGGAACAACTTAATCTCAAGCTAAATGATGATTCTTGGCATAATGTTTAGTACAGAATATTCAGATGTTTTTAAGTCATCCACGCAATCTCCGTTTCTCATCATCCACAGAGCTCTTTGGATAGTTGACATAATGGTCAGAATTGGCTTCCATAACCAAAAAAAGGCTGTTGAAAGTGTTTTAGCAAAGGGGCCTCCAAGGAATATGGGTAACTTCTGTCCAAACCCACAAACAACCTTTGAGCTCTTAAAGTAGACCACAAAATCCTACAAGTCCTCAAACCTAAACCCTCCAGTAACCTACCAGAGTTGCTACGTGGGCCTCCACCTAGCATAAATCTCCCCTTTCTAGCATCAGACCAAACTTGCAGATATGTCGCTCATGCATTTCAAAGAATAGCTGATTAATGGGCATAAAGAAGAACAAGCACCATTGTGTAATTATCTCTCCCCAGCCGGTAGACTACAAAATATCCCTTCCAAAGAGTCCAAGTCAAGATGTCACTTTAATCCCATTTGGTCCGACATACATAAGATTTCTGAGTTATGTTTCACTTCCCACAAACACTTCTGCAAATTCAAATATTCCCTCACAGGTGCTCTCTAAACACAGAGTTCGACTCCGCTCTTCTTTATTCCATGTTTTTCGCATTTGGGCAACAATGCTTCATCTGCTCTTTCACATCCTAAATTCCACCTCCTCCAATTTAGTCAGATATTCCAAGTCATGGAAGCCCAACTATTATCCAAAACAGATGCATCTGGAGCAGTCCTCTTTTCACAAACAACTCTCCCTTCTCCTAACCTCTGTGTTTTGTTATGAATGGAGGGCGTGGTTTTTTTTTACGCTTTACTTTGCACTGTCTTGTTTATTCTCTATAAAATAAATACAAATTGGTAAACTACAAAAGTGAATCCTAAAGTTTTGGTAAATATTTTAGGTGACAAGTTGCTTGCTAAATTGGCATGCTACCTGAAATAACATGTTGAAAGTAAAATAATACATATTTTGTGGCTCGTTCTACTACGTCCTTTCTGAGTTCCCACACATCTGTCTGTGAACAACCACTATTTGGGTCCTTCACGTATTTTATATTAAGGCGTAACATTAAACATACTGCTCTTCTGGACGATTGACCTGACTGGGCCCAAGGTATAGGTCAATCGCAAACTCAACTTTAGAGACTCAATAGCTTGTTAATTGTTCACTGTAAAATCTAATCTCAAATAGCCTTAATTAAACTAAACAAGTGGATTAAGGACACCGACATCCATCCCCCCTCGCCTGCAAGGGTCTCATGGTGTTGTTTAAATACAATTGATCCACTTTCTGTGCTGCTTCGCATGAAGCACAAGTTTATCACCAGTAAATGGTTGAATCTGTATGAGGCTTATTTGGATTTTTTGGGGGCTTTCGATTTTGTGAACATAAACTGTGGCATAAAATGCCCCCCAGGAAACTCTAAGATAGCCTGCTGAAAACCATAATCAGTTTCTGTTCAAGTACCACAGCACATGTCCAGGTTGGCCTAACTGGAAAGTGATCCCCTCGATTTCCAACATCATGAGCGGCAAAAAGTGGTAGCCTGGTCGCCCCATCCTTTTCAGCCTGTACGTGGCATGCAATCCAAATGCCCTTCAACTCCAAACGAAGGCCATTGAAAGATACTGCTGCAAGAACAAACTGAAAAATAATATTGAAAAATCAAAAATCATTAGATTTGGGCCCTGCAATAAAAGAGGATGCAGGTTAAAATGACAGCTTGGCCTTAACTGCTTGGCAAGAGTTCAAAGTATTTTCCTATCTCTGGATAATCATTTCAAAAACTCTTGTCTTGAAATAAAGACATCCAAGTACCACTAACTAAAACAGAAGCTGCAGCAAATTAGATTGCTCACTTTACAAGAAGATACAGCAACAGCGCCTCCCAAAGAGTCAACAAGGTTCTAGCTGTTATGGAAACATCATGGTTTATGGTGCACAGCTGTGGGGCGTTGACCAGAATTCCGCCTGTATCGCCGTAGGCAAGAGGTCCTTCTGGAAATTAATAATTAATTTCTGAGGAGCTTTACATTCACTATATTAGCATCGGACCGGTGTATACTCCCACCGCCCTGTCTATTCTCCCACAGTGATGCCCAGCCTCCCTTTTTGATGGATGCGAGGTACCCAAAGAACTAAAACAGCAGAGTTTCCCATAAAATAATCCAATCAGTCAGATCAGCAGACTAAAACGCAAATTCTGTTTTTTTTCTTCTATTTTCACTCAATCAGGCTTAACATCCAAAATAACTATTAGCAATGTTTCAAAATGTACATAGAATGATCTATGGCTCCACCAAGGGGAATATTGCCCTCTCACCTCATGGTTGTTTGGTGTATCATTCCACCACCTTGGAGTACTTGCAATGTAATCCGCGAGTGACTATTTTACATCTCATAAGTACAATGAACCATCACACATTATATTTTCTCTCTCGTACATGTGCTGTACAGATAAGGTATTTTTCGTTTTTACTACAGCAGGCTTTTTAAATGTTTTAGTCAGGACTCAATGCAAGCTGGACCAATCATGTTTGCCAATGCTTGTTAATTGTAATGTAATCCATTTGTAGTAGAGCAATCTGGCCGTCGAAAAAGCCGATAAATTCAATAAATCACAAACTCCATTTGTGTGTGTGAAAAGTATTAGCTTCTTGTGGACGTTTAAAATTGGAAGTCTGGGTCCCGTACCGTCATTTTTACCAAAAATGTGCCCATTAATAGTTACAGAGAACCAATATAAAGCGCACAATCATCGAGGATTCACACCCTCTATCCTCACTATTCCTTGTTCAGTAAGTTTAATATTTTACCACTTTACAGTCCAATTTAGGCGTACCCCAGTCTACTACCTGCATAAGATATACTATACTCTGGACCGATTGCACAATATGAATGTCGCACACCCATCGACATCCACTAGATTCCAGTCTTCCACAGGTACACTACTGCATATGATTTGGGAATGCTCCGGCATAGAGCCATATTGGAGAAAAATCCAACAAATACTGGCCTCAACCTGGGGCATCTGGTGGACCTTACACCTAAGGTGGCCCTGTTGGAGTTTGTGGAGGACATAGTGGGTATCTATGCAAACCGCGCGGTCATTAGCTTTGGCTATTAAATCGCTCAACGAATGTGGCCAGAAGTGGAGAGCTCAGCCTTCCTCTCCCCCACATTACAAGAATGAAAACAGTTAATGTACCACTGCTCTTCACTTGCGAAAGCGGATCATAAGGCCAGGGGAGGTGACAGAAGCCATGGTTGTGAGCATCTCGGATTAGAAAATTCGTCTAGCCTCACCATCTCCATTTTTTCCATGACGCATGGTGGTCGCTATCCTACGCCTTGCGGCAAAGCTGCCCTGACACTTGTTCGTGGAGTCTTTGACGGTGACGGTCACTGTCTGGTTGCATGCCTCGTTTCATCATCGGTGGATGCTCGGTGTATTTCCTGCTTGAATCGCATTGTAGTCATTTGTACCACTTGTGTATGCCATGCTTTGGTCTTAGTTCGTTTCTTTCCAGGTATCTAAAACAATAAAAATGTTTGGGAAAAAAGATTTTCCACTTTAAATCCGCAGAACGAATCCACTTCGCTGTTAAGGAAAATCTTCAGGAGGGCTGTGCAGATCACAAACCTGATGTTCAGCATAAAAATGCAGTGATTCACGTTAGAAAAGTAACTGGTTTTGCACTAAAAACAGTGGTGGGATTGTTAAACGTCCATGATTTAATGCACTATGTAACAAAAGAGGCTCCAAGGAAGGTGGGACCTGCAGACCCCTGCTGCAAAAGTGCTTCAGAGTTAAATGTAGCAGTAGCAGTCGAAAAATGTAAGATGGGGTAGCTGTTGAGTACAGACAGGCAGAAGTAATGTTAATGGGTTTGAAAACTGATTTTGATGGCTGGTGGGGGACGTCTGCTCCAGGGTGTAACTGTTCTCCTGAGACTGGAGCCCTATGCCATTGCACCGGGGCTCAGACCCCAGCCCTCGTCGTGCACACAGGCTGCGGTTCGCATCTCTGGACACAATGACCCACACCCCTGCAGCCACACAAGAATGGTTTGGGCTGTGCCGCGTGACCGCAGTGCAGGCACTGCTGGCACAGTCCTATCGCACTCGCAAGCCTGCGTGTTTTGCATACGGCAAAGACGGCCAGATACATATTAACATGACCGGGGCCTGTCCCTCTGCCAACTAGCATTGTGCAAGGGCAAGCCTCAAGGGTAACACGCATTTATTACCGGGCATTTCAGCCTGGCACACGCGTCATTTGTTTAATGCAGATTCAATTTACAGTAGAAGAAAAATTCGAAACAAAACTCGAGGCATATGCGCGCTGTGCTGGCTCCGGAACGGGGCCGGGGCTCGGGAGGTTCAACTTCTCCTCGGCAGTGTTTGTTTACGCTCGCGCACCAGCCAGGAGCTCCTGGGCAGAGGCGCGCGAGACGACTGAGCGCGCTTGGGGAAAATCTCTTCTGACACACGATTATAGCTCCATATGTTTGGCCTGACATCGCGGGCTGCTGCACTGACATATTTACTACCCAAGCATTATCACTGACCAGATATTTTTAGCGAGTACGAAAGAGGAAGATAAACCAGGTGCGTCACGCTGTTTTCCCTGCTCTATGTGTTAAAAGGGAAAGGCTTTTTGAAAGAGAGTTCAGAGTCCAAACACAACACCTCAGGCCTACTAAGGAATGCCACGTAATCACACTCTAGTCTAACCTAACAGTGTAAAGGCAACGATGGTGGTCGGAACTGGTGCTTGCTGACCAATCACAGGGCACACCTTGCTAGCGTCTAATAGCACGCTTCTGCTGTATGGTCAGCAAAAGGCTGCACTTTTTAAAAGCTCTTAAAGCAAGTGCAATGCTTATTTGAATGACAAGTGTTCGTGGGAGCTCCTCAAGGGCAAACCACAACACGTAATAGAACTTTGCAATAATTTACACCCATGCTATTAGCTCAACCTCATCTGGTTAACATTCGTACGGAAAAATTAAAGAATGTATGTTCGTCTCGCGCCCTTCCTCCGTTGCAATTACGGAGGGTTAGGATGGGGCACCAGTGTGCAGAGAAGCTGGCAGCTGTGGGTCATGACAGACTCTCGAAATGAGAAAATGCGGATTCCTTTCATAAACTATTAAAGTTGAGAACCCGGCAAGAGAAGAGAAGACCGTGATCGTTTGTTTCTCAAGATCTGTAAGCAGTAATCAGTTCCCTTTGTGATGACAGTCCCTTCACTTGTTGGATAACTTCGGTGCAGCACGATTCTCTCAGTGGCTGGCCCACGCTGAGCTTGCTTTGAGTATGTACTTTGAAGAACTGCACATTTTTCCCTACCTTCCCCTCCAACCTGAAACCTTGCAAAAATAAAGGTGTGATGGGGCAGGTAAAACAAAATTTTGTATACCTCCTCTAATTTGCATGAAATTAATTACGTAATTATTCTAAAATTAATTTAAGTAACATGTTTACCTGTTCAGGGCACAAGTCCTAAAAAAAGAAGTGGGGGGACGCTGTCACCGGAAGTGACGTCACAACAGGAATCTCATGAAAAGAAGTGGGGGGGACGCTGTCACCGGAAGTGACGTCACAACAGGAATCTCATGAGTATTCATATGCCTTTAGATGACGGGGCATTTCACAGCACTGCTACCCCTGGTCTGTTCCTCGATGTCCTTTGCAACCCCCCCTCCCCCACTCCCCCGAGGGGGTGCCCCAGTTGCACAACGAAGTGCTCAAAAGTGCACAAGATACAGAAGGACACACATTCCAAGCGTTAACCGCCAACGCCTGCTCGCTCCGCCTCCCAATCACTCCAGCCTGCACACACCACCGGTGCCTCTTAAAGTCTCCAATTACAAATATTAGCATATCTTTGGTAATTTACGGGAAACTTCCCTCCCACCCGGGCTCTCTGCTCACACAATGCTGTCCAGCTTTTGGGCAGGGGGGACGGCGTCCACCCGGAAAAACCTGGTAAAATAAGTGGGGGGACGCCGTCCACCCGCGTGGTACCCCGACTCGAGCCCTGTACCTGTTGGTTTGCTGTAAACATATAAATTAGATGGATAAGAGAGAAAAAAGGGGATGGTTTGCATCGCGAGGTGTACACGTCAGACAGACACAGAGCGAAGCTCAGGTTGTCTATGTCGTCACTCAGAACCCCAAGGTGAACAATTGTTCTGTTATGAATTTCATGTTCTGCATAGCCCCGTCCCCCAGATCATCTTCCCCTGCAGTTCTGTTATTAACATTTAGCCACCTTTAATTTTAGATTATGCACAGCCCCTCCATCACCTGCCCCTGCTTTCAAAATCCATCCAGGGGCAGATAAGTGATGGGAATCCACACATAGCATGTCCTTCCCTGAAACCAAAATATGCCTGGCCTCCTGCCACGAACTTCCATCACCCTCTATATTTACCCTTACACGACTCAAACTTAAAGCAAGCATTGGCATAGCCAATAGGTCTCGCCTTTGGGACCTTATAAGTGTTTAACCATGCAACAGTTAATGTTGTTGCACCAAGGATATTGTGCTGCATAAATAAATACTTATAAGGTCCCAAAAGCCAGACCTATTGGCTATACCAATGCTTGTTTATTATTTGCCTCTCACCTTGTCTGCATGCATGTACCAACCCACCCCTTAGCTGCCCACCCGCCGGTGCATTTACGTGCCAGCGGCCGCTGTACGAAGTATTACTCAAAAACTAAGGAAGAAGAAAAGATTATTCGAACAAACTCACATTCAAATACCAAGCATCTGAGCATGCAAGTCACAGAAGTCTTTAAATCTTTGAGACTCAAGGACTTGATTATGAGCTGAATGATAATTATGGCATCGATAAAATTCAGACTCCGAGGTGTTCGGAGTGTATTGGATGCGATCATTATCACCTATTACACTTCCTGGAGGAGAATTGGGAGAATTGCTGCAAAAAATCTGCATTGGTATAATCAGTGCTTTAAATGGAAACAACGAAGAGCAGGTACTCACTATTCCCAGTACCTATTTTATCCTGAGGAGTGGAGGTACTTTCCAATTAAATGTATTGCAGCAGTTCTGAGAGGTGCAGGTACTCCTCTTCCAAATTAAAGAAGTGCAGGTACTCTGTACCGGACAGTACCTGCCCATTTAAAGCACTGGGTATAATGTGTAATACTAGGCCTTTTACTATTGTTACATTCAGGCAGGTTTGGCAGGCCACATTCGAGGAAGGGCGCAATTTTTCTTGCGCCTGCTAATTATCCGCCCTTGATAAACATTGCACCACTTGTAATTGCGACTGCGCACGGGTCGCACTCTTAAGAGCTACTTGGAATTAGGACGTTTATTGAATGAAAATCAAAGTTCCTTTTCTAGACAAGACTCAGGCCCGGAGGATCTTAATAATTATGACCATGAGTCTAATTTTAAAGAAATAGCGGGAACTCGACCCGGAGGTATTGGAGCGCTTTACATGAGCCCCAGTCACATTACATATGGGCACTTTCCTTGTTGCTAGGCACAGGGAGATCGAGTGATTTAGCCCAGAATCACAGGATATTGTACAGACGCCGAGACTCGAATCTGGTTCCCCATTGCAAAAGTCGTCAGCTCTGGCCGTTAGGCCACAACCAGATTTTCAGATGAAGAAACTTTCAAATCCATCTTCAAGGCTAACTGAATTAACCACCAAACGACTTCATGATAACAGTGATAACCATAAGGGAACTAGAAAGGTTGGGGGATATGCAGAGGGGCAGATGTGTGGGAGAAGGAGAGAAAATAGGGGAAACATGAGAAGTAGGGAGAGATCAGAAATGAGGGTGAAGGAAAATGTTCAAGTAGGGCGAGGGGAACAGTAAAGGGACCGAGGGCCTCATGTAGGTAGCCAAATACCGGTCGGTAACGGCCGATTTTCGGTAAATATGCCGTTACCGACCGGTATTCAGACAAGTGAGATGTAGGAGTCCAAAAACGACTTTTCGGTAAATATGAGGCGGTAAATACCGAATCATATTTACCGAATTCTAAAATACCGAATCAGAGTTACCGAATACATACTTAACGAATCGGTAAATATGAAGTGGTAAATATGAAGTGGTAAAAATGAAGTGGTAAAAATGAAGTGGTAAAAATGATAATGACATGTAGGAGCACTCGGTAATTAAGAAATCCAAGAAAATCGGTAAATAAGAGTCGGTAATTAACACGGATTGAAAGCAGGTGGTAACCATCAACAGTGCATATTAGCAATCCCAAAATGCAACAGCTTGGACAACATGGCCGCTATGTATGTCATTGCAAGGCGCCTACGTCTACAGGCAGCAGGACTGAGGGTTTGGCGACGGGAGGAACGCATCTACAGACAGCGCATCACACTATTCCACCTGACTGATGCAGAGATACATGAGAGGTAGAGGCTACACCCCGAAACCATCATGGACTTAATCAGGGACCTTCACCCACTCCTGGACCAGCCAATAAGAAGGGCGCACGCCATACCCCCACATGTGCAGGTGCTCTGCAGCCTACATCTGCTGGCATCCGGCAGTTATCAGGTGGTGATAGCTGCGGTGGGTGGTGTATCCCAGAGTTGCCTGTCACGTTTCTTCAGGAAGTTCCTGGATGCCATGATGCAGAGAATGCACCACTACATAAGCTTCCCAAACACACAGGCTGCACTGCAGAAAACAAAAACAGACTTTTATCACATGGCACAGTTCCCCCATGTCATCGGCTGTATTGATGGTACACACATCCCAATCTGTCCACCAGCTGACACAGAGCACATCTACAGGAACAGGAAGTCCACCCACTCCATCAATGTGCAGGTGATCTGTGATGCAGGGAACATCATCACAGATATTGTTGCAAAGTTTCCTGGGAGCACCCACGACTCGTACATCTTCCAGAATAGTGGGATCTACACACGACTGAGTGCCGGAGAATTTGGAGAGGGATACCTGCTAGGTGAGTAACAGTGACGCCCCTTGCAACCTGCAAATCATAGTGTAAAGAGGCATGTGACTGATGTTTCCCTTCAACTCATATAGGCGACAGTGCATATGCATGCCGGTCATTCATCCTCACTCCCTACCTACACCCAGCAACCCAGAGTGAGAGACGATACAACGTGGCACACAAAACAACACGCAATGTGGTGGAGCGCACGTTTGGACTACTGAAGAGCAGGTTCCGCTGCCTCCACAAGAGCGGAGGCGCACGCCAGTACACACCCATCACCTGCTGCAAGATTATTGCCACTTGTGCAATGCTGCACAACCTTGCCACGAAAAAAGGTACAGATGTGGAACTAACATATTTTGAGGACAACGAGGATGAGTCAGGCCAGCCACAGGGCAACGCAGCTAGAGTGCCAACTGCAATCGATGGGAGAGAGAGACGGGCAGAGATCACATGCAAATATTTCTGAGTAAGTAAGGGGACACAGCCAGTTGTGATTAGTCATGACGTGGTTTTAATGTGGCACCACGCCATGAACACATGAACAAGCCAATCTGGCAATAGAACATCTATACAAGGAGTATGTCCAGGGTTACGTCACCCATTGGGAAGTGGCTAAGCAGGGCCACATCAATGTTTGCGCATACGCGCTGCAGTGGTGGATGGCATGGCCTGTGCATCCTCACTAGAGCCAACCCCAAGCCGCCTGCTGCTCCTGCGTGCTTCTGGGATGGGGGGTGTGATGCTGCTCCTGCTGCTGGTGTCGATGCTCTCCGCAGCATCCCCTGCAGCAGTTGTCGACGCCTGACTAGTCAATAGCACCCCTAGTGCACTTGTCACCTGCACCATCCCCCGAGACAGGTCGCTGCAGCAGTGTGTTAGGCCCTCCTGCATCGTCACAGAGCGCCGGCACAGTAGAGAAGTCGCAGTTGCCAGACGGTTGAGTGCCCTGTTGGTAGTGTCCCTTCTCTGCCGTTCCCGGCGCCGTGCCTCGATGTCAGCATCCAATTTGCTGCACAACTGCTGGACTGACTGGGACATGTCCCGAATGCCCGCAGCCATGCCGCTGATGTTCGTGTCCATGTTGAGTAATGTAGTTTTCATCACCCGCATGTGCCACTGGACTGTCATGACTGCCTTTGTTTGCAGGCGCTGTTGCTTCAACATTTGGCCCTCGAGACCCAAGAAGACACCATGGCCGTCAATGGGTGCTGGTGGACTCTGGACACGCGACCTGCGGCGCCCTCTTGCTCCCGTCTGTGCTGCCTGTGAGGTGTGGGGCACAGTGGCATGGCTCCCTTCCTGGGGCCTGGAGAGTTCTTCAGGGCCCATGCTGTCGTCTGACGAGGTGTCTAAGGCTCGTAGCCTGGCTGCTGGACGCCTCCTCATTCCCACACCTGCAAGCGGAGATGTGGCCGGTGATTCGAACATGAGTGGCGATGCTGGCTCTGGGTGAGGTGATGCTGGCTCTGGGTGAGGTGATGCTGGCTCTGGGTGAGGTGATGCTGGCTCTGGGTGAGGTGATGCTGGCTCTGGCTGCGGCGAGGCTGCCTGTGTTGGTGGTGCGGCTGCCAGTGGGCCTGCTCCCTGGTCTGAACTTGTGCTGGCTAGAGGTGATATTTGTGGCCGGTGTGCCGTCTCTCCTGCAGCATGCCCTGTCCTGCATGATGTCACATCTGTGGACAGAAATACAACATTGGCTCAGTGTCCCCGAAGGGCTGCATTGAAAGCGTCACAATACATAATTTCACATTCCAAAATGTCCTCTGTCTCCTTGTGCCTCGAGTGCGTGACATGCCTTGTTGCCCTGTAACATTTAAGTCATGGTTGGTGTTTCCCTGACTACATCTCCCGGAATGCATTGCCTGTCTGCACTGACACGTGTGGACTGCAGTGTGATTCTCGTTTCACATTGGGGGATGTGGGATAGGGATAGGGGGTGCTACATTGCTGTGCTTTCGTCTTACCTTGTTGTGTGGCGGCTCTGGCAGAGCTGTCGGCGTCCCCAAGACCCACGACGCTCTCTTGCTCGATTGTGGCCCCCACCAGCTCTTCCAGTTCGGTGAGGGCAGGTGCCCTGTTGGTTCCACCTCCAGTCTGGCTGGCCTCCTTCTGGATGTCGCCCATCTTCCTCTTGGTTACAATCCTCAGGTCATACCAGCGCTTCTTTAGGACCTCTATGTCCCTGTGGGTCACTCCCACGGCATTCACATGGGCCTGGATGGCCAGTCATATGTTGCGCTTTTCAGCCTCAGGCACTTGCAGGGATTGCCTTCCAAACAGCTTCTGGTGCTGCTTCACCACCTCCTCCACCAGCACCTGGAGTTCCTTGGGGCTAAATTTCAGCTTCCTCCTCCTTTCCCCTCCGTCTCTCTGTGTTCTCTGGCTGGACATGATGTTCGTTTTCCCACTCGCACAGGCACCGGCTCCCTGCCTCTCCTCTGCACTCCAAGCCTCTCCAGGGTCGGCTAATTATGTACACCTGCCTGGGTGTGGCCACTTCCTGGTTGGGTGGGCTGTGGTTGCACGGGATTAGCTGTTTCGTCAAGTCATGTGATTTCACTTAACGGTTCCGTACATACCGATTCGGTATTTTCCGATTCGGTATATACCACCTCGGTATTTTCCGATTCGGTAAATACCACCTCGGTATTTACCGATTCGGTGAATTCCGATTCGTGATTACCGAATGTTACCGAATCGGTAACTGTTACCGAATTTTTACCTACATATAACTTACCGATTCTAATTTACCGATTCGGTACGGCTCGGTATTTAAGAAACGGTAAAATTTATTTACCTACATGAGGCCCCAAGTGCGAGAGAAAAATAAGAAAGGTGGGAAGAGGCATAGAGCTAAGTGGGGTGTCCCGCATATGTCGGTAATAATTAGCAGGCCAGAAGTATTCGGCGTCACTGCAGCCCTTGGAAGAGCTAGGCCGGGGCAGGGACGTGATGACGCTCTCCGAGTCACACCAAGTCCGAGGGGGGAGTCATGAGGGGAGGAATGAGAGCTGAGGGCACAGCATAGTTTATGTTTCCTGTTTGTAAACGTCTGGAAGAGGTCGGCACCAGGGAAACCGCAAATCAGAAATCTGAAACCAGCTAAAAATAAAACTGCTACCAGAGCAGAGTCATACAGCTCTCCTCGCCCCCCTGGCCCCTGCTTAGAGGCAGAAAAGTGCCCCAGACGTGCACAACGTCATTCACATCTCAAAAGACACCAGTTCCCTCATCTGCTTACCCCGGAAAGACAGCCATTAACAGAGCGGTGCAGCGCTATCTGAGAATGAAACGTATTTTTCCATCTGGGGCTCTTGGGTCCGAGCTGACGTTATCGCTGGGCTACAGATGTGAGATGAAAGGCTGAGAGAGCCCTTGGCGGACATGTGCTGTGCGCCTCCAGCACACGAGCAAAGGCACAAACGCAGTGCATTGTGGTACAAGTGTTACTCTAGCGAATTAAACAAGCCCGGGAGTGGTGTGCGCGCGCTTGTGCCCGCCGCTGCACGCGAAAAACAGATGGCACACTGCGCGTAACCGAAAGTCGTAGGCAGTGGGTGGCTTCAATTCCTGGCAAAGGTGGGACATGCACCCGCCTTTGCCCAATTGCGTGCTGCCTTCGCATGCAAAGACCAATAGAAAGAAAGCAAAAAAAATAAACACACGCATGAGCGTGTGAAAAGTACAGACTGATTCCAAGAGTTCGTTTTCCTAGAGCAGCGCATGCATACTGCACTAGGTTCGACATAAAAATGACATAATACCCTACCAATCAATACTCCCTTTCTTTAATTTCCCTTCCTCCGCCCAGATAAAAAAAAAAAACACTTACAGGCCGGCCGCCGCCTCTCCTCTGTCCTCTTCCTGGCTTATGTGCGAGTAGGAAGCACCCAGGCTCCCCTAAGCCAATCACAACGCTGCAACACAGCGCTGTGATTGGTCTGAGTGCTGAATGGGAGCCTGGGCATGTTCTCCACCCAGGATCTAGCACAGCCTGGGTGGAGAACATGCAAAATGTGCATGACTGTTTGGCTGGCCCAAGACAACTGGCCAAACAGTCATGAGCACTTAGAGAGTGACACCACTCCTCCCCCTTGCACTTCCCTGCAAAACTGCCTCAGCACTGAAAAATAAAATATTAACTCCACGTTATTATCATTTTATTTTTCCTTTTTTGCAGTGCTGAAAGGCAGTGGGGGAACACTACTCCACCTTAGGGGAGCAGCCGCCCCTGCGGATTATTCATGCTAATGGCGTCCAAAGCTGCTTCGATTGTGCCTGCCGCTGAGAGTGAATGCTACGAGCACCAGGATACCCAGCTATCGCATCCACTGCACAAATCTGTGTTTGACCTAAAGACCACAGGTCCAAGTCACAAGGGTCCACTCAGCTATTCATCATCCAGAGGTCGACAGAGATAAAAGAACAAATCTTAATCAGAGGGCTTCATATGATTGGCAATCACTCAAGGGAACCCGACTGACATTTTACAACATATGCCATAACTTTAGAATGCCACTCACCCTACCAGCTCAACATCCTCTGGTTAACGTTAGCAAACTACTGCAACTCAAGGCTTTTTAGCTGTTTTTTTCTGTCTATTGCGGAGAGCAACTATAGCAGGCTCGGTACCTGTGTGTTATGAAAACAAGAACACAAACCAATCACATTTAAAGCCAAGAGCTTTAAAGAAAGCTTCAGAAATAGCAGTTTATTTGCCCTCGCTAATTAGATCACACCGATGCAATTAGAAATTGTGACAGGCAATCAATTTTACAGAGCAGAAAATACTTGGCATATTTATTAAATATCGGAGTTTTCAAACAAATAAGGCAGGCATATCTCTACTTGCATGGGATACATTCAGTAAGGTATAATGTGTACAAATCATAGCATAGCATAAGCACTATCATTTATGAGCACGTGAACGTGTGTCTAGAACGTTCTGCAGGTCGCAGGTACCCCGATAGAGTTCTGTCGGTTATGAATGTTTGCCTGCATAGATCTGACAGGTGAGGCACCGTTCAACAGAGCATGAGGAATAAACAGAACAAAACTGAGAGAAACATTAACCACGGCCTGTGAGTGGTGGTGGGCCACCATTAATGATTGATCACCTCAACGGGCGGCAAGACCGGCAGCATGATTATTTATTGTAAATTAATGTCTATGTGGGAAGGTGTAATGCAGGGGCATGGGGCAGTGCACAGGTGGGACAGGGCATCTCGGATGGGTCGAGGACAGCCGGTGGGGGCAGTGGAGTTCTGTCTGTGGAGCATGTGCTGAGGGTGGGTGCCTCTGCGTTGTCTTAAAGGCAGTGAGCAGGGCGTCGCAATCCTGTGAGAGGAGATGCTTTCTCAAGCCCTTGGTTTCTTCCCATCGAAGGGCTCCACTCTCCACTGCTGCCCAGACTACCATCGATGGATACCATATAGACACCTGTGGCGGCACGTCGACTTCCCAACGTCGAGTCACCATATGTTTCCAGTATCGAGTCACCCTACATTTCCAGTATCGAGTCACCATACGTTTCACGAGCACGGTCTATAAAGCGGGCTACAAGCTTATTCTTTGGAGTTCGTCAAAACATCCTTAAAATCTATGGAATACTTTATAAGAACATAACAACCCTCAACTACATACACCAAATCTTACTTAGAAAAGTGGTCTCTTTCAGCATCTTAATTAGAAACTTAAAAGAGTAAGCAGTGTCTTTGTGGTGTTCATTAAAGTCAAACCAAGGTATTATTCATCATTACAATGGGAAATGAGAAAACAATTGTAATATTTTTGCTCCTAGCTATTCGTGTAGATCCTAGGGACTGTTGCATAGATAATCAGTCTTCTCGCTAACTGCAGGAAAGCGTGGGGCTGTATCATCTCACTGGGAAGTATTGGTAATCATATACATAAGCAACAGGATTTCTGAAACTTTGCCGCAGCTAGGACCCTTGTAGTCCCATGTTGGACGGGACTGTTCTAGACAATCACATACTGTCTCAACCCAGAGTGGTGCATAGCACACGTGTCGCCCACTCTTCTAAAACCCAAGATCTTGATATGAGATTTGCTCAGTGAGAGAAATTTGAAAACATTTGAACTATCCAAGACCACTTCCAAGATGGCTAAAACAAAGGCCTGTGAAATGAAAAATAGGACTGAGAACTCTCCCCAATACTCTGGGAAAGGGACGGTCTTGCTGGAGAGCCAGGTATACGGAATGAGGGACCTTTCTGGAAAGGATCTGAGACTGCAGGGCCTTAAGACAGAGACAACTTTGATTGGACAAAGGAACCACCAAACCATTTCCATCCATAATGCAGCCTCTCTCCCATAATACACTAGAGGCATATGTGTGTTGTCTCATTGGCTCTCTTTACTTGATACACAGGTATATCAGATAGTCGGCACTTAAAATATACTTTCTGAAAAGCAGCTCACCTTCACTACTATAGCCTTATAGCCCACGGCCGAGGGCTATAGCGGCTGTTAAAGGCTGAACCCAAGTTAAAGGCCTGAGCCCCCCCGAGAATGGAATGTTCTGAATTGAAAAGGCAGCAACAGAAAGCCAAATCTTGGAATGTTAGAGCAGATTGCTTTTATACCAGCCATTATTAGCACTGAGCAATTGTCTTCAATGGAGCTCCTTACACTCTAATGTTCTAATATAGCCTTAGCCTGCCGTAGCGGGCTCTACCGGCCATTAAAGGTCCGCTACAGTGTTAAAGGCCCGAGCCGAAGGAGAGGGCCTTTAACAAGGGAGCAAGCCTTTAATGACCGGTAAAGCCCACTACGGCAGGCTCTAAGGCTCTTAGAACATTCCACGCCTAGAGGGCAAAATGTTATAATTTGTATAACAAATGCTTCGCGGAGCCTAAAGGGGGTGAAATCCCCTCGGGCTCCGTGAGGCCTTTGTTAAACATTGGATTGTTGATGCTCCGGGCTTCTACCGACCATTAGAAGCCCGGAGCACTCCATTGTTTTTAATGGAGCTTGCAACATTCCAATGTTCTAATGAAAGTTATTTCTTCCCAAGATTGCACTATTGCATGGCAGAGTAGCTCGACATTGGGACAGAAAAATAAAGAATGCTTCACTGATGCAAGGGCTTTGGCTTCTATAAGACTGCAGTAACGGCACCCTGGAAGGAAAATGCTATGCACAGCTGTAAGCAGCTTTTGCGGAATCTCGGTCACAGAACATGTGGGAAAAAATGTATTTGTAATTAAGGCACTAACTGGTTCTCGCGACCCCAGAGACCAAAGACAGTATTGAACAGAGAGATATGCATAATTGGTTGCTCTCACACTTACAGAGCATTAGCGTCGCACTCATGGGTCGATCTGAGACAGAGGACCGACAGCAAGAAAGCTAAACACGAGATCTCTGCTCAACTGCAAAATAGAAGGGTCCTGGCCAAGGGCCGGATTCACAAAGCCCACACTTCTGAAGTGGGAAGTCTACCCCTGTGGGCCTACTCAGTTATGGCATTCATTATGAATCCGAAAAGAACTCCAGGAATCTAGTTCATTCATAAATTTGCAACACCAATTAAATAGGCAAAAATATACTCGGATGAAATTCCACCAGGGGAGAAATTCCTCAGGAATAAATGAGGCAGATATGTGTATAGGCCACTTTTTTAAATTGTAGATATGGAATATATTTGCCATTCCACAACACCTCTAACAAATATGGACATGTTCCTGCCTCTCCCATATTGAAATTATACCTATTCCTACCTTTCGCCAAAGCAGTTTTGCCTGCTTTCCAGGGTGGAAAAGTACCAGCAAACTGTTTGTGAATACCCACAAACCTAGGAAATTGTGAACACCTACTGAAATGTTAGGCCATGCTCCAGAACACCCACACTACTGCTTCTGCAAGTATTAACGCAGAAATTCAACCACACTAACAGCATTTCCGATTCCGATAGTCCGAAGTACAATGCGCAAGAGCAAAATTTCAGCACACCTGATTCTGTGAATCAGAATGTTTAATTTTCTTTCACAAATTTCTATTTTTGTTCAATAGGAACTCAACTTGCAAAACCTTTTGTGAATCGAGCTATAAAGCGGTTTGACGCCTCATGGACAAAAAAAAAAAAAAAGACTGTTCGACGAGCTCAGAGATTAGTCAAAAACAACTGGTTACAACAGCTGCAATGATACCTTACATGGACCAGGGCTTGAATTCAAGCCTTTGGCTTCAGTGGGCCTTAGTAAAAAACACAAAGTAACACGTCTACGGATACATGGTTGACATGCCTCCACATCAGCTGCATCACAAACCAATTTTTGTTCCTCATAATAACTTGTTTTTTTTATAGCACTTCATACTGCACTCCTGCCATTTCTACTCCTATCCAATTTTATGGTACTCACTTTTGAAGATTAGAAGGCTGCATCAGCCCCATGAATTGTCGCTCACCTCTTTTCAGCGACAAGCGCTCAACTTTCTGACCTTTCGAGTGTGCCATACAGTGACACAACTTGCTTTAAATAAGATACAAAAACAAAAAGGCAACAACTAAATCAAACATCAAGAGAGCCATAGGGCAGAGAATAGAGATTCTGATGTGTAGTTCATAAGACATATATATACATATTAAAGGTGATCAAAAACAAAAAGACTAAATCAAGGGCCAATATGTATACTTTAAAAATTACTGATGTTTATTGGTCCATTTGTATTTATTCATTGTCCGTTTAAATGCAAAATGTGCATTGCCTACATTTAAAATATCTTATTCACGCACTTCATTTGTTTTTTCGACGCTCTATGCCCGGACTGTATCCTTTGAAAAAAAATGGCGTCTTTTTCTCCAGTTTCAAATTCCAATTGTGTTATTTGACCTTCCTATTTCTATACTCTCAAAATCCTGGAGGAGGGGGGGGGGGCTCTGTCCCTGACCACGCTGGTGCCAGTGTTACCAAAAAAAACACCAGCTTCTAGACCAGGAAGCTCTGTAAAAAGTCACATAGTTAGGGTGTGCTCACGTCAGAGTCACATCCTGCTCAGATCACTAAAGCGTGGAAATGCTTTGAATGCAAAACAGAATTCCTTAGCAAATATATTCAGCCCCACACACAGTGTCTTTTATCCCACTTAGAAAAAAAACTGCGAGGTCTTAAGATCACATGCACAGTAGCAAAAGGCTTCGACGGTTTAGTTTAAAGCAGAAGACAACTTGATGCAACATGTGGCGGGCTCAGGGCCAGATTTCAGGGCTGCATTCGGAAGGGTGGTCCGCACATGCATAGGAAACTAAAGAGATGCTTTGGGGCCGAGCCAGCCCACACAACAGAGGCTTCAGACTTGGCCTTCACAATTACCCCCGTTACACGATGAAATGAAAACCTGCAAGACAAACGGTGGCTGCCAGGGGCGTAAGGCAGACCCTGCGGTCTGCGTGGTGCCTTTAAGGGCCCCCCTATCACTCAAAGGGGCCCCATTCAGCATAAGTTCAATACATATCTGTGATACGAGATAATCTGGGACCAATTTTACTTTCTGCGGGGGACCCCATCATTTCGTGTTACCCCACTGGAGGAGGCACTGTGCTCTTTAAATGACAGCTCTCAAATAAAGGCTTGCCTATTACAAGGGGTAACACAAGGCTCACAGGAACATTAGAACTAAAAAGCGATGTACAGTGATGTATAACTAAGCTCACATGGTGACATGCTGGCACTACACCAAAAAAAGTAATATTACCTACAATATTTTCAAACACTGTACTTCAGATGCGCGTAAAGAGGGGTCAGCATTTCTGCCACTAGGCACAAATGTATCTTATGTGGAAACGTTAACACATTGGAAGAGAAGCAAAAATTAGGGTACCGAGGGCATAAAAAGTCTATGCTTCTCCTTTTAAGGACCATTTTACTGACAGCTCAGTGTGGTGTGGCGGAGAAAAAGACTGATATTTGTATAAACTCAGTGGTCCTAAATGCGCATAGCTCGTGTGCACCCTCAGAGGATGCTCAGCAGTTTCTTTTGGGTTTTATATCAGTGCTGCATTGGGCATTTTTTTAAAGGATGTGCCTTTTCTGAAAGGGGGAGGGTTGGTGTGGTATTTCAACTGCTGTTTCTTCCACTCTCCAGTGCCACATATGACCATATGGTTCCACGGTTTGCTGTAGGCCTTGGCCCACCATGCCTACCCTGTATAATCTCCACTACTCACCTGCGGCCTCGAGCATGGACCAGACTGGACGAATATCTGCTCAAAAGACAATCTGCTAAAAGAAATGCTCAAATGGTTCTTAGCAGAATTAATTGGAGTCTTTTTCCAAAACAAGTGAGCGGAGAGTGTGATAAGTAGAGGCAATCCTCACTAGATGATGGCATTTTATTGGAAACTTGAAATTGTGCTGAATGGGTCCGAACGGATGGAGGAGACTGAGAAAGTGAAGGATGCTGGCTGTGCAAGGCATGAGGAGGAAGAGGGTGCTACCTGCAACATGCCAAGTGCACATCAGCTGACCTAGTTAAAAAGTACTGTAGCTTTGGCGATAATTACAAAGCACGTTAGGTCATCCAGGAAGATTGTGAAATGTGCATAACTGGTCATTGTGGAAACTTGTGAAGCGTGGGCGAGGTTGGGGTGGTGTTGAACATTGCACAAAGCATTACTTCTGACTCAGCAGTTCAAAAATGTATCCATTTTCTTGTCATGAACTAGGATATTTGCACAGGTGACCTTCATATGCTCACTATTTTAAAAACCTCATACATTTCACATAAAACACTTTAAAAAAAAATACAATAGTGTTTTTACTAGTCCAATGCCATTATAGATGCATTATTTAGCAAAGCAGCTACTTGACTATAACCTCTTTATAACTGAATAGTGAATACCGCTTCTGGACTATGTAGTTTTCATTCAAATGGAAATATATTCTTGTGAGTAGAACTATTTTACATCTAGCCCAGATTAAATGACATCACAAGTACTGCTAATTAGCATGTCTTGTTTGTGATAGTTACATTGTCGCAGTTCAGAATTCATGTTGCCCTCCTTCTTCCAACACACAGACGAATACATTTGCCAACATTCGGATGTGTCAACATTTCATCTGACATGCAGTATTGTTTAAAGCCCATAAAAGGTTGGGAAGCCCCATAGCAGGTATTCAATCTTAAGAATCATAACAGGCCAAAAAAAGAAATCATTTTGTTACACTTACTACATTAAACTTACTTTTGCGGAGCAAGTTAATGCCCTTACATCTTCCACTTTTCTCATTCTGAGGAAAATTAGAAAGATAATGCCGTTTATCCCAGTAAAATTTCAACATCTGGTCATATCAGCTTTGGTATTGGCCAGATTAGATTACTGTAATGGCCTATATCTTAACCTATGGGCCCATCATCTTAGGAAACTTTGGGTGCTGCAAAATGTAGCCGCAAGAGTTCTCTCCTGTACACCTAAGTACATATCAGTCTGGAAAACCAAAAACAATTACACTGGTTACTGGTGAAGGAGAGGGCTTATTTCAAAGCTTTGTGCATTGCGTATAAAGCTCTGCACAAACAAGGTCCACAAGAATTAAGCCAGAAATTCAGATGGTACACACCTTGCAGATCACTTAGATACTCTAATTCCAGAACTTTGTTGGTACCCACATTTAAAAGAACGAACTGGGGTGGCAGAAGTTTCTATTTGAGTACCATAATAATCTGGAATAAACTCCCGACATCCATTTGATCAGCTTCTTCCTTACTTAATTTCAGGCGGGAGCTGAAAACTTGGCTTTTTAGTACATCAGATTTCTGGTAAGATACCAGTTTATTCCTCGGTTCGATCAGTAGGTCAGCGCCAGGACACCGTTTGATAACAGAGCGCTTTACAAGTCTCATACATTAACATTATTGTGTTTCACTTTTGGGGAATCAGACATTACGCCACCAAAGTATGCACTAAAACTTCATGCAATACCAAAATCATATAAATGTTCATTTTATGGAAGTAATTAAAGAGAGAACAGAAACTGGGTTGTGTAAGAACCAAAGAGCAATAGTAGCCATTCAATGTGGCACAACAGAGGCTGACTGAAGTTGTAATTATCCCTGGAGGGAGAGAAAACCAGAAAATGTAAAAAGTAGTTAACACGACGTAACCAGCGTGGAGAGTTTTACAGTTATGGATGTCAACCTAAAATGGACATGAACATGTATCCAAATCTTGTGAAAAGTACCCAGGTGCCAGATTCTCACATGCTTTTAGGGATTTCTTTTTCGAATGTTCAGCACTTCGGTGAAGCTTGATAGCACAGCTGTAAGCAAAACCTCATTTTGCCATCATTCAACATATGCACCGATAGGACTCTGGCCTCTTCCAGAGGAGTATTTTTCTCCCATCTCAAACTATTGGCTGTTTGTGGGACATTTCGCCTCTTGCTCAGTACTTACACTGCAATGCGGGAGGAGCAATTTTTCATTTCAAAAGTACACTGAACCCTCCCACATCACATTTTGTTTGTTTTTTCACTGCAGCAGGCTTTAGTTACTAATGTTTATACACGACTCACATTTTGCACACTGGAGCAGTTCATAACACACACGTAGTCACTGCTGTTTGCATACTTTTGTATATTAAAGCAGAGGTTACTGGATTTGCCAATGCTTGTTTTTAGTTTGCCAATGTGGTGATGTCGTGATTTGCTGGTTGCCTGTAATGTCTATTTTAGTTTAAATCGACCTGTTTGCCTCCTTTTCTAATTGAGTAGAGCATTGTGCTTAAAGGGTTAATCACAGAACAAATTTGTATTGTAATAAATTAAACCAACAATAAAACAAGTTTTTGTCCCGAGAGCTATAATGATCGAGCGACCACTGTGTCTAAACATCTCACTGCTATACGCATAGCAGATACAATTACATACCAAAAATCTAATCGTTTGATTTGCATGACAACTTTTGCTGATTATGCAAACATGCAGTCAGTCAACAGAACTGATGAGGGTTTTTTTTTTTAGGGGGAGCAACCAGAGGGAGGTCTGCCTCATGGTTTTTTTGCTGAAGGGGGTTTTGGTGGTTTTTGGGCTACGCAAGTAGCCCTAGTGTATATATACTGTCATTTTAAAAGTGGCGGCCACCATTTTGTCTTGGTGACACAGTGGCTGGTGCCTGGTGCTAGCTTTTTATAGGCAGCGGCAGTGCTGGTTGTTGCTAGCACTCCTAGTGTCTTGGTTTAGGTTAGTGCAGTGCAGGCCCTAGTGCAGTCTATATCCTCCCCACCCCCCCTTACTTTTGTCCAAATGGCAGCGTCCGATATGTCCAGGTAAAGACAAGGTGGCACAAGAAATGCGGCTGTTGGAGGAGGCAGGGCAGTACGATTTGGTGATGGTGAAAGGAGCTCTGTCGCGTGGCAGTGCTTCACGAGGAAAGCACCTGAAGGGGTCGCAGCGGCAGTATGGGCCTATTCACTGCCGCACCGGACCCCTGTAAATGAGGCAAGCCAGACAGGAAGGCGGGGACGCTCCCGTAAGTGGAGAGCAGCCTCTGTGAGGGCTGCAGCGGGTTACGGGGCTGCTGGCAGACATGGGTAGCTTGTGGCTCCCACAAGCAGGCGGGGCCCGGCACACGGATGTGGGCTCTAGACTGGGAGCTGCCATGGGGGAGTGCGAGGCCTTCTGTCACTTAGGAGAGGCCTCGCATTTACAGAAAGAAGGCGGGGCTACAGGCATGGCGCACAAGGCCTCTTGGCAGTTAGAGGCCTCACAGTTTCAGGAAGGGGGCGGGCCGCTTCGGATGTGCATGCGGCCGCACGAAAAGGAAGGGAAAGAGGCTCCTCAGTTCAGAGAGGTCGGGGACCCGGTACAATGAGCACTCTGGCAGTCATGGGGCTGTGGAGGGGGGCGGAGGGAGAAATGCCTGAGGACTTGCCTGAGGTCAGGGGTGGGGCTGGTTATGTCACAGCTGTGGGGCAAGGGGTACATATTGTGGCTACATATGAAGAATGGGAAAAGGAACAGCAAGTGGGAGTCTTTGATGAGATTCCTCTAGCAGCACTAACAGACATGGATTGGGACACTCAGATCTTTTCAGACGCAGCAGGTGGTTCTAGTTTTGGGATTTACTAGCAAGGACATTGGTGTGCCGAAGACTGGCCGCCAGAATGGAAGCAGGGTCGACGCAGCATTGAATTCCTAGAATGTTTTCCCGTGGCAGTGGCACTATGGAGTGAGCAGTTGTCCAACGGGAGCGTTCTCTTCAGGGTTGACAACAGCAGTAGTTCAGGAGGGTAATAGACAGTCAGCCTAGGAAACACAGATGTGGAAGTTGCTGCAGGTTTTTCTTTTAAGATGCCAAAAACTTGATTTCATTTTTAGAGCCAGGCATGTATGTACCAGGTGCGGACAATGACATTGCCGATGCTTTGTCTCATTCACAGTGGGAGAGGTTCCATGGGCTGGCCAGGCAGGCGGACAGAGTCAGGACCCAGATGCCTCAAGATCTTTGGTCCGTAGGCGAGAGACGATGCTTTGACTGGTAGCTGATGCTCTAGCAGTCTCTACAAGGACAGCTTATGCAAAGGCGAGTCTGGCTGCACACATTAAGCCAGAACAAAGGATTGAGGTTAGGCGCATTCCTCTTAGGATATATCTGGCAGCTAAACTTTGCCCAGTTCACTGGGGCAGCCTTTCGGCCTCGGACAGTCATGGGGGGTTCAGCATGAGGGCAGTAAACCAGTTAGGTCTTTTCAACTGATGGTTATAATGTGCTGGCTCTTATTGGTTTCGATGCACGTGGTTTTGGAACCCACTCTTTTAGGATGGGTATGGCTAAAAAAGTGGGTAGGCGTAGTTGGCATCGGGGGGACATAATGGACCCGGGGAGATGGTTGTCCAATTGTTGCCAGAAGTATGTTGGGGGGGGCCTCAATAAGTAATTCTACAGGTTTTCAATGTATGTTTCCGTTACAAGTTCTGTTCCCGGGCCTCAGGCTGCAGGTCTGAAGATTTGAATTATGGGCCACTTCTTCGTTAATTGGGCAGAACACCACACAAGGTCCAGCAGTCACAGGGCAAATTTGGGTTTTAATATTGCTATGTATTCCATCAGTTGGCACAGGAAAGGGGGGATGAGATGGAGGCATCTTCTTCAAAAAAGTTGGCATTGATAAAATCCAAGAGGGAGGACTTGAGGGAGATTCATAGGTTGTGGGCTGTGAGTTTGTACCAAAAGGGTTTGGGGCGCGACTGTCAGGCAGGGCCAGGAGGAAGCTGAACAAAGGAGTGCGTGCATTTTGTGGGACCCTCGGCCTGCGCAGAGTCGAGCATTCTGATCTTCGTTATGAGGACATGGAATTCTCTCGAGACAATGGGGTGAATTTGTCCTTCATGAAATTAAATGAAATAAACTTATAAAGCGCAAACAATTACCCAAAGGCGTCAACGTGCTGATAGCGGTTAGTCTTAGGAAGTAGGAAAGGCAGAAGAAGATATAAGGCCTGAGAACTCCTGTTAAAGAATAAAAAGCCAAGTTTTTAAGACCTTACGAAATGGAACATGATTTGAAAGACTGGAGATGGAATAAGAAAGAGAATTCCAAAGCTTGAATGCGGCCACTAAAAAGGCTCTACCTCCTCATCTCGATTTACGATACTTAAGCAGAGTTAAAAGATTTCTGCCTGAGGATCGCAGCTGTCTGGGGTGAGTATATAGTTGGAACATGTTTTAAGCCCTCCAGGCCTGATGTTAGGGAGAGCCTTGTGAACGATACTTAGAGCCTGAAAAATTATTTGATTGTTCACAGGCTTCCAAATGCCTGCCGAGACTGATTGGAAACATCGAGAAAGTGGCCTTTCTGAATAAACTGGCCTTATTTCACACAAACCTGTTGGCAGTGGTCTGTGCTTCCCCCCCCCTCTTTTCCTCAAGGGGGATTGGGTGGGCAGCCGACCAGAAAGAGATTTGTCCCCCTGGTATTTTGGGTAAGTAGAGCTGTCCGACGACTGCTCAGTGTTTGGGTGGTTTTTGGGTTACACAAGGAGCCCAAGGGTATATAGACTGTCATTTTGAGGAGCTGGTACCTGGTGTTAGCTTTTTACCACACCCACCATCCCTATAATAAGGCTTTTTGGGTTTAGGTTTTTTGTTCCCCTGCATTATAGGGGTTGGGCTAGCATTGTTGCATACTGGTGTGCAAAATGGGCTCATTTTGTAAGGTTGTCGCTTAGAGGCAGGTGCATAGGTGGTTGGTAGACAAATTGCCATGGTTTACCGAAGTTTATTGTTGTCAGCGTCAATTCAGGCTGGAAGGGAACAGGTGGGCAAGTTCAAGCCTGGACTAGCCAGGAAGTTTAACATTCAGCAGGAAGTTTAATGGGTTAAAAGGTTAATAGATGTAGTAAAGAGGGAAGGGATTTCAGAGGTCTCAGTGGCAGATGACCAGCTTTTGAGCAAGTACGACATTGCTGAATTAAGTTGTTGTGGGGGAGGAAAGATATTTTATGGGTGTGGTAGATCAACATAGGTGAGTAACTTTTTATAGTGAGGTTTTGATTTTATAAGGCCAAGGTTGTTTTGTAATGTGCACCTGTTTCAATAAAGGAGCCACTTACACACAAACCTGGTGTCAGTGGTCTGTGCTGCTCCCCTCTTCCCGAAACATCTGACATACCCGAGTTTTCTATACCAGCCTCATGCTCCGTATGCTAATATAGTCAGCAATCAGCAAGTCTGTGCCATGGAATGTTTATTGTCTAAAAATACATTAGGAATACATTTCTTCCATGTGGTTCCTTAAATATATCCATTAAGATATGGGTGACGTACTTTCATAACTAAAGCTGTAGCTGAGGTGAAATGCGTTGCCCATGACAACAGCTGTCGATCATTTCAGCAGACCAGACTGTCTGTCAATCACTCCTCTGGTCACGCCCAAAGGTAAGCAGTCCCTAGCGCTTGTCAAGGGTGGTTTTAGTGCTAAGGGGCCCCCAGCGCTCACCCGCTCCTCCTCCCCGTGACTTCACCACTTTCCGACCTCGCTGTATACTTGGGGACATTTTTCCACTTTCAGAGGACTGGGAGCAGGACATAAGCTGAGAGCCCGGAAATAAATAACCTTTGAGTCATCCTTTCCCCGCGGAGCGCTTGCAGCCGGTCTCATTATTACAGCAGCAGCACAATTACTGCTTTCGATCCGGAGCTGGGAGCAGAGAGTTTAAGGCTGAGGCAAACGCGTTCAGCAATTAACTCACTTAAGCGAATACGTTACGAGAGCAGGAAGTGCACACTGCGGGTGACGGCGTCATCGGGCACGGCGTCACATGACGTTGCGTCACGCCCAGGTGACTACTTGACCTTTCATGACAGCAGGCATCTCGTTTACAAAGGCACTGCCCTTCTAACCACCTTAAATAAATAAGTCACAGCAGAAACTCTGCCCTGCAGAGGAAGCGCATTTTAAAGCAGACACAACCACCACAAAACAACAGGAAGTGGATATAGGTCTTCATCAAAGTGACAAATCACCACCACCAACATATATCCGTGAAACCCAACTCACAGAAAGAACGAGGGTCACCCAAGGTGGAGAGCATCTGGCAAGTGAATACCAAATCCATAGGTATTCCAATTCCCTCAAAACAATGGAGTGGGCACGAAATTATGTGAGGGCTTCATACAAAAACACCTGAATAATGTACAAAATTGGTCAGTAATAGAACAAACAAAAGACCCCACTCTCGGGCACTTTATTTCGGCACACCAGTACATACATAGAAGTATGGCTGCACGGGCAAGTTTTGCTGAAGGAGGGCTCCTTACATTGCATCGCTATTTCAACACAGATCTCCTCCAGCCGCCAGCGCGGGGGAGGTGCCACTATCCCTCTTTTTCTTCCCACTTTACGCTTGTTTCCAGGTGACCCCTGGCCACAGTAATTACGTGCATTGTCATATGTATTGAGAGAAATCAAGTTAACGCGGAGCTCCTTTTGCGCCATGACTTTACTACGCATCAACTATCACTTGGAATTGGGTCAGTAAATGTATCCAATATTATTTTTGTAGCGAACAAACAATGATAGTCTATAGAGACATCAGACGCACAAGGACACGTCACAGGCATGAATGCTTCTCCCCCTTCTAACAAGATTATTCAAAATTGTTACAGTGCATTGTCAATACGCATGCCATTCGGTAAACCAAGTAAGCACAACTTTTCTTTTAAATCACATGCTCACAAAAAGAAGACATTTTAGTTAACAAATTGATTTGATCAAATCACCCAAAATAAGATGACAGCTTCCTCCACATTACAAATTCTGTTAAGTATAATAGATACTGATTTTTTCTAACCAAGTTTCAAATATTTTATTAGCAGCAATTAATCCACATACCCTGTATCCCAGGCCGTCCCTTTTCCTTATCCAGGTCTCAGCCTGGGATCTCCTGATCACCAGGTTGCGGGCAGTCCTTGTTAAAAACCATTCACCTCACTAAAATAAAAGATACAAAAGCTTTTTTAAAACATGTTTTCCACAAAGTAATTCCATATTTAACCAAACAGAGGAATGCAAAAGTCTTTTCATACAAACGTGGGCCTTAAGACAAAGAAAATCTATATAAGAATCTTTCAATAACTCCCCATAGTATTTAAAAAAATAAAAAAAAAAACAATATCGGAGTTCACATCTTTTTCTTTCTATTCTCTCACACTCGAAAACTGGGGCAGGGTGACATCATGCATACCCATTCGTTGTTGATCAAATGTATGGCTCTCAGGCCTTCCATTCTAAAATGTTGATGTAAGCTTTATCTAAGACGGCATTCTACTGGCCTGGACTGGCTAGGAAAAAGATTTGCTCTTGTGAAAGCACATTTATTTTATTTTGATATGATAGTTTGGGCTTAAAACAAAAAATATAAAAGAAGTCGGTTAACTGCAAAAAAATAAATATATATTTTTCAAACTGTAAAAAATACTAAGGAAATTGATGTAGAAGTAGGTTACTCATCCAGCCTTCTGTAATATAAAGGGGCATGGGTTACACTTTTGGGAAGGAAATACATTCTGTGAGAAATTCAATCTATCATGATAAAAATGTCATCTTTGTTTTTTCAACTGTATTGTTCTGACCTCTGCTTGGGTCTGCAGAGCAGGCTTCAGCCATGACACACACTAAACTGGCATAGTTTTCACTTACGATGAAGCTACTGCGGTTGTAGTTTGAAAATTATGGACGGTATTTAATATTTAGTACTCATCTTCCCCCACGGTTTGACTATAAATGTACCTGCCAGTACAGTTACATAGCTGGATTTCAGCAGGTTGGTTAAAGTATTATTATTTTTCACATACCAGAAGTGTCTGTGTGGTTTAGTGAGTCACAAATAACCTGTCAGCAGATTTCTTCCATGAGTCAAAAATATAATTTAAAATCGTAAACGTCAAGTTTCTTAATGGTGGGCAAAACGGATATCTTTTCTTCAGCCTCAGTAGCGGAAATGTACAACTTCACAAACTATGGGAGATTAACTATTTGACAAGAGATGCTGAAGGGGTCAAGGTGATTATTAATGGATCTGCCCCTTGAAAAGGCCAGCCAAGCAACGAATACACGTTAGACACTCCAGAAATCAACAGTGAAAGTTTCTGTCACAGGCAAATAATGAATGATGTGCTTTTGAAGGGAAACTGGAATTTCTTTAAAGAGGTTTGTTTTATTCTGCAGAGTTCTTTTGCATTTGCAAACATTTTCACCATATGCAGTTTTACGGAAAAGTGTGTTTGGGATAAGGTTTACTGGAAAATAAATACAAAGCTGCTTGCATCATTTTGCACCAAAAACTAGAGCGGTATTTAGTCAGGGAATTATTTAGTATTGGTTAGGAATACCCTATCCAGTGGCATTGCTGGATTTTCCATACAAGACCTAATACCACAACTTGTCAGCATTCAACACTTGAACAAAAAAAAACAATTAAGTCAATTTGTGTGCATTTGTGAATAATTATCTGAGTAGTTGGGCTACACTTCCACCCATATTCTTTTGTTGAAGGGAATTGTACCCAGATTCAAACCAGTCAGCCTGTGTGTGAGAAAGTGCCCTTTTTGTCTGGACTGATGCTGCTGGTTCTTAGGTCGAGCTTGGGCAGCGCAGGTGCTGCTCTGCGAGCCGTGCTGCTCTGCGAGCCATGCTGTATTGGAGTATGGAATAGAAGCCGTGCCCAGTCCACTCATATTAGTCATTGGCTTGTGTCATTGTCCTTCATAAATGCTGGCTTCTGATTCGTGAATAGGCTTGTTAGTCTCTCCTTTAGTACCGCTTTGTCTTCGTTCGTAACCTCCCATGAGGACTGGCCCTTTTACTTCAGTTGTTACGCTGTGAATTCTTTTTAGTCTGTAAGCACTATTTTCTTCAAATGTTTTCTCCTACTGCAGGCACAACATGCTTTACTGCAACATTCAGCATGCCATGAACCCTTTCACTTTCTAAGCAGCCCGAGACAATGGTGGCCGCTTTTTTTAAATAGGTCTCGCATTTACAAGAGTTTGAGCTATTGGCATAGTACATGACAATGCCTTTTATATATGTGTTAATTATCAAAACATATAAATAAAAGGCTTTGTCATTTATAATGCCAATAGCTTAAACTCTTGCCAATGCGCGACCTATTGCATTGCAAATGCTTGTTTCACTCTGTGCACTGGGGCATTGCATATCAAGGTCAAGGTCATGTGCCCTGACCCCTAAACGCTGATAAAATCGGTGTATTTAACCTTCCTGTAAGACCATAGTATATAGTGCAGAAAAACAACCATGGCATGAAAAGTTAAATATCTTTACTGCAGCACTTACAGTGCCATCCACTAGTGTAGCAGGGTTGCTTCAGTTTAAGCCTGCAGCCTGACCTATCAAAATAACCCTTTTGATGGAGAAAAACCTTTTCCTTAAATATAAATAAGTCACCCATAGGTAGGCCTTGTAGCGCACAAGGTAGAGAGCATGGTATTTAGAAGTGGGACATGTAGAAATTCTATGTTGCCATGTCCCTGTATTGACAGGCCACAAACAGCTATTTTCACTGTGGAAGGCCCTGGCTGTCATATCAGTAAAACTAGAGCCCAGATTTAAATATAAATTATGCTATCTTGGGTTTAGAACAAGCTAGAAAAATAGTTCAACCATGAATTTTAATACAGTTGTGAAGTTGCATTTTTACTAATTATTTTGGAAAAGGGATTTTTAGAAAGTTACTTATTCCATGACTGAATCTTCTGAAAATGTATTTGCATTGGCCTGCCTGCAGCTGCACGGTCATTGCTTAACCTTAATAAGGTATGAAAACTGCTCACAGTGCATGATCATGGCTTAGGCCTAGGAGCAGGATAGGCTGGGTATGGCTCATGTGATCCACATCAGTACAGGAAGAACAGCTGGGGAGGTACCAGGAACTTCATTAACTTGAGAGACAGAGGTGAAGTCTGCCCATTCATAGGCTAGGGTAAGGAGAGACCTGATGAAAGGGAAGCCTTTGTTCTTTAATCCGAGGGTTGAGATTGTGTACCAGCCCAGTGGGAGGGGAATCTGACGCCAGAACCAGATCAGAGTCTGCTTATTTCCCTAAACAAGCCCCTGCCTGGCCTACAAGCTCCCGCCAATTCTAAAAGGCCTGTGCCTTCTTCGATCCCCCCCTTTGAAAAAGGCACCGCCATGGGAACGCCAACGCAAGTTCCTACATGGCATAGACTGTTTAGTCCATGCCATGCAGGAACTGGGCGTGCAGGCACACAGGGGGCACACCATCTGCCCCCGTGCATGCATTCCAGTGTACAGGGGCAACCGGGTGCCCTGAATGGCCCCAGTTATTTCTCCACTGCCAGCCTTTGGTGGGCTCACTGCCATGAAAAGGCTGGTGGTGGGGAAACTTAGAAAATGCTTGACTGAACCACATTTCTGCCCCAGGCCGTCGTTGGTTGCGGCGGTCCCAAAATGGTCCGACAGCTGTACTTGTAATGTGACAGTGGGACCACTGTTGCGGTGGTTACCGACAGCAATTGCACTTCCACCACGGGTTTGGCAGTCCGAAGGACTGCAAAACTCATAATCAGGTCCTAAGTCCGAAGGTAAAATCTTTAACTGGGATGAACCTGCTTGGCATATCCGACCCATGCTCCATCGTAGTCAGCCTGAAATCGTTTTTAGGTCCCAGTCACCAACAAACTGTGATTACTTAATGGCACTACTTTTTTCTTGGTGGTGTTTCCCCTAAATCCTAAAAAATCTGTATCTGTGGTTCTCCTGAATGGATGTTCATCATTTTGGTAACATTTTGGTTATTCAATTTTACTCTGTTTTTAAATTGGGGTGAGAATTGTATTGAGTTAAACCTGTCTTCTATGTTCCATAGCTACCAGGGGTTGAGCTCAGGTTTACTGAAACCTTTGTCTGGGCCTAAGACGATAGTTACTTTTTTTACTTGTGGCGTAATATCATCCATCCGATTTAATAATTCACTCTCTTCCACATGCGAACCAGGTTTCCAGGAAATTGAGCATGGTTCATCTGTATAAATTCAGTTTTGCATTATAAAACTAAACTCTGAATTAGATTTTAAAGAGCCACAGTGATTCACTTTTACAGTATGGATCAGAAACTCAAGAGAGCTGCCTTGCTGTCCACCAAGTAGCACACCAAACACACACCCTGTTACTTCAAAAGTTCCACTTTGTTTTGTTAAATATGCTCTTACTTCCCTCATCCCTACCTGCTACTTCCTGCAAAGAACTTAGAGAATCAGGATGTGGTCGGAAAGCCCTGATAGGACTCAGAATCATAAGGTGTCTTCAGACTGGAGATTTAAGACACAAAAGCCTGCACCCATTCCAGACATTATCCAGCACCTTGTATGACAATATGACAAGAACCTCACCTTTGGGGAACAGCAAAAAGACCGGTCTGATCAACACTACAATTTGAGATAGGTCACATGTACATAACATACTCCACCTAATCTATTTTTATATATAGTTTTAGAAACATTTTATTGTATGATTTTAACTTTTACAACTACATCCAGCGGTGCTAAAATGACAGCTATAGGCTGGCATGGTCTAGTTACACTACTGCAGATTTTCAAATATGATGACAATATTGTAGTATGCATGGATGGCATCATATTAACACTATGCTGACATTTCTTGCATAAAAAGGAAACTTACGTTTTGAAGAAAAAAATTCTTTCATTTAGAAAACATAGGTTTCTCAGATTAAAGAGGATTTCTCTCCTTTGACCTCAGGTTGTTGTTTTTACATATAAGTCTCGAAGGGCACAGGGCTTGATATCAACACCATAAACTGTTAAGAGCATGTGGCCAGGAGCTGTTTTTAACAGGGGTTTTCTGCAGAAAAAAACGTTATGGTCGCAAACGGCCTAAAATGGGATTAGATTATTATTATTAATTTTTAATAAAGCACATACTTAGGCCATGGATATTCCCTGTGACTGAATAGCAGGGTACGTGGTAAATGTCCCACTCAGGATTCCTCAGAGTTGATTTTAAATGTGATTTAAAAAGGAAAGACTGCCATGGTCTTTACCGAAAGAAGCTGGAATGCTTGTGGAGAATTAAAACTGCGGACTCTAAACAAAATTATTGTAATGTTTAGCTGCTTTCGCAATGCTATTCGGTTAATCATCCGAGGAGGTCTCCAACCCTCAGGATTATTCCTGACAGGGGTACAGGCCATATGGTCCCTGATTGCGCAACTTCCTCTCTTGTATATTCCAGTCATCAATGGAGGAGAAGGCAGCTATGGTGCCCTGGCTCTGGGTTCTGATGGAGAATCTATGGATCAAAAGCAGTGTGTCTGCATCCTGCTGACGTTTGTACCTCCTGTGTATTCCCTGCCCCGGCCAGACGAAGACAGCTCTGACCCCAGCGTGGGCATCATGGCTGCGTGAAGAGGTGGACATGCCAGCAACAGCACTGTGCCTTTCCTGGTACCTGGGACTAGACAAAACATTCAAGGATCTAGTGGCATCAATGCATTCTAAAGGTGCACTAAAATGTTCCAAGTTAAAAAAAAAAGCAAAATATAAAGGCTCGAAAGAAGGTCTGGCTGAAAGGCTTGCTGGCAGTCACCACCATGATTCCAAAGCCATTAACCTCGATGGCAAGCACACTGCAGAATGCAAAGAGATCTCACAAGATGCTAACGTTTGAGTGGAAAAATTGAAAAACAACCAAATTGTCAAGTGGTTGGAATAGGCTTTACCAATGAGTAGACCGTAAGCTACTGGTAGCTCTCCAGCTCCCTCTAAGTAGCTCTCCTGGGTTTAGCTCAACCTACTAAACAATACTTTTTTTTAATTGAATCTATTTGTATATCAAAATTGGAAAAAAACCCTTATATTCAAGTAAGAAATCTGTGTATTAACAGAACTCATAAGCTGAAAGTTGCAGAAAAATGTCAGAACTTCCAAAATATATGAAACGCCGATATTTGAGGGATAAATCGTGCAGCACTGGGAAGACATATTACTGATGTTATTACCTTGGCGGCAGAAGTATTGCAGCTACAACCTTTATGCATTATCTACGTACAGTCCACATGGATTAATCCCTTTTAACGTTACTACTGGCCGCCGTGCATACCGTACTCGGCTTATCTCTGCTGGTAATCTTGCATAAAGTTGCCACTAACGTAATCTGCGTTATGTGCTCGCGATTACAACACTAATAGTAGTAGCACGGATGAGTTTCATTGAACATAAGTAGCTCTTACTACATACCCAAAGTATTTTAATGACTACAATAGCAAGTCCTCATTTGTCCATGAATCCATTGAGAGGCGAGGAGCATGTTAGGGGATTGCACCCATAAACACCCATCTACACTCTGTACCCTCCGAATAGCAGAAGAGAACAGAGATCACACCTTTATATTTCTCATGATTGTTTTTCATTGAGCTCAGAGTGAACTTATAATCGAAAGCTTGATAGCCAAATCAGGAAACTACACGACTTCAATAACTATATAGAGGGGGACAGAAATACAGGTTATACAGGTTACCTGTGAGAGTTAAAGGGCGATTCCTCAAATTGTTATGAATTAAGATCTGGAGAAGCCTCAGCAACCAAAAACAGTAACTGCTACTATAAAGTTTATCATGAGAGCAGTCTGGCTAGCAGGCCCCACACACAACAATGAACCTTCGAAAGGAACAGAATATGAATAAGGAATGTTAAGAGTTAAAGGTGGTAACGATATGCAATGCCAGTAAATTACATGGATGAAATGAAAAGTGAGAATTAGATTAAAAAGCGAATGCTAAAATCACCAACCACAAAGACTGAGGCTAAATACGCAATAATGCAGGGACTCAGGGTTCTTCTAAAAGATGCATCATCACATAGACAAAAGAGAACAGTACAAATGGTGCATGAGTAAACATCAAGCTGGCCATGCTCTAAGGAAAAGGATGCGCATCTCTCATCACCTAATACATTTACAGTTCAATTTCATTAATTTTAAATTTGGTGTGATGGTACTAAGAAGTTTTTCATTTCCTTGATGGTAAATAAGGCAAAAACATTGAAGACTCTTTAATGTCCCGGTGCCCTATCATCGTAAAAGATTCCCTGGATGAACAATTCCCCTTAGTTCCAAAAGATCTCCTCAAAGGACTCGCCAAGATCTCCAGGCGCGAAGCTTTGTGAACCTGCCCATACGACTTATTTGTAAGGTGGTCATTCTTTTTCTTATTTAAACTTTTGTCTTTATTTTATTGATTTCAAGCAAATTTGTACTTAATGTATTTTAATATGGCTCTTTAAATGTAGTGGTAGAATTGCATTTAAATAGATGTAAAACATGAGTATTGAAGTACATGAAGGAAGATGGGCCAATATTGGTACACACAGGATAAGAGGCGGAAGGCAGGAGGAAGTGTTGATGTTCCTGGAGAGAAGGGAGCATGGTGGGTCATTTAGACAGTGCAGCAATCCCCGTAATCGAAGTGGTGAGGAAGGGACTCGGACTCCTCATTTCGAGGTGTTTCAGGTTGCAGTTCCCAATTTTTTTTTCCATCATACAAAACTAGAAGATAGACGTTTCCTCTAAGACCAAATTCTCAAGGAGGCAAATAGATAGATACTCTGCTTACGTTTATACCAGCGGCAATATCCGGACATTTAGATTCAAGTAAGGTCCCTTCTGTGTTCTTCTGACATGACTGACTCTAAGAGCTGATTTCCGGGACTCTCTGTCCTTCCTGGAGTAGGAAAGCAAAAGAATGATCACCCATGCAGCCAATCAGAGCGAAACAGACCCAGGCTATCAGAGGGCTGTTCAGCTCTATGACGATTGGGGCGGAGAAAGAGAGACTAGATAGAAAACCAAATAATTAAGGCAGACTGGTCTATCTGCCCCACTTCTCCTCTTCACCAGCATCTTTGGCCACCAACTCTTATCTTATGAACATCTGAAGCATCAAAAGGTTGCATAACAGCTCTCAGTCTTCCCTCTTGTTGGGTACCCTCAAACTTTTCCATGGTGGACAGCGTTTGGACACTGCACCATCAGGAAACGGCATGCTGGGAGCATTCTTTTTACGCTTCGTTCCCCAGCCAATTGTTCACAGGGTGCTAGCAATTAGTTGCTTGCTCTGTCCTTGGCTGCATTTATTTGTTTTAATGTTATGTTATCGGTATAGCATAGTGCGCATCTGCCTTTGGTATGCAGCCTGGATGGATTCATGGAAGTGGGGTGTCATTTACTGATCCGAAACAGGCCCCTCTTTATCTTCTGCTGGCACTTGGGGCACTCGCTTGCTACTAGTCATTTATGAATTGTCTTGCTGCTGAAGGGCACTAGAAAAAACACTCTGATTCCACTTCCAGAGGATACTGGTACAACAATGAAAGGTATTTTTGCCTTATACAACGAAGAATCGTACACAGATCCTACTCTTCCAGAACGCTTATGCACCAGTTGGGACAATGTGACACTGACGAGTGTGCCAGAGGATGTGTAGAAGTGGGATCGTTCTTTCATATTATATGCGCCTGTCTCACTATTCAACAATATTGGTGGGAGGTGACACGGGTTATGAACGTGGTCACGGGCCTGGATGTCCCACTGGAGGCGCTGTAGGATTTCCTGTATGTGACCAGGGAAGTGCCATTGCCCAAATACCATGGAATTTGGCTCATGGTGGCTGCTGCAGTGGCGAAAAGGAACATAGCCAAGGCTTAGGGAGCGGGCCGTCCACCGAGGGCAAAGGACTGGAAAATCGATCTAGACTGGTGCAGCAAAGAAGACGATCCAGACAGGTGCAGCAAAGCAGACGATCCAGACTGGTGCAGCAAAGCAGACGATCTAGACAGGTGCAGCAAAGCAGACGATCTAGACTGGTGCAGCAAAGCAGACGATCCAAACAGGTACAGCAATGCAGACGATCCAGACTGGTGCAGCAAAGCAGACGATCTAGACAGGTGCAGCAAAGCAGACGATCTAGACAGGTGCAGCAAAGCAGACGATCTAGACTGGTGCAGCAAAGCAGACGATCCAGACTGGTGCAGCAAAGCAGACGATCCAGACTGGTGCAGCAAAGCAGACGATCCAGACTGGTGCAGCAAAGCAGACGATCCAGACTGGTGCAGCAAAGCAGACGATCCAGACTGGTGCAGCAAAGCAGACGATCTAGACAGGTGCAGCAAAGCGGACGATCCAGACAGGTGCAGCAAAGCGGACGATCCAGACTGGTGCAGCAAAGCGGACGATCCAGACCGGTGCAGCAAAGCAGACGATCCAGACCGGTGCAGCAAAGCAGACGATCTAGACCGGTGCAGCAAAGCAGACGATCTAGACCGGTGCAGCAAAGCAGACGATCTAGACTGGTGCAGCAAAGCAGACGATCTAGACTGGTGCAGCAAAGCAGACGATCTAGACTGGTGCAGCAAAGCAGACGATCTAGACTGGTGCAGCAAAGCAGACGATCTAGACTGGTGCAGCAAAGCAGACGATCTAGACTGGTGCAGCAAAGCAGACGATCTAGACTGGTGCAGCAAAGCAGACGATCTAGACTGGTGCAGCAAAGCAGAGGATCTAGACTGGTGCAGCAAAGCAGAGGATCTAGACAGGTGCAGCAAAGCAGAGGATCTAGACAGGTGCAGCAAAGCAGAGGATCTAGACAGGTGCAGCAAAGCAGACGATCTAGACTGGTGCAGCAAAGCAGACGATCTAGACGGGTGCAGCAAACCAGACGATCCAGACTGGTGCAGCAAAGCGGACGATCCAGACTGGTGCAGCAAAGCGGACGATCTAGACAGGTGCAGCAAAGCAGACGATCTAGACAGGTGCAGCAAAGCAGACGATCTAGACAGGTGCAGCAAAGCAGACGATCTAGACTGGTGCAGTAAAGCAGAAAAAGTGGTGTACCAGAGTCAGGGTTGCCTGCGTAGGTAAGAAAAGATTTGGGGTCTGTGAGAGGCCTACTAAGGGTACTGAACTTATACCCTACAGAGACTATAAATGTATGTATGTGACAGTAACATTAGATATGTAATGCGGACAAGTCCAACATGTATGAAATGTAGCCCTGACCCTGCACTGAAATTAGTCAAATATTGGAAATGTACTAAGATTTTACATTCACAACTTCTGTTATAAAGTACACTGCTGGAAATGTCCAAGTAAACTGAGCAAATGTTGAATAAAAAGTTGTTTTTTTTAATAAAAAAAAAAAACATATGAAAGGTATATGCTGTGTGTAATTACACTAAAGCACTTGAAAGTGATCTAGACTTTCCTGGAATGATGCATTAAATGGGTCGGCAAGAAGCATTTCAAGGGGCTTGGAAGTGAAGACGGCTAAAGTGAAGGCCAATTTGTAGGGTAAGAATAAACAGATTTTGGCTACCCAGGCACCAATGCACCCAGTAGAGAACACCCATATGTTGCCTTAGATTTATAACTTGGGAATATTCTTGCTGTAATACGGGATAATGCAACTGAGAGCACGAAAGCATATCTGTCACAACTGCCCAAAGGACACTTGCAATGCCAAATGGCTGGCCCTCAAACCAGAAGTTATATTCTGAAAAAACACATCACTCCTCTATTATTGCTCGATTATTAAAGTTAGTGCATTATGCAATAGAAAGTGCCATGATCTGCGCACACCACTTATTTTGCAGACAAGCTTGCTATACCTGGTGGTTCTATGCACACTCGCAGCCAGGACGCCATCAGACTGCAAACTAGTAAATGTCAAAAAAAAAAACACAACAGCCCATTTCCATCTATAAACTCAGATCTGGCACAACATCCCTATATCCATCAGGATGACCCCAACGCTACAATTTAGAAAAGAAGTGAAGCCTCGCCTCTGTAAAGAACCCTACATCACAATGCAGTGACCATTCATAACCCTGCCAACTATCCTATCGGTGTTGGAACCGGCAGGGTCTGATTGGCTGAAGGGATGCCCCCAGCCTGGCAGAACTACCAATCCAGTCAAGGGTGGGTGATTAAACTTGCTGCATAACCCGCGCTGACCCTTGGGTAGCTTCGCACTGAGCAGTCAGGCTCACTGCAGAGGCAATGTGTAAAGTAAAGGCACAGCAGCCACTCATGATAAATTCACGGATTGTCACAAAAGAAACTTCACTTAGGATTTATGTAAAAACCTTTATATTCAACACACAAATGCAATCATTATAACATGAACATCATTTACTTTTAGGCATAAAACACAATCAGCAACATTACTAGCAGTACTAGGCCCACCTGTATGGTTATGATTTCACTAGCATGCACACTATAGACAATTCCTAATCTAACCCCCTCCCCCCAATGGAGAGGGAGAAAACCCTTATGCGGTGCACGATATCAAGTTTATGTACATATACACAACATAAAACACTTTTTAGCAGCACCGAGGGCCCAAACCATGTCGGAGAAACCCAATGTCAAAAGGTATTGTGCTTTTGACAACAATCAACGAATAAGGCGGCACTGCTGGCCAGTGTCGTGAATCACAAGCAGTCCATACACGATCACTCCCACTCTGCACAACTACATGGTGCGACAGGTATCAGCCAGTTCATACGGCATGCTCTTAAATACACACTCAGCACCCTAATGTGGTGCCACTGGTACCGAGCATGAATAGGGTCCACCCTCTGTAGAATCCGTTGCCCAAGCCTCCCTCCACCCTGAAGTTCACCCCTACTGTCCTATACCCAGGGATGGAAGATAACCAGCCGCACATCCCAGACACTGGGCCGCACAAGGTCAAAGTCACACTTCGTCTGGGTCCTAGGGAAGCAGTTGGGAAAATGTAACAGATTTAATTAGACAATAGACATAAACAAGGCAGAGGTTAGCAGCCATCTCAGGAAGTTTACCCCTGGTGCCAGGATGTCTTGGAGGGGCCAGGTGTGGAGAGGGCAGTTGGTCTGCTGTGATGAGGGTCAACAAGGGAACAACCAATGAAAGGGGAGTACCATAGCAGAGCCTCGAAGTAGGATGAGGTGCCCCATTGGTACACAATGATCTGGGTTGTACCCAGGTGATCAGAGCACAGCAACTTGTGCGTGAAGGGATGGGTTGCGCTAGGCACTTCAGATTTCAAACACGAGGAGTTGCAAATTCCACACCTCCCTGGTAAGGAGGCACAATGACCGGTGCACGTTGAGTTGGGCTGCACCAGGCAATTCCAGTCACACAAAGAGTTGCAATCCTGTACCACTGGAAATGAGGCACAATGTCCTGTGCATGATGATACAGGTTGCACCAGTCTGGTCACACACAAACAGGTGCAAGTTCAGCAGAGTGCCTTTAGGTAGATTAAGAAACTTCTCCGGGTAGACCCCCCACCTCCAAGGGTCGCACCCTGTGAAGTAGACACCACACACAATGAGCATGCAGTCAGTGTGTCACATGAAAGAAATGAGACACCACCGGCAAAACAGGACACGAGAGGACCCGCGACCGGTGAATCCACTCATCACCAGTAGAAGCTTGTGAGTGCAATGGTTTCCACAGTACGAGAACCACACGCCTCAGATGCGGGCAAGATTTCTGGTGCTCCGCACTAGGCAATCCAGTTTCCAGACACAAGCCTGAAGTCCACGCTCCTATCACGCTACCAGTTTGGATTTAGTAGCCAAGGTGGGCACTTGAGAGGGTGCTGCTCTCAAAATGTCACATGTAGATGGTGTAGGTCCCTCGGGAAAATCCTTATGTCTCTGAGATCTCCGGGGAACAGATCGCCCATGTTTCGGAACATAAAATCAGCGCAATTTCCAAACATGTAAAAGAAAGGCGTGCGCATTTTCACAGCGTAGCTGAGGTGTGAAAGGCCCAGAGGCCACATAAAACAGTCAGCAAAACCCAAGTGGAATAGGCAAAATAAAGTTCCGGGAACCACTACCTTACGAGTATGAGGTCCAATAATCACTCATTTAATTTATGCTTAACTTTGACCCTCTACAGTGCTCCGCTGCCTTTTGGCTAGCTTCGCGCTATAGAAATTCTATATACATACATACATCACAATCAGCAAATGTAGTAAGTGTTGTGAATTTATCAAGAGTTAATCTATAAGTGATATTATATAGAATTATACATTGGTAACAGTTACAGGGATGTTTTTCACGGAGGGGTTCTGAGTGAGAACGATTAGACAACGAGAGCGACGCTCGAGTGGTCTATGATGTAGCTCAGAACCCAGAGGTGAAAAACATCCCTGCAATTCACTGTTAGCCATCTATAATTTTATGTTATGGACAGACCCCAAAATCCATCCGCCCACGCTTTCAACTGATACACAGGGGCAGAGGAGTTGTGAGTGAGCCATATAGAACCTGGCCTCTGTTGTGCATCCCTGTCCAAAAGGTAAAAAAACCTAAAACAAATGCCATCCTTGGCCAACCTCCAGCGCCTTCTCTGCCTTCCTTCTCTCTGCTGCAGCCGAGCTTTCTGTTTTCAGTCAAAGCAGACAAGCAGAGCTGTGCTGCCAGGCTGCTGAGAGACCTCTCTGCCGAGCCTGGAAGGCCTTTATGACATAGCGACAGTGGACAACGAGTTTTGTTTTCCACTGTTGCTACGTCATAGCAGTGGGTTATGCCATTTGGAAACTGGAATAAACGATAGCGATGCTCTATGAGAGCCATACAGAACAGGAATGCTAAGGCTGCGTTGATACTTTCATCCCTCTTGAAAATACAAAAATGAAACAGAAGCTGAAAAGCTATAATTAAAGGAGGGGAGGGGTTTTACAAATCTTGTCTATAGCCTATGCATTTGGATCAAATAGAAAACACAACCAGTGGCATACAACCCCAACACTCTCCGAACCCCAAAACTCCAGCAGATGGAATCCATCTTTCATGCCCTCTTGGAAGAGCGTGAAAGCTGAGCACTAAGTGGAACTTTCAGCTATTCAAGGGCACTGCGGCTCCAGCTATACTGATGCCCTTCCGTGGTGAGGTCACACGCCGCTGGCACCTAGTGATGCAAGCATGCGCCGGGAGGTTGGGTATTCATGCATGCACACGCGGTCTAGGGCTGCAACAGGAAAGCACTTCCCAAATTACTCTGGTAGCAGGCCAGGGACGAGGCTACCATATGGCCAATTAGACGGTTTAGTTTATTTGCGCCGTCGGGAACCTGCTGGCGGTTTCTTATCCATGGAAAGCAATTATAAAGCTTCCAATCAAACACTTGGACCTCTTCAAAGCCAAACCATTTTTGGAATACATAAGGTGTACTCTCGATCTGCATGCTCGCACTATGTACATGTAGGGTCTTAGGCCCTAGGCCCACATTCAGGACAAATTACCACGCAGACACACGGTTATGGTACTGATAACTGGCCCAGGGCACGTGCGCCCGGTCCCTTTTATTTGCAGGGTCACCTAACCGGTGACGCCGATGATGGATGGGTGTGGGGTGAGTGCGGGAGCTAGCCCTATGGGGGGGGCTGGTTACCAGTCACATTTAGTGGAACACTAGAACGAGTTCCGCAGGACACTACATACATCTACAAAACTTTATTAAAAAGAAACAAATAAGTTCAACCTGTGGGAGAGAAGAAACAACAAAATAAAACACCGCTGTGGCTCTTCAGGCAGTCCGCAGGACAATACAGGATCAGCATACAGGTGCAGCTGGGCACACTCGGATCACGGCATGCACCCTTGGTTTCTCCGGGCACAAGCGCAACTAGGCTTCTCTCAGTCCTCTGTCCGTGGGGTCGCAGTCTTTCTGTGCGGTGTATTTTGATTCCAACTGCGCTCATGGTATTAAAGGGATTCCAAAACAGTGCAACCTGGAAATGCATCAGGAGTGGTGGTGAAGTCCACTGCAGACAATTATTTGAAGGTGCCCTGGATCCGTGGATGGCAAACCCTCAAAGACAGAGGACAACAGCGTGATGGATGGGAGTCTTCCTCGAGGGCCCTGATGCTACCCGGTGCACGTTGGTGGAATCCGTAAGACTGCACATCTTCTCCCGTCTTGGACCACTCGCAGGTAATGTCCTTTCGGTAGGACTGGACGTCTTCTCACCAATGTGTCAGCCATTTTGCGGACGGCAGTGGAGGTAGGTTCACTTTGATGGATCTGATCTGCTGTCTTTTCCATACCTTTCTTCTCAAGGTATTCTGGGTGCATCGCCATGGGAGAAGAGGGTCTCCTTTCATTTGGTGGTGGCAGCTTGCTACTAGTGAACGTGCAACTCTTCTTATGCTTGTAAAAAAGGTGTGCGCCGCAGTCTTGAGGTAGTATGGGGAGGACTCGCTCTGTACAGTCTTTGGTCCGCTGTGGGGCAGTGCTAGTGCAGTTTGGGTGAATACGATCTCCTTCCTGCATTTGGGTCACATTGGGCGCCTTCCCTGGGATGTCATTGGTGTTCCACCCTTTGTATGGTGCGTAACCTCCTTTCCGCCTGGCTTTCTCTCAAATGCGCAGTGCTTGTGCCTCGAGGCGGCCTCAATGCGCCACTTGGTCCTGCCTAGACTTGTGTGTGCTAGGAAGGGTTTTTTTTTTTTTTTAAAAAGAGTTTTTTTTATATAGCGCGAACTAGACCCGAGACATTGGGTATCAGAGAGATTTACATGAGCACCACCAGTTTTGTTACAGATGGACACATTCATTTTTTTTTTGTTAGACACGGGGAGATTAAGTGATTTGCCCAGAATCACAAGATGTTGAGCGTCGTTCCCGAGACTTGAACCCGGTTCCCCAGCTTCGAGGTCGACCGCTCAAGCTGTAAGGCTACAACCTTGGTCACTCTGTGTGACTTTCGCAAAGACGGGCCAAAGGTAACCATTCGGTGCTGGGAGGGCCAGCTGGTGTGGCCTCTTCTCGATTGCGGCGGCGTCAGACAGCCACTGAGGGCGCGCATGGAGCCTACAATGGCAACATGGGGGTCTGCCCTGTGTGCTATATGCCAGCCACCTCACAGTTCGTCCTGGCAGGAAGAGTAGTCAGAACACAAGGCGCTCCGGCCCTGCTGCCTGTATGACGGCACCCGAGGCAGGGCAGGAATGAGGCCACTACGTCTGCCGGCCATACCCCACAGCTGACCAGTGTACTGACAGCCCTGCGGGGAAAGAGAGAAGATACTGGTCATCTCCCAAAGTACAATGTTCCGGCTGCTGCCTGCCTTCTTAGTGGAGGCATGAACAGGAGGGCAGCGTGATAAGGCGGGGTCCACAGACGAGCGAACGAGCCCTGTAAGCCCCTCGAGGTACAGCAGGGCCTGGGACTGTTTATACCCTACCCCTACATTGCCAGCATGGGCGAGAATACTGCCATCGACATTTAAGTACAGATGCTTCAACTGACTTTAATCAAAGAAACGGTTTTGTGAAAGGCAATACAAAAGGTGCAACAGATTCTTCCCGTCTGCAAGTAAACCTTAAATTAGAAATGCAGTTCCCTGGCAAGTGGTCCGTTACCCAGGGCTTTAAGTTGGCCGGGTCTCGCCGGGTCTGAGCACCGGCAGTTTTTTTATCTTGCGCCTAGCGTTGCAGTGCACAGCACTGCTCACGCAGCTAGACTTCATGTAGGGGCTTTCAGAAATCGCTTCAGATGCTCACTCACGCTGCGTGTGTGCTTTTACTTTTGCCCCAGGCTACTGGCCTTTGCGTGCGACTTTTTAACAAAGACCGCACGCAATTGGCCAAAGGTGGGCACATTACTCCGCCCATGGCCTATTGGTGTCGGTTACCTGCACGGACGCCATGTGGTTTCAATTATCGTTCCCAGACACGGGCGCGATAATTGAAACCAGATGTCTCGCTGTGGCGCGCGCGCGCGCACCACTCGCGGTCTTGTTCTTTTTTGGATCCATTTCACAGGGAAGCAACTAAATGAAAGAGGTTGTGAACCGTTTCTTCAAGTCACGGTTTTCAGTAATTCATTTCGTAGGCACTCATTGTTCTCCTCAGCACTTGTGCAGGTAGAGGGAACAGCTCTTTATTGATTATTTGTTGAGATCTAAGCCAGTAGATGATTGAATCACAGTGCAGCGGTGTACGTAGCCCTTCTCAAGTACTGTGAGCACGAGTGACACAATGACAGACATGATGAGTACCGTGAGGGACTTGTCCCTGACTCATTGAGTACTGGTAATAAAAAGTACAGTGAGTACCAGTCAACCAGTAGCTTCCTGCTCCGAATGTAGTGCCCTGGCCCCGAACTTTGACCTCCACGCTGCAGCGTCAGGGGGATTTCATGCAGCAAACTACCCCAAAACCGCGAGGTACTGCCCCTCTCGTGCACAGTGAGTTCTAACAACATACTGGTGCCAACACAGTGAGTATCAGCAGTACACCGACCGCAGACTCGGAGTACTGCGCTGCACAGTCATTACATGCAGGGAATTGTTCCAAAAGAGGGGCTGCTGCCCTTCTTGTGGACAGTGAGTTCCAGCAGTGCCTGCCCCTGACCACCGACTCTTGAGCACCACGCATCACATGCACAGTCATTACATGCAAAGAACAGCCCCCAGACAGCGAGTGCTGCCCTTCGCACGCACCCGGAGTGCAGGCAGCACACTGCCCCTGCCACAGTGAGGGGCAGGCAGGCGGTGTCATTTTCTACGTGCATGAGTACCTGGCGCAGCCTTAGTGCTCACTGTATTTCGCAAGCTCAATAAGAATACTGCTCCGAACACAGTGAGTACCAGCAGTACACTGACTTCAGGCTCGGAGTACTACGCTACACAATAATTGTACATTTGTCACAAAAACCCTTCTCGTGCACAGTGAGTTCCAAAAAAGCGCTCTTCCGAGCCCAGTGAGTACCAGCGGTACACCGAACACCACGCTGCACACACACAGTCATTTTGTGCAGAGAATTGTGTCAAAACATAAGTACTGCTGTTCGCACATGATACTTCTCCGTACACAGTGAGTAACAGCAGTACACTGACACCAGACTCTGAGTGCCACGCGGCACAGTCGTCACTGCCCTTCTTATGCACAGTGAGTTCCAGCGCCATACTGCCCCAGACACGGTGAGTACCAGCAGCGACCTCTCCCAGACTCCGCGTGTCACCCAGCACAGGCATAATGCTCTCTTGCAGCAACTCCTCAAGGATAGCGAGTACAAGACAGCCATGCCGCGGCGCAGTGAGTAAAACCAACTGCTCCAGATAGCTTGTGTGCGCAGCACCGTGCGCCAGGCACAGCAACACGCGGCGCCAAACGCAATGAGCAGCGCCAGAACCCACACATATATGGGCATGTATATGGGTACGGTTTGTTGTGCTAAATGTGCCCATGCCCCTGAGCATCAAGTTACCTACTTAGAAAGGTTTGTTAACTTCACTAAGTAGTGGATCTGTAATCTTAGCTTAAACAGATGTGGGAGCCGAACCCCATTATTTTACTGCACCCCAAATTTACCTTCAGCGACTTGGCTCTGGCACCAGTGATCTCACGATAATTCACCACCTGTTTTGACACCAAGCCCAACAAATTAGCAGCGTAAGTACATATTGACTGGGTCCACTAATTAACTGAGTTGTAGGCCAATGAAAACTGTGTTTTATTACAAAATCTCAAATAAGTGATACAGAAATAAGAGTGCAATGCCATAAAGGCTTAGTCACAGTCTGATATGAGAATTACTCAACTTCTAATAAGCAGTAAAAATCAAAGTCCGGACTGTCAGGTTTGCAAAGAATATTGACAATATCTCTAGATAAAACAAGCATTTGCCATGCAATAGGTCTCGCATTTACACAAGTTTAAGCTATTGGCAGTGTAAATGACAATGCCTTTTATTTATGTTATAAAAACGAAAACAAAAATAAAAGGCATTGTTATTTGCAATGTCAATAGCTCAAACCTGCGTAAATGCGAGACCTATTGCATTGCAAATGCTTGTTTAAAGGGAGCCTCGAAACGGGTCTCCATCGGGCTCTGTTTTGTGCCCTGGCACAGGCGGTCCGTTTTTTTTTTTAGATCTCGCCTGATCCAGCACTTGCGCTGGTCTGGCCGAGACATTTAGTGTACGGGTTTTAAAAGTGCTGCCACACGGCCTAGCGCTTGCGTTCATGCGAACGTGCACACGCGCAGCCGCCAGCTTTCAGCGCCCGAGGCGCCATCTGGAGCTTTCACTTTTACCGCCCGCGTCGCGCTACCAATGCTGGTTTTTCTTTCTTCTTCTTTATCTTTGCATCTTTCTTCCCCAGTTCTCTTTTTGTATCTTACTCCATCTTCTTCCCGTTATATTCCACTTTCTCTATTTCTTCCCTTTCTCCGTCTCACACGTTCTCTTCATTTTAACCTCTATATTTCTTTATTCGCTCATATTCCTTGTTTTTCTCTTTGGTTGCATTTCACTTTCTCCTTTTTACTCTTTCTTCGCTCTCTGTCTCACACTCTTTCCTTTTTCTTTGAGATCTATATTGGTCTTACTTCCCTTGTTCTTTTTCTCCCATTCTTTTTGCATGTCTCGCTCGTTTTTTTCTCTCTCTTTTCACCTCCCCTTTCTACCTCTCTTTGTTTCTCTCTCTGCCCTTCTCTGTTTAACCCAACTAGGCCCCTGTTGCCCTCCATCTAAGCCTCTCTCTTCCAACATTTTAAATTGTGCGTCCAGCAGTATCTGACTTCTCCCACGGGTACATCGCCAGGCAGGACGCAGCACGCGCCTTCAGGAACCCGAGGACGTCTCGTCACCATCTCTTTGTCTCATGATATAGTTGAAATGGATATGCCTACAACAGGCTTCCTGGAAATAGCATATATTTCCAAATCTTCCTGAAATAAGATGGCATCCGCCTAGGCGCTGTATTGAACTGCATTAAAATTACATTTATGTAGCGCTTGGCATCCCTGACGAGAGGCGGTAGCGCTATATTTTGTGTTAAGGAAATGAAGCACCTGCCGTGTTGATCAAGGTGGGATAATGGCTTTTTAATGGCAGCTGGTATTTGACAAGTGTATGACAGGTCTCAGTTTGTTACAAACACTGATGTCGTGGTCCAGGTATATCCACACAGTGGGCACGGCCCGGCGGAGAGGTGAGGAGGGGGTGTGCTTAGCACGGCTCTGCAGCGGAGTTCTCCTTCTCACATTATCAGGTACAACAATAAACTAGAGGAAACGGTACATTATGGCACCGTTACCAGCTGTCCTTAATCACGTGTGCCCCCTGCATCTAAAAATTCACAGTTCGCCACACTGCCCTCTCGAAAAATATTTCGGAGTTAAAAGCATAGCACAGTTGTCAGATTTCTATCCTTGTAATATAGATTTGCCCACGTTTAATGCACACACAAGTGAACTTTTCTTACTGACTTCTGTGGGTACGTGTAGTTTCTTCCTCAATATGTAATCACCTCACATGCAATATTGTATATATTTTGTTTCACATATGTTATTGGGGTATCTGCCTATTAGGAAACAACTGATTCATAAAATGATAATTTATTTTTCACTAAAACATTTTAAGTGTATTAATGAGAAGAACTAATTAACAGATATAAAAACACTTAATGTAAGATCTAGGCAAACGCAGGCGCAGAGCAAAACTCTCAGCAACACCCAGGCTTCAGACAAGTCCATACCTTTTTAAGAGAAAACCACTCCATCCCTAAAGGTTGCACTTTCTTCCTCAGTCCCATATCTGTTCTTTTCCCTTGTCTCTGTTTCATTTCTCCTGTCCCTCCTGAAGGCTTTGAGTTAATCTTACAGAGTGCACAGAGTGCTGGGCCAACACTCAGCATAATTTAACTAAACACACACTCACTCAATCACTCTCTCTTCCTCGCTCCCTCCCTCCCTCCATCTTCCCTCTCTCTCTCGCCCCAACTCTCTTTTCTTCTTCTTCTTCTTCCCTCTTTCTCTCGGTTTCACCCTCCCTCTTTCCCCTCTCTCTCCCTCTCACCCCCCCTCTCTCTCCTTACCTCCCTCTCTCCGCTCTCTTCCCACAGTGGTGTTGTTAACAACGTGAGTGGGAGGGTGTAGCCTAATGGTTAGGGCCGTCAACCTCAAATCTGGGAAACCGGGTTCAAGTCTCGGCAACGGCGCTCAACGTCCTGTGATTCTGGGCACATCACTTAATCTCCCTGTGCCTAACAACAACAAACATTAGCATAGCCAATAGGTCTCGCCTTTGGGACCTTATAAGTGTTTAGCCATGCAACAGTTGATGCTGTTGCACCAAGGATATTGTGCTGCATATCTAAATACTTATAAGGTCCCAAAAGCGAGACCTATTGGCTATGCCAATGCTTGTTCTGGACTGCAGTGACAGCAGGCACATCATGTGCGCGTGGTGAGCGCTGTAGAGGAAGGGAAATCCTTAAAGAGAGTCATTTTCTCTCTGGCGTGCCCTTCTCTTTTTAAAACTCAGGAGCAGCAACATTGTCGTGGTGTCACCAGGGCGTTTAGTGCAAGTTCTTTCAATATTATATACAAGCCATAGTTGCTGCTTATTTATTTTATGCAACTAGCAACCATTGACAAAGCCAATAGTCCTGACTTGTAGGTATGATGTGACTTTTTGTATCATATAACTGGACGCAATGACAGTAACAGCAAAATACAAGTCGGGCGGCACACTGTGATAAACACATATTTTTAAGCTTACATGTTTTTAAGCCACGCACTTAATTACATTTACCGTGCCACTTTGAGAGACCTCCCCCCAGTTTTTTCATCCCACCTAAAGCTCTGCCGTCACCCAAACATGTAAATAAATATACATCCTGCAGCTACATTTAGATGTAAACGTGTAGCCTCAAAATATTACTTTGAGAGCAGAGTTCACAGGAGCCCTTAAAATCAATACATTCCCACTATGGTTGTAAAAGTGAATAATATCGCAAGAAAGGAGAAGATAGATGCACGAGCGAGTTACGAAAAAAGGCAACGCGTGTGTGGTATTAGACCAGTTAATCATAATCCAATTAAAAATAAGACAGCTCGAGGCAGACCTTTTACTGCAGTCTTGGTCGGCACACGGGCGAAAAAGATATGAAAAATGAAAGTAGGAAAAGGGTGGATCTATCTATGCCCGCAACCGCGTTCTCGGTTCATTGAAGCTGCGCGAGCTATAGGTAAATGCAAATGGCTGCGCGAGGCTGATAACCTCGAGGTGTAAATCCAAGGTGGGAATGCTGCACAGTGCACCAGGCACGTGCTTACTGAAAGGACGGCAGGCATCTCCTGGTGAATGGAGAAGTCTGTTCTTGAGAAAGGGGAGTCGATAAGAAAGATATTATTTAAGAAAGGATCTTCGGAATGTCTATAAATGCGGTGCATGTATTTTTCTACCCCTGACTAAGGCACCGAACTTAATTTAGTGTACAAACATTACACGGAGGTAATAAGGGGGAGACACAAGCTGACAGCGTATCTTTTATGTGAGTACCAGAGATGGGCGGTGCTAAGGAGGGACACCTAGGAACGCAAGCCTCTTTTGCATAAACGTAGAAATTCCGACATTGTGAATTTGCATCTACGACGGTGCTTCCCCATTTCCGTCTATGAATTCTCATGTTTGCCTACATTTTCACTTGCACTAGCGGAGTTGTTTTTTTGTTACATTTTTTGTACTGAACATAAAAATATTCACCAATAATGCCAACAATTCACAAACATTTCAAGTTTTCAACCTTGTTAAAAACGATTGTGCCTCAAGTAGACATATACAATTTATCTCCAGCATCTTCTATATATAAACAGAGGCTCATGGGAAACTCCTACAAACTCACTCCCAATATTAAACGAAAAACTAGGGTGACATTGAAAACAGTTCCCACTTCCCGTCAACTCCCTAAAGCAATCATTAATGTACAAGTGCACAAGGATAAATAACACCATCCTCAAATGAACCACAAAACACCGTCCGAAAGGCAACTGAATAACTGCCGGAGCCCAAAAACAAATGTCTTTTCTAGTTTTATAGCATTTTTTTTATAATTCCAATGAGGCAGAAGAAAGACTGGATATCTACCAGGAACTTAGCATACCACCCCACATGGCCTAAAAAGTGACACCTGCTTAGCACATTCCAACAGCATTGTGAAGACGTCCTTGAGGTGTTTCCGGCCGAGATTGCCAAATTATGAAAATAAATCAAGGCTAATGCTTTCACTTTTAGAAAGAAAAATTCTTTTATTCACACAATAAAATACAAAATATAATATAGCAAATACACACAATAAAAACAAGACCTCTCTAGTACCACATGAACTAGACATTTATGTCAAAATGTCTCCTACTGTGAAACAATGTACATACCTTCCCCATAGTGTTTGCAAGAATTTCACAATAGCTAGCTCTTCCTGCAGTAATTGTCACCGATTTCGATGTAAAACCCTTTCCTTTTCCAATTGTCAAGACAGCTCACAAAGTAGAGCCGCGTCTTAATGCATTTTTCAATGCGCTTACTATGTAAAAACCAGATTCTCAGGGTATAGTGAGGGACAGCAGTCCAAGGCTGTTGTAGGCTATAAACTGAACCCAAAACACACAAAAAAATACACTCAATAAATCGATGTCCAACCAATAGTTTTTTCTTTAAAAAAGGAAATGTTTTTTAATGCATATATATCCAAACGGTGTACTCGAAATTACAAATTCTCGATTTCAGGCGGAACCCTACTTTGAGAGACCCGACAGGTGAACCAGGGTGCAAATTATATACTCTACAAATATATCACCGGGGGCAACTAACCCTGTAAATGTAGCTTGTTCCTGCTATGTTTGATATACTATATAAGCAATTTGCGCACCAATAGTATTCAATCCTAAAACCAGCAATGCTTTTATATGGGCCTATTGAAGAACCTCAGGCTTTTCACAGTCATACAGGTTAAGCATATAGGCTTTGTCAAGTCATTAAAAATACAAAATGTAAGGGCTACTTACTCCCTTTCTCGTCACATTTAATAGTTATTTTCATGTTAAAGCCAAAAGGCTTGATTTATTAAACAGGAACCATGTGGTGCCTGCCTAGAAAGACCCAGCAAACATTTCAAGAAGACTCAAAAAGAATACCTTGTCAGGCATTTTAAGTCTCCCTCTTGAGCTATAAAGCATTTTCCGGTGCCACGCCCCCTCCAATTGCATTTGCCAGAGAGTTCACAATGTAAATAAATCCTCTTCTTACTGTGTCTGTCGGGTAGTTAAAAATGTAAAGCCTCTCCTTAAGGTGTTTGTCCTGGAGTTTACAATGTGAAATCCCTCCATAGCATGCCAGATAATTCACCGTGTAAAAACACTCTGCTGCATTTGTCAGAGTTGACATTGCAAAACCTATTTATATATTGTTTGACAGTTCACAGAATAAATCAACTTCCTATTGTATTTATCAGCTAGCTCAAAATGTAAGCCCCTTCCTAAGGCGTTTGTCCTGGAGTTCACTCTGTAAAACCCCCTTCCTATTGTATTTGTCAGAGTTAACAACTCCTTGCTTATTGCCTTTGCCAGAGAGTTCATAATGTAGAACCCCTTTCTGCCATATTGATCAGAAAGTTCAAAATACAAATCCTCATCTAACTGTATTTGAGAAATCCAGTTCGGGATGTCACAGGACAGTCAGTACTTACTGGGTCTCAAATGTGTCAATAGGGATCTTTTTCCTTTGCTGTCCTGCAGCTTTCATACCTCGGTCTCTCATACTGGGATCCAAGTACCCCATTTAGCACATGAATCAGAGTAATGAGGCGAATAGTCCAGGGCTGACTCATGGAGGCAATGTGGATGACAAAATCAAACTCAGCAACACACAAAAATAACAATAAATCAATGTCCAGCCAATGTTGCTTTAAAAAAAAATACCCAAAACATTAAATCTCGCCAGTGAACCTGCGCAGCCCACGCAGGCGAGACCTAAAAAGGAAAAGTACTACAATGAACACACAAATACTATGTACAAAGTTACAAATATTTTCAAAAGTTCAAGTGAAATTGCACATTTAAACACCTTTTAAAGCCAATGTTAATTCTTGCAGAATTGGTACTTGCAAATCCCCCCCAAATAAATATCACCGGGGGAAACTAACCAGATACACCTAGTCTGTTCCTGTTATCGTTGTGTTACCAGGTGGAAATTTGCTCCAACCCTAAAAACCAGCCATGCCCTTCATGGGCCTCCTGCAACACTCAATCAGTTTATCTATCAGCAAGATTAGGCATACAGGCTTTGTTAAGTAGTCATTTACAATGTGAAATGGAATGCCTACTGTCTTTTTTACCTCATTTGAACATCAGTAAATTAAGTTTATTGGTTTGACCATGGACATGAGCATGACCATGTAGTCTCTGACTAGAAACACCCATCAACCATTTAAGCCAACCAAAATATATATTGACAGAAAACAATGGTTCATTCTGCACACCAAGTATTTACTGTGGCAGGACCTAGAAAGGAACCTTTGTACTTATACTATTACAATTGGCAGAGTTCACAATATAAAACTCTTTCCTAATGCATTTGTGACAGAGCTTTAAAGCCCCTTCCTATGGTATTTGTCATGACATTCACAATTTAAAATCCCTTCATATTTAATTTGTCAGAGGGTTCACAGTGACAAATTGTTTACGAAAGTATTTAGTAAAAAGATCATAATGTAAAATCCCGAACTACCGTATTTGAGAAATTCAGTTCAGGAGGTCCTAAGGCAGTCGGAAGTTACTAGCTCCACTTTGGTTAATCGGGGACTTTCACCTCTGGGGATCTGGGGGCTCGATATACCAGTACCTCAAACTGGAGATCAAGTGCTCTTGGGTAAATAGACAGAGCCATACAAGGCTGACACAGGGAAAGGCTGTGGGCTACAAACCTACAACACAGCAACCCACAACATAACACTCAATAAATCAATGTCCAGACAGTTACTTTGCCTTAAAAAGAGAAAGTATGTTAATGCATAGACACTTCAATACTATAATCAAAATGGCAAATATTTACAAGATTTCAAGTGGCACTGCAGTATGGATGGAGTCTCTCAAATAGGGCAGTTGCAGTTCACCCAGACTGCAAACCACATATCCATTGATTAGAGAGATCATTGGGGACAGCTAGCCTTTTAAACGTAGTCTGCTCCCATTATCAGTGAGGTGCCATGTTACAATCTATGCACCGGCAGGCTCTAATTGTAAAAATAAGCAATGGTCTATTTGGAAAACAAGAGGCTTTTCACAATCAAAAAGGTTAAGTCTACAGGTAGTGTCGAGTCATTCTCTATGCAAAATGGGAGGCTGTGAGAAAGTGGCTCTGTATATACTGTTCCCTAATAGGTACAGGGTGTACAGAGTCCACAGTCCCCCAGAGGCTGATAGAGGTCAAAGTTAGGTATGACCTTACTCTCAAAAGTGGTAGCTTGGTCGAGCAGTAAGGCAGTACCAGAGGACAGTGTAAAGCATTTATTGTACACACTCAGTCAGCAAATGGTTGCACACACTCAATAACTGAACTCTAGGCCAATGGTTTATATATATAAAATATATGCTTGTTTTATTTTTAGAACCACAAAGGGGGTAAAAATATACTTTCTCAGAATGAGAGGTTGAATATAAATACTTTTGTCTTATGCAATACATTTGTGTAAACAGTCACAGTTGGTTGCAATAAACAATCCTATTTCCTAAACATAACAATGCATTAAGCTCAATGGTAAATTCAGGTTATTTGTAATAAATTACTTTTCAGATTACTTTTGGAATTCCAGGTCTGGCTGTTGTAAATTGAAACAACGATGTGATTAAGCATTTACTAAAGACATTAATTCCTTTTTATAGATCGTGTTTTCTCTGTTATGTTGACCGAAGCTTGGACTCCATTTTGTATTGTCATGCCTCCACGTGTTCCTCACGAGAAGAGTCCAACCTCTGTGTTAGTTGCTCTCGTAATCTGCCTAGTAACAGTCTATAAATAGCTCCTTTGTCCATCTGGCGCATGCCCAGACTTGACCACATCTGTTATCAGTTAGCCTTGCTTGACCATGTTTTCGCGGGCTCAAGGAGTGCGTTAGCTCCGCCCACATATTGATTCAGTATCGAAAATGACCATAAATGGTAATGTTCTTCGTCTTCATGTTGTATCCACCCACTTATGAGCCCCTCTACTGTGTATAAAAGGGGACCATGTACGAATGTTCTTTGTGCTACTCTATGCAATACTGAAGAGTGTTGTGTGGATTGTAGGACCACCCTTAAGGGTTAATAAATGCTGTCTTTGTACTTTGCAGTTTCCGTGCCAACTTCCTTATAGATTCCACTACAGGAGAGCGAACCCTTGTGTCCTGCGGGCCTAGCTGGGGCCTGTATTCATCAATTGGCGCCCGTCACGTGGGGCTCATCGGCGACTCGGATGCTCGAAGGATTGGTCGCGACGAAGGTGAGGAATTGGGCCGGGGACGTGATCACTGCCAGCGGCGTCTTAGCCCTGGCATCCCAAGGTTTTTCTTCCTTCCCTTCCGAGCTGACCGTCTGGGTGGCGCCGGTCCTCGACTGAGACCTCTTCTGTCGGTCTTGCCGTGAAAGCCGTTTGGGCGATTGTGGAGCTTGGCAGTTGGAATCTGGACTCTTGATTGGTAAGAACCGGTGTACGGTACTTGCTCCGAGTTTTGAAGCCTGATCTGGCTATTTGAGTTTGATTTGTGATGACTAGTCATATTTTGGATTTGTCTTTGTGAATATATATGCGTTGCAACACATATAGGCAGGTAATGTGGAGAGATTTCTCCAGAGCTGTGTAACTTTGAACGGCGCAACGATTAAGTGCCATTTTTTTTATAATATTGCATATTTTGCATTATTTCTGAGCATGCCTGCTTTTAGCGCACTCCGTAAGTGGTGCTGCTGTTTCGGAAACCGGTTGAACCTCGAGGAATCTGCTCCAGCTCCCCCAGAGGGGACTCCTAATAGGGATATGTACGTGAAGCATGGTCTTTCTTCCATAATGTACAGCACAGTATGGAGGAAATATACAAAAAAAGATCCTGAGTTGCGATGGCCTTTGTATGGATCGTTTGATATACGTAAGATTGAGTATGTGGAACAGTGTATGTGTAAGCGGCGTGCTCGTCAGGATATGTTTGAGTGTGTGCGGTTGTGGGTGAAGGAGGTGCGTGAGCGAGAGAAGCGCGAGAAAGCGCTGTTTGATAAAGAACAACGGAAGAATGATCATGTGCGAGCACAGGAAGCGAAGCGCCGGGAGGACAGAGAGCAGACGGACAGGCAAGAGAAGGAGCGTAGGCTACAAGTTTCGGGTCAATACGTTGTTCGGCAGCCACTTTATCCTGTCCTTAATAATCTTGATGATGATTTTTCTTTACTAGATCGCCCTCCGCCCCCTTATGTCGGCGCATCTGCTCCGAGGCCGCAAGATTCTGGCCCGGGTCCGGGTAAGGTAGATACGCGGTCCATGCTATCAGCCGACCAAATGGCTGAGCTTCGGCAAGTTTCCTTCCGTGCACTTAACGGCAAGATATCTATAGAGGAATTATTTCATACCTGGGGGTCGTGGCAGGAGAGAGATAAATTGTATTTTCTGAGTCATTTCGCGGATGAAGTAATTGATGCTTTCCGGAAACGTTCTGGTGTTTTTGAGCCCGACGAAGTATCGTCGGATGCTAAAGCATTGCGTAATGGTGTTTTCTCTTTTTCTAAGGCTCCAGATACGGCTCGGCGGCTGTTCGCCTTGCGGGACGAGGTGCTGGTCTATAAAGAGAAAGCGCGCCAGCGAGCAGGGAAGGAGACGCAGTCGGATTCGTGCATAGCAGAGGGCCACTCATCCACCTCCCAGTCAGATAAGGATGACATAGTGCATGTTAAACCAATGCGAGAGGCAGCGCCTTTGTATGTTCCTCCTAAAGGAGCAGGGACTAGCTCGGACATTACCTCCGCCGATGCTAAGGGATATTTCGTGTATAATTGGGTTTACACTCCGTGGCATAGGGCTGATGTTATGGCATTGAAGAATGCGCTGCCCGACCCCCGCAAGAATCCAGCGGCCTTCTATGAAGAAGTCGAGGGGGCCTTGAATTCTTGCGTTATGACTTTAGCAGATATAGACCTGTTCTTTGGCCTTATTCTACCACCGGATATGTGGCGATCTGTACGAAAGGTAGACGATATAGTTGCCTTTAAGGCCCGGTGGTCTGACCTTGAGGATGAGGATAGGGAGCGGAAGCCCGCGCAGAAACCGCCGCAGAGTATTTTAGATCTCCCTGCTGCTATTGTGACTAAGTTGAAGACGATTATTCCCCCTAAAAAGATTGACTGGAATATGTTAGCTGCATGTAAACAGAAAGTTGACGAGTCAGTTGCGGACTTCTTTACGCGCTTTGAGGAGACGTTTCATGATTTTAGCGGACAGTCGCTTACCGACGATACGGGGCGCCACCTTTTTGCGGATAAATATGTAGCTAATCTGCTGCCGGCAGTTGCGGCCCGTCTAAAAGCGAGTGAAAGTTCTTGGTCCTCCGCTACGCCGACGGCCCTCCTGACTATCGCTCAGTATTATGAGCGTCAGGAGCAAGAAGCAAAGGGCCAGGAGGAAAAGAAATCGAAAGATTTGAAAACAAAGGTGATGTTGGCGCAAGTCTATGGCCCGCCTCGACGGGGTAGTAATAGAGGTAGGGGAGGATCCTATGGTCCTCCCACGGGCCGGTCTGATTTGAATAGGAATCAATGTGCGTATTGTAAGCAATCGGGTCACTGGGCTAGGGACTGCCCGGTGTTGCATGCATCGCGCCAGGGGCACACCCACGGTGGCCCGCGAGGTAGAGGGGGTTTCTCGAACTTTCGAGGGAATTCTAACGAACAGGCTCGTCTTGAGTCTGCTGGGCAGCACCGAGATAGATCAAATGTTTTCGATCGTCAGCATCAGTATCAAGCGTCAGGAGTTGACCGGTCGGGGTACCATGACTCTCAGCATGCATAGGATTGCGTTGGATGGGGGTTAGAATCAGTTGAGGTGCCGGTCGATCAGAAGGGCCCTTATGTATCGGCTGAGGTTTTGGGCTCTACTGATCAGTTCCTAGTGGATACTGGAGCGACACGTAGTGCGCCATCTAAGCAATTGGTTCCGGGGGCTCCCCCATCCGGCTTACTGGTCACATCGGTAGGGTTTGATGGTACACTCTCCCGAAGCCCTCTTTCACAGCCCCTCATGTTTAAGGTTGATTCTTTTTCTGCACCCTGTCCGTTTCTGCTTGCCCCGTACACACCGGACAATATTATGGGTCTTGATATGTTAAAGCACTTTAGGGCTACTATCCGCTGCTCCCCTGCTGGTGTGCGAGTAATATTGAATGACAATTACCCCCGATCTGAACGGATGTGTACGATGTCAGAGGATGCGCTGTTAGCTACCCTCCCTCATGCTTTGTGGGCAACTTCGGATACTGATGTAGGACAAATGGTGATTCCACCGGTCCACATTAGCGTCCAGGAGGGGGCGGTGTTACCACGCCTCCCACAGTACCGTATTTCCCAGGAGGGTGAGGAGGCTCTCATACAGATAGTGCAGGATTTGATAACGGTTGGGGTAGTTGAGGAAGTCCCCTACAACATTTGTAACAGTCCGATTCTTCCCATATTGAAAAAGGATACGGATGCCAGAGTTTATCGGTTTATAATTGATTTGAGAGAAGTGAACAAGATCGTGATACCTCAATACCCAGTGGTTTCCGATATCACGACGTTGCTTACCTTGGTCCCGCCTACGGCGACCATGTTCTCAGTGATTGATTTGAAGAATGCCTTCTTTTCCATTCCCATTCACCCTGATAGCCGATATCTTTTTGGATTTACACTGAATAATAGATCTTATCGTTTCTGTAGGATTCCCCAGGGCTATACAGAAAGCCCTAGCATTTACAGTCAGGCTTTAAAACGACAATTGGATTCTTTTGTTCTGCTCGAGGGGGTCGCCCTCATTCAATATGTCGATGACATCTTGCTGGCGGCTGACACCCGAGAGCTGTGTGAAAAAAGTACGTTATCCTTACTTTCCTTTCTAGCGTCCCGCAATCATAAGGTATCTAGGAAGAAATTGCAATTCTGTAGACCAAAGGTGACTTATCTGGGTCACCTTTTGTCTAAGGAGGGACGTGCACTCACACCGGATCGTATCCAAGTCATTTTGGATACACCAAGACCGTCCACACAGAAGGATGTGCGTGCATTTTTGGGCCTGGTTTCTTTTTGTAGACAGTGGATATTGGGGTTTTCACACATAGCTAAGCCATTGTTAGCCCTCTTGACAAAGGACACGCCTATCCCAATCCCTTGGTCAGATGAGTGTGATACTGCCTTTCAGCAACTACGACAGGCCCTTTGTTCAGCACCAGTGTTAGGGACCCCTGATTATGCAAAACCCTTTTCGTTGTATGTGCATGAGAAAGATGGATGTGCATTGTCAGTTTTAGTGCAGATGCACGGCGATAAGCAGCGCCCTTGTGCATATTTTTCGGCTGTACTTGATCCTGTCGCCCGAGCATTACCAGGGTGTTTTCGCTCGGTTGCGGCGACAGCTGTGTCAATACGCCAAAGTGAGGGAATTGTGTTATCCCATAAGTTGTTGGTATTAGTCCCCCATGCTGTTGATGCCTTACTTAATCAAACAAAGACGCAGCATTTGACCAGTGCCCGTTTAACGGGATATGAGTTGACGCTTTTGGCTCCTCATATTACGTTGAAAAGGTGCGTAACGCTAAACCCGGCAACATTGTTGCCATACCCCGAAACCCAGCCTGAGGCGCGGAAAGCGCATGATTGTATTCTCGTGACTGAGGAACAGACAAAGGGTCGTATTGATCTCCAGGATACGCCCTTTCCAGATGTAGATGGAGAACTGTGGGTGGATGGATCCTGTCTGAAGCTACCAGATGGTACGGCTTCAGCAGCATATGCAATTACCACATTACAAACGATAGTGGAGACAGCACGCATACCACAGAAATCAGCTCAAGCAGCGGAACTGATAGCATTAACACGAGCATGTGAGCTCAGTACAGGACTATGTGTGAATGTTTATACAGATAGCCGCTATGCCTTCGGAGTAGCGCATGACTTCGGCCTACTCTGGAAGGAGAGAGGGTTTTTAACGTCACATGGAGTACAGATAATGCACGGAGAGTTAGTTCATAATCTTTTAACTGCATTGACATACCCAAAGAAAATTGCCATTGTTAAGTGTAGCGCCCATAGGAAAGTGGTTGATAAAGTTGGAGAAGGGAATGCGTTAGCGGATCGAGTAGCACGGGAGACTGCGATGCAGCCCGGTACTACTGCTATGTATGTAGTAAAGTCACAGGTGGAAAGATGGCGCGATGCGAAGGAGGAAGTGCGAGAAATGCAAAGGACCGCTTCTGACAAAGAGCGGGAACAATGGGCTAGCGAAGGAGAACTGGATGACGAGGGTTGCTGGAGAAATAAGCAGATGGATAGATGGAAATTACCCACGGCCTTTGTACAACCTATGGTTCAGATGGCACATGGGCTAGCACATGTTGGAGCTTCCGCAATTGTGAAATTGCTTACCCAAGTTTGGGAGCATCCAGAGATTGCTAGCACGGCAAAGAGAGTGGTGCAGACCTGTATGATTTGCCTGAGGTACAACCCAGGAAAGGGGACTCGAACTCCAGCAGGAGGGTTTGTGACACCCACTGCACCCTTTGAGGTTCTGCAGATGGATTACATCCAGCTTGAGCGCTGTAATAATCTGAAGTATGTTCTAGTAGTGGTCTGCGCTTTTAGCAAATGGGTTGAAGCGTACCCTACGAAAGACAATACTGCAATGACTACTGCGAAGCTGCTGCTGAAGGAGTTTTTCCCCCGATATGGCGTTTGTAGACTTCTGTGGAGTGATAATGGCCCTCACTTTGTAGCGGATGTTATAAAGTATGTCTTGAAGGGTCTAGGCATCACCCAGAAGTTCCACGCCGTGTTTCACCCCCAGTCTGCAGGCCTAGTTGAGAAGTATAATGGTACACTGAAGCTTAAGATCTCCAAAATTCAAGCTTCGACGTCTTTGACTTGGCCAGACGCTCTGCCACTGGCGTTATTGTCAATTAGATCAGTACCGCACTCTCGAACTGGCCTTACGCCATATGAGATCGTCTTTGGACGCCCAATGAATATTTGGGGTCCACCAAGACCTAAGGCTGTGTATGATGTACCTTGTGTAATGATGAGCGATTATCTGGCACAGTTAACGGATAACTTGGTTTCTATCCATCAACAGGTCCGAGAGGCGCTCCCTGATCGGTCTACCGGCGAAGGACATGGTCTCCGGCCTGGGGACCATGTCATGGTGAAAGTCTTCGACAGAACGAACAGCTTGGAACCGAGATGGGTGGGCCCTGAGCAGGTCCTCCTTGCAACGAGGACGGCTGTGCGAGTCTCCAATCGAAAGAATTGGATCCACTCTCTGCACTGTAGGAAGGTGCCGCCCGGATTGGTGGAACCTGCCGTGCTGACCGATCAACGAGATATTTTGGCTGCAGAGACAGGTCGTGCTGCGGAGCCAAACGCCACTGAGGAGCTCTTTCCGGACAACGCGACTTCTGGAGGAAGGCGATATCATCTTCGACCACGGAAGTGAGTTTTCCAGTACCGGGACACACTGTCAGAACGGCCCTTGGGTTAGTGAAACGGAGAGCCGATGAGGCAAGGGGGGGGGATCAGCCCTGCATTAGTGTAGCGACACCCGTCTTGGCCCGCTGGTGAAGAAACCAACCGCTGCCCAAGGTGAAGAGTTCTGACAGACTCTTAGTTTCAGGAAGATATTAGGTTTCATTTTTTTACTTGATATGGAGAAAAAGAAAATCCTTTGTGCATTAGGGTTCATGTTAACAGTAGCCATTGTTGGGATAACCACATGGTTCGTGGAGGATGTAACTCCCGCTCGGAAGATTCTTGTGTTGACAACTCCGGTGCCTGAGGAGCACTATTTTTATACATTACCGTATCAAGAGTTGAAGCATCGACAATCCTACTTGAATAACACTTTCATCCAGATGCTGCATCATACCCACGTTGCTACGAATGCAACGAACTGTTGGATATGTGGGATGATGCCAGCTCATCAGAAGAAAGGAGGAACGCCATTTATACCACTTCCTTTCTCTCATAATGGCTCTTGTAGAGCATGGTATACTTTGCTTTTTGCCACTCGGAAACCGACAGTGGGACGATTGCTTTTTAGACTCAATAAAGAATGTCATCAAGACAAGAATGGGTATCCACAAGCGAATGGGACAATTTGGGAGTGGGAAGAGTACCGACCAGACAATGAATCCATTCCCTACATCTTTACGAACACAAGAGACACTGTGGGAAAAGATAAATTTGTAATTCAAGTAGCACAAGCTCAAGCGGACCTGTGTGTCCAGAGTGTGGGTTTCATCCCTGTTGGTGTCAGTGATTGCATTACTGTTTTAAATATTGATGGGTTGAACAACAGTACCTTTTTAGCCTCCCATAATACGTACTTTGTGTGTGGAAATAAAGGTTATTACCGTCTGCCGGCTGGGTGGTCTGGGGTATGCTATGTATCATTTCTACTACCTCCTGTATTCTTAGCTCCTGCATCTTATCATAAGGATTTGAAATTATTGAATAATGTGACTGTAAATAGGTATAAACGTACTTTATCAATTGATGATGTAGATCAGACCGACACCAGTCTGCAACAGTGTATTGATTTTAACTTAGGACTGTTTTTCTTTGTTGGAGCTGCTCTGAACAGTAGGAAGATCCGAAGATTAACAAGAGTGGTAGAAGCTGTGACAAATCAGACTGCTGCTGCTCTTGGGAATCTTACGGAGGAATTGCAGATCACGAGAATTGTTGCATTGCAGAATCGTATGGTATTAGACGTTATGCTAGCTGACAGAGGAGGAGCATGTAAAATTATTGGAAGTAGCTGTTGTGTGTTTATCCCTGATCATACGCCATCAGTTTATAATGCCATCAATAAACTGCATAAAATTGCAGCTGAGATCCATACAGAAAACGGCACTTGGTCTTTTTCTGGATGGTTTTGGGTGTTAATTACTGCCTGGGGATGGAAGGTTCTAACTGGTCTCTGTATTATTGTAGCGGTTCTGTTCTCATGCTGTATTTGTATCCAATGTGGTCCCTTACTCTGCTCATTATGTGTATCATTCTGTATCCCTGATAAGAAAGCTATTGCTGATGTTGCCCACCAAAACCGTTTAGCTAAAGAAGTTGAAGAAATGATGACAATTGATATATATGATGATTATCCTAACAAGCCGGATGTCTTCAGTAAATGCTGAAAGGGTCGTCTGTTGTAAATTGAAACAACGATGTGATTAAGCATTTACTAAAGACATTAATTCCTTTTTATAGATCGTGTTTTCTCTGTTATGTTGACCGAAGCTTGGACTCCATTTTGTATTGTCATGCCTCCACGTGTTCCTCACGAGAAGAGTCCAACCTCTGTGTTAGTTGCTCTCGTAATCTGCCTAGTAACAGTCTATAAATAGCTCCTTTGTCCATCTGGCGCATGCCCAGACTTGACCACATCTGTTATCAGTTAGCCTTGCTTGACCATGTTTTCGCGGGCTCAAGGAGTGCGTTAGCTCCGCCCACATATTGATTCAGTATCGAAAATGACCATAAATGGTAATGTTCTTCGTCTTCATGTTGTATCCACCCACTTATGAGCCCCTCTACTGTGTATAAAAGGGGACCATGTACGAATGTTCTTTGTGCTACTCTATGCAATACTGAAGAGTGTTGTGTGGATTGTAGGACCACCCTTAAGGGTTAATAAATGCTGTCTTTGTACTTTGCAGTTTCCGTGCCAACTTCCTTATAGATTCCACTACAGGAGAGCAAACCCTTGTGTCCTGCTGGCCTAGCTGGGGCCTGTATTCATCATGGCTCCTAGAACCAGCCTTGGGTCAGTATTCAGAATCAAGTGATGAAAGTCGACTTAATAACTGTAATGATTTTTAAATAATATTTAGCTATTTCAAAAGTTAGCTCTTAGAAAATATTTCAAAGAAAACATTCAATGGATCTCTATGGCAAGAAATTCACATTGCAGGTAGAGTACTTTATCGTTACTTTAGTAATCCAGGACTGGGTGCCTAGACCCAGGACTGGGGTCCTTATCAACAGCAGGTAAGTAATTTCGTTTGCAGAAGTGGTACGATTTTAAAAGAATATTTCAAATTTGCAAAAATAGACACTTAGAAGAAATTTCACAGAAAAGCAGACAATGGTTTCCTATGGGAGAAAAATGAGTTAGAGGTAAGTATAGTTGTGAACACTTTTCAGGGTCAGGGCTGGGCACCAAGATCCAGCACTGGGAGCTCACCTAGGAGCAGGTGAGTAAATTCGTTTTTGTCACTTGGCTGATTTTTGGTGAATTTTTGCAGTTTTGAAAAGTTCACACTTAGAAGATTTTTGAAGAAAAAGCCAGTCAATGTTACCCTATGAGGAAAATGAAGTTAGCGGTTTAAGGGTAAGTACTCGACTGGCAGTGTTGAAATTCCGGGCATGGACTCAGGGGTCCCCCAGTGTCAGGTAGGTACAGTTGGTTCACCCTCAGCGGTTTCAGGACGGCCGGGTGCAGAGAGAGTTGGGCCCAATGTTATCCTATGAGGGATAGGGGGGCCTTGGTTGGTGGCTGCTGTCTGGCAAGCCACGCGGCTGTGGGAGCTGGGCTCCTGGTCACTTACTCAGGGCAAGTGGGGAAGTAGGTTAGTGTAGAGAGGGCACTGCCAGGGCCACTCGGGCGGCTGGGTGCAGGGTGCTTTTGAGCCTTAGGGCGCTCAATGGAAATCAATGGGAATGTTCCGGTTTGGAAAAAGGCTGCAGGCTCGGGGACGAGGATGTTTCAGGTGCCACCACCACTTCGAGAGGTAAGTTGGGTAGTTGTAGGTTAGGTGGGTACCCCGGGATTGGGCACAGGGGGCCGCAGGGCGCCGGGTGCAAGGGTGCCTTTTGACGTCGGGAATCTTACCCTCTGGTTGATCGCGGCTGGGGTGGCACTTGGTTCTGAGGCTGCAGGCTTCTTCCGGGATGTCGAGGGGGGTCCTTGGGTGCCGGACTCTGGGTCACAGTCGCCGTGGGGTCGTCCTCTGGGTCTTTGTCCACTCCGGCACTGGCCAGGCTTGGCTGGTGCAGAGTGTGTTGGGTCCGCGGTCCCGGGCTGGTGCCAGGGATAGCAAATAGGTTTCTTGAGTAGAGCCTCTACTCGTGGGAGTCCCAGGGGCTTAGAGCTAAAAGGTAGCCAGGTCCTCCGGGGTTGGTGAGGTTTCTGGCCACGAGGGATGCCGCGCTGGTGCAGGTTCGAGAGTCGACAGGCCGGTAGGGCTGGGGCCAAAGCAGTTGGTGTCTTCTTCTCTTTTTAGCAGCTGCAGGGCAGGTCTTTGTTCTTCTTGCTCTTCTTGTCGTTTTCTATCTGGAATCTAAGGAAGGAAGGTTCAGGGTGCCCCTAAATACTAGATTTAGGGGCGTTACAGGTAGGTGAAGGCCAGGGACCAATGGGTCCTTGTCCTGGGGTGGGTACACCCCCTATCCTGCCTCTCTCCTGTGGGAGGGGGGCAGTAGCCTAATCCTGATAGGGTAGGGCCTCCCATCTTCAAGATGGCGAGAGCCCGGAGATGTGCTTCACCTCGCCTCCCCCACCTGAGGGGTGGGGTGGGCAGGCTGGCACATCCCCTGTCCTTGTATGGGGTTTCCGGCCAAGCTTCCCGCCAGAGTGGGGGGTTGCAGTGGCCTGGGGAAACTCCAAATGGCGGCCTGCCTTTGAAGCTTCCCTTTGCTCATCCTGGGGGAGGAGATTTCTCACCTCACCCAGGATGTGCATTGTTGCAGGCCCGGGAGAGCAGGGGCTCTCCCACCCAGGGGTCCAGCAACGTGTCTGCTGTGTGGCAGCCTGGGCAGCCTCAGAGCAGACGTGGATTGTAAGTTAGCTGTAAGGGGGCATCTCTAAGATGCCCTCTGGGGTGCTTAGTACATTAAATCCTACACTGGCATCAGTGTGGGTTCAATGTGCTGAGAAGTTTGATACCAAACTTCCCAGGCTTCAGTGGTGCCAATATGGTGCTGTGGAGCTCGTGTTTGACAAGCTCTCAGCACCATGTACTCTTAAATGACAGCACTGCACTTACAGTGCCCAGGAATGGACCCGGGTACTGTAGGGGCACAGGGCTCCTGCTCCTGTGCCCACACCATAGGCGTAATGCACCCAGCTAGAGGGGTGGCTGACATATGCCTTGGCAGTGTAGGTGATGGGCATGGTACACAGTGATGTGTGCCATGTCGACTCTTTGTTTTGTCCTGCACCCAGACACTCATCCTGCAAGGGCAGTGTGTGTGTAAGGGTACAGGGCCTCTGAGGGTGGCACAATGAGTGCTGCAGCCCTTAGAGGCCTTCCCTGGCCACAAGGCCCTGGGTACCTAGGGTACCATTTACTAGGGGCTGACATGTGGCTAGGGTTTGCCAATTTGGAGTTTGTGTGGTTTAAGGAAGGAACATAGGCCCTGGGCACCTGATTGGCAGGAACCCAGGGTACACTCAATCGAAGTTCATTCAGCAATTTAGCAAAAAGTGGGGGCATACCATGCAAGAAAGATGGCACTTTCTCACAGAGGCCTACTGCCTTTGACGCCACATTTAAAATGAAGCATGCCTGTTGGCTTTTACCTAGCATTACTATGTCATCTCTGTAATGAGACCCATCAAACAATTTAGGCAGACCCAAAATAAACACTAGCATGAACATTGCCTCTCCTTCTGACGACACCAACCACTTACTGCTGCCATGCCAACAAGTAGATTTGCACTAAACCCCTCCCTATTACATCTGTCATAGACTTCAAAATGCAGCACCCATCCAATAGCATTTATCAAACACTTCAAAATGTACAGCTTCTTCATATGATGTTTGTCATGGAGTTCATTGGTTTTGAGTAAAGTGATGTAGAGTGCATTGGCATAGAGTGCATTGGTTTAGAGTAGAGTGGAGTGGTTTAAAGTAAAATACAATGGCACAGAGTAGAGTGGTGTAGAGTGTCGCAGAGTGTAGTAGCTTAGCTTATAGTGCAATGGGGAAGACTAGAGTGGATCTGTATAGAGTAGACTGGCATATGGTGTAGAGTGGAGTGATGTAGAGTGGCAAAGAGTGTAGTGGCATAAAGCATTGGTGAATTGTAGTAAAGTGGCACATTACTGAGTGGTGCAGCGTAGAGTGCAGTAGCACAGAGTAGATTGTTTCGGAATTGAGTAGAGTGGAATGGTGCAGGGTAGAGTGTAATGGTGCAGCATAGAGTGCAGTGGTGAAAAGTAGATCAAAGTGGCGTAGAGTGGATTGCCGTGAGGTGCAGTGGCGTGGAGTGATGCAAAGTCGAGTGGCAAGGAGTGGAGTGATGCAAAGTAGAGTGGCATGGAGTAGAGTGACAGAGTGCAGTGGCGTGGAGTGGTGCAGGGTGGAGTACAGTGGTGCAGAGTGGCATAGTGTGCAGTGGCGCAGAGTAGTGTGGACTGGCATAGAGTAGATTAGCATAAAGTGCCATGGTGCAAAGTAGAATAGCGTATAGTGCTGCAGAGTAGAGTATAACCGCGCAGAGTGCAGCAGTGCAGAGTATATTGGCATGGGGGCATTGGCATAGAATGCAGTAGCAAAGAGTGCAGTGGTATAGAGAGCAGCGGCATTGAGAGCAGCGGCATTGAGAGCAGTGACAGAGTAGAGTAGCATAGAGTAGAGTAGCATAGAGTAGAGTAGAGTAGAGTAGCGTAGAGTAGAGCATCAGAGTAGAGTAGCATATAGTGGAGTGGTACAGGGTAGAGTGGTGTAGAGTAGCATAGAAAGCACTGGCAAAGAGTAGAGTGCTGCAGAGTAGACTACATTTGCGTACAGTGCAGTAGTGCAGAGTAGATTGGCGTGCAGCGCATTGGTTTGGAGTAAAGAGGTGCAGGGTGTATTTGCATAGAGTGTAGTGGTGTAGGATGCACTGGTTAGAGTAGAGTGGCGTACAGTGCAATGGCGTACTGTAGGGTAGTGTTGTAGAATAAACTGGTTCAGCGTAGACTGCATTGACGTAGAGTAGATTGTTTTAGAGTGGAGTGGTGCAGAGTGGTGCAGGATAGAGTGGCATAGAATGCAGTGGTGCACAACGCACTGGTGTAGATTAGAGTGTCAGAGTGGAATGGCGTAGCGTGCACTAGTGTCGAGTGAAGTAGTACAGAGAAGAGCGGATTGGCGTATAGTGTAGCGGCATGGAGTGCAGTGGTGTAGAGTGGAGTGGTGCAGAGTAGAGTGGAGTGGCCTAGACTGGAGTGGCAATGAGTGCATTGACGAAGAATGCAGCATTGTAGAGTAGAGTGGTGTGGAGTGCATTGGCATTAGAGTGGTTTGTAGTGGCGTAGTATGGAGGAGCGTAGAGGAGTGGCACAAAGTAGAGTGCAGTGGTGTAGAGTGGAGTGACGTAAAGTGGAGCATGCATGGTGTGGTAGGGCACTGCCATTACAGACAAGACATCTTCAATTAAAATGACCATTACATTTGCACAGACATTGTTTTATTGATAGAAGTATACAGCGCACAAACAAGAATGTGTGGGAATGTCATCACCTAGTGCAGTGGTCTTCAAACTTTTTTATGCCACGTCCCCCATGAACAAAAAAATTATTGCCCCCCCCTAAAAATGTTTACAATTATTCTATTAAACTGCCAATGTTTAAATTTGTCTAGACTAATTTAAACATTGCAGATAAGTTCTGTACTGTTTTAAAAATGCGATCAAATACTGGATTGCCAAACATACTTTTCTGGTCCGGCAAGCCTAACTAACGTGTGAAAGTATACACAGTGTCATTATAAGAAATGGGGGTGGGGCTTTGAAAAACATTTAGAGTCCCTTCCCTTTTGACACCTTTTGCCTGCAGGATATTTGAATTACAAAAGATGTTAGTGATGGCCATTTACGGAGCAGTTTACTGCCGCTCATTTTTTCCCGGCTGAAAACAAAGCACTGTTATCAGCATAATACTTCTTTTGGGAAGAGACTGGCGCCCACCCTGGGATCACTTGAGGACCCCCTTGGGGGCCGCCCCCCAATTTGAGGACCACTGACCTAGTGTAGTGATTTGTTTTGATTGTATTAAACTATGTTACAATTACTCTTCAGAATTACCGAAGAATACACTTCAGGTGTGATTTCTTAATTCAGATATATTGTTAAATATCTGCAAAGTTAATTTACAGACATTTACATTTCTTTGTGCGCTAGAAAAAATTAAATCCTACAGCCTTTTTCCAGCACACTCTCCCTAGCCAGCACAATGGTCACATAAATCCTCTCACTTTGAAGTCAGGGAAAGAAAGGTATCTGGAAGACAGAGCCTGACATTTGACCTTGTTTTTGAATAAACAGCAAATGTGACAAGATAAGAACAAGATTTAAAGGCCTGTTTATAGAAATCAAAGTACAGGATACAGTAAACAGGGTATGGTCTACCGGAGGCACAAGCTCAAGCTGGACAGTCTAAAATAAATAAATCCAGCCAACAGGGGGGGCATGGCTTGCTGCCAGCGGGAATGGCCGCTCAGTAGCGCGGCTCTGAAGCGTCACTCCTGAAATATCCGGTCTCCTTCGTGCCCCATTGGCCCGACCCATGCCCTGAAACGTCCCCTGTGGCCCGGGGGCTCCCACCGACCTAGCTGACAAGTTTGAGGCGGAGTGGTGGCGGCGCCGGGACGGAGTCCGTGCCCCGCGATCTCGCCGGCGGCCTGACTGTGGAGAGCGCGCCCCAGCCGGGGAGTGAAACTACGCGAGGCCGCGGCTGCGGCCTGTGTCCCCTGGGACCGAGGACTCGAGGCTTGGCGCCTACGCCAGTACCGCGATTGGGCCCGGCGCGGACGGGCAGACTTCCCAGTCGCTCGGGGCTGCTGGACATTGCTGGCTGCGGTGGGGGCCCTGCTGGAGAGGGGGAGACCCGGCCAGGCCTCCCCGGTGAGTGACGCGACCGGTGACTCGGCGCTGCCTGCCCGGCTTGCTGGGGGGGGGGGGGGTCCTCCCCGACGTCACGTGTCCCGCCGGCTGCCAGGTGACTGCGGACCCGGCGCTGCTGGCGCCCTGACCCCAGGCGGCGTGTGCGGGCCCCATACTGAGAATTATTTACCCCTGCGGACTGGAGGTGGGCCCATCCGCGCTGTTGGGCAGGATCCCACTGGGGCGAAGACATCCAGGAGTGTGCCCAGCTCCTCTACTGCGCTGCACGGGCACGGCGTGTGGCTGCGGACTGGGGGGCCCGCGGTTCCCTGCTCCTGCTGGGTGGCAGGTTTCGGACGCAGGCTGTGGTTGGGCTCAAGGTGGCCTGCGGGACAGCGGGCTACTCCATGGAATTGTGACTCTCCGCGCAGGGGCCCTGGACAATCCGGCACTGCTGCAGGTTGCCTAACGGCGGCGTCTGTCTTCCCAGGGCCGGAGTGACAGCTGGGACGGCAAATATTGTGGAGGTGAACTTGGCGTAGAGAGGGCAAGGGCCTGCCCTATCCTTGACCCACTGGTTGGTGTGCGGGCCTGGTGGGTCACCCGGAGCTCCCTCGACGCTGCGCTCTTGGTGGAGTGTCCCCCTAGCTGGGGTGCATCCCGCGAAAGCGGACAGGCCGGGTGGCACAGTCCACTTCGGGCGGGGAGTAGCGGCAGCGCTCAGAGGCCGGGGAGTGCCACCTGGGCTGGGATTATGGCGACCGGACGGAGCAGCAGAACTGTGGTACAGACTAAATTGGAGAAATTCGCCTGGCAACAACAACAAGGTGGTGAGCGGGTCGTGGTGCCGGCCTCGGATGGCCAGGCAGAACCGACGAACAAAGACCTTCTTGATGCAATCACAGCTGTTAAAGCATCCCTCGAAACAAGGATAGACACCGTGGCCACTGATGTGGGTCTGATTCGTGAAGACGTGAGGAAAATTGCCGAACGTGTGGGCGCAGTGGAGAGCGTAACCAAAGAACTGACTAGCGACACTAGCCTTCTCAAGAGAGAGGTCGCAGACCTGCGCGCCTCCCACGAACTACGGGCTCACCAGTTGGATGATTATGAAGGCAGGATGCGCCGGAACAACGTCCGCATTATTGGTGTTCCGGAACACGCGGAGGGGCAGGCAGCGGACCTCTTTGTCGAAGACCTGGTCCTCAAACACCTGCAGCCCCAAGGTCTTTCAAAGTGTTTTTCGATTGAAATAGCCCATCGGGTGCTGGGTGGTCGCCCTCGGCCGGGGGCGCCCCCTCGACCACTTCTTGCCCGGGTGTTCAATTTCCGCGACCAGGACACCATTCTTCAAACTGCAAGGGCGGCCCCACCCCTTACTATCGAGAACAGCAAAATAACGTTCTTTCCTGATTTTACACTAAGAGTCCAGAAACAAAGACGCAGCTTCCTGGAGGTAAAAAGAGCTCTCCGTGACCAGGAAGTGAAGTACGCGATGATGTTCCCCGCCAAGCTGCGGGTGGAGGCCGATGGAAAATCATGGTTCTTCACACGCCCGGAGGATGCTTGGGACTGGCTGGAGGGCTGGCGCACTGTGGATAAGAAGAAAAAAAAAGGGACCATCGGCGGCTGATAAGGCCGAAGATTGGCGCCAGCAGAGACGATCTCCTTTACACTCAGACTCTGATGCCCAGGGTCAATCAGGGAGACACTAACTCTGGACGCTGGTAAGATGGTATGTTGTTTGTATTGATCCATCGAAGTTCCCTGGAACGTATCTGGCGGCGGACTCGTGGGTCTCAGGACGCTATGGTGATAATGATGGGTGTGTCCCGGGATGTGGGAAGCAATCACCCCTTCAGCACGCTGTCACCATGGGCCTCTATCGAAGACAATGGGGGATGATTGCCTAGCTTTCACCGTTGTTTTCCTCAGTTTCCACTTACTTAAGGGGACTGGTTTCCTTGCAGACACTACTGCTGCATGTGCCGCGGCGTCGTGGCACTGTTTGACATGATCTAACTATCCAGACTGAGTTAAGCGTTTCTTACACTAGTGGGGATGAGGTCGGGTGGGGGGACAAGGAACCTACGAGATGTCAGTGAATGTGTTGGGAGTGGGGCAGCTCACGTTTCCTCTAATTGTTCATGGGGGGGCGACAGGCACTCTGCATGTTGGGGGGAGGCGGGCGGTTTTAGTCCCGTTGTGCAGGGAGGCAGGGTGGGGGGTAGGTTTTCATGGCTTTGGGTTTGTTTGATTTGGTTTTGTTGGGGTGATGTTTCTTATTGTTTTACTGCAGCAGTGCGAAATGGCATTTTCTATCAGGACGTTGTAAAGGGTACGTACCTCCAGGCTACTGGTTTCATCTTCTTCACTCTCATGGAGGGCTGTAAGACGACGGGCGAAGCATTTAAAGTAGTTGCGGAGGGGCCTCTCCGCAATAGTCACTCCGCTCACTCCATCATACTACTGTTGGGATCCTATGGCGAGAAGTCAGGGACTTAGCCTCATGACCTGGAACATCAATGGGCTGGGGGACAAAATCAAACGTGGCATAGTGCTGCAATATATCCATCGTCACCGACTAGACTTCGTGTTGTTCCAAGAAACCCACCTCATAGGTAACTCCTGTAGGGCCCTGGACAGAAAGGGGTATCGTATGGTAGCGCACTCAGGTTTTACCTCGGGATCCAGAGGGGTGGGGATCCTCCTTCGTAAGGGCTGCCCCCATGTGATTCACACCACACAGACCGAACCACAGGGTAGATATGTTGCTTGCTCAGGCAGCTGGGAGGGCAAGGTCCCTAACATGCTCTCCGTATATGCCCCACAGGGCCTCCAGCGCCAGACCCTAGCGAATATAGGGACGCTACTGATGACCTTACCCGAGGGTGTCCTGGTGATGGATGGCGACTTTAACTTAAAGATGGACGGTACCATGGACCGCTCTCTACCTCGACGGAATGCTCCGCACAGCTCGCAGCTGCACAATTTTATTGACGCCCTGGGGCTGGTAGACATTTGGAGGTGGTGCACCCCCGAGACACACTTTACACTTTCCAATCTGGTGTTCATGGCAGTCATTCACGGCTTGACTACCTGTTAACCCAGGCGCAACAGATTCAGCACTTCACAGAGTCCGCTTGCTTTGCACAGGGAATATCAGACCATTCCCCGGTAACAGCTATCTTCGGAGCTCATCGGGCAAGGCAACCAGGCCCCATTATGATCCAGCCCTGGTTGCTAAAAATCCCACACATTAGGGACGCCTTGCGGCAAGACACTGACTACTACTTTGAAGACAAAGGGTCTGTGGCGTCGGCGATAACGCTCTGGGGGGTGTATGGGGCAGTGATAAAGGGAAGAGCATTGTCAATGATAGTGGGGCACAGGGCTGAACGCAAACGACGAGTAAGTGAGTGGGAGGCAGAGATATTACACCTCGAACGCGACATCTCGCAGACCTCTGACCATGAGACCCAACACAAACTCAATGTTAAGAGACAAGATTATAGACAACTGCTCTTAGAGGACGCCAACCGGAGTGCCCTTGCTACCCGTCACAGAATGTATGAGCAGGGTGAGAGCACTGGTAAACGTTTGGCATGGCTGGAAAGTAAGGAATCATCGGCGCGGTGGGTGGGCGCGATCAAAGGGCCGGATGGTGTACTGACCACTGACCCCCAAAACATTGCTGAAACGTTTGCAAAGTACTATGAGCAAATCTACACTACGCCACAACATTCACAAGCACCATGGGCGGCAGACCTCCTTGCCACTATTGAGGTGCAATGCGTTTCCCAGCAAGAGAAAGAGGCCTTGGAGGCAGATATCTCGGTCGAGGAGATCCAAAAAGCCATTCAAGATATCCGGTCCGGCAAGGCTATGGGCCCCAATGGACTCCCGATTGAGCTCCTGAAACCCATGGCTATAAAACTTGCGCCCCACTTGTTGAATCTGTATAGCGAGTGTTATGAGACTGGCATCCTCCCAGCAGATATTCGCACCGCCACCATAGTGGTTGTCCGCAAGCCCGGTAAACCAGCGGATGGAGTGCGCATCGTACCGACCCATTTCCCTGATCACTGTGGAGGCCAAAAGTTTGGCTAAGCTGCTGGCCAACCGTCTGCTACCATATCTCACTGCACTGATCCACCCTGATCAGTCGGGGTTCATGCCAGGCCGCAATATGGCACGCAACCTGCGCCGTGTCCACGGAGCACTGGGTCGCGTGGCAACACTCCAAGAGGAAGCAATCGTGCTCGCGCTTGATGCCAAAATGGCATTCAATACGGTGGCCTGGGAGTATCTCTTTGCAGTCCTGGCTCGCGTGGGGTTGGGGCCCAGGCTGATCGGATGGATCAGACTTTTATATATCCTGCCAACGTCTCAGTTAACAACCATTGTTCGGGCTCCTTCCCCCTAGGCCGCGGTACGAGACAGGGCTGTCCGTTGTCACCACTTCTCTTCGCTCTGGCCCTTGAGCCGCTAGCGGTCTGGATCAGGGGTGACCCTGAGATCAGAGGCTTTAAATGGACAGAAGATAACGAGGACCGCATTTCCTTATATGCGGACGACATTTTGCTGTATCTAGCATCCCCGGCGCGCTCGCTTCGCTGTGTTCTCCATATTTTCCACATCTTTGGGGCCCACTCCGGTTACCAGATCAACTGGTCCAAATCCCAGATGTACCCCCTCTGGGGTGACCCACCGCGCAGTCCCAGGGGATAAACCATACCGGTGGCACTACATGGTTTCCAATACCTCGGCATCTTTCTAACATTAGACCCAACCCTATTTTATGATCGAAACTTGTCGGGCCCATTACAGAGGTTCAAATCAGACGTAGTCCATTGGAAAACGTTGCCCCTTACACTTTTGGGTCGTGCATCCTTATTTAAGATGCTTGCCCTCCCACGCTTTCTTTACACCCATCCCGATCCCCGAATCCTACTTTTTGCCGATCAAGGCAGCAATTAGAGACTTGTTATGGGATAGCAGACCGCCTCGTATCGCCATGCATAAACTCACCAGGTGATGGTATGATGGAGGTATAGGACTGCCGGAGAATACGCCTCTACTATCAGGCATCACAATTGATCGCAATCAACCGGTGGGTGTTCGGATCCCAGGATGATCCCAATTTCCGTACCGATCGATGGCTAATGGGAAAGGGAGGATATAATAGAGCGCTATACTCAAACCCCAAAAAACTAGGCTTGACAGGCCCTACGGCCCGAACGGTAGAAATATGGCACAGGCTCCAGCGGAGCATGGGTTGGCATGGGCAGCTGACTAAGGCCACCCCACTTTGGGAGCCTGATAGCCTGGGACGACTGAGCACCTGTGCAGGGTTCAATAAATGGGACCTTATCGGTATCTCTACGGTAGGGGATGTATGGATCAAGGGCAAAAAGGCGTCCTTTGCGGAACTCCAGCTCAAATACCAGCTCGCACCGTCAGAACATTTCCGATATCTTCAAATTAGCCATGCCATTGACGGCGCTCTCCCCGCAGACGCCCCCCTCCCAGACTCCTCGCCTTTAGAAGATAGCCTTGCGGTCCATTGGGTCCAGCAGTAACCTATCTCCTTGATGTACAAGAAATTAATTAACAACCGGACCGATCCAATGCAGAAACTAAGGGCTAGCTGGGAGGTGGACTTGGGGGAAATGACTGACGAGGACTGGACTGAAGCATTAGCCTCCCCTCGGGAGGTAGCAATGCCGAAGCGACTCCGTCTCGTTCAGCTTAAAATTCTACATCGTGTATACTTTGATGCAAAACTGTTGTACAAATTGGGGGGACGACTGGACACGCTCTGCCTACGGCACTGTCACCAGATAGGTACATTTATACATATTCTATGGACATGCCCCCACATACAGCAGCACTGGACAGACGTCACCCGACAGATGGCGAGGTCCATTGGTAAGCCCATTCTCCCCTCTCCCCAGCTTTGCCTCCTTAATGTTTGGGAGGCTACGGACCTCACCCAAGCGGAACAAGCATGGTATGCCATGGGTTGGACCATTGCCAAAATGAATATTGCTCAGAAATGGGGGGTGGACACTATACCGCAGCTACGAGTTTGGGCCAATGATATGAATCATGCCATAGTAGCGGAGAAAACTGTATATAAAGGCCGAGGCTGCCCGCGGAAATGGGATCAAAAGTGGGGACGATGGAACAAATACCGGGGGGACATCTGTATTTCTCCCACGGTGGAACTTAGATGGGATAGACTGGCTATATTGGAGAAAGCAGGGGCAGGTGCTGTGACTTGACACCTTCAAACCACCAGACACAGGATGTGCTCGGAGGGCTCCCCGATCCCAACATGTATATGTTGTCCCCTTTACTAATTGCTCTGATTTAATTCTTGCTGCCCTTAATATATTGTCTGTTATCTCCAACGCCCAAATGTATACTTCTCCTGCGGAGGTTACTAATCAAGTGTCATTACTGCTGCTACGTTGTGGTTTTTATTTTCAATAAAAATTGTTTTTAAAAAAAATCCAGCAAACAGAAACCATCCAAATATGAGTTACAGACCACAAAGCCAATGGTAATCAATGGGCGGAATGCATTCCTAGGGAAGCTTTCCAAATGTCCCCAAGATGCCTTTAACAAACAAGACAGCCGCACTGTCTGGTAGGCTTTGACCTAAAAAAGAGCGCTATGACACAGCCAGCATTGTCCAAGTCCTAACACATTTTTTTATTGCTGGCAGGAGACCCTGTTTAAGTTTGTCTTTTTGCGAGTTTGTCTCTGCCCGTATGTGCATCTATGTCTAGAATGGCTCTTATTCTGATAGCATTCCCACGTTCCCCTTTTCCTTGCAGCTTTTCATGTTTTCCATTAGCACATCTCCCATTGCATTCAGTGGGGCTGAAGGCTAGCTAGGCTAGTCACAAGTTTTCCTAAAAAAATTAAGGAAACTACAGCGTGCGATCTCGCAAAGATGATTATTTTCATTAGCCTGGTGTGTACTTGGATGCCAATTCACTCTTGAAAAATGTGCATTAGACTATAAAATGATAGGAAAGATATTAGCTAGCAAAAATGTTTGGTATTAAAAAACACAATGCTTTTCCTCTGGCACACACGGTATATGTTGGTTTGGAGAGATATCTTGTTGTGAATCCTTTCCTGCAGTGCCATTTGCAGAGAGTGTATATAATGAGTCGACCTTGGAATATTTCTCATGCCTTTTGGCCTCTCACAAAGAAAGATCTCGAAACATTTTTTTAAAGTAGTAGCAACTTGAAAGCATGTATCGTCAACATATCAACACTGGCACTAATGTGGGCTGGCCATACTGCTGCTGGTGGTTATGGGGAGCTCTGGCACCGATGGTGATAGTGATGGGTTTGGGCACTTATAGTGACTGGGAGTAGGGCTAATAATGGTGACTCTTGGGGCACTGGCACCAATGGTGACAAAGCGCTGGAACGGATGAAGAATGGAAGGCCCAGATGGTGACTGGGGGCACCAGAAATAATGATGACTGGAGGAAGTGCATCTGCTGGTGACTGGGAGGCAAAGACAGTGATGGTGACTGGGGGCACCGGAAATGATGACTGGAGGCAGTGCAGCTGATGGGGACTGGGAGATACAGAGAGTGATGGTGACTGGAGGCAGAGCAGCTGATGGGGACTGGGAGATACAGAGAGTGATGGTGACTGGACGCAGAGCAGCTGATGGGGACTGGGAGATACAGAGAGTGATGGTGACTGGAGGGAGTGCAGCTGATGGGGACTGGGAGATACAGAGAGTGATGGTGACTGGACGCAGAGCAGCTGATGGGGACTGGGAGATACAGAGAGTGATGGTGACTGGAGGGAGTGCAGCTGATGGGGACTGGGAGATACAGAGAGTGATGGTGACTGGACGCAGAGCAGCTGATGGGGACTGGGAGATACAGAGAGTGATGGTGACTGGAGGCAGAGCAGCTGATGGGGACTGGGAGATACAGAGTGATGGTGACTGGAGGCAGAGCAGCTGATGGGGACTGGGAGATACAGAGTGATGGTGACTGGACGCAGAGCAGCTGATGGGGACTGGGAGATACAGAGAGTGATGGTGACTGGAGGCAGTGCAGCTGATGGTGACTGGGAGATACAGAGAGTGATGGTGACTGGAGGCAGAGCAGCTGATGGGGACTGGGAGATACAGAGAGTGATGGTGACTGGAGGCAGAGCAGCTGATGGGGACTGGGAGATACAGAGAGTGATGGTGACTGGAGGCAGTGCAGCTGATGGGGACTGGGAGATACAGAGAGTGATGGTGACTGGACGCAGAGCAGCTGATGGGGACTGGGAGATACAGAGAGTGATGGTGACTGGAGGCAGAGCAGCTGATGGGGACTGGGAGATACAGAGAGTGATGGTGACTGGAGGCAGAGCAGCTGATGGGGACTGGGAGATACAGAGAGTGATGGTGACTGGAGGCAGTGCAGCTGATGGGGACTGGGAGATACAGAGAGTGATGGTGACTGGACGCAGTGCAGCTGATGGGGACTGGGAGATACAGAGAGTGATGGTGACTGGAGGCAGTGCAGCTGATGGGGACTGGGAGATACAGAGAGTGATGGTGACTGGAGGCAGAGCAGCTGATGGGGACTGGGAGATACAGAGTGATGGTGACTGGAGGCAGTGCAGCTGATGGGGACTGGGAGATACAGAGTGATGGTGACTGGACGCAGAGCAGCTGATGGGGACTGGGAGATACAGAGAGTGATGGTGACTGGACGCAGAGCAGCTGATGGGGACTGGGAGATACAGAGAGTGATGGTGACTGGACGCAGAGCAGCTGATGGGGACTGGGAGATACAGAGAGTGATGGTGACTGGAGGCAGAGCAGCTGATGGGGACTGGGAGATACAGAGAGTGATGGTGACTGGACGCAGAGCAGCTGATGGGGACTGGGAGATACAGAGAGTGATGGTGACTGGACGCAGTGCAGCTGATGGGGACTGGGAGATACAGAGAGTGATGGTGACTGGACGCAGAGCAGCTGATGGGGACTGGGAGATACAGAGAGTGATGGTGACTGGAGGCAGAGCAGCTGATGGGGACTGGGAGATACAGAGAGTGATGGTGACTGGACGCAGAGCAGCTGATGGTGACTGGGGTCACTGGAATTGATGGCGACTGTAGGCAGTGCTACTGACTGTGCCTGACTGGGAGGCACAGAGAGGGATGGTAACTGAGGACACCGGAAATGAGGGTGACTGGAGGCAACGCTACTGATAGTGACTGAGGTCACTGGAATTGATGGTGAATGGGACAGCAGTACTGATGATGGGTGCGGACCCTAGTACTGAGAGAGACTATAGAATAGTGGCTTGTTGTAACTGGGGCACTTATTCTAGATCACTTCCCCCATAATCCTCATGTGACTAGATGCGCTGCCCATGATAGTGACGGGGAGCAGGGGTACTGACAAGGACTGTATGCATCACTACTGTGGATGATAAGGGACACTGGCAGTGAGGGGACTAGCGGGACCGATGATGGTGATGTGGCACTGGTAGTGACTGGGGATGTTGGTGATGGTATTGGAGCACTATCACTGATGCGGACTGGTGTCCCTGATAGTGATGGTGAGCAGGGGTATAGGTTCTGATAGTGGCACCGGTTGCAATGGTGTCTGGGGACCGTTGTGTTGATGCCTGGTGACAGTGGTACTAATGGCGACCGAGGTAGACATGATGCTAGCTACTGGGGGTAATGGTACTGATAGCAACACTGGTCGTCATTGTGACTGGGGACACTGGCTTTAATGGTGACTGGGGGATAGTGGGACTGATGAACACCATGGACTGTGGTACTGATAGAGACATGGGGCCGTGGCACTGATGGTGACTGGGGGCACTGGTACTGGGTTCACTGGTACCGATAAGAGTCTTAGTGGGTTGTAGCATTGGTGAAGGTGGCCTGGACATCGGCACTGACTGTGACTTGGGACTGTGGTGATGATGGTACCTTGAGGCAAAGATACGAATGGTGACGGGACCATGGACAGTGGTAAAGACAATGAATGGGGCACTTATAGCAATGATGGCTTGGGGTCACTGGTACGATGATTGGGGAGTCTAGCTGGTGCTGATGGTGAGTGGGGGTGTTGGTACTAGTTGCCACTGGTGGTAGTGGTACTGAAGTTCCGTGGGGATGTAGGTACCGATAGTGGCCTGGTTGTGTCTGTAACTGGGACCACTTTTAGTGATCATCACAAGTAAATGGTGGTGACTGTAGCACTGATGTTTTTTTATGTCTCTACGTTGATATTGGCCTTTTAACATGGAAATCTATCTAGTCTGATGTGGGCCGTACCCGGTTTGGTGCTTGACTTTGTTTTTGCACTTCTGGCCAACAAGTGCTTTCGGAGAACATAGGCTTTCTTTCAGCTCAATACAGTTACTGCTCTGAGTGATATGTCTGAGTTTTACTTTTACCACCTTAACGCAGCACATACAGCGACTTTGAACATCAGGAATTATTAGGTTCTTAACAGCTCACTGATCTCATCTGTAAACCTGGAACTGCCATAGGAATACCTTTCCACTCCACTACACAGATATGAAATCTTGCTCACAGTGAAGGACTGCTCTAAGATCAACTTGATGACAGTGTCATCTACTGCCGCCTGCTACATAAACTATAATGGAGAGGACACCGCGTGTCCCTTTCTTCTAAAAATTGCAAAGAAAGAAAACAATCTATTATACTTGTGAGGCCTCTCCTAGAGCCTCCTCGTGGCTTTTTGCAGTTCTGTGCAAAATGGAACGCATGCTATCTTTTACTGCACATTTTCATGCTTGCATGTATTGAAAGTTTAGTGCTATGACGGTTTTCTTGAGATAGTTTTACCACATTAGGGACATGGTTAAAACACCTGGCGTTACCTCTGGGAAAAATGGGGTTCAATTAGAAAAAGAACATGGTGGTGCATGAATCCCATGGGACATCATGCCACGGTAAAGCCTGCATAAGCATAAGTGCAGAATAAAGAAAATATCCCCATACCTAAAAACAATGTGATCTTGAGTATTGTAACTGGTGCTCATATAAAAGCGCTTAGGTCACGTTCCAACTATAGAAAATTGCAAAAATAGACGTAGATGGTGGATGAAAGCAATGGAGCATGGGTTTGATGTGGCCAGGAGGGAAAGAACAGCAGATGGCAGTGGAGATGCACACAAAGGAAGCAGCAAGACAGCAAGGAACGGCAGCACAGGGCAGTACAAAATGGACTTTTGCAACTACATTAAAGCAGAAGACAAAAATGGCCCCTGTTTTTGAGAAAACGACAATCGTCTTTAGGTCAAGCAAGGCAGATCTTGCTCTGCTCTGCGAGGCATGCTGTATTCGATATATGAGCTATCGGGGCCTTTGGACACGCCCATCGCTTTTGGTTGGTTAGTTGGCCTGGTTTTTAAAATTCCTTTGCTCTGGTTGGTTTGTATTGTGCATCTGTCCTGCCTTTTTGTGCTTAGTTCCCTCTCAGCGGACATTACCAATTGATTCTTTTGGGTGGCCAGCTCTGGCCATCTCTTGATGCCTTGCTCACACACCCTCCCCCCCCTCCCGACATTGCTGCAGACATGAAACTATTGATGGGTTAACTGTTCTAACGGCACAATTTTTGATACAAAAATGTGTAATAAATAAAACGACAACCCATTACAATAACATAATTTCATGAGCCCTCCCCCCCCCTCTGAACGCAAATGCAGCATCCATCCATGTTATCTGGAGGGGGAACATTTAAGCCCTTTTCTATAGGCCACAGACCTGCGTTGAAGAATGTCATGGGATCCCAGAGGTGAGATCAAGCTTAACAAGCATTGGAAATGCAATAGGTCTCGCATTTGTTGGAGTTGGAGCTATTGGCATTGTAAATGGCAAGGTTTTGTACTTGTGTGTTATGGGGTGTATGTATATGGTGTGTTGTGGAGTTGTGGAATTGTGTGTTGGATTGGATTAGTTAGTTGTGCAATTGTGTGGAGTGCAATTTTGTGGTGTGGCGTGGATTTGTGTTTGGGAATTATGTGACATGGTGTGTTATGGAATTATATGGATAGTAATTATGTGGTATTGTGTGTAATGGAATAATGTGGAGTGAGATTTTGTGTTTTGGGGTGTAATTATGTGGAATGGTGTTTTGTGTTGTGGAGTGGTATGTAGTGAAGTGTTGTTGAGGGCTGTTTTCCATGGTACAGAAAGGCCTATAAATACTATTTGTAGGATTACATAATACATGATGTAAACTGCTAAACATTAATGCAGTTTGTAAGGATATGCCTTCCCCACCTTAATAAAAGAAAGAACTGTGTTGTGTGTCTTTTTTTGTAGGCGTTTGCATAGTATGCTCATTTTTAGAAAGTCACGTAGTGCCGCTGGAGAGGAAGTTCACTGTATCAGCTCAGCATTTTAAAAACAATGTTTTGTAACATAATGCCGTACTCAGTACTAATGCACTGCACTTTAAGATATCACATGTACCACCAGTGCACTACAGTTAGAGGTGTTATAGGTGCCATTGCGCACATCACTCTGATATGTTACATGTACAACCAGTGCACTGCAGTCAGATGTTATAGGCACCACTGTGGTGAGAATGAAATATTGCATACTTATGTCTATTTATGTAACCTTTTTTTTTTTTCTTTCGACACCCAGCATAATGTCAACATTTGAACATTATATGTTTAATATCAGTTGTACTACAACTTTGGTACTTAACTATGTACTGGTCTAAATTACACCAAAGAAACTATGCACCAGGGCTGTTTGCTTCTGAACATGGGGTCTTTGAAGTTTAGGCTTAATATGGGTGAGGCGTTACTTGCACCAATTAGTGGTGTGAAAAGACCCTACATTGATAAACTAAAGCATGCGTTTTCATGCATACCCCCACAAAAGGCCGACATTTAAAAGTCACTTCGTTATGAAAATTAATTTGATATGTACTTTATATGTGACCTAACCACGCATGTTAACACTTTAAAGTCAGACCCAAATATATGCACAAAGTGCACTGGTAGGCCATACATCCAACATGCCCAGATATTCCTAGCATTTGGCACCACTGGTTGTCCTGCACACATATGGAACAGCCAGACAACAGGTAGGCCACCTGTTCTAGAAGATTTGCTAGTGATTCCATGCTGCCTCCCAGATGAATACGAGCTCTCACAGTGCTGTGCACCCATAGCTGATTGAAGAGCATCTGACATAGGGACATATCCACTCTCACTACTAATGGTGCAAAGTGAGGTCGACGCCACTCGGTGGCGGAAAGCTGGTAACCGCATAGGAGATATCCCTTGACCAAAACTGCACTGATGACAGTAGTGCCAGATTGATGCCATACACATGCCTTTGTGTTACTTTATTGCTGCAATTGCAGAGCTGCAACGCCATATGTGACACTTCCCGATAGTCTTAGCTTCTTCGCGACAGAGCGATGCAGTAAGGAGTTATTTAACCATCCTAAACAAGGCAACAGTGAAACTTCATGTTACAGAGTAAAAGGTGGTTTTGGTTACTTACAGATATAGGTGCCCTTCCTTTTCTCTGGTGCCACGGCCTCTCCTGATGTCTGCGTCGGCCCACTCTCACTTGTGGAAGAAAACAGCCCTCCCTCTGCCTGGAGAGCCTGGCACGCTTGTTGTTCTCAGAGACCCTCGTCGGGGAGCCGCGGTGAGCTCACAACCAGGCATGGCAGAACCATTGTCTAGGAGCAGGCAGACCACTCCTTTCTGAACAGTGAACCGTGCCTTCGAGGATTTCAATGCTTACTAAATGCTTCAGAACACTGTCGTCTTACTATCCTTAGATGAACAAGACATCTTCTGCCTTGGAAGATAGGTCAGCGGCATCTAGGAAAGCAAGGAAAGAATTCAACTTCATTCTTAGTGGGGATTCACCTGGGGTTTAAATTGGATACTTATAAATGTACCTTGTAATCAATGACTTAATGCAATCACTTGCGCCTGTGCTGCACACCCTCCTGCATACCCTCCTATCAAGAGGCACGCAGGACAATCTCAGGCACAGCCTCACGACTGTGTGCGGCCTATTGTAAACACCTGCATGGTTCGCGCATCCATTCCTGTTCCTGCAGTTAGCCATGCGGCTCTACACTCACCATCAGGAACCAGCAGTGTGATGGGAAATGCACACCGCAGTGAGCAACTGCCTTCAAATTTCTGGCTGGGAGTGGATTCCATACCTGTGATCACGATTTCACCTTCTGGTTTAAAAACAGAATAAGTTATGTATTTGGGGTGGTTAGAGAAATAAATGGGTATTTTCTGGGCAGCCTTATGCACCGACATAATTTGTATCTATGTCAAACTGGCCATGCTGACGGCAAGTTACATTCACTGTACAGTCTACAACTATTAATTAATATAGTTTTGGAACACATGCCTTCTCATTATGCACCATAAGACCTAACTTTGATTACTTCAAATATAGTTTTTAAACGTCTAACAAGGCTTTTCCCACTTAAGGCAGATCTTCTTACGGTCACTGTTTAGCATGCTTTAAAAAAGTGCATGTCTTTGCCTTTTATTTATTTTTACACTTCCTGTCACTCACTGGTCGGGCTCAGAGGAGGTAGAGGACAAGTTGCTTCTATAAAACATGCTGAAAATAAATGTCCTTGGTGAAACCTCCTTACTTTTAAGCAAATGCTGCCAAATGGAGACACTGAAGGTCCCGTCAATGCGCGACAAGCTGGCATTTGTGCTGGTTTAGCAAAGCCAACGTTTCATTGTTTCACCAAGGACATTTATTTTCAGCATGTTTTATAGAAGCAACTTGTCCTCTACCTCCTCTGAGCCCGACCAGTGAGTGACAGGAAGTGTAAAAATAAATAAAAGGCAAAGACATGCACTTTTTTAAAGCATGCTAAACAGTGACCGTAAGAAGATCTGCCTTAAGTGGGAAAAGCCTTGTTAGACGTTTAAAAACTATATTTGAAGTAATCAAAGTTAGGTCTTATGGTGCATAATGAGAAGGCATGTGTTCCAAAACTATATTAATTAATAGTTGTAGACTGTACAGTGAATGTAACTTGCCGTCAGCATGGCCAGTTTGACATAGATACAAATTATGTCGGTGCATAAGGCTGCCCAGAAAATACCCATTTATTTCTCTAACCACCCCAAATACATAACTTATTCTGTTTTTAAACCAGAAGGTGAAATCGTGATCACAGGTATGGAATCCACTCCCATGTGGAGAAGTGTGGCTCAGGGGTTAGAGGCGGCAGACCCGGAAGCTGAGATCGGTCCTGGACCAGGGTTCAATTCCCCGCCTCGACGGGTCTTGGGCTAAAAATTCCATGGACTCGATAATTCTCGCCCCGGTGCCTCCTCGACTCACGGGTTCACACTCTGCGACTCTGGGCAATAGCTTGCTTAATCTCCACAACGGCCCCTCGCGGCGGGATGCCTGACTTTCACCTTGTGGATACCCTGCTATCTCACAGGGGAATACCAGGACGGGTTCCCTAAGCAAGCGCCGGGAAACCCACAGCGGGTAGCTGTGCGCTATATAAGCTCAACTACATTTACATTTACATTGTTATTAAAAATGAGCAGAGGAGGAAATGTTTCCACTTCATAGAAGCAGGGTAAAGAAAGGCCGCGCGCAAGGGAGCTGCCAATGCCCAGCCGTGGCCTCGACGACAGACAGCCAAACCAGCTGAAAGACAGACCGGAATGACCCCCAGACACCAGCCGGCGCCCTCGGCATGCCAAAACGAGGCCAAGAAATACACGGGCTTATTCTTCGAGTGAAATGTCTTTTCATGCATGAGTTGAAGAGATTCATTTAATGGCCCAAGACATTTTTTGGCAGTGAACTTAGCAAGTAGGCTTCCGAGGTATGTCCCAGTGAATACAGATGCGCATGAAACTTAGGAGCTCACTGTGTGAGGAGCGTAACCATTTCACATGTTCTGCTCACGGCTAGTTCTGAACAGTGGACTGCACATTCCTTGTGAAACTGAAGCCAGGTTTGTCATTTGTAAAGCTGATCTCCTGGTAAAAAATCTTTTGAACTTCCACAAAATGACTGGACTTGAAAACTTCCAGAAAGCCACTGTAAACGTAGCACCTGCTGCTGTGAGACTGAACTCTAAACTATTTGTTGCGAACTCCGGGGATTATAGTCTGGACCAAGATGTTTCGGAAACGAGCAGAGATCCCTGTTATATACATGCTATCCTTTTAACTGTGTATAAAGTCTATCCGCCAATCAAAAGAGGGTTACTATATTCAGTCTGTAGAGTGAGCATTGCCTTCAAAATGGCACCGACAGTGGAGTTTGTCGAGCTTTTTCCAGCATACTGCATCAGCTCAACGACAAAGGCCTACTTGCATCTATAAAACATCTCAGGCCATTACTGCTATAATGAACCACGCCATGCGGGAGGCATCACTGGACTGCAACGCGCGTGCTGCAGAATGTTGTGCTGCTCGGTCGTGTATACACAGAAATCCATAAGATCTCAATGCATGCTAAGTCACCTCTAGGCTCTAGGAAGATGAGATCAGATGGCAGGGCTGTTCCGGAGCTTCCAAGCCACAATGCAGAAGCTACGATCTCCCACTTTAGGTAGGAAAGGTGATCGGGGGGACCCAATTCTGGGATTCTAGGGGCTTGGAGGATAGACGTTTGCCTGCAGATAAGAGATGCACTTGTAAGCTCAGGGAGAATTTGGAACTTCAGGGGAGCTTGCGCAGGCAGTCACTGGAGACTGGTCATCAGGCCGCATACCAGGTCTCTGGGCCTCGCTCCTGGCTGGCTGCCAGCCGTGTCCTGCAGTCTCCGAGTCCAGGGTTCAAGGCGCTGGTGGAACATGGGAGGAAGGGCACGACAGGTCACTGTGACGTCTGGCTACTCAGAAAAGGAGTCCGAAGTGTTTCTCTTTACGTGAGTGGGGCGCTGACCAAGGAAAGTAGCGGGGTGAATATGCGAGAAGGGCAGTTGAATCAGAGGTCTGGACCAAAGTGCTTGAATGTTCGAATCATTACGCTGTCGAACACTTCGGCTCAACGTTCACATGACATCACAGGAAAAAATGTACCGTCACTACAAAGTGGGCCACGCGCGAAATTCAAGTACTATGCAGGTCTGCCTAATGCATTTGAGCAGAGCGCTAATATTTTGCATTTATGTAGGTTTTCAGCTCATTTGCAGTTACACTTGCGCATTACGTTACAACAATTGCGCAGCTTGCCTTCTGACCTTTAACATTCTGGCGCATACGACGTCTGCGGCACCCAGGGTTCACTGCGCCCTGGAGTCACGCGCCCCGGGTAAAGCAAGGAGTAGCTTTACTGGCTGCTCGTCCCCGCAGCTTGGAAAGTGACGAGCATTAGGTGCATTGACCTTTTTCGTGAAAGAAACACGTGCATGTGGCTGAACTAAGAGCATTGCCCAGTTTCAACAAACCTAGCGTGGATTTACTACATATAATTGTAGGTGCGTGGGTTGAATGTGTTTTTGTCCCTTTTATGCAAACCCCGTAAAATGGCAATTCTGTAGGAGTGAAGGTTTAGTTTAGTGGGATAGTTTATCTGCTAACTAAGTTAAACACATTTGCACGCTTGGCATTCCTTCTGTCTGTAAATGGGGAACTTTATTAAATCGGAATTGTGTGTGAGGCAGTGACAGGGTGGAGGCAGGAAGTGGTGTAGTAACTGTGACCAACATCTTACTCAACACCACTTGTGTTTTTCTAACACATTACCCAACAACACGTTGCATTCTGGCACTAAATACTTAAATCCACATATATCACATAATAGTCATTAGAAGAAAGAATGCATTCAATTAAAAATACAAGACCTATAGACTTTGCCAATTCTTTGCTAGTTCTGGAACTAGTCACCATCATCATTACACAACCATTGGCTTTACCAATGCCTGTTCTCACCTGTGGCAAAGATAATAAAATTAGCAGAAGAGCTTAGAACATTATGACAAAACACACGGGGTAAAATGCACGACACGCAACAACCACGCATGAGATGGGTCGAGTCTTCAACAAAACTAAAACATTGCGAATCCAGCACACAAACTGGGTGAAATGTTCCCAACCCCCCTGAATGCAGAGCATACGTTAATTAGGCAACACATGGTTTACAAGGAGAAGGCCCAGTGAGGACATCTGAGCCAATATGTGCAGCTTGAAACATGAAGGGCAAAAGACTCACTTTGGATACGTGCAACGAGTTGGAAGGCTGTATCCTATAAAGCAAACACTGGTAACGTTAATTTTAGACAGTGTCTGCCACAGTTTTGGGCTGGCTGGTGTCTCAAATAGTTGTAAAGCTGGAGCAGCGTTGTTTTAGACAGAGGTAAATGCACCTTTTCTCTAGAATTTTTAAGACCTGTTCCTTCAGGCTGAAAACGTATTAGCATTTGTTGACATCTTCAATTTAAACAAGAAAACATAACATACACAAAGAAAGAGAACGGCACAATTAAACAGAACGGGCACAACAAAAGTCAAAACGTGACCGCAAACACATCAGGAAAGGCCATCATATTGCTATACTGAAGCACAAAAGCACAATAGAGCACACAAAACAATACCTTACTACCACAACAAAATGCCATACAATAAATATACAAAACAATTCTCGTCCCACATCACTGCTGCCAGGAATCCACATTCACAACACGGCGGTATAAGGGGTTTGTTTGAACCAAGCACGGACTAACCTTACCACCAAAGATATGCAATAGCGCCAGTCAAAAATGTGTTGTGTTCCAGCTGACAGTCTAGGACCAGGCTGTCCAATGCGCTTTAACAACTCTGTGCTAAAGTTTGTCCATGTATCCCTTTCAGAAAGTATGAGCCGGCCTTGAAGCACGTGGAAGGAGGACTCTGGGTGGGGCACAAGCATCTGCACTACTTTCATTCACCATGCATCACTTTTCAGCAAACATGAACATTGCTTTTTTAGATTGAAAACTACTACACAAACTGGCAAATTTGGCAGACATGTGAAGGTACCAGAGCCTGAGGGCTGCAGTACTCAAGGTCCCCGTCTGCAGCCAGCCACCCTTACTGAGGGCATATACAACCAAGGACAGGTCCCCTTGGCTTCAATTGCCTGTGGCGAGCAAGGAAAACATGAGTCTGCACAGGTCAAGTTACCACTTTTCAAGATTTCCCTTTTCAAGGTTTCCCCAACACTAACCATAAGGATTCCCCATTGACCAGGGCACTGGAGGATAATGATTTTTTTTTTTTGCGGCCATCAGCTCTAGAGACTGGACTTAAACAATAAGGGCGGCCTGGATCTAATCGTGAGCAAATAGTGCATGCTAAGAGGTGGAGGGCACCTAAACATTTCAACACAACCACCCAGTACTTTGTGTTTTTTTTTTTTAAGGCTCTCTTCATGGTCTCTCCAGCTCTGCATCAGAAAGGTTCCAGCCTGATAAATTATTTCTTCCACTGGTACACCCCTAGTAGGATTCTCGGATCCTCCTTCTGCAAGAAAGTGTTTGATCCCAGATTTCGGAAGGCCAGATGGGGAGGCCGTTCCATCTCGGTGGCTGCTGCTAAACTGTGGAATACTGTGCCTGTCCATATCTCGGAAGTTGCCTCGCTTGCCATATTAAAAAACGTTTTAAAACATGGCTTTTCTCCGCCCATCTCCTTTAGCCTCCTTGGGGCAATTTTCCGAATGCTTCAGTGCGCCTTCTGTCAGCACTTTGACACCTCAAGGTATAGTGAGGTTTATAAATTATTTTCACTACTGAGTAGGTTTTGGGACTCTTTACTTTTACTGTGACTTCGAGCAGAATAGGATAATCTTACCGGTGGTGAGCATACACTGCAGCGATACTGCCTACTTTCATTATCATGGGGATGTGTGGCTTAGTCCATAAAAATAAAGGAAAAGCAGCGGAAGGCATTATGCGGTGGCAGGAGGCATGGGAATCTGCTCCTGTTTTATCAACGTCCTACTCCCAGAGTACACTTCCGGGTCTGCTGAAGTATACTTCCGGGTCTGCTGAGACTGCTCTTGGATTTTAAACCCCACAAACAGCTGCAGAGCCATCTAGGTTGTTTAAACTTCATTAGAGGCCACTGCCTGCAAACCATCATCCAAAAACCTGTAACTCTGCTGGAGCACCTCTTCAATGGTTAGGATGGAGACTTCAGGCGTCCACTATTGTATTGGATGTCCCCATTTAAGAGCTAGTCATTGTACAACTATTCTCTAGACTGGACAGGGATCTTTGTTGATGCAACAGTGACTCTGTTACAGTCTATCTAGACAACTCTCATATGCCAACCCTGTGCCAGTGGGTGACATCCCAGCCAAGCCACCCAGGAGAGGCAGTGAGGCTTTAGAGGCCCAACTTTCAGTCTCACACCAGGCCGCACGCGTCTAGGTCCACAGGGAACACCAGCCAACCCGTCCCCCCTACTGCCAAGTGGTTCCTGCAACATCTCGGATCACAGATTCAGACGAACATCCATGTCCCACCTTCAGAAATGCCCCCACCCCTCTTTCAAGTAGTCGTGGTAATACGTTGGTGTTCATAAAGCATATACATAAATACATAAATAATTAGGTACCGTTCTGCACTACACCAAACAATTTGGCTTTCTATTTTTTTAAAGAATAAGCATGGAGTAAACAACTTTTGCCGCAAACATAGAGGTATAATCTAGTTTTGAAAAGTGGGGCAAAATTAACTACTCCATTCCATTTTGCACAAGCTGCAACAATGATGAAAATCAGATTTTCTCCAAACTTAACCCCAGTGAAACCCCTTTGAACAAAGCCCTGGCGCCTTCCGAAGTTCACCTAGAAAACTAGGTCAGGCAATCACAGGATGTAAGAATGAAATCCAGTTTAGTGATCATAACGTCGGTTCTATCGGCTTTTTATGAAACAGATAAATCCGTGAAATCAAGTAATGTCGAGCAGAATTAATTATTCTGTGTGTTTCAGCGTCACTTTTTTTTTTACATAAAATGCAGTCAACAACAAGGATAAGTTGGACTTCAAGCACCTTTTCATTATAAAAGAGTGACCTTTTACCATCCATCAGGCCATTTAAGCCGGTTATAAAAAAACACAGCTATTGAGAATATTACCATGATTTTGTAGATACTTGTCTGCAATGGAGGAAAATAATTAGATTAAAAGTTAGGCTGCAGCTTTGCTGCGAGGTTTGCAGCTGGTACCTGCAGATCACCAAGGTCTGTTCATGTACCACCTTCACCCTGCGCCAGCTACAGGGCTCTGAACTGCAGCATCCTTTGAGGCCAGACCCTGCAGATCACGGTCACTGCTTGCTTACCATGGAGCGCGCGCCAGCCTCATCCGCATGACCCTGCAGTATAATCTTAGGAGTCCTTGTGCTCGAGCCGTGTGGTGCACACAGACCCGCATTGTGTTGCTCCTGCCATCCAACAACCGCGCCTTCGATGCCTTGGGAGGTCATTTATTTTCGAGTCTGCATGGGACTGATAGTTTATATTTTCCCAATAATGATCTTCATCATCAGATTACCCAGAGAAGTACTTGAGAGGCTTCCCATGATTGCATTCACCTGAGCGCGTTAAATTTATGAAGCTTTTTTGCAAGAAAATAGGCAAGCGCTGCGATCTTTAATTTATTTGTGAAACCGAGTAATTGAATCCATCCACCAGCGATATGCGAGATCAGATGAGCGCGGGGAGCCGGTGAATGATGTGCGGACAGGGCTGGTTGACATGCTGAGGGCCTCATGCTCCTGCATGGAGGGGCTGTGTTGACTCAGATGTGTGTGTACAGTAGTGCATGGACTCCCAGATGCCGCGGGCATTCTTTCGGGGTGCACAGCGGTGGAAGGGCATCGGAGGACCTCCTTTGTCTCCTCTTAGTCACTCAAGGCCTTGCTGTGCCTGGCCGTCTTTCAGTGTTATTTTAGAACACTTATTGTTATAGCCGGTAGGCAGCATGTTTGTTAAGGTGTTTGTGTTTCTAAAGACCCTTTAGTTTCAGTTTTTTTTTTTTTTTAGCACATGGATTTTTTTCGACCTACCATCATTCTGCGATAGGTTTCCTGTTGGAGTTTCAGTTTCATTGTCCATCCAGAATATCACTGGCTCTTGTATTCCTCTCACTTTCATTAGGCGTCGCTGACAGTCTGCCGCGGGTCCACCATTCAAGCTCTTGAAGAGCAGGCGTCCGTGTAGTCCTTGACTAAGTCAGTGGTTTCGGGGTGTGTATTTCAAGACTTCTGATGCCTCCTGCAAGGTCACGTCTCAGTAAGGTTGCAAACATCAAGTCTATCCTCTGGGAGTATGCAAATCATGATGCTTAAAATCCGATATAGATCCTTCTTGCAATATGGTTTTTCTGCAGATTATCCTAGCTGTAAGCTAAAATCCCAAACTTTCATCTCAACAGTAGGCCTTCAGCATAGTTTGTTAGTGCCCTCACCCTCAGTTCTTTCTGTCTCATGGGGTCACTTCTGCCTCAGCGGGCGATGGGCTCTCCACAGCCTCCCACAGCCTCCCTCTTGGTCGGTGGTGCCAGCAGATCTTTCTGCAGCACCCCGGCTTGGGTTCGAGTTTCCTCGGCCTGTGTCAGAGCAAAGGTCAAACTCAGACTCTTAGTTCAAAGTTCTCCAAACGCAGTGCCTCATTTGCATATACATTTTTCAGAGAAGGCTTTGACTTACCATACTTGAACTTTCGGCCTGGCCAAAGTCCTTTGACAAAGCCAGCTCTTGGGTGGTCCAGGGGTCTTCGGAGAATGAATAAAGTGTCAGTCTGGGCTTCTTTCCCTGGTCCAGTCCTGCTAGAAGCGCCCTAGTGTTCAATGGCTTTTATCATGATTACGACTAAAGAGTCCACATAGCTACAGATGGCTCGCTTTACCGTTCCTAAGGGCAGCGCTCCCTTAAGTGATATTAAGATGATTAAGAAAGGGGAAGACATAGGCGAGAGACGGGGGAATTTCACTCTCCAGTGCTCTTCAGCTTCTTAACAATCAGTTACTTCATGTCCGAATGATTATTTTGTCATATCCTTGCTGGCTCGCTACTGGTTGCCTAACATGTCCGTTAGCAAAAAACACTAGTCATGGCCTCTCTATGTGAAGTCCTAGACGGATACTCAAGAGCTTCTGCACACAGGAATGTTTTTTGTGCTACAGGGGGCTCCGACGCCTCTGTATCTTACTGTGGTGCGTGTAAGACGGAGGTTGTCTCTCCGAGACTGGTGAGTGGCACTTAGAACGACAGTGGCAACCCTAAATAAGGAGAATACTTGCAAGAAAACCAGCTGCACAAGGGCAGCTTTTTAGGTGGTCTTTTGTGTCCGCCTATAGGAGCAGCAAGTCTGGTTACTACTGATTGAGCTGATACTGGAAACAATGCTGTGTGTTCCCTAAAAGACTAACAGCTAGTATCACACGAAGCCACTAGCAATTTCAGTGCGCACCGTTCACCTCTGTGGAGTTTCACATTTCCAAGTCTAAATATGGAATGTCTCACCCTTTTGTCACCAGGGCCATTCCGGATCCTACAGATGAGCGGCTGCTCTGGCCTCTACTCTCCTCTGGACTCTTCCGCTCACTCCTGAGGTGCTGGGGAGAGGCACTGGCCTGCTCAGATCCTTTTCTTCTTGGGCTTCCTTGGTTCAGACCCTATACCTTCACACCAGGGTGCCATACAGAGCTGGACCTCGGCTTCGGCTCACGGTTTCTATGCATTAGGTATAAGCATGGTCTCTCAAAGAAACTGTTTGCGGTCTACAGTTTGTACGACGGTCTGAGATTTTGACATCAGGCCTTCAAAAAATTCCCATTTTCTTCTCTTAAATGGTCAATGCTTTATGGGTATTGATGCAAAATCAGTTTTAGGGCAGGTTTATCCATTTTTGAGTGCACATATTTAATGATAATTTTTGTTCGTCATATATTTTGCTTAAGAGTGTTGTCTCTACTACCACCACTCTGCCTTTTCCCCATGACAGTGGATGGAGCAGGTTTAGCATGAAATACTTAACAGAACAAAAACGTCTTCTATGTGATTTTTTTTTTAATTACCTTACTAGAAGCTATGTGATTGGCCGTTCCAAAACAGGGGTCTATTACTACTCTCTGAATTTTGAATCTCTCTAAGGAAACCTCCTGCCGCATCTATTTAGGATTTACATTTCCACTAGTGTAGTAATACCTCTGTTGGTTATTACAACAAGAGAAAATGCTGAGCATGAGGTGTGAGAAGTTGGCCTGGTATATGATGCTCACTAGTTAAAGTGATCACCTTGTACCATGCCAAGCAACCCTTATGGTGTGGTTGTAAGTCAACCTTTTCGGACTAGCTGCCCTAGTGGTAGCGTAGGCTAAGCAGTCTTTGAGGCTAAACTCGTGAAGCGTGTTAAGCCAGCTGTTTTACCCAATGTAACCCCCTTTTATACCAATGAAAGGACACCACACAGATATATATTCAAAATATATATGTATTTATTTCTCAAAGTAACCCCTAGTCTCTTTATGAGCACAGGAGCACAAATCGTCAAACAAGATTACAGTAGAATACACAGAAGTTGCACTTTATATGGATAGGCCCTGGTGGCCGCTCAAACCATATACTAAAATAGTGGTATAAGTACCACGAACAGAAAAGGGAAAAGGCCTAGGGCCTCTAGAATCGCTGGGCCTACAAGGAGCTAACTTCAGTTAGTGACCAGGAGGTCCACGGGTGGCGTGTGCAGAGCAAATAGTCACACGCGTGCTCCCATAGGTTTCAATGGGTGCGTAAAAAGTACAAAGTTACTGCAAAAAGGATCTTCCGGATGGACTAGGAACTCAAGATTTGGAACACAGGCACTAGAGATGTAATACTACACTTGGGCACAGGAGTGCCAGCTTTACCTCACCCACAGGAAGCGGGTGCATAGGCCTCGAAGTGCGTCGGGTTTCTTCTATCTGTTCCGTGGAGCCTGTGGACAAAGATGCTGCAGGCGGTCGGTCCGGGAGAGATGCGGTGGATCCAAGAGTGGATCGGAGATGTTGAAGACCTGTAAGCAGAGGGGACAGTGTTCACAGTCACTAGCCAGTGACCAGCGTGGCACCAGGTGGGTACCAGGCAATGTCGGGTGCAAACAGGAAGAAAGGTGTAGCTTGTCTCTGCAGCCACGTGGTCCCTGGAGGTCAACGACGTCCAGGAGTCGGTTCACGAGCTGTCCCACGCAGGCTCTCGCTGTCGGCGGGGTCGGCGACTTGATCGAAGCAAACAAGCCTTGGCAAAAGCAATTGTTGTGCAGAACAAGATAAGCTGATGGCTCTGACCAGCAAGGTCAGAGGGACTGCTCCTTTGGAGGGGAGCAAGGGCCAGTCTGGAGCAACCAGACCAGCGGTGTATTTCTTGAAGTTCGTCGCCAAGATGGCCACTAGCCAGCGGGCCAGCAACCGGTTAGGCGCGTCGAGTGGCAAAATGCAGAAGGGCCCCACGCAGATCGTGGAGATGCTGGAGGGCTCACCTTTGGTGCAGATGCTGCTCGGGTGTTGGGCTTCTCAGATCCCAAAGCACAACTTGGAGGGAGCCTCGGTTGTTGCGCTTGCAGCTTGTCGTGGTCTTTTCAAGATGGCTGGCTCCACGTGTCTCAGTGCCTCCACGGGTCTCCTCTTCTCAGGGACTGTGGATCGGGCGGTGAGAGGTCTGGAGGTCCAGGTCTTGTCAGTCTCTGGGCTCGGGCTCCGGCGGGAGGCGGCGGCAAAGCAGACGTTGATTCGCTGGATGGTGCTTGCGTTAGCAAGGTGGTCACTCCCTGACCACAGGGGAGATTGGCTTCAGTCCTCTGTGCGGCAGAGCGTCGAAGTTCCCGTCTTCTTCTTAGTTTCAAGTTGATTCCAGGATGTCTGAAGTCTTAGGACACAGCTCCTACCTTTAAGCGGATTCTAGGGGCCGGACTACCTGCTAGGTCCCTCCCTATGGGTGGGACCAGGAAGGGGGGTGGTTACACCCCCAATCCTTTGTCCAGCTCGCCCCAGGCCCGGGACTGGTGTGCCCCAGGACCGGTTTGAACTGGCATATGCACCGAGGCTCCTTGTGAGCCACAGGCATGTCTGGTTTCTTTCAAGCCCTACCTGACCAATACACAAAATCCTGTCTGGGGTGGTGTATGCACCTCCCCTGGCAGGAAACCCTTTGTCCACACCTCCCAAGCTGGAAGGACTCCCAGCAGCAGGAGGGCAGACTTGTGTCTGTGGTGGCAGCATCCATTTTGTGGAGCTGAGGCTATGTCTGATTTTACCCGGGTTTCAGGTACTGTACATGTTGTGTCCCTCTAGAAGGGTGGAATGCTAACCCCGTCGCCAGAATTGGCGAGGGGTTAGTATTCCAATTCGTATGACACCTTACTCGACATGTTTTGATAAAGCCAAACCAAAGATAGCATTTAACCGCGAGGTTCATAATGCACTTAAGAGTATATGGTATGACGATATCTGGAAATAGTAGAAGGAAGTTGTTCCGACCACTGCAGACAGGCTCAGCTCATGCCAGAGCACCATCTCACATGGAACCAAGCACTCTGCCTTCAGGATTGTTAAGGCCTGCCATAGGAGTGACTTATAGGTTAACATGTGTCCCATTTAAGGTTAGGTATAGGTATACTACACCTAAGTAAGAGGTGATTACACCAACTTACCCCAGCTGAGTGATCAGCCAGTTGTGTCAGATTGTTAGGCCAAGCCTGGGGTGGAATAATACATGCTTCAGCCCCTGGCAGGCCTTGGGTACACCAATGCCCTGGGTACCTAGTGTACACTGGTACAGGGGCTGACAGGGTGATCCACTTCCAATTGGTTATGCACCTAGGGTGCATAGTGTAAATTTAGTAGAGAGAACAGCAGGCTGGGGGTCTGATTGGCAGGCCCACAGCCTCAATATGTCAAAAACCAGTGAAGCAAAAAGCAAAAATTTGGGGTGACCATAGGATAGCAGACCCTACTCTCCTACACAACCCCCCCCCCAAACGCAGGGACATTAAACTAGCCTTGACCAGTCTCGTCTTCATGTCCTAAGTGGAAGTACCTGGAGAGACCATCTGCATTCCCATGGTCAGTACCTGGCCGGTGCTCCACTGTAAAGTCCATCCCCTGTAGGGAAATGGACCACCTAAGCAGTTTGGGGTTTTCACCCTTCATCTGATTTAGCCACAAGAGGGGCTTATGGTCGGTCTGAATCTTGAAGTGAGTGCCAAACAAGTATGGCCTCAGCTTCTTCAGGGCCCACACCACAGCAAAGGCCTCCCTCTCAATAGCTGACCAATTCTTCTCTCTGGGGGTCAACCTTCTGCTAATAAAAGCAATGGGTTGGTCTTGACCATCTACATTAAGTTGTGACAGCACAGCTCCCACACCCAACTCAGAAGCATCTGTTTGGACAATAAACTCTTTGGAGTAGTCAGGACTTTTCAGGATAGGTGCAGAGCACATGGCCTCCTTCAGGTCATCAAATGCCTTTTGACAGCTTACTGTCCACTGAACCTTTTTGGGCATCTTCTTGGATGTCAGATCATTAAGAGGAGTCACAATGGACCCATAGTTCTTAACAAACTTCCTGTAGTACCCAGTCAAGCCCAAGAAAGCTCGAACTTGAGTCTGGGTGGTTGGAGGAGACCAGTCCTTGATGGATTGTATCTTACTCTCCAGTGGTTGAACTTGGCCTCCACCTACAAGGTGGCCCAAATATACAACCTTACTCTGCCCTATCTGGCACTTAGTAGCCTTGATAGTGAGGCCTGCCCTTTGCAGGGCCTCAAGAGCCTTCTTCAGGTGGATCAGGTGATCCTCCCAGGTGGAGCTAAAGACAGCAATGTCATCAAGATATGCTGCGCAAAAGTCATCCAACCCAGTAAGGACTTGGTTCACCAGCCTTTGGAAGGTGGCAGGTGCATTCTTCAGACCAAAGGGCATCACCACAAACTGGTAGTGCCCACCTGGGGTTGAGAATGCTGTTTTGGCCTTAGACTCCTCAGCTAATCTGATTTGCCAATAGCCAGCTGTCAAGTCAAATGTGCTCAAAAACTTTGCAGAAGCTAGTTTGTCTATGAGCTCATCTGCCCTTGGAATAGGGTGTGCATCTGTCCTGGTGACAGCATTGAGACCCCTGTAGTCCACACAGAACCTCATCTCTCTTTTGCCATCTTTGGTGTGAGGTTTGGGGACCAGAACCACTGGGCTAGCCCAGGGGCTCTCTGAGGGTTCAATGACACCTAATTCCAGCATTTTATGTACCTCAGCCTTTATACAGTCCCTGACGTGGTCAGGTTGCCTGTAAAGTTTGTTCTTCACAGGAAGACTGTCACCAGTGTCCACCACATGGGTACACCAGTCAGTTTGACTAGGTATCAAGGAAAACATATGTGAAAATGATTGTAGAACCTGTCTACATTCAGTCTGCTGATGGGCAGTGAGGTTGCCTCCAAGGGTCACTCCTTCAACTGAGCCATCTTCAGGGTTCTGAGACAACAGGTCTGGGAGAGGGTCACTCTCTTCCTCCTGTCCCTCATCTGTAGCCATGAGCAAGCCCATGTCTGCCCTGTCAACATATGCTTTTAACCTGTTAACATGGAGTACCCTGTGGGGACTCCTGGGAGTTCCTAGGTCTACCAAGTAGGTGACCTCTCCCTTCTTTTCCAGGATTGTATGGGGTCCAGACCATTTGTCTTGGAGTGCTGCTGGGGCCACTGGCTCCAACACCCATACCTTCTGTCCTGGCTGAAACTCAACCAAGACAGCCTTTTGGTCATGCCAAGCTTTCTGTAAGGCCTGGCTTGCCTCAAGGTTTTTGGATGCCTTCTCCATATACTCAGCCATCCTGGAGCGGAGACCAAGTACATAGTCCACTATGTCTTGCTTAGGCTTTTTGAGAGGAAACTCCCATCCTTCCTTCACTAAACACAGTGGGCCTCTTACAGGGTGCCCAAACATCAATTCAAAGGGGCTGTAGCCAACTCCTTTTTGTGGGACCTCTCTGTAAGCAAACAGAAGGCAGGGTAGAAGGATGTCCCATCTTCGCCTGAGCTTTTCAGGTAATCCTTTGATCATACCCTTTAGGGTCTTGTTGAATCTCTCAACAAGCCCATTGCATTGTGGGTGATAAGGAGTGGTGAACTTGTAGTTGACACCACATTCCTTCCACATAGCTGTCAAGTATCCTGACATGAAGTTGGTACCTCTGTCAGAAACTACCTCCTTAGGAAACCCCACTCTGGAGAATACTCCCAGCAGGGCCCTGGCCACAACAGGTGCTGTAGTGGTCCTAAGGGGAATTGCCTCTGGATACCTGGTGGCATGATCCACTACCACCAGTATAAATCTGTGCCCAGATGCAGTGGGAGGATCCATGGGACCCACTATATCTATTCCCACTCTCTCAAAGGGGACCCCCACCACAGGTAGTGGTATTAGGGGGGCCTTTGTTGTGCCACCTGATTTGCCACTGGCTTGGCAGGTCACACAGGAGCGACAAAACTCCTTGGTATCTTCATTCATATGAGGCCAGTGAAAGTGAGGGACAAGTCTGTCCCAAGTCTTGTTCTGGCCTAAGTGTCCTGCTAAAGGAATATCATGGGCCAAGGTAAGAAGGAAGCCCCTAAATTGCAGAGGTATAACCAACCTCCTGGTTGCACCAGGCTTGGGGTCTCTAGCCTCTGAATAAAGGAGCCCTTCATCCCAATACACTTTATGGGTACCTTGAGCATTCCCAGCAGCCTCAGCAGCAGCCAGCTGTCTGAGGGGTTCAAGAGAGGGACAGGATAACTGAGCCTGCCTCAAGTCAGCCCTTGAAGGTCCCCCTGTCCCCAGAAACTCAACCTGATCAGGTTCAAGCTCTTCAGGGACAGTTCCTTCAGGGTCCTCTAGATCAGCTTCCTGGGAAGGCTGATCATCACTCTGAGGCAGGGGGGAAGGCACAGCCTTGACCCTCCTGTTCTTCTTCTTGGTAGGTGCTTGGTCCATTGTTCCAGGATCCAAGACCTGAGGTTCAGTGAGGCACTTTTTGGCCTGTGACCTGGTCACAGCAAGGACATGTGATGATATACCTAACATTTCTGCATGAGTCCTGTACTCCACTTCTGACCATAGAGAACTCTCTAGGTCATTGCCCAACAAACATTCTACTGGGAGGTCTGCACTAACCACAACCCTTTTGAGGCCAGTTACCCCTCCCCATGAGAAGTTAACAACTGCCACACTATGTGAAGTAGTGGCATTGCTGGCATTGGTCACCAGGTAATTCTCACCTGGTATGTACTGTCCAGGGTCCACAAAGCCTGGTGTCACCATAGTGACACTGGCACATGTGTCCCTGTAGGCTTGAGCCACTTTTTCGTTAATTAAAGGAGTCTGTCTGTACTTGCCCAGGTTACTGGGGCTCACAGTCAGGGACAAATCAATGTCCCCATCACAGATCAAGATTGCCTGTGTCAGGGTTCTGTCTAAGTCAGAATCTCCTTCAGTTCCCATAGTGATTCCCACTACACCCTTTGTCTGGGGACCAACACTGCTAACAGTAGTACTGGGAGCAGGTGCCTTAGGGGCAACAGTGTTGGGGGCTCCACCCTTCTTACAATCACTGGTCCAGTGAGTTGTATTCTTGCAATGATTGCACCAGGGTTTCTTTTGACCTTCTTTCTTCTTTCCCTTAGTTTGTTGTGGGGACCCACCCTCCTTAGCAGTAGTTTGAGGCCCTGTTGAAGACTTCTGGTCTTTAGATTTCTGATCTCCACCCTTTTGGTCTGTTTTCTTCTGATCACCCCCTTGGCCCTGGTTCTGGTTCTTTTGCTTAACCCTGGTTCTGACCCATTTGTCTGCCTTCTTTCCCAATTCTTGGGGAGAGGTCAGATCAGAGTCAACCAAGTGTTGATGCAGTTGCTGGTTTTGACAGTTATTTAAAATCTGTTCTCTCATCATCAAATTATACAATCCTGTAAAATCAGATACCTTACTTCCCAGCAACCAACCCTCCAAAGCCTTAGTGGCACATTCAATGTATTCAGACCAGTCCTGAGTCTGTGTCTTTTGGGTGTCTCTGAACATTAACCTGTACTGTTCAGTGGTTAAGCCTAACCCATCAACCAGAACACTCTTCAGGACTCTGTAGTTTCTGACATCCTCCTCCCTAACAGTGAGGAGTCTGTCTCTGCCTCTTCCTTCAAAGGAGAGCCAGAGGATTGCTGCCCACTGGTCTTCAGGAACCTGCTGTACTTTGCAGGCTCTCTCAAGAGCAGTTATCCATTTGTGGATATCATCCCCACTTTTGTAGGGGGGCACAACCTTAGACAGGTTCCTATTATCAAAGACCCTATCTTTGTCCTTAGGGACAATGCTGCCACCAGTGGGTATAGACCCACTCTCTCTAGGTTGCCTAGCCTTGTTCAGTTTTTCTTCCATCAGGGCTACCTCTAGCTCCTGCTTCCTGCTTCCTGATCCTCAGCTGGGCTTCCTGCATTCTGGCCTCATGTTCCCTCCTCTGAGGGGTGGTCATCCTTTTCCTGGAGTGACCTTGAGAGCCTCTAGAGGCATGAGAAGCATTAGAGTCACCTGAGCGATTCCTTTGCCTCCCAAGCCCCTGGTTAAGTCCACTGGGGAGATCCAATGGGATGATCCCATTGTCAGTCCCCAATAGCCTTAGTTTAGCTGGGCCAAGTATAACACTTGGCACTGGGCTAGTTCTCCCTTCATCCTCAATACTTTCTGTATCAGTACCTTTATCACTCTCATCCTCTGTGGTATTATTGCCATCTAAGGGGTGACTATTGTAACTGGGTACCTCTGTAGCATCTTCAGAAGGGGGGCCTCCTGTTCCTGTCCCTAAGGAGGCTAACTGGGAAGCTTTCTCGAGCTCTTTCTGATTTTCATCATTCTGTAATAGTTCTCTGAGCTCAGCAGAGGTAGGGTTCTTGGGCTGTTTAAGGCCTCTAAGAGTTGCCAAATGCCTGAGCTCATTCTGATTTAGGGTAGCAAAGATGGATGGTGCCCTCTTGGGGTCACTCTCAACAGAGATGGGTACAGTGGACCCCTCTGCCCCAGCCATTGCTCTTAAGTGTGGGTGGATGTGTTGCAATCTACCTACACTTGGGTTTACCTACTAAACCTATCTAGTAGTTGTAGTCAGGGTGTGCTACTCCCTTTGCTCTACAACAACTAAGTTCAGTAGAACTTATGTATATCTAATCTTGTTTTATATGTACCTACAGGTACCTATGTGATCTTTCAATTGGTAACCAAGAGATTACAATGGTAAAACACAGAAAGTTCAAATCCAACCGCTGCTCACCAATGTGAGAAGTTGGCCTGGTATATGATGCTCACTAGTTAAAGTGATCACCTTGAAGTTCGTCGCCAAGATGGCCACTAGCCAGCGGGCCAGCAACCGGTTAGGCGCGTCGAGTGGCAAAATGCAGAAGGGCCCCACGCAGATCGTGGAGATGCTGGAGGGCTCACCTTTGGTGCAGATGCTGCTCGGGTGTTGGGCTTCTCAGATCCCAAAGCACAACTTGGAGGGAGCCTCGGTTGTTGCGCTTGCAGCTTGTCGTGGTCTTTTCAAGATGGCTGGCTCCACGTGTCTCGGTGCCTCCACGGGTCTCCTCTTCTCAGGGACTGTGGATCGGGCGGTGAGAGGTCTGGAGGTCCAGGTCTTGTCAGTCTCTGGGCTCGGGCTCCGGCGGGAGGCGACGGCAAAGCAGACGTTGATTCGCTGGATGGTGCTTGCGTTAGCAAGGTGGTCACTCCCTGACCACAGGGGAGATTGGCTTCAGTCCTCTGTGCGGCAGAGCGTCGAAGTTCCCGTCTTCTTCTTAGTTTCAAGTTGATTCCAGGATGTCTGAAGTCTTAGGACACAGCTCCTACCTTTAAGCGGATTCTAGGGGCCGGACTACCTGCTAGGTCCCTCCCTATGGGTGGGACCAGGAAGGGGGGTGGTTACACCCCCAATCCTTTGTCCAGCTCGCCCCAGGCCCGGGACTGGTGTGCCCCAGGACCGGTTTGAACTGGCATATGCACCGAGGCTCCTTGTGAGCCACAGGCATGTCTGGTTTCTTTCAAGCCCTACCTGACCAATACACAAAATCCTGTCTGGGGTGGTGCATGCACCTCCCCTGGCAGGAAACCCTTTGTCCACACCTCCCAAGCTGGAAGGACTCCCAGCAGCAGGAGGGCAGACTTGTGTCTGTGGTGGCAGCATCCATTTTGTGGAGCTGAGGCTATGTCTGATTTTACCCGGGTTTCAGGTACTGTACATGTCGTGTCCCTCTAGAAGGGTGGAATGCTAACCCCGTCGCCAGAATTGGCGAGGGGTTAGTATTCCAATTCGTATGACACCTTACTCGACATGTTTTGATAAAGCCAAACCAAAGATAGCATTTAACCGCGAGGTTCATAATGCACTTAAGAGTATATGGTATGACGATATCTGGAAACAGTAGAAGGAAGTTGTTCCGACCACTGCAGACAGGCTCAGCTCATGCCAGAGCACCACCTCACATGGAACCAAGCACTCTGCCTTCAGGATTGTTAAGGACTGCCATAGGAGTGACTTATAGGTTAACATGTGTCCCATTTAAGGTTAGGTATAGGTATACTACACCTAAGTAAGAGGTGATTACATCAACTTATCCCAGCTGAGTGATCAGCCAGTTGTGTCAGATTGTTAGGCCAAGCCTGGGGTGGCATAATACATGCTTCAGCCCCTGGCAGGCCTTGGGTACACCAATGCCCTGGGTACCTAGTGTACACTGGTACAGGGGCTGACAGGGTGATCCACTTCCAATTGGTTATGCACCTAGGGTGCATAGTGTAAATTTAGTAGAGAGAACAGCAGGCTGGGGGTCTGATTGGCAGGCCCACAGCCTCAATATGTCAAAAACCAGTGAAGCAAAAAGCAAAAATTTGGGGTGACCATAGGATAGCAGACCCTACTCTCCTACATGAGGCCTTTTCAGCTGCAATAACAAGTCAACAGTGAGATCATGGTTCAGTGATATTTCCACTAGATGTCCAGCGGGGTGAACAATATAAAGGGCAGGCATCATCTTTATTTGAATGCCGTCCACATTTCTTTAAGTTGGAATCCGTAAGCAAAGGGAAACCGCCTTTCCTTGCCTTGGTAAAGTGCTGTTTTTAGATCATAAATGGAATGTGAAACTGTGTCTCAGACCAGCAGTCCCAGGAAGGTCTCGGCTTGATTTCAGTTTTTATACCGGTTGCCGTCTCCCTGTGGGGGAGCTCACATTGTTGTAAGGATATTCTGTTCCTCACAGTTCTGGGGGCCATGACCACCAAATAGCGGTCACCAGCTCCAAGCCCCTGGATTTCTTCCGATCAGAGCTGCGCCAGTCCCGGCATGAGCAGGGCCGCCGCTCTGGGTAGGGAACAAAACGAATCACCTTGAGGGTCAAGACATCACCAGAAGAGCGGATATCATCACACTAGAGGGGAAGAATTGTAAAAAAGACACAACCTGGATGCAAGCCAGCTCCATGCCCCGACAGTGGAACACTCTCCAGCACTTCCAGTTTGGTCCGCCACCTCTGCGGCCCAGCGCAAGCATCGTTTAATCACTCAACAAGGACTACCATCCTCCCAAAGACAAGTTTTCCTTTGGGACGTCTTATAAGAAATCCACAAACAAGGCACGCCTGCTGGCATGAACAATTCATGATATCTGTTGGGCCTAGACACTATCCCTTAGATGCTCTGAATGGGCCCGCCATTTAACCTGTTGGTTCCATGGCTCCCAGGAGCTGCCCTAGAAAGAGTCCCAGTCTAGTCCTGTTTATGACGACAGAAAGAGGGTTTGTTATCGGGATTTCTGCATGCTGTACATCTCTTTGAATCTTCACCCCCCCCCCCCCCCCCTTCCATAATGAATTACCTTTAGAAGCTTCTAAAGATGGTGGGAAAGGAGAGAGACAGAGCTCTACTGGATGACACGCATTAACCAGACATCATTTACCGGTGGAAAAACGGGCATGTAGATTTAGAGTCACTCAGGGTGGGAGACTTAAAAGGCAAGGCCATCCGATGCTAGGTCAGAACACGGCCGCTCTTTTACTGGGGATGGGAGCACTCCAGAGGTAAAGTGTTATTATGCCTCTGACGCTGCGCATACCCCTTACTCTACATAGCAGTGCTGATGCAGAATGGAGACAGCAGATGGATGAAAGCCGCCCTTTGCACCGCTGCAGAACAGAGGAATCCCTGATAGACACAAGGCCTTCGAGGAAGGGGGAGGGGGTCGCGCCGGTGCTAAACAGGCTTTGTGAAATGGAATTTGAACTGGTGCTGCTGTAATAAGACGATTCAGATATTATTTTGAGCACTACCAGTGTTACAGAAACAGGAGTTGAATGTCTTGCTGGACTCGGGTGTTTTTAGATGTTGGACTTGAAGTCCGTAGATGATGTAATAAAACATGGGGGCATACACATACATTTTGACAATTTGTGTCAGTGTTGATTCTTGTACTTGAACTTTCATCAATTTCTACTAATGACGAGTTACATTTTCTCAGGCAACCTTTGTTACCCTGGTGAATCAACAAGACCAACAGTGACAGGGCAGTTTTACAACCCACACTTGGTCATGGCCGGGGATTTCTGGGACTTTCCGTGTTCGCCTATTCCTGGTCCGCTCACACGCACTCATTGGCTGCTATACAATTTGTAAAGTTTGACAATCCACACTGGGGTTAAATAACCAAAACAAATCCTTCCACCCGAGTCGGTCACTAAACAATCAGACAAGAGATTGCTGGCAAAGGTGGCTTGTATTTATACACGTGGCCTCATGTTCCTTCCATCTAACTCGAACGAAAACCTCTTCACTTTAAAGTATGTTCTCCGAGCCTGACAAAACCATGGAATGGAATGATTGTGGGGGTGAACACACTCAGGCCTCGAAATCCCTGCTCGAGTATTCTTGCAGCAAGGAGGACGCCTCCCCGTCTGAGAAGGGGGTTGCAGCGTCTCAGGGACCAACTGGGTCCTCTGGGCTTTTTCAAGGTTTGTGAGCGGAGGTGGCTGCAGGGTGAGAGGTGTTCCCTGAGAACCTGCCAATGGCTCTCCCTGGAGGTCATGACCCAGGGATGACTAAGGGGGACTAGTTGGAGACATCATTCAACATCTATATTTTTCACCACATGGGATGGTTGACATGTGCCAACAAACAGACACCTCATTAGAGCTGTACATTACAAGGATGACAAGTGCAGCTCTTTTCCATAAAGAAGGTACCTTAACAGCTCTAAGCTGTGCGTCATAATCAACTGCAGCATTTTTCTTTGGTTACTGACCTCAAATTTTAAAAAATGGACTCGTCATTTAAGTGTTTAGCTTCTTTATGGTCTGTAAATCGCTTTGAAAGGGCACTCCATGTGCTGCGAGCTTGGAGTCATCTGGGCAGCGTCCAATGGTTCCAATTAGAACTCTTACTCCTTGCGGTTTTACTCCCACCCGCAGTTCTCTACAAACTCAATCCGATGAAGAGCAATCTTATGTAATCGCTGTTTTTTCTCCATTCTATGTTTTTCTCTAGTAACTCTTGTAACTTTATAACCTTGTTCTTTTGTAACAATATTCCACATGTAAAGCGCTCTGATACGTCAGGGTCTAGCCAGCGCTATATAAAACTCTTTAAATAAATAATCTGAAGTTTCTTGCACGCACAAAGTCACTGATTCCACACACTAATACTTGCAGAATTTGTTGGAGGTTTTCACCCCTTTCTACCACCTCAACCCTCTAAATTAACAACGAGTATAAACAACAAGCAGTATCGCCATTCCAACGCTGGCCTCATGAAAACACATGCATGCCAGTAATTCCCGAATACCTCACTGCCCATGCAGGTCCTTCGATAAAGCACCACATTATAGAGGAGGACGTCCTAGAGAAATGTGCCGGCATTGCCAGAGCTCACAGAAACGCATGTTTGTCGCATCTGTCCACCGGCAATGCACCAAGACAGCAGCAGTGAGAACACTTGACAAGAAGGGATACAAAAAGAAACACTCCTCAGCCAAGCGAACAAAGGCACAACCTTCAGACGGGGAGGTGTTCTATGCAGGGAGCAATGCTGGCCACTGCCTCCCTGTAGAGGCCGCCTGGACACCTTGTGAGGTTCTGGGTATACAGACCCGCTCGATGCCAGCTCAATCTTTGCAAGGAATTTGATCATCCTCTCTCCCAGTGCCAATGCCTTCCCCAACTCCACTACTACTGCTGCCAAGAGGCACAGGTATGCCTTCGCGCCAAAGTAAGTGTATATAAATCTCCACTAAGCTGAGTCGTTGCTCCACGGCCATGTTTTGAAAATGTAATCCTGGAGAATCGAACATAGATCAATTTATGCAAGACCTGATCTTAAAGTCTACAGAGAAAGCAGGTTTGGGGCCTGAAAATTGTGTCCGAATTTTTTAGCTATGGAATATTTTCTATAACGTCCCCGATTCCCATTTTGATTGACAATACGATTAAGTTAAAAATACAATAAATAAGTCGAAAATGTGCATATTGAATGTTAATCCTGGACTACTGTATACGCTTTTCATACCTCAAGGATTATATTTTTTACGTCGAGTTATTTGAGCTTATTTCCTGTGGAGCTCCCTTACTGATGGAAGACAGTGAACCAGTGTGACGCTCATATAGAACAGCACTTTCAGTGCATAGCTGGAAAAATATTGTTACTGCATAACTATGCATCCTTTAATGATTGCACAGCACAGATCCTTCAACGCATGTCCCAACTGGCATCCACGGAGAATTCAGTAATCACTCCTTACTCTGAAGAGGGCCGCCAGCCAGCCAGAAGGAATGTGAGACTGTGTCTCACCGGCCATCCATAACCTACTACTTATGTTGTGGCCATACATACACATCAGGCAGTGGGGAGGAGCGGGCCGCTAACGGAGCTGGCTATTCAGCACAGATGGGGCGGGAGCCGCATATTATGGAGATGGAAGAGGTCTTGAGATGTGCAGGCTGAGGGACAGTGTACAATTGTGAAAATCACTTCTTTTCCTCTGCTACACTATCGTACTGAGGTGATGTAAGCTCATCTTACGCTGTGCTGGCAACCAAAGTACGGAGCCTTGGAGATTTCAAAAAGCCAATGTCGGTCTTTGTGAGAATCAATGCTGGATTTAGTCCCAGTGTTGGGTCAGGCCCCATCCCAGGTCCCGACTAACCCTCCCACTGACTGAAGTTCATGAGCCATCATCACGGGCGCATAATAGCCCCATCATGGCATTATTTATCCAGAAGACTGTTAAAAAGTAGATTTCATCTGGATAATATTTTGACAATGCTTGCAAACACACAATCTTGGATGTAAAATGCCAGTGTTAATTCAGCGGACGACTTTTGATACCGCAGGTGAGATTATACTTCTCTGGTGATTGCTTTTCTCGAGAGAGAATGGTACTCCTACACGTATGCAGGAGGGTTATTCCCTGAAATTAGTTTTCTCTTAGGGACTGTGTGAGCTGAAGGTTTCTAGCTTGCAGTTGCTGCAGTTCTCTATCAAAATTGTACTGTGTGAATCTTGTGACCCGCCAGTCACCTCAGTTGAAACCGCTGCTACTATGAAGACCATCCACTCGAAGGCTCTTTCTGACCCTTTGGCCCAGCACGCCTTCACCAAGGAAATCCTACTGCTAAGCGAAGCACTAACACCCATCCTCAACACCTCCCTCAACTTCAGCCACATTCCCGGACACCTGGAAACATGCCATACCTGCTTAAGAAACCATCTGCTGACCTAGCCATGCTTGCCAACTACAGACCCATCTTCCTTCAACCAAATCCGGCAAAGGTCTTAGAGAAACGAATCAACCAATACCTCACCGACCACCTCAGCAACCACCAGTTCCTCGTTGCCACAGTGTCTGGATTCAGGCCCACTCATAGTACAGAAACAGCATTCATCGCCGCCACAGTTTACATCTGCATGATCTTTGACAGAAGAGATAGGACAGTCTTCATTCTCCTGGACCTCTCTGCAGCATGTGACATGGTCCCACACCCCATCCTCATCGGATGCCCGCCAGAGAATGGCATCTGCTGGATCTGGTCATTCTTAATAGAGAGAAAACAAGCTGTGAGCCCAGCACCTTACTCCTCCAAAGCCTGCAAAATCATCTGCGGAATGCCCCAAGGTTCATCGCTTATTACCATCCTCTTTAACTCCTTCCTCTGGCTAATGTCATCCTTGCATACAACATCAACATCCTCTCCAACAACACACAACTCATACTCTCCCGCTCAGACAGGACTGCCAACACAAGGAACATGTTCACCATCTGCATGACACGTACTGTGTGTGAACATGTGTTGGAAATATCTCAATTCTGAATCTGTATCACAGGGTAAACATCATCAGTAAACAAACAACTGGCATAGTTATTCCTAAAAAGCCAGCATAAATTGTGCAATCAGTGCAATGGATCTATTCTGGGACTGAAATGTGCCTCGCTGCACGGGTGGGTGGGTGAGGGCGGCGTGTGCAGTCTTCAGGAGAAGAAAAGACACCCACGTCTGCACGGCTGAGAACATGTGTCTGCAGTGGGAACAATGAGGCCTTGGTGAGCCTCACTGGTGGAGGCCGAAGCGGACAATGCAGATTTGATAAAAGCATTGCTTCAGCGATGCAGCTCCGGACTGGGCAGTCAAACGCAGCTTTCAGATGTAAAAAAGATGAACAGAAAATGTCAGGTCTTGTGGGATCTCACTAAAATGGTAATGATGCTACAGTAGCTACTCAGGCAGTGGAATGGAAGGCTGAGCTCCCAAGAGGTTATAAAAATGTGGCTCTGCCAGCGAGATTTCCATTTAAATACGGGTTATTGGCTCTGAGTGATTGCTGCAAACTGCTCTCTCATGAATTCTTGTGCAGCGAGTGAAAGTCTGCGTAGAAACACAGACCTGTGGGCGCTAAGGAATCCCGGCTGATGTAGTGTGCTGCGATCTTCTACAAAATGCCAGAACCTACACTTGCCATCTATACCGGTGATTAAAGTAAGGTATAGTCTGGTGGCTAAAGGTAGCAATAGAGGATAGTAGGCTCTGCGTGTCACTAGTGCTGAGCCCAGGATGCGTGCGTGGTCCGCAGGTTTGGGTGCGCTGCCCAGGGCGGGGGGCCACCAGGAGTCGTCCCAGGCGGAGGGTGATGATCCCAGGACGAGGACTTCCGTCTTGTCGGAGTCCTTTTGCAAGAAGGCATTGAGAGGGCAGAGATCTGAAATAGGATGAAAACCTCAATTTTTCTTCACAAGGCACTAAAAGGTATGGCACAATGGTCAGACCTATTTGACCAAAACTGCACTTCCTGCTACAAAGAAGACATGTCCTTCCTCAGCTGCCTTGATGGGAGTGGGATTGAAAGAAATGGGAGGGCTAGGGGTGTCGAAATCATTTCGCCCAACACCCGAGACCTGAGGCGCAACTAGAGCCAAATTTCGGGGGGGGGGGGGCTAAGAAAAAATTTCCGGGGGGGCTGAATCTTTAAGCAATAGGCAGAGTGGGGCTGCAGGGGCTCTTAGAAGGTGTGAAACACCAGCGAGGCCTCATTAACATGCAAATGGTCTTTTAAAGACTTGTGAAGTGCTCGGGTGCGGCTGTGTGTGTACCCGGGAAACTGTCTCAACCTGGGCTGCCACACACGACGGGGGGGGGCTGAAGCCCTTTGAGTCCAATGGGTGTTGCGCGCCTGCCCGAGACATGTTGTTTTCTGTCACGAGAAAGAAGATTTAATGTCCATTTTGCTCAATGGACAACTAGATATTAACTAGCTGTAAGCAGTAAACAAACAACTGGCATAGCTCCCGTGCTCACAGCCAATCACAAAGGAATAATGAAATTCAATCCGCATGGGAAACTTAACAAGGCCTGTATTGGCTGAGGAATTATACTTAAATAGGGTAAGCACACTCCTGGGAGAGGAGGATGTCACTCGTTGCACTCAAAAAGATAATCAAGGTTCTCCTTGTCCGAGGGTTTTGTTCCAAACAATGAAACGGTAATTCAGAGTCAATTAAATTTATTTATAGCATTCATCCGAAGATGTAGAATTATCATCATTCTGTCAATCTCGACTCGTTTATCAAATATCCATTAATCAAATGCCCAATGCATTTCGGGCCGTTCAAGCCCTTCATCAGGGGCGGCACTGTGGAGGAAACAAGGGAGCAGGACTCATTTATCACATCATACACAGTTAAAACGTGCATGATAAAGTAAAACGTGGATTGTAAACAAAGTGCGGTGAACAATAAAGTTTTGTAAAGCGAGAGTGAAAAAAACTGGCAGAGTGCAGGCGAAGCTTATTCAAAGTGTAACGAGTTTCCTTTGCGTTACAAACCACCGAGTGTGCTGGCGTGAATGTGAGAGTTCAGGTAGTGCTGCTAACTGGTAAACGCGAAGTGAAGTTGAGGGGTTTCTTAGTGACGAACAAACATGCTATGTCCGAAGGTTGTGACACCCATTTGGTGCAAGTTATAAAAGTCGAGATTGACAGAATGATGATAATTCTACATCTTCGGATGAATGCTATAAATAAATTTGATTGACTCTGAATTACCGTTTCATTGTTTGGAACAAAACCCTCGGACAAGGAGAACCTTGATTCTCTTTTTGAGTGCAACGAGTGACATCCTCCTCTCCCAGGAGTGTGCTTACCCTATTTTCATTCGAGTCCCAACCCAGGGGGACATACTCGCTTTGCACCTACTACCTGATTAACACAGTTACATTGTTCAAACACGGAGTGCGCCCATTTCTGTTTCTTTCTTGTCGTGAATTATACTTAAACCCATCCTCCAGGAAACTGCATTCTTGTTGTGAGGGTGTATTTAGGGCCAGGCACAGTGTTCCTATTGGCCCCCCGTCGTCACGCACTGTTGGGAGGCCGTGGAGAAGGAGGGAGAAGGCAACGGAGTTTCGTAGAGTAAACCTTCAGCAGCGGCCGGTCAGAGGTAGGGGGGCTGGAAGAGGTTCTTCTCTCCCAGCCTATTCGCTTTGCTCCCCCCTGGAACGCTTATGAACGCGCCTCCTGCCTCACTGGTTGCAGCTCCTCCTAGGTCTGATGTCTGTGCCCATGCCCAAGCTAGCAGTTCCTCCGATTCCTCCTTTGGCGGGTGTTTTCTCCCACTGACCCACTCCCTTATCCGCCCCAGTCCTGCACGGGGCGCAACTTCTTTTCCACTTCCCACCAGGCCTCCTACGCTCACGGCTCATTTCACGCAACGCTTTGCCCTCAGACCTCACCTATGCTCCTGCCAGGCCTCCGAAGCCTGTGACCAATATCCAGACTCTGAAGGCGGCTGGACAACTTGGAGTGTCCCAGGTCGATGTATTTTTTTGCTTTAATGTTCTTAGGCGGGCCCTAGGTTTGTTTGCAAGGTATATAAGGAGGGAGTCACTGCAGCAGAGAGTCCCCCACAAACGGCCGCTGGAAGGCTGTGTATTTTCTTTCTAAGTGCCTTGCCAACATGAATGAACGCCACTACCTGCAGTGAAAGCCCTAACCCAGCAGGGCATCAGCCGTAAACCAGCTGGAGAGCGGCTCAAATCCCCCCATACTGGCTAGCTGATTCAGACTGAACACTACGCCTGCTGAATGTGTTTGCCGCAGAGTGCGTGTGTGTCTGCAGGGTGTGTGCATGTGTTTGTCTACAGGGTTCGCATATCTGCAAGGTATGTGTTATCAGCAGGATGTGCAGGGTGGACTTGTGCACGTTTGGAGGGTGTCTGAGTGCGTCATTGCAGGGTTGAGTGTGTTTGAGCAGGGCTGTGTCTCTCTGCACTGGGTTGTGTGCACCAAAGGGGGAGGTGTATCTGGGTGTGCCTCACAGTGCATCTCTATGTGCCGGAGTATGTGTCTGCACTGTCTTTCTCTGTAGACGTTGTGTCTGCAAGGTGGTTTGTGTTTCTGTTCCATGAAATGTGTTCTGTTCCTGGGTGTATCAGTGCCAGTCTGTGTGCTTAACAGGTAAACTGTCTGTAAGAGGGGGGGGTGGCAGTGGCGGGTGTGTGTTCAGTGGACTCGTGTGTCTGAGCAACTACTGGTACTAGGGAAATTATCTGGCATGTGTGAAGACACTCAATGAGTAAGCTGTAGCGCGACTCTCTTTGAATCACTCTAGGGCCGAATCCACCTTCTCACCAAAGAGGAAAGAGCCATCGAATGGCACATCAATCAAGGAATCCTGGAAATCTCTGAGAAGCCAGGAGACCCCAACCAAGTATGGCAGAAGCTCCACACATGTGCAAATTGTTCAACTCAAGCAATCTGTCGTTTTCAGGCCAGATCGGATAACAAATTTCTCTGCATCCCAGCCAACCTGAATAGTTTGGGCTAAGGTTGTCTGGAACGGTCAGTAAGATCTGACCGACAATGTCCAGTAGTGCATAGGTGTAGCAACCAAGAAGAAAACTAGCATTTATGGAACATAGAGGAAAGCTGATAGAAGAAAACATGCGATTGCCAGACGCTTTGATAAGTTTGGATTTTCGGTCGGTAGGAAAAGCGTTTGACTTAACCTTACTGGTGGACGCCTGAACCACCAAGCCCTCTGGTGTTGGATGCTGCTTTAGAAAGTAAGGGTTGCCTGGAGCTGGTCTGTGGCAACAAAGTGTCTTTTTTTGCACGAATGCCCAAAAGTATATCTGCAAGAGCCCCTTTAAATAGCAGGACGGGTACGGTAGACGCCTCACCAGGCTGAAGTACGTCCATAAGGACTTTGGTTTTAACTTCCATAGTTGGGAGCTGCAGGTCAAGAATCTCTGCGGCCCTTTTGATAACTACTGAAAAAGATGCCAAATTCTCTGTGGCAGGACCGGGGAAGACAAACCAAACATGTAGTGAAAAGTTCAGACCACTAACATTCAGTAGATCTTCATACCAATTATCCTCATAGTTTTGTGGGACAAGTTTGTCCTCATCGTCTTCAAATTTCTTGTTTAATCTGAATCAGAACAAAAAAATGTGTGCAAACTTTGCGTGCGGCTACACACTAAAGGTAAAGTGTCAGAGACGGAAGGCTTGCCAAAAAATCCTATGTCCGGATGCACTTGGTGCATGGCCGGGACAGTTGTCAAGACCGATTTGGCTAAGAGTCAGACCACGATAGGTTGTGGGACTTCCTCAGGCACTGGTGATATCGAGGGAACTGGCACAAAGTGTGATGACGGGACCAAAGTTAGTGCGGAACTCGAGGTGGGTTTGAGAGGCACAGGCAGCGCCATGGGCAAACCCAGCAGCGGGAGTCTGACTGCAACTCTCTGCGGATCCCTAGGTCCCAAAGGAATGCCAGAGGGAAGCCGGTCTAAAATGTGCAGCAAGTTCTCCCTAAAGTCCTCAACTTGCTGTGATATCGACAGACCCAGAAAATGAGGTGTAAATTAAATAGACTCTGAATTGGCTCCTCAGGAACATGAACAGGTGGTACGGGGACACACTAGCACCTTCTCCAGAAATCGAGAATGGCAGAAATGGGTCAAATCCCACTTGGACTTCCTGTGCGTCTTCTTTAACTTACCCAATGATATCGACCGCTTCGAAAATCTGCCACAGGAATGACTTTGGGAGCGGGAACAGGATCTTCCTCTCGAATTGGGTTATGGCACGGAGTCTTATTGCGTTTTGCAACTTAGAGCTTCACTTTGCGGTCCTGTATAGCCTTCGGATTTATCTGGGCGCAGTTGTTCTGGGTTCTTGAGCCACATTACAACCCCAAGCACTTGAGGCATACCTGCTTCAGGCAGTCTCTAGTAGGTTTAAACCTCGTTGTTGTAGGCGGGAACATCTTCCTTGCACACTCAAAAATGTATGTGGAAAAAAAAATCTCATCATAGACAAAAGGATTATAACTCCGGATCCACAGCTGAAACTTTCATCAGCATGCAAGGGCTGCACTTATATGTGACTTTGTTTATAAATTCTGGAGTGGCACAAAATCAGCGCGGAGCCACACAACACCATCAACCTGCACGCAAGAGTACTGCTTTCGAGTTTTCCGGATCCCGCCTGGGGAATATTCACAAGGTGAGGAATCCGCAGTAAGAAGCGTCCACCAGAAGCATTGCTATTTATTTATTCATATCATGAAATCAGGTATAAAATTGCTCCATATATAAAGTTGTCCAGCCACGTATCTCACCTACTGTTATTTGAGATACTGCGAACAAAACATTGCTTTGTCTTGGAGGGTGCTTTCTACAGCAAGCCACAGTGATTCGAACTTCGGATGCATTTTCTGTGGGCACTAAGTTAGTCAGCCGTTATTGGACAGTCAGTGTGGTGGACGTAGTCATTAAATACTAATTTCAACTACTGCGTTTCACAAATAACAAGTTAACTTACTTAAAAAACTTAGCTCTCCATAGGCAGTCTGACTGCGGCAGGGAATACTTATTCTAGTAGGCAACAATACACGTGAAACTAAGATCCAGTACGACGTGGTCAACACACCATGAATTGCAATGTCCAATCAGAGGTTTACCTTTCAAAAAAAGAAGGGAATGAAGACCAACAAATCAAACCATCAAGCTCAAGCACCTTCAGGGTGAAAGATACAACTCACATTTTATAAAGTTTGGGTGGTACACACTACACTTCAAAGAGTAAGAGGGGATCTATGAACAATGCTGCGCTTTGAGATTTTTCATTGGAGCTGCAATTAAGCTATAAATCTGATATTATCCTAGTTTCTACACCGTCCGTAGTTCAATTAGAGACAGTTTGAAGTGGGTGTGAAACAACTGGTTTAAAAGCCAAAGTTCCAGGGCCCAGTTACCGGGGCCACCAAGCTCTGGTAGAAGGAGTGTGGGATGCTGTGGGGCGATGTCCACAGAGGTTACTGATGTTGCCCTGTTGAGTCTTCCAGCTTGCTCCAGTAACGCCAGGTCCTGCTCCACATGTGCCTTACTGCATCCGGCGCCCAAACAGCTCACAACACGCTCCACACTGCCGTGCCCCGGAGCTGCAGCGCCCTTCTTTTATCCAAGCTCTACTGATTTATCCCCGAGATGAAGACCTGACATGTAGTTCACCTGAAATCCATGGCCATTTCTGCTTTCTGCCACTATTGTATCCACCTCCATCTGCTCTTCTTGGGGTATGAGTAAGACCGGGGACAGTGGAGGTCTTTCTCCCACTTCAAGTTCAACCACAATCCCACCACTTTTCTCCATATCTGAACAATGATGTGTGTGATGGGTTTCGGGACACAGGAGAAATGACTACTGCTGCAAAAGGGGGCTTTTGAGGCAGAAGGAGGTGCAAGGCTTCTTGGGGAGATTGGGGGAACCTGTGACTTTTCATAAGTTCTAAGAAGAAATTTGAGAGTGACTAGATGCTTATCACCATAAGAAAGGCAGCAGCTCTTTACTTTAAAAGCTGTAATCTTTGAATGATTGAAAAAACTCAATTTTTCATAATTCTTCAACTTTAAAGAAGCATTTTTTCAGCAAAAAGAGAAAACTGAATATAACCACAAATGAACAATTGATGACGCACCATAACAATAGCTTTGCTTCCTTTGAAAATAGTGCACACAATGCTGCCCAAAGGTTGCACCAACCTACAAAGTGTCAAAGTTTAGCCTCCAGCTTGCACTGTGAAACCTCCCCAGAAGAGTATCCAATCAGCATGCCGTTCTTCACTCCTTTGCTGCTGCGTAGGGCCCACATTGTCTACAGTATCTGAACAATCCGACATCATCAGTGCTTGGAGCTTCACACAGAGCTGGATCTATGCACCACCACCACCACAGGTGAGCGGAGCATGCTGTCCTCAGGAGGGCCTGTGGCTTATAAATACATCCCTGAAAGGTCCCTTTTGTCCCCTCCAAGCTGAGCCTGAAAACACCAAAGCGAAGAACAACAATGGACTCGCATCAGTGTTTGCTGCACAGCTAGCGGCTTAAGGCAAATACACAGTTTGTAGAGTTTCAATGTACTCACAGCTGGCGTATTAGATGTCAACCATAGACAAGCTTGAAAAATTCAGGAGCACAATAACAGATTTAGGCAGCAGCAACAAAGAGATCCCAGACGCGATGTACAGCCCATGGTGAATCTACTTTGAGTCCTACTGTGGAGGCCCACACTACAGCTGGGATTTGCTATCAGTGAACTTGTGCACTTCCTTCCCCCCCCTTCTGTTAACAAGAGCTCACGCCCCTCCCGTGTACACCTTCAGCTCCACTTCAATCTGGCGGTTACTCGGGGTTTTTTAGGTCTCGCCTGACCCAGCGCATGCGCTGGTCTTGCGAGACTTTTTGTGAGGGCTCAAAAAAGTGCTACCACTGTAGCCTAGAGCTACAGTGCATGTGCGCGGGCTCGCGCGCCTCACTTTCGCGGCCCCACAGCCGCTTTGATGTTTGATCGCAATCACTTTCACGGCCGCTTTGATGTTTTCCAGGAGCCAGTTATTTTCCCCTTATTTATTACTTCTATGTAGTAATGGTGGCACCCAGGGGCCGCCATTACTACAGAGCAGTATTAAACAGAAACAAGCATTGGCATAGCCATAAGGTCTCGCTTTTGGGACGTTATAAGTGTTTAGCCATGCAACAGTTGCATAACTAAATACTTATAAGGTCCCAAAAGCGAGACCTATTGTCTATGCCAATGCTTGTTTTCTAATTGGTTCCTACATACACCAACATGGATTTCAAGGTTCGCATTCTTGAAAAGCAGGATTAGATAAGGAGCAACGAAAGCGCATGATGAGCAGGTCCTGCTGTAAAATAGAAGCACTGTCAGACAGCCCACACGTGGAATACAAGCCCTGCAGCCTCCAGCATCATGGGTGTGATCTAGCCAGGAAATGTTCCACGCATGTACTGGGTGGCCGTGCTGCCCCTAGCGGGTGCTGTACCTCCTCACCCTGTTTAAGAGGATGTCATTGTGGAGCAGAGTCTGGTGTTATTTCTGATGTGTAGCCCGTAAGTGTGAGGGTTTCGGATGTTTGTGGTGGTGGTTTGGAGGCATCATAAAGTTTGCCTCTTTCCCGTGGGTTTATGTTTGTGAATTAACTGGAACTTGTGTGCTGCGCTGTGGGGCGCTAACAGCCATCTGCTGACTTCTCTGGGCCGTGCTGGGAGTTCCATTCACGCCTGTACTGCTGTGGGACGGTGGGCGCTGCTGTGTTCAGTGAACTCTGATTCCAGCACAGCCAGACCTTTCTAAGTCCTGAGAGGCCCACCCTGAAGCCAGAGTTTGCACAGCCCGTCTCTCAAGTGTGGGGGTAACTTTCACGGATAAATCTCACTTTATTTTTCACACTAAAGAACCTTTTCTGTCTTCAAGAAACACTTTACATTTGATTTACTTATAACCGAGCTCCTCTGGAATTTGCAGCGGTGCACGGGTCGTTTTGCCAGTGGGGTGGCTGCAGTTGAACAGCAGCCCCACAACTGAGTTCTGCTATTGAATAAAGGTGAATCTCTCTTAAAACACAGGTTGTATGCCCAAAGATCATGCTGCAACAGGCTCAGGATCTGGAAAGGTGCAGGCGCTGAAGATTCCGAAGACAGGACTGGCGCTATCCAGAGTTCCCCCTGCTCGGAGTACTACGGCGGCTGGCAGGAGTCAAGTTTGGTCACAGTCTAGTGCTCGGAGGAGGCTTCACCGTCCGAAGCGCTGTGTGCGAGCTTTAAAAGAGAAACGCACTGCAAGCCCAGCTGGCAGCAGGGAGGGTGCTTTCACCGAGGGGTTTCCAGTGACATTAAAGGCACTGAGAGCGAAGCCGCAGTCGTCTATGATGCCCCTTGTGTCCCGAGGCGGCAAACATGACATCCCCTTGTTGACAGCTATCGATCGCTTTTTTATGTCACGCGAATCCCTCACCCGGCTATTATCAACACCACGCGCCTCGTATTCTCCAAGGTAAAAAACGTGCGGCCCCCTCCCTTTAGATAAAGTAATGAGGATTCATTTTAATACTTGTGAATTCCAAACTTCTAGTTGTTAATTGCACATCATTCTGTAATGATGGCTTTTAAATTGTTATTTTGTTTGTTGGTGTTTGAAAATCAGATTTTTTTTTTCAATCTGAAAGGCACGGTGCCAAGCAGGGGTCGAGCTTGCCCCAGGGACCGGGGATTCAGCCAGCGAAAAAGCTGCATGAGGGGAGTACGGTGGGCGGCGCTCCAGGCCCCTGTGGATTGTGTAACTTCGAGCCCTCCTTCCTATGCTTGTGGGACAAGATGGCGACCGCCACACTGCAGCTGCTGCTTGAACTCACTGAGCCTTTCTGGGGTAAAACGGGTGTCGCTGGCTCTGGCGGGTGTTAAGTGCCTTGTGGAGCTTCCGATTGAATAGGGCGCACCCTAGGTAGAACCATCACCTTCTGGGAGGTCTAGTCTGCAGCAGCACAAGGTACAGTAGGCAGTGTGGGGCACAGGAGAGGCCACCAGAGTGACAGACTCAGTAAAGTCCTTCTACATAATACAATAATTAATCGATAGCAAATTGACTGAAGTTCAGCCACTGTCTAGGATACCCGCTTAGCTACAGATTTTTCCACAGGGCTCCTTGATGCTCCGTCATGCCTTCGGAGAAGACATACCCACCCTTTCTGTTCTAAACCACCCAGCATTCAAGCAGGAGCCCCTCAAGGCTGAAACGTAGCACACATGCCTATCAACGTCTATTTGAAATCAAGACCAGATGGTTTTGACTTCACCTGCTATAACCATGCTGATGACCTGCAGATGCTTCTGAAACTGGACACCCAAGAGACATTGGAACATCATAAATCTTCAACTGCCTCCGGACTTTTGACCAATGGATGGCATAGAGCCACCTCAAACTGAATGCCTCAAAACCAGAAATACACCCTCTGTGCCTGGCCTGATGATCTAGGACCACCGCCAAATACACACAAAGAAGTAAGAAACCTTGGAATTACCATGAATGTCGAGCTGTCCATGAATGCACAAGCCAACAAGGTAGCCAAATCAAGCTTTCTAAGAATGAAAATACTTCACCTAGGATCCCCTCACAAGGTTCAAGCTACAATTGCTCATCATATCCAAACTGGATTACTTTAATAGCCTGTATCACAGCTCACCTGTGTCAACTATGAGACGATTACAGAGCATTCAAACCTCTGCCGCTAGACTACTCCTACATGTAAAGCCACCAGCACACATCTCCCCTGCCTTGAGGGCCCTAAACTGGCTACCAGCTTCCAGAAGATCCACCTTCAAGCTGCTTTGTATCAAACACAAAGCAATACATGGCAAAGTACCAATATTCAGCAGGAAGAAAATCAACATATATATAAACAACAAAGGATCTTGCCCTCAAAAATGTCTCCACGGCTCAAAGTTCCTTCATACAAGAAAAACAAACATGGGTGGAATATCTTTCCCTGTTCAAGCAGCCAAACTATAGAATTCACTGCCCACACTCGAGGTCTTCTGACAACCATTTTAACTTCAGAAGATTACTCAAGAGCTGGCTCTTATCCACATGGCAACTATACTCACAACGGTGCACCACAATAGTATAATCAGACATGACCAACTATGTTTCTCACGGTACGGTATTGAGATGAAGTTCTTATACATGTGTCATTGTACATTGAACTATGCATTGTTATAAGCAGATACATTCATAGAAGGAGAACATGCATATTACACGAAAAAATACATGTGTAATATCAAAGAATGACAGAATTGTTGGTTTTATGTACATATTGGTGCATATATAGAAGAGTTTATGCCTGCTACTAAAATTTTAAGAAATGGCATAAGCATTTATCATACATCACTACAAGATAGACGTGCCCATCAAACCATGTATATATTACTGCCTCTGTGTACATATGGGTATTTATAGAGGAGTTTTCTCCAGCCAATACAACCATACTAAGTATCATGTGCATATGTGTATTTATAAGTTCATTTCTGGTTTGTTTTTTTATATATAAATGAAGGGGGAAAAAATCCTCTTTACAACCTTTGTCTCATCTCTCCTCTTACTCATCCCTAAGCTTTCCGACTACTATGAACCCTCAAACATCCTTCTCAAACTTTCCCCTCCTTTTTTAGGTCTCGGCTCTAGACGCTGCGCAGGTGCTGTCTCAAAGAAAAATGCTGCATCCACTTTGTGGGTGGGCTTCAGCCCGCCTATAGGCTCGCAATTTGCTGGCTCCCATGTCGCTCCATTATTCCTTCTCTCCATTTGTCCATGGCATGCACGAGAGCAGGCACCAAGTACTACTATTCATACACAACGGCTATTTTAGGAAATATTTTCAGGGATATTGTTTTATTCGGTTTAACAGAACTTTAGACAATGCTTGTAGTTTTTGAGCAGTTACATAACGAATCGGCTTCGTGAACTACTCCCACAGAAGCGTCCATGCTTCCGCCTCTCCCTAAGCCATTCCCAGACTGGTAGCCAGGATAACACAAGCTCCTCTCCCCGGGGTATTACGAGAGTTCTATGGCCACTCACTTACTGTCGAAGTCTACCCTTGGTCTCTCCTGCCACCTGCTGCACCCTGCACCAGCCGCCTCCCTCGATACAAGCAGCAGCTCCAGGAGGCCACGTTGTACCGTCACCATGGCCTACCCGGTGGCAGGAGCCTTTCCCGCTTCACAGGCTTCTGCTCAAGAAGGAGACAAGTGCTGCCGGCTTCCTTGCCGCTTCCCAGACAACAATGGCCGTGGGACAGTTATCGCTGTGCTGGTCACTGGCGTGGAACCTGGGGCGCAGGGTAAGCAGGTAAAAGATTGTGCATGGAAAGCAGGGACAAGAGCAGATGTAGCGGGTGTGGTTGCTCCCAGCCTTCCTTACATCTGTGATCTTTGGGTCACGGGCAAAAGCAACACACTTACAAACGCAGATGCTGGCAAGTGGAGATGGCTTTGTTTCCCTCTGGGAGGGTGTTTGGAAAATTTGCTTTTTCCAATCTACTGAGCACTACACAGTTAAACATTCCTAGCTGTGGGGGGGCTCACACTCCCTCTTTCCCCGACTGAACATCCCCAAGTGCTGGAGGTTTATTACCGACTACATTGTTTTCTGTTCAAATGGCTAGGTTTGGATTTAGGGCCAGATCTCTGTACTGGGGTGAGTGTATGACATTGTTCAGCATTCTGTCCATCAATTGTTCTTTTTGCATTTGTCACCCCGAGTGGGACGTGTATGCCCGACATGGGTCCTGTGCTGTACCTGCTACTGGAGTCAAGCTATCCTGGCTGATGAGGGCTGAAAGCCCGAAACCGGTCCTAGGATGCTTGTTTCCAGTCCAGGGAGGACTTGGCCTGGCAGTTCAGGCTGGACTGTTCCCATTGGGCGCAGGGTCAAGATGATTTGCATATGGCCGGGTCCAAACTGGAGTGGCATGGTGAGCAAAAAAACAATGGATTTAGGCCCAGATCTCTGTACTTGGGTGAATAAATGACATTGTTCTGCATTCTGTCCATCAATTGTTCTTTTTGCATAGGTTCCATTGTAGTCTCGGCAAGCAGTGATGATGAACGCCATCCAAATAGGTGACGTCACTAACGGGGGATGCGCACTGTTTTTGACACCGCTACCCAGTCAGCGTTAGATCTGTAGTTTCAATTTAACATTTTAAGTACAGACCTGAATATGATTCTACCCTGCAAAGTGCAATCGGTAAAATATCTGGAATTGGTTGACTGTGTCATGATCCGAGGTCATCTGGCAACTAGTGTGTGGACCTAGCCAACACGTTTAAGTTTGTTTTGTGTGACATTTACAACCCTTTTATGCCCTCCGAGTAGTAGTTTGTAGGTCTCGGCTCAAGACGGCGGATACCCCACCTCCCTTCTCCCCGTAGCTCCCTCCTCTCTCCCATTGGCAATTTATTCCTACTTCTTCTTGTTTACACTTCCAACTAAAAACGGTTTAAAGGTTATACGTTTAATAAAGGTCCCAAGTTTAACAAAAATGATTTTAAAGTATTTGCTAGTCTATGACCACAGCCTACATTCTAATTGGTAGATTCCCTGCAGTAATGCCCCTTTCACCGTCTCTACAGTTAGCCAATTGGTCTCAGCAAAGGGAGTGCCTATGCAAATGCTTGTTTAGTCATGTCACACAACAAACACGACCACTGCTTACAAAAACAACGTACTACCTCACCTTTCAAATCCATGCCCCTCATTCTATGCCTACACACACAAATCAAGAGCGCAACCCTAACACAACTAATGTTGAACAAAAAGCAAGGAAAAAAATAAAATCTTTTTTTTTTTTTTTTACTAATCCAACTATTAACCTCTCATCTGGGGTTCTGGAGTAGTGTGCTATTCGCCGCAAAGTGTTTCAATGCCTCGTCCGGCTTAGTAGGTGCTATATAAATTCAATTTACAATTACAAGCAAAGGGCACATGAAAACAAGACGGTGACGAAGATCGCCAACTGGCCACGCTGAGTCTGGGTGAATCCCTTCTCTATGGCCCGCTACAGGCCATGAGATCCATGACCACAAACATAGATAGAAATGTCTCGGGCACACTTGAAGATATGAAAGTGATGAGGTGCAAAACACAGCAAGACGCCCTGGAGTTGGACCAGAATTTTTTGGGGACTCTATGCCTGGATGATGTCTAAAATGCAGGTTATCTTGGCCTGCAAAGATTACAGAGACTGTGCCATCACCGCTGTGCTTTAGCTCTGCATGGGGGGAGGGGGGGGGGGGATATGGACATTCCTCAATGAGTGCTCAGATCAGGTTTCTGGGGGTGCCCCCCTGTCCAAGAGTAAACATTGAGATTCTCTTGCTTCAGACTGTGAATGAACCAGAGGCTCCTTCAAGCGTTTGTAAAGCGCAGAGGATTCCTACCAGGGACCTGGCATGAGGACACCGCTTGTTGGAACGGTCAATCTGGACCTATCCATGGGGAGGTGGCGACGAAGGCTGCTGCCAAGACTTGATGCGTGTTTCCGTGATAGTTAAGTCATTACCTTATCAGAGGTAAGCAAGCATTATATAAATGCAAACCTTTTTCCCTCTTCTATCCCTCCGCTACCTTTCTCTATCCAACTGAATAACACATCCACCACTCAAACTACTTTCATATTTCACTATACTAATTTTCCACACTAATCCTTTATGGGTTTCGGAGTAGCATGCTACTCACCAATAAAGCGCTGCAACACCACATCAGGGTTACAAGCGCTATATAAATGCAAACCTTTTTCCTTTTCTACCCCTCCCCAACCCTTCTCAATCCAAATAACTGACTAACATATCCACCCCTCAAATTACTTTCATATTTCACTATACTAATTCAACACTAATCCTCATGGGTTCCAGAATAGCGTACTATTCACCCAAAAATAAAGCGCTTCAAACCCCATCAGGGGTAGCAAGTGCTATATAAATACAAACCACTTACCCTCTTCTATCCTGCCGCTACCCTTCTCTATCCAAATAACTGATAACATATCCACCGCTCAAATTACTTCAAATTTCACTATACTAATTTTCAACACTAATCCTTTTATGGGTTCCGGAGTAGCGTGCTACTCGCCAGAAGAGCGCTTCAACACCCCTTCAGGGGTTACAAGCACTATATGAATGCAAACCTTTCTCCCCCTTCTATCCCTCCGCTATCCTTCTCACTCCAAATAACTGACTAATATCCACCACTCAAATTTACTTTCATATTTCACAATACTAATTCACCACTAATCCTTTACGGGTTTCCGGAGTAGCGTGCTACTGCCCATCAGGGGTACCAAGCGCTATATAAATACAAACCTTTTTTCCTTTTCTATCCTTCCACTGTCCTTCCGAATACAAATAACTGACTGACCTATCCAGCACTCTAATTACTTTCATATTGCACTATACTAATTGAACACTAATCCTTTATGGGTTCTGGAGTAGCGTGTTACTCGCCGAAAAAGCGCTTCGACGCCTCATCAGGGGCTATATAAATGCAATTACAATACAATTATATTTCTAAATTTGTACAACAAAGAGAAGTAAAAAGGAACTGCAAGTGATCAAGAGGGAAATGCTAGTTATTAATCTAGAGGAAAAAACAAAAGATGCATTTTCTTTGTCTCTGTTGATGAGCCTTGTGTGCTGAACTGTAACGAGGATGAAGCACCACTGGACCTCTACCCGGGTCACCACTGGACCTCTACCCGGGTCACCACTGGACCTCCACCCGGGTCACCACTGGACCTCCACCCGGGTCACCACTGGACCTGTACCTGGGTCACCACTGGACCTCCACCCGGGTCACCAAGAAAAACAGTAGATATACTGGCGTGACATCAGAGCAATGCATAACTGAAGGTTAAAAGTGCATTGTACATGGCGGTGCAACTGACCAATAGAAAAGCAAATTAGTACCTGCCAGAATGAGGATATTTGACACACAGAGGTTACGTGCAACGTCATCGGTAACAAGATTGAAGCTTATAATATCTGTGACGTAGATGTAAACGTCACCATTACTGACAGCTCGTTAACGTTAAGAACAATCAAGGACCGGTGCCGCTCCGAGTGCAGCGTTGCACCGGAAGCTGCTCTCACGGTCACTCAGTGCCGCCCTCCTTTCTCCCTCGAGGTGGAAATGTAAGCACTAATGCCGCAGAACCGTAGAAACATATACATAAACCTGTCCGCTTGTTTATCTTTTCTGCGTTCCTGGGGCTGTCGGGGCATACATTTCCACGTGTACAAGGAAGTGGAGCGGCCGGCACGGGGCGAAAGGACGGAGGGCGAGTTATGGCCGCCAGGGCAAGGCACACGGGAGAAAAGCCACAGAAAGCTCCCTGAGCCGGCCCGCAACGATGGCTAAGCCCGCAGAGCTCCCAGAGTTGTGCTCTAAAGTCTAAGCGCTAATAAAACATTATTGCCTGAAGCTGCAAACAGCAACAAGTGGGAAAAAACAAAACACGGTTGCTTAAAGAGCGTGTGTGTAATTAATAGCGGTTCATTTCCTGCAGGTACGGGAAATAAAGCTATTAGACCCAATAAAAACGATAACCTCTGGGCGGGGGTTACAGGAGCTTGTGTAATTGTGGGCAGGTGAATTCAGGATGTCTTCTGTTTGAGGTGGTCTCCCTCTCTAAGTGCACCAGGTCAAAAAACCGCTCCCCCCCCCCTTCATTGGCGCCAACACCCCTTGCATCACTAGCCTAGAATGGTACCGGAAGGCTGAAAACGTTATCAAGACTTGAATCTAGCATTTCATCTATTGCACGCTGTTGCCAGATGAAGCAATGGTTATGTTTGCTCTGACATCAAAGATTTGCTAGCTGTGGTCATACGCCCTGGCCAGCTTCAAGGTGCAGGCTGTGCTGGTGAAGATGTAGCCCTTGGTGGTAGTTCGCTTTCAGTAGCTGTGCCAAGTAGAAAAGCCATTTTAGTTTGGTTTCTGCCAGCATTTAGTAGGTGTTGACTGGAAGTTTTCATGCAATGTTTTGCTGACATTTTGTGTTCCGCTGTTTTTTTAATATTATATTGTTTCCTGATGCTGTTTTATTTTAGTTATACGTTTAATCCAGGTGATTTTTTTTGTTGTTGTTTTCAATATTGAACATATCGTGTTTGTCACAATTGTCCTTGACGCAGAGACACTAGCGTTGCGGATTCGTTTGTCGTCACATAAAAATTAGAAGCTGGATTTTTCATGTTTGAGTTTGTGTTTTTATACAATGCTGGTTGAATGTCTACGATGTTTGATCTGGTGCCTGTTTTTGTTCATCATATCTTATGTATTTGTTTCTTTTCCCTGAAAAATATGTCATCTCACCATTTTAAGCAGTTTATTCTTGGTGCCATATGGGTTGACATTTGGAAAACATCAGGCAAAGATATGAATTTGGATTGCGAAGACTTAATACATAAAACAGTAGGCTTATTTTAATGTCTTTAAGTTCTTAATTTTTGTGTGACCAGTTGCCTATTTAAAGGTGCGAGTAATTACCTAATTTAGCTGGCTTCCGAACACTGTGCACTTAACTACTGCTAAACAGCAGTAACGTGCCTGCACTTCCCATCTAAAACATGAGCTTACATTGGAACTCCCTATATAGCCTATTTAACTTCACTAGAAGTCCCTTGTGGGCTATGTGAGCTACAGTGGGTATTTACACCACCCACATATGTGACAAAAATATCTCTCTGCATGAAGCAACATTGTGCTCCGGCTGGACTGCAGTTTAAATTCATAGCAGTGACTCATGGCCCGGGAAAATGCCTTTGCCATGTAGGAAAAGCCTATTTTTTATGTATTCAATATTCACCCCTAATATTCTCTTGTAAGCCCACAGGGCAGGGTGCCAATATATAACAAACCTTGGCATAGCCAATAGGTCTTGCCTAGTAAAAACACACTCACTCTCACTCTATAATAAGGAATGGATGGCACTCTGGGAGTGATCAGCATTTCAGTCATGCGCTTATTCCGCTAAGGCTGAGGAACAAACGCATGACTTAAATGCTTTTCGATCTCGGACTGCTGTTCTTTCCTTATTGTAGTAAGGATTTTGGAGTTGTGTTCAAGTGTGTGGGCGGACACGCTATCAACAAGCACCAGCCGCTCATTTGAGCGCGACGTTTTGTGCCGGGGGGGGGGGGGGTTGAGGAGAGAATGTGTGTGTGTGTGTGTATATATACACACACATATATACATACACACACAAACACATACACATATATATAGATTTCTTCTAAAAATGTCCTTCTAAATAATGTAAACGTAATATTGATGAGATGGTCTATACGGATCCCACTGACTGATTTAAAGTGCTGCAGTTCACACACTTCTAGTTGTGACGCATTTGATAGTTTTTTGAAACCCAAGCAAGTCTCCCCAACAGTGAGTAAGCACCATCAGAACCCAAAAGGTAAACATTTAATTTATTTGTTTACAAAGGGCAAGTACACAGAACAGGAAGAAATCTTTAGGTAATAAAAAAATACACAATAAAATATCCGATTAAAATCTGTAAGATGTTTATGTAACAACTCTGACGGCATGGCATCTGTCCAAATATTTCAGTTTGCAGCTGCAGGGCAAAGAGAGCAGCACTTGGTCAAGAATCTTAGGCATCTGATGAGAAGACAGTGATCTCCAGCCCTCGCAGGCATCACCAGGCTACCAAGTAGAATGTAAATACTGCTAGTTGTGGTACATCTTGCCTTCTTATGACTGTACGAAAAACAGCGAAACATCACACTATTTTGTAACCGAGATACTCCTTTTCAAGGCAAAACAACGCCGAAGAGGTAGTGTATAAAAAACAGAGGCTGTGTAAGGAAACATGAGAAAATAAAGGAGGCCATGGATCCAATATTACAATGACCTCCTCTGCAACAGAAGAGAGATCATTGGTACCCAGAGGCATCAGACATGCCGCTCATTAGTGACATCATTTGTGAAATCATGCATTGCTGCTCTGTTGTTAATATGTTGTAAAACAATAAAAGGAATTACAGAAAATAACAATGTTGAAGAGATATGCCTCTGGGTGGACAAGGTAGGGAGAAACCGTTCAAGCTCACGGCCATGAATGCATCTTCAAAGGGTGAATTGGTAATTTTTAAGAGTAGAGACAATGGTCTTAAACAAGAGTTTACGTATCTCAGCAAAGTCCAAGTCATTCAATGGCGCCAATTTATGTATACAAATTAATAAAATAAAAGGTGTCAGCAGCGCAAAAGCCTTGCAGAGAATTTAGGTTTGAATTGCCCCCATCGTGGAAAAAAATTGAACTCAAGATAAGACGGGACATCAAACGTCACCAATAACTATACAATGCATTAAAATATGTCATTATTGGAATGCGTTATGTGTTTCTAGGTGTTTAAATGGCTCTTGTACAGTAATGGGAAATGCATGGTTCTCCTAAGTTAGTCTCTCCATTTTTAATTTATTTGATGAAATATTTATAGGGCACAGTAACCTGGAGGTGTCCTGGCACGGGGTGGACGGGTTGCATGGAATAAGCTGCTGTGTCAAACCATTACGTTTTATAAATAGCAACAAAACTAGTACGAGTAGTAAATGAGGGAATAGTTAGGGGAAGCGAGTTTCAAAAGAATTACAAGACCGGTGAGACATGGACCAGGAGCTTGTGTGACAGCAAACCAGGAGACAATATCAGAGACTTGTGTGATGGTACAGTGGAAGACAAAGATTTGTGTAATCGCACAACAACAGACATTGATTAGATGTTTGTGTGATAGGGTACAATTGGAGTAGGATGAGGGGCGTGTGCAACAGAGCACCTATGGACAACAATCAGGGGCTGGTAAGATAGTGCATCACATCACAAGAAAGGTTCTCACTTCTACACTCTTGATGACGTAGAGTCCGAGGGCTTGGCGTCACCGGAGGGCTACTACGATGAATGCTGCGCTCTTTGCTTTGCATTAAGACAGATCTTTATTTATCCCTTGCAAGGGGTTCTGTGCTTTGTTTTACTCTTGTTTTTCAGTCTGGTAAACTCGCGCTGAGAATCCCCCAAGGGTAGGCGGCTTGATTTACCGAGCAGATTTGCTAGCACACAGACGCAGCGAGGTGACATCGAGACCGTTCCAACAACGTCACTGGGCAAGAAAAGGCAAAAATGAAACCCCACTATGGGTTTTTAGATGCAAGTATTAGCAAAGTCAATTGGTCTGGCATTCACAAAAGCAGTGCACGTGCATGACGGACACACACGCTATTGGTCACAGTGAAGCCTGCCTTATTGGATGTGTCAGTGCTGGGGACAGTGTGGCAAATACAACTGCTTTATGCATAAAATGCATACTGGACACAAAGTATGGAATATGACAACAGTGTGATGATGGAGTGTACTTTTCAGATGTACCATGTATTCCAATGAAGCACTTTGTTGGAGTCGGAATGATACACCAAGCAGCCACAAACCCACTCTGGTTTGGAAACAGTAAGCCTGGTACTGCTGTGCTACCATGCCAGACCTAAAAAGCACACGCAAACTGGTACTGAATAGGGTAATGATCTTACTTGTGAGCAGGGCTTTTGCTAGTGCGCACGCATCTTGAATTACTTGAAGAGCTTATTATCTGTCCGATTGGGAGGGTCCAAATATTGCAAGGTCCACTCGCTGATCTTTTCTTGCCGTTACTCTTCCTGTCCGTCTCTTTCCCTTGTCATTTTGGGCCACTTTTTTTTTTTCTCTCTTGCTCTCTCTCTCCCTCCCTCTCGCTCTCTCCCAAAGTCTCTAATAGGAGGACAGCCCATCTTACATAGAGCAGCATTATATATATATATGTGTGTGTGTGTGTGTGTATATAAAATGCTGTGCTATGTAAGATAGTCTAACCTCTTCGACGCCGATGACGGAACGGTTCCGTCATGCACGTCGGTTGGGCTGTGCTTATGACGGAACCGTTCCGTCATGGCCCCGCCCGCGCTCAGAACTTTCAGCACCGCGCGGGAATCCGCGCAGCGCTGAAGAGGCTAATGTGCCACCTTTTGTATACCTTAGGCATATTTTAGGCGCAGGGACATTAAGTGGTTTGCCCAGAATCACAGGATGTCGATCTGAAGCCGGGAATCGAACCTGGTTCTCCATATTCCAAGGTTGGCAGCTCCAGCCAGTCGGCCACATCTCCTCCTCTACATAGAGCAGCATTGATTGTTTTCTCCACTTTCCCAAAAAACAAACCGCCACTAACAAGAATAAAAGTAGCAAAGAGCTCGCTGCTAAAATGTGTTATCTGCAGGTCACGACTTTGAATTCTAGCAAGACCAATTCAGCCCATTATTCTTCAGGTCAATAAGTTGTATGTTAATTGTAACAACAACCACTTCGCACACTCGAAACACATAAAAGGCGGCACCAAGAGCTAGAAATATTCACAATCTGTGATTATAATTGCCCACAGTGTAATTTGCTAAACCCAAGTTTAGCAATCCTTTACCTCTTGATTTATACAACAAAGCAGCAGCCAATACCAGAAAATGTAAATATGTCTAAGCAAATAGGAATATGTAAGACACACTGTTAGCTACTGGCACAGAAACATCCCAGCGCTGAATGACGTTTCGGAGAAGCTGCAGCTTCCCCTGGTGAGCAGCATTCTGCGCACAGCTCTACCCAGAATCACTGAATACTTCCGCCCGCTCTTCCCCGAGGGAGACTGCGTGGCAAGAGCGGATCGGCTCGGCCTCGAGCAGCCTCCCCTTGAAGTCTCCATTCTTGTTTTGACAAACAACAATACACCCAGGCTTCGCCGAGGCGCTCTCCGGGGACCAGCCGCCCCGGTGTTGCAAAGTTATCCATCCCCGCTCAGCAGCCACCAGCGCGCGCCCTCTCCTTGTGGTGGAGGCGGGCCCCGGGCCCGGCCGCACGTCACCTGCGATCGGCACAGCTGTAACACCCACCGGGACAGATGCTTCACTAGACACACAGGTTTCTCTGCAGTTAAGATTTCCAACAACTAAATCCCCACTAGTAGCGCACAGACTTCACTATTCCTCAGAACTGCACCATAGGCCTTCCGGATCTGCTCCCTCCTGAAACTGCTCTGGCCCCAATCAGAGGAATTATTCATCTCATCTCGGACCAATCGTATTATTAGCAGGAGGCATTGTTTAGGCAAAGCGAGCGACCCGGCAACGGGATACACAGGCAACCTACACAATGCTATGACTTGGCACATTCAGAGGACAACGCAAACAAATGATGGAAGGAAAGCTGAATAAATCATACATTCACCCCCAGTCAAGAGATCTGGGTTAAATCCACCGTTCTTTTGCCCACCATGCCACCCCAGTTCAGACCCAGCCATATGCAAATCAGTCTTCACCCTGTGCCTCCTGGGAACACAGCCCGAACTGCCAAGCCAGGTCCTCCCTGGACCGGAAACAAGCATCCTGGGACCGGGTTCAGGGTAACACCCCTCAACAGCCATGGAGGTTGCCACCTTTGCCAGGTTCCTTCATTTGCACACAAAAGAACACTCATCATATCAGTGCCAACACCAGCATGGCGCAGTTATACTATGGTGAACACATAGTATGCTTTGATAAAAATAACTTTAATCTTTGTTTGATCCTATAGTTCATCCAATCCAGCCAAACGGATAAACCAGAGAAGAGTCAGGGACTGAGCCAGAGAATGGACAAGAACTTATCTGCCAGGCAGACCACACACTCAGTACCCTTCCAGGGCTCGACAAATCCACTCGCCCGCTCGCATTTGCGAGGGAGAATTGATGAGGGTGAGCTATTTTTAGGTCCTACTCGCCCTTTCTGGAAAGTAGGAAGACAAACTAACTTTTGTCCTCTCTTTAAAAACGGAGTAAAAGTGACAAGATAACAAGATTTAAAGGCATTTTTATTGCTCACAAAGGGAATGAGCAATAAAGATGCTTTTAAATCTTGTTATCGTGTCACTTTTGCTCAGTTTTCAGAGACAGAGGTCAAGCAGGTTGCAGTGAGGTCGAGGGGATTTTCCAAGGGACTAGACCTGCAGGACTAGTACAATTTTTAGGATTTTTCGAGCCCTGCCTTCGAAAGCATCAAGAAGCCTAACCATGGAGTGGGACAAGGCTGGTCATGAAGCCTCCTCATTACCAAAATATCCATGCAGTCCTCTGCAACTACCAAGTGTTTTGAATTGAAATTCTACTCCTAGGCCAATAATATTTAGGCACTCCTCTGGCTGGATGAAGACCTGGTGGCCACAGAGAGGCAGTCTAAAGACTCTTGGAGGCAATCACAGTGCGGGTGAGCTCAAGCATGCTAGCTGCATCTAAAATTAAGGTTTTGGTTTAAATTACAGACCTATGGACATAAAAGTTTTGCCCAGACTGCGAGGAATAAACCCCCACCACTTTATAAATATGAATAACATAACACAACCATCCTTGCTCCAATTTCAAAACCTATTCCGGAGAGAAGATGTCATATCACACATTTATCTTCATTCCCACCCATTTAGAACTGTTTGTATTCAATGAGGGACACTTCAAATCATGGTTCTTCTTCACCACCAAGAGGTGCAATATTGAGCAGATTGATAAAACTTAGTCTGTCATTTTTCATGTGACTGGAATTTCACTATGGACATTTTAAAAGTGTAAACACCATGTGTATCCTACTTTGCTGGAAGCTGACCGTAGCAGGTGATCTCTCTCGGCAGTTCTACATTTGCTCCATCTTAACAAGGAATTTGCACACTTCAGCCTCTACTCATTTGGTTATAGACCCATTCTGCTCCTCTCAATAGTTTACACTGGGCCTCATTACTCCAGTAACATTTAGTTAAAAGTATCACTACGCCCAAACTCCCTGAAGATGTCTTTCCCTCAATGAAAGATCTGAAAATCAGTTTCCCCAAATGCAGCCTCTCACTCAATCCTGTAAGGGTAAGTAGTGAAAATCCACTGGAACGTTTAAGTGTACCAAATATATACTTGCTATAATTGATCTTGCTTCGTTAAACCTCATTTTCAATGGACTCCCATTATTTCTTAGATGAATTACGCCTTCCTCATTACAAGTGAGGTCAGCAAAACATAACTTGTAGGAGACAATGAATATGCTACTTACCAGTATGCATCTGTTCTTGGCATGTAGGGCTGCTGACATTCATATCTGTGCATAGATCGCCGCCTAGTGTTGGGTCCGGATGTTTGCACGTTGTTGTCCTGGAAGAGTCTTCGAAGTATCCTGGGATAGGTGACTCCTCCCCTGGACTACAGTGCACATGGGCATCCTCTCCATCCTCAGATTGTTTTTCGCCATTGTGGCAGTGATGGAGTAGATACAGAAAGTGATGACCATGCTTTACAGTAATTCTGAGAGCTGCAGCTGCTACAGGCGCCGGGGAGGAGGGAGGGCGATATGAATGTCAGCAGCCCTACATGCCAAGAACAGATGCATACTGGTAAGTAGCATATTCAGTTCGAGGCATGTGGGCTGCTGAATTCATATCTGTGCATAGAATATATAGCAGTGCCCTCTTATTAGCGGCGGCTACCCGTGCCAGCTGCAGCGGTCTGAAAAAGAGTTTTGAGAACAGCCTGTCTACAGCTGCCTGCTGTTTTGATTGCACATCTACACAATAGTGTTTGGTAAATGTATGTGTAGTGGACCAGGTGGCTGCTCTACAGATATCATGCAAAGGAATGTTTCCTAGGAAAGCCATGGAGGCCCCTAACTTACGTGTTGAGTGGGCTCGTGGGGGAATCGTTAAAGTGCGTTTAGCCTTTTGATAGCAAATTTGAATACATTTAACGATCCATCTGGCTATACCTGCTTTGGAGATAGCGTTACCTTTGTGGTGTGGGGCAAAGGCAACAAAAAGTTGTTTTGTTTTCCTAAAGGGTTTGGTCCTGTCGATATAATACATGAGGGCCCTCTTTACATCTAGTGTATGGAGTGCCCTTTCTGCGACAGTCTGTGGGTTTTGAAAGAAAACAGGCAGTTCAATAGTTTGATTCATGTGGAACTGCGATACCACCTTGGGCATGAATTTGGGGTTGGTACGTAGTACGACCCTGTTGGCGTGAACCTGTATAAATGGCTCTTGGACGGTTAGTGCCTGGAGTTCACTAACTCTTCGTAAAGAAGTTATCGCTACTAGGAAAGCTACTTTCCAGGTAAGGAATTGAATCTCGCATGAGTGTAGAGGTTCAAAGGGTGGACCCATCAGGCGTGTGAGGACCAAGTTGAGGTTCCACTTTGGAGCCGGTGGGTGGCTAGGTGGAATGACTCATTTGAGTCCTTCCAAGAATGCTTTGATGGCAGGCACTCTAAATAGAGAGAGGTGCTGCCTGGTTTGTAGATAGGCTGATATTGCGGTCAAATGGACACGTATAGAGGTGTACGCCAGATTGCATCGGTATAGGTGTAATAGGTAACAAATAATGTTTTGGATGGATGCGTCTAGCGGGTTAATGTTATTATTATTGCAATAAATGACGAACCTTTTCCATTTGGCTGCATAGCAAGCTCTGGTAGTGGGTCTCCTGGCCTCCTTAATGATGTCCATACAGTCAGGTGGCAGGTTTAGGTAGCCAAACTCTAGGACTTCAGGAGCCAGATTGCCAGGTTCAGCTGTTGCGGATCTGGGTGCTGAATCTGTCCATGGTTCTGCGTTAAATGCTCGGGTTTGACCCACAGCCTTTGATGCGGCACCACGGAAAGTTCGAGAAAGGTGGTGTACCACGGCTGGCGTGCCCACGTTGGAGCAACCAGGACGAGTGTCAGTGAGTGTTGTCTGAGTTTGCGTGCCACCAGCGGTATCAGTGGTGCTCGGGGAAAAGCGTACGCAAATCTGCCGGACCAGTTCATCCATATCGCATTGCCCTGCGACTGTGGATGTGGGAACCTGGCGGCAAAGTTTTGGCATTTTGCGTTTTCGCTTGTGGCGAATAGGTCTATCTCTGGATGACCCCACTGCTGGGAGTACGGTTGGAGTACTGATGGGTGTAACTCCCACTCGTGCATCTGGTGGCTGTGTCTGCTGAGCAGATCCGCCACCTGGTTGTCCTTGCCGGGGAGGTGTTCTGCCATGAGGAACATGTTCCTCTGAATGGCCCACTTCCACATGCTCTGAGCCAGATGAGACAACTGTGGAGAGTGTGTTCCTCCCTGCTTCTGTATGTAGTACATGGCGGTCATGTTGTCCATCCGGATCAACACGACTTTGTTGCACAAGTGTACTTTGAATGCTTTCATTGCGAGGAAGATTGCCATCAATTCCAGAATGTTGATGTGCATCTTCCTTTGTTGTGTTGTCCATAGTCCCTGCACTGTGTAGTTGAGTACATGAGCTCCCCATCCCTGGAGAGACGCGTCCGCTGTCAATATTATTTGTGGAACAGGCTCTTGGAACGGTCGGCCCTTGCAAAGGTTTTGTGGATTCCACCAATGCAGAGAGTTGTATGCCCGACCGCTCACCAACACTAGGTCTTTCAACTGTCCTTGAGCCTGATTCCACTGACGTGCTAAGCACTCCTGAAGCGGGCGCATATGTAGTCTCGCGTGTGGGACTATGAAAATGCAGGAGGCCATCATGCCTATCAACTGCATGAACACTCGCGCAGGAAGGGAGTGTTGGGGTTTGAACTTGGAAATCAGCATTTGCATGCTGTTGATTCTCACTAAATTTGGCTGAGCTGTGGCCGCCAGAGTGTCTATAGTCGCACCTAGGTACTGTTGTACGTGTGCGGGCTGGAGATGGGATTTTGGGTAATTTAGTGAGAACCCCAGACTGTGAAGGAGGTGAATGGTGCGGGACATGTGGCTGGCACATTGCTGGGCTGACTTCGCTTGAACGAGCCAGTCGTCCAGGTAAGGGTAGACGTGTATGTGCTGCCTCCGTAGATGTGCCGCCACAGTAGCTAGGCACTTTGTGAACACCCTGGGTGCTGTTGTCACGCCGAAGGGAAGGACTTTGAATTGGTAGTGCTGCCCCTGAACAGTGAACCTGAGGTATTTCTTGTGTGAGGGGTGAATGGGTATGTGGAAATACGCATCTTTGAGGTCCAGTGTGGCCAGGAAGTCTCCCTGCTTGAGCAGCGGGAGGACTTGCTGTAAAGTGAGCATGTGAAAATGCTCGGAAAGAAATGTACTGGTTCAGGGGTCTCAGGTCTAATATAGGTCTGAGCGACCCGTCCTTTTTCGGTATTAAAAAGTACAGGGAGTACACCCCCGTACCTTGCTCGTGGACGGGTACGACCTCTATTGCGCCTTTTAGTAGCATACTTTGCACCTCCTGCTGTAAGAGCGTTAAGTGCTCTGAGGACATAGGACGGTTTTTTGGAGGTATTGTGGGTGGAGTTGAGGTTAATTCTAGGCAGTAACCGTATTTGACAATATCTTTGACCCACCTGTCCGTGGTGATGGAGTTCCACGTGGACAGGAACCTTTGTAGCCTTCCCCCGACAGGTGTTATGTGGTCGGGAGGAAGGGAGAGGGCGTCACTGCTTGTTCTTGGGGGAGGACCTGGTGTTGCCATAGCCGCGTCCTCTGCCCTTTGTGCTGGAGCCACGATATCCACCCCGGGTGTTTTTATCGTAGGTGCTTTGTGTGTTGCCCTTGTTGTATGTTTGCTGTGACCCCTGTCCTCTACCTGCTCCTCTATTTCCGGGGCGACGAAAGGAGCCGCTCCGAAAGGACTGCGTTTGTAGGGCCCCCATGGACTTTGCAGTGTCTGTGTCCTTTTTTATTTTCTCTAGGGTGGTGTCAACCTCCGGGCCGAATAAGTAGTCGGGGTTGACAGGTTGGTTGAGGATGTTATTTTGTACCTCAGGTTTGAATCTGGAGATTCGCAACCAGGCGTGTCGTCGCAACATGACGCTAGTGTTTATGGCTCTGGCAGCTGTATCCGCGGCATCCAGTGCACACTTAACGGATGCATTTGTGAGCAGTTGTCCCTCCCTGATGAGGATCTCTGCACCTTCTTTGAATTGGTCAGGGAGATGTTGGAGTAGTTGTTCTAATGTGTCGTAGTGCGCTCGATCGTAGCGAGCGAGGAGCGCCTGAGTATTGGCAATGCGCCATATGTTAGCTGCCTGGGCGGCAACCCGTTTGCCGGAGGTCTCTAGCACCTTGGACTCTTTGTCCGGGGGAGGAGCATCACCTGTTGTTTGCGAGTGTGCCCTCTTGCGAGCATTCGCAACTACAAGGAATCCAGAGGTAACTGGCCTCTAATGTAAGTAGGGTCCCCAGGCGCCGATCTGTATTTCTTGTCGATCCTGGGGTTTATCACTCTTGCCCTGGTGGGTTCTTTGAAGATGTCCTTTGCTGGTTTGAGGACACCCTTCAACATGGGCAGAGTCTTTATATTCCTTTCTGAGGATGCGAAAGTATCCATGAGAAAGTCGTCCTCGACGGTGTCAGAGTGAAGTTGCACCCCATGATTGGCCGCAGCACGTTCAATTAGAGCGTTGAACGCAGCAGTGTCCTCTGTGGGAGATGTTTTTGCTCCATAGAGTTGCGGGTCCTGTGCATCCATAGGTGCACCTGAGTCTACAGGGTCATCCCAAGCTTGATCAGGGTCCTGTTGGCCTTCAGGGTCCATCTCTCCGGGGTAGGGGACTTGGTCACCCATGTAGTACTCCAAAACATCTGTGTCGGAGTGTGTGGGAGAGAAGGACTGTGGATCCTGGTCGGGGGAATGGAGAGGTTCGTAAAGAACTGGTTCCGAAGCCACTGGCAGCTTTCTCTTAAGCGGGATCCGGAAGGAGTCCAAAGCTGGCTCAGAAGTTATTCTCCTGTTGTGGAGCATCATCCTGCCGGTGTCGGCGTCGATGAGATGTGATGGAGACGTCTCCGCAGGAGAGCGTTCGGCAGGCGTGATCGTGGTGTGGGTGACCCGTGTCCTGATTTGGAACAGTTTCGGGGCCGTGGATGGTGGCAGGCCAAAAGTAATGTTGGCCGGTGCCGAAGAGGCTGTTGGAGCTTTTATCGGCTCGGAGCCCGACGTGTCCTGGAGGACTGTTTTGGTTTTGGTGCGCAGCAACGGGTCGCACCTGGAGCACCATCGATTCCTTTGCGCCGACCGGTTCTGTAGAGGCGGGCGTGGACTTCTTCGGCGCCGGTGAGTCATTGAGTCGAGGGGCGGTAATGGCCGTCGACGTCTTCGATGAGTGTGCCTTTGGTGGTGCTGTCGAAGCGGTGTGAGATGCAACAGGCAGTTTGACCTTTGGGGTCGGAGCCGATTGCGTCGGTGCCGGGAGCCGAGTAGGTTTGTTGGCACCGAAGGCCTTTTTCCGTATGTCGACTCTGACGTCGGCCGCTGCAAGCTCGGCACCGAAGTCTCGTTTGGTGCGCTCGGTGCCGACGGATTTTGCTGGCGTCGAAGGTGTGGTGGGCCTCGATCCGGCCAGCGTCACTTTCGGTTTCGGTTTCAGTTGAACCAATACAGCTTTTGGTTTCGGTTTCGAAGAAGGGAAACCAGCCGGTTTGGATATTAATGGCTGCCGCTGAATGTCCGAGGCCGGGCCAGAGGGCGGGGCCGAAGAACTGCGGGATAGGTCTTGGGTAAGGCCCGAAGGCGATCCCTCGACCGGAGCCATAGACTGGCGCACTGGGATATCCTCAGTCTGTACGGGTAGGCCTTGCTCATCACCGGAGCTACTCTCTTCGGCCCCTAAGGCCTCATTGTAGTCTCCTACCTCGGTGTCGTCTTCATCTCTGCGAAAGAGTCTTTCTTCGACGTCTTCCGATCCGGAGTCATGTTCGGAAGCGGGACTGGAGGGTAGGTTCTCCACGTCTTCGACATCTTCGTTGTCGGCGCTGAAGATGTCGGCCGGGGCCGGTGCCGCTTGCTGCGCCTCGAGTCTCGCTGCTCGTCGATTCCGGAGAGTCTTCTTGGATCGGAATCGGGCACAGGCCATACATGTAAATTCGTCGTGATCCGGTGAAAGGCATTTGTTGCACACCGGATGGACGTCGATGTGGGGATATTTCGCATTCTTACAGGACACCGCTTGAATGGTGTCCTCGATTCCATCGTCGATGACGGGTCGATGGTCGGGTAAGATGCGAAAAAGTTGGTTCTGGAAGTTAGTAAACTAACAAGATACTATCGATACCGATCGGGAACAGTACCGACGCGAACTAAAGGCCTTTTGGCCTAGAAAAAGGTTTTCCTAACTTGAGTCAAGATAAGCACATCCGAACCCAATGGCGGAAAAAAACAATCTGAGGATGGAGAGGATGCCCATGCGCACTGTAGTCCAGGGGAGGTGTCACCTATCCCAGGATACTTCGAAGACTCTTCCAGGACAACAACGTGCAAACATCCGGACCCAACACTAGGCGGCGATCTATGCACAGATATGAATTCAGCAGCCCACATGCCTCGAACATAGGCAATCTTCGACCAAGACATCATCTGCAGCATTATCATCTTTTCCTCACGATCGTTATTTGTAGCAACAACGTCACGCTCTCGGCTCCAATTTCAATTGCCCTGGCTGTGGTCTGCATGCCTGACTAAATATACCAATGGCAAAACTTCTGATATTGACATTTCTAGCATTGGTTCAACTGGCTGTAAATACACACAATCTTGACCAGTCTACACAAGAGGACTTCGTATTAGAGTGCTCTAGGGCAATATTCCAATTTACCAACATTACCAATGGTCTGACCATTCACTCTAACCACCCCAGCTTCCTCCCATTCACACTAACCAACCCAGCTCCCTCCCATTCACACTAACCAACCCAGCTCCCTCCCATTCACACTAACCAATCCAGCTCCCTCCCATTCATACTAACCAATCCAGTTCCCTCCCATTCACACTAACCACTTTAGCTCCTCCCATTCACACTAACTACTCCAGCTCCCTCCCATTCACTCTAACCGATCCAGGTCACTCCCATTCACACTAACCACTCCAGCTCCTCCCATTCACACGAACATCATTAGAGCTGCTCTTGATATTGGTACTCTTAGCGAGCCGGTACAAAGCAAATTCTTATAAATAAATAAAAAGACAATCCATGCCTCACACCGGTTCCCAAAATCCCCAAAAATCAGGTTTTAACTAGAAGGAAGCTGCTGACAAACTGCAAAGGTTACTTTTGCCAGAGCCTACAACAAGACTGTACTACTGACTGAAAAACAATATCACACAAATGGAATCCGTCGCACCTCCAAGAGCTTACCGTTCATCTTTCAGGTAAGTAAAAAAAAATCCTTACAGTCATCAGTTTCCCAATCAAACCCTCGAAGCACTTGTTGACAACATTACCAAGGTCAAGACTAATGTGGAGCTAAACCTTTTCCTCGCAAGGTGAAAGTAGCTTCACCCAATAATTTTACATTTGCAACAAGGTCCCTCTTTGCTGCTACAAATATGACCTGCAAAAAAGATGTTCTTCAGGCAAACCGTCGTACTTCCTGATAAATGCTATGCATTTTTAAAAAATAATTTATAGAAACGCCGTTTATTCCAAATTTCAACCACTAAAAAGAATCACAATCACCCTGACGTTCGTCTCCGAGGGCTTTGACACAGTAGACCTTCAAATCCTTCCAGACAAGCTTTTCAATACTGCTTGAATTAGAAACCTAGCCTTTGCTGTGTCAGGATTGTATCACCCAGATTATCTTTAAATTACTATGGTGGACCATGTTCATTTTAGCATCTTTGCTCTAACCGAAGAATATTTTAGAGCTCAACCTTGTTATCTTTATTGATGTATGTCCACTTGAGACTATTATCAGACTTAAGCTTTCAACTTCCAAGTTCAAATATCAGTGTCACCTTTATCATCATTCACAGCACGATTTCTCAGTTACCCAAGGAATTGACAACCCGTCAACTCAATGTTCTAAAGAAGTTCACTTTGTTTTCGTGCCACCACACAAAAAAATCTTTATCGTCTTCTGCACATCCTCTGTTCTGCACAATAGTAATGGTCAGAAATGAATCTTTCCAACCGCTTCCTCAAGATTGTGTTGATGAATGCATAAGGCACACCAAATGCTTTAAAATCTACCCTGGTCAATCGAGCCTCCCCCTCAGCAGCTCATAGCATGTCCCCAATAATTCACTGAGGGTTTCCTTAGTACATCTTTCTTAAAGAAAGGGTCTCACATTGAGTGTACCTTACACACAACATTCCTGGCAGTTTCACTACAATAACCCACATTTTGTATTGCCTTCTAAAAGTGAAGTCAACTAACTAGTTTGGTACGGATACACAATTAGACTGGAAAGTGTTATGCACGATTCTGTGGTTGTGTCAGTAAAAAGAGTAAACCTGAAATGAATTTTCAATAGAAAAGCGTGTCGCTGTAATGTTACAGTGTCTATGACTGTACTCTGATCTCCAGGCCAAACAATGCTTTCTCTCTGGGCGCCCCAGACCACAGTTTAATTATTTCTAGTAACAACAGAAGTCTATCTCCACATTACAGTAGGTCCTGAAAGGTGGGTGTGTTTTTCCAAAGATATGTGTCTTAGCACTCTGTACAGAAGTTAATACTTCTGAGAATTATTTTATTTCTTGCTAAACCTAACTTCTCCAGTCGCAGTGTGTGGGAAGATTACAAAGCCAATGGCAAGATGCCAGCAGTGACCACTGAGTAATGTCCAGCAAATGTTTTTGGGCACACTTGGCATCTGACTTAGAAAGGAGTCAAGAGAGTCGGGGGTGTGGAGGAAAAACAATGGCTAACACTCGGGAACATCAATAGGCCAACGTCTTGGCAACGTGACAACTTACATTCGCTCTGATGGCGAAGGTCGTGTGAAGTCTGCCTCCCCAAGACAGATCACCATCTGAGAAGGCATGGGACCGTGCAATGCCTTGTGAATAGGGATGAAGATTACCTGGTTTGCTGTAAAATGACCTGAAGGAAATTAGTGTGTCTTTTATCTCAAACAAAACTAATTTCGAAACCTACCTGACATCCGGGTTATGGGGAGTGCCGGGCGGTTAACAATGAGCAGTCTGACACCAAGACCCATCTGGTTGAACGGCTAAGGGTTTTCAGGAGCTAGGAAGGATTGATTCCAAAATTAATGATAGGCCTGTGACACACCACCATCATAGTATACCACCAGTGGTGTTCTCCTGAGTGGGATGGCCTCCATTGTTGCTGTCCAGCTCTGTGCTCATGTGAGTCAGGAGGGCTTTAGTTTACTTTAGACTATGTGTTTCAGTCTGTTATTTCCTTGTGTTTTTGACTGTGGAGTGGTTTCACTACTTTACTGTTTCACCATCTGGAATGTTGACAGGTTATTTTTCCACTGTGGAATACTCGGTGTGTGCACAGGACACCACCAACACCTGCTTTGCATATGGAAACAGGTGTGGTCAGGTGGACTGCTACTGACCGAGAATTACAAAGATACTTTTTGTGACTAGGGAGGATTCGTAATTTCACAAGCAGTGGCAGGAGTACATCTTCACGCACTTAAAATGTTGTTTTCAATCTCACCTTTGTGAATCAAGTGCAGTCATATTAACACACTTACTCTGCGGGTCGGGTGATGAACTAGTATTTAACCAGTGGGCGGGAACAACATTGAAATCCCACTGTTGTTCAAAAAAAGCATGCATTGGTCAGCCAGGGATGTTTACATTCTTTATTGACCAATAAGAACATCACAATCAAGTAAGACGGCCCCAGTTAGGCTCCTAATCATTCAACATTAGCCTTCGCCTCCCAGTTCACCAAACTGTCCCGTGCTCTTGGTTCGAGACCTGCGGGCCTCCCAGCCAATGGCTTCCAGGCCACGTTTTGTAGCAGTCCGGGGCATCTGAATAAACCAAAGCTCCAGGATTCGCGCCATTTCATCGAGCATCTGTGCAGTGACGGTACAGAAAGTATCCCCATCTGAAGTGGACACTGAAGGCAAATTATTTCGCAGAGGACACGCGATACAATCATGGACGTCAATTCACCAAAATGCCTGGGGTAGCGGAAGTGACATTGCACGCCATTTGACCTTTCCTTTGAAACACACAGATGCTAACACATACAAAGTCATTCACGCACATAAACACACTCCCACACACAAGCATGCACACAACATACATCTAACAGCATTTCTTTCTGACCTAGGCTTCCAGATAGGGTCATATTCCAGCTAATGTACTCCATTTCTTATTACTCTAATAGTGAATAAAATATTAACTATTTGTATAATAAAAAAAAGAGACAGAAGTCAGGCAAGTGCAGCTCCAACCAGCGTCCATTAGGGAGAGCTGCCCCTGTGTCCGAGGCACTGATTTTGCCACCTCTGAGGCCAGGGGGTCGCAGATGCAGGGACACGCGTAGTAAGGGGCAAGCCAGGGGTCGCAAATGACGTCCCTGGATACAATATATTATGCGGGCCCTGTGGTGATAATCAGGATCCTTCAGAACAGGTTGGCGTGCTCAGATTTCTCAATGAACTCACGCGCTCATAGGAGGGGAAGATCCAAGTAGAACTGGATTCCTGCTCAGTCCAGTTGTACGGTCTTCCAGAGGCAGCGTGGGCGTCTTCCCAATCAATGCGAACGCATACTGGGAAATTAGTTTAAATTGTTGGAGGATCCAAATGTCGATGGACCAGTTGCAACCTGCCTGGAATCAGATACTGGAAGATAAGGTGAAACAAAACTTGTATTTTTTAGAAGCCGTGGTGAGCTGGAGACAGCGCAGCGACAGGCAGCAAGGGTCAGTTGCAACTGTCACCAACCCTCATCCTACTTGTGCGCATCTACCTGACTTTTTCCAAGGCAGTAGGTGACGAGGAAGGCAGAATACAACAGTACTTTTGCACACCTCCCACTTGCGAGGGTATATTTTGGTCTGCTTAGATTTTCACCTCTATTTTCTTTACTCCCATCAGACAGAAAGCACCAATAGGGTCATCCAACAATGTGCCATGTTCCAGACGTCCAGATCCAACCACCAGAATCATTTCTACCAACAATCAAATGCAAAGAACGATGAAGTGAAGATACCAACGAGCAACAGAACTCGGGCAGTTTTCTTGGAAGTGCATTAGAAGAGACATAAGAAACACACTGACCACCAGCATGCCTATGTACGCGTATGCAGCTGTTTTAGTGGAAACACAGGCAGCCAAAAAGCTCTGTCAGACACCTGGGGTGGCCTAAATCCAGGGCCAGGTTAGCTGCATAGGACGGTAAACTGCATGTTGAGGGCCCTAAAGTGAACACTGAGAGAAGAGGTGTTACCTTATCACCCACCTGGCCACAGCTGGGGGGCGGCCTGCACTCTTAGAAAGAAGTTCTGAGGTTGAAGTAAAAGAGCTTGCCAGCACTGTACAGCACATCAACAATGAAACGACACAAGCAAGAAGCAGGTTGCGGCAACAGATCATCTTCATTTATGGGAGTGGATGCATGCAACCTTCCCTCCTCCAAAACCCACCTTTTGGCATGGCCATCAGACACCCCAAAAGGCCATTAAAACCTATTTGTGTGCGTTGTAGCTTGCTTGGGTTGCTGGTTCCTAGAGATGGTCTTGGTGCCAAGTGTGCATTCTCTAAACTAACAAATGCAAGGTAGTTCATGAGTCTCTCGGCGTATGACAACTCCCTTGTTGCTACACTCTGGATGGAAACACAGTGCAGGAAAGCGCGCTCATCTCTGCCCTCCCCTTATCAACAAATCAACTATTAGACTCCGAGGCAAACAATTAAAAAGGCATTTTCAGGCTCATCTGAACTTCGTTTAAATCTTCGACACACTAGCAAGATAAGGAGACAGCAAATTACCAGGCTGTGCGGATCTATCATGCCAGATCCACTGATTAATAAACAAACAGCAGTCACACGAAGAACAACACATACGGACCCGAAAGCAAGCATCCAACAGCACGTCTTGATTTTACCCAAGTGACAGAGATCAGCGAGGATGATGGAGTCAATCAAAAAGGGCGGTTTTCAGGGAAAGCCGCGGAGTTGCACCTCTGTCATTACCAGGGCGAGGGCATCCCCTAGAGCGGGAGATTGGAAATAAAAGGATTTTTTCCATTTCCATTTGGACTTAGAGTTTAAAATGGTATGCATGTGCGCTGTGAACTGCCTGCTGTCTCTAATGCTGTTAGGAGGGCTGGCGTTAGTGCATCAGGCTCCAACCTAACCTTGCCCATGCTCTGCAGGTGGGAAATTGAACACTCGACAGCTTTTTAACAAAAAAATATTATAGATGTTTGATACAGCACAAATCTGGACTTAGACAGCAGCACTATCTAAACAAACATTGGCAAAGCCAATAGGCTCGGGCAACAAGTCCAGCTTACAAGTGACAATGCAAGCCAGACCTATTGGCCTTGCCAATCCGCGGAAGCAGAAGCCCACTAGACTGCAGCATGAAGGGGCCCCGGGGCAGCATCAATTGGGGGGACACAGCTCAGTAGGGGAGGGGGTGAGTAACCATTAACAGAAAAAAACATAACTTTAGGCATCGCGTGGCAAGCCCACAAAGGGCTAGGCTACTGTGTTTCTGAGCTGCCAGGGTCTGTTTCCGCAGCTGACCCCCCATGGTGCCAGACACTATAGAAGCCCCATGGCCAGCACCAATACCCAACACGACCGATCATCGAAGGACAGCAGCCGGGAGAGCTGTGTGAGTGCGTCAAGACGGACCAACACGCTGTGTGGAATGCATCGGCAACTGTGCTGCGGAGACTAAATTAGAAAGATGCTTTACTGAAAACAACAAAACATCTAATGTACTATGTACTCCTGTCTTGGCGGCGCCTCGCTTCAAATCACAATGCCGACACTCCACACAATAAACAGCACAATCATTAAAGTCTAGGTGTGTGGTGGGGACAGATAGACACACACACGACCCCTCCCCTCCCACCCCCCCCCCACCCCCAAGAGGGAGAGCTCTCACTGAGAGCTACTTTTTTGTTTTTCTTTTGCTTGTCACCAATTTAAATTTTAACAAGCAACCACGACACGCCATGTGCCGACATCAAAACTTGGCAGGCAACGCAGGACGCTGATGTTTAAAGTTGGCTCAGTCCTTCAAGTCAATGGCTGGAGAGGGCTCACCAAAGCAGCTTCCTTTGTATGTTGTGCTTTGTGCTGACCAGAAACCTGCCCAAAGCTCTCTGTGCCCAGCCCAAAGATATGTTTGTTTCAAATATGAGCACCTCAAAGATGACATAGCAAGTCATGGGTGTGGGGGATCTGGCTGAAAATGGATTGAAGTCCTTTTCAGTTTTCATCTGCAAAGTCAAACCTAAAGAAAGCCACCACCCTCCTGAGGTATTGCTGCTGAGACAGGAATTGCGGAGGAGCCCTACCCCACAATTGGTCATGCCTTACGTGAAATGATTAAACTCTATACAAAGCTTTACTCTGATCCGAGGCTGGAGCTGTAACTGCATCTTCAATCGAAGGATGAATAACTAGTGAGGCATGGGGTCTAGAAGTAGACATCGCCAGCACAGGATATAGAGTGAGCCGACTTCATCTGGAGTCGGGCAGTGCACAGGGAGGACCCGCTGGAAGAAGGTCGACAGAAGGCCCGCTGGGTCTGTGGGGCTAGGAGCCAGGATAAATGTGAAGCGCTGCAGTCTGTCCTCCTGAAAGACCTCAACCTGCTGCAGAGTCAACAGCGGCCTGCGGAACTCCAAGCACATCAGCTCCAGATTCGGCATCCGGTTTGAACAGGAATGCAAAGCTGGGCTGGGGTTTCTAGAACACCAACTGAGATTGGGAGTGTCTGGACATCGATGAGACTTGTTAACTTTTCCTACATTTTTCTTTTTTGTTCCTTTCCTCAGTTTCGCTTTTGACTTATCGGAAGGAGACCTGCACAGGAAATAGTCATGCAATATGAATCAAGAACAGCCTAGTTTTTAGGTCGAGACTGGGCAGCGCATGTGCTGCCCTTCAAGGCATGCTGTATTTGAGTATGTACTTGAAGCTCCGCCAATATTTTTAATTGGCCTGTGTCACTGTCCTTTGCAAATGCTGGCTTCTGATTCGTTAATAGGCTTGTTAATCCCTTCTTAGTACCGCCTTGCCTTCATTTGTAAACTCCCATGAGGACTGGCCCTTTTACTTCGGTTGCTGCACGGTACGCCTTATTTAGTCTGTAAGCACTATTTTATTTCATGAGTTTCTCCTACTGCAGGCACAACGTGCTTTCCTGCAACATTCAGCGCCCCATGCGTGCTTTCAATTTCCAAGCCGCCCGGGACAACGGCGGCCGAGTTCTCGCATTTACAAGAGTTTGAGCTACTGGCATTGTGAATGACAATGCAAACACAAGGATGACAAATGCCATTTATTTCTGTATTAATTATCAACAATAAAAAGCATTGTCATTTACAATGCCGATAGCTTAAACTCTAGCAAATGCGAGACCTATTGCATTGCAAATGCTTGTTTGGTGACACTGAGTTTGACTTCATGCTCCCTGACTGGGATGTATTAAGGAGCATTTGTCACAGGACGTGGAATCGTGTTTGCATCTGAGGGACTACAGGCAAACTCTGTGCAGATCAGCTATTTACATCGGCTTCCAGCATGCACAGCATGGTCTGAAACCTGTTGTCTTCTGCAAAATCAATTTGAGCCAAATCGGTTAGAGGGGAACTCATAAAAAGGTGCATCAAGAGAGGAACGGATGTAAGCGTATAGGGGTGGCACCTATATGCGGCTCCAAGCTGTCATGCCCAAAGGTGGGATGGAGCTATGTCAGATGCCAATGACCCCACCTACTAGTGCGGCGGAGCTACTGCAGTAGGTTTCATATCCAGTCTGCTGCATAAGGAGATTTGCAAGGTAAGGAATCTGAGAGTAGAAGTATCAATCAGAGGTGGAGATTTCCTTAAACCACATCATTTTTATTACATTTTTACATTGGGATTTAGACCCCATGCCTACAAGTATCAAAGTCAGCTCTTAGCCATCAAGATGTACCTTGACATTTGAAACGAGGCAGCCTGAACCACTAGTTCCAACTAGTTAGCTATCCATGTCACTATCATGCGCGCACTCAGTCGCTGCACAGAATTACTATATAACCGCCCTAACTGAATGATTTCAGTTGTAGGGTGAATTCAATTTAGACTAGTGGCCCTAATCAAAACTACCAAACCAAGCGAGGGCGCTTGCATACAGATAAGAAGGCAAGTCATGCATAGCAGTGAAAGCTAAGTCCCCGACACCCAAGAACATTTATAAATGGTTTTAAATAAATATTAACCCATGGGGTAGAAACAATATAGTCCTGGGCTCCCTGTAATGCACTCAAACAAATACAATTAGGAGATAAAAGCACCCGTTATGAGAGAAAAGAGTGAGGCCACTCCAAGGAATCCCGGGGACACTGGCAACCGCTATTAACTGAGCGATTTGGAGGGGGGGGTCACGGTTTACCTGTGTGGAGCCCGAGGCCACGGAGAGAATCAGCAAGATGACACGATAGCATTGTCGCTATGTTAATTATTCACTAGGACCAGCTTCTCCACGTGACTGAGCGGTTCATATGACACGCCGCGGATAAGGTTAGCATGAAACTATACTCTTAGCGTTGCATATGGCCGCGGAGGGAGAGCTCACGGATACACTTATGACACCTGTGGCTGGACTGGTTAGCATGGAGAGGTAATGTTCCATGAAGTAAACTCTGTTTGATGGGATACTGAAAGGTGGGACTCTACGATGGATGTATTTCTTGAAATGAATAGTGCGTACAGAGAGGAACTGTTGAGCTGAAACCAGAATAAAGTTCCCCCAAAATCCTCCCTTCAAGTGCTCGGGTCCATTCATGTCCACGCGCAGGCGTCAGTCAAGCTGACAGGCCGCAGGAATGCATGCCAAGCCCCACAACAGACGGAGCCTGCAGCGCACTGGTAGGTACAACAAGGAGCTGTTGTGTCTCCAAGCGCTCATCTTACATCAAAAAGAACATTTCTATCATTCCATAACCAGCGCTATGGGTCATGAATGACACACGCGCAGGGAGGAAGTTAATTAACCCTTTAGTGGTCATGTGGTAGAAGGCAAAAAGATACTTCTGAAATAAACCCAGCACTGAGGGCCCGCTCCACCAGAAAAACATGCAAAAATCACTCCACCGTAGGTTTCGGCCTCCAATGACCTCACTGCGTTCACATAACAAAGCTATGAAAGTCAGGGTTCCAGCGCACACCCCTCACGTATTCCTCCAGTCTGTCTGCAGGGTTAAAAGCAAAGTTATGCCCATCACCTTTTTAACACTAAATGGCCCATGAATGTAAATCCGAGATCATCCAATTACTTTTTTCCCCAAAGTGAAACTTCTGCCAATTTTTTCCAACAGTTGAGAGTTTCTTGGTACACGCCATCTTTCACCCTCTTTACTTTTTTATGACACTGCCCTAAGGGCAAGATACTTTGCCACTTTCTGTAGAATGTAACAAAGTGTCATATGCAACTTTTCCAGTCGAAATACAAAACAATCGTAAGAATGGAGAAAGATTGCAACTTCCGATTGTTAAATTCACCTGTTGAAGTAAGAACTTCCCCGCTACGTATGGCTTAAATGCGCATTTGCACATTTTACCTTTTTCCACCACATTGAAAATATTATACCAGGAACAGAAAAACCTTCCTCCAATATCCCCTTAAATTAGCTAGGCATTTAGGATATTTTCACACCCCATTTGCACTCTTATTCCAGCATTTTTGCATCTAAGTGAATAGTCCTTGGGAACATTAATGAATACACACAAAGCTATGGCTCTCTTTTAATTTTAGGTATTCACCGAAGTCCTAGTAATCATTGCTCTGATCCTCCCCTGGTAGCAATTGTCCCACCTTTAACCCTATACGGATGACAGCGGGCAATTCACAATGCTGGCGTTTCTCATGATGATAATGCAGATTATGGGTCAGAAAAATCCTCTGAACCAAAGAATCTGAATCAGGGACTGTGAATTCCAACTTCATATCTAACTATTTGAGTCTGAGTCAATTGGCTATCTAAAAATAAAAGCTACAGCAGGGGACAACAGGAAGCCATCCCTGCTGTCTGTATGGATTGCTCCAATGCAACTCATATTCAGCACCATGTATAATATATATATGTAAACAAGGTGCCTAGTGTTTAACACCTAAAATCAGAATGGTCTAGTCCATAAGGGTACAAGGCCAGTGACATGCTGCCCTAGATAAAAGCAGACTGCTGTGCAACCAGCTCTAGTTCTGAAAGCAATTAAAACACGGTTGTTATACCAGGCATATCCAGCGAGCAATCACCTACCTAGTTACAGCTCTCAATATGTTCTATTCAATCTACCTTTACGACTCCTCTGTTCCAGCTGTAATCCTCCCATCCATCCTCCAGGCTTCCTAAGCATGCCCAAGCGGCGGGCGAGCAACATGTGGTGCAAAATAAATCACCTTAAATGCAACATGATCAACAATCATCACTAACACAATTATAGAACATTCTGACAAGGGCCATGGAGCGCATATTGACAGACAACTGAAATCCACCAAAACCGCTCACAAAAAGGCAAGTAAAAAGGAATTATAGGATCAGGCCCGCCTACGTTCTGTGAAATAAACAAAAGCGGAATAACTAAAGAAACAAACATTCTGCAAAATAGTATATTACAACACTACCCAACAAAAAGGACCAGTCCATCATAGCTCTGCAATCAAAAAAATTACTAGATTTGGCGTCCTTGTGATTAAATCGCTTTCAATTCTACTTTAGACATCAACAAAAAAAGCTACTCTTTTTGAAGTTAAGTCGATACTTGTAAAACAGAAGGACAAAAAATGAGGAGCGAGGACTCACACTAGCACCAGTATTAAAGGTTGGAGGTTCAGAGGCAACACGGACAAGTGTGTGTGGGGGAGGGGAGGAGGGGTGTTAAAACAGAACTGAAATCAATGCACAAGTCAAACCACAGTTGAAAAATAGAACCCAAGCCGAGGATGGACGGCTCCACGAGTCTCGAAACTTCACCCAAGTTTTCAAAGTGACAGCAAGAGCATGAACATGGTTATAAATGAGCCACGTGAGGTTGACCAATTCTCTTTAAACCGGCTCTGCCACGTTATAACAGACGTCATACCCCATCCAAAGGGGCGGCCCCGCCTTTCAACATGGTGGCCCTCAGCAAGCGCTGCAGACCTGCTTTGTGTGAAGTCCTCTCTGAGGTTTATGTGGGGGTATCACTCGGAGACGAGTAACCTGAAGATATTCAAACCTACAACATTTTCAATGAGTGACGTTCATCGGGTTGGCAGTACCAGAACGACTGATGCCTGTCAGGCCGACATGGTTTCCTCAAGGGGTATTTTCGTCGGATCCCACAGATTCAACAAACCCAGAGCGCCCTGACCTGCCTGCCAAGAGTCCCCTATTTTTTTCCAGCTCTTTCTGCACTTTCTAAAACTATGTACCTACTCCTGTCATTTTATATCACTTGTTCAGGGGTGGAATTACTTTCCTCCCCCGCCATAATCGCTCCCCCTCTGTACAGGCTGTGGAGATGAAACAACCACATTTCTCCCTCTACTGTCCGAGCATCACCTATAGTCATCTGTGACTGGACCCTTCAGAGCTATGTTCCTTTCCTTCTCCTCTCATAGCACCTCTTTTTCCCACCCTGTCTTTACTCTGTGCTTTTGTTTTATTTTTTTTAAACTGCCTTCTTTCCTGCTCCATACTCTTGTTTCTCCACTTCTTCTACTCCCTGTAGCATTCCTCCACATTCTTCCCTGTTCTCACCTCTGCCCCCTCAACTATTCCTGCTTTTTTATCTAAGGCACTAATGGGGAACAAGACTAGCGAGACATTAAAATATAGATTTGCATTTCTCTGTTCACCATGTACCAGTATTATATTAGTGCTTTTTCAACAACATTCCAATTTCCTATTTTAGTAAACAATGCAAGTTCTTGGTGCATTTCAATAGTACATTTGTAAAAAAAATAATTGAAACAAAATAAGTGCCAGGGCTCTCGCCAGGAGGCCACTACAGCTTGCACGACATATTGCCCCTGCTATGCTGCCAATGATAGTAGCCACACAACTACTAGCCACCATGCTCCTACAAGTGCGACAATTCAGACTATTTCAGGCCCCTAAAGCTACAAGAATGGCTTGGGCGGCAAGTAATAGTAATTTTAATGTATATTGAATTAATAAAACTGTTGTGGTCATCTCTAAATTAGCCAGACAGAGCTGCCTTATGGCAGACTGTCACAAGTGCCGGTGTTGACAATTAAGTGCTGGTGCCGAGAACCGGAAACCGTGGGCTCAAGCTAAGCACTGGTGCATTTCGATCAATTTTTAGGCCCGCTTCACAGCGCAGCTGTCGCTAGAACTCATGTAAGCAACTTAAAATAGAGCTTTTTCGGAGTACTACAGAGAAGGGCTTTGGCTCCGCCCATATGTTGGTGGACACACGCACATGTTTTGATTGGTTAGAAGTTGTATTGATTGTCATTACTCTGTTTTAAAGCCTACAGACGGGTACCTTGTTACAGAGAATCTTTCAGGTTACCATAGTAAGCAAGAGTTTTGGTGTTGGTTACCCCCACCAGACAAACTGTGGGTATACAGGATTTGCACAGCGACATCCTTGTTAAGATCTGGTAGGTAGAAAAGATAGTATTTTGCTGTGCCAACTGCAATTTTCTGTACATTTGTAACTTTATGACTGAATGCTTGCCTTGTGGAAAGTTTCCGTCCTGTAGAGTAGGCGTGAGTTGGTTATGGTGACAAGCCAATGATATCATCTATAGTCCCGATTGGTGCGCAGGGTAAATTTATGCCAGAAGTCTTGGCTGTTTATGATAAAGTTTATGACAAAGGCAGTAGGCATGGGTTATTTACTGTGAAAAGGATTTGTTAAACCAAATAGGCCCCTAACAGAAGATTATCACACTAGTGTACAAGCTGTAGACAGGTATTTGGTTACATGTAATCTCATAGATTACCATAGTAGGAAAGTATTTTGGTGTTGTACACACATGGATAAACCCTAGGCATAGAAGCTTTTCAATGTGGCGATTCTTGTTAGACCCTATAGGGGGGGGGGGGGGGGGGGGGGTTGTACATTGTTCTGCCAACTGTAACTATGTATATATTTAATACCTGTATGCATGATGGTTGCTATTCTTAGACCGCAGCTATTGCCATTGTCAATGCTTGTTTTTTAAAGTGCACTCCCAAGACTCTGCCTTGGATTCTTCGTGTTTATGGGATACTTAGTTATATAACAAATCAGTAAATCTACAGCAGGAAATGTCATTACTTCAGGTTCTCTAAATTGGGTAATACCCAGCACACGTTACTCAAATACAGAAAAATGACAGCAGTAGCATACGTAAGTCAATCACATTACAGAGCACACATAGCAACAAGGATTCTTCGTTTCTTTTATTCCATTTCTCTGTTCCTTTTTTATATTTTTCATACAAGTTCTTAGCCAGCCAACACGTGTTTTGTTGCCACAGTGGTGAAATACTTGAGGAACCGAAACCTGTACGCACCTACGAACTTGGCTGTAGGACACACAACGACGGACTGTGATACCGGTGTCTGTGAACAAATACTGGAAGACAACTACGCTTAGGATGAATATTTTCACCGGCGTACCCTGTGGGTTGGAATTATCACCACATTTGAAACAGATTACATTGGAGCCTTGAAAAAGTTGCGGGTTTATTTTACCACTGTAGCGACGAAACACGTGTTGGCTGGCTAAGAACTTGTATGAAAAATATAAAAAAGGAACAGAGGAAAAGAATAAAAGAAACAAAGAAACCTTGTTGCTATGTGTGCTCTGTAATGTGATTGATTTACATATGCTACTGCTGTCATTTTTCTGAATTTGAGAAACGTGTGCTGAGGATTGCCATTTCATGTAGTAGTAGCTTAGGCCACACATTTTTGGGGAGGCCGGTGGTTCTCCCCACCCTTAAGCACCGTTAGGTAATACTGTTGCTATTTAGATAGTCAGTGACATCACCCTTGGAGCACCAGTATCCCTAACAGTATACCACCGACCATTTGTTTAATATCTCTAAATTGGGTACTCTACTTTTTTTTTTATTACAGCAGATGTAAATATTCCCATGATAAATGCCACGCAATGGTCAAAAAGCATAGGGCGTCTTACATAATCTAAGGTCTGAGGTTCCATTTTGCACTTTATTGCCTACAGACATGAAGATAACCACGTGAATTAAAATGAATCCTCACAGTGAATACAGGTCAGAGCAAAGTGGTCTTGAGACAATGAACCTACCCAATGAAAAGCTCCTGTTCCTCATAGAAAAGCCAAGTTTTTAAAACCATGTTAGTAGTTTCTTAACTAAACAATACGTGCACCTAGTTATTTATGTCTTGTAATCAAAACTCATTTGAAAAAGTAGAGGATCAGACATGTCTTGGGCAAGGCAGTTTTAATAGTCTATACCGGTGATGAGAACTGTCAAGGTCACAATTGGTTTCCCACAGGACTTAAAGAGCAAGTTAAAGCTTTTATTGGTCACCAAGCATCCCCCACCGATACCAATCAAAGCCGTTCTGCATGCGACTACTCACTAACAAAAAAATAAAAAAGAGTGGAACATATCTCACCTACCTTGGAGGAACTGCACTGTCCCCTGTCCCTGCCAGACTCAAGTTCAAAGAGTACTGTGTGGTCTAAAAGCAAACCTGAATACCTTGCTTCTAAGCTCAATATGTCCAGTTGTGCTTGTGCTACTAGAAACACGCGCCTTTACATGCTAGAGATTGAAAATAGACTTATAAAGGAACACGCCCATGTCAACAGGCTTTCTTTGCATATGGACCGCGCGACTCTGGAACAACTCCAAACTTGCTCTTTCATTAGAGAAATTCAGAAAACGTCTCAACCCCCTTGACAAACATCTTAACATCCAGGATTGGATCCCTTCCCTACCGCTGTGCTTTTGCTCTCTTCTCCATTTCTTGTTATCTCTAATTTGCATTGCAAATCCATTTGTATATCCTTGTATCAGTGGTTACGTACACTGGTGGTAGTTGGGTGCGGCCCTGCCGCACTACATTTGTGTTCTATAAATGTCCTAATAAAATGAAATAACAAAAAGAAATAAAAACCTAAAAGCTACTTTTCTTTACTTTTGAATAACGTTTTCTATCGTACTATATCATTCCTTGTGATGTATTTTTACAGACACAGAAAAGTCTTTTTAGTAGACACAGCAGAGGTCACGTGACAGACACAACAACCCTTCTGGCCCGCGGAGCTCACTCAGGAACAGTGACAAAGACAGAGGTTTGCACAGCCCAATCCTGCTCACCAAGTATTCCAAAGAGTCAGCCTTAAAACCCGATTCACCGCAAAATACAGCAAACATTGGCAACGCCAAAAGCTATGGCATTGCCTACCAGCCTTTTGACTTTGAAAATGCTTTTTTGTTATGTTTTTACTTTACTTAGGAAGAGTTACCGAAACCTCCCCAATATTTAAAAAAAACTGAAACCACTTTACCATAGTTATTTTCATTGAGCGATGTATCCATTATAGACTCAATGAAATGGCCAACTAAATGAACACCGAGCATGGTTTGTGGCCTCCGCTACGTTGACAACACTGGCTTTCCTTCCAATACGAGGATTACTAGAGCAGGTCGATGGTTTCAAGTTGGACAGAGAAAGACGTGATTAAAAAAGTTTGCAAACAAAATCTAAACTGGTAAGATAGCAGGTTCTTTGTGTTTTTACAACTACCTAGAATAACCTTACGCACTCTGAAAAGGGCAGGTTCATAGTTCCTAACAGACCTATCTACATCGTGCGTGATACATTTTTAAATAATACTAAGTGCAGGTACGGCAAACTTCTAGATAGTTTTATTAACTTAAGTTTATTAAAAAATATTTGCCTTCATTATACTGAAGTAAAAATACGTAGAAAATCAGTAATTGTAATACAAATGTTTCAGCGAAACAAAACATACAGGAAAATCAGATTTAAATTCGCTAATGACATGGGTGGGGGTTAACATTATCTCTATAATCAAAGGTTCAGATTGGAGTAAGGCTGACGTGTTGGAGAGAAAAGGGGGTGGAGTCTTTTATCCACTCAATTTAAGACAGAAAGCCACGATTACCGAAAAATAGAGTCTCATAATGTATGGCGAGTCTGCAAAATAAACTTCATCTAAAATCAGCCTCATGGCTGTTGGGCGAGTTTATAAAGTATGGTTCCTCCTACATGCCCAGCATAAATTAAAGATTAAGGGCCCTAAAGCACCTTGCTACGGATGCCTCGAAGCACAAGATAAAATGATTGTTACAATAATAAATAACGACAAACATGTTTTTTTTTTACAGCGCTTCATATGGCGCTTCGTCACTTCAAAGAGCCGTGAATGGCGGATGTAGTTTATGGTACTGAATTTACCGACCTTGGAAGGAGGAAGGCGGAGTATGCCTTGACAGCATTAGAGCGCATGACCTTCAGAGCACTATTTTCTAACACACATTATGAGCAGAACCCAATGCTCATAGGCTCCAATTTAGAACTCCTTTAAGCCTAGAAACAGGGAGCAAGTACATGTTTTTTCCTACAACGAGCAGCAGGCGCATTAGTAAACCAAGGTTTAGAGGAGACAAAACCAGTAGGGCACGACTGGTACCAAGCAACCATCGAAGGGCTAAGAGATGCCACCCACTCAGCTCGAGTTCGGGCAACACCACCGACAATTACAGGCCCACTGCTCCCATAATGAAGGAGGGGCACCTGAAAAGTTGAGAGTTGGACTACCATGACACAATCGGAGGGCTGGCATGCAGCGGAAAGCCCCCCACAAAGCCAGGTGAAATTACAGGTTAATCCTGGTGCATCAAGGAAAAGCCGCAGTGATTCTGTACACAGGATCACTGCAGAAAACTAAAGCGTGGCTTTGAGATGGTAGTATGCGTGCCACAGTTAAAGGCGGGGAGTTGTCTGGCCCCGCTCCTCGCACATGTGTAAATGGCTACACAACCAGGCTCCTACGGTTACTACTCTGATCAATCAGTTTCAAAGTCATACAGCTTGAAATGACTGAAAACATTTCAATGACAGGCGTGTTGCTAGAAATTCTCAGCCTATCATGTTGCCTGCTTTACTGTGGCCCAGGGAGGGAGTTGGTGCTTGTGCGTCCCCTCTAGAAAGGGAGGTGCAGGCTGCATACACTGCCCTTCTCTCTATTGACAGACTTTATCCCTGTACTGATTAAATCCACCAGAATAGTGCAGCTCTAACTTCAGCCCTGCTAAAATCGTTCCCAGGCTGGGATTCTTTCCACATACTGATCGCACTCTACATCGGATACCCGTTTTTAGGACGAGCCTGGGCAGCGCATGCGCTGCTCTACGAGGCATGCTGTATTGAGGAATGGAATAAAAGCGCTGCCCATTTCCCGCCCATCTTTTCAATTGGCTTCTGTTACAGTCCTTTCAAAATCGCTGCTTTTCATTCGTGAATAGGCTTACTAGTCCCTCCTTGGTACTGCCTTGTCTACATTTGTAACCTCCCATAACGACTGGACTTTTTACTTGTGGTCTTACACGGTCTGCTTTATCTACTCGGTGAGCACTATTTTCTTTAGTGGTCTTACCCTATTTCACAACGTTGTTGCCGCCTACTTTTACATAGTTATTATTAATGTATTTGTATTAATGTATTTGTTTTTTAATTTGCAGCGCGGTCCGCTTTCACTTTAGCGGTTGCGCTACAGAAACTTGCCTTCTTTCCTTATTTTTTTTAAGTGAAAGCGTCCCATATCCATCTTTCACTTTAATGTTGGCCGTGCCCCTTGCTTTAGAAGCTGCTCACTGTAACCTGAATGCGGAAGTAGCGTCTAAAGAAAGGGGCGCGGCCACCATTAAAGTAGCCTCACATTTGCGAGAGTTTTAGTTATCGGCATTAGAAATGACAATGCGTTTTAAATGTGTGTTGCTTTAGAAAATACATAAATAAAAGGCATAGTCATTTACAATGCCAATAGCTTAAACTCTCACACATATGTGGCCTATTACACTGAAAATGCATGTTCTTGGTTTGTGTTGCTGGACTGGCGGCCCCGCCGGCCTAAGCAAAGTGACCAATTCCAATGTGCATCACATAGAGGACCTATAAACTCAGGCACGGTATGGCCCCTGTGCCACTCACAGCAAAGGAGGAATCCAAGACCTGCGAGCTGCATCGGCTGAATGCTGAAGAGGCTTCAGGTGTTGATATTTTCCGGTGAGAATATCCTAGGACTACAGAGTTTTCGCTCTAGGAAGAAGACAATTTTGTCAATAGCCATTGGACTTTATATCAGGCCAAAATTGTATGCTGATTATTCAGCTTCTTTTAATAAGCCCAATTCATATTTTTTTCTTTTCATAAAGAATATTTTAAACAAGCTGACATTTATAAAATCATGTCCTCTCATCCTCACTCTGCATGCGGTGGCGGGGCCAAGACTTTGACATGATACCACTCTTGCTTCAGGGTGAAGCATGTGTGTTCCGAGTTCTACAGATTTCTGAAAACCCATCTTAATGAAGGCCGTAAAAAATATTTTTCAAATGTCACGGTTTCTCATTTTCACTGTGTGAAGCAAGCCGCATTTATATCGCACTTTTTCAAAAGAGTGAGAGTAAAAAAAAAAAATAAAAAAAAAGGTTGAAAACCATCTAAAGCAGCAAAAAACACTCAAGTTTAAAAATAATCAATGTTGACTGCAAAGATTAGTATTTGCGTAACCAGATGAAGAATACCACAGTAGCAGAATTTTAAACATGGGGGAATCTTGCACTCAATCAGTTTACTCCACTCTCTAATTATCTTCCAATTTCAGCACCGTGGTCATTAGACCAATTTTGGATCTGACCTGCCAGCCTCATGTATTAAAAAAATATAGAAATAAACATGTATATAGAGGGGCTTTGGGCCAGTCATCCTTACCCATTGGTCTATTATACTGGCACCCAAACCTGCATTTAGTATGAGACAATGGGCCAGTCCATTTCAGCCATGGATTCCCTTGCACTGTACCACAGCATTTTCCTCATCTTGTGTGCGCATCCACATAAAAAGAGAAGCAATTCCGTGCCATGGATAGAAAGACAATCCCCCCTTTCATTTAGCTTTTTTATTTATTGTGCTTTTTGAAAAAAATCTTCATTTTCATTTCATAGGCTTCCAAACACATGCACTCTGAGCTGCATCCTCAACATTTAACTATGTTTTTTTACTTCTATTAATGCCGACAATTGCTTCAGTCAGTCTATGGAACATTTAATTATGGAGGACAAAGTTAATCATCCAAAAACGAAATCAATTCATTCTACGTTTATATGCCTGAAGCCCTTACCTTCATAGCAATTTAAATTTAGTTTAATACTGGAGTTAATGGAACTCCAAGGACACAGCCAAAGTGCATGTCAAACAAACCCATAATCAGGCAACAATACAAACTCCACGCATGGCTTCAGTATAGCCAGAGCCACAAATGGAGAACAAATATAACAAATCCAACTTTTCAGGGAAAAGGAGGGTCTGTAAAAATGAACATCATACACAGATCATTGCCGATTACTAGCTAAAGTCAAAAGGCCGAACATTATTCGATGTTATTTTATACAATTTGATTCCCACATTCCATTTGTACTATCCATAACCAGACTGTCCAGTAATATTGTTTAGCATTGACTAGCAGTAAACCCCTGACGTTCAGTCAGAAACATCTCAGTAAGTAATCATATTTATTCTGCCCCACTCCAAACTTAAGCTCTTGTACAGTTGTACTAAAATACATACCAGAGACCATAATGTATCCGGGTAAATGTATTTTTTTAAATCTATCGGTCATAACTTTATTACTGTACCTGATTTACTAATGATTGGCGCATTTATACATAAGCCGTTTCACACAACGAGAACCACTGGATAGTAGACATAAGCAAAATAAGAATAAGCAGCAACTATCTACACGTGTGAACCGTATGCACCGTAGAAGCATCAAGTTAGAAATTCTTCAAAGTGTCATAGGTGATACCGGCCTATTTTTCAAGAGCCTCCTATACATATCACTCTGGTCTTTTGTGTAAGGAGGTGATGTTTTTTTACTTTTTGCTCAAATTACCATACATAAGTTTCATTTTCACTGGAAGATACCAAATATTTAAATAGCTGGGGTCACAGGTAAAATGTCTGATGACTTTTGAGGCAAGTAATTAAATGTTTATTTTTTAAAGCAGCAGTGTATTTAAAGTCTTCTGTTATTTGGAGCTACCAATACTGGCACATTTTCAATCAAGCATAGGCAAAAACAATTAATCTGACTGAAAGCCTTTTGACTTTGTCAATGCTCAATATTGCAGAGTTTTTATAAAAGTTTAAGTTGTTGGAGCTTCCAGCCCGTCACCAATATATAAAAATAAAAAATAAAAAGAGTAGGAAAAAAAGCAAAAATATCTTTTGGTCTCAGAAAGCAGATATCGGCATAGAAAGCCAAGGCACTGAAGGGAAGTACTTTGCGTGCGGATGCGCTCCCTGTGAAAGAGCAGAATGCCATCAGTCACAGTGAAGTCAGCCAACGGCTGAAGGGGGCTAAGCCGCTGCCCTATGCTGTATGCCCTAGATGGCAAAAGATCATTTTGAATGACAAAACAACAGACCAATTTACGAAGAAAGCTGTCCAAAAGACCTTATAAATATAGGATACATATACATTTAGTAAAATTAATAGGCCTTGGTTAATGCCAGACCGAAAAAGTGCATTTACCCGACAATCCAGGAGTCTGCAGAAGAGATTCTCTTTGCAGTTTTTTAACTCAAGGACATCCATTTTCTGCAGTGAGGCTGCACACAAGGAGGTTCAGCACATTTGTTTTCTGCAGGGAGTTGGTACGGTACAACAGGAATTTCATCAACAGATCCATCGTCAGGGAGCATGTTTGACATGGCACTTGCCACAACTAAACACATGAAAATAGGGTTAAAATCATGCTGGTCTCAATAGTTGAACATTGTTAGAAAATTTAGAATCAAATTCTAAAGTTTTTGTCAGACCTGAAGGGAGAACCTATGTTACTAATTCAAAATGGTGACAGCTTGCTTGCTTGCTAAAAGTTATCAGCAGCACTGCTCTTACGGCACTTGTAGTCTTGGGCTTTATTCCAGCAAGAAACTCTGCTATGCACAAGAATTCAGCTTGTCAGTTAGGGTGGGCAGAGTGGCACTACCCAGAATTAGGTGGAGTTGCCTAAAAACTTCATGGAATTCCGCTCTACCCTGTGTACACAGACCTCGAGTGTTCCTGACCCCCAGACTGCCACCTGCTTTACCAGCTTACCTCTGCCGTGGCAGTGATCCGCGGTGTTTCTTCTCCAGTCCTTCCCGACTCCTGGCTGGCTGGGCCGTAACTAATGAAACCGCTCCAATGCAGGACCCGCACGGACTGTGCATGCGCGTGCATGGAGAGTGGTGCCCTTAACCTGGTCTCCACTCTCCATGCGTGCGCATGTGCAGTACTGGCGAGTCCAGCAGCGAAGGGGGTCTCATTATTACACCCAGGAGGAGGAGAAGAATACTGCTCAGCTGAGGAGACAGCCCGGGCAAGGAGGACGCCACGCCGAGATCCAGGAAAGGAGGACTCGGGGAGGAGCAGGGCTTGGTTGCTTGTGTTAGAGGTGGGCGGCAGGGGCAAACTCCACCACGCGGCGGAATCAGAGGTTTTGCCGAACTTCGCACTCCCAGCAGAGCGTGGAGTTGGCAAAACTCCGCAAACTCCTCTGTTGAAGTGGAGTTCGACACCCACCCTTACTTGGCAGTGATTCTAATCCCCCATGAACGTCAATCCATGGATTACCTTTAATAAATCCAAAAAGTAACTTATCATAGTGATATTACAAACATGCAATTTTCGTTGCCGTAATGCAGCCTCAAAGAGACAATAAGTCTTAAAGCACAACCAACACTGCTGTGGAGATTCATGATCTGGGGGGACCAGTTGGTTTGTCATTCGCCTATGGCTATCCAATCCAAAACCTTGAGGTTGGGATTCTGTTGGTGGTAGCTGAAGGCTAATTCTGGCAATGCCCCACCCTCCCAGTTCCAAAATAAACTGCAGCCCTGTAGCAAAAAACACTATCTTCAACACTTCTGCGCTAGCACAGTACATACTTCAGAGTTGATTATTTACACGGTGACTGGCCTTCTGAACTTCCAAAGCCGTACGGTGGAGCCACCATCACCAGATGTCTGGCTGGACAGAGGCATTGCAGCACTATCACAATTAAAATGATCTATAAGATGATTGTAACTTTGGCTGCGAGGCAGTGTGTATTTACAGGACTCGCACAGACACCGATTGTACTGGAGGTAGGAACTAGGTCCCCTCATGCTGGTGAACGGGTGTAAGAACCCACTTTGGGCTGCTCTCCCCAAAGCTGTGGTGTTCTGTGTTGCACTGGCCTGTTTTTCAGATGCTGCAACTAGTTGTGAGTTAGTAGCTAACAATACAACGCAAATGGCTCCATCCGAGCAGAGGGAAGTTTGATGAATTGTGGCCAGTGTCCGCACTGTAATATCGTGACCCCAGAAAATGGTTTTGAGGTCGTAATATAGGTTTTTAATCGGATGGCCACATGAAGATAGTCTTTGTAAGTGTATGTGATTCACACTCTCCAAGCCCAATGTATTTTCTCTGACCACAAAAAGTGGCACTCAACGGGGTTATACGGTCGAGCTGCGGTAGTCTGGGACCGAATTGCGATCCTGGGTCTGAGGTGGTAACAAGCGGCTCCCGTAGGAAATACCCGGGCCCGAGCTGATCGCCACGATTGATAGAAAAATGTCAATAAAAAATAGTTACTAAAAATAAGTGGGACTCCAGTCTGTTTGTTTTTACTATTAGGAGCCTTCTCGAGTCTAAAAAACACCTTTTCTCTCAAAATTGAATCTACTACTTAGGAAAAAAAACTCACACACAATAGGTAATGTCGTATTGGAGAATTTATTTTTCTTAACTTTCCATTTCTTAAAAGACTGGTTTTCTAGTTACCACCCTCGATTTGTTTAAGAACTTTTACTGTAGGTTATTAAAAACAAACATAAAACAGACCTCCAAATTGAATTTATTTTGTGCTAAAAAAGAGTTGCAACCAAACGGGAAGTATTTCCCAAATACTGTTTGCTTTAAGCCTTCTGTAATGGGAGACAAAAAATAAATACTAGAATAAGGGAAAATTGTAAACTGTAACCAACATGTGCATGGTGTCCACGGTATAAAATACCTACCTGAGGAAGGGACCAGTGTGGGGTTCCGCAATCCAGCAGCTAATAATTCATGCACGCCTAATAAATGCACCATTTCGAAATTACATGGAGCTTCGTTCACGGGAGTCTGCACACTTCAGTGACCTCCCTGTGCCCATTTCACCGCAATTTCCTTTAATTTACAGCTCCCGCCTCTGCTTCTGGGTTGATTGCAGCCAGTAACCTGGGTGGATCTTCCGGTCTGGACTGGCAAACCCCATAAGCAGGAGCTCCTGTCAGTCATACACTGATAGCCTATCAGCTTTCGAGGTGTCGCTGCACTTCTCACAAGAGGTCCCCTCATGCATGTGATGCATGCAAGTGAGAGCTCTTGAGTTCTCTACCCAGCCTGCCGCCTCTCAACGCCCTGGTACATCTGCTCGCGCCGACGACCAGTGCTCACCTATCCTGGCCGGTTACTAGTTTAACCACATACATGTCCCCTCTTGGCCATAAATAGCCCTCTTTTAAACTGGCACTGCTGGTTCCTGGCAGCGAGCACGCCGAGGCTGCAGAGGTCAGCGTCTGCCACTTTCTAACATGTTTCTGCAAGCGCACCCTGGATTCCAACCTTACAAAAACGATATCTAGTCTCTTTTGATATTTTCTAGCCTTTCCAAACATAGAACCCCCATCGAATGTATTAAGAAGCGATACAATGTAACCTGGGCAGAGCCACAGAGCGCGCTGCCGGGAAAAGACGACCATTTGGAAAGTAAAAGCTGTTTACTGCCAAGCGGGGCCTCTCTGCAATTCAATAGCTTGCATCAACCCCGTTTAAGTTAGTTAATTCTTAAAAAATAAAATGCTTCTAAAAGTTCTCGAGCCGAGAAGGGCAAAAATCTGTTGCAAAAGCAGATTTCCAAAAGGTGAAAGTCACCGGGAGACAACTTGACGTCTAACTAGGGGCTTCCAGCTGATGAAGTGATGAACTCAAAATAAATTGTTAATAAATTGCGATAAAGGCTACCAGGGACATTTTTTAGCTCATGGTAAAACGTGCAACAAGACGCTGGTGAATGCTAATTTTTATTTTTGAGAGTTTTGATTAAAAATGACTTGCTTTCTTGCACATATTTTGCTGCATTTTAATTGCAGTATTCGGGTTGTGAATAGAAAAAAAATACAGTGTGTAAATATTAAGGAGATTACACTGCTCAGAAACGATATTAATAACCCAAATACAGAGCTTTGTATAGAGTCTCAACATCTAAACAACTGGAACATAACACTGGGGGCCTAGACACAAACGTTTCTTGACAGCCCTTGGCCATACCTAAGCCAGATGCTACCGCTTCCTACAGACAAGGACAGAAGCTGTTAAGGGGGGTTCCATCCACAACCGCGTAGTTAACACATTAGAGGAAATCTGGCCAGATGCTAATCTCCTACGGGGCGACTCAGACAAGCTTACGTGACACAGCAGTCTGCCTGGCGCGTGCAGCCCATTTACTATGAATGAAGGCATCGATGGCGGTCTCGAGGGAGGCGCTGTCCCTCCATCCCCTCTGCACCAGGGCCGGGCACCGGGCAAACCCCCGGTGCACCGCACGGGTGGAGGCCGGTTTTGGGCCCCTGGTGAGCCGTTTTTGTTACAGGGCCGATTTTGCAGCGGCCGTGTAACAAAATCGGCCGAAAACCGGCCCTGGCAAAGAGCTCGGCGGCCCCCCCCCCCTCCCACGGGAGGGGAGGGGGGTGCCAGCCTAGCACTTTGCCAGGGCCGGTTGTGGTTCCCAGTCCGGCCCTGCTCTGCACGGGCCACACTGGGGACGCCTTACTGGATTTTCGTTTTTGTGGGTGGCTAGTAGCTTCTCCCGGGTGAGCTGCCCACTGACACCCCCCCCCCCCCACACCCCGAGTGTTTATATTGATGTTGCATTTATTTTATTTAATCATAGAGCACCGGCAATACCACAGAGGAACAAGATATGAAAGAGAGACCTTGGACCTTCCCCCTCGATGGTCCCTTCTTGGGTGAAATGCTCCCCGCGTCGCGCTCTGCAGCCCCCCAGCTAGGTGTGCACTCTTCAAATCCCAAAAGTGTGCATACATCCCTTTATTAGACACAAGTGGTCATGTCTCTCCAGGTTTTTATTAATTACAAGTTTACACCGCGATGAGAACGAGAAGCAGCTGATATCCAGGGGAGATGTAGAATGCAGGTAACATTGTCCATCGTGCAGTCTCATGCAGGACACTCAGCATGGCCCATCGCAGGCACACCCTGGCTTCTGCATGTAGAGTTAGCTGAACTCTCAAGTGCCACTAGCACAAGTACAGCAACTCACGGCCGAGGCGCTGCTTCGATGATAATAGAGAGCGTCCTCTAAAGCAGTCCGTCCCATGCTTCTTGGAGGCAGGCCTCACAACAGCAACACCAACATATAAGAGCAAAAGAAAATGATGAATATTTTGAACACCTTTTTACGACACTGCACCTTTTAACCTATAACTGCAAAATAGAACGAATAATCTTCCGCCGATGTCAACTCACTCTTTTTCGCATCTAGATTCCTCTTGAAAATGTCACTAAACACAGGGTGCCCTTCTCTCAGAAATTAGGCGGGCGGTAATTGTTGTAAACCCCAAAGATGGTAACCCTATAAAACGTTGCGACTCATATCACCCGATATCTTTACTCAACATGGAAGTCAGAATCATGGCCAGGGCACGTGTCCTAAAAAAAAGTAGTGGGGGGGTGGGGGGGGGGGGGACTAACCTAGTTAATCAGAATGCAAGTGGCATCACGGCACGTAACATCACCGTGTGTGACATCACAGGAAGTGGCATCATCAGATCTTAAGACCTCACATATATGTTTAACAGGTCTATCATAAGTACATTAGAGCACATTTCGAGTATACAGGGAAATCCTTCACCCTCCCGATACGGTGAGACGATTCACACTTTTGAAACCTACACATAAAACAATGTTGCCTTTTGTCAGCGTAAACTTCCTCTACCCATAGTGCTTTACAAGAAAAAATATTTCAATGCCTCCTCAGGGGTAGTAAGCAATATATAAATTACTTTTATTTTGTGTAACTACAGGGAAAGACCAACGCATCTGACATTCTTACAGTGTATGCATATCTCCTTAACAGGGACTGAACAAAGTGAAAAGCTGCCTCTTAAGCATGTGTGAAGTGCTAACAAGGTGTGAGCATTTGTTTCCCCTCCGCTTCATTGGCATCTAGGTGTGAGACTGGGCTGCTGCCAGCCAGGAGACTCCAACAAAAGGAGGCCTGAAGACCCTCAGATTCGGCCCAGCAGGAGTCTGAACTAAGAAAGCCCCCTCCCGCCTGAAGGTTGTTGTGATCGAAAGCAGACAACACCGTGCAGGCGCTGCTGAATGTGTTCCGGTGTTTGCAAATTACACCGGGACGAATTCAGCCTATTTTTCAGTGGGGCCCAACTTCTTGGAAGGGTGGGCGGCGTCCACCCTGTGAAAAAAGTGGGTGGACGCCGTCCACCCGCGTGTACCCCCAACTCGTGCCCTGAACATGGCTAATATACTGGCCTCCAGACTCCAACAGATCATTACACCTTTAATACATAGGGATCAATCGGGCTTCATACCTGGGAGATCTAACAGATGTAATGTTCGTAGAACACATAACTGGCTGAACGAAATGATGGATCGTTCAGATCTGCGAGTATTTCTTGCAACTGATGCGGATAAGGTATTCGATGCAGTACATTGGCCTTTTTTTGACGGTACCCTTCTTAAATTCTGTTTTGGTCCCCGCTACAGGAGAGGGATCAAGCTATTAGATCAAGAACCATCGGCAATGGTTCGAGTTAATGGGGTATTGCCAGCAAAGGTCCCTATGGGTAGAGACACTAGGCAGGGATGCTCTCGGTCCTCTCTTTTTTTCGCTCTCACCATTGAGCCCTAGCCTGCGCTGTACGTAAGCACCCTAGGATCCAAGGCTTTAAAATTAAGGGAGATTCGGCACTGAAAAAAAGATCTCGCTTTACGCAGATGATATCCTGCTTTATCTGTTTAACTGTCTCGCCCCTCGACCTTTCACTTTTTTAGGAATATGGGAGCTACTCGGGCTACAGCATTAATTGGGATAAATCAGTCCTATTCCTCCCACAACCGGGGCTGGACATACCCCTACTCCCCCGTCGCTTCACCCTCACCACCCTTGGGTTCAATTACCTGGGTATATTTATAACACCAGAAAGGGAAAACTGTTACGCACATAATCCTGGGAGGGTGGTGCAAGCTTCTCGAGAGGACATGGCAAGTAGCAGAGGGTTGCCCCTCACATTGAGGGGAAGGGCAGCCATGTTTAAAATTATTTCATTGCCCAAACTGCTTTATGTCCTGCAAAATACCTATAAGATCCCACCTGAGACTTTCCAGCTGATCGATAGTGATATGCAAACCTTACTGTGGGATTGTAAAAACCCCAGGATTGCCCTGACAATGTTACACAGTAAACAATATAATGGTGGACTTGCAGTGCCAGACATGTAAGCCATTGGGCCATGCATCTTATTAATATCAACTACTGGATATTTGCCCCTTGGATCATTCAACTTTTGCGGTTGGAGCGTGCTCAGTGGGGAGGCGGATCTTGTCTCCACTATTTATACAGGGGGCAGGGGGGTGGGCGTCTCCTCCCAGCCACACGAGTGGCAGTAGCGACATGGGACAGGGCCAGGAGGGCTATAGGGTGGCATGGGAAACTTACTAGCGAAACACCTCTGTGGGTTGGGAGGTGGCTCCCGGAGAGGAAAAAATTACAAGGATTCGAGGCCTGGGACCTGATCGGGGAATCCAGGGTGGGAGACCTCCTTGAGGGGGTGTGGGTATCATGCGGTTTTCTCCACTCTGGCGAGATTATGGGATGAGTTCCACCCAATTCCCAAAAAATTCACATATACGGCATGCTTGGAGGGCTGAGGGGCTCCCCAGAGAGGGTATTCTGGAATATGCCACATTGGAAGGACGGCTCCTGACAGGAGAGATTGGAAGGGTGAGAGATTTCTCTAACAGATAAAACTCTCAATAATAATATGCCTGATAATCTAAGTAATTTAAGGGGAAAATGGGAAGAGGATGTGAGAACGCTTGAAGACATTGATTGGGAGGCCGCCCTGGTGCAGCCAATTAAGGCCCGAGTCCGAGTTGTTCAATTCAAGATTTTACAAAGAGTATACCATGATAGATGCCAATTGCATGCGATGGGGTGGGCACCGACCCCTTTTTGTATAAGATATGAAAGAGAAGAGGGTACCTTCTTCCATTTCGTTTGGGGCTGTTCCCTAATTCAGGATTATGTGGGGGGATATTATACGGTAACTGGGCCGTATACTTCTTTTGACCCCAAATTCCTTATACCTGGAATCCCAAACGATATTGATTTATCACATGCCGGCTGTTGCTTTGTGGGCTTAGCCTTGTAGTTGCCAAAATGAATATTGCGAGATACTGGGGAGTAAGTTAATGCCCGATTATACTTGAATGGAAACGGGGTATGGCTATGCATAGGACGGCTGAAAAAGAAAAAAAAAACACCAATGCCTCAAGGGGATGTCCTAAAAAATGTGCAGGCTCTGGGGCAGATGGGCACTACTCCCTGGAGCTGTTTGAGCATAGTAGGTGAGAAGGACCGGATAGGCCCTGGAATGAAGGAATATATTGTTACAAGCCATATTGTCGCACAAACTGGGGTGCGGAGATTTGTAAAACAAACTGGATGCAGACTGTTTGGTGTCTTGGGAGGGGATGGTGGACAAATAGTTCTTGGTTTCGACTCTTTATGCTATTGAAGGAATTGGTTTCCATTTTGGTTACATTACGTATACAATATATCTTTCTGTTTTGTTCTTGAATACAAAATAATATATTTAAAAACAAAAAGAAAGTGTCACTAAACTACCGGTCTCACACCTTTATAACCCAGATACTCATCTTAACTCTTGGTTCTGTTCACTGCAAGATCTACACTTCCTTTATAGCTCTGAGTGATGAACATTCATCACTTCCCATAGTGACAAAGTACAGTATTAGTGGTTCATAATCTCTTGACTTCCATAAAGCACACACTTAAGCTTCATATTTTCAACCCACTCTTCTGGACTTGCCGTACTAAAAACAGAAGACAGAGCCTTAATCACTTACCGTACCTGTGACGTTCACCCATTCACCAACATCTCCACTGACTATGGGTTTCCATCACATAGGCGTCCTCAAACACACACCTACAAAAATCCTGATACAGGTCTTTTTAGCAAAAAACACCTACAGAACACTCAGAACCACTTTTTCTTCTAAGACTCTGTGTCATTCTCTGGAATCTCATGTGCTTTACACCTGGATTTAGGAACACCCTACTGATCCTGCCATACTCATTCATGCTTCGTCTTTATCTTAATTCCTGAACCACATCTTAATCCTCCAACACTATACTCCTAATCCTCACAACTGTGTTTCCATGCCACAGTATACTTATCTACCAAATGCAGGTCATGAAGACTTATTCCTTCCCAAGAGCAAGGCTTGAATTTGATCGATTTGTGTTACGACCTTGAAACGCAAATCAAATCGTATAGGCCTAAATTGGCATACAGTGCTCAGAAGTACAACAAGCTGGTCACTGAGATAGCACATCTCCACCTGGAATAAAAAAAATATATGTAGAATGAAAAATTTCCTAGCTAACGTGATGAAAAGTTTCAATTCTTTTAAGAACTCAGAGGCGAGGATTATGCCTTCTATTCTTCACTTTTATTACACAGCAGCCAATCTTTAACAGACTACATTTCCCATCAAACCCTGGGGAAACTGTAGTAAAACAAATTAACCAATAAACATTGTCCATAGTCTACCAATAGGGGTCCTCCATCACACAGATAGTCTGCCCTCACTGGCCCTTCCTCCTCTTTCTTTGCTTCTCAGCAGCCGAGATAAGTGCTTTCCTCGTTGCTTATATATTGTTATGCATACTGTGATCTTAGCAATATTGTTATTACTATACGCTTTGTGCTACGTGTGTTATATTTGCTCGTTATTTGGTTATGTAACTACCTGCTTATTTGTTCGCAGCGCTTTTTCGTCGTTTGTGATACCGGGCCTCCGGTCCGTTCCCTCAGACTTTTGAAGCGTTTGTCACCACTGGTAATCCGGGCCTGCTGCCCGTGTTCTCAGGGTTTTTTCCGGTCTGTAAGGCGGCGCGGGGCCCGTGCCCACGTCCGGCTTCCGCTTTCCGTCAAGGTTTCGCGAGGGCATGTTTCGGCCCATTTCTTGAGCCACAGGAGCCGGGACTCCTATGCGGCTCGTCTGGTGACGCTTTGATCCTCTGCCCGTCAGGGGTCGCGGTGGATGTTTCTACGAAAAACTATATGTAGAATGCACACTTTATCCACAGCACTTAATATAGCATAGTATCTATGAGATGGTCATCTTTTTGAGACATATTGAAACGTGGGAGTCTACAGTGCACCACTGTTACAGGATGAGTGACCAATACCGGATTACATTAAGCAACATACTAATACCCATACATTTTTGTAAGTATTCACACCCCAAAAGCTTGCTCCATTGTCGGGGGTTAGCAGCACTTTACAGATCTCTAAACAAGTCAATAAACGTATTAAACAGGTTCCTATTCTGATTTCCCAGAGCCTTTTAGAGAAGGCAACAGGCCCAATGGAGTCTGGTTGGACCTCTGTAAAGCCAACATGGATTTCTGGGTACCAGGTATGACCAACGCATTAGACACGGCCTGTAGCAGCAAGATACTATCTTCCTGGCATACAGCCATAATAGCCCCACACATAAAACAAGGCAATCAACAAGCCCCTCGTTGCTAAGGGCTTATTTTCTTGCTGGACTCAATTGATAAAGTTGTCAGGTGCCTAGCCTTGCACATAATAATGGAAAGAACTATTAATTCAAACAATATGGCTTTAGAGAAGGACTTCGTACTTTAGAGCAATGATTAAATCTCCACATGCTCGTATGTAAATACAATGTAGCAAAGGAGGGTCTCTTACACTCAGTCTTTATGGACCTACGTAGTGCTGCTAACCGAGCGAATCGGTCAATGACCGGCTGCCTTCTCATGAGTATCGGCCTGGACCAGACTGGATGACCTTTTATGTTCACACATATGAGTTTCGGCCTCAGTCTGAATCGGTGAAGTAGGGGAGTGCACCAATTCCTCTTCACCGGACAGGAGTGGGGCGAGGAGGGGTCAGCAAGCATGTTGTATTGCCCCTATTTTTTTATTTTACATCTGTAATCTGTATTCATTCTTGATTACTCACAGCCCGGAGGTGCCCATGTGAAGTCAAACCCTATGCCAGCGCTTCTGTATGCAGATAATGTCTTAATGTTCCGAACTCCTAATGGCCTCATGGGTCTAACAGACAATGTTCTCCCCTTTATGTACAGTCTTGACCTTGAAACCAACTTTTCCAAAAGGTTTTATATGGCGTGTGACCCAAAGAATAGCAAAACTAGAATTATCAGGATTAAAGGAACAAGTAGAAGAAAAGATAATCCTTTTGTTTGCCTTGTTGTGACTTTTGACTCGGCTCCTTCCTGGTATTATTGTCGGTCCACCAGGTCCCCAAGACTCTGCCAATTAACTGGCCTCTTGATTAACTTTGCCCAGAGTGTGGGGTGCAAACCAATCTTGCATTCATTGGAAACATATAAACGTAAATGCCTGCCATTTTTTAACCTATGGGCCTGGGGGCTATGCCAGAGCTAATAAGCTCCACGTGGAAATGGATTTAGACTATGTTGAAGACAATATTAAATTAGTGCAGATGCCTTTATGGTGGTCGTTTTGATCTAAAGATGTATCTAGGCTGTGATTTGGATTTAAAAGTCCAAGGCTTCGCTATATCAAACAGGTAGCAGAGTTCAGGTCTTTATGGGATCCAACATTTGATCACTCATGGGGTGGCACATGGGTCAAATACACCTATTGACTGGGTAAGATTTGCATCAGAGAGGCCGAGAAATTCAAAATCCATTCTTATGCCTATCAAGTCCTGGAATCTTCTATGGGGCCAAACCATATTTAATTATGGTTATAACCCCTTGGAAAAGATCTTTGTGGACCAGATTTAGACCGGGAAAAATAGGTGGTCTTCTCAGCTTCCCATTGGGCCAATAGGAGTCCAGATCAGTCCTTGTTTCTCCGTGAGGCATTCTCACCACAGATCTTGCTGCACTTTGTTCGTCTGTACATTTTTACGAACCTCACGTGCTGGTTTTTAATTCCTGTACTGAGGAACTACAGTTTAAAGAAATGCAGTCCTGCACTTTGTTTTCTTGAAATGCTAATCTGTAGGATGCTTTTTAAAAGCATTTGTTAGTTTGCATAAATCAACGTTTATTTAAATAACATTTATTCTATTTATTTAATCACTTTTTGTGTTATGTCATGTATGCATTTTACGCTGCGCTCTTATGAATATTTGTTTAATACTCGAATAAAGATTAACTTAACTGATTAAATTGGCAACCAGGAGTAAACAATAGTTAATATAAAGTTGTTCACACAATTGGCTGCATGAGGATATCTCCCTCTAGCTCTGCGCGGCACTACAACGCAACCCCCAAGAGCGTCGAGGGTGCCAGCGCCGTCACCTCACATCAACTATCGATTAAGGAAGGGTCTTGGCAGCCAATGACAGACACGTCTACTAGCTGGGTGTGCCACCAAGGAGAGCGAAACAACGCGCATGCGCTTTGGAACCCTCTCCTTTGCTTACGTCCAAGTGAACCGCTTGCATCCAGAGTCCAGATCTGTGACGCGCATCCAAGTGAGTTCAAGGGACGTCAGCAGTGAGCAGTGAAAACAAAACCATCGGCTGAAGTGACTCGGAAAACAATTGTGTTTGATTTGCAATTCTGGGCAAAAAAAAAAACAACCAAACATGCTGAGGTAGTTCTGTCTAGCACTTCAGCTCGCATTGCTGCAGCTGGGGCTGGCCAGCTCAGGGCACTTCGCTGGCTGCGCAAGACGTTTAGTCATGCACCTTAAGGGGGCGACCCTGAATACAAAGAAAAAACAAAGGGTAACTAAGCTGTGCCTCTTCGTGAAATTTGGTGTTACAAATGGTTAGTGTTCTCCAACTTGAGTTCACAGTGGGGAAAAAGCACAGCGTTCATGTTTTCGCACTTTTCCAACTTCAGCTCTTGGCAGCCGGCAGATGCTAGAGGGAATTAGTTCAAAGTAACACAAAGGGACCAGTCAACCACACAGAGTCCCTGACTGCTACCAAGTGCCATCCTTTAATCCAACAAAAGGCCCAAGTAACGCAAAAACTCACCACCCCCTCCATTCTGGCAGCCGGATGGAACAGACCGACACACATCAGCATGCCATCGCGACATGACCGACTGAAGATCCGACTTCTACAGCTGAGTAGTGAAACAGAGACAGCACTCAACTCAAGGAATGCGCAATAACAGAAATAAACCAACCCTTCAGCTGTCACCTCAACCAGTGACAGCAAAAACTCCCTTGATTCCACACACGAGGAACTGGGGCTTAAAATCCAGCCTACTAAAATTAAAGTCGGGGCTCTAGTGACGTATAGAACCTAAACTTCTTGCAACTGGCCATGTGCAACTGGTGTGCCATGTATGTATTCAGACCGCAGGCCTGTGCTGCCAATAACAAGCCATGTGTGACCCCTCAGAGAACTCACTAAGCCAACTTCCTAGGCTACGAGCCTTTCCCCAAGCCCCGCCAGGAGGTGGTGCGTGGCATTGAAGGAAAGAATCGGACGTTCCGGGCAGCAATAGCATTTATTTGACTGAGAACGTACACATGAGGAAGCGTCCGAGACCACACTCCCTTTGTCCACACGCAACAGCGTGCTACAAGGAAACAGAAGATAGCGTCACGTGACCAGAAACAAGTGTTTACCTTTTCGGCGCCCCAAAATCGAGGAAAGCAGTTTAGTTTACAGACATAATCTTACAATGCAGTAGCATTAAGCTTAAGGATTCAACATATACATTGCTAAACAAATTAGGTACCAACAGGTCACTTACATTTGCACATGTGAAAAAGTAAATGACAGTTGTGGCACGCACAAGCCGTAAGCCATAAATAACCATTACACATTATAAAACACATCTAAACGTTTTCATCTCATTGCATGTTTAAACATTCAAATGTATACATTAAAATTAAGCAAATTAAAATATGTAATGCACTCGACTAATCTCGTATAGGAAAGCTGCAAGCGTAAAGGGGAGAAAACGTCAATGCCGTGCTCGGGCAGCCCTGTCGAGGGGCAGAACACTGCTAGAGGGCGACTGCCCGTCTGCATCCCTCTGTGCCCCTGCTGCGGTCTCGAGGTGAGGTGCGCCACACACACCTCTGCGGCCAGCAGCGCCGTGTGATGGCACGAGGGCCGGCAGGGAGCGGGGACAGGCAAGAGGCCCTCGGAGGAGAGCGCGGGGCATCAACGTGAAGCCGCGGGCGCTGCGGTGCGGCCTGCGCCGGCGTCAGCAGTGCGGCGCTGGGTGCCCACGGCAGAACCGCAGTGGAGACCACCAGAGGGGCTGCAGCGCCAGGCTGTAACTGGAGCCCACCCCAGAACAACGGACCCCCATCCCATCCCTGCTTCATGTTCAAATCAGCCGTGCGCCAAAGGTCTGTGTAAAGAGCCAGTATCGACACCTCTCTGTAGTACTGGTTTAAATACCACCCGCGGAGAAGTGATCAGTGCTGACAGCTGCACCTCCTCCGAGCGGACCGGGGCGTACAGAGCACCCTCACCAGAGACGCTACACAGAGGGGTATCTGCGTTATACAGGGGGGAATTTGCGCTATACGGGGGGAATTTGCGCTATACAGGGGGTATCTACGGTACACAGTGAGGGTACACGCTATCCAGGGGGGGGGGTATCCACGCTATCCAGGGGGGGGGGGGTATCCACGCTATCCAGGGGGGGGGGGTATCCACGCTATCCAGGGGGGGGTGTATATACGCTATCCAGGGGGGGGGGTGTATCTACGCTATCCAGGGGGGGGGTGTATCTACGCTATCCGGGGGGGGGGGTGTATCTACGCTATCCAGGGGGGGGGTGTATCTATGCTATTCAGGGGGGGGGTATCTACGCTATTCAGGGGGGGGGTATCTACGCTATCCAGGGGGGGGGTATCTACGCTATCCAGGGGGGGGGGGGGGTATCTACGCTATCCAGGGGGGGTATCTACGCTATCCAGGGGGGGGGTATCTACGCTATCCAGGGGGGGGGTATATACGCTATCCAGGGGGGGGGGGTATCTACGCTATCCAGGGGGGGGGGGGTATCTACGCTATCCAGGGGGGGGGGTATCTACGCTATCCAGGGGGGGGGGGGTATCTACGCTATCCAGGGGGGGGGGGTATCTACGCTATCCAGGGGGGGGGGTATCTACGCTATCCGGGGGGGGGGGGGTATCTACGCTATCCAGGGGGGGGGTATCTACGCTATCCAGGGGGGGGGGTATCTACGCTATCCGGGGGGGGGGGGGTATCTACGCTATCCAGGACGGGTATCTACGCTATCCAGGGGGGGTATCTACGCTATCCAGGGGGGGGGGGGGGGGTATCTACACTATCCAGGGGGGGGTATCTACACTATCCAGGGGGGGGTATCTACGCTATCCAGGGGGGGTATCTACGCTATCCAGGGGGGGGGGGTATCTACGCTATCCAGGGGGGGGGGTATCTACGCTATCCAGGGGGGGTATCTACGCTATCCAGGGGGGGGGGGGGGGGTATCTACGCTATCCAGGGCGGGGGGGGGGGGGGGGGTATCTACGCTATCCAGGGGGGGGGGGGGTATCTACGCTATCCAGGACGGGTATCTACGCTATCCAGGACGGGTATCTACGCTATCCAGGGGGGGGGGTATCTACACTATACAGGGGGGGGGGGGGGTATCTGCGGCCTTCGCACAGCAGCGGGGACTTGCATTTAATTGGCAGTTTTGTGGTCTACTGTCACTCAAGCATCGTTGTAACGTCAAAAACCTCGAATTTCAACTGACATTGGCTAGTGTTTGATAAACAAGACGACGTACCATTAAATCAGAGGAAACGGGATTTGTGTTGAAAAGTTTACTCCGTGTCCATCACTGTGTCGTTGGGGTTCGCGTTATACACGCCTTCACTATTTTAAGTTTCACGAGTTCTATGCACTTCTCTTTTGCACCAACACTTGTGTTATCAAAGGGAGACCTACGGTCGAGAAAGGGAACACACGACCAAGCCGAGCTCCCCGGTGATGGGGAAGTAAACGAAAGAAGACAATGTCCGCGCCCCACACACTTGCTGCGTCCTCATAGGCGCACACTACAGCGCCGCTTTCCAGCTCGGCCTGGTGTGTGAGGACAGTTAGAGCCTGTTGGTGAAAGTGTGACAAGCGGTGCCTCCAAGCAGAGCGCCCCTGCCCGGGATACTGTGAACAAAGGAGTCTATGTACACACAGGACCGGAGCCCCTTCAGTGCCAGCGGGGTCCCCTTAGCCCGCACACTGAAGCCCCGAGAGGAGCAACTCCCGGGCAGGGAGGCGGAGTATCACCCAGACATGAAACCCAGACAAGAAACCCAAGTGCCAGGCGGGTGACATGGATGCGGCCAGCCTTACCTCTGGTTTCCGGCTGCAGGGAGGCGGTGCAGTCCCTTCATCTGTTGGGCTTCTCTGCCCCAGCAAGTAATCCGTGCCCCTCCCTGCACTGGGGGCCCAGGCGGCCGGCTGCCTCCGAGGCGATCTCAAGTTACTGGAGGCTTCAGCTCCGTTAATCCAGGCCCGGGAAATCCACTTTATTTGTGCTCCAAACAAAACCCGGTTCCCAACAAAGTTGTCATTCAGAAGCGCCCACCAGAAAGTTACGCGTCTCAGCTGAATGCCACTTCCAGGTCCGAGAAACTCCCCCGAAGCAAGCTAAGCGTGACTAACAACAACTACTCAGACGAGTGTTAAAAGACATTAAAAGGGCAGCGCGGGCCGGAAACCGGGGCTGAGCAACAGCGGCGCTGGGCGAGCTCGGCCCACTCCAAAACGGCCAACCCAGAGGCCGACGGCAAGCAGCGCCCAGACCGGCAACAGCGCCTTCCCCAGCGGCGGCGGCGATGCTCCTCCACTGCCGCAGGCCCGGCCCAGCCTCACCGGAGCCCGACCCCGCCCCAGGGAGCTCCGTGTGCCCGTGACCCCGCCGCGCCCAGTGCCCGCCCGCCGCCCTCTGTTGCCGCTGCCGCCGCCTGGCTGCGCTCCTTCTCGTCCGGCGGAGGCGGGGACTGGAGGCCTCGGCTGCTGCTTCCTCCTCCTCCTCTCGTCCTGGCCGGGCCGCGCTCCCCCTCCTCCCTCTGGACGGGGCTCCGGCTCCCCACACTTCCGTTTCAGGCCCGAGGCCGGCGGCGGCTCTGCTGGTCCCGGACACACAACAAGCACCCACCGATCACTTCACACACACGGCAGGCTCGGCTCCCGCCTCTCGGGCGCAGGCGGCAGTGCGCCCGCCCTCGCCAGCGCCAGCAGACCCGCGGGCTCCGTCGGTAGCGCACCCGGAGACAAGTTCCTCACACGGTGCACAGCCAGTGCCTCCGCTCACACGCAGACACTTCCCCATACACCGTGTCTCCGGTGACGGTCACTGCGTCTGCTCTCTCACAGTGTTTCGCTGTCCCACGGAGGCGCTGTGTCTCTGATCACGGGCTGTGCCTTCCTTATGCAGGCAGCGCATCTCTGTTTGGAGTGCACCGCGGTCTACAGTGTGTGTGTTCGCACCCACTGTATCTGCTGACATCACATACAAGAGTCGGTGCACCGTGGCCAAATAACTTGAAGCTACATGTGTTATTAGCCACCTCTTTTATCAACAGCAGCGCCGCCCATCGATTTTTTGCTGCCTTAGGTAAAAATGCCCAGGTACAAGCTGTCACACCTCCCTCTTTCAAGCACACACCCACACACTACGCACACGCGAGCAGCTCAGCATGTCGCTCGACACATAACATTTGCGCCGTAAACTAAGATCAGTTTTAAATAATACACTTTGCAATGTGCATGTGGACGTCATCGCTCTTTACAAGTAAACATATCTCGCAGTCACCCAACGCCCCTGGGTGTACCTCTCAAGTAGTCTTTAAACAAATCAGTGGATGGAGAGCTTGATTTACAAGGGGTTCCCTCCTAATGTTTCCATCAATTTTAATTCAGACTCTATTTCCGGGATATATAAAACACACGTGTGACGTATTATATGACATTTGGGATCATGTTATGTTTTTATTGGTGCTTTGCACCAACCCCTTAAGAGTTTGGGTATCATACCGAAGCAACACGTACGTCCTTTAAATAGTATCACACGTGCAAGTGGAAAGCATTTTTAGATGCGGTTTCTTTTATACGCGTCACATATTTGCGGGCAGTCCAGGCCAATCAGCCATGAGCTGACCTCGGCTGACGGACTCCTGCGCTGAAGCCCTGCGCCAGGTATTGTTTAGCCTCGAGTGTTGCTTTTGGGCTCGAGCGCTTCTGGACCCCCACAGTCCAGACAACTGTTGGTCCTTTGCTAAAATGACTCCACACCAGCCCCACCGGCATAGCCCCGCCGCAGAGACTCCTGGCGCGAGGCCGTGCAGCCCCTGTGTGACTGTTCTGGATGTTCTTTGCTTCACCCGGTCCCTTCAGACTGCTGTTTAACTCCACGTGCAGGGTGCGTTTGTGCAATAACAAAAGGAAACGCGGCAGAGGGCTGCATTGCTGCCGCAAGTCAGCATTACTGTCCGTAAAAGGATAGCGGTAGAGCGGGATCTGAAGAGCTACTTGCAACGGAAAAGATGCTCCCTCTGGGCGCAGTGATACAGTGCGCGTCGTGTGCACAGACAGAAGCTGTCAGCGAAGACTCCCAGGCAGTGTATGGGGTCCTGTGTGCATGTGAGAAAAGACACTGGCGGTGTGTGTGTCACTTGTCTCTTGCGTGTGCTGCAGTTTTTCTTTGAGTGCCTCACAAGAATAGTGCCCGGAGGGTGACAGTGCAAATGATGATGCAACTAGGAGGGCTCCTGAAGCCTGACTGGATGTCCAATCCTCCTTATGAGCATGCTAAAAGGGGAACGAGCAAGGACTCCTAGCATGGATGCCCAGCATGCGTCTGTCCCATCTGATGTCACCTCTAGTGCAACATGGCCAGTGTAGCGTCTTCCCCAGCCCTGGAGCATGCAAATGAAACGGGCCACTCGGGAGCTGCAGTCAAATACTTCTTTATTCCGCAGCATACACTCTCACACTGTGCATTATCTCATGCTTAATATTAACCGTGCCCTAACACCTCCCCACATATGACGCAGTTCCTGTTCAGAGTCCGCCAGAATCACGAGGGTCCTAGAGGGCATAACATCAATATGCTACAGCCAGCTTCAACGGCCTGGTCGCGGCAAATCTATCTCTGCTCAAAGGCCACCAGCGCAGCTCTGCTAATACACAGGGCCTCATTTACAGGTCAGCTGTAACTCGCCAATACCACCACCGCATGATCGCTCCATTCCAGGTCTGCGGTAACACCCCTTATTTAAGCTTTAATGCCCATGACCGTGAAACAATTAGTGCTAATCATATTTAGCACTAGCTCTTCACATTTATGCACAGATCAGTTACCGCTAACAGTTTGTGGAGCAAAATGACACAGCTTTTCTATGATGTAATGCAGCATTACTGCATTTCAGTAATACATAAATACGATCACCGCACATTTATTACAACTTCTGGGCACTCCAAATGAGGCCCACAGCACGTTTATGTTCTACAAAGTCTTTTCACACATAGTTGGTCTTGACTCCGACACCAGGAATGTATTGCTGCCTCACACAATCAATTCTCTCTCTCTCTCTCTCTCTCTCTCTCTCTCTCTCTCTCTCTCTCTCTCTTTCTCTCTTCTATCTCACTGCCTTGATGGCAATTTCATTTGACCACTTGCAAATGGTTTCTATTGGAATCAGATGTGCATGCATGGCTTTTATTGCACATAATGAACTGCTACAGAGGATTTTAGTTAATTTTCGATTGCATTATTATTTTGGTGTGCAATGATGTCTTTTGGTTTTTCTCAGTATGTAACCATTAAAATTTCAGTTTGTGCTGAACACATTGTTGCCGAGTTGAATGGGTGGTGGTTGGAATGCGGGTGATGTCATGGTCAAGGATTAGTATGGTATTGGACAGTTGGGGATTTGTAGCTGGCAGATGTTTTATGTCTTAATGATTTTATACTATTATTACGCTTTATGTTGTGATCTACTCAGGACAGCTACCTTTTTGAGAGGCAATAAGGATCACAATAACAGAGTCCAATACCCCCTTACAGTAAAACCTCTGGCACCATGTGTGATGGTAGCCAATTAGAACAACCCCTGCCAAAGCCAAAAGGTCTCGCCTATTCAAGAGGAATTGGTTTGCCAAAGTGTTTTAGCCATGTTGTACACCAGTGTGGCTGCTGTTCAGCATGGTTAAACGGTAGTGGCGAAGATGAGTCACGTGGGGTGTTGTAGAGTGGAATGGCAAAGAGTGGAGAATAGTGTTATAGAGTGGACTGGAAGAGAATGTCGTGTATTGGAGTGACATAGTGTGGAGTCATATAGAGTGGCATGCACTTGAGTGGCATAGAGTGGACTGGTGTAGAATGTATTGGTGTAGACTGGCATACAGTGCAGTGGCATTGAATTCAGCATACAATGAAGCATCGTAGAATTTAGTGGCATAGATTAGAGTAGTGCATACTAAAGTGGAACGGTGCAGAGTGGAGCAGCGCAGAGTGGAGGGGCGCAGATTGCAGTGGTGTAGAGGCATAGAGTTGAGTGATGCAGAGGGCAGTGGTGCAAAGTAGAGTTGAGTGGCATGGAGTGCAGTGGCGTAGAGTGGTGCAGAGTAGAGTATAGTGCCATAGAGTGCAGTGGCGAAGAGTGGAGTTGTGTAGAGTGGAGTAGTGCAGAGTAGAGTGGCGTAGAGTTCAGTGGCAGACAGTACAGTGTTGCAGAGTAGAGTGTCAGAGTGCAGTAGTGTAGAGTGTAGTATAGTGGCATAGAGAGCAGTGGCACATAGTGCAGTGATTCAGAGTTGAGTGTAGTGATATAGGGTGCAGTTGTGTAGAATGCATTGGCGTAGAGTGCAGTGGTTAGGAGTGGAGTGGCATAGAGTGCCAGGGCATAGTGTGGAGTGGTGTTGAATGGCATAGAGCAGAGTAGATTGTTTCAGAGTAGAGTGAAGTAGCGTGGAGTGGAGTGGTGCAGGATAGAGTGCAGTTGCATAGAGTGCATTGGTGTAGAGTAAAGTAGTGGAGAGTGCAGTGGTGTAGAGTAGATTTGATTGCATACAGTGGATTGGCGTAGAGTGCAGGGGCATAGAGTTGAATGTTATAAAGTAAAGTGCATTAGTGTAGTGTATTGGTGTAGAGTTCAGTGTTGCAAAGTAGCATATAATACAGTGGTGTAGAGTGGAGTAATGCTGAGTAGATTGGTGTGGCCTAGACTGGATTGATGTAGAGAGCAGTGGTGAAGAGTGCATTGGCAAAGAGTAGAGTGGGACAGCGCAGAATAGAGAGGCATGGCGTAAAGTGGCTTAGAGTGCAGTGGCGTGGAATGGTGCAGAGTGCAGTGGAGTGGCATAAAGTGGAGTGAAGTGGTGAGGAGTGGTGCAGAGTAGAGTGGAGTGGTGGCGGCGCAGAGCGGGGTATGCATGGTAGAGTCATAGACATACAGTTTTACTAATAAAACTATACGGAGCACAAATGAAAATGTGTGGAAATTGCATTGCCTGGTATAATGATTTGTTTTGATCATATTTAAGTGTTTGTTTTCAACATATTTCAGAAATAACAAAAAATGCACTTGTTGTGTGTTCCTAATTCTGATATAATCTGAAATTCTTAGACAGTTCATTTAAATGTTGCCATGTGCTAGAAAAATCCTCTTTCATACCCCAGTATCCAGCAAGATTGTCACATAAATCCTCTCACTTTAAACTCAAAGAAAGAAACAAGCGCCTGCGGAGGACAACGTCTGACATTTGATGTCATTATTTGACTGCACAGAAAATGTGACAAGATAAGAACAAGGTGTAAAGGCCTGTTTACAGAAAGGGAGTTTGTGGAAGTATACAGTAAACACTCTTTAGGCAACGCAGCGGGAGGGACGAACTGAACCTGGAGAGCATAAAGCAAATAAAGCCAGCAAATAGAACATCAAAAACATGAGTTACAAACCACAAAGTCAATAGTAAACAATGGGTGGAATGCATCCCTCGGTTAACTTTCCGAAGGCCCTAAGATTTCTTTCACAAAGCGCTGTCTGGTAGGCGGCGACCTAAAAAGGCTATAGCTGTGTTGTCCATAAACATTTAGCGTTACTTCATGGATGCTGAAAAGGACAATTTGCCTTTGTGACACATACACCCTTATCTTGAGTGACCCAGTAAATTGGAACCCCTCCACAAAGACGTGTTTGTGTAGGAATTGCAGTCAGATGCTAAGATGAAGTTATTGCAAATGCCCTTTGCTGTGTCCTTTTCAAGTGTAGTGTGGGAGCTGTTTCACAGATATTTCAAATCTGTGGCAGTGGTGCACTAAAGTGGGCTAGTAAGAAAAGTCTAAAAGTGACAGTACAAATCTGGTACAGTGATTATTAGACACATTCAGTGGCATAGTTAGGGGGGCGGTGGGGGAGGTCTGCCCCAGGCGAAACCATTTTGGGGGCGGCGGCAGCACAGTGCACATGTTACGTGCAGTTATGTAAGTGCACTGTGCAAGCTCACCTGGCATAGTGGTAGTGGTGCGGTGCGCGGCGTACCGTGTATGTGGATCCCAGGGCCGTCAATCTTGTAGTGTGCGAAAGCGCTACCAATGATGACCCTGGCCATCAGTTTTAGCCAGCCCCACACGCTGTGCTCCTGTGACACGTGCCACCACCGCGCGCTATTGACTGAGTGGAGAGACAGTCTCGCCAGGGGAGTGCTGGGCGATTTGCTGAACCCCTACGGTAGGGGCCCTTAGCCCTGCCACCACTGTGGAGTTCACAAGAGAGGTAAGGGATGATCATCATACATGATGTCATTGTGAGAAATATTTGTGCCCATGCCTGTTGAAATTTGACCATGAGGGCTTAGCAGTTTTACCCCTTCCGGCTTCCCACACTTCTGTTCGCACAGGAAAAGATCTGGACCCAAAATAAATGGGCAAGCTCTAAGGGTCAGGTCACAAGTGGATGTATACAGGAGCTGCTCTCCACCCCAACTTGGGACCTACAAAGAATTCTCTTCTTCTTTTTTGCATAATTTATGCGTCACTCTATGCCTGAAAGGGTTTTGTTTTGACATATACTGGGAGCTCCCTTGTGTCTGGACAAAGCTAAACCTCTCTGACGAGCTGTAATGAGAGTGAAACACGTGTCAGGGGGTGCTATTTTTCATTTTAAGTTTGTTTGGATGGTATTTCATCAATCCAAAGCTGTAATACTGTGCGTGGAGTGGTAAAAGGCATTTGTCTCAGTGTGGGTGGCACAGTGTTAATGCTATGCTTAAAGACTTTGCTGTAGAACTGGTAAATACTTTGTCCCTTTCTAACTCGGCATTGATGGTATTGTGATAATCCTATGCTTAAGAACTTTGTTAGAAAAACAGACATTTGAGGTGTGTAGATTCAATGTCACTGGTGTTTTAGTCAATAGCTCTACACATGAGCTGCTCTCCACCTAATCTTGGGAACTACACAGAGTTTTCTGTTTCTTTTTGCAAGGTTGAGGTAGTGTCCAACATTTACTTCTGTTGGTTAAGTTGTATTTACACAGTGAATGCTTGGATTTTTGGTGCGCTCAGGGTGGGTGCTGGCCCTCTTGCACTACTTGTGTCATAGGATATTTGCTTTTAGTTGTTGTTGGTAGTGTCTATTAGTGTTGGACGTTTCTGGTTACATGAGTGTTGCTTTCTTTTCACCTGTCTCATCAATTTGGGTTTAGTAATGTGCACATTTAAGTGCATTGTTCTATGTGGTTCTACCCAGCTTAATCGAACTTTTCAGGAAGTAAGCTTTCCCGTGAGTCTTGATATATATGGTTGATCATTGTACTGTTAGAAAATAGTTATTGATTGTACTGAAGCTTTTTTATTTTTGGAAAAAAGGAAGTTATTTGATCTCCTGTCTCTTCTGGTCACAAAGTTAATGTCCGTGATGTCATGTGAAAAGTTTATGTTGGGATCCCACCAGTAAGGTTGTGGTGGCTTTTTAAACCTTTTTCTTAAATCTGTAACTTAACTGAGTCTTATGGATCAAATCTTCTAAATCCCACTTGGATATTGTGATATGGTAATAGTAGAGGTGGGTAAGGCACTGAAAGCTCAAGCCATATGCCTGGTCCTGGCTCAGTTAAAGGTCCTATTGGAACCTCGGGCCAAAATGAGCAGAGCTTTCACAGTAGGCGATGTGGCCTCACAGCTACAGCTGCTGACCAATCATCATGGAAAAATGGATTCAAGTCCTGCCCCGGCTCTGCATCCTCTGAGTCCCTGTAAATCTCACTGTGGCAAACAATGTGTTTTGCATTCTGTCTCTTGTAAAGAGCTCTTATGTCCCAGGGCAAGGTTTGCACTGTGTAGAATTACCCACCGCCTGTCCCCTGCACTCTAATATCACCCTCCAAGAATTACAGACAAAGCATTAACCTTTGATGTCAGAAAGACATACCCATCAGGTGGCTAGATTGCAGTGTGAAACTGGAAGATTTGGGATACATCCCAGCGTCCCTGCTTGACCAAACCGCACGATTCTATCCAAATATTTAATTTCACTTAATCTCCTCCTAGTTCATAATCAAATAAGAAAGCACCTTGAAATACATGACTTCAGGATGTGCCCTCTACAAAAACCTCTCATGTTTGATTTACTAGCCTATAATGTTGCTTTATCGATTACAAGAATTTAGGCCACATACAGGGTACACATGACCCCTGACTTGGTTCACTATTGCCTTTGTTATCAGAATTGCTTTATAAACCTTCTTGCTTTCTTACACAATGTGCCATTTGCCGCCTCCTTCCCCCCCCCCCACCCCAAATGTTCTCAAGGAGAGAACCTCCCACCCTCAAACCCCACTTATGTCGGATGGGCTCGCTCGATTTGCTAACTTGTTATGTAAAACTCAGCAGCCCCAACCCTTACGCCTCGCCAGTTTGAAATGTCACCAGCTGCCACTGGGTGTGTTGCTCTTTTATTCTATGAGCGGAAGTGAGTGGTAAGATACACTAGTTTATTATACGCTATTTCTTAACAGGTACTTTTTAAAATTTGAAACAATATAAGAAACCTGTTGTATTCTACCTTTTGCATTTTTTCAAATGTCAGGATATATTTGCAATAATAACAAACTACCCCAGGTGTCCTCGACGGGGCTCCAGTACTTACTAATATATTTTTTCTATTTTTAAATCCGTAACCTCAAAAGATTCTCCTGGCAATAGGACACTAACCTCAAAGCCCATGAAAGTTTCTGCTGAATAAATGGCATGCTTATTGGTTAACCGGCATGCAAAAGCAGGGCAGAAAAGAACTTTTGAAGACATTTTTAATTGAAATAAAAAAGAATCGTTTGATAATCTCTCAACGCATTGAGGTCTTTGACCCCCACTTTTGCACTGCAGCCTTCTCAAATTTGCCCCACAAACATCTGCTTATTCACTGAATGTCGCTATCTGTGAAACTAGATGGAATTATCGCCTCACTCCTAGTTATTTAGTCAGAGTGCCCCAAATCTGTAGGATCTAGAACAGATCCAGAAAGCAAGGGCAGTGGATTTTCTATCCTATGAACAGCATATTCTGATGCTTATGAAAATAAGGTTTCTGATCCTACTATTATTGCATTAGTCACAGTATAACTTAATAAAAAAACATCCTTGTATATGGTGACCCACAACATCCCAATTTATTCTACATAAGATTCAGAATCTTATGTATTCGCAGTTGGTATTTGCCGACATGTTATAGTTGAGCTGGGAAACACAACAGTTCATAGTGACATTGCAGTTGTTATGCATAAGGCCTGACCATTGAGACCTTGAAATTGGGACTATTTGGGTAATTTGACAAGCGAAGTACACCAAGATGAACACAAGATAGGATACATGTCTGCAGGTCCTAAAGACAGCCACACAGCACACAAGGACGCCATCCGCAACCACCACCACCTCATCAGGGCGGCCAAGAGGACCTTCTGCAAAGACTGCCTCGACAACAACGCACACAACAGCAAGGAGCTCTTCACATCGTGAAGGAACTCTCCAACCCCAGCTCCAACACCAACGACATCCCGCCGTCGCAAGCCCTGTGAAACTCCCTCGCCACCTGCTTCCACTGCAAGATAGCAGACATTCACGACCGCTTCATTACCCAGACAGCCCCAACAGACAGCAACACAACAGACCCTCCGCACATCATCGACCACGACCCCCTGCTAGCCTGGGCCAGCGTGAGCGTCGATGACTCCATCAAGACCATGAGCACAATCCCCTCCGGGTCTCCGTCAGACCCATTTCCGCACCACGTCTTCAACAAAGCAAGCAGCTCCATCACACCCCACCTGCGCAACGTCATCAACCTCTCCCTCGAGACCGCGACCTTCCCAGAGAGCTGGAAACACGCCGAGATAAACGCCCTACTCAAAAAACCTAAGGCAGACCCAAGAGACCTCAAGAACTTCCGGCCCATCTCTCTGCTCCCCTTCCCGGCCAAGGTCATCGAGAAAATCGTCAACAGACAGCTAACCCGATACCTCGAAAAAAACAGAGTCCTGGACCCTTCCCAGTTAGGGTTCCGCAGCAACCACAGCACCAAGACTGCCCTCATCGCTGCCACCGACGACATCAGGACCCTGCTGGACAATGGTGAGACCGCAGCACTCATCCTCCAAGACCTCTCCGCCGCCTTCGACACCATCTGCCACCGCACACAACGCGCATGCCTCCACGCCGCAGGGATCCGAGACAAGGCTCTGGAATGGACCACCTCTTTCCTCTCCGGCAGAACCCAGAGCTTCCGCCTCCCCCATTCCGTTCCTAAACCTCCGAGATCATCTGCGGCGTACCCCAGGGATCCTCCCTCAGCCCAACACTGTTCAACATTTACATGGCCCCGCTCGCACACATCGCCCGACAGCACGACCTCAACATAATCTCCTATGCCGACGACACTCAACTGATCCTCTCCCTCACCAAGGACCCCATCACCGCCAAAGCCAACCTCCACGAAGGAATTAAGGCCGTCGCCGACTGGATGAAGATCAGCCGTCTGAAGCTGAACTCGGACAAGACGGAGGTCCTCATCCTCGGCTCCAACCCTTCAGCGTGGGACGACTCCTGGTGGCCGATAGCCCTGGGGGCAGCCCCGACACCCACCGACCACGCACGCAACTTGGGAATCATCCTCGACTCAACGCTCTCAATGACCAAGCAAGTCAACGTCGTCTCCTCCTCCTGCTTCAACACCCTCCGCATGCTCTGCAAGATCTACAGATGGATCCTGACAGATACAAGAAAGACAGTCACCCAGGCCCTCGTCAGCAGCAGACTCGACTACAGAAACGCCCTCTACGCGGGAGCCCCGACCAAGCTCATCAAACAACTACAACACATCCAAAACGCCTCGGCACGACTGATCCTCGACGTACCACGACACAGCCACATCACCCCCCACTTGAGAAACCTGCACTGGCTCCCCATCAACAAGAGGATATCCTTCAAGCTCCTCATCCACGCACACAAAGCACTCCACAAGACCGGCCCAGCCTACCTCAACAGAAGGCTCTCCTTCTACATCCCCAACCGACAGCTACGCTCCGCTGACCTCTCACTCGCCACCGTCCCGCGCATCCGAAGAACAACCACCGGCGTGAGATCCTTCTCCCACCTCGCCGCGAAGACATGGAACACCCTCCCACTGAGCCTACGAAAGACCCAAGACCTGCTGACCTTCAGGAGGATACTCAAGACCTGGCTGTTCGATCAGTAGCCCCCCCCCCCCCCAGCGCCTTGAGACCCTCGCGGGTATGTAGTGCGCTTTACAAACGATTGATTGATTGATTGTGTTCTTGAGAATTCAAACATATGGTATATGAAAGTGAGCAGCAGTACATTAAATGTTAAAACTAGTATCAAAATCAATTTTAGGCAGCCTGAAAGATCTATGGTATTATTATGCTGCAGAAACAGCATATAAACAATTGTTGGCCAGTTTAATATTTTCAGACCCAAAAACAGTGGAAAATGACAACCTGGACAAAACCTTCTGAGTAGTGTTTAATAAGTGGATAATAGCAGTGGACTAAAGTATCCTAAGCACTACCCTACTACGGATGTATGACGTTACAACGCACACTTTTACAACGCATGCACTTACAACGCATTTTTTACAACGCATAATCCATTACAACGCATGACATTACAACGCATGACACTACAACACATTTTTAAAAACTACCTTTACAACGCATTTCCATTACAACGCATAATACCTTTACAACGCACACCATTACAACGCATAATATTAAATTGCATTTAAGGTAAGTATTAGATAGTATAGGGGTAAAAGTTACTTTTCTAACTCCAGGGGGTGCAACAGTAGGGTAAGTGTTGGATAGTATAGGGGTAAAAATTACTATTCTAACTCCAGGGGGTGCAACAGTAGGGTAAGTGTTGGATAGTATAGGGGTAAAAATTACTATTCTAACTCCAGGGGGTGCAACAGTAGGGTAAGTGTTGGATAGTATAGGGGTAAAAATTACTATTCTAACTCCAGGGGGTGCAACAGTAGGGTAAGTGTTGGATAGTATAGGGGTAAAAATTACTATTCTAACTCCAGGGGGTGCAACAGTAGGGTAAGTGTTGGATAGTATAGGGGTAAAAATTACTATTCTAACTCCAGGGGGTGCAACAGTAGGGTAAGTGTTGGATAGAATAGGGGTAAAAATTACTATTCTAACTCCAGGGGGTGCAACAGTAGGGTAAGTGTTGGATAGTATAGGGGTAAAAATTACTATTCTAACTCCAGGGGGTGCAACAGTAGGGTAAGTGTTGGATAGTGTAGTGTAATATTATGCGTTGTAATGGTATGCGTTGTAATGGTAGTATGCGTTGTAATGGAATGCGTTGTAAAGGTAGTTTTTAAAAATGCGTTGTAGTGTCATGCGTTGTAATGTCATGCGTTGTAATGGATTATGCGTTGTAAAAAATGCGTTGTAAAGGTAGTGCGTTGTAAAAGTTGCGTTGTAAAGGTTGTTCCCCCCCCTACTACCATTGTAGGGCCATGCGCTCGGAATCCCCCTGCTCGTATTGCAAATCTGTTTTTCTGTGTTCTAGCAGGACTTTCAGATTGCAGTAAAACTGATTTAAATAACAAAAGGTGTAGAAAATGCCTCCAGTGTCAGCGGCGGCTCCTCCGCTGTGGTGGAGGAGGGTTGCCCCACCTGCCAGCAGACAAACTTTTTTTTTACAAATAAAACAATAATAAACCCTTGTTTATTATTGTTTTATGATTTCTCTGGGTGCCAGGGTGATGACAGGCTGATGGAGGAGTGTTTTGCACTGGTAGTCAGTACCACCATGCGGACTGAAGCTCCCGCCAGCCCATTGCTGGGCGAGAGAGAGCAGGCACAGGCTCCCAGTTTAACTGGGAGGGCAAATCATCGGCGCTCAGGCCAATCCTGACGCCGCTTTCAGCGGCATGAAAGCAGCGTCTGGATTGAGCCGCGCAGTGCACTCTGGGAGCCTGTGCCTGCAGAAGAAAGGGGCTTGATGCAGGGATGCGGTGAGGCGGGTAAGTGTTTTTGAAAAATGTATTTTATGTCTGTCCGCCCGCCCCCAACCCCGACGTCCCCTGCCCCTCCACCCAATCCACACGCCGGCCGCTACAGTCCAGTTTTCATCCAAATCTTGACCAATATAACGTGTCTTTATTCTTGCTGGTGAAATCTTTATACATAGCTAACCCACAAGTACTAACATATAAAATGAATAGAAGAAAGGCACCTAAACTCAACGATGAACAATGACAGCTTGCTTCCCTCAAGTCACACAAACACGATTACTCAAGGTGATTTGAGTGAAGCTGGTGATAGATCATAGATAGAGAGAACTTTGCTGGGTTGTAATCAAAGCATATGTTACACAGTGCAAAATTTTATATACGATGGGAAAATCAGCCATTCCGTATACTGAAACCTAACTACCTAGTGCTTTTTAAAACCTTTGCGACAATCAGCAGCCGACATAGAAAAACCAATTCTGCCCAACCATTTTTCTTTCTGCACTGATCAAAACCATTTTATTTAAAACAATGTATATTTGTGAACTTTTGCAAACAAAGCATTTTACCTTTTCAATTTATTTTTCCTTTGAATCAGTAATGATTCATGCATAGTGATTCTAACAAACTCGGGGCTAAGAAAGTCACACACCACGCAAGACCGGCCATTGACCATATTGAGGTGTGTATTTTCTATTCTAACTCCACACTCACTTTGATACTGGACAAGTATTTTGTTATACTTAATAATGTTCAAACTCTTTTTTAAATAAAAGAGAATATACATTTGGAATAGATGCTATGCTCAAGAAAAGTTGCTAAACTATAAAAAAAATAATACTGCTCCTGTTTAAAAAAAGGTTTTGCCCAATAAGTGCTTTTAATATTTAAAACAAAAGTGTAAGGCCTTTCGACCTGAATATCAGTAAGTAATATATCAATTAAAAAAATACATTAAAATGTCTTCAGATTTGTTTGGCCGCTCAAAAATGTGATTATGAAAGGTGTCCTTTTTCAATTTTTATAAATAGTCATATAGAATTTGATTTGCATGACTGATTTGATACACCTTGTCAAAGTACACCACCATATTCATAATAGAAACGAGAGGTTCCTAATAATGCATTTACATTCTCCATATTTCTAGAGTAAGAATGTGCATCATTTTGAGTGGGGCCCCAATTTTTTTTCTTTACTAGGTGTTGCTGGCATTTTGGCCTGGTGCATTGTTGTTCAGTCCCCCAGTGTATGTCGTCTGACACCGAAACGTGGCGTACAATTGTGTGATTTTGTTTCTTTAAAGCACAGTAACTTGGCACAGGAAACATACTAGTGGCATAAAACTTAAATGTCACTTGTGGGTGCAGTGAACTCTTAGACCACCTGCTCGTTGACTGTAAAAGACTGGCTTCAGACATGTTCGCTAAGTCACCCCCAAAACGTGCCGCGAAGAACGCAAGGCGGGACGCCTAATGTATAAAAGTGGGATATGGTCATTATTACAAATAGTATGTCCCTCCATTAACTAGCTCTAAAGTACTGCTGGCGCTGCATAGGCACTGAGGGTTTATCAGTCTGAATAGGCACCCTGGGTTTTTCCTATGGAGAAAGCATGTTTGTGATTAAAAAATAAACCAGAACAGGGCACTCTGATACAGTTTGCTGGAAAGCCATCAGGAACTGCTGAACTTGTAGGCAAGCTGGGCTGTAGGGATTATTTCATTATAAGTTATTATTAATCACTGGCTAGTGTGCATTACAAAACTGGCCTTCAGCCACAAACCTTCAGAACATAACTTGATCTGGTGAAGAAAAGGAAAAGGGACGTTCTCTCTTCTACCTGGAGATAGAAGCTGGGCTCACTCTGCATGGAAGAATGCTACCCAGCTGGCAGGGAACTGCACCATGCTCCATGTAAATACATTATGCGGCAGTGCAGTTGTGGTGCCCCAATGGTAAACAGCATTATTTTCCAGGAGCTATTTGTAGTTTTGGAAGTGAGCATTTTATGCTAGATATGGACATAAAGGCAGCAGTTTAGCTCCTCAATAAAAGTGCCTTTGGATAAATCATTTATTGCAGTCAATAGATATCTATTCTCCATTGTTATGCTTTGAAAAATTATGAATAATAAAATGGTATGGCTGCCCTTGCTAGTCAATAGTCCCCCATGATTGCTCTTATTTTAAAATGAATTATCAGCTGGTTTGCCATCCAATATACCTGCCAATTCACCAAGTGTCAGCTCTCCCTGCGGCGGTTCCTGGGCTAAGGCAAAGGAGCGTTTCTCCACTGCTCTTAGAGCAGTGGAAAAGGGAAAAATAAAATTATAATGACACAGTTATCATTTCATTTTCTGTTGCTGTGGGGCTGTGTTTGGGCGGGGCGAGCTGGTGGCTTAGGGAGGACGATTGGGCTGTACACAATAAGTGCTAATACTACTTAACCGGCCAAACCCTCATGTGCACTTTGCATGTTCCCCAGCAGGCTGCGCTACACAGCCTGGTGGACAACATGCCCAGGCCCCCAGCCCCCATCTGAGCTCCGACCCACGGCGCCCAGACCAATCATAAGGCAGCGTTGTAATTGGCTATGGGGAGCCAACCAAAACGCTTCTTTGCAGCATTGTGATTGGCTTCGGGGATGTGTGCTTCCAGACTCTTCAGCAACGACAGAGGAGGGACGGAGGCGGATGCGGCGTGGGGAGGTAAGTGTTTTGTATTTTTTTTAATGTATTTTGTTCCCCAGTTCTCTGCCAGCTGCCACTGCAATGTCCTACCCCACTTTAATTACTCATAAATGCAGACCGTAAAAAAAAGACATTTGTTTTCCATATCATATTTTTATTAATAAATTAGGTATTCATAATTGGCAGCACGTTTGCATATTTGTTGCAGTTTTTGTGGATAGCTGCACAGATGCAGGTTTAGCATTGTGTAGGCTATATTACTAAAGACATAAGATAGCATTTATCAGTTTGTACATTTCTCTGTCAAATAATAAATGTTCTTTAATGCTGAAATAAACTTCGGTCGAATAATCTAGTGCATGCTGCACTGTAATCCAGGGACTTCAAGATAAGCCCTCGGTATGATACTTGTGCGCGTGCCAGTATTCATCCTTTGGTGATCTGCAGGTGTTGGCGGAATATTGAAAGTGCACATTATGCTTTTACATCGCGAAGGTCTGTTGGAGCACAAACTTTCAGAGTTGCTATGTATTTTCAGCTATTCTCTTTTTTAAGCAACCCGTATAATAGTTTCTCAATTTAAGCATAACCTGGACTTGTCCTAGAAGTAAGAATCCCCAATGAAGCGACAGCATTGCGTTTGTTGAATACTGCGCCACACAGCTTGAGTTAAATGTGTTGCCAAGGTCACTGCAGGTCACTACAGTTATTGTGGTGACGTTTTTGGAGTTGTGTAAGATTAGAGGGCCCCTCCCAGAATGTTGTTAACCTTAAAGGAATGCAGATCTGTTCAGAGGAGAGGAGGTGACATGTGTTGGAAATGGCTCATTGACATGGCTTCCCAAAAAGTGCAATCTGTGGGCTGATAGGTTTTTAGTTTCAGTTTGCTCTTGTTCTGACTGCAGGGGGCAGCACTAGAAAGATGGAGCCGAGTCACATATGCCAACTACTGGGGGCTCTTGGCCTCTAATACGAATGCTCCTGCTGTTCTGGAATTCACTGCCTGCACGTGACACCGGTCCCTGCTGCCTTTTTAGAAGACAGACACAAAAAGATTTTTCACAGGATGGATGGATTCAGGAGGATTCCCCAGTAGGTTGGGAGATGTGAGCTCCAGCATCCCAGTGAATGCCACACAGAGGCACCTTGCACTTTTTATTATTTGTGGTTCTTCATCAGGCTGGCAAACAGGACTTATTAATCCAGCACTGTCTTTGCAGACTCAAGAAGCACACTCGTAGTACCTCGCATTCCTTAGCGGCACCAATTCCGCCACTAGGGACTCAAGAAACGTGCAGCCGGCTCGTTGTTCCCAACCTCCCAATCTCTGGCACAGGAGAAATCTGAAGGTGCCATCGGTGGAACCCAGCAGCTCAACACTTCGTCATCGGGTCGGCTCGTGATAAAGTGAGCACCATCTTTGATGTCTTACTGAGAAGGATCAGGACAAACTGAACCGATCCAACCAATGTCCTCGGAAGCCTTGCCGTGGATAAACAATAGCCGCAGAACATCTGGCCCACACTTGGTTCCATGCCACAATACCCATCGCCAGAAAAGGAGCCACAGCAGAGCTCCACACAGCCGGTTCCACCTCCCTGTGTCCTTTTTTAATTGTAATTGTAATTGCATTTATATAGCGCTTACTTCCCCTGATGAGGCGTTGAAGCGCTTTTATGGCGAGTAGCACGCTACCTCGGAACCCAAAAACGATTAGTGGTGAATTAGTATAGGGAGATATGAACTTGATTTCAACAGTGGACATGTGAGTTTGTTATTTGAATTGAAAAAGGATAGTGAAGGGATAGAAGAGGGAAGGGTTTATATTTATATAGCGCTTGCTACCCCTGATGAGGTGTTTAAGCATTTTTCGCAGGTAGCACGCTACCCTGGAAACCAAACCGGATTAGTGGGCAATTAATATAGGGAAATATGAAATTAATCTGTGCGGGGGACAAGTTTCTTGGATTGAAAAGGATAGTGGAGGGAAGGGTCTAGAAAGTGTTTTTTTTTGGAGCTCTTAGCAGTAGGAGGAGGTTTGGTATGAGTAAAGGGAACATGTGGGGGGGAAGAGTCCAAGGGAAGGGATTACAGAGGCTTGTTTGGGAGATCTGCATAGTAAAGGAGTTATCAGATGATGCAAAGAGGGGTAGAGGAGGGAATAATAAGCAACTTGTAGGTGCATTATTATAGTGAAATGTCTCTACAATGCATATCCTTAAGTGAAGAAAGAACCTTTTTTCTCACCGTATTCATATAAAGATTCACCTTTTTATTGATCCCATAACCGTTCTTGTAGGTCCGGAGGTCATAATACTTCCTCCATTTAGCAGCGTTTTATGTTGTGTAAAAGCAAAAGCATTTTGTAGTTGCCTCTGCAGATTCTTGATGTATGTTTGGCCATGAGTTCTGCATAACAGGCAATGTGCCAACACCATGCTTCAACTATTGATTAAGTCAAAGGATTATATGTTTGTGCTTGTAGCCAAAATATTCTAGTAAAAGGAAGATGTCTCAAATGAAAACTGATCGCATGGGTATTGAACTGTTACTACAGTTCAAAAGTATTTTTAAATCGAGGACAGATGATTATAAGAGCAGTACCTCGGTCACTCATGCATTGATAAAATCATCTAATAGCTAACTTTTTATTTTGTTGTGTAGTCATTTATCAGGAGTGCCAAAGTTCCACTGTACATCATGCAGTTCACTCAGTTTTTTAAGTATACGCTCCAAGAACATTGTGAAATTACATTTGAAGTACCCAGTCAAATAAGGAACAGCGGTTATTCTCCTTGAAGACTTAGCATGTAGAGGAAAATGTTTTGAAGAGAGCTAAGACCCGAATGTTTTACAGCCTTGTTTCAGCAACCCAACAGTATTTTAAATTGATCAATTACTCAAGAATTTACTTAAAAAAATATATATATATATATATGTTTGCATATATTTAAGGTTGAATGCATTGGCGTGAGAGAGTGCCTCTCCACCTCAACAATCTCCCTCATGCATTAGCAGAAACCGAATGATTAAAATATTGATAGGCCCACGTGGATAGAATTTTATTAATGGTTTTCTTATAATTGTTAATGCAGTGTATCTAGAAATCTGGACCTCTGCAGTCATTTTCAAATCATTCCTTTCCGATTTCGGACGTATGTGTTGCAGTAGCGCGGTGGGCCACGAATGACTTTTGAAACGTCACATTAGGGGCACTATAGCCCCTGGGCAGTCCAAGATGCTCCTGGTGGCTACAAAAATGCAAGCACACGAGTTACATTCACTCCTGCTACACAATCACTTTTTCCGACCCCTCCTGTATTACTGTGGTGAAAATTCCACGGGTGTAACCTCACTGGATTACTAAATTACACTTTTATTAAAATGGATGCCCTATTTATTTGGTGCATCCTAGCCATGTTCTAAACCTGTCTTCAGTTTCGAACTTTCTTTTTTTCTCTCTAGACGGCCTCTTGGAGGCACCTCTTTCTGCTAGGAGATAGCTCAGCAGAACAAATTAGCCCTTTAATATTAATGTATATATCTTAATATGGATAAGATACACATGAGGTTTTTATGAGACAGAGACCAATACACAGGTGTAGCCAATGGCCTGCTAGCAATTGAGACTGAGATGGGACATAACAGCTGAATGGGTATAAAACTAAATCGTAATGCTAGGCCGTCAACATCTCTTTCACCCCCCCAGCAATTAAAGTATATATCTGCCCCTCCACTTGCATCAGCCAAACTCTACCCGTCATATCCGTAGTGAAGCCTGGGAGTCATTTTGGATGCTGACCTAATCCTCAATTGTCACACCTGTAGTACAAACCTCATTCTGCCATCCGAAACTCCTCAAAATGCCACTCCCTACATTTTCTCAGGAGACCATGCAATGGTTGTAGGAGGGCTGTTCAGCCTCCAGCTCGACTTCCACAGTGCCTTATATGCTTGTCTGTGAAAATATCTGGTCTAAAGACTAATTCAGGCCGACAGTGTAGCTGATCACCTAATCATGGGGCTAAAAAGTATCAATCTGTGAGACCTCAACTAACCAGCATTGGCAAAGCCAATAGGTTTTGCTTATGCGAAATCTATTTGCTTTGTCAATGTTTTTTTACATGTTGCACAGCAGTTGAGCTGGTGTGCAACATGGCTTAAAGTAAAAAATAAAAAAAGCACTATGACACAGCTTGCATTGACTGCGTCATATAGGTTTTTTTGGGGTCTAGACGCATCATTAATGCCACAAGAGCTGTCATGGTTAATAATTAATGGACAAGTGGCTTGCGCCCGCGTTATGGCTCACTTACCTTGAATGGCAGACATTGCTTCGGAGGCCCCGAGCCGGCAGGTTTTTGGCCCTCATTCCTCAGCCATTTTGAAAAAAAAAATGTCATGCGGACTGTAAAGTGCTAAAGAATCGATAGCTGAAAATGCTAAAAGTACAATTTATAGAATTCGTTCCAGGCACGGCTGGTGGAGGGAAAATGTGCTCACTGTAGGGCAAGAAAATCTTTCTATGAACATCACACCCGCGACGGTTTAGCCAAGTGGGTGAGTCACGTGCAAATGAGCACATTACAGATCAAGAAAGATAAAACCGCACCAGAGCTAGGACTTTATTAGAACCAGCCAGCTAAGCTTAGTGGCTTAATGTGATTGAAATGTCATGTTTTACTGTATACACATACAGCCCCTCGTCACAGTGCACTGCGTCATAGTGCAGAACAGCGATGTGGGGTTGGGGAGGGCAGGTGGAAACAAAACAGACAGCAGGAGGGTGGGGGTATAGATGGACAGGGGTTTGGTGGAAATAAGAGTAAAAGACACACAATTGATGGACGGAATGCAGAACAAATCAAAACATTCACCCCCAGTCAAGAGATCTGGGTTAAATCCATCATTCTTTTGCTCACCATGCCACCCCAGTTTAGACCTGGCCATATGCAAATCAGTCTTGACCCTGTGCCTCATGGGAACAGTCCAGCCCGAACAAGAGTGCCTACAAGGAGCCTGCAGTGGTAGGAGACTGGCCACCGGCAGCAGTGCTTGGTCCGGGCTCTAAGCCAGGACGAAGAATCGAAGCAGACTTGAAGCCCAGAAGGAAGATGGAGGCGAGGAGGAGGTGCTGACCAATAGGAAGCAAGGAAATGAGAGCGACGTAGGAGTCACGCGGGAGCTAGAGCAAAGTAATGGTAAGTAAAGTGTTGTGGGTAGCCAGCCAAAGGTAATTAATAGGCGGGCTCTAAGCCCCTTTTTATATTTAAATTTTGTTTCAATATAAGTATTGCGCAAGCACTGCGCAAGTGCCATGCAGGTGAAACCTCTAAGCCTGTGCTGGCTCCCCATGCAAAAAAAAGTGCTTTGCCTTGTCTATGAAATGCCTGTATAGGACTGCCCCTCAATACCTTCTCGAAAAGATACAAAAATACTAAGTACCACTCCCTCCATTCCACACGAAAAAAACAATTTGTCACAACTAGAATCAGAATCCGCGGTGATAAACAATTTGCAGTAGTGACATCTTGGCTTTGAAACAACCTGCCTCATACAATTGCAGTGCTGCCAGTCTCATTTAACGAATGTATGACGGTACAACGCGATCATTTAGATCGCGGTACTTTACATCGCGGTTATTACAACGCAAGTCGTTACAACGACATGCGCTAGACTTAGGAATAGTATGATTTACTATTCCAAATCCCGTGTGTGTAACAGTGGGGAAGGTGTTGGAATAGTAAATCATCCTATTCCTTAGTGTAGAGCGCCATCCAGCGCAAGACGTTGTAGCGACTTGCCTTGTAATGACCGCAATGTAAATGTATTGAGGTGTAACGACCGGGTTGTAAAGGTCGTTCTCCTCATTTAACACCTACTATCAACAGTTTCATTCCTATAAAGTGTGCCGTCCTGTTGTCCCCCTCCACCATGTGAAGGCGGGGCTTGTCCCCAGCCTTGTCTCCACCAATACTCCCAAACCTCCCACACCTAGGTTCCTGGGGCAGGATACACTGGTCATACTTTCCTGTATAAAATGCTTTTTATTGCTATATCTGTAAGTGCTGTACTGTTTCGTCTATGAATATGGTGTACATATTCTCTTTGTATAGCACACATGTTCTTGCTTTACATGCCATTTGTCACTCCTTGTCAGAGCCTGTCCGTGTAACCTCGCTGCCCCTTTCCCTGGCTAGCAGCTCTCTGGCGAGTCAAGAATCCTTTGCATTGTGCAGTGTGCCCTTGAAATACCTACACCTTTGAGAACAGTGTCTGAGATGGGAATATGAACTTGCATGAAGGCAGCAGCATAGGGTTTTCATGACAAAGAAGGAATTAATATTTCCACTCTGCGTTTAAGGTTTACTGCTGACAAAGGCCATTCTCCTAGTCCATCAATTGGGGCTATTTAAAGTATCTGGGCAACTTTATTGCAAGTAATTGGGGAGAGGATGTAGCCTAATGGCTAGGGTGGTTGATCTCAAATCTGAGTCTCGGCAATGACGCTCAACATCCTGTGATACTGGACAAATCACTTAATCTGCCCGTGCCTAACAAAAATGAATGTGTCCTTGTGTAAGCAACTGGTGCTCATGTAAAGCGCTCTGATACCCGATACCTTTGGGTCAAGTTTGCGCAATATAAAACTCAATGAGAAAAAAAAAGTACATTCATATTTACACAGAAAAGGTCACAGGTGTGGAATAACCTGTTCTCCTGGCCCCAGATATAAAACAAAGGGAGATATTTACAATGAAATGGTGCAGCGTGGTGCTGCAAGCAATTGAGTGTTGCCGATCTTCGTTATTTAAAAAAACGCGGGGATGCACTGTATTAACAAGAATATGGTGCAGCCCTGTGCTCTCCCCTGCATTGGCACTAAAAAAGCTGCTTAGCGCCAGCACAGACACCCTTGCACTATGGGTGCCTGCGTTTGAGGGAGGATTGGCTTAGCGCCGCCTTGTAAATATGGAGCAGGGCACAGCGCCACCGGAGCGTAGGAAAAAGTGATGCTCCAGTGGCGCTATGCCCTTGTGAATATGCCCCAAGGAGCCTTGCAGCAGCTTATTTTCCTTTGGCAGGGCTATCTCACAGACAATATCCCACCCCCTTTTGTCTGCTTTTCTTCCTGGCCTTCTTCCTGCTCCTTTCACGATGCCACCACCAGCACTTAGTATAACGTCTAATAGTAAATGCCCAAAGGAAACTCTGAGTCACTGTTCGTTGTGAAGTTACAAAAGAATCTATGGTCCGAATTTAGATCGGCGTCTCGAGTGTCTCTGACAGTGTTATTTTTATGTGTTTGTGAAGTACATCTGCCCGCTGGGGGGTGGGGTCAGAAGCAGTTTAGCGGCCAGTCACTATTTCTGCAATCAAGCCAAGTGGGTGCGCACAGATCGGGAAATTACTTGTGGAAATCGCAAAGGTCTATCCAATTCCAAGCCGTAAATGTCAGAAATATTTCCCTCTTGTGTCTTCATAGCTCTAAAATCGCTCACTAGCACTTGCGTTTATCTTAGTCTTAGTTTAAGAAGAGATGAGGCATGTGTACCTGGCATCATGCGCACCCTGCCAGCAACAGCACATATATTCCTATAGTGGAGCATTAAAGCCATCACAACAGCATGCACAAGGATATACACCCTACACCACACCGGTTATCTTGTTAATGGAATTGTGGACTCAAATAAGACCTCATACTCTCAGTTACCCCATGTACACACTCTGAGAGGGGTAATGCACATGCCAGCATTCCCAAACGGCAAATACATGAAATGCAAAGACCTCCGGCTACACATAACACCAAACATACACACAACAGCCATATGTTAAGCGCATTCACACTGGTAATGTTTCAGGTCAACCAACCAGAAATCAGATACAAGTCCATGGCAAGGTCCCCCAAACCAGGCTGTAGTGTACAGGTACGATAATGTCTCAGTAAACAACCGCAATGGACCGCACTCCGCTAGCCCCTCCTCCGGGTCGCCCCAAGGGAAGCTGGTACATGAAGTTCTTGAGTGGTTCACCCCAGTGGGTGCAAGTAAGTACTTGTTGAACTGATGATCTCTGATGGAGTTCTTGAGTGGTTCACCCCAGTGGGTGCAAGTAAGTACTTGTTGAACTGATGATCTCTAGACCCGATACATGTCCCGGGTTTTAAAATATCGCCCGAGACATGGCTCGGGTTTCGGGACAACTTCCCTCCTCAGTAGAGAAAACAGTTAGGGGTGGAAGAGAGGGCCGCCAAGCAACCGTCAAGGGCCTCAGTGCCCGCACAGGCACGCAGGCGCGCCGTCCAGGAGCTCGTCAGCTCAAAGCCCGAGGGAGCCATCCCTATAAACAACCGCAATGGACCGCACTCCGCTAGCCAGCGGGCTGACGAGCCTTGGATCTGCACCTGCGCGCCATGAGAGGTACTTGACCTGTTTTAATTACATTTTGGCAGTCCACACGGCACCCCTTTACACTGACCTGCTCCCTGCTGACGAGAGGCAACTACCTCGAAACACGTGTCCAGGGATGGCTAACGCAACACATACTGTTCTTTATACATCGTGGCATAGGCGTACCCGCCGTCGCCACTACATTTACCACAGTCCTTTGGGGCTACTTGCTGGTGTGACGAGCAGTGTGCGACCAACCTTTGCACGATAATGTCTCAGTGGAGCCAGACTTCTGGCAAAAAAGGCTCTACAAGTCTCTGGATCATAACATAACATGCAATTGTCCAATAGCAACTTAATTTACAATGCTAACGATGCCCTCAGCGGCTCCACGTCATGTGTCACGTGCTGCTCCTCGCCTCAATAGGTATCCACCCTGACGCACAGAACGAGCCGCCATTTTGGAATTCGAGCCTGCTATGACGCAGCATTAATCACGGGGACCAGAGCCTTCCTTTTTATGCATCATTATTTACGGCAAAGCGTCATAATGGCGGTTCTATATTTAAGAAGTGGTGCGGCCTCCTGGTAGGTCAATATTTGTGTTTCTGTGGACTGCGATACTGAGAGGATTGGCACGAGAAGGGGTGAAGCAGTGAAATGGCAGCAGGGAAAGTCGCTATCGCAATACAACTACTTACCAGAAATTTTCGAGAGCGATAACCTCAGCCTTTTCACACTGTACATGGGAAGCAGAACACAAGAGGGCGAGCGCATAGCAAAGGGGCTGAGTGAGATATGAATAGACTGGAAATGTGTGTGTGGGAGAGAAGGCTAGAGAGAGAGATTGAAGAAGTAGCTCTTTTCCAAGAGTTAATTCATCGCCTATTTTTGTTGCGCGGCCTCCCACGGCTGCACTCATGTATCCAACATGTCTTCATCTAAAAAAACTCTCGACGCGGGGAACGGCTCCAGCCTCGAATTAATGCCAACTTTGAACCATGAGAATGAAAAAGACGCCCTGCTGCTGGAGTATGTTTAACGTTATGACGTAAAGTTATGTTTTACTATTAGTGCCTGGCCTGTGCCAATAAGTAGCTGCACAAATAAAACACTTTTATTGTGGGCGTTGTTAACAGTAAAGCACATTGCAATCATTATTAGCGCCTACACGTGACAAAAGAATTTTATGTTTTTTCATTCTTTTTATAACCGGGCTGGACTTGAAAAATAATTCGCCCTGCCGTTAAAAGCTGCTTTTGTCTCCGATTATATTTTATTGTGAGAAAACAAGCATGCCAGGAATGTCAGAACATAAGAGCAGTGTGGGATTTCTGGAAGTCGCTAGGCCTTGTGTGAAGTGAACTTCTATTTGTCAATAATGAGCTGGAGGTTTGTTTTCGTGGCGGTAGTAAACAAAGGTAGAATAATTCTTCTCTATGTTCAGTAACGATCCGCCCGAGTAACTTTGGGTGATATAGAAGTAAATAGACACTTTTAGGATTCTATTTTACCTAATCCATTCGGCTTTGCTGCGTTTAGCGGATGTTTATTCATATAAATGAAATGTTCTCAAGGTGGAACATTGACAGCTGTATTTGAAGACATTGCAGATGCTGTGGCTGTCATTGGCGGCGCTGCAGTATATTCCAGAAGCGTCTGCACGGCCAAACAAGCGCGCTCTGGCTCTCTTGAAGTTCCCTTAGGGTTCTTGACCTGCAGTCGCATCCCTGGCATAGCCCCGTGAGCCCAGCTCATTGATCCAGTTACAAAACATGGGCCAGGCCAAAGCATCCACAGGGAAGCCACTGACCAAACCACGAGGAGGTGACCTACATTTTTTGTCCCCATCCGGATAGGGTGTGGCTCTTCCGGACAGGAACATTTTTTAAGCACCTTCTTAGGCCCTGGCCACCCCTTTGGCATAACCACAGACGTGGGTTTTGGTGCTTAATTTGAGCCGGTGGTATCCGGTGCTCGGCACCGGATCTTTATTGTCAACACCGGCACTTACGTCAGTCTGCCACATGGTGGTGGTGGTGTTTGTCTAATTTAGAGATGAGCACAGCAACCATTGTTTATTAATTCAATATATATTAAAAATGACCAAAACCTGCTGCCCACGCCATTCTTGTAGTTTTGGAGGCCTGGAATAGTCTGAATTGTCACACTTGTAGGAAGTAGTTGTGTTGGGACTGGCAGCGCTGGCAGAAGCAATGTGTGGTGTAAGCTGCAGTGGCCCCCTAACTTATTTTTGTAAATTATTCAATAAAACTAGGCAGTATCCAGACCCACTCTCCATCAGAGAGTCATTTCACCAGCCCTTTGGTCTAGGGACACCAATGAGGGTGTGTGCAGTTAGCCACTGTGCCTACCTTTGTGTAGACCCTCAGACCCCTACTGATGGTGTGATATGGGAAGCGTACGCATCCTGACTGAGTGCCAGGTCAGACTGCAGCACACCCAGGCTGCTGTGGAAGGTATTGTAGCAGTTTCACACTAACAAAGTGTGCACCAATGCAGCTTCCTTGGGGGGTTACCTTGTAATACGGACCTCAAGGAAGGTATATAGCAAAGGTACGCCACTATTCATGCAATGCTTCACAAAGCATTAATACTCATTAAAGTGCAGCTCGTTCTGTTACTTGGAAACACTTAACCAACCTTTCTTTAATCCCACTTTGTGTTGGTTCGCCCCCTTCTTGGGTGTGCCCAGTACAAACCGGAGTGGGGTCTCGCTCTAGTGTGTCTATTAATCCTTTGAGGTAGTCAAGGCGCTAGGGAGAGTATAACAATGAAGCACAACATCTCTGTGTGTCATGGCAGGGAAGGCCAGGCTTGCCTCTGAAGTAGGGACCTCCCCAGGTGGGTTGGAGTCATATGCACCACAAGCGATGCACCCCGGAACTATCTGTGCAAGATCCCAAACGGCACCCTCAGGGTCATGTTAACTGTGGCTCACCTTCTACGTAACGCAGTGTGTTCCCAACATCCCTCCATAAGCCAGGGCCTGCATCAGTAATATGGTGCATGCGCATGTGCAACGTTACTCCCACATTTACATATGACCATCCTTCATACAAATGAGGAACTTTCCTTGCACATGCTTATCATGGGAGGGCCCACTCCTGTAATACAGACATGTCTTGGGAACGAGAGAGGCACACACACCTGTTGTTCTCCTGGAGGCCTTGCATTAGCCACCCACAAGAGTCTTCTACTTAACCGGCCCCTCTATGACTCCACTTCCCTAATCCCTTTATTATGCTTCAATCAGCTCAGTCCTCCAAGCATTGGTTATTGCGCAGACAAGGAAATCACATGATACAAACGCACATAACGAAACATAACATAATGTACACCATCCAGTTTTGTTGCTGATAGGGGTCCTCCTCCTTTCTTCCGACGGGTGTGTGCTTTCCATCTGATCATTGTTGATTTGGCCACTTGAAGGAAATCGCAGCATTCTTTCTGCTTCGTTGGGAATCAGGTAGCTGCCAATTTACTTGTAAGCTATACCTTTGTTTGTTCGACAGGGATTTGGGGGCAGATTTATGAGATTTTGGCGCAGGGCAGCACTGCAAGCCACTTTGCTGCACTGCCCTGCGTCAAAGGTAAAGGGCAGGAGTGCGCTGTATCTATGGCACGCGGCACATTCCTGCCCTTTCCTCCTGCACTGGAGCTGTCTAGGCAGCCTTGCACCAATGCAGGCACCCTTGCACCATGGTGTTGCATGCAGGATTGTTTGTGTGCAGGTAGCTGCACCTTCCTGCACAAAAGCAATGCTGAGAGGCTCTTTCCTCCCTCTATGTATGCTGCAGAATGCTGCACAATGGCGGAGGAGCGTCACCCCACTGGCTCAGAGCCAGCAGCTGAAAAATAAAACAATATGTTATTATCGTTTTATTTTTCAGTTGCTGGACAAGCCAGCGTGTGCAGGGCGGGGCTTGGGTTACTGGGAGGAGTGGTTGTGCACTTTTAAGTGCTCATGTCGGCCAGCCAAACTGACATGCAGAGTTAGGTTTCTCTAACACGGCTGTAAAATGGCACAGACAGGGCCGGACTGGGAACCAAAACCGGCCCTGGCAAAGTGCTCGGCCGCCACCCCCTCCCCCGGCAGGTTGGGGGTGCCGCCGAGCTCTTTGCCAGGGCTGGTTTTCAGCCGATTTTGTTACAGGGCTGACTTTGCCAGTCCAGCCCCGGGCACAGACTCCCTATGCCTGAGCAGTGAGTCAAAGTAGCCTGCTCAGGCCAATCCCTGCGCTGCTGTGAAAGTATGAGAGCAGCGTCTGGATTGGTTGGGGACTGTCGGGAGCAGCAGGCGAGAAGTGCGGGGCGGTCGCACAATTAAGTAAGTTTGATTTCTTTATTCAAAACCCCTCTCTACCGCTGCTGCGGCATCGCCACCAACCCACTGGGTATTGGCAGCAGCTGCAACTGTAAATCGGGGCCCTATTTTCTAACATGTTTTCTTCGTAAGGATATTGGGAAGACTAGAGGACCTGGACCAGCCACAAATAGTTTCCTTGTTTTTTTGGCATTTCATCCCCTTGTCTGCAACATATTTTGGGGTGCTGTGGGACATGGATAGCCCCATATATCTTCCACAATTAGTCTTTCTCTAAAGCATTGCGGTTGCCATGTTGCTGTTGAGGAGTGCAGTGATGCCCTGCCAGCCGAATGCTGCTCCAGCAGGGGCTGCGCAGAGGCAGTGGGCGTGGCTAGCCCCCTGTGCAGCTCTGCCATGAGCTAGCCGAGCTAGCATGTGCAGGCTGACAGCACCATGGCATGTCAGGACCTGTAAGCCCGCTAACAAGCTGCATCCAAGCGCTAGGCGGAGGAGATAGCACAAAGACAGGGTCTAAGGAAAAGACAAGTTATATTACAGAGAATGTGGTGGGGGGCAACTGACCCTAACAGGGGAAGATTAGACTAGAGCATTGTTCTTTGAGTGATTACTCTTTCCTGAATGAAAGGAGATTTGAGTTCATTCTGATGGCATCAGGGACGTCGTTCCAAAGTCTGGGGGGCAGGCAGGAATGAGAGATACTGGATTTAGAATACAAGAAGGGGGTCAATTTAGCGGACCAGTGGGCACCCATCCTCTGCCACAGCTGCACCAGTGGCCTCAAAGACTGACAGGATAGTGGCATATACTCTTTTCTGCACTTATTAATCTGTGCACTTTGTGGCGTCTGCACTCTCCTATTATTGATTTTTTTTTTTAAATTATGAATTATGATACAGTTCCCCTTTCTCAAAACCTATTAACATTTTCTATACTTAAAATTATGATTACGTATTTTGCAAAGAATACGAGGGATACTGGTTTGGATATTACTTATTTACCCAGATACCTTCTCTTCACCTTGTCCTGTTATAGGAACCGAGACTTGGGGAGGAGAATTAGAAGAGCTATTTATCTTTATTACCTCTGCAAATGTCGAGGACCACGGGTGCATTTGTTGGCATGTGCATGTGGAGCGGCAGCACATGCGGTGTCTTCTTCTCTCGTTCTTATCTGTTTTCCCCTACACGTTCAACACCTATAACAAATTTCAATGTAGTTCCTAACATTTGGGTTATAGTTGAGATATAACTAACAATGTGTTTCAGACTACCATCCTCACACACTTCATCCTTCAGCAGGTCTTCTCCATGCACATTTGACAACTAGGATCCTCATTGGACCAGGTTATGTGCACATTGTGACGGTGTGGGGGCGAATCGACAACCTGGTTTGCTATGGGTGCTGCAGTTTCTCATATATGAATTGATGTTTACTACATATTGGCAACACGTTATCTCGTGCTAACTCCCTTCTAGATCTTGTTATAGGTGCAGGAGTAACTTTCACACTGCTTATTACCGCAAGTGTGTGGCCACAAATAAGGAAGGTGATCCACTCCTTGCTCCTGCCTCGAGTGGTCGCTCCCCTGCCTGCTTGCTGCTGAAAGGCGGTATTGTGCTACAAAGCTGAGTGATTCATTGATTGTAATAGCGCCATAGCGTTTCAGCGTTTCAGAGTTGCGGTACTTTATATTTGCATAGCGAAAAGATTTTAGAGCGTGTGAGCATTTAATTATTTATTTAAACAGCGCCAGGAATCATTATCATTTCCCACCGCCTGGTCACTGCTTCACCGGATGCTTGCTTGGTCGCTCCATTACTTTCCTGCATTGTGTAATTGACATCGTGTGCTATCGGCGCCCTGCTCTGCCCTCCCCTCCATTTTGGCTCTGTTACTGTTGTTGTTGTTCCCTTGAGCCCGCCACGCCTCCCAGCTGAGCCGCCCTCGCCCCTCCCCCTCCACTATCCATATATGACAGTTGTTCCCGCGCGCAGCGTTCACGCGCAGCGCCCGCGCCCAACCCGCGCCGAAGGTGCGCCAAAGGTAAGCCCGTCTACGCCCGTCCGCGCCTGGACCGCGCCCAGCGCCAGACCCCCTGCCCCTCGCGCTGCCCAGCCCCCCCGCATTACCTACGATGCCGCCTCCCTCCTAGCCCTTAACCCCGGTCGCGCCCCCAACTGCGTCCAAGCCGCCCCTGGACAAACTCACGGTCCTTTCTCCTGCTTCTCCTGCAAATTCAGCGGCACCAACAACATCTCCACTACGACCACACCACAGATACCCGACCCCAACCACCTACAATGCATCTTGCTCAACACCCGATCGGTCCACAGGCACGCCATCGACCTATGGAATCTACTAGACACCACTTCTCCGGACATCGCCTTCCTTACGGAAACATGGATGAACGCTTCCTCCGCACCAGACATCACCATTGCCATCCCTGAAGACTATAAGATCACTCGCAAAGACCGTACCAGCCACACAGGAGGAGGAATCGCCATCGTCCATAAGAAATCCATCCGCATCTCAACCAGCTCCGACGCCAACCTCGCCAACTCCGAACACCTTCACTTCCAGATCCACACTGACCCCAAGACCACACTCAGAGGCACACTCCTCTACAGGCCACCAGGACCCCGCGCAAAATTCAGTGAAGACATCACGGACTTCATCACCCCACACGCGCTCCCCTCCAAAGAATACATCCTTCTGGGAGACCTAAACTTTCACCTCGAAAAGATCAACGACCACAACACCGCCACCCTCGTGGACAACCTCGCCAACCTCGGACTTAAACAACTGGTCACTTCCCCCACCCACATCGCAGGTCACACACTCGACCCCATCTTCACATCCAGCAATCATGTCTCCTTCAGCCACACTACGGATCTCATCTGGACTGACCACAGCTGCGTCCACTTCACCTACAACAAGCCCAAACCCACCAACCACCTCCAACCAACTCTGCAAAGAAACTGGAACAAAATCACCACGGACCAAATCTCCGCATTACTCCTTCAAAACACCCCAGCCCTCTCTTCTAACGTTAACGAAGCCGCCGCCAACCTCACCCTATGGCTATCCAACACCGCTGATACCTTAGCTCCACTGAAAAAACGTCAAAACAAACCCGGCAACAAGAAGGCCTCATGGTTCAACGATGAGCTTAAGAAATCCAAGAAACTCTGCCGCTCCCTCGAAAAGGCCTGGAAAAAAGACCCTACCACCAGCACCAAGGACGCCTTCAAAAACGCCACCCGTACTCACCACCAACTAATCCGAAAAGCCAAGAAAACAGCATTCAAGGATCGACTTGACAACAACGCCCACAACAGCAAGGAACTTTTCAACATCGTCAAGGAATTCTCCAATCCCTCGGCCAACTCCAACGACATCACCCCCTCTCAAACCCTCTGCGACTCCCTAGCCTCATTTTTCCACAACAAGATTGCAGACATCCACAACAGCTTTGACAACCAACCCGGAAACCAACCCACCCCACCATCTGCTGTACACCTTCCCCCCGTGAACACCCTTAACGCCTGGAACCCAATCTCCACTGAGGACACCATCCGCCTGATGAATTCCATCCACTCAGGATCCCCCACAGACCCATGCCCTCACCACGTCTTCAACAAAGCAGACTCCGTCATAGCACCGCACCTCCGAGACGTCATCAACTGCTCCTTCAACTCCGCTACCTTCCCAGAAGACTGGAAACACGCTGAACTCACTGCCCTTCTGAAAAAACCCACAGCAGACCTCACCGAACTCAAAAATTACCGCCCCATCTCGCTTCTTCCATTTCCGGCCAAAGTCATCGAGAAAGCTGTCAACAACCAGCTCGCCGCCTTCCTCGAAGCCAACAAATCCCTCGACCCCTCACAATCTGGCTTCCGAGCAAAACACAGCACTGAGACCGCCCTCATCGCAGCAACAGACGACATTCGAACTCTACTGGACAATGGAGACACAGTCGCCCTCATCCTCCTTGACCTCTCTGCAGCATTCGACACAGTCTGCCACAGCACCCTTTTACAGCGCCTCAGAAACATCGGGATCCAAGGAAAAGCACTTGATTGGATCACCTCGTTCCTCACCGGAAGAACCCAGAGAGTCCGCCTTCCACCATTCAAGTCCGAGGCCTATGAAGTCATCTGCGGCGTACCACAAGGATCCTCACTCAGTCCCACCCTCTTCAACGTATACATGAGCCCCCTCGCGGCCATCGCACGCCATCACAACCTCAACATCATCTCTTACGCGGATGACACCCAACTTATCCTTTCTCTCACCAATGACCCCAGCACCGCCAAAACTAACCTACACGAAGGAATGAAAGAAGTTGCCGAATGGATGAAACACAGCCGTCTGAAACTGAACTCAGACAAAACTGAAGTACTCATTCTAGGTACGTCCCCCTCTTCATGGGACGACTCCTGGTGGCCGGAAGCCCTCGGAAAAGCACCCATCCCGACGGACCACGCACGGAACCTAGGCGTCATCCTGGATTCCTCACTCTCAATGAACAGACAAGTCAGCGCCGTATCCTCTTCCTGCTTCAACATTCTTCGCATGCTCAGAAAAACATTTCGCTGGATCCCCACCGAAACAAGGAAAACTGTCACCCACGCTCTGGTCACGAGCCGACTGGACTACGGAAACACCCTCTACGCAGGTACTACCGCAAAACTCCAGAAGAAACTCCAACGAATCCAAAACGCCTCAGCCAGAATCATATTAGACATCCCACGCAACGAACACATCTCTGGTCACCTCAAAGACCTCCACTGGCTACCCGTCAATAAGAGGATCACTTTCAGACTGCTTACCCACGCACACAAATCACTCTACGACATCGGACCAGAATGCCTCAACTCACGTCTGTCCTTTTACACCCCCTCCCGCCAACTACGCTCTTCCAGCCAAGCCCTCGCCACTATCCCTCGCATCAACAAGACCACCATGGGAGGCAGATCCTTTTCTTACCTGGCTGCTAAAACATGGAACTCTCTCCCCGCATACCTTAGCCTCACCCAGAACCACCTAGCATTCAGAAAGCAACTTAAAACCTGGATATTTGAAAGGTAATCCTCCTCCCCTTCCTAAGCGCCTTGAAACCCTATGGGTATGTAGTGCGCTATATAAGTTTTGTGACTTGACTGACTTGACATTGTAGTAAGTGTAGCCACAGAGGCCATTTGCAACAGTCTGTAAGCAAGGTACCAAACAGAGAGTGGATAGCATAGATGATGATATTAAACTAATAGAGTAGCAACAAAGAATTCTCTGTGTGGGTGCGGTGGGCATAGTGCATGGAAGGAGAAACGGGCCCAAGGCAGACTTCATAGTTAATGGGAAAACAGTAGAGCTCATGGTAGATTCAGGCTCCATGTTTAGCATTATTCCTAAAACTTTATTCATGGAACACTGGGCAGGTGTGAACCTTCTGCGATGGATAATCCAGTGGGGTATCGGTGCCATTATTGATTTGCTGGGGTGCATGGATACGTCAGTGGAATTTGGTGGGAGAGTGATTAAAGGGAAAATGTATATAGTTGAGAATGGACTACCGATCCTGGGCTGAATGCACCAATACGACCTCAACATTGTTGTAAATCCTTGGGCGCCCAATCAAGTCATGGTAGTTGATGATATATTGGAGGAAGCTCAAGAGGTCTTTGAAGAGAGGTTAGGATACCTGAGGTCTTATGTTCACAAGCTTAAAACCAGACTCAGTTCCTGTTCAACATACATTACGTAGGATTCCTTTAGTGGCATGGGCAGCAGTAAAAGAAATTTTAGAAGAAATGATTTCTACAGGAGTGATTGAACCGGTGGAGACGTCATGGTGGATATCCCCTGTGGTAATCAGTGAAAAGGCTGACAACAAGTACAGATTTTGTGTGGTTGTCAGATCCCTTAACCAGAATGTGGTGGTAGACACTTACCTGTTGATGGATATAAAGAGTTGATATTAGGCCCTGGGAGGTGGTAGCTACTTCTCCAAGCTGGACTTGAAAAATGCCTTCCACCAATTCAAATTGCATGACGAGTCAAAGCCCCTTACGGCATTTATTACTACGGAAGATACATTTCAGTTTACTAGAATGCCGTTCGGGTGATGTTCAAAGGCGGGCGTGTTTCAACTCATGATGAATGAGGTGTTCGAGGGGATGACTAACATTCTTTATGATAACATCTTGATATTTGGCGACTCCATAGAACCACATTTCATGGACTGAGGCAATCTCTCCATAGGTTAAAGGAGGCTGGCTTGTCCGGTAGGTGAGACAAGTGTACATTTTTGGTAGATCAGGTGGAGTATCTAGGGTACAAAATCACTGCCGATAGCGTGAAACCAAAAGAAAACTTGCTAGATGAAATACCATCATTTGTAAAGCGCACAGCTACCTCCAGAGAGGTGTCCCGGCGCTGGGGGCCATCAGGAAGATTAAGCAAGCTATCATCCAGAGTCACATGGTGCTGGGCTAACCTGCCGCCGGCACCAGGGATCGAACTGTGAACCCTGTGGTCCGGGGTCAGGGACCCTGGCCGCTGCACCACACCTCTTCCAGATGCATAAAGGTTGGCGCCTCCACCAGGAGATCAGGATCGATTAAGGTCTATCTTTGGCCTCATTGACAACTATGCTAAATTTGTACCAAGGTTTATGGATAAAACAGAATGCCTGAGGCACTTACTAAAGAAAGGTGCCAGTTTCCAGTGAAGTGATGAACAACAGAAGAGTTTTGAGCAGACTAAGGAAGAAATTTGTGGGGCTGGCATTTTGTTTTAACATTCTTTTTATTTTATTCAGTACATTTATGCATAGTACATTATCACAACCACGGTCCATTTTTATCATTCACAGGTTTTGGTACTCGGAGGCTATCATTACACTTATCCACCACTTATCACGTTTCCAGATCAGTTGATAGTGTGTCATTCAGTCACCCATCACTTTGGCAACAGCCTCTTTGAGTTTGCAGTTAAGCATATTCCCCTCAATTACAGTCCTCTATATCTAACACACAATCCCCACACTTTATTCCACTTTCGGGGACAGCCTCTGCTTTGGTAGATTACCTTCTCTGCCGAGCAGCACCAATCGAGGTCTTGTTCCCATTCTCTCACTGTTGGTGGCTACGGCCTTCCCCATGCTCTGGCCATATTCCGTTTAGCAACCATGCATTAACCATATTGTAATATATTTTGGCCAGTTGTCTTCTCCTGTGACGCATAATATGTGCCAATAGGCTTCCATTGGGACAGCTTGTCCTATAATCTTGGACATTATTGCTACAATGGTGTTCCAGTAGTGATCCAACTTAGGGCAGCCCCATATTGTGTGAAAAAATGTGCCCACTTCCCCACAGCCTCTCACACATACTTTTGAGTTGCATTTGCCCCTAGTATAAAGTTTGTATCTGATTGTGTAAGATCTGTGTATAATTCTGATTTGAACCAGTCTGAACCGGGCCCTTATAGCAACTTCTCTAGGGCTCTGTGTGACTTCCAACGAGTCTTCCTCTTCTAAAATCCCCACGTCAGATTCCCACCTTTCCCTAAGGGCCAACAATGGGTCTGGGGTATTGTTCATTATTTTTTTTATAAATGAGTGAAGTTGCTATATCCAGTATTGGATCTGCTAATATTCTATCTTCTAGCAGGGCTATCTCTGATATTTGGTCTCCCGTGTGTACTTGTGATCTTAGGGTGTGTGTCAGCTGTATGTAACAACATTTTTCAGAGTTTGACATCTGGTACTCCGCTTGTAATTCCTCAAAGTCGATCATTTTTCTCCTTTTCCAGATGTTGCCCAAGTACTCAATGCCCTGTAGGGCCCACGTGCAAAACCCCTGTAGATCCCGCACTTTTCAAAAGGTCGCTCTCCCACAGGGGTGTGCGTTCCGTCAATTTCCCTTCCCAGCCTAGAAATTTGTTTGCTACTCTCCATAGTCTTACCGTTATTTGTGTAGGGATTGGGAGCCCGTTAGTCGCTTTTTTGGTGTATAGGGCTTTCAGGTACCCCCCTCTGGCCATCGTCCAGTGATCTACCCGGTAGGCTGGTTCATCTCTCCTTGCAAATACCCAGTCATTGTGTGTCACCAGCTGTGCAGCCCAGTAGTATTTACGAATATCTGGGACCGCCAGCCCACTGTCCTATGGCCCTCTCTGCAACTTATTTAGAGATATCTGGGGACTACCTCCATCCCATAGGAATAGCCGTATTTCAGAGTTGACCTTTTGAAAGTAATCCGCTGGTACCTTATGGGGTGTTTTGCAGGACATATAATAGGCGGGGCAGTGCCATCATTTTGAAAATCGCAGCCCTTCCCATTAGTGAAAGAGGCAATTTGCGCCAGTGCGCCACATCATTCCGACTGAGCTGGGGGCTAGATTCTCATCTCTAAACTCCTGCTATGTTTGCGTGGTCACTATTCCCAGATATTTAAATTTAGGTTTCATTAATAACTCTTTTGCTGTGGATGTCAATTTGGGCACTTCGCCAGTCAGAGCAAATATGAGCAACTTGCCCCAATTTATTTGATATCCTGAATAGCTGCCGAACAGCTGAAATATGTGGAGTGCTCGGTGTATGGTGGAACGTGGCCTGGTGACATATAGGAGGATGTCGTCCGCATATAGCAAGATTCAGTCCTACCATTCTCCCCCGATCTGGATGCCTCTTATCAGTGGGTCAGCCCTGACCCATGCTGCCAAGGGTTCCAATGCAAGTGTAAACAGCATGGGCGAGAGCGGGCACCACTGTCTCATGCCCTTGTGCAGCCCCACCCTCCTCGACACAGCACCGTTAACCCATACTCTGGCTAGGGGATCTGTGTATAGTAGCTGTATCCAAGCATGGAACTTCGGGCCAAAGCCCAATCGTTCAAGCACCGCAAACAGGTAGTGCCATTCTATGTTGTCAAACGCCATACGGGCATCTGTTGACACCAACACGGCATTCTCCACTTGCTGGGCCTTTACTGCTTGTTGTACACCATATGTAGGTGCCGTAAGATTAGTCTAGTACTCCTCCTGGACATAAAGCCAGATTGATCCAGGTGTATCAATCCAGTTATTACTTTGGTAAGCCTACTTGCAATAATCTTGGCCAAGATCTTCACTTCTACATTCAGCAGGGAAATTGGCCTATAAGAGGCAAAATGTACGGGGGGCTTGCCTTGTTTAGGAATAACCACGATCATCACCGTTCTCTGGTCTTCCAGTAGACTACCCATTTTTAGCGACTCCTCAAACATGTACAGCATATGTGGCGCCACCAAACTTGCCACCCCTTTATATAATTCTATTGGTATACCGTTCAGCCCTGACGCCTTACCCAACTGCAGTGCGCCCATGGCCCCACAATTCTCCTCTTCCGAGGTATCTATTTCCAGGTCTTCCTGGTCTGCCTGCGTGAGAGTAGGGAGGCACATGTCAGCTAAGAGCTCCACACAGTCTGTCTTAGTGCGGGTTGTCGAGGGCTTATATAGTTGCTCATAGTAGGATGCAAATGCCTCTGCTATGGTGTCTCCAGTGGTAGAGCTATCTCCGTGGAGAAGTGTGGCTCAATGGTTAGAGCGGCAGACCCTGATGCAGAGGTCTGGCCCGGGACCAGGGTTCAATTCCCGCCTCGGCGGGTCTTGGGCTCAATTTCCTCGGACCTGATATTCCGCCTCGGTGCCTATTCTAATCATGGATCCCACTCTGCAACTCTGGGCAATAGCTTGCTTAATCTCCACAACGGCCCCAACAGCGCTGGGATGCTTGGCTTCATTTTGGGGGTGCCCAGGAGTGGACATATCACAGGGAAAGGCCAGGAAGGGTTCCACAGCGGTATGAGTAAAAGCGCCAGGACACTCCAGTTGGGGTAGCAGTGCGCCATACAAGTACAACACATTTACATTTACATTCATATTATTAGCCCTCAATCCCCAGCTCCTCTCTTTATCCCTCTTTTCAAGCCATGATAATAGTTTAGTAGCCTTGTCCCCTATTTCGTATATTCTCCTCTTGGTTGCCCTTGCATAGTCCCTGGCTTTCCCTTCTGCAATGTCACACAACTCTTGTTGTTTTAGCTGCAGCGTATGAGCCAGTCATGGGTCTGGCTTTGCTATGGTTGCTAATTTCTTATCTAATTGGATTAGTTCCCCTTCAAGCGCTTCATATTGCAGTTTCCTTTCTTTCTTTTCTCCTCCTACCAGCGTCTGCGTTTGTCCCCGTATTACTGTTTTGTATGCTTCCCAGATCAGTACTGATGAATCTATGGAGTCCAAGTTGTCCTGGAAATATTGAACCGTATGTTCACGTATCTTGTCTTTCATCTGTTTGTTCTTAAGAAGCCAGGGGTCAATGCGGGCATTTGTTTTGGGAAGGCCCATTAGTCTCACTTCTATTGGTGAGTAGTCGGATAGGCCATGTGCCTTGTGTAATGCACCACAAAAGCACCCCGACATAACCGATTGCTTCAGGAAATAATCTAATTGCGAATAACCCTGGTGTGGAGTTTAATATTGCTCCACCTCCAGCCTTGGGCAAGCGCGGAGGTGTGTTAGCAGCCCTATGATGAAGCATGACACAGCTTGCTGTGTGTGAGGGCAGTTTTTTAAAACATGGTGCATTCCCCAGTACACTCACCCATAGTCACATAGTATCACTATTTTCCCTCTTCTCTTTGTGATTTAAGTATTGAGTGGGAGGTTGAAGAGTGTTTTCTATCCTCTCACCCCTCTGTCTTTTTGTGGAGTTTAATAGAACATGTATTGTCTGGTCTATGGGTTGTGCTCCCTCCAGATATCAGTCAATCCCATTGCCTCCACAAATGCCTTTTGGGTGTCTGTCCCTCCTACACCCTTCATATGTGATAGTTTGTCCATCTCGTGGTCCATTACTGCATTTAAGTCACCACCCAATACTAGCAGCCTGCTAGGCATAGTAGCAATGCACTCAGCTCAGGCAATGTACTCAAGTGTATCTTCAGTGGTATATACACCGAGCAGAGGTTGATAACTCGACCCTGCCATACTCCGGAGAGTGTGACATACCTGCCCAGTTTGTCTTGCCATGTTTGCTGAAACACTACCGGCAACATCTTTTTGACCAGTATCCCCAGGCCCTTAGACCCAGATGTGAACCCAGCATGGGCCTGAAGCTTATAGCCAAATCTATCTATTGCTCTGCATGGGTTACCCACCAAGTGTGTCTCTTGCAACATGACTACATCTGGTGCATGCCGTCGAATGTACTGTAACACCATGACACACTTAATTTTGTTGCCTATGCCATTTACATTCCAGGTCATGATCGAGAGATCACATCTGACTGGTTTGTGTGTCATCGGAGGCGCGTGGCATTGCCAATCAAGGGGGGTCATTATCATCTTTGCCATTATTCAGGTTTCTGCTCCACACATAACCAGGCCTCTTAGGTGTGGGTGTGTGCGTTCTGTTCACCTCTTCGATTTCCCTCCCCCTTTCCTCAGTGCATGTTATGGATATGCATTGGATATAGTGTACTATTATCATATAATTTTGAAAACCCAACCCAAAAAACTACCATCCTCCCTGCTACCCTGCACCGTGGGCTAATAACTACCCACCCCCCAAATTTGCAGATTGCCTGTCGCCCCATAACTAAGCTAATGAACTTTGGGTGGCTGTTAACCTATGCTTGCCCTTCCGTAATCGACCCATCTCCCCCAAATTCAAGCTGTCATATTCCTAATGTTGGGAAACTTAGTACTCTTATCCAGTTCATGTGTCTTTCATAAGTCTTGGTGTTGTACATCTCGGTGCTGAGTGTTAGTTTGATATTTTCGCACGGTCGTCCATTCTTTCTTCCTTACAATGTGTACTTAGATCTTGACTTGTGTCATTCCTGGGCCTTTTTTTTTTGGTGCCACACTTGTGAGCGTATCTCCCGGAGTTGTCTCAGTGTTTGAGTTGATCTTGTACCCCTGTCTGCTGGATAATGCCCCTTACGGGTTCACCATCTAGTTCATTCCCACCTTCCATTGCCATGTCTGCTTGCCCCTTCGTACGCCGCGGCCCACCTGCTACTCGCCATCCATCCAGCCACTCCCACGCCTCTTCCGGTGTTGCAAACCTTCAGACTTTACCCTCTTCTACTTCTCTGAGGGTGGACAGGAATAGCATCGAGTATGTGATATCTTTCGATCTAAGTACTCTTTTAACCTCGGTGAATGTTCTCCTCACCGGTTGCACTTTTGTAGTGAAGTCTGGATAGAGGAAAATAGTGGCATTGTCAATTTTTAGTGGTGGTGACTCGGGCAGCTTGGAGGATTAAATCTCGATCTCAATCGTTGAAGACACAGGCAATGATTGGGCGTGGTGGCGCTCCTGGTCTCGCCCGTGTGCCCGGGATTCTGTGTGCCCGTGCCCTTTGCACCGTAAAATATCTACACAGCCCTTTACGTTGGACCAATTTCAGCACCAAGTCCTCTACGTCGAGTTCTACCGAGGGCCCCTCCGCCCTTTCCGGTACACCAATGATTCGGACATTGTTACGATGGGAGTGACCTTCCTGTTCCTCCAGCTTTACCTCTATAACATTTGTCGCGTCTGTGAGTTCCTGAACTCATTTCTGCAGTGCTTTTGTGTCCATCAGCAGGGTACTTGTCACATTTTCAATTTCTATGACCCTTGAGCCCATGTTTCCCAGGTCTGCCCTTATGAGTGACACCTCTGTATTGATTTTACCAGCTAGGTCTGTCCTCACTCCATGTATTAATGTCATCATATCTTGCAAGGTGACCCCCGTTGTGTCCGCACTGGTCTCGGCTGAGTAACTTGGTGCCACTTGTGCAGCACTTGTGGGGTCCTTGGGTGGGGCATACTTGTCTAGTTTTGTTTGCTGTGTTGGACGGGGACCTCTCCCACCCATCATGGTTCTAGAGTCTTGCTGTCTGCTAACTGTTCAGATGCCGTCCTTTATGCAATTATAAAGGGGGGGAGGGGAGAAAGGACAGGAGTAGTTGGGGCCAAAATACCAAAGTGGGTCGCAGCAGTAGTCGCCGCCTCCTGCACCAGGGTCTTTCCGGTTCTAGTCGGCCTATCGGTTTTCCCAACTGGGTACCAACCGCTAGTCCCAGATTCGTGCCCATCCCTCTTACACCGCCCCGGTCTCCTGCGATACAGTTTAGATAGGGTTTAGCTGGGCTAATAAGGTTGGTTGACCTGCCCGGCACACAGCTTTATCGTACCCCTTCACAACTGGGGAAGTCCAGCGTCAATTATACTAGTATCCAGACTTACTGTTTTGATGGTGTTTGCCTGTGTTCTGGTGCGAAACTGGTCCGCCTTCAATCCTACGCTTGTTGGGCCTCCTGGCAGTATAGCCACTACTATTACTCTTGTGTATGTGCCACTAGATTTGTCAGATGTATTAGATGAGTCTGTGATGGCCCTTCTGGCCGTTTATAAAGTCGGGGATCTTCCCGCTGCGACCCGTTCTTTATTATGCGGCAGGCGGATCTGTACCTCGGCGTGGTACCACAGCGTGCCGCTCCGCCACCGCTGCACCGGTCAATACACGCGCTGTCTCATCAAACTCCTCCCACTGCTTTGGAGCTTAGTAATATTGGGGCAGGTTATCCATAATGCAGGCCCTCCCCTTCTATTTTGTCCCCCCCGGCCTTCATCGATTCTAATGCAGTCCCCCTGCGGCCTGAGGTCTTGGTGGCTGTAGGTTTATTTGATTCCTCCGGGGGGGATGAGTCTTCCTGCTTTGCACTCCTCTGCGCTGTGGTGCCTGTGGGTTGGCCTGCTCTTCAATGGGGTGCCGGTGGCGCCACGTGCAACTCCGCCACGGCCCGCTCACGCATCCAGTCAATCCTCTCCTGCCCAAATTTAGCCCGTTGCTTCGGGGCCTAGTGGTGCCGGGTCGGGTGGTCTATAGTGCAGGCCTCCTCCACCTGATCTCCGCCCGTGCTTGTAGGGTCTCCCTTTATCCTTATGCCCAGGAGAACACGGGTCTGCTTGGTTTACCTGGGGAGTGATATCTGACACGGTGTTTCTCCCGGCCCTCTTCTGCACCGCTCACCGTTTCCACTGTGCACTCTCCGATCTCGGCTGGGCTGCTCTCCGATCTTGGCTGGGCCGCTCTCCGATCTCAGCTGGGCTCCGATCAGGTCCGCTACCAACTGCTTTGTTCCAACATCTGCTCACACCGATTGGTCGCAATTCAGCTTACTCTGTTCTTCTGGGGCTCCCTTTCGTGTAGGCTGCAGTCGAGTCCCGCAGGGCGTATGTCATCGATCCGGGTGGGTCTTTACTTCGTCGTTTTTCAAGATTGTTTTTGCAGCCTTCAGCCCGGGTGACCTCTCGACAGCTCAGCAGCGCTATACAGCTTTGATGCACCAGATTTATTCTGGATATTTGGGGGTTGATGTAGTCGGGCCAGCGGAGCTCCTTTAGATTGCGGCCATTTTCATTCATGGCAAAACGCCCCCCCCTTGCTGGCATATTTTACACCATTTGACACCCGATTGAAGTCCATTCTCATGGTTGATGCAAGTACCAATGGGTTGGGGGCATTTCTGTCACAAATCCATGGAATGCGAGAAAAAACTGTGGCATTTGCATCCAGAACCTTGACCACCTCTGAGAGGATCTACTCTGTTATCGAGCAGGAGGCGCTTGCAGCAGCCTGGGGTACAGAGTATTTTAGAACTTAAATGTGGGGTTCGAAATGTATTCCGTGCACAGATCACAAGCCCCTGGTTGAGATATTGATGCTGTGTGGAGCAGGAAAGGGCTCTGCAAGATTGGCCAGGCTGGCAGCTCGTCTTCAAGAATATTGCTACACATTGGGGCACATACAGGGGTGAATGAATTGTCAAGCTGACTGTTTGTCGAGGTTATCTTTAGATTGACGTGAGCTGAATGGGCCTGCCATTTTAGCAAACAAGAATGAAGGTGTGGTGGCATCTGTCCTAGATGTATTTGATCTTAGTAGTGAACATGCTATTTCCATGCAAGAATGGGTGAAAGAGATGGAGTTGGATCTCTCTCAAGGATATGAAACACTTGTTTTTGTTAGGAGGCAGACTGGAGAGTTTGGTATCGCTCTCCGTCAGACCCTACCTTAAGGTAATGGATAAATTGTCGGTATGTGAAGATACTGTGAAAATGAGGGGGGAACAGTTCGTTTCCTCCTCATGGGTTACGACAAAGACTTGTAGGGATGGCGCACGAGGGACACCTTGGACAATCAAAAACGAAGAAAAGTTTGAGAGCTGTGTGGTCATGGCCAGGAATGGATGAGCAAGTGGATAAGTGGATTGGTAAGTGCAGTGTGTGTAAGGAAAGATAAAAACTTTTTAAAGTTGGAGCGCAGGCTTATTCAGGACACATAGAGGACCCGTGAAAACCATGGCATGCAGTGTGCTTAAACTTCATTGGTCCAATGAGTGAGTTGAGGGGGAAATGAAGGTATGCCATGGTGGTGGTGGTGGATGTGCACACTAAGTGATAGTGGTTAAGTTCACCACCAGAGCTACTGTTTCCTTATTGAAAGACATCATGTGTGAGGAAGGGGTTCCGCCTGTCATTATCACCTATATTAGCACTCAGTTGACATCGCACGGGATGCTGAGTTTTCTGGAGTCATTATGGGTCAAGCACAATCGCACTTCACTATACAACCCACAAAGTAATGGTATTGTGGAAAGGGCCAACAGGATGGTCAAGGAGACCACAGAGATGGCACTTGCCAGTGGACTAGAGGTTGGTAGGATGGTTATGGAGAAGGTTTGGGCATATTGCACGAGTGCTAATGGGGTGACTAGTAAGTCGCTATTTAAAATGATGCATGGGAAAAAGCCAGAAACCAAGTTAGTCCCTACATGAATGAAGCAAGCGATGAGACGTGCTCAAGGGGCAATTCGGACAATGGTCAGGAGAACGAGAGAAGAGACAAAGTGTGTATTAGTGAGGGAGACTGAGTGAAACTTCGATGTGGTCAGAGAAGTGGTGGTTTGTCCAAGTTTAGAGGTCCATTCAAGGTTGCACGTGCCCTTCACCTTTCGGTTGTGTTGGACAATAATGGTGAGACGTGGAACAATAGGCGAGTGGCCTTGTATCAAAGAGGTGGTCAATGTAAAGTGGGAAACAGTGAGAGTGGGAATAGTGCCTTCATGTTGATGTCTTATGAAGAGTTGTATCAGTCCGTACAGAACATGAGCAACATGGTGAGAACTGCTAAAAATAGAGGTAATGTGAGTGAGGGAACTCAAAGTGACTCTAATGGCCCGAATCTCTTTGTAAACCAGGCAAGAGTAAGGAGGATTAATTTACCTCCTAGGTATTTAAGAGATTGCGTTTGTTAAGTATGTAAATATTTCTAATCTTTGTTTTTAGTGTGGTCATTTTATGTTTTGATGTATATGTGTTATGATAATTGTTCCTACCCTGTGATTGTAAGGGAGGGGGACATGTTGTGACTTAAAATGTAGTGTGTCTGAGGCTTGGAATATGGACCACTTCCATGTTCCAGCTCTTGTGCAGGTGTTCCAGGGATGCCAGCTGGTGTGTGACTGGCTGTAGGATAGCTGTGTGCAGTTGTAGAAGGAGCATCTTTAATAAATTGGAAGTTACTCACCATTTCCAGTGTCCACTGTTTGAGTGGGAGGACTGTACAAGACTGCAGAATCCCACCATGTTTCCCTTGTGGCTGCTGCAGCACTCACCTTTAAGCTCCGGAAATGCTCCCTCCCTGAAGACCCCTGTAGCACCCAATCACTCTGGGGCGTTACAGCGTTGCCTCCTTCCTGACATCATCAGCTCTCCTTAAGACGCAACTGCTGGACAGCTCCACATCTCCCACAAACCCTCCCCTCACTCTTGCACATGATACATTATAAATAGGAATTGAATGTTGGTCCCAGTTCTCAGATAGAATGAATTTTAAATAAGCAAACATTTTTGTTTACATATATTACTTGCAGGTGCTCAAATATTAATGCGATATTAATGTATCTTACTGTGCACCAGAATCGCTTCGTGACAAGACAGGCAAGCAGCTGTCAAGTTAGTTGCCCCAGCATGACTTATCAATCAGTATTCGATTCTTTTAGCCAAAAGTGTGTTACATTTTGGGACTTTTAGTTTCACTTTTAATCATTGGAAGTATAGGCTATTGGCTAAAAGGCCAGAAATGGCTTATGGTAACAAACATGATAGTTGGTTCACTACATAAAACTTTCCACAGTCAGCATGCAGCTACTGAATGATTTGCAGTAGTTGCAAAGGTTTTTTAAATTAAACTGGTACTACTAGTTGTGTGCCCAAATGTAAAATTGCAGTGAAATTTATTCCGTTTTTTCATTACACATGGTGGCCCATCCCCATTAGTAGAGTGTTCATTCAAAGCATGGATTGGAAGACCAGCACTGGACCAGAATGAAGTGTGCTGGAATTAGTCCATCAGTTTGTGTGGCATGTGATACCTTAAACTCCCCCGCGCCCGCTGCTCTAAATTGATGCAGCACACAGGACACAGGTCAAATCCACCTCTCCCATCTGCTACCCATTGTAGGCTTATGTGGTCTTACCAGTAGTGAACGGTTGGTCCTTAGAAGGTCTTACAAGTAGTGAACACTTGGTCCTTATGAGGTCTTACCAATAGTAAACACTTGGTCTGTATGAGGTCTTACAAGTAGTGAACACTTGGTCCTTATGAGGTTTTACCAGTAGTGAATGATTGGTCCTTATAAGGTCTTACCAGTAGTGAACGCTTGGTCTGTATGACGTCTTACGAGTAGTTAATGCTTGGTCCTTAGGAGGTCTTACTAGTAGTGAACACTCTGTCCTTATGAGGTCTTACCAGTAGTGAACAATTGGCCCATATGAGGTCTAACCAGTAGTGAACGCTTGGTCCTTATGAGCTCCTACCAGTAGTGAATGCTTGGTCCTTAAGAGGTCTAACCAGTAGTGAACGATTGTTCCTTATGAGGTCTTGCAAGTAGTGAATGCTCGATCTGCATGAGGTCTTACCAGTAGTGAACACTCGGTCCTTATGAGGTCTTACCAGTAGTGAACGTTTGGTCCTTATGAGGTCTTACCAGTAGTGAACACTTGGTTCTTATGAGGTCTTACCAGTAGTGAACGCTCGGTGCATATGAGGTCTTACCAGTAGTGAGCGTTTGGTCTTAATGAGGTCTTACCAGTACTGAACGCTTGGTCCTTATGAGGTCTAAACCAGTAGTAACAGTTGGTCCTTATGAGGTCTTACTAGTAGTGTACGCTTGGTCCTTATGAGGTATTACCAGTAGTGAACGCTCGGTCCGGATGAGGTCTTACCAGTAGTGAATGTTCAGTCTGTATGAGGTCTTACCAGTACTGAACGCTTGAGCCTTATGAGATCTTACCAGTAGTGAACACTTGGTCCTTATGAGGTCTTACCAGTAGTAAATGCTCAGTCTGTATGAGCTCCTACCAGTAGTGAACGCTTGGTCCTTATGAGGTCTTACCAGTAGTGAATGATTGTTCTTTATGAGGTCTTACTAGTAGTGAATGCTCAGTCTGTATGAGGTCTTGCCAGTAGTGAATGCTCGTGTGTATGAGGTCTTACCAGTAGTGAACGATTGTTCTTTATGGGGTCTTACTAGTAGTGAATGCTCAGTCTGCATGAGGTCTTACCAGTAGTGAACACTCGGTCCTTATGGGGTCTTACCAGTAGGGAACGCTTGGTACTTATGAGGTTTTACCAGTACTGAACGCTTGGTCCTTATGAGGTCTTACCAGTAGTGAATGCTCGGTGTGTATGAGGTGTTACAAGTAGTGAACACTCAGTCCTTATGAGGTCTTACCAGTAGTGAACGCTTAGTTCTTATGAGGTTTTACCAGTAGTGAACGCTTGGTCCTTATGAGGTCCTACCAGTAGTGAATGCTCGGTGTGTATGAGGTGTTACCAGTAGTGAACACTCGGTCCTTGTGAGCTCTTACCAGTAGTGAACGCTTGAGCCTTTTGAGGTATTACCAGTAGTTAACGCTTGGTCCTTATGAGCTTTTACCAGTAGTGAACGCTTGGTCCTTGTGAGCTCTTACCAGTAGTTAACGCTTGGTCCTTATGAGGTCTTACCAGTAGTGAACGCTTGGTCCTTATGAGGTCTTACTAGTGGTGAGCGCTTGGTCCTTATGAGGTCTTACCAGTAGTGAACACTTGGTTCTTGTGAGCTCTTACCAGTAGTGAACGCTTGAGCCTTATGAGGTATTACCAGTTATGAACGTTTGGTCCATATGAGCTCTTACCAGTAGTGAACGTTTGGTCCTTGTGAGCTCTTACCGGTAGTGAACGCTTGGTCTACGTACAGAGTCTCTGGAGTGGATGCCGTTCAACAAAAGGACCAAACAGGATGAAAACATTTTGGCAGGCCTATTCCTCCAGCTGCGAGGTTGAATGTCATCGCTGGACATCAAGGTCCTCAGCACTGACTGACCATCAGCATTGGAGGCTCTCTGCGCAGCCGCAGACCAGGGATGGTGGGGTCTGCTTACTGCTCAACCGCTGGTGCTCCGCTGATTAGAGCTCTGTGCTGTCCCCATGAATGCTGGCACAACACAACTCCATTGTCACCGCCCACCACAAGACTACCATGTGCGGCCGCTGCACCATCCACCAGAAGCAGGATGGAATGGTGCACATACGAGAGGCAATCCACAAATCCAGGGGCCGTGCTGAGCTGCATCTTGAGATCCAGTTGGAATCTGAGACAGTTCCCATAGGCTAGAGCTTCGCTGGGGACTATAAATGATACAGGGCAAGACCACCATCCCGGCTTCACTGCGTGTGCAAAGCAACGCGGACAGCTTTTGATGAGTCCTGTGATAGGCTGCGTGCTTGGTGGTAACCCGCCTACCTGGCAGTGTCCCTCCGCAGCAGCTACATGAACATTGGCATCAGAAGGACATTTGGCACAGTCAAACTTCTATATAGAAGGAGACAGAGAGCCGAGAAGGCAGAAAAAAGAATCAAACGAGAAAGTCAACTGGGGAAAAATGAAGTGAGTGGAACGTAAGAAGCAGGAAGATGGATAGGGAAAGACAGATAACGAATGGAATCAAAAGATGATAAGAAATTTGATTTTTTGCAAATCACAGGATTTGCCACCGCAAAGTTATGTTTTTTGGTACATCATGCCTTGTATTTATCACAAATATTTTAGATGCAATCTCCTACTCGTCTGGTGTGCTTCTTTCTGTTGCGTTAATCGTCACTAGGTAAAAGTTGCACTTTCTTATTTCATATTCCCAGAGGAAGCCATTGCGCGCGCTGTTTGGCTGCTTCTCTTCGCATGTCTGAAGGGTGTTTGCACTTTCCTGGTGAATAAACCCACAGGCGAGAGAGCTCATACAGCGGCGCTCGTAAGTCACCTTGTTGACGCTCTATTACCAAAGACGCCATAAAAATATCATCCGGGTCTTCCGAGCGGCTGCTACTCTCTCATCCAGTGAGAAACAATTTAACAACTTGAGTCGTCTCCTGCAGCCATTTGCCAGTCAGTTTAGCAGCTGTGAAAGAGCGAGGCGATGATGGGCTTCATGTGTGAGGTCACACACGCGTCTGCTTCCCTTCAGTAGACACAGATGTTGTGGTAATTACCGTCCCTGGACGGGCATTTCATTTCCAAGCGACAATCATTTCATTTCGGTGAATTGTTTTGGAGAGTGTGATGTGCAACGCTTTTGGCTTCCTTGACATTCTCAGATACTTCAAGGTCTCATCCTAGAGGAACTCGTGTATTTCGAATGAGTATTGCTCCATGACATGAGAGTCACTGTATGGGCTTTCCTTTTCAATGGCAAACTTACTTGATCTCCTTAGCTCTTGAATCCGGAGGCAGGTCTCACACCTTGGAGCTTCTTCATTAGGGACACAGAGGCCGAAGCCGCCATCTTCCCTCGGACCCACAGGGGCGTAGACTGGCCAGTAAGGTTGGGGGTGTGTAAGCTTCAGATTTCCTAATAATCACGCTGGGATAGGGATATCTCGCTAAAAGACATTATGGGAAGGAGGACGCGACGGGGGATTAAGAGGCAGTGGAAAGGGAGAGGAGTGTGCATTGTTAGGGGTACTTCGAACCATATAGAATTCAAACTAACCAAGTTTAAAGGCAGACACGAGAGTGAGAGAGTGTGCATGGGTGTTTTTGTCAGTGTGGGCATGTAGAAATCCAGGGTGGAATCCTACAAATACCTCATCATATTCAACTGAAAGCACCTGTACCCAACTATTTACTATCGAATATATTTTTATCTGGGGTGTAACTCCCCCAACCCCTTACAAAGCTAGGCCCCTGCTGAACCACTGTCTGCGTGCCATCTCCCTCATTGCTTGTTCTGCTTGTATAGGATGTGAAACGAGAAGACAAAGCACTTCCTAGCTTTTTTGTTGTTTGTGGGAGAGGCCAGAAGGCTGGCCACCAGGGAGAGGCCAGAAGGCTGGCCACCATGGACAGCCGGTAAAGGTAAGAGTGGTGGGGCGGTTGGGCAGGGTGGGGGGAGGAGGTGACAGACTAGCGGGAAAAAAAACCACTTACCTTGAACTCACCACATCACTGACTCAGCGATGCGGCAAGCGCAAGGTAAGTGGCATGCTTTTTTAAACAATTTTATTTTCCCTAGTCGTCTGTCAACTCCTCCCCCCACACTGCCCCACCCCGCCCCAACACTCATACCTGCACCAGCCATCACAGCAGGCCACACGAGGACGCAGTAGGTTTCGCAACGATTGCTGATTCTGAGAATAAAGCTCTCATGGACGTAGCTTGGTCAATAAGATTAGGGGTGTGTGAGAAGCAGTGCAGAAGGGGAGTTTAAGAGGCGGTGGAAAGGGAACGAAGAGCATATTGTAAGAGTTACTTAAAACACAATATTTTGTAAAATAACCAACATTCTTTAATACCCTTAAGACATGGACGAGGGACAGTGTGTGAGCGTGTGTGTTTTTGTCTGTGTGTGCCTGTAAATATCCCAGGTGAAATACAACAGACTCCTCAGCATACCCAACTATAAAACACATGTACCCAACTATTTACTAGAGAATAGATTTATTAAGGGGGTGTCGCACCCCAAACCCCTACCCCTGAAGCTACGCCCCTCAAAGTTCTGTCAGAGCTTGCTGTAGCTGGCACGATGGGGTTCACGCTGTGACACCCAACTTGTTATAGTTAGACAAAGGGAAAAGTAGAATACATATATAAGTTATTGAGAGTACATATGAAGATGGATTGTTAATATGTCAGTTTAATTAGGAATATTGTTAGGTATAGGTTTGGTGGTGGGAGAGTGTGTCACCTGGAAGGAGCAGGGCATGCAGCACACGTTTAAATAACAAACACGTTTATTCATTTCCAATCATTTAAAATGTTCTTGTAACAGACTTGTAGAGCTCAGCACTGTCCAAGTCATTGACAGGCTGATGATAAATGGAAAACAAACGCATGAAAATATGTTTAAAAGAAGAGAGCAGTAAGGGGGTTGATTCGGGCCTCATTCATAAAGGTAACCTCACATTTTTGTGTAAGTTTACGTTTGTTTGCTATTCACAAAGGGATTTGCTAGTAGTATCTTTACGAGTGCGGAGACTCTGGACATAAAAACATAGGACTGTCCTATCTTTTTCTGTGCGGTTACTCCGCACTCGTAACTATACTACTCGGAAATTCCTTTGTGAATACCAAACAATTGTAAACTTACACAAAAGTGTAATTTGACCTTTGTGAATCGGGCCCCCTGTTATAAAGTGTTAGAAACAGAAGCTACTGAATTTGAAATGAAAGATAGTGAATGAGCATGATACATGTCAAAACGTTATAATAAGCAAGCGACTTGCTGACACCAAATGGCACCAGTGATATGAGTTTCTCTGGAAGAATCCTGTAAGTCGAGCGGGCTCTGTAGGTGGTGGTGTGGAATGTGTAACAGCTGGAGAGGCAAGGGGCGCACTTCGGAATGGCTGCACTCTAGTGCTGCTCCGGCGGGCGGAACGCGAATCCTCCAAAAAACAGCATATTTGGCCCAAATGACAACGACAAAAGAATAAAAATTGCTATCGGAATATACCAGCCACCAATAGAAGCACCCTGCTAGACGATAGATGCGCTGTGTTCGGTGTAAAACTGCGAGATATATGCATGTTGTGAAGCACTCCGGTGGAGACAAGATGGCGTTACAGCCCGGCATAAAACTTGCAGCCTTATCGTAATCCCTGACTGACCTGGGAAGAGACGGGAAAAGTCACGGCGCTACATACGGCAGGTGTGTATGCCACGAACAGTGGAACCGGCAGCCACGCCAGCGATCAGATAAGTGACAATGTACTGGGCACGAAAACGAGGGGCGAGACATAGCCTTATGTAGCTGCCAGGAGTGTGGCTGGCACACACAGCGGAGGCTTTGAAATTCTAGTGGCAACATACAGCAAATATGGAGCGATACCAGCCACTGGCACATACATAAAATGGGGAATTGTATAACTGGCGATAAAAGTATTGAACAGCGGCGCAACTCCCGTAATCTGGAACAAGCTGATTTAAATGAAGGTGGCCATTCTTTTTTTTAAATTCTTTTATTTCCTCATATACCAAGATGGGCATTCCTGATGGGAGGCCACCACCTCTCTCCACCAATCATTCAATGTAACCTAGCCCTGATATTGGAGACCGGTGTGGAGAGAGGGAGGCTCAGACCCTCAAGCAACCACTGTTTTTAATGTCCACTCCTATTCTCGCTACCGGGTAACCCAGCGCTATTTTGGAGGGATCAAACCAACAGTGCCCAGGTGTAATCATTGAAATGTTCTTTATCTATTCCGCCATGCAACAAGGGCTGCCCAGATTTTTCCATAACTATTTTCGTCACAAGCCATATCAGATTCACTTGTATATATTATATATTTCAGGCATTCTGTAAAGATTGGAGCACTTATGTTTTTCCAGGCTCTACATATCTCTCGTCTTGCCAAGATAACCACATAGAAAATAAATTTGGATGTTGGATCATTAAGACGGTAATCTATGTGCAGTCCGAACATAATCATTTCTGGGGTAACTTCAATATGTTTATGTAATACCTCAACTAGAAAGTCTCGCACCGCGGCCCAGTATCTTGCTATCTCAGGGCAATCTATAAACATATGGCAATCATCGGCTGCAGGCATTTTACATCTTGGGCAGTTATGGCATAAGCCTGTTATCTTTGTTAGCTTTTTTGGGGATATATAAGCTCTATATGCAGTGTATAGATGGTTTCTTTTAAGTGGAGCTGATTTTACCACTGCATGTAACATGGTAAAAGAGTCCCCCCATAATTCGATGAGATTAGAATCTGAGTTTATGGCATTGCCCCAAAGTTTATACAGTTCGGATTCTGTTATTGCTTCCACGTCTAGGATGGCCCAGTACCAAAAAGATACTCCCTGTTTCCATCTACCACTCCTTGATATATAATCAAACTTAGGGTTCAGGGATTCAAATTCCCAGGATTTAGTTGCCCACCAACCTGATAGCTGATAATATTTGTACCTTGATAGCGTCCCTTCTGTCAGGCCAGATAGGGACTCCCAATCCAGGAGCTGCGAGTCTTTCTGTAAATCCTGCCAAAAGAACAGGCCTGCCTCTTTAAGAGGACGAGATAGTTGATCGTTCAGACAGTCTGGTGTACCCGGGGAATCCCATATCGGGGCCTGAGGTGCATAGTATGGAATTTTTAGAATCTTTCTAACGTACAGCCAATTCCTAAGAGCAGTGTCCAGGATTTTTAATCTAAACCTCTTAAAAAACCGTGGATCGCCATACTTAAATAGAAAGTATTCTTGCCCTTGAGGTATACCATGTAATAGAGCCTGAAACAATAAACCCAGAGAGGAGGCATCTGTCTTTCCAGCTAACATTCTAAAGTTCTTAAAGTGAAAGGAGTGGCAATAAACAAGTAGGTCCGGTAGGGTCAGCCCTCCCATACCAAGCTTTCTTCTTAATTTTTTCCAGGCCTGTTCTTGTAACAGACTTGTAGAGCTCAGCACTGTCCAAGTCATTGACAGGCTGATGATAAATGGAAAACAAACGCATGAAAATATGTTTAAAAGAAGAGAGCAGTAAGGGGGTTGATTCGGGCCTCATTCATAAAGGTAACCTCACATTTTTGTGTAAGTTTACGTTTGTTTGCTATTCACAAAGGGATTTGCTAGTAGTATCTTTACGAGTGCGGAGACTCTGGACATAAAAACATAGGACTGTCCTATCTTTTTCTGTGCGGTTACTCCGCACTCGTAACTATACTACTCGGAAATTCCTTTGTGAATACCAAACAATTGTAAACTTACACAAAAGTGTAATTTGACCTTTGTGAATCGGGCCCCCTGTTATAAAGTGTTAGAAACAGAAGCTACTGAATTTGAAATGAAAGATAGTGAATGAGCATGATACATGTCAAAACGTTATAATAAGCAAGCGACTTGCTGACACCAAATGGCACCAGTGATATGAGTTTCTCTGGAAGAATCCTGTAAGTCGAGCGGGCTCTGTAGGTGGTGGTGTGGAATGTGTAACAGCTGGAGAGGCAAGGGGCGCACTTCGGAATGGCTGCACTCTAGTGCTGCTCCGGCGGGCGGAACGCGAATCCTCCAAAAAACAGCATATTTGGCCCAAATGACAACGACAAAAGAATAAAAATTGCTATCGGAATATACCAGCCACCAATAGAAGCACCCTGCTAGACGATAGATGCGCTGTGTTCGGTGTAAAACTGCGAGATATATGCATGTTGTGAAGCACTCCGGTGGAGACAAGATGGCGTTACAGCCCGGCATAAAACTTGCAGCCTTATCGTAATCCCTGACTGACCTGGGAAGAGACGGGAAAAGTCACGGCGCTACATACGGCAGGTGTGTATGCCACGAACAGTGGAACCGGCAGCCACGCCAGCGATCAGATAAGTGACAATGTACTGGGCATGAAAACGAGGGGCGAGACATAGCCTTATGTAGCTGCCAGGAGTGTGGCTGGCACACACAGCGGAGGCTTTGAAATTCTAGTGGCAACATACAGCAAATATGGAGCGATACCAGCCACTGGCACATACATAAAATGGGGAATTGTATAACTGGCGATAAAAGTATTGAACAGCGGCGCAACTTCCGTAATCTGGAACAAGCTGATTTAAATGAAGGTGGCCATTTTGTTTTGACGACGTGCGTCCTATAAACACACGAGCATCCTTGGGAGATTAAGGGGGGAGGAGGGGCAAGCCGACACCAGACCACTTATTGTGTGTGAAAAAGGCCGCTTTATTGAAACAGGTGCATATCACAATTTTAACTCCTTGGCCACTGCCTTACAAAACTAACGCCTCGCTATACAATAACTTCCTGACCCCTTGGTCTTTCCCCCCACCCCTACGATCCCCACATCAGTTCCCCATCCCCTAAAATACAACATAACATTCCATAACCAACATATAACATATAACCCAATCCTACACCATGTAGCCTTTCCAACTCCCAAACTCCCCTGACCGTAACCCCTACCTGCCTTCTGTGCAACTCAGTGGCGTAACGAAACCTGAGGGGGCCCCCCTGCAAAGAGCATGGAGGGGCCCCCCTTCCAGACTTACTCAGGAGCTCTCAGGCCAGGGTACTGCCTGGAGGGGTCCCCCTAGAGCTGGGGGGGCCCTCCGCACTGCTGCCCCCCCCCCGCACTGCAGGGGCTGCTGGGGCCTTTGTTACGCCACTGATTGGCTTACCCCAGAAAAAGTAACTTCTGATGTATTAGGCATGAGCTTTGCTACAAGCTAAAAAGTGCAATACAAACAGTCTTTTTAGTGGACAAATTTGGCTCAATCAGATGCCGCCCTCAGAGCAACCAGCAGGTGGGTGGAGCCTTAGCACCTCTCTCAGTAGTAGTCTGAAAGCTCTTTTTTGTTGATAGCATAAAGTAAGGTGACAATTACACTATCAAGCAAGACATAAAAATCTGTTTAGATTTGTGTCGCCCTGGACTTCATATACTGCTCTCATACACAAAACTGCACTCAGAAGTCTAAAGATAATAATGGAAGGGAAGCAGTACATTACTCATGAATGTCCTATTACCATCTGTACTGCTACCAGAGGAAAACAAACACTGTCAATTATTTAGTTATCTAAGACACTTTAACAGTGTTATAATGTCAGGTGTGTGCTCCTGAAAGTTCATGCTCTGGCAGCCATATTGCGGCTGGCTCAGGAGCTGGATAAATAAAATAATCACAGTTGCATGGAGAGGAAGCCCTTTCTTCTGTGGAAGCGCACAACTTTTGCTCAATCATAACAAGTACTCCTGCCTAACATGTGTCCGGAGCCAAAGCCATCCTCTCTGTAGTGCCGCTAAAGGTCTTTTTAATATTTTTCACATTACATCTGGCGACAGATGTGCTGTCAATCCTGATCTAAAAAGTAGGTACCTAAAAGTAAGCGGTTAAAGAACGCAAGTCAGCCAACCAAAAGGATCGTGAAGAGGCTATGCTCCAGGGGAGGGACAAAGACCAGATGGACCAAGACTGACAAGAAAAAACACGAATTAAAAAGCAGGGAAATTACGGTGTCAATAAAGTCAACCAATGGTAATAAATGGGGGGATTTAAGCCTACTGTACGTTCTTGGTAAGCTCACAATAGGTATTTTGCAAACAGACAGATTCTGCTGTCTGATAGGGCAGACCCAAAAATTAAAACTTCTGCTTCCCCATTAGAGTGCCCCTCTCTTTTATTGCTGTGGCTATGTTCAACATTTAGGCGCGGCCAGACCCAGATCAGACACCAGAGATGTGTCCTTTTCCATTCAATTCCTTTTCAACAGATGAACATTGCAGTGGCACATTGGGAACACTGCATTGACAAAGCACGAACAGAGCAATTACAGAACATGAACGCTGCAATGAAAAGCACTAATACTGCAAAAACAAACCAAAAGCACTACCCTGGCAGATCACGAACACTGCAAAGGACTATCATGAACACTCGACAGCCTGATCATTAACATTGCAATGGTACAGAACAAAGACCCAATATGAACAGTGAAATAACTCGACCAAGACCACTGCAGTGATAAACCAAAAACATTCTAAAATCACAACACAATGCTTGATCATTAACATTCCAAAGACAAATCACTAACACTGCAGTGTCAAGTAAAAAAACACCTGCAAAGCCAGATAAAGAAATCTGCAAAGTCACATCGCAACTGCTGCAATCATCGAACACAGATACTGCAGGTACAGTACAAGAACACTGCAAAAGCAGACAAAAAAACAAGACAGCAGATCATGAATACAGAGATTTTAGATCACAAACTTTGCAATGCAGCATCAAGAACTGTGCAATACCAGATAATGACCACAGTATCGAAAACACTGCAAGTGCAGATAACAGGCACTGTATTAACATATTGCAAACATTGCTATGGCAGAACCTAAAACCGCATCAGACACATCACCGACACTTCAAACACTGAATGCAAAAACTGCAATGGCAGAACCAAAGCAATGCATAAAACAAAGCAAATAAACTGGAATGGCAGAAAACAAATAGTTTGGTGGTGGATCACCAACGCAACAAAGACAGCCAAACAACTCTGAAAATATAGACCCAAAAGCCTTCAATGACAGACTGATTACTACAACAGCCTTCACATGCAGTGTGCTTGCAATTCCAACAGCAGACGTTGAAGGCTGCTCTGACCCATCACTGACACTGAAACAACATACAACACACGCAGCAAGTGAAATAACAGATCACAGCACAGCAAGGAAAGAACGCTGCATTGTGCTGGCACTTAGTACTTTTCAACCTCTTGTGAGGATTCAGATGTAGAATTTGATGCTATACTTGGTATATTTTGCTATACTTTCTCAAATGTTGTGTAATTGTGTTAAGATGTGATGACGTCCAGTGATGCGACGCACAGTCTCTTCCAGGACTAGTTTGATGATGTTCCACCCTATCTATTAAAATTATCGCTGAAGTTTTACATAGTGTGAACTCTCCCTAAGCATCGTAGCGCTTTTCATGAGCACCAGTTACATTACACAAGGACACATTTATTTTATAGTCACTGAGAGAATAAAGTGATTTGCCCAGAATCACAGGATGTTGAGCCGTCGCAGAGACTAGAACTTAGCTCCCCAGTTCCAAAGTTGACTGCTCCCTAAAAATAGAAAGAGTGGCGGGGGGGGGGGGGGGGAACATTCTCTCTCTCGAAGGTGTACGGATCACCCACTTTATATTGCAATCGAGTTATTTGTACTGCACCCAACAGCCTTTCTGCTGTGGGCAGACTGGTAAAAGCATGGATTAGAGGCAGGCGGCGTGACTGATCGGTCTGTAGAGAGTGTCCAGATGGGAGGAGGCTGTTCCTGGACTGCTTTAGTCTCTCCAACACTTCACCATGACTCTCAACTCTCCCCCATGCCCCGATTCCTCATTGTCAGCCTCCCACCCAGTTTCTACCCCTTACTTCTTGGTTCCCAATACCTCTCTTCTCTTCCCATTTCCTTCCAGCCAGAAGCCTAGGCCCAGATGCTCGTCATGCTCTTCAGTGAGATATCAAGGTTTTGGGGACGGCCACGCCACCCACAACACTTTCCCTCTATTCCTACTAGTCACAGATTTTGCAATTTCCTGTGGATTGGGGACATCTTGTAAATTTCCTGCAGATTTTTCGAAATGGTCTAATTTTTTGTATTTAAAGAAGGCGACAGTCAGCAAAACCATCATAACGAAGGAGTAATGAACAATGTTAAAGATCCAGGGCCATGGATACAGCTGACAACATCTGGCAGTACTTCATATAAACAGAATCAGGTCTGGTTCTAGCCAAGACCTTTTGATCTTACAGAATCTAGAAATGTGTGAGATATAATTACTTATAGGGCCTTCAGCAGGCCCTCTTTATACATTGGTCTGTTGTTGAGTCATTAACATTTGTATACGCCCGCTATAGCATGCAGCTTGGGGTAATGGGTCAGCCTACTTCATCCATTGGCTGTTTTACCTCAGGTGACGACATTCTTCCCATTCAAAAAAAATAACATCCACACACAATGTAGTTCCGTTCGGTGATGGGGACTACTTTGGCTATGTGTGCATTTTGAAAACAAACGCTATTTCTGCTTTTAGCCAATGTTTTTTTTAGACTGAGGAGGGCCTGGCTGATTTCCCAACTATAAAGTTGCACAAAACATGTCAAAACAATCATTGACAAAGCCAAAAGGCTGGCAGTTAACACCAGACCTACTGGCTTTGACAATGCTTGTTTTAAGTACTAGCAACTCAGTTTCTTGACATACTAGGCCAAGCAGCGGGTACCTGCGCAGTAACTCTTCGCACAGTAAGCTACTACTTCAGGTGCTGAGTAACATGGCGCGGGCTCACTTCTATCCCTTTACTGATATGACCTACGTCACCTGCTCTTAGGTACCCATGCGCGCCAAAACGGCTAAGGCAAGAGGTGGGTGGGGAGAGATTCTGGCATCAGCGCACAGAGAGGCTGAAGGGAAATGTCGGTGATGGGTAGGGAGGCACAGACATCAGGACACACAGATCCATAGCGCTGGGGCAGGAAGCGCCCCCATTAATACATCTTGTAACCGGTTATAATGGGAATGAACAATAAAAGGGTCATTCAAATGTTTTGCTCTGGCAGCATCTGTTGTATTTTCAAACGCACACTGTCACATATCCCCTTTGCCTTTAGTGAGGTGACACCACTGTCCAGCACCCCGCTGTAAACTGCAGAAGCCCTCGTGACGTCCTTGGGCACAGACCCTTCATGCTTCAGTGCGCTCGACAGCCATACATTGAATGTAGACAATACATAAAATACACTGAGTGCAGTTTGATGTAGTTTGGATGATTATGTTTGGCACTGAATTTAGTAAAAAATAATATGACGTCTTACCCAGATTTTTCTAGGGATTTGACTGCTTCCTTTTTGTAGGGGGAAGGGGCGCACTCCAGTTATCATCGCCCTGTCTTTTTCTCAGACAAAAATCCTGAACGTGCTTATAGTTCCGCTCCCAGTAAGACTCCAGATCCAAATCAGCTGCCAGGTGACTTGAATGTCAAATATCTTTTTCACGGGAGGAAACGTGGTCTCTGTTGAAGTTACTGACCAAAGAAGCAGCAAGCAGCGAGTTCCAATCCCGGCTTGCCGACTTATCACGGTGTGATCCGCAAATCACTTTATCTTGATACACTTGTTAATGCTTAGAAAATGACTGCCCAATTGTATTAATAACTACGTAAAACGGACGCAGCTGTAATCAAAGTGCTGCAAACACCGGCTACATACCTCTTCTAGGTCCGGAATGGATGTAATAGTGCGAATTTTGCTTCCCTTCCTTTGTTACCAGGAGAGGTCTGTCTTGTGCAGGATTAGCGCCGAGGCCCGACGCTGCCTCGAGTTTGCCATCCCTGCGCTAAGTAAAGAAGAGGCTCAGGGGCCCGTGCGTGCGCACTGCGCAGCAGTTGCGCGTTATTTAATTCAATGAAGTGCCTCTGAGGCCCGAACGGGGCACAGGCGTGCGACGCGTGCTGTGTGCACCATTTAATTCATGATGAAGTGAGGGGGCCCCTGGTGCGTGGGGGCCCCCCCGCAACGCGGGGGCTGCGGGGGCCTGTGTTACGCCCCTGGTGCAACTGTAACTATCCAACCTCTAATCTAAACTTATCCAAACTGGCTACCCTTTCCCTGTTCCCGGACCCAAACTACCAAACCTATAACAACAAACTCTAGCCAATCCCGGCCAACTGTCAACCACCCCGCCACCCAGAAAAAAGGGGGAAGTGTAGGCGGATACACCCCTTCCTCCCTTTTTTCTGCCCCCCCCCCCCAAACCCTGCGGAACCGCCTGCGACACTTGACGCCTGTAAACCCCTAGCAACCGCGCTAGGACCTCCCGCAACTCCAACAGATAAAGGTCCATCCCCACCCGGGACAAGTGTACCCCATCATCCCGAAAGAGCTCCCGCGCATCATACCGGAGGTCCTTATGAGCCACTCGTCCTACCCCCACCTGACGACAAAACCGCACCATATCCGTGTTGAGCTTCCTCCTCGCTTTATCCACCGCCCCAGGGTTTACAGCCCCCCTCCAACTCCTCCGTGGAACAAATTCTGTCCAGACAATGGAACACCCTGCCCATCTCTCCTTGATCAAGACCAAGTCCTTTTTCATAGCCCGCATCAGCGCCAAACCTGTCTCCCTGACCATGTCATTCTCCCCCAAATGTAAAACCAACACATCCGGGCACCGCCCCCCCCTCAAAATCCCGTTCAATACTGTTACCAATTCCTTCCAGCGCATGCCACCCCTACCCCGCCATGCCACAGAGAATAAATCTTTATTGAACCCCAGGCTGTCCCCAAAGTAACTCTCCCGGGCCTGGACCTGCGCCCGTCTCACAAACGAGTGCCCCAGAATCCAAATGGACATCTCCCTGGCGAGGGGTCCCATAACCGAACCTGAAAAGAAAAACAAGAATGAAAACCAGGAAAACACCCACTAAAAACTCTTCTTCTTTTTTTTTTTTTTTCTTTTTTACTTTACAGCATCCCACCCCCAGTTTCGCTGCGCACATACCGCTGATAACAATTCGATGACCACCTACCCAACTTCATGATGTCCCCACTCTCCCAACCCCTCGCATGTGCCTCTGATGCCGCCCCAATTCGGAAGGAATGCGTGCCAAAACCCTTCTCCTCTACGCCCAGTCTCCTCAGCGCTTTATGCAGCACTGCCAGCAGTTGTGAAGCCTTAACGCCCCGCCCCTGCCGATGTGAAAAAACCAAGTCCCCAGCCCCCCCGAGCATGCTTTCCAACGCAAACCCCACCAAAACGGACAAACCGACGGCGAGCTCCCCTTCTTCAAAGCAACCCACTTCCCCCGGCTCTTTTGGTCCGTTTTAGCCTTTCTGAGCCAAATACTAACCACCTCCGCCCCGAAAGAGACCTCGCCCCAGGCCAGCCCCCGATTCCCTTTGGACCCCAACAATTCCGACACCCGAAAGGCCCCGAAAAAACTCCAAGACATGAGTGTGGAAAAAAGTATGGCCTCCCCGTCATCCAGACAAACCCTGGGCAGAACCCCCATCACCCCCTCCAAGAGTTCCCAGGACAGTGGTTTCCTCACCCGAGCCGTGCTCCCACATTCCCGCACCCACCCTTCCAGAATCCGTGCCCCCAGTTCCCCTGCGGAGGGGGCGTAGCCCCACAACAACTTCCCGACAAAAGCGATCCTCGCTAACTTGTCCCCAATTGTCACCTTCGTCAGGCCTCTTTCCACCAAGTCCAATATGAACTGCACCACATCCTCCTGTCTGGCCGCCCCGGAAGCCCGCCACCTCGCCCCCGAACGGACAAACTCCTCCCATGCCGCCCGGTATGCCAACCGTGTAGTCTGTGCTAATGAGCCTAAAACCAATTGTAGCATCCTGTGTTGCCTACTTCCCATAGTTGGTTCGGCATTCTGTCTGGATTCACGTCCGCGTCCTTGGCGAGCCCACGGAATCTCCCACACTGCGAACGAGACAAAGCATCTGCAATGTCATTGTCCACACCTGGCACATGCACCGCGCGAAACGCAATATCATGTCTCAAACACCCCAGCACAAAAACCCTCAACAACTTGAGCACCTGCTCGTCCCTTGCCGACTGCCTGTTGACCACCTGCACCACAGCCATGTTGTCAATCCTGAACGTGACCCTCTTGTGGGCCAACAAAGCTCCCCACAATGTGACCGCCACTACCAGGGGAAAGAATTCCAAGAAGGCAATACTCCTGCCGCCCGCCAACCATTCTGAGGGCCAGGGTTCTGCGCACCACCTCCCCTGCCAGTACAGCCCAAAACCCTTGCTCCCTGCAGCATCTGAGAAAATCTGCACATCCCACACCATGTCCACATCCTTCATCAACGGCACCCCGTTAAACTGCTGCAGGAAAAACTGCCACATTCTCAAATCTTCCCTCACCCCGGCTGACAGCCGCACATGGTGGTGCGGGGGCCTCTGCCCCTCCAATGCTCTTCCCAGTCGCCTACAGAACGTCCGCCCTACGCTGACCACCCTACAGGCGAAATTGAGATGTCCCAGCAGCACTTGGATGTCCCTGACGTCACTTTTTGTCGTGCCAACACACTCGCCAGCAGCTCCAACATGTTTTGTTTCTTATCCGCCGGAAGGCGTGCCTCCATCAAAACGGAATCCATTTCAATGCCTAGGAAAGCCAATGCCGTGCTAGGCCCTTGTGTTTTCTCTGGGGCCAGCGGCACGCCCATGTCCCTCGTGATCTCTTGGAAACTGTCCAGAGCCTTCTGGCAGTCCGCGGAGCCCGAGGTGCCGACAAAAAAGAAGTCATCCAAGTAATGCGTCACGCCTTGGTGACCCGTCCGTTCCGTAAACAACCATTGTAGGAACGTGCTGAAACATTCAAAAAGTGCGCAAGACATGGAGCAGCCCATCGGCAATGCTTTGTCCACGTACCAGTGGCCGCCGAATTGTATGCCCAACAGATCCCAGTCATCTGGGTGAACTGGCAGCAGCCGGAAAGCTGACTTTATGTCGCACTTTGCCATCTGCGCTGTTGCGCCCGCGGTCACCACCAGTGACATAGCCACGTCAACAGAGGAGTAAGATACAGTGGCCGCACTTTCCTCAATAAAGTCATTGACCGACCCACCTTCCGGCCATGACAGATGCTGTATCAGGCGAAACTGACCCTGCTCTTTTTTGGGCACCACTCCAATGGGTGACACAATCAAATTATGCAAGGGCCAATCCTGAAAGGGTCCCGCCATGCGGCCCTCCTGTGCCTCCTTATCCAGTTTCGCTTGTACCACCTGTGGGTGCTCCCGTGCCGATCTCAAGTTGTCTGCCCATCTACGTACCCTTGGACTCTCATACCCCAGCCTGAACCCGTCCAGAAATCCCAACCGTAGCCGCTCTGCCGCTGTCCTGTCTGGATACCCCCCCAGAGCCCCCAACAAAACTTCCACCTTAACCGGAGTATGAGGCTTTGGCCCAGGCCCCTTAGCCCCCCTCCCCCCTCCCGTCTGTTGTGACTGCTGCTGTCCCCCGGCCTTAAAGGCGCCTGACTGCCACTGCTGCCCACCTTGCGACTGTCCCTGGGCCCCCCAGCACTTGACCAACGCATGCCGCTTTCCGCAGCCTGAGCATTCGTGCCGAAAACGCCAATATTCCCACGTGCACATCCCTTTATAATAGTCCCAGCACGCACCTTTCTCTCCTGTCATACCTCTGCCTGCTCCTCCCACCCCCCCTCGGGTGGGACCCCCTAGAAAGGGCTGATACACGAGCGGTAGCCCGCTGGCCGTAAAAATGGTATTCCCCGACCCCGCGAGCCCCATCGTGTGCTGCCACAGATCCGTGTCCAGCTCTCCCCACTTCGCCTCTGTATCCCAAGCCATGCGCGCCCTGAACTCCACGTCGTACTGTGCCTATGCATATCCACCCCCTGTAATTTGTGCCTTCCGAATGACATCCATGTATTTAAACATGGCCACCGACCTCTCTGGAAATTTCTCACAATACACACTAGCGTAAATGAGAAAAGCCGCCGTCCAATTTTCTATCGTCAACGGCACCTTAGGCTGCTTTGCCAACTCAAACTCCTCTTCCTTCGAGCCCTCCTTAGCCCTGACCTCCCTGTGCAGTAGTTTGAGCATCTCCACATATTCCCCTTTCCAGATCCTCTCTTTCGTCGTCTCCATCAGATGCGCCCCCAAGGGCTTTGTGACCCCCATATACGGCAACCGTTTGATCTTCAGCTCCTTACTTTCCAACTTCGTCTCCCCTTCCCCTGTCTTAGCGTCGACTGTCCCCTTCTTGTCCGTCACCCCCGTGTCGCTCTTCCCTTCGTCCCCCTTACCTGTACCGTCCGTGCCCACAGACACATCCACCACGTACGCTCCCCTGCTCAACCTCCCCCCAACCCCCCCTCCTCAACAGGCCCCCCCACTCCTCTGGAGACCATCACTGGGCGCCCGAGCAAATGTTTATTACCTGGCGCCAGTGTCTCTGTTCGCCGCTGCTCCTGGCGTCCTGTCCTGAGGGCCGAATCGGTCTCCCACCTCGATGTCCGGCCCATGGGCCGCGCCTGGCGTCGTGACACCTGCAAAAAACTAGTCACAGCCCTGTCGTCCACATCCTGCAACTCCCCCTCTTCCATACTATCTTCCTTGTAATCTAATTCCTCCTGCCCTACACCCCCAGCACTCCCCGCTGGTGGCGCCAACTGCCTGTTCAGTAAACAAACATCCTCCGCTGCGTTGCTCCTCTGCCGCTGCCCACCGGGGCTGGCGAGCCCGTACCGGGCCTACTTATGCCAGCCGCACCGGGATCCCCCGCCGGTACAGGACACGCCGCCCAAGGCTCCACCCTCCCTTCTCCTTGGTGCTGTCGAGCCGCTCTCAGCCCTACCAAGTACGGCACCCCGCGACGTTCCAGCTGTCGGTCCCCCGCCTGAAAAGAAAAGGAATGGTCTGGTGTGCTGGGCCTACCTCCTTTCCGCCTACCATCCCATCCCCGCTTACCGGCCCCCCACGTACCCGCTACCCACGCCTTCCCCACCGCGCTCAGATCCACCGCCTCCCCCCCTCACCGTCCCCGTCCTCCCCGTCGCTCCCCTCCCACGCCCCCGACCCCCCCCACCCCCTGTCCGCTCGGCCCAGCCCCCTCCGCGTCCCCGTCCAACCCACGAACCCCACCCATCCGTCGCCCCACCTCTCTCTGCCCCACCCCACCCCGAACTCGCCCCCGCCCCGTCGCCTTCCTCCCCCGCCCCGGACGCCCCCCCTAACCCCTCAGCCCAGGACTCAAAGATGTCCAGGCCTTCCCAATCCCGCTCGCTTCCCTCCGATTCGAACAGCACCGGGGAGTCCCCCCCTGCTGCACACCCCACCCCCCCGTCGTCCGCCTGATCCCCCACCCTCCCCCTGACGTATGCCGTCAACCCCGTGCCCTCACCCTCCTGGTTGAACCCCCCGCGCCGTGCCCTCCCCCACTCGCCCCCCCACCCTTGGGCAAGCCTCTCTGCAAGCCTCTCTGCCATACTGACGCAAACCCCCTCTGGGGCCAGGGCCTTCCCACTGCCGGTGGTCCCCGTCTGCTGCACGCCCCACCTGGGAGCCCAACAGCGTGCCCCCCCCTGCCGCACCGTCCTCCCCGGCCTGTCGGGCCTGCCCTCTGCCCCCCGCACCCTCTCCCAGCCTTGCCAGGGACAGGGCCGTGCTCCTCCGCCCTGCGCCGCCCAGAGATACCGCCGCCATCTGCCTCCTCTCCGCCGCCCCGCCCCCCCTGCACCCTCCCCCTGCTTTTCCACGAACGGGGCAGCGCTCCTCTGCTCTGCGCTGCCCCGGGATACTGCCGACAGACGTGGTCTTTCCTCCGCCTCGCTCCCTTCGTTCCCCCCACGCTCTGCCCCCTCCCACCGACCCGGCGCCTCCAGGGCCGCTCCCCTGCCAGAAGAGCGGCCCTGCCAAGAATGTCCCCGCGCTCCCTCCGCCGCTCTCGCTACGGCCGCTCCCCGTGTCCGGGAGCGGCCTTCACATGACTTCGCCCGCGGCGGGAGAGCACCGGACGCGCTCCCCCGCCGGGGGGCGCTCGACCTCGCCCCCGCACCAGCGACGCCCCACTCGGGCCCACACCCGCGGTCCCCGGGGCGGCGCTCCTCACTTATGCTCCACCCCTGCCACTCACCGTCCTTCCGGGGGGCGAACATGCCGCGACGGCGGCCGCCACTCCCGCAGATGCGCGCCGCACGGGGCGCGCCGATAACGCTGACGGCGCCTCCGGGATCAGTAGATCCATCCTCCCCGTCTCACTCAGCAGGCGAATCACCTCCAACACACGATAATCGCCGCCTGCCATGACAATGACGATCGCAGACTACTCTACACCAAACCTAAAAAAAAATGTCCTGCTACTAGTGCTCCCAGCCACCAGGTCACCAAACCTAAAATGGTGGCTGGGAAAGCGCAAAACTGTCATATATAGCCCTTGGGCTACTTTTACGAAAATTGGGCTACATTTGGGCTATCCCCAAATGTAGCCCAAAACTTACAAAATGGCCGCTTCGGCCACTCCCCCTCCTCCCCCCTCCCAATCTGCCCGAGGGGCAGACCTCGCTGTGCTCGGCTGCCCCCCAAGCTCCCATTGCGGCTGCCAGCCCGTTTACCCGCATGAGCACCTAAGTAAATACTCAGCAAGCGCGCATCATAAAGCCCTCCTAAAGTGGAGGATAGATGGTAATGCAACCTCCTGCCTATCGGTAATACCACGCACCATAATTAGACATCAGAGACGATTGAAATTGCGCATAGACACTCCCACGATCTGGATGCCACGCAATGCAGCAAACAGCGCTCATCCCTACATAAGCAATAATAACAGCAGCTCTAGAGTGCAAAGATAGGGGATGGTGAGGTCATGCAGACAGCGTGAAGGAAAGCATCTGGAGCAGGCAGAAGATACAACGCCATACCTTGACATCACCAACGCTAAAAGCTCCCCAACTTTCGCTGCAAACACAATTTGCGCCGTAATGAGCGTCGCCGCACTACGAGATATCTCGCCTGGCTCTAAGATGGCGGCATAGCACACCCGAAGGAAGATTTCTTTGTCTCCTGGGGCGATTCATCATGGCTCTACCATGTCTCTACCTTGTACGCCGATCGCAGTCACCAAATCGGAGCGGCAGTTTCAGCAAGTACAGGACCGGAGGAGAGCAGTTGGTATCTGATGAGGTTGGGGTTCTGAATTATCTCTCCTTTATTAGCGCTTCGATTGGGGAGGGGATAGCCCACAAAGGTATGTTTTGGCGTTTATGCATTGGCTTCCACTCTGTACCCTGCTTCCTGGTGGCTGTGGCCTACTGGAATCATTATCGTGCCATGCCATGTTCCACCCGCACTTACCACGTCTTGTGCCACATTTACTTCATCCTGAACGTCCTGGAGAATCTATGCCTGCTCCCTCTAACATACGTGTCCTCTACAGAGAACCCTGCGGTCCACGAGTTGGCCTTCACCGGGTTCATGATCTTCTCACTCAGCCTCATGATTCTGAACTATCGCCCAGAGAGAAAACAGTCTGTTCCCCAAACAGTTGCTGTTTGTTCCCATTTAGTACTCTTTCTTTCTTTGTCTACTTCCTTTGCTCCTATCCCCTCTCCCCTGAATTTCTCCCCTTGCCTGCTACACCGCCTAGCCCCCTGTCCTTTGTGCCATTTCACTAAGCACTCCTTCGCCCCTTCTTGGGGAAGGATACAATATTTATACTCTGGAGTCTCAGCGAACCCACTGAGAGAGTCCACAGCGCCAAGGGAGCCACTCACAGTTGAGGTATGGTATGGCACCCCTTGCCAAAGCACTCCCTCTCCCCTTTTTGGGGAAGGATCCAGTATGTAGGCCTTGGAGTCTCAGAGACCCCTCTGAGAGAGTCCACTGTGTAAAGGGAACCTCTCGCAACAGAGATGGGGAAATGATACCACTTCCCCTGGGATCACATCTTACTGGACTTTGGACGCAGCTTTGACTCGTCTACCGGTTTGTGTCCCCGTCACCCCCCTCCTCTTTCCATACTGTGTCTCTCACCCTCCCCTCCTCTTTCCCTCATTCATTCTCTGTCTACTTCCCCTGCTCCTACCCCCCCTCCACTGAATCTCTCCCCTTGCCTGCTTTTTCCCTTATGTATATGTCCTTATTGTTTGTTTCAACTTTACATGTAACTATGTTGCCATGATCTAATAACTGTGTAACCTTTATAACGATGTAACCTGCAACTATGGTTTGATAAAGCGCCCTGATACCTCCGGGTCTAGCCAGCACTATATAAAACCTTTAAAATAAAATAAATAAATAAGGTAAGCTACTTATCTCAAATCTTGTCCCTTCTCTTCCCCTGTCATCTAGTACGGCCTTTGTTTTCTGTCAGGCACAAACTCTCTGTTAATGTTTGTTTTAAATCAAATATGGGGTTTATGCAGCTTTTTCAAAGCTTGATGGTTAAGCAAAGTGGTCAAGGAAGAGATGGCTAACTCTGTTAGTTGGTATAATCCATCCTCTTTTTCTTGAATTGCACATGGTCACTCACAGTGCTAGGATTTAAGGGGATCCAGTTGGATGCCCAGTCCAGCAACTACTCTTGAGTTGGATCCGGGACCTGGGCCGGTCCAAACAAATGGGCATGTCTGTGCCAGTAGATGGTGAAAACACTAAGACACTTGAGCTGCACCAGCGCACTTTCATTGTGTTGAGTTTTGCCTGCCATCAGATCATCAGCGACTTTTGTCCGAGTTGTGTCCTGCCTGGTAGTAATTGGAGCTGGTGCTGAGCACTGATAAGGCCGGATTCTTGCCTACCTGGTTATCTCCAAGAATCCTCACAGGTCGCCAGGATCTTTTTATCTGCCAGATAGCATAGAGGGGATAAACACAATTATCAAAATATATCTACCACAATTAGACTGCATTTGGAAAGGACCACTGACTCCGAATCTAAAATTTATAGGATTTTATTACAATCAAAAACAACTGCACATACAAACACCTCAGTACAAGGTGCAAAAGGTAAATAGGCACTAGAACAAAAGCAAGCCTACGCAGGATTCTCATCCGACTCAAAACAAAAAGAATTACAGATTCCAAAATCATCAAAAAGACGATAGTTAGGCTAATGTCTATTTTAGGAATCATTAGTCAAAGGGAAAAACAAACATTTCTATCCCTACACTGTCTCTAAGGTGGCATCCCTACTTAGCATTCCCATCCCAGGCAAGAGAATCAAGAAAAAGATGTCAGAAGTGAAGACTTCCTAAGAAGTACATTCACTTAGTCAGAGCTCGATCTAAGATGCTCCTTCTAGCTTCCCGCCTAAACCTCATCTGCTCAACCCACGGGGCACTGTCCCTAATACAAAACCTCAAAATCATAGAACACGCCCTTCGGCACACCTCTTCGGCCAGGTCCTCTCTCGGTAATTTTCCATCAGAAATTGTCTGTCGTCCAGCGTCCGTTAGCTTGACCTTGGGTCCCAGGCACCTTCCTCGCTAGAAGTAACTTCTCCACATTCCAATGCACTCCCCTGTTGGCTTCTCACAGCATCCTAACTCCTAAAACAAAGACTTATTCTCACTAACGAGCTAAATGTCCTTGCACCTGCAACAGAAACATGGGAACGAGAAACCATTTCGTCTCTTTAAGATTTCACATTTTCCTGCACCCAAAGCCTTTACCAAGGGAATCATTTTAGGCCTACAACAGTAGCTAATATAAGAAAATGAACAGGCCCTTCTCCTCTAACGTATATGTGATTAGGCCTCTACAAAATTAAACACACTATTAAATCACACTCTAAGCATTAGTTCATCGTTCTCATATGCATGAATAAGCAACCTACACGTATAACTATAACATGGCTCACATTTAACCTAACACATTGCATTACACAACTAATCATTATGAATTTTACTGAATACATTAATGATAACTAGCAACGTTGGTCTTCACAAAGCATTATTACGTTTCTATCACTTCTATGTTAGACAATTACAGCAAATACATTTCTATGGCACTTCTAAACATACATCGATTAATATGCGGGTGGTGAATATGATGCACCCCTACAAATTTTCAGAATCTCATGACGCTCTATCAGTTCCCCCCTTTGATGACAACTGTCATCACACCATCACAACCTTATTCCCTTGGAGAAAGAACCTACCTAAACAGTGATAGTTGCCATTCTCCCCTGTCGGAACCTCTCCATTCTCTTAAGATTCTGATATTGACTGTCCTCCAGTCTAGCCATTCGCCTCTCACTCGCTCTAAGAGCTCTTTCAACTCTGTTTCCTCTGTACCACTTACAGGCTCTGATGCGACCCCACAAGCAAATCACACAAACCACAAAAATAATGAGTGGTTTCAACACAAATCCAAGGAACACTTTTCCCAGATTCGCAAACCAATTTCCCACACGACCAAATCCTTTACCAATCTTTTCCCACACACCCTATTCAGTCAGATCTGCAATCTCTTGATGAATGGTAGTAATGTTGTCTATATCTCTCCAGATCCTTGCTATTGTCTGGAATATATGTGCAACATTCCTGAACTTTCAACAATTTACAGACTCCGCCCTCTTTTGCCAATAATATGTCTAAAGCAAGACGATTTTGCAAAACCATCGTCCTTATCGACAACATCTCTCCATCCACCAACAGCAACGACCTCGCAGTATTCATTGACAACTCATCAACCACAGTCGCCAACTTTCCTATTTTCACATCATTCAAAATCACACCCAAATTCGGTATCATCGCTCCAAAGATATCACCAATCACTGCTCCTGCACTTGCAGCTCTCCGTACTTCAGAATGATGTCCAGTCTCCAAAAGATTCAAATCTTCTGCATGATAAATCTTTGGAAAAATGATAGCCAAGTAACATGTACCATACCAATTCGCAGGCAATCTCACATAGGTATTCCTTCTGCACACATAATACACAGTTGGAATCACTTGCATCGAACCTTGCAAAAAGTTCTTAGCAGAGTCCTCCATAGTAAAGTTATGGTCACACGTACTCTGTCCCACCGAAACCTTTTCATAGTAGGTCTGAGGACGTCTCACACACAACTTCCCCTTCTGCGTCTGATCCAACGCTATGGGTCCATAACTCCCCTTAGATCTGTGCAATCTCTCCTCATCGGTCCAATCTACTGGACTCTCACCTGTATTTCGTGTCTGTGTCAGTTTTCTATATCTATCTTCTACTTGACCTATAAACTTCTTCTCTGTCTCTGACAATAAACATGTCAAGTTATGTCGGTGAGCATAAACCATATCCAAATTCAAAGTCGGTATGAAATACTTCCGAAGTCTGTCCTCCGACTTATAATAGTCGTACTTATTCAAATGTTTATAGGCCGGAACTTCAGGAAGTACTGCATCGTAGTTGGAAAAGAAATACTCAAACTGTCTCCTCTCATAAAAGATACTAAGCAATAAGCTGCAAGAAATCCCATAGGTTAGTGGATGATGATGGTATCTAATACCCTCATCTACAGAAGAAGGTAGCTGCATGCACACATAACAATCTTTCGCATCCATAGCATCAACATACTCATACAACAGCTTTGCATAGGCATTAAGTTTAAAGTCATTTCTAGACAAATCTATGTGAAACCTACGACTCTCTTCAAGTATCAAAGCTCTTTGAGTTCCTATAGTAACCCCTTTTTGGCTAGAGGTGGTAGGCGTAGGTGTCCCCTGTACCTCCCCCTCCTGCTCATGTGAAACGATATATGAGGCTACAACTATCGCAACTGTCACTACCCCTAAAAGTGTACCTATCACTAATTTAGCCCTACGGTGAGTATTTCCAGCATCTGCCATTTTTGCAAAATTCTGAAAATTTAGTTCAACAGCAACATGTAAAAGTCTCTTTCTCATCTGGGTATTGCTTGTCAAACCAGCTCACACAACGCCTTGAGGCTGGAAATCCCCCAACAGTTTTTCAGTTCCTTATTTACACAGTCCACAAAAAGACTTCCCTAGCCCTTTTCGTTGTCTCTAGCGGAAAGTCCCTAAATGTATTCTTCTTCCACTCGGGCCTAGGTTATCTTCTTTCGGACTTATATACAACAAAACAGTTCACCTTCAATCCAGAACAATATTCGCTCCCAAAAGCTCTAAGACCCCTTGCAAAATTTGAAGACGAAGTATCACCAACTCCTGATGTGGTGGTACAACAGCAAAAGTCGGAAAAAACAGCATCTCCAGAATCAACTCACGAACTTTACTCAGAAGCGGTAGATTCGGAATATTGAGGGTCAGTATTCCTTCGATTTCCAATCCTGGAACTCTCAGCAACACTTCTATTTTCAAGTTTGGAGAATTGCTGACCAGTGTCAAGGATCTCAGCCTCCCCGTGCTTGGTATGCCTGGCATCAGCCATGGCGTATGTCCACTCTGGTGAGGCGTACCTTTGACACAGCACTCTTGCTCTCCTTGACCCTCTCAGATTAACTCGAGCTTGCTCTTCGTCACTCTACTTGGATTCAGATGTTTCAGAAACTGGGGCAAGATCTCTTCCAGGTGCCAATCTCAAGTTCACCCGTCTCTGATTCACAGACCAAACTCTTTCTGCTTCTGTGACACTTCTGCTCTCCCTTCGAGTACCCTGTGCACTACTTCCTTCTTCAGCAGAATTTGACTCTACTCCACCCACAGCAACACTTTCTCCGTCTGAGTCAAATTCGGGGCTTCGATTTGCACATCCCCTTCCAGCTCGATCTAGTGCACAACCAACTGCATCAGCAACCCTTACAGCTTGGCTTGCCCTCTCAGATGGCTCTGCCACCTCAGCTGGATTTTCATTCACGAGAGGGGCTGTATCTTCCAAGGGCGCTGTAACTCTACGGGTATGGGAGGCATGCACCCAGTTCGGCAATCCCCCACACTTCACTGCCGTGTTCGTGACCAGTATTACTTGATACGGACCACGCCAACGAGCATCCAGGCAACTCTTCCTCACGTGTTTACGCACAAGTACCCAATCCCCTGGGCACAAGTCGCGGCACAGGTCACTTGCGGCTGGAACAGCTGCTGCTTGCACCTGCTGAGACACAGAACGGACTACATCAGCCTGGCCCTTACAGTAGTCGAGAATCAAGTCATCAGTGATGTTAATCAAAGCAGTGGCAGGTATTGCTGGCAATCGCATCGCTCTCCCCATGAGTACCTCATGCAGTGACAACCCAGTCCTCCTTTCGGGAACACTACGGAGGCTCATAAGAACTAAGGGTAGTGCGTCAGGCCATTTCAGAGATGTCGAAGAACACACTTTTGCCATCCGTGCTTTCAAAGTCCCATTAACTTGTTCCACAATCCCAGAAGCCTCTGGTCGATAACTGCAATGCAACCTTTGATCCACATTTAAGGCAGCACAAAGCAATTTCATGATCTCACTATGAAAGTGTGTCCCTCTATCTGACTCCAAAGAGGTCGGAAAACCGAACCTCGGGATACGCTCTCTCAGTAACAGCTTAGCTACAGTGAGTGTGTCACATCTACGTGTTGGGTAAGTCTCCACCCATCTTGAAAAGACACATACCACAACTAAAATGTACCTCAACCCATTGCACTTTGGCATCTCAATGAAATCCAACTGCATCCTATTGAAAGGTCCTCCTGACCTCCCGATGTGGCTCAAAGTCACAGCAGTTCTCGTCCCTGCATTCATCTGCTGACATGTAACACACCTCTGACACACAGCTTCGGCTACTGCACGAAACTTCGGATTGTACCATGTCTGTCGAAACACACGCATCATCGCATCTCTTCCAAGATGTACTGCACCATGTATCAATCGTGCCATTGGGTTCAACAGGCATTCTGGCAGCACAGCTCGTCCATCGTTCGAAATCCACACATCCACATTTCCCTTCTCACATCCAGCTCATATCCAACTATCCCGCTCTTGATCAGAAACTTCATCCAGCAACCGTTTTAATTCCTCCCATGTATCAGCCATGGCTAACATCACGCTGAGATCGGTTCCTTCTTGGCTTTCTCCTGCATGCCCGTCAGTAAATATGCATCCCTGTTCTGCACAAAACCGAGCAACTTCATCCGCGTAGCTGTTACCCAGCGACACAAAATCATTCCCCTTGCTGTGCGCAGAACATTTGACAACTGCGATTTCCTCTGGACATTGCAATGCTTCCAACAACTGTCTCACATATTCCCCATTTCTGATAGGTGAACCAGAAGATGTCATGAACCCTCAATGTGACCATAACTGTCCAAAGTTGTGAACGACACCAAACCCGTACTGACTATCGGTATAAATCGTTATCCAAATCTGGTCAGCAGCCAAGCAGGCACGGGTCAAGGCAACGAGTTCAGCCACTTGTGCGGAGTGTACTCCCTCTAAACAAGCAGCTTCAACCACCCCAGTGATGGTACATACAGCACACGCTGCTCTCAGTTGACCAGCACTGTCTCTTAGACATGAACCGTCCACAAAGAAGATTTCATCAGGGTCAAGGAGCGGTTCATTAACAATGTCTGGTCTCGGTTTGGTGCACAGTTCAGTCACATCGAGACAATCATGGTCCTCACAATCTTCATCGTCTACATTTGGAATAGGCAACAATGTGGCAGGATTTAAAACAGAACACCTCTTCAACGTCACATTTTCTGCAGCAAGGATGACTTGCTCATAACGCGTCAACCTGTTGTTCGTAAGGTGCTGTGTATTAGTCCTTGTCATTAACAATTCAACAGAGTGCGGTACATAAACCGTAAGCGGATGACCCATTACAATGCTCTCACATCTTTCAACACTGAAACCTGTTGCAGCAACGGATTTGAGACATCCGGGCAACGCAGAAGCTACTGGATCTAAAGTAGCTGAAAAGTAGGCAACTGGTCTACGGACACCTCCATGACTCTGAGTCAAGACAGCCAATGCGCAACCTTCTCTTTCGCAGCAGAATAGGGCGAATGCCTTGTTGTAATCAGGCATCCCCAAAGCTGGAGCGCAACACAAAGCTTCTCTCAGCCTCAAAAATTACCTTAAACAGTCTTCGTCCCATGGTACCGGATCACTCACATTCTTGCGCGTCAGCCGCTGTAAAGGCTTCGCTTTAAAGGAGAAGTTTGGGATCCATTGGCGACAATAGCCGACCATTCCCAAGAACATTCTAACTTCTCTCTGAGTGGTAGGCACAGGCATATTCATGATAGCCTCAATACGATCTGGTGACCCCTTTCTCTTGCCTTTCTCAATTCTGTGACCCAAATACTGCACTTCGCTCCAACAGTACTGCAATTTGTTCGGAGACACCTTGTGTCCATTCTCTGCCAGATAGTTCAGCAAGGCAATGGTATCGATCCTGCAAGCGTCTTCAGTTTCTGACGCAACAAGCAGATCATCAATGTATTGCACCAGAACAGAGTTCTGCGGCAACACAAGACCTTCAAGATTCTTCTTCAAGATCTGATTGAAGATAGACGGGCTTTCAGTATACCCCTGTGGGATACGACACCACGTTAACACACGATTCTCCAGGCGAAACGCAAAAAGAAATTGGCTCTCCTCATGCAGAGTAATCGAGAAGAATGCTTGACACAAGTCAATCACTGTGAACCATTCAGCTTCACATGGGATCTGAAACAGGATCACAGACGGACTCGGTACCACTGGACAACATGGAACGACTATCTCATTAATTTTTCGCAGGTCTTGTACGATCCTGAACTTCCCACTTGGTTTCTGTAATCCCATGATAGGTGAGTTGCATGGGCTACCCATGATCTCCTTTAAAATTCCCTGCTTGATCATAGACTCGATTACAGGCTTGATCCCTGCAATCGTTTCAGGTGACTAATTATACTGGGGCGTCCTAGGGAACTCTACATTTGGCTTAACCTGGATTTTCACTGGGTCAACACCTTTGACCAATCCGATCTCCTCTCCACTGAGATCCCACACATCAATTGACACAGAGTCTCTCAGATCGAGTGGAAGTTCCTCCACTGTCAGCGCTGGATACATTTCTAGCACACCCGCTGATTTGCAACCTTAAAGGTCGCATCATCATCCCTCGTCTGTACTTCCACTCCCTTCAAGGTACAATAAATGGTGCAATCCAGTTTACACAACAGATCTCTACCTAACAGGCAAACTGGACTAGAGTTGCACACCACAAACTGGTGTCGATCTCTAAAATTTCCTATCTTCACCGGAATTGGCTCTGTCAATGGGCTTGTCAGTTTCTTATTCGCCACACCAACGACTTGGATTGATTGTCCCGAGAGGGGTAGGTCAGAGACTACTGCAGATCGTACAGTAGACCGGGTAGCACCAGTATCAACCAAAAAGGTTGTAGGGTGACCATCAATGTCAGCTTCCACAAATGGTCCCCTCTGATCTACTTCTAAGACTGCTCCAAACGCACAGTCCTCTTCCCCTCTCAAGCACGGTCGTGTCAACGGATCTGGGCCAAGATCCTCACTCCCTTCAAACATGGGCATCTGTAGGTAAGTTCGGACTCCCTGTTGCATATTCTGTATCATAGGTGGTTGAGGAACCTGCACCTGCGGAACACCAGGCCCCACTTTGACCATCTTAGGTCGAGTCACTGTAGGAACCATTTCAGACACCGGAACCTGAACTATCTCTCCTTCTTGCTGTATCTGATTCAATGGGTTCCAAGGACACTCGCGTTTCCAGTGTCCAACCTGGTGATAAAGATGACATGCCGTGGTCTTTTTCAATGTCGCCACATCCATCCATGTCTTAGGATCAATTGATTTTGGTCTTCCCTGACCTTGGACATTCTGATTTCCTCCTTGGTTATTTCCCTGTTTTCTTCCTAACATCCCTCCATTAGGCTGTCCCTGAGCTGTTTGCATCTGAACAAGCATCAATTTGTCTTTCAACTTCCAGTGCTTTGATTCTATCTCATCACTACAGTACCTAGCATACCGTAAAATCTCATCCACAGGCTTATTCTGCCAACAAATCAAATGCTGCTGTATCATGAGACTAACTTCTGGCCTCAGTCCCAACACAAACTTCGAGACAAACTGTCCCATATCTTTTGTATCTAACACATCTAGTCCACTGTACTGCTTAAAAGCCTGCAAAAGTCTCTCATAAAACTCATGCACCATCTCTTTTGGCTCTTGCACTGTCCGATCTATCTTCACCCAATCAATATCCTGAGGTGAGATTTTCGACTTCAATCATGTGATCACCTGTTCGAACTTTTTCATCACTATGGGTGACGGACCATTCGAAATTGGGTCTCTATCAGGCTCTGAGGTTGGCCACTCAACAGCGATTTTACATGCCGACCACAAGTCACTCGAAACCACAATGTCAAACAATGTGTTCAAATCAACCCACAACACCTTTCAGATTTTGACAAAGCGATCAACCTGCTTGTACCATTCCACGGGCTTTTCCCTTAATCGGGGAAAATCATTAGTAAAGGCAGCCAAGTCACCCCTACTCCAAGGTACATGCACATATCCTCCATTCTGTACCTCTCGTAAAGGGTAATTCCCTACCTCCATCATCCCCCCACCTGGAGGTGGTGTCTCTCCTATTGTTCTCCTAGAGCTTTTCTTCTTGGACCACCTTTCTTCCCACTTATCAAGCATGATCCATGCACGCACTGCTATGATCAAATCTTTGATATGGGTTCTCAAACCTATGACCCTTTTCTCTTCCAATTTTTGATCGCTATACAGCAATCTATGACTTCCTTGTAATGATTTCGTTTTAGACAAATCCACATCATACTTTTTGGCCAATTCTGACAACTTCTCATGTGCAGATCGTGCTTTGCGAGTCACATCCTTCGCTACAAAGAGTAACTCATCTTGTTCATACATGTATGTCCTCTCAAGAGGCAAGTTTCCACTTATTATCTCATCTACTTCTACCTTCAACCTTACAACATCTAACATTCTTTCTTTCAGGGCTCCCTTCAGTACTTCTCGACAAGCTGCACCATCTCTTTCATCATAATCGCATTCCCGTTCCTGAGACCTACTCTCTTCTGACATACTCATAGGAACTGAGCGATTCCCTATTGTGCCTCGTTCACTTTCTGCTGTTCTCACACTCTGATTTTGATTTCTCACTAGTGGTGCCCACATCCGCAAGTCTGATCTTGACTCGGCCAAAGACTTCGACCTCACTGGTCTCGCATCTGTCTGTCCCCTAGAGGAGTCTGCTGTAGCTGGCAATGGCGTACTCCATTCTATAGGCTTTGGAGTTTGCTCCATTCCACTCACTGATCCATTTCTTTCAATCACACTCCTCGCTCCTACAACTGACTGCACTGAACTTCCAACCTTCTCTTGAGCTGGGTCATAAACAGAAACAATGGGTCCAATGGTAACCGGTACCTTTAGAGCATCCGGTAACCTCACACCTCTCCCAACGTCTGCGCTAGCTACAATCTGATTTCTAGTACCCTCCGCTCCTGTCGAGATCTTCCCTTCTACTCTCACTTCTGACTGAGTTGGTACTCCACTAGTCCCTTCTACTTGAGCCGACCTTCCTTCATAAGGATCAGGATTATATGGAGGTGGTCTCTCAGACAACAACCTCTCCAATAGGCTATCATCTGTATCACTGTCATCATCATCATCTGTACTCTTTACTTTTGAGCCATCTGTCTTTACCAATAAGGGATACAACCTATCTCCTTCTATTGTTTGTACTCTCCACCTTTTCTCTTCTGCGTCCCATCTTGCATTCTGAAATGCCTTAATCAACTTTTTCACCCTCTCCTGACTTCGATCTCTTTTCCTGTCATGCGCTGCTCTAATCCACGCATGCAATGCCTCGAACTGTGTTGGTCTCTGTTAGAAATGGGATTTCTGGTTGGCTAAGCCTTGCGCCAAAGTCAGGCAGAAACCACCACTCTAGTCAGGGCAAGGAAGTTACACGCCAAAGATAACCCCTGCTCACCCCCTTGGTAGCTTGGCACGAGCAGTCAGGCTTATCTCTGAGGCGATGTGTAAAGCGTTTGCGCGCGCACCCAGCAACAACACCCAAGGCCCACCACAAAGGAAACTCCACACAAGGTATTCTATAAAAATAACCTTTGTATTATACACAACACATTAGATAAAAACACACACTCTACAATGTGCCAACAGGCACGGGCAGAATTTACAAGGGATTATATATACAGGGGACAGGGCCACCTGGACCACTGTCAGGAATTAGCACTTTTTAGAACATAGGAATAATACTGTAGTACAAAATAACATATGTAGCACACAACCAGTAACTACTGGTATCGGGTAAGTACCACCTACGCAACCCTAACCACCTTAGGAAAATATTGCGCAGGGAATCAGGACCTCACTAGCACCACCTGTACTAGGGAGAAAACAACCACCTAAGTATCACAATACCTGTAGGGGTCTAAGCACATAAACACATGATGCATAACATTCAGAGGTGTAAAGCACAGCACATGACGCATAAACACATTCAGAGGTGCAGAAAAGGTACAATGGCGCCAAAACTCACATTAGCCACTACTGTGGCAGTCCCTGGGCCAACTGGCCTAGTAGGGGCAAGGACGCCCTGCGTCCAGAAAAGTCAGGGCGCGCCGGCTGCGCAAGCCAGAACACCGTGGCCACAACCTAAACGTTGCAGTTGCCCACTAAGTGCTGGGCAACTGGGGAAATGCTGGGGCCAACGTTGGAGCCTCCCAGGGCTCTGAAACGAATGAAATGCCCCCTAGAGCCTTTGTGGCTCTAAACAACCAATGCCCTGTAACGTTGGAGCCCCTCTGGGCTCTAAAGTAATAATGCCCCCACGATGGAGTCCTCTCGGGGGACTCGTGAGCCTCACAGGCTCTTAACAAACAATGGGACTCGTGAGCCTCGTGGGCTCAAAGCAACCAATGAGCCCAACGTTGGAGCGGCCCACTGCCTTCCGGGGCCGCTCTGATTATCCACAGGATGCCCCCGCAGCTTGAGTCCCTCTGGACTCTTAGGCAATAGGAATGGCCGGCGTTGGAGCGACCCCCCTCTTCAGGCGGGGGCCGCTGGGGAAGTAGGCCGGTCGAGGACCGGCACCCAGTACACACACACACACGGAGTCCCCCCAGCCCTTACTGACTTACCGGGCTGTTCTCAGGGGACTCCGCTCTTGGTCACCGGCCTGCTGCACTTCTCCTCGGGAGCCTCCAGGCACACCGGACTCTGTGGGGCAGTACGACGGTACAAGAGAGCTCCCGCTCCTCGGGGGCTCTCTCCTCCGGGCCGGCTTGCCACGGGAGCGCGGGGTAGGCTCCCGTCAGCTCCTTCCTCCAGTACCGCGGGGCTCCCTCACGCTCACGGGAGCCCTGCTTGGACTTCCGGATGGTTGTCTAGCGCCCCGCCCACGTCACCACCAGAACTGCCTGACTTCCTGTTCCGCGGGGGCCGCGGCGGTGATCTTTCCAGCGATAAGCGGGGTAGGCTCCCGCAAGTGAGCAAAGTTATTCCCTGAGGCGGCAATAACGCGGGGTAGGCTCCCGCCAGTCGTTTAAAGATGAAATAAGCGGGGTGGGCACCCGCCAACGAGCGCAACAATGCGGGGTGGGCACCCGCTCAGAATGTTGCAAGAATAGCAGGGAATCCCTACGTCGGGGTTCCCTCGCTAATAAGGGCAGCGCCGCGCTGCTGGCCACACAAAGCGCTCCTAGCGCTATAGGTAAAAAGAACCACAAAGTCCAGCAAAGTTCTTCCCTGCATGCAGCAGGGCAGGGGTGGGGGGCAAGGCTGGACCCAGAGCCAGCTCACTGGGCCTCCAGGCAGGGAGGTAGTCCAAGTGGCGGTCCTCTGGTCCAGCAGCAGCAGCAGCCCCCCTCAGGTAAGATCCTGGCAGAGAACAATTTCTGTGGGGACACAGCCCCATTTTTATACAGTCAAACCCTTTGTTCTGGGTTCAGGGTGAGGGGGAAAACCAGTCGCAGCTGGTTGGGGAGCACCCTTGATGTGCTCAGCCCCTCACTCTATTCATTGGCAGGGCTAGGGTCGTCAGTCGCACCGCAGGGGGCGGGGCCAGCATTGTGTGTGGAAAACCCTGTCCTATTCAGGACCCAGGTGTACTCCTCCCACCCATCTAGCTGCTGATCTCCCCATTCACCACTGGGTGACTCATCCTGACTCTGGGGAATCCCTAGCCCGTCACATGACATGACCAGCCAATCACGCGACAGACACACTGCACACAGAAGTGCCCACTTCTAGAAGTGGCACTTCCACACTAGGTACATGCACGCCGCACATATCATCGCGCAGCATTCACTCCCACAAGTCCGCACATACCAAACTCGGGCCTGCACACCCCACGCATCAGGAACTACTAGGGACACATACATTCCCCATGCATTCCTATGGGAGGGCAGGCCTATCTCACCACATGCACTCAGAGCACGCACGCACTTTACCCTGGGACACAGGGAAAGTGCGCAGAAGCCAAAAAAATCACCACACCAAGTCACCAGTAAAAAGCAAAAAAAGTTCAGGGGTGAACCTGCCAGAAGGGCCAAGTCCAACACAACCCCCTTCCAGCCAAAACGCAGGGCAGCCCAATCACCACCGTGATGGACTTCCCTGCTTGGGGCGATAGAACACGGACGCGGGCCCGCAACTGCAGGGACACCCTCCGGTTCTACGCCACGGTGAACCCATGGAATTCTTTCTAACACCACTGTCTGGACCACCTGGGCTACCCCACTGGTACTCCCAAGCTGTCCGCGGCCAAGACCAGGCCCTAGGCCACCCAGGTGCCACCGGTCTTTGCCTAATCACAGAGTGGGGGGTAGTAACCCCTGGCACATAGCGGCCATTCTCCACTCTTCCTCTCTGCAAGACAGGACTAGACTGCCACTGGTTCTCCAGCCTAGGGTCTACACCCTCAGGCGGACCAGGAGTCTCAGGGAAGGCTCTCCTCCCCCCACCTCTTCTCCTAGGGTTCCTCCTCCTCCGGCGAGTGGTACACCTAGAACGCCATTCCAACCCAGGGTTTAACCCCTCAGGTTGTACCGGGGCCAGAGGTGGGCTCTCCCACCCTCTGCACCCCCTTCCAGAACCCTGCTCCCTACCAACTGGGGCGGTACCTCTGGAAGAAGAACTGGTCGGGACGCTGGTTACAGACGTCCCACCCTTCAGGTGAGGCTGATCCTGAACCTGGCCTTCCAACCTCCGGCCTAGAACCTTTGGTGGAATAATTGCCTGGCACTCCAGGACTTTTGGGGATTTCCACTCCATCCCTCTGAGGCTATCAAATGACACATATGTCGAGCGACTGTCTGTCTGGCGCTGATCTCCCGTCCCCTGTCCACCTGACAGTGCGCGGAGATCCCCCAGAACAGAAGTGGTGCCACCCTGGTCACTACACGGGATCCTAGCCCAACTGGGTAGTCCCTGACCCACAGGCTCTTCCACTGGGGAACTCATCCCCCAATCACTCCTCACACTGGACTCCTGTACCCTCCCTACCGGAGCGGTACTGCCAGACTCTAGAACCACAGGAGCCCTGGTTACAGGTGCTCCAGGTCCTCTACTCACCAGGAGATCTTCCTCAAATGGGCTAACAGGACAGCCTAGGTCCCCAACTTGGTGTTCCCTCATGGAACCATCCAAGTCCTGAGGCAGGGTTTCGTACGTCCGGGGACCCTCGGTCACCCTCTCAGTCCTGCTCCACTGAGCCAGGCAGTGAGCCCCTACACCCTCCTCGCTATCCTGGGACCTAGCTGGGCTACACTGAGCCTCTTCCACCACGCTGGGCTGGAAGATACCTGACCCACTACTTTTGGAGTCACTCCCTAATGACTCTAGAGAACCTCTAGCCCTTTCCCAGCGCTCTGCTTCCTCCGCAAGCTCAAGGGGCTCAGACAATCCACACCCCATCAGGTGTTGGCGCAACCCTGGCACACAACAACTGAGCAGGTGTTCTTTGAGAACCAGATTACACAGTATATCAAAATCACTTGCTGTGGAAATCCAATCAAACATTGCATCCTCACATCCATCCACAAACTCCTCCCAAGTCTGGTGAGACAGTTTCCTACTGCCCCTGAATTTTAACCTTAACTCCTCCTCCTGGGGAACAGGTACCCGACTGGGGGAACTGGGACTGGGGTTTCCTACACTGGAATCTATCTGGCTGCTACCACTGGACTCAACCCTCCCTGGGGAGTCCAGAAAATTAAAACTGCGCGCAGGGGATAGTCTACCCTCCAGAGCTACTTTGCCTCTGGTGGAGGCCCTCTCAGCCTCCTCTACCCTCTCCCGCGCCAAGACCCACTCAGTCTCTCGCTGTTGCTTCCTGGCCTCCAGCTGCGCCATAGCCTGAGCATGCTCTAACCTGAGCTTCTCTAACGCCAGCTGGTGCTCCCTTTCTTTCCTCCTATCTTCCCACTCCTCTGGGGACAGGGAAAGGGATGAGGCGCTGCCTCCTACGCTGGACCCAGCAAGGGACGCCCTACCTATGGGGTCCTCACTCTCTACTGGCGTCCAGGTATTGTCATCCTCTACCTCCTCTTCTGAATCTTCAGGGCTCCCCACAGACCCACCACCCTCCAGGTGTGAGGCCCGGGCCCTTTCCATACTGTGCTCAAGATCCCATGCACCCTTTTGCCATAGGACCAGGTGGTCCTGAAGTTCGTACAGAGTGTTGGACTCTCTCCCTGTACAGGACCTTTCTAACTCCTGCCTCTGGCGCCAAGCTAGCTCATAGGGATCACAAGCATGCTCCATTCTGGCGGACGTTATGGTAAAAAGATTCTACAGGGAACCTAGGGGTCTGAGCCTAACAGGAGCACACGATTCACAAAAAGATTCAGCAAGCTCTCTAACCCAGAGAACTCACACTCACTTGCCTAGTGCCACACACCATTCATCCACACACACAACCCTCCCCTCGGACTGGTAAGGCAGTTTCTACCACCCCTGATTCCTCAACCTGACCACCACGTGACACAGGTACCAACTCTGGGCGCAGGGCGGGGGACAAATGTACAGGACACTATTACGCTGCCACCACTGGATCCCACCCTCTGGTGAATCCAGAAACACAATGCACTAAGGGGGATGATCTACCCTCCCGAGCTAGGGACACCTAACTCACAGTGCACAAGAAACACATTTCCAAAGAAATGACATTTAAAAGCAAACTTTAAAACAATAATCCCTATACCATGTGATTTATCTAAATGCAGAGTTTTGTAGTGCGGCCAGTTGCCGCTGCGGTACAGCGCAAACGCAAGTCCAAATCCCACCGCTGATCACCAATGTTAGAAATGGGATTTCTGGTTGGCTAAGCCTTGCGCCAAAGTCAGGCAGAAACCACCACTCTAGTCAGGGCAAGGAAGTTACACGCCAAAGATAACCCCTGCTCACCCCCTTGGTAGCTTGGCACGAGCAGTCAGGCTTATCTCTGAGGCGATGTGTAAAGCGTTTGCGCGCGCACCCAGCAACAACACCCAAGGCCCACCACAAAGGAAACTCCACACAAGGTATTCTATAAAAATAACCTTTGTATTATACACAACACATTAGATAAAAACACACACTCTACAATGTGCCAACAGGCACGGGCAGAATTTACAAGGGATTATATATACAGGGGACAGGGCCACCTGGACCACTGTCAGGAATTAGCACTTTTTAGAACATAGGAATAATACTGTAGTACAAAATAACATATGTAGCACACAACCAGTAACTACTGGTATCAGGTAAGTACCACCTACGCAACCCTAACCACCTTAGGAAAATATTGCGCAGGGAATCAGGACCTCACTAGCACCACCTGTACTAGGGAGAAAACAACCACCTAAGTATCACAATACCTGTAGGGGTCTAAGCACATAAACACATGATGCATAACATTCAGAGGTGTAAAGCACAGCACATGACGCATAAACACATTCAGAGGTGCAGAAAAGGTACAATGGCGCCAAAACTCACATTAGCCACTACTGTGGCAGTCCCTGGGCCAACTGGCCTAGTAGGGGCAAGGACGCCCTGCGTCCAGAAAAGTCAGGGCGCGCCGGCGCAGGCTGCGCAAGCCAGAACACCGAGGCCACAACCTAAACGTTGCAGTTGCCCACTAAGTGCTGGGCAACTGGGGAAATGCTGGGGCCAACGTTGGAGCCTCCCAGGGCTCTGAAACGAATGAAATGCCCCCTAGAGCCTTTGTGGCTCTAAACAACCAATGCCCTGTAACGTTGGAGCCCCTCTGGGCTCTAAAGTAATAATGCCCCCACGATGGAGTCCTCTCGGGGGACTCGTGAGCCTCACAGGCTCTTAACAAACAATGGGACTCGTGAGCCTCGTGGGCTCAAAGCAACCAATGAGCCCAACGTTGGAGCGGCCCACTGCCTTCCGGGGCCGCTCTGATTATCCACAGGATGCCCCCGCAGCTTGAGTCCCTCTGGACTCTTAGGCAATAGGAATGGCCGGCGTTGGAGCGACCCCCCTCTTCAGGCGGGGGCCGCTGGGGAAGTAGGCCGGTCGAGGACCGGCACCCAGTACACACACACACACGGAGTCCCCCCAGCCCTTACTGACTTACCGGGCTGTTCTCAGGGGACTCCGCTCTTGGTCACCGGCCTGCTGCACTTCTCCTCGGGAGCCTCCAGGCACACCGGACTCTGTGGGGCAGTACGACGGTACAAGAGAGCTCCCGCTCCTCGGGGGCTCTCTCCTCCGGGACGGCCTTGCCACGGGAGCGCGGGGTAGGCTCCCGTCAGCTCCTTCCTCCAGTACCGCGGGGCTCCCTCACGCTCATGGGAGCCCTGCTTGGACTTCCGGATGGTTGTCTAGCGCCCCGCCCACGTCACCACCAGAACTGCCTGACTTCCTGTTCCGCGGGGGCCGCGGCGGTGATCTTTCCAGCGATAAGTGGGGTAGGCTCCCGCAAGTGAGCAAAGTTATTCCCTGAGGCGGCAATAACGCGGGGTAGGCTCCCGCCAGTCGTTTAAAGATGAAATAAGCGGGGTGGGCACCCGCCAACGAGCGCAACAATGCGGGGTGGGCACCCGCTCAGAATGTTGCAAGAATAGCAGGGAATCCCTACGTCGGGGTTCCCTCGCTAATAAGGGCAGCGCCGCGCTGCTGGCCACACAAAGCGCTCCTAGCGCTATAGGTAAAAAGAACCACAAAGTCCAGCAAAGTTCTTCCCTGCATGCAGCAGGGCAGGGGTGGGGGGCAAGGCTGGACCCAGAGCCAGCTCACTGGGCCTCCAGGCAGGGAGGTAGTCCAAGTGGCGGTCCTCTGGTCCAGCAGCAGCAGCAGCCCCCCTCAGGTAAGATCCTGGCAGAGAACAATTTCTGTGGGGACACAGCCCCATTTTTATACAGTCAAACCCTTTGTTCTGGGTTCAGGGTGAGGGGGAAAACCAGTCGCAGCTGGTTGGGGAGCACCCTTGATGTGCTCAGCCCCTCACTCTATTCATTGGCAGGGCTAGGGTCGTCAGTCGCACCGCAGGGGGCGGGGCCAGCATTGTGTGTGGAAAACCCTGTCCTATTCAGGACCCAGGTGTACTCCTCCCACCCATCTAGCTGCTGATCTCCCCATTCACCACTGGGTGACTCATCCTGACTCTGGGGAATCCCTAGCCCGTCACATGACATGACCAGCCAATCACGCGACAGACACACTGAACACAGAAGTGCCCACTTCTAGAATTGGCACTTCCACACTAGGTACATGCACGCCGCACACATCATCGCGCAGCATTCACTCCCACAAGTCCGCACATACCAAACTCGGGCCTGCACACCCCACGCATCAGGAACTACTAGGGACACATACATTCCCCATGCATTCCTATGGGAGGGCAGGCCTATCTCACCACATGCACTCAGAGCACGCACGCACTTTACCCTGGGACACAGGGAAAGTGCGCAGAAGCCAAAAAAATCACCACACCAAGTCACCAGTAAAAAGCAAAAAAAGTTCAGGGGTGAACCTGCCAGAAGGGCCAAGTCCAACAGTCTCGGCAAAGGTCGTAATGCCGCCATCACAGACTTCAACTGATACAAGACTTCCAACCTAAATGAACCATACCGTGGGAAAGCTAATTCTCCTTCACCCTGGGTCATCTTATGCCAATTTTCAAGCCAAATTATGGTATGCAACCCCATATTTCTTGCCATGAAATGCGCTGGAGTATCCTCGGGAGGGGCCTCTTCTCCCCCACGAGTAACCACATGTTTCTCACCTCTACACAATTCTCGGAAAACTTTAAAACATTTCATGATGAACAAATTTCGATCGCACATAATGTTTTCGTCTACGTCAAACCCACCAATAACAGCGCGATTCACACCAACCGGCCTATTGCAGCGCGGAACCTTCTGACGTTACTCTTCCTCCACTTGCAGCAGTTCCCCTCCTTCACAACTCACGTCTCACCCTTGCATTCGTCCCAGTCATATGCTGAAATAACCGTTTGTCCCAAACAAGTTACTTCTCTGACTGTTCGTCCACAGTCTCTCGAAGTTGTCGACCCGGGTTGGCAACTGTCTGTCCACGTCCGGCCAGACAATCACCTCTGATAGGTTACAAATACTCAAATTCCACGTACAACAACCCACGACCAGCGTCGGTTACTCACGCACTCACACATTCGCTCCCCCTATCTCGGTCCAGGTGATCGATGACGTCTCACGATTCCCTTTCAGTGGTCAACAAAATCTACCTTGGGTGTCTTTTACACCACAATCGCTTAAGCTACTCGTCGAGCCTAAGACTTTCCTGGGCTGTGCGTGCTCCCAGCCTGATCTCACAATCACTCAACACTCACTCCAACTCCGCAAGACATCACACAACAAATCAACACCGCAATCTACAAACATCTCACCCTATTCATACTCACTCCTCCTCGAACTGCTGCTTTCCGCCCCACCGCTGCTCTCCATCAATCTCCATCAGCCGCCGTCGCCCGCTGTTCGCCATCCGATGAGTCACCATCACTTGACTTCTATGGGCCTCAAGGATCTCCCCTCGCTATCGGAAATAACCATCCTACTCTGCTACCAACCGATAAGGCCGGATTCTTGCCTGCCTGGTTATTTCCAAGAATCCTCACAGGTCGCCAGGATCTTTTTATCTGCCAGATAGCGTAGAGGGGATAAACCGAATTATCAAAATATATCTACCACAATTAGACTGCATTTGGAAAGGACCACTGACTCCGAATCTAAAATTTATAGGATTTTATTACAATCAAAAACAACTGAACATACAAAGACCTCAGTACAAGGTGCAAAAGGTAAATAGGCAGTAGAACAAAAGCAAACCTACGCAGGATTCTCATCCAACTCAAAACAAAAAGAATTACAGATTCCAAAATCATCAAAAAGACGATAGTTAGGCTAATGTCTGTTTTTCCCTTTGACTAATGATTCCTAAAATAAACATTTCTATCCCTTCACTGTCTCTAAGGTGGCATCCCTACTTAGCATTCCCATCCCAGGCAAGAGAATCAAGAAAAGGTATCAGAAGTGAAGACTTCCTAAGAAGTACATTCACTTAGTCAGAGCTCGATCTAAGATGCTCCTTCTAGCTTCCCGCCTAAACCTCCTCTGCTCAACCCACGGGGCACTGTCCCTAATACAAAACCTCAAAATCATAGAATACGCCCTTCGGCACACCTCTTCGGCCAGGTCCTCTCTGTAATTTTCCATCAGAAATTGTCTGTCGTCCAACGTCCGTTAGCTTGACCTTGGGTCCCAGGCACCTTCCTCGCTAGAAGTAACTTCTCCACATTCCAATGCACTCCCCTGTTGGCTTCTCACAGCATCCTAACTCCTAAAACAAAGACTTATTCTCACTAACGAGCTAAACGTCCTTGCACCTGCAACAGAAACATGGGAACGAGAAACCATTTCGTCTCTTTAAGATTTCACATTTTCCTGCACCCAAAGCCTTTACCAAGGGAATCCTTTTCGGCCTACAACATTAGCTAACATAAGAAAATGAACAGGCCCTTCTCCTCTAACGTATATGTGATTAGGCCTCTACAAAATTAAACACACTATTAAATCACACTCTAAGCATTAGTTCATCATTCTCATATGCATGAATAAGCAACCTACACGTATAACTATAACATGGCACACATTTAACCTAACACATTGCATTACACAACTAATCATTACGAATTTTACTGAATACATTAATGATAACTAGCAACGTTGGTCTTCACAAAGCATTATTACGTTTCTATCACTTCTATGTTAGACAATCACAGCAAATACATTTCTATGGCACTTCTAAACATACATCGATTAATATGCGGGTGCTGACTAACGGTGAATATGATGCACCCCTACAAATTTTCAGAATCTCTTGACGCTCTATCAGCACAGTAGAAGCCAAACACATAGACCTCAGGGGAACTAAGATACACTCACATATCAGTTAACAAATTGCCAAGAGAGTGGCAAGCGAGATCTGACAGTTATCTTTTTACACTTTCACTAGCTATGTCTTTATGTCTCTGCATGCTCTGTAAGAATGTCAAGAATATCTGCCTAGCTGTAAGTATAGTCATGATAACCATTTTTACAAAACATAATCCAAATGGAATTTTATGGCCCTTCATAATTAAAAAAGTTTAGTACTGTCCCAGCCATCACTGCTATTTTATGATCCATCAACCTGTGATCAGACACTACAAGCATAACTATCCAGCAAATTCAATAACCACCACAGTTAACTAGATCTATGTCTCAGGTGCCCTATCTCACAATTTTCATTGGATGGGTTCTGCCGTGCTCAGCACCCATCTAGTACAGTCCCGACTAGGATCTTTTTTCTGCCCTCTCTGCCTCACCACAAAAACCCAGAAGCTGAAAAAAAGAACAACTAAATCCTGAATGACCAGTTTAGAAGTGGTATCTGGTTGTCTTGAGAGGAGGAGATGGAAGGGGAAAAGGAGCAGTAGTAGGCCCAGGGCTTCTAGGTGGAATAGGAACATGAGAACCAGACCCAGGAGGTCATGCACCTGGGGATCAGAACAAAGATGTCAAGGTGAACTATGGCCATGTTGACGAGTACAAGGAGGAACAGAACCATAGGGGCTATCACTGGGAGGGCCGGAATCAGCAGGATTAGGAAGAAGAGGAATCCTAGTAGCAAGAGGAACAGGAACACCACCAAACTTATGGTGTCCAGGAACAGACTAGGGACAGGAAGATGGAGAATCAGACATGGACCTGGAGGAGGAAAGCAGTGCGAGGATCAACACCAGGAGGATCAAGACCTGGGAGACTGGGTGATCCAGACGGACTAAGACCAAAAGGACCGGGATCAGAAGGGTAAGGATGAGGAGACCGCAATCAGAAGGACCAATAGCAAAACAGCCCAGAACAGAGAGACCAGGAGGACAAGGGCTATGAAGAACCTGAGACAATGGACCAGAAGGACAATCACAAGCAGGACCAGGAAGACCAGGTTCAGAGGACATGGGGATCAGAACTAGGAGGACCAGGAGTAGGCTCAGAAGGACCAAGAACAGGACCAGGAGAATAAAAAAGACCAGAAGGACCAAAACTGGTAAGATTAGAAAGACCAGAAAACATGAGCTGGAGGATGAGGACAAAGACCAGGAGCAGGAGGACAAGTCAAGGGAAATGAGGAGTAGGACCAGTAACAGGAAGAGGGATATTAGGAGAAGGACCTGAAAGAAGGAGGACCAGGAGGCAGCCCAGAATGATGGCCAGGAGGAGGAGGACCAGAAGGAAGAAGCCAAGGTGATCTAGGACACATGTATAGATATATGCCCTTAGTTACTGTGGCCACACCGCTTATAAATAATTCTTAGCTACTCTCGTAGGCCACAGACCCTTTAGAGCCCACCTACTATCTTCAGGCCTCTTACATGCTCCTTAACCCCCTCAGCTATCTTAAAATCCAGCCTGTTTGTTTCTATTTGTGTAAACCAGAACAGCTTACTCGCTGCCAATTTATTTGGGGTATCGAGTTAGCCCAAAAAATAATGCATTGGTGCTTGTTATTGATTCTGCTCCTCATAGGTTACGCCCTTGCTGCCATACACAATTTATGGGATCCAAGAGTAAGCATTAGCCACGTCAAGCCCTGTTCAGACATGGAGGAATGTTCAGGATGCTACAGTAGACCTAAAGGTATTAGCCATATAATGTTCTGCTATGTATGATGTTTCTCATAAAAATGTGCTGAGTGATCTTCAGCCCATTTGGCCCTACTAGTTTTAGGTCCTTAATGCATACTATTCTCAAGTGGGAGGAAAGAAAGGATACGTCACATCAATGTATTAGGGTATATATCAGTGAATGCTAAACATCACTGCAATACCTTGCACGATGTGAAAAATATACTGAACCCTCTCTTGATTTAGGGATTTAACACCAAGAGACTACAAGTTGGAAGCCCTAACATCAGAGGTCTTTCCTAACAAGGACGAGGGCCCTCACCCACAGAGGTGATATGCGTCATCTCTGGACCCCTCCTCACAATGACGACATCCAGTTACACACGCTGGGCTCCTCCCAGAGCTCATTTCAAGGAAGAGAGGTAAGTGTGCCTAAAGTCAACGAGAAGGTTGGGTATAAAATGTATAGGGGAGTTCAAATGTCTAAGTGGATGTTGATTACTTCCTCCTTGTCACGTGGTTAAACCACAGTGCTGGAAGAACTGGTCAATGCACATCTCCAGTCTATTTAGGTGAAATGTTCCTGCGTACTATGAAGAACCCCAAGTGGTCTGGGACATTCGTCAGCAAGGAAAAATGGTCCTATTGTGGCCCTTAACACTAGCCTGTTATTCAGTCATTTAGGACATGTCAGAAAAGCTGTGCAAGGGAAGAAACGTGGTACATCTTGCCTGCTGGTGGATCCCAAAATAGATCCTTTTAACCTATAGGAGAAGAGACACATTCAAAATTGGATGTTATGTTATGTTATGTTATGTTATGTTAATAGGGCTTATAAAGCGCACTGTTACCGTTGGGTGTCCTGGCGCTGAGAAACGTTGCCTACTGGTCGAAAAAGGTTGAATTCTGTAAATTAATTAAGTTCTGTTAGGGAAAAAAACTGGTTTTTAGGCCCCTCCTAAATTCTAGGAGCCCAGTTGCTGCTCTAAGCTGCAGAGGGAGGCCGTTCCAGAGCTTCGCAGCACAGTAGAAAAAGCTCCTGCCCCCCCAACTGGCTGTTTTAGTTTGTGGGACTTTTACCAACATTGCCTTGGTAGAGCGAAGGACCCTAGGAGGGATATACCATTGAAGGTATTTACTCATAAAGGCCGGCCCACATCCCTCCAGGGTTTTGAAGACCAGGCAGAGATCCTTGAATTCTATCCGCTGTCTCATTGGTAACCAATGAAGGTCCTGAAGTCCCTTTCTTACGGAGACAAACTTGGGAATACCCAGAAGGACTCTAGCAGCAGCATTTTGTACTATCTGCAGTCGATTAAGCTGCCTTTTATGAATGTTGAGGTATAAGGCATTACAATAATCTAAACGAGACATAACAAGTGCTGTTACTACTGTCCTAAAGCTGTCATCCGAGAGGAAGCGCTTAATTTTCCTCATGATCCTGAGTATATAAAAACAGGATGATACCACCTTACTTATCTGATCAGTAAAGGACAGTCTGGAGTCTATCATTACTCCCAGATTTTTTGCCTTCCCAGTAGAAACTGGGGGTGCGCTCAAAGATTGTGGTCACCAATTGGATGACCAAAGATTTGAGGGATTACCAAAAATAATCACCTCAGTCTTTCCTGTGTTCAGCTTGAGACAGTTTGCTGACATCCAGCCGAAAATGGACTGCATACAGTTGTAGCAGTCCCGACCGGCCTCAGCCTCTTTGCCTTTTTGAATGGATAACACTATTTGAGTGTCATCGGTATAAGAGGTCAGTTGGAAGCCAAAAGATCGAATGAGGGCTGCCAAAGGAGAGACATATATATTGAATAGCGTGGGGCTGAGCGCTGAGCACCGAGGGACCCCAGAGGGCAGAGTAAAAGGCTTTGAGCAATCGGCACCCATGTCTACTGTTTGAGTGCGATTTAAAAGAAAGGATCTTAAAAGGGCAAGGGCCTTGCCTGTGACCCCCTTTCCGCTTAAACGGTCCAACAACACCTCATGGTGGACCGTGTCGAAGGCCGCCGAAAGGTCCAGCATGATCAAAATTGCCGCGCCACCCTGATCCAGTACTTCTCTGATTTCCTCCGTTGACTTGATCAGCGCAAGCTCCGTACTATGTTCTGTACGGAAGCCAAACTGAGTAGAGTCAAGGAGTCCATTGTTATTAATAAAAGCACTCAACTGGCTATTCATTTCTCTTTCAATCAGCTTGGCTGGTAAAGGAAGTCGAGAGATGGGCCTATAATTATTCGGCTCTTTAGGATCCAGGTTGGCTTTCTTAAGAAGGGGGAGGATTGAGGCTTTTTTCCAGATTTTGTGAAACAAGGCACACTTAAAAATACTGTTAAAAACAGGGGCAAGAGCAGCTCCCATAGTATTAGATGCTAGTTTAGCTATTTGTGCAGGACAGGGATCTAGAGGAGAACCTGATTTAATTACTTGCAAATGCTTAACAGTATCTTGGGCACTCATAGTCTCAAAACAGTTCAACGAAGACACTATCTTAGTGTCCGTTGGACAGTTCCAAACATCCATCTTTATACCATCTCCCAGTGAATTGTTAATGGAAGAAAAGATTGTGCTCACTTTATCTTGAAAGGCAGAGGCAAGAATTTCACAAAATTCCGAATTGCCGTGAGGTTTTACCAAAGTAGGTGTTGTGAGTTTTAAGACTGTATTAAATAATTCTTTTATGGAGGATTTTGCTTTACTAATCTGTTCCCCGTAGAATATCTTTTTAATTTCGATAAGCAGTTTTTTGTAACTGTGGAGGCTATCTCTGTACGCCCTTTTGGTGGATATGGTATAGTCCTTCCTCCATATACGTTCTAATCGTTTGCATTCTATTTTTTTGTGTTTTAAGCTCTCATCGTACTAAGAGGCCGAGGGTGACATTCTCCTAGGGGTGCAGACTTTAACTGGAGCTGCACTTTTACAGGCCGAATCTATCCATTCGGTATATGCCATTGCGGCCTTGTCAACCGATAGGGGCCAGACATTCAGGGTGGACCTAAGGTAGTCTTCGAATTTCTCACTATTAATATTTTTCCAGGCCCTGATATGATTGATGATCTGATTGGGTGAAGGTTCGATTGTTGGCTTGGAGAGCCTAGTATGAGAAATCTAAAAAAAAAACGGTTGCATGGCCCGACCAAGGAATTGGTAGTACATTACTGAACTTAATATTAGGGTTGTTAGAAAAGATTCCGTCCAGGGTATGACCAGCCTTGTGGGTGGGGCCTGAGACTAGTTGAGTAAGTCCCCCCCCACCAAATATTTCCTGAAGCTTAACATTGTCAGCATCCATGTCATCCTCCAGATAAAAATTTAAATCTCCTAATACTAATACTCCTAACACCTGATACTGGTGTCAGGCTTTTTATGTCCCAGTAGAATGCATAATTGTTTCATACTTATGTATGGGTAAAATGGACTTGTGGTTACTACAAACAGCACACAAAAGACATGTGCTGCACCATTTTACTTAGCCCTTCACCTGATGGTGCACACAGTGCTGTCTTAACGCACGGGCACGCTGTGCAGTTGTCCAGGGGCCCCACAAACATAGGCGCCCCATGGAGACCAGAATCTAACACAAACATTCTGTTAAACATTTTAATTCCTGTGAGTGGTTGTGTAGGCAGGGCCCAAAGCACTTCTTTACCAGGAGGCCTATAATGCTGTTAAGACTGCCCTGGGTGCATGTTGCCCCTAGTGTTAGAATAAATATATAAAGAGCCCTATGTATTGTGTTTTCAGGGTCAATATTTCATCTGCAACAGCTAAAATGTGTTTATTGCAGTCCTTGTTCCATTTAGATCCCGTAATTAGTTTATCAGGCCTACTCCAACAAGGGAAAGACAAAAATGTCAGGAAAACACTCCAAGAGAGACAGGGCACACCTGTCTCTTGCCACTTCTAAGCTGAAAGAAGCAGGATAAAACCCAATTGACTCCAACCCTTGCCTGTGGTATCTACTATAAGAGGCTAGGAAGAGGGGGCCAAATTCCAGGCCCTCACACTTTTTAAACAACAATGTCCAAACAACTAAGTCCAATCTCATTTCGGCATTTAGAGACATAGGGCCAAATGTAATAGCGCATTTGTTGTTGCAAACCTTGCAATAAGAAAATGTGTTATTCAAATGTAGTAAACCCAGTTAGCGACTCGTGATATGTTAACGAATTGCTAAATGGGCTTTAGGAAATCATAAGAAATTGCTATTCCCTTCCAAGCAGCAATTTCATTAATGTTTTGCAACCAACATTCTGGTGCCAAACAATAATATTTTGTGGACAGATGAAAAAGGAGGCGGTAACCTGTTTGTAAATGGGAAGGACCCCCAGGGGACTTTTTACCCTTTGTGAATTTTCCCAAAAACATTTTTTAGGAGTAGACCGTGTCCGTAGGACCACTGCCTACTCTTACGAAATAGTTTTACTAACTTTTCTCTTTAAGGAAAATTGGCTTAATTTAACTAAAAAAGATTGCTTTATTTAAAAGCATTTAAACAAAAACAAGGGGGCCCCAGTATTTAGACCAGGGGCAGTCTATATTATAGCGAAGAACAATGGTACTAAGAGAGGCCACAAGGTCCTTGGGTAGCCTAGGCTAACACTACTTGGAGAGGTATTGATCAAAGAAAGAACCAAGAAATTAAAGAATGCCCAAGAGGGACTTATTGTGCAGTTAATGCAGGGACACAAGGTTGAAATGATCTCACATTTATTAACTGCATAAATGGAGTGTCACTTATTTACAGGATGTAGTTCAGGTGCTCACACAAAATAGTGAAGGTGCGTGAAGTGAAGGGTTGGTGACATTTAAAAATATACATCACATTGACAACAAAACATCAAAACTCCAAATAATTCAATGCAATGAGGGAGTTGCAAACTTAATTTAACAGGTCCCACGGCGCACACGGTCGAGATTTGGCATGAAGTCACCAGACGATTGGGGTGGCCGGGCACCTGACGAAGGCAACCCCCTGTGGGAGCCCGATGTCTTAGGTCGACTTGGCGCTTGTCCAGGGTTCGACAAGTGGGATTTGATTGGAATCTCCACGGTCAGAGATATCTGGGTTAAGGGGAGGCTAGCATAATTCCTGGAGCTTCAAGCTAAGTATCAACTGGCTCCGTCAGAGACGTTCAGGTACTCACAGATCACTCACGCGGTGTCCTCAGCCCTACCTAGAGACAGTCCTCACACAGTGGATCAACGTCTGCGCCAATACCCTCGACCCTCTCAAGACCTCTACAATCAACCACACCAACAAGAAAGTCGCCTGGTTCACCGAGGACCTCCGGATCTCCAAGCACACCTGTCGGAAGCTGGAGAAGAAATGGCTCCACGACCGAACACCAGACAACCACACAGCCCTCAAGAGCGCCACCCGCAGACACCACCAACTCATCAGGACCACCAAGAAGACCGCCTTCAAGGACCGCCTAGACAACAACGCACACAACACCAAAGAGCTCTTCAGCATCGTGAAAGAACTCTCCAACCCCAGCTCCAACACCAACGACATCCCGCCATCTCACGACCTGTGCGACTCCCTGGCCACCTTCTTCCACCGCAAGATCACCGACATCCACGACAGCTTCAACTCCGACCCCCCCCGCACCCACCACCGAGTCCACCACCCCTGCGACTACCACTCGCACCAGTCGCCTGACCGTCTGGTCCAGCGTCAGCGACGAAGACACCATCAAAACCATGAACTCCATCCACTCCGGATCCCCATTGGACCCCTGCCCTCACCACGTCTTCAACAAAGCCAGCGCAACCATTGCGCCCCACCTCCGGAAAACAATCATCTGTTCCTTCGAGACAGCAACCTTCCCAGAAAGCTGGAAGCACGCAGAGATCAACGCCCTTCTGAAGAAGCCCAAGGCGGACCCCAAGGACCTCAAGAGCTTCCGGCCCATCTCCCTGCTCCCTTTCCCGGCAAAAGTGACCGAGAAGATTGTCAACAAACAGCTGACCCGCTACCTCGAAGTTAACAACATCCTGGACCCTTCCCAATCCGGTTTTCGCAGCAACCACAGCACCGAGACCGCCCTCATCGCCGCCACTGACGACATCCGGACCCTGATGGACAAAGGAGAAACAGCCGCCCTCATCCTCCTGAACCTATCAGCAGCCTTTGACACGGTCTGCCACCGCACCCTATCAGCACGCCTCCATGACGCCGGTATCCAAGAGAAGGCCCTGGCCTGGACCACATCCTTCCTCTCCGGCAGAACCCAGAGCGTCCGCCTCCCACCCTTCCGCTCCAAAACCACAGAGATCATCTGCGGCGTCCCACAGGGATCCTCCCTCAGCCCGACGCTGTTCAATATCTACATGGCCCCCCTCGCCCACGTCGCACGACAACACAACCTCAACATCATCTCCTACGCCGACGACACCCAGCTGATCATATCCCTCACCGAAGATCCCCACACCGCCAAAGCTAACCTCCACAGAGGTATGAAGGCCTTAGCCAACTGGATGAAGGACAGCAGACTGAAGCTGAACTCAGACAAGACAGAGGTCCTCATTCTCGGACCCACCCCATCAGCCTGGGACGACTCTTGGTGGCCCACGTCACTAGGCACACCCCCGGAACTCACGGACCACGCACGCAACCTGGGGGTCATCCTCGACTCCACTCTCTCCATGACCAGGCAAGTCAACGCCGTCTCCGCGTCCTGCTTCAACACCCTCCGTATGCTCCGCAGGATCTTCAAATGGATCCCCCTCGACACGAAAAAAACCGTTACCCAGGCCCTCATCACTAACAGACTCGACTACGGGAACGCCCTCTACTCAGGAACTACAAACAAGCTCCTGAGACGAATCCAACGCATCCAGAACGCCTCGGCCCGACTCATCCTCGACGTCCCCCGCCGCAGCCACATCACACTCCACCTGAGAGGCCTGCACTGGCTCCCCATCAACAAAAGGATCACCTTCAAGCTCCTGATCCACGCACACAAAGCACTGCACAACACCGGACCCACCTACCTCAACAACCGACTCAGCTTCCACACCCCCACCCGAAGCCTCCGCTCAGCCAACCTCGCCCTCGCCACAGTCCCTCGCATCCGAAAAACCACCGGCGGCGGCAGAACCTTCTCCTACCTCGCCGCCAAGACCTGAAATACTCTCCCCACCATCCTACGACAGACCCAGGACCTGCTGGCCTTCAGAAGACTCCTCAAGACCTGGCTCTTCGGCCAGTAGCACCCGCCCCCTCCCCAGCGCCTTGAGACCCTCTCGGGTATGTAGCGCGCTTTACAAATGCAGTGATTGATTGATTGATTGATTGAGTCCCCTCTCCGACTCGTCCCGTCTGGAGGATCGCCTGTTGTTGGATCCCATGGACTGTAAGGCCATCTCGCTCACCTACAAGACGCTGGTCAACAATCGCCCGACCCGATGTTGAAACTTAGAATGGGGTGGGAGAGAGACTTGGGAGAGATGGAGGAAGACATGTGGCGGGACGCTCTAGCTTCACCCCGGGAAATAGCCATCCCCATGCGCCTGCGACTGCTCCAGCTCAAGATCCTCCACCAAGCTTATTTTGATGCCAAACTCCTGTTCCGGCTAGGTAGGCGACCCGATCCACTCTGCCTCCGACACTGCAATCAAGAGGGTACCTTTTTCACATTTTATGGGACTGCCCACATATTCAGGACTATTGGGTGAGAATCGCCCGCCAGCTTGAGAGGGCGGGAGGTAAATCCTTTTAGTTGTCTCCCCAACTATGCTTACTTACCATTTGGGGAGCGTCCGACCTCACACAGGCTGAACAGACATGGGCCTCTGTGGGCTTCATTATAGCTAAGCGGAATATTGCATGACACTGCGGGGTGGCTACGGTCCCACGCAAGGTTGACTGGGCAAAGGACATGGATACTGCCATGGTGGCGGAAAAGTCAGTATTTAAATATCGAGGTTGCCCCAAAAAATGGGACCGGAAGTGGGGGAAATGGAATGGGTACAGAGGGGACATCTGCATCTCCCCAACGGTGGAACTCCGGAGAGACAGGCGGACGCTGATGGCCCAGTTGACGGCGGAGGTGCTGGCCTCTCCCCCTTAGGAATGACGCTCTAGATCTCTCCATCCCCCGCTCCCTGTTGCTGTCTGCTCGCACCTGAGGTATAATTTGTTCTCTTAATATTGCTTAGGAACTGTATAACGAGTACTCCTTAGCGTGGACCCCCGTTGCCATGGGGTGAGTGGCACTATGTTAAATGCACGTCTGTATTGGAGGGATTTTTTCTTACCGTGACTCTAAATTGTATGTACCGGTCTTTGGTTGGTGTGAAAATGCAATAAAAAGTTTAAAAAAAAAAAAAAACCTCTTCAAGGGCTTTGGAGGTCAGGAAGATTGCCTTCCTATTTCCTGACAATGTAGACTTGGCTTGACCTCTCAATAATGTCTTAAGTGTCTCCCAGAGGACCACCTGGGACACCATTGTACCCAAGTTCTCTCCAGAGAATCTTTTCATGCCCTCAGCTAATCAACTTACAGTCTCTGGATTCTGTAGCTCCCGAGTGCCCAGCCACCATCCCATCATTCTTTGAACTGTCATCGCCACAATGTCCATCATAATGGGGGAGTAGTTAAAAACTCGCTTAGACAAATAATTAACATCCCTGAAACAATGAACATTCTATCTTGAGGGACAACAGTAGAAGCAGCATTGAGCATGCCTGGCCATAAGAATTCTCCCAGATATCTACCATGGCTCCCACAGACCTGAAACTACTGAGTTTCGATTGTCATCCCAGACCTACATCCGAAGTTGACACTACCTCAAATATCAATAATGAGAGGTTAGGAGAGGTGGAAGCACGCAGAGATCAACGCCCTTCTGAAGAAGCCCAAGGCGGACCCCAAGGACCTCAAGAGCTTCCGGCCCATCTCCCTGCTCCCTTTCCCGGCAAAAGTGACCGAGAAGATTGTCAACAAACAGCTGACCCGCTACCTCGAAGTTAACAACATCCTGGACCCTTCCCAATCCGGTTTTCGCAGCAACCACAGCACCGAGACCGCCCTCATCGCCGCCACTGACGACATCCGGACCCTGATGGACAAAGGAGAAACAGCCGCCCTCATCCTCCTGAACCTATCAGCAGCCTTTGACACGGTCTGCCACCGCACCCTATCAGCACGCCTCCATGACGCCGGTATCCTAGAGAAGGCCCTGGCCTGGACCACATCCTTCCTCTCCGGCAGAACCCAGAGCGTCCGCCTCCCACCCTTCCGCTCCAAAACCACAGAGATCATCTGCGGCGTCCCACAGGGATCCTCCCTCAGCCCGACGCTGTTCAATATCTACATGGCCCCCCTCGCCCACGTCGCACGACAACACAACCTCAACATCATCTCCTACGCCGACGACACCCAGCTGATCATATCCCTCACCGAAGATCCCCACACCGCCAAAGCTAACCTCCACAGAGGTATGAAGGCCTTAGCCAACTGGATGAAGGACAGCAGACTGAAGCTGAACTCAGACAAGACAGAGGTCCTCATTCTCGGACCCACCCCATCAGCCTGGGACGACTCTTGGTGGCCCACGTCACTAGGCACACCCCCGGAACTCACGGACCACGCACGCAACCTGGGGGTCATCCTCGACTCCACTCTCTCCATGACCAGGCAAGTCAACGCCGTCTCCGCGTCCTGCTTCAACACCCTCCGTATGCTCCGCAGGATCTTCAAATGGATCCCCCTCGACACGAAAAAAACCGCTACCCAGGCCCTCATCACTAACAGACTCGACTACGGGAACGCCCTCTACTCAGGAACTACAAACAAGCTCCTGAGACGAATCCAACGCATCCAGAACGCCTCGGCCCGACTCATCCTCGACGTCCCCCGCCGCAGCCACATCACACTCCACCTGAGAGGCCTGCACTGGCTCCCCATCAACAAAAGGATCACCTTCAAGCTCCTGATCCACGCACACAAAGCACTGCACAACACCGGACCCACCTACCTCAACAACCGACTCCGCTTCCACACCCCCACCCGAAGCCTCCGCTCAGCCAACCTCGCCCTCGCCACAGTCCCTCGCATCCGAAAAACCACCGGCGGCGGCAGAACCTTCTCCTACCTCGCCGCCAAGACCTGAAATACTCTCCCCACCATCCTACGACAGACCCAGGACCTGCTGGCCTTCAGAAGACTCCTCAAGACCTGGCTCTTCGGCCAGTAGCACCCCCCCCCTCCCCAGCGCCTTGAGACCCTCTCGGGTATGTAGCGCGCTTTACAAATGCAGTGATTGATTGATTGATTGAGTCCCCTCTCCGACTCGTCCCGTCTGGAGGATCGCCTGTTGTTGGATCCCATGGACTGTAAGGCCATCTCGCTCACCTACAAGACGCTGGTCAACAATCGCCCGACCCGATGTTGAAACTTAGAATGGGGTGGGAGAGAGACTTGGGAGAGATGGAGGAAGACATGTGGCGGGACGCTCTAGCTTCACCCCGGGAAATAGCCATCCCCATGCGCCTGCGACTGCTCCAGCTCAAGATCCTCCACCAAGCTTATTTTGATGCCAAACTCCTGTTCCGGCTAGGTAGGCGACCCGATCCACTCTGCCTCCGACACTGCAATCAAGAGGGTACCTTTTTCACATTTTATGGGACTGCCCACATATTCAGGACTATTGGGTGAGAATCGCCCGCCAGCTTGAGAGGGCGGGAGGTAAATCCTTTTAGTTGTCTCCCCAACTATGCTTACTTACCATTTGGGGAGCGTCCGACCTCACACAGGCTGAACAGACATGGGCCTCTGTGGGCTTCATTATAGCTAAGCGGAATATTGCATGACACTGCGGGGTGGCTACGGTCCCACGCAAGGTTGACTGGGCAAAGGACATGGATACTGCCATGGTGGCGGAAAAGTCAGTATTTAAATATCGAGGTTGCCCCAAAAAATGGGACCGGAAGTGGGGGAAATGGAATGGGTACAGAGGGGACATCTGCATCTCCCCAACGGTGGAACTCCGGAGAGACAGGCGGACGCTGATGGCCCAGTTGACGGCGGAGGTGCTGGCCTCTCCCCCTTAGGAATGACGCTCTAGATCTTTCCATCCCCCGCTCCCTGTTGCTGTCTGCTCGCACCTGAGGTATAATTTGTTCTCTTAATATTGCTTAGGAACTGTATAACGAGTACTCCTTAGCGTGGACCCCCGTTGCCATGGGGTGAGTGGCACTATGTTAAATGCACGTCTGTATTGGAGGGATTTTTTCTTACCGTGACTGTAAATTGTATGTACCGGTCTTTGGTTGGTGTGAAAATGCAATAAAAAGTTTAAAAAAAAAAAAAAACCTCTTCAAGGGCTTTGGAGGTCAGGAAGATTGCCTTCCTATTTCCTGACAATGTAGACTTGGCTTGACCTCTCAATAATGTCTTAAGTGTCTCCCAGAGGACCACCTGGGACACCATTGTACCCAAGTTCTCTCCAGAGAATCTTTTCATGCCCTCAGCTAATCAACTTACAGTCTCTGGATTCTGTAGCTCCCGAGTGCCCAGCCACCATCCCATCATTCTTTGAACTGTCATCGCCACAATGTCCATCATAATGGGGGAGTAGTTAAAAACTCGCTTAGACAAATAATTAACATCCCTGAAACAATGAACATTCTATCTTGAGGGACAACAGTAGAAGCAGCATTGAGCATGCCTGGCCATAAGAATTCTCCCAGATATCTACCATGGCTCCCACAGACCTGAAACTACTGAGTTTCGATTGTCATCCCAGACCTACATCCGAAGTTGACACTACCTCAAATATCAATAATGAGAGGTTAAAATCATCATCGAATGCAACATTCATACTGGGCATTTTCATCAGTCGTGCCCTTATCTTCGTCAGGCCATTTGCTGAATCCTTGGGGAGATAAACTGTACCCCTCTGCTGCTATTTTGCAAGCACCTTAAAACTTGGTTATTTTAATCTTTCATTTATGCACTTCTACCTATGCTTAGCGCCGGGAAAGCTGTTGGGTAGCCGTGCACTCTATAAGTAGAAATAATAATAATAAACTTTAATAACTGCTATAACTTCACCATTCCACTTCCTAAAGGCAACCCGCAATATTACCACTTATTTATCCTGTATCCCGCCCTTGTTTGATATAAAACTGTCTGATTTCTTCAACATTACCATCACACCACTGGACCTTGACGTAAAGTCTGCATGTGCCAGGACAGTATATATGTTCCTCCCAATTAACTCACATTTATTGCCCATGAGGATGTTTTTGTGCATTAGGACCAGATCCAGCTTATGCCTAAGTAGCATTTGAAAAAGCACTCCTACCTTTACCTAATTATCCAGCCTGTTTTGATTCCAAGTAAGAAATTTTACCTTACCATAACAATGGGACACTCAACAAATGTGAGTTGAGAATACATAGGTGGAAGCTCCGCATCATTCACTGCATCACAGGAAAAGGCAACAGACATACACAACCAATAACCATGAAACTGACAACTAACCCATATACCACCTCACTGTCCATTTTCTGCACATTAGGGCTTAAACTAGCCATCACCCTAATGCCCAAAGTGCCTTTCACCGCATCATAATTCTGGTCAGAGAGGACCTGTCCTGACTATGAATGGAAACACAGTCCCCGCCAAACTGGACAAATGGGGACCATGTCCCTTCTCAGACAAGATGATTAATATGTCCCTCACACAATACCTGTTTGTTCACATGGTATTGGAAGAGGATGGCATGACTATGAGTACCCCAGTGTCCCCACAAAACCAAAAGATGTAAAGCCACCAGTGAATTTTACGTTCACATACTCGGCCACCTTTCAGAGTACATCATTTAAGTGCGAGGTGCTTCTACATTCACTAGATGGGTCTTTGATGTTTACAGACTTTCTTCGGTTTCAGAATCTTAATCTTTCAGGGTTTTCCACTGTCACGCAGGATTATCTTTTTTTGCTGCTATTAGCGTCTTTATGGCTTATAGGCGCCTTTTCAACATTCAAATTCTCCACCTTGTCTGGAAGACCCTGAGGAGGCTGCCATGCTCTTGATACTTTTACAAAAACAAGGGAACCCAGAAGGTAGATAAGGACCTTGGGTAGCAGTTTAGTATTAGAACAGTGGTTCTTAAACGCAACAGTTGAGTAAATAGGATAATTATAGACTTGAATCAGTACTATAATGCGTGTATCCAGCTGGACAATCAATTTAATAAATCAAAAATGTCAAAGAACAAAAGTACAAACGTTGCAATTACGTGGGACACAATCCTGCATCCGACATGAACACATGACAAATACATTTAGAACAAAAACATATCAGGCAAGACGGGGCAGCTTGTGGAATATTGAGCACAATTTCTAACAAGCTTAGAGAAACAGTAACTGCACTTTTTTATCACGTGCGATTAACGTTCAAACATTAGTCAACGACGTTTCGATCCTTTAAAAACAATAATAGGATCATCATCAGGACAGTTAAGGTGCAAGCCTGAATCAATGAAAATAGCCTGTGGAAAATGAGGAAAAGGGAAGGAGATTAGGGAACGTCTAATACAGAGCCGTAAAACATTGTGCCAGCCGTGGGGCAGTCAAGGTGTGAAGCAGACGCAACATGCACGTGGTTGAGTGCACTCCAACCATGAAATGGCGAAAGGTTAGACTTAGGAAGGTGATGCACAGTAACAATGAATGAAGTGCCTATATAAAGGATAAAGGATAGAATCACCGGAATGCTTGCAGCAAAGGATATACAACAAGCACGTGGTGCGTCTGCCAAGAAGGTACGAGTAGCTGATGGACAGAGTGCTTGGTTGTGAGCGAGTGAACACAGCCAAGCAGGAAACGGAGCACTACAAGCAGTGTGGGCTGCGCAAGGGTACGACGGGTGATATCGTGCGCATGGTACTTCTGCCCAGAAGGTACGAGTGGCTGATGGCCTGAGGGCTTGGTTGTGAGCGTGAGAGTTGCACCAAGCGGGGTAAGGAGAATTTCAGGCAGTGTCGGATGCACTAGGGTACAAGAGTGCGATTAATGGTGTGAAGGCTGCGCAAATGCGGGTATGCCGGGTGGGCTGAAGATAAGTCCAAGGCAGAAGGCATAGAACGTAGCGCACTAGTGATAGGGACGAACAATAGTGGATTAAGGGTAAGGTTCACCTGGATAGTGCTTGCGGGAAAAGGATCAGCAAGGGCGCGATTCACTCCACGCGGATTCTGCTCCCTTTATTATGATTATCAGTAGTATTTTATTAGTTCCATTGAGTTGGGTTAACTTACCCTCTATCAAACCATGCAACCAAACGTCTCTCTAGTCTTATCTCTGCCGTGGATAGTCTGTCCTCTATTTTCTGCATAAACTCTCACCCAACATGGCCCCCTATACGCTGAGTCACTGTTCACTATAAATACATGCAACCTTATTGGTCGGTTGGTTCCCAGCTATTGAGCATCGGATTTCACATCATTCTGGTAAGTGCGCTTTCCCGTTCAGTCACCCGACCCCCTGCTACTCCTTATGATATGGGTCCTAAAACATTTTTTCCTTCCTTACCTTGCAGTGCTTCGCCACATGCTAATTTATTGTATATACTATCACGTATTGCTGAAAAACGCCCAAATATCTTCAACACCTTATTCACAGGTGAGGACTTTCACATAGCTAATCACCTTTGAACACAATATTGGACTAGCCATCATGGCACCTAACGCATGGTTCTGCATTCCCTTAGAACCATCATTACTGCGGCTCCGGCCCATCCTGAGTCCGCGTACGGCTATCCTTTTCCCGCAAGCACTATCCAGGTGAACCTTACCCTTAATCCAATATTGTTCGTCCCTATCACTAGCGTGCTACGTTCTACGCCTTCTGCCTTGGACTTCTCTTCAGCCCACCCGGCATACCTAAATTTGCGCAGCCTTCACACCATTAATCGTTCTCTTGTACCCTAGCGCATCCGACACTGCCTGAAGTTCTCCTTGCCCCGCTTGGCGCAACTCTCACTCTCACAACCAAGCCATAAGGCCATCAGCCACTCGTACCTTCTGGGGATAAGTACCACGCACATGATATCACCCGTTGTACCCTTGCGCAGCCCACACTGCTTGCAGTTCTCCGTTACCCACTTGGTGGTGTTCACTCGCTCACAACCAAGCCCTCTGTCCATCAGCTACTCGTACCTTCTTGGCAGACGTACCACGTGCTTGTTGTATATCCTTTGCTGCAAGCATTCCGGTGATTCTATCCTTTATCCTTTATATAGGCACTTCATTAATTGTCACCGTGCATCACTTTCCTAAGTCTAACCTTTCGCCATTTCATGGTCGGAGTGCGCTCAACCACGTGCATGTTGCGTCTGCTTCACACCTTGACTGCCCCACGGCTGGCACAATGTTTTACGGCTCTATATTAGATGTTCCCTAATCTCCTTCACTTTTCCTCATTTTCCACAGGCTATTTTCATTGATTCAGGCTTGCACCTTAACTGTCCTGATGATGATCCTATTATTGTTTTTAAAGGATCGAAACGTCGTCGACTAATGTAAACAGTTTGCACGTTAATCGCACATGATACAAAAAGTGCAGTTACTGTTTCTCTAAGCTTGTTAGAAATTGTGCTCAATATTCCACAAGCTACCCCGTCTTGCCTGATATGGTTTTGTTCTAAATATATTTGTCATGTGTTCATGTAGGATGCAGGATTGTGTCCCACGTAATTGCTATGTTTGTATTTTTGTTCTTTGACATTTTTGATTTATTAAATTGATTGTCCGGCTGGACACTTGTATTATAGTACTGATTCAAGTCTATAATTATCCTATTTACTCAACTGTTGCATTTAAGGACCACTGTTCTAATACTAGCCATGCTCTTGATGTCACTCTTTCGCAAAGTAGAGCTTACTCAGTTCTTCTTTGTCTTCGACCTTGGGTTATCTAGCTCTTCAGCCAGTCTCTTGCATCCTTGGGTCTCTGAAAAGTCCAGAACTTGCCCTCTGTATTGGCCCTCAGCTTTGAAGACAAAAGCATCACACATATTACTCCCTTCTCTTTGTATCTCCTCTTCACACCGTCAAACAGTTTTCATTGTCCCTGCACTGCTTGCATGAAGTCAGGAAATAGTAAGACATTGGAATTCTCATAAAGGGCCATGGACTGCCTTGTTGCTTCCGGCAGTATGGGGGTTTGATATCCGTAATTTAGGAATCTTGTGATAATCGCTCTTGAATGTGCCTCCGGGATACAGGGCATGGTATCAGGGTTGTATCTGCTCTCTCTACAGAAAGGAAGGCTGATAGCCTCTTGGGGTTAATGGCCACTCTTCTATAAACAATTCCACAAATGGTCCCTAAGCCCTTTCTGACTCCATATGATGCGGCCGTTGGTGCAACATGATCAACCCCCCACGTCTGCCACTTTCTACTGTGGGAGTGTGAGGTTACTCACTAGCTGCTTTATGTAGTCCTTTAGTTGTTTGACATCACTGGTAAATGGTTGTCAGTCTGAAGGATTACATCGACATTCATAGTCCCTATCTCCTGCTCCTAGGCTATCCTTAAGTTCGTCATGGATTGCAGTTCCTCCCTCAGTGTGGGTTCAGTTTACGATATCATAGCTGCAACATCAGAGCTGACACTCCTGAGGTCATGTCTCTTCACTCAAGTCTGGTAGCTTTTAAAGAAATTCGTGTTGATCAGTCTGTTTGGCTGTTCCTGTTGACGTGTCCTCCTGTTCCCGGTAGGTCCACTAATTACCGTACAGCAGTCAATATCCTTGAGAGATGCGCAGCAGGGTGGAAACCGGTCCCAGGATGCTTGTTTCCGGTTCAGGGAAGACCTGGCTTGGCAGTTTGGGCTGGACTGTTCCCATGAGGCACAGGGTCAAGACTGATTTGCATATAGCTGGGTCTGAACTGAGGTGGCGAAGTGAGCTAAAGAATGATGATGGATTCAACCCAGATCTGTGACTGGGGGTGAGTGTCTGAAAAGTTCCAGTGCTCCGTCCATCATCTCTTTGTGTTTGCTTTGGAGGGAGTGGGGAAACATTCTGGTATTTACAAAATCCGCTGTTGCAAGATACCAAGCATTGCCCACTGGAGCACGCAGAGTTTGAGACTGATTCAAGAAGTGAGCAATGCATACCACGATGCAGCAATTCAGTTTACCATCAGTTCTCTGGTCTTCACCACAAGCACACTTTCCTTTCATATAGTATACCAGAAGGTTGGGCACAAAGTCAATCAGATGTTCCGTGCCCTCATGCCTTATCTATCTCGTAGTCATGGGGCAGCTCAAGAAGCAGGTTAGTCCTCTAGGTGGGCACAGCAGATCTTCCAGGTCTTTGGTTCCATTCATGAGGGCGCATAAAGTCAAAAACACTCCAAGTCCAGCCCCTCAAACTTGCCCACCAGCGGTTTCCTGTCATTAATTCATAATCAATAGAGAATGGATCACTTGTACCTGCAACCAGGGTCCAGATCGTTCTATCCGTCAATACTCAAAGTAGGTACTTGGAGAACCCTCATTCACGTAAACAGGTCGTAGGGCAGTTTATCTTGATTCTCCGCCTTTCTTTAAATACGTGACATCATCATCATTGGGTCTCTTTTTGTATGCTTCCTCCACCTGGAGGGATCCACTAGATTTCACAGTAGTGATCAGAAATTAGTAGTGAAAGGTGCTTTAGTGAAATGTGTTGTTAAAAATGTCTTTCTCATACTCCCTTAGAAGTAACACTTTTATTCTATCTGGTGTATGGGAAGACTATTAAAAAGGTGAGATTCGTGCAGAAAGGACTAATTATGAGACCGCTGCACTGTTTATGTCCAGATCTAAGGTCGACATGTTTCAGCCCTAAGGATGCCCCTGATGGGTCAATGGGCTTTCTTCAGAACCTAAAAAAGTAGTTGTGAGAAAAGGTAATGTCCGATTCTGAAAGATATCAGAGTGAATACTCTGAGATTGAAGGTCTATAGTACCTTGAGGTTGATTTATATAGTAGGTAATACCTTACCAAGTCCCGATTCGGGCTTCTGCGGGGCTGCCGAGAGCGCAGTGCCTACTCATCTGTAGGCTAAACACGACTTGTGCTGGCGCTGTTCTCAGGATCCCGGGATCCTCAAGGCTTTGTGAGACCCAAAAGTAATGGGTGTGAGAGGATCGCGACGGAAAGCGCGAGATAGGCCCAGAGGAAATAACGATGGTACACAGACTTTTTTTCATAATCAATAGAGAATGGATCACTTGTACCTGCAACCAGGGTCCAGATCGTTCTATCCGTCAGTACTCAAAGTAGGTACTTGGAGAACCCTCATTCACGTAAACAGGTCGTAGGGCGGTTTATCTTGATTCTCCGCCTTTCTTTAAATACGTGACAGCATCATCATTGGGTCTCTTTTTGTATGCTTCCTCCACCTGGAGGGAACTGTGGAGGTGTAGCCTCTTCATCAAGTACACGAAGATCAGAAGTAGTTCATTGAGGTTTTATTAGGTACAAGCAAATGAAGAAACCTCATCCAACAGCATCAAGAGTAACAGCTTCTCTCCTATTTGAATATCCTCTGCACATCATTCAGTGTTCTAAACATCTCTAGGCAACCTTACCATATTCTAAGTTCTATATTCTAGGCTTACTAAGAACACACTGATACTAAGAATACCACACCATCTCCCCCCGAATAAACACATTAAAGAATACAAAGTAATAAAAGATACAGAAAAACTAAGGTACACAATCATGTAGACGAAGAGGAATCTTTTTTACACGTTTAGGTCTATCACAAACAACATCTTTTGGTAAAACAGAGTTAGACACAATTTCTTCATCAAATTTACTTGTGATATGTCCTTCTTTAGAGATGTTGGATGGCAAAACAGCAATCCTGCTAAGATTCCAGATTTTGTGATCACTGGTTTTAACGGCGTTATCAAATAATTTAATAATTTGAAAAGGTTTACTAAATTTAGAATTACCACTAGATTTCCTTGGAGATTTTATCTTTACCCAATCACCTACATGTACAATCGTTTTCTTAACAGCTTTTCTCACATCATAGTGAGATTAACGTTCAAGCATTTTCTTCTTTTCCTTTTCTTTCCAGTCGGGATCAGTGTTGTTACCTGCCAAAAATCTTTTGTCACTAACCCAACACGGAAGCAAAGAAACATTTTCTATTCTCCCTTTAAACAAACGAAAGGGACTGACACCTGTGGAAGAGTGAGGTGAAAACCTATATTCCCTTACTTTTTTTTTTATTGCAAGTTCCCAAGAGTCACCACAAGACCGAGCTTGCTGAATTGTTTCTTTAATTACTTTTATGAACCTCTCCACAACACCATTACATTGTGGATGATAGAGCGCAGCTCTCTTGTGTGTAATTCCCCTCTCTTTTAGGAACGATTGCATGCTATTAGATATGAATTGTACTCCATTATCTGACAGGATTGTCTTTGGATACCCTTCATGTTCAAATAGTTCACTTAAAAATGTAATTACAATACCAGATTCAATAGAATTAACAATTTTGAATTCTGGCCATCTAGAATACAAGTCAATGCATACTATAATGTATTGATCTTGTGATTTTAATTTTATTGGTCCTAAGATATCAATGGAGATGTCAGACCAAGGTCCAGCAGCCTGCTGCCTAATAACCATAGGTTGAGACCTGCATTTTAATGATTTGTCAGAGTTGCAACAATCAACACAATCACGTACCGCCCTTTCTACATGCGTGTCCATAGCAGGCCACCAGTATGCTTCTCTTAGCCTTTCCTTTGTTTTTGCAATTCCCATGTGTGAAGAGTGTGCATTACTCACCAGTTTATCTCTTAAAGGGTTAGGAGGTACTAGTTTACTGCCACGTAAGAGAAGGTTATCCAAAACAGCCATTTCATCTTTTACATGAAAGAAACCTCTCACGGTTTCATCACACACATTTTTGTGACACCAACCATTGTTGACCATATGAATTACTTTTTGTAAAATGGAATCTTTAGTAAGATTTTCTCTCCATTCATCTTCTGTGATCATTCCCTCACTAACTGAACATACATTGATTTCTTCATCAAAACTCTCTCCACCAAACAGGTCAGTATCATTGACCTCTTCATCGTTCTTATCTCCCAGTCTCGAAAGGCAGTCTGCAAGAATATTGTTTGAGCCTGGAACATGGAAAATTTCAAAGTCAAACTCTTGTAGAGCCACAACCCATTTTCTAATTCTGTGTGAAACAAAATCTATACCCTTATTGGAGTAAACTTCCTTAAGGGGTTTATGATCTGTGAAAACCTTAAACTCCTTCCCCCACAAAAATTTCCTTAATTTCCGTATAGCCCAAAAAACTGCTAAAGCCTCTTTCTCAATTACAGAGTACTGTAATTCTGCCCCTCTTAATGGTCTGGAAATGAAAAGTATAGTGTTATCTTTTCCATTTACCTTTTGTTTCAATACAGCTCCAATGCCGGTTGCACTGACATCAGTTAAGAGAAACGACATTTTAGAAGGATCAAAACTGTCTAAACTATGAGCATTATGTAAATCATTTTTTATATAATTGAATTCTTCTTCACATTTTTTACACCATAAGAATTCATTACCTTTCTTCATAAGGGTACGGAGTGAGACAGTTTTTTCAGCAAAATTTGGTACAAATTTATGGTAAAATTCAGCCATGCCAAAGAATTTTACCAGCTCATCTTTGTTAGAAGGGGATCTTAGATTTAAGATGGAGTTCACTAGAGAAGGTTTTGGTTTGATACCATCTTGTGAGACCAAATGTCCTAGATATTCTATTTCTTTTACATTAAAGTTACATTTGTCACCACGAAGTGTTAAACCAGCTGATTGCAATTTCTGTAAAACATCTGTTACCCTAGTATCATGTTCCAAGACATCTTTACCATATATTAATATGTCATCTTGATATATTTTTACACCTTTGACATTATGCAAAACACTTTCCATCACCCTTTGGAACACAGAAGCTGCAGATATCACTCCAAAGGGCATCCTTACAAACTTGAATGTGCCAAAGGGTGTGACAAACGCTGTAAGATCTGCAGACGTTAGTTCCAGCAAAGTAAAATGCTTAGCTTCATTGAGAGAACACAGCATTTCACTAATATTGGGTAAGTGATAGTGATCGACAACAACAGCTTTGTTTAGTTCTCTTAGATCAATGCAGAGACGGGCCTCTCCATTGGCCTTGCGGGCCATCACCACCGGAGAAACCCATTCAGTTGCTTCTACCTCCTGTATGATTCCCTTCACAATCAGTTTGTCTAGTTCATTTTTCATTTGTTCTCTAACGAGCAAAGGAACATTTCTGACTTTTGCTACTTTCGGAATAGCATCCTTTTTCAGAACAATTTGATGAACATATTTTTTTAAACAACCTAAATCATTTCCAAAAAGAATAGGGAATTTTTTGATCCATTCACTTGATTTGTTTTTAACTAAGGATACCTGAGGAATTTCTTTCAAACACACAGAGGATTTTTCATTTGGATCAAGAAAAACATTTAATTCCTTTTGATGTATCCAGCTGATAAGAGAGTCTCCTTTCATAGAAACATAAATCTTCCCAGGAATAATTCTTCCTTTCAAGTCTATGGTCCCTACGAAATATCCTAGAAGATCAATGGTAGTCCCTCCATACCCTTTGGGTCTCACATCCGGTTTATACAGAGAGACTTTATCTTTGAGTTTGTTTTCATAAAAGGACTTTGGAATCAGTGTAATTTTCGCTCCTGAATCAAATAGCATCTTTACTGGGGCATCATTTACTAAAACTTCTTCACACGGCCCCTCGGAGTGATTTTCATGTACTTGTGAAACAACAATTTCATCTAGATCATCTTCAAATAGATCTACCTCTACTTCTCTTATTTTCTTTTTAGGCTTGCTGGTTTTACAGCCTTTAGAAAGATGTCCTCTTTTCCCACAAACTTTACAAATTGTTTTCCAACCCGGACAATCCTTATAATTAGCCAAATGTCCGTTGTCGCCGTATCTATAACATTTTCCTTCAAATTTTTTCTCATTGACCGATTTTTGGGGTACAGATGTTTGAGAAGTTTTGGATTTGACTACTTTCTCATCATGTTTTACGATCTTTACCTCAGTACAGTTTGATTTTTCACCGGAGTCATTTTTTTTAAGAACGTCAACACAAGCTTTACTGTGTTCATTGCTCTTTGCAATGACAATGACTTCATCCAAGGAAGGATTGTCTTTTTGCCACAACGCATCTCTTGTTTTTTCTTGTACACAACCTAACATGAATTGGTCCCTTAGACGTTCATCCAGTGTGTTACCGAAATTGCATGTAGATGCTAGTTTCCGAAGAACAGTAATGTATTGTTGTACCGACTCTTCTTGTCTTTGCATGCGCCTACCAAAATGGTATCTCTCCAGTACAGTGCTTATTTTAGGAAGATAGTGAAGATCTAATTTCTTTATACATATCTCATATTCATTTAAAGAATTACTTTCTTGATCTGACAGTTCTGGAAGATGTTCGAAAACCTCCTGTCCTTCCGAACCTAGACAATGCATGAGTAAGGAAGTTTTCCTTTTGGCACTTAAGGAAGTGCCACAAACTCTAGCATAGTGACTGAAAACCTTCTTCCACTTCTGCCATGGAATTGGAGGATCTTCTGGTGACGTCAAGAAAAATGGAGGAGTTGTGACGTTTTGCATATTGGATGCGAAGAATTTAAAGATTATATATTTTGTAAATAATCGTGTGGTCTTCTATATCTTAAATACAAAATTCTGTAATTTAGATAAATTTTATATTGTGTTGATGAATTTCTCAAAATACATGAATAAATAAATATATATATATCCACAGTCACTATTGTTATAATGCGGAGTTTCCTTGTCAATGTAAATTTTGTTGCGCAATGAGGTTACACTTATCTCTAACAAAAAGTAGCGAGAATAATTATGTAGGCCCAAAGCGTCAGGCAAAAGCCCCACAGATCAGGCAATGCATGTGAGACAACTCTTCCAGGAATATAATTACATCATAATGGTGAGTGAACTCTTCGTGGAACGTGATTACATCATAATGGTTTCAGGCTTTTTCCTTGTGCGTGGTAGTAACTAGGCCAAAGGCGTCAGGCACAGGCCTTTATGGTCAGGCAAGACGCGTATGCAGAGTCTCATTAAATAGAGGCCTTGAATTACCTATGCGGCTAGCAGCTGACGGTCTTAAAAGGTAACATGGAAGATCCTACCGTTGTTTGTAGCATCAAGCTCTCTTGTTACCGGAACATTTCAGAAGAGTCAAAGCTTTCAAGATGTGCTCTGTTGAGATTTCTTCTTGATTTGCGTAGGTAATCGTCGCCAATATGTGGAGGTGTAGCCTCTTCATCAAGTACACGAAGATCAGAAGTAGTTCATTGAGGTTTTATTAGGTACAAGCAAATGAAGAAACCTCATCCAAAAGCATCAAGAGTAACAGCTTCTCTCCTATTTGAATATCCTCTGCATATCATTCAGTGTTCTAAACATCTCTAGGCAACCTTACCATATTCTAAGTTCTATATTCTAGGCTTACTAAGAACACACTAATACTAAGAATACCACAGGAACCACTGGGAGTGCTTGGTGATCCACTGGACAAAGTTATTTGCTGCTTGTTTGGGGTCGTGGTAAGAGTCTAGGAGGTGAGAGTGGAGAGTGTCATTCCACTGGTCTTCTGATGCCTTTTCCAGTTTCTATGCTTGGATCTGAGGGGCCCGGCACCGGGGTAGATGGACCCTGTGATTGTGACGTGTACGCTGTGGTGATTGGACCAGGTGAGTGGTGTGGTGCGAATGTATCACTGGTTTCATCATGTATCGCAGACACAGGTCAGCAGCACAGGTACTGGATCCCCGGCGTGCTCCTGATGTTATCACAGGAGCTCCCTGATATACATAGATTTATCCTGGGTGCCTGCTGCAGTGGTTTTGTGTGTGCATTCTGCAAGGCACTGTACCTTTTGTTTCTTAGGTTAGGAGCAGATATTGTTCCAGCCACACGGTCAATAGGGCATAGACACATCCCACTTCCTGTTTGTACCCAGATTCGAGCACCATCAAAAACTACATGCACAGCAGCGAACAAAATGCACAGACAATTGCAACATTGCCATCTGCGTCTAGCCTGCACAGAGCAGGCAAGCTAGAAGACTGGAAAAAAAGCAGTTACAATGCACTTCATCTCCTGAACCACAACTAGGAAGTCAGTGTACAGTACCAAGAGCTCACAAATTAATGGTTACAGGACAAAACAAACAAGTATGACTTGAAAGGTCTATAATCTCTGTGCAAGCCTCTAAATTTGGTTACTGGACTTAAAGAGTAGACCTTTCCCTTCTTGGTATAAAAAACTGTTTGTTTAAATCGCTGGCGGCAAGCGAGAGGTTCCATTTGTTTTTATCCTAATGGAAGGCTGCTTCATTTAGCTTATGAAATACACCCCCAAGTTGTTCAGAGTGTCTATTTCCGGATGCTATTCAGACTTTAGAGTACAAACCATAAATAAAGAACCTTTTAAATCTGCAAAAACAGGAGTCCTAGCTATTACCTCCCACGTTCACCATCCTGCTGTTTCCTGGTCAAGAAGGATATTGCTTAATCTTCATCATTCATCCTCCATCTTGCGGAGGACGCCAAGGACAAAGACCTCGAACTGGAGGGATTACGCTTGCCAGAGTAGGTTAATTGGATTCCATACAGGCATGCCATCTCAAGTAAGCAAAGTTTGAGCTGAAAGGAAAGAAAGTACCCCCGAAGACCTCATCTGGGGAAGAGTAAAACAGTCCTGAAACCAAGGAGCTCAATTATTCCCTTCCTAACTGAATGGTAAAGATTTCAGATGTATCTAGACAACACACTTAATATTATAGACGTTGAGATGCTGGAATTAAAAGCTTTTTGGATAAAAAAAAAAGCAAATGTATCTGGCTCTGACGCTGGAACAAGATCACAGAGGAACATCTCACCACCTTTCTTAGCACCACTACACAGCAGAGGCTAACACCTCAGCTCACAACCTCCAGCAATGGATCACCAACTGCACCAATGCCCTTGCTCCCCTCAAGAATGCCCCCGTCAAGCCACACACCAAGAAAGCCAGCTGGTTCACTCCCGACCTCCGCGAGTCCAGATGCGCCTTCAAACTACTCGAGAAGAGATAGAGGAACAACAAAACCCTGGAAACACACGCAGCCTTCAAAACCTCTGCCACCACACACCACCTCTTTCTCAAATCCACAAAGAAAACGGCCCTCCAAGACAGAATCCACACCAACGCACACAACAGTAAAGAACTCTTTGCCATCGTCAAGGAGTTCTCCAGACCCAGCAGCGAGACCAAGGACGTCCCCCCCTCCCAAGAACTCTGTGACAAACTTGGCACCTACTTCCACCACAAGATCAGACTGATCTACAACAGCTTTGTCGCCCCAGATCCTATCACCGAGCCCGACACCACCTCACCCAAACCTACACTGCTCAATTGGACTCTGCCCACCACGGATGACACACTCAAGACCATGAACAGCATCCACTCCAAAGCCCCATTTGACCCCTGCCCCCACCACATATTTCACCCCCAGACTCCAGCACACCATCAACTGCTCCATCGAGACCGCCACCTTCCCCGATGACTGGAAACATGCTGAGATCAACCCCCTGCTGAAATAGCCATCCTACCTAAAAACCTCTGACCCATCTCCTTGCTCCCCTTCCCAGCAAAGGTTGCAGAGAAGGCCATCAATGCCCAACTCTCTGAATTCATCAAAGTGAACCACATCCTGGACATTTCCCAATCCGGCTTCAGAAGCAATCACAGCACCAAGACTGCACTCCTCTCTGCCACTGATGACATCCACGCCTTCCTCCACCGGGGTGAAACAGCAGCTCTGATCCTGCTGGACCTCTTGGCCTCCTTCGATACAGTCTCACACTGCACCCTAATCACAAGACTCCATGACGCCGGCATCCACGGCAAGACCCTGGACTGGATCTACTCCTTCCTCTCCGGCCCAGCTCAATGAATCAGACTACCCCCATTCCGCTTCGAATCTTCACAGATCAGCTGCCGAGTTCCCAGGGGCTCCTCCGTGAGCCCCACCCTCTCCAACATCTACATGGCTCGCCTTGCCGCCATTGTAAGAAGCCACTGACTTAACATTGTCTCCTACACCGTGACACCCAGCTGATCCTATCCCTCACCAATGAACCCTGGGCCACCAGAGTCAACTTCCACAGCGGGATGAAGGCTGTTGGCTCCTGGATGAAGGACAGCTGCCTGAAACTCAACTTGAATAAGACTGAAGTACTCATCCTTGGACCCATTCCCTCTGCCTGGGATTACTCCTGGTGGCCGGCGCACTGGGAACCCCACCCACCCGCACAGACCACACACTCAACCTCTGCATCATACTGGACTCCTCGCTCACAATGAACCACCTATTCAACGCCGTATCCTCCTAATGCTCCACACACTACGCTTGCTTCAAAATACTTCCAGATGGATCCCCACTGAAATGAAATGAATGAAATGAAAGAAGCATTTATAAAGCGCATGGCTACCCTAAGGCCTCCCAGCGCTAAGAACCAATCAAACAGAGGAGCAGACTGATTAAACAGTTGGGAAGAGATGAGTCTTCAAAAGTCTCCGAAAGGGAAGATATTCCTCCTCCAGACAGATGGAGTCTGGGAGGGTGTTCCAAGCTTTGGAGGCAACATAGGAGAAACAACGGCCTCCACTTCTGGACTTGAAAATTCTAGGAACCTTGGCCAGGCGTTTATTTCCAGAGCGAAGGAACCTTCTGGGACAGTATGGGGAAACTATCCTCCGAAGGATTAGTGGACCCTTAGCGGCCATGATCTTGTGCATAACACAGAGGGCCTTGAATTTGATCCTTTCTGCAATAGGAAGCCAATGCAGCTCTCTAGTTGCTCCTCTCGCTGATTCTCTCCGTGGAATTTGCAAGAGAATTCTTGCCGCACAATTCTGGACCTTCTGAAGTATGCTTATTGTAGATTGAGGGGCTCCCAAATAGAGGGCATTAGCATAATCCAGACGTGACAGAATTAATGCTTGGAGAAGCAGTTTTTTTCGCATTAAACGGAAGAAGAGGCAGGATTTTTCGCGCTGTTTTCTGTATCCCGAAACAGCACCCAGCTACCTTTTTAGCCTGTATCTTCATGTCTAGTTTGGCATCCAGCCAAACTCCTAGGCTCTTAATATGATTTTTAGGAGTATGCGAGTTTCCCATACAGCTAGGCCATGCAAGAAGCAGGCTTGGAGGCAGAGGCCTACCCAACAGCATAAGATCTGTTTTTGCTCCATTTAACTGAAGGCAGGACTGTTTCATCCAGACTGATATTTCCTCAAGACATCTGGAGAGATTACTTCCAGGCTGTCCTGGGTCTTTGAGGGAGACTATCAACTGGGTGTCGTCGGCATACGTGACAATTTGTATGCCAAACACCTCCACTATTTTAGCTAATGGACTCATATAAATATTAAAAAGAGTGGGGCTTAGTGAAGAGCCCTGCGGCACTCCACTCTTCAAAGGCACATTCTTGGAAGTCACGTTATCCTCAAAAACCTGGAATGTACGGCCTTCCAAAAAGGAGACTATCCATCTCAGTGCGGTTCCAGTCACCCCCATCTCATGACATCTGGAGATAAGGATTCGATGGTTGACCGTGTCGAAAGCCGCACTAAGATCAAGGAGGATTATTGCAGCTGATCCTCCTGAGTCCATGATTTTTCTTGCCTCCTCCACTACCGCAATCAGGGCCGTTTCAGTGCCTTGAAGAGATCTAAAACCGGTCTGTGTCAGTTGCAAGCAGTCCTGCTCCTCCAGATAGGAGGAGAGAATAGTGTTGACATATTTCTCCGCTATTTTGGCTATTCCCGGGAGCAGGGAGATTGGCCGATAGTTGGCCATTACTTCCGGGTCTGATCCTGGCTTTTTCAGCAGGGCTTTAACCATTGCTTCCTTCCATAATGAAGGAATCCTACCTGCTGCCAGTGAGGAATTAATAAGTGTTGCGATGACGGGGGCTACTTATAGGGCAACCTTACACAACACCGTGGGGGGTGCCTGATCTTTAGGGGAGCCTGATTTGAGTTTGTTGAGTAAAGAGACCACTTTGTCTGAGTCCAGGGGCGGAAAAGATTCCAAACTCCGATCTAAAAGGTCTCTTTTTTCTTCCATCTGAGGATCATAGGCGGAATTGTCCACTGCTGGAAAGGCCGAGTAGATCGCCTGTACTTTATCTTGGAAGAACTCTGCTATATTATTACAGCGTCCTTGTAAGTCAGTGGGACTCGCTGTGGTGCATGGAGGGGTGATCAAGAATTTAAAAATTTTAAAAATTTCTCGTGGGATATTAGGTGCTGATAAAATTTTTGCTTCATAGTACTTGGATTGTGCTTTGATAATCTCTGCTTTGTACAGTTTTAGCGCATCGCGATAAACTTGCTTTTTCCCATGTGAAAAATCTTTCCTCCACTGTCTCTCAAGTTGCTTACAGTTCCGTTTTTGCTCTCTGAGCTCCGTAGTATACCATGCAACTTTTTTGGGACCCTTTTTAATGTCCCTAAGTTTTATAGGGGCTAGCACGTCCAGAGTATTTTTAATCCAATGATTAAATTGCAAGTTTGCCAATTCAGGGTCGACGTCTAGTCGGGGGCAAGTTTCTTTAAGAATAGCGGCCCATTCCTCCATAGAAATATTTGACCAGTTCCGGTTCAAAATTTTAGTGTGGTTTTCTACCGTCCTGCTCGTGGAGGACGACCAGGAGAATGAAATTAGGTGGTGGTCAGTCCAAGGGAGCGGGTGGCGATCCTCCACCCGGATGTGAGTGTTGGTAAAAATCGGGTCCAGCAGATGTCCCTTGACATGAGTCAGACCCATCACTTTCTGGGAGAGAAGTAACATCTCTAAGGCGTCAGACACTTCCTCCACATTAGTGGCGGAGCGAGTTTCAAAGTGCAGGTTAAGATCTCCCAGGACAGTAAAGTTCGGCAAGGAGCTGACCAGTATGGATGTATTATCCACCAAATCACCAATAAAAGATCCTATCGCTCCTGGGGGCCGATAGATTAACATGCCTGAAAATGTGCATGTAGATGTAAGCTTGATAGAAAAGGAACAACTTTCACAGTCACGGATCAGCCCATCCGAAATACGACAACTGAAAGAATCCCTATGAATAATGGCGAGCCCTCCGCCTCTAATCAGGCCTCGATCTTGCCTCTGGATGATGTAACCTTGGGGGAGTGCCTGAACCACTGCTGGGTTTGACCAGTCCGCAAGCCAAGTTTCGGTAAGAAACATTACATCCGGGCTGGTGTCTTCCAGAAGCAGCCGTATTTCTAACGAGTGTTTGGGCAACGAACGGCAGTTGAGCAACTCCATTTTAAAATCCGAAATTGGGGGACACAGCAAGAGAGCTTGTCACCCATGCACTCATCACCATCATGGTCTGCTACCGCAATGCACTCTCCGCAAGCATCACCTAGAAACTCCTCAGGAAATCACAGAACTTTCGAAACGCCGCAGCCATACTGCTCCTCAACACCACCCTCTGCAGCCACATCACTGAACCCCTTTGTGAACTTCATTGGCTCCCAGTCAACAAAAGAATCACCTTCAAGCTCCTCACTCACGCCTGCAAATCCCTCCACGACGCTGGACCAGCGTACCTGAACCACCACCTTGCATTTCACGTTCCCGCCAGACACCTCTGTTCTGCCCAGCTAGCCCTTGCCTCCGTCGCGCGGATCCACAAGACAAGAACCGGTGGAATATCCTTCTCCTATCTCTCCACCAAGACTTGGAACACCCTGCCCTCCACCTCAGGCAACCCCCGTCGCTGATCCAATTCAGGAAAAATCACAAGACCTGGCTCTTCGACTGAATCCAGACAGATCAGCAGCCCCTCCTTTCCCCTTAAGCGCCTTGAGACCCTCACTGCAGAGTAGCTGTGCTATACAAACCCCTGATTGATTGATTGTTTGACTCTGTCAATGGAGGTGAAGATGGGGTACAGCAAGTGTCCTGCGATGTGGATGGGGTCGGTGACAAGCTGCTTGAGACTGAAGTTGCTCATGCTTTCCAGGAGATCGATGGAGTTGGCGTCGCTGGGGTCGTTGAGGTGGAAGTTGTGGTCTCCTAGTAAGATGTAGTGTTTGGAGTTGATTGCGAGAGGGGGGATGATTTCTGGCCAGAAGCTGGGGCGGGGATCCTGGTGGTCTGTAGACGAGGGTGCCTCTGATAGTGTTTTTCCTGTCTGTGTGGAGTTGGAAATCGAGGTGTTCCATTACCGGTGATGGGACGTCGGGGATGTTGTGCAATGGATGGTGTCTCTGTAGATGATGACAATTCCTCCTCTTGCTTGTAGGTTTGATCCCGGAGCATTATCTTGTAGCCTTCGGGGATGGCAGTTGTGATGTCTGGTCTGAACGCGGGGTGAAGCCAGGTTTCTATGAGGAAGATGACGTCAGGGATGAGGGAGGAGATCATGTCCCATATTTCCACAGCGTGTTTTCTGAGGGAAGGTGCATTGAGCAGTATGCACTGGAGTGTTGCCGTGGGGGTCTCAGTCAATTTAGCGGGTGTACTGCGTTAGTGGTGTTTCTGGTGCCATTAGTTGCTTCCGTTCTTAAGTTAAGGCGGCAGTGTAGGCAGGAGAACGGTCCTTTGGTGGTCCATTGAGATGTGCAGCAGCTGATATTGTTAGTGCATCCAGGGATCAGGGCTCAGAGATCTGCAGTGGCGTATTTTCGTGGGGTGGAAGGTCCAGGGGTCCTGGCACTGGGCGCAGTCCAGGCGCGGATGGGCTTGCCTTTTGCAAATCTTTGGTGTGCCGGTGGTGCAGCTGCACACTGGCCTCCATAAGTAAATGTAAATGTAAATTGATACTTGTATAGCGCACTACTCACCCGCAAGGGTCTCAAGGCGCTTGTAGGAATACCGCTGTGGAACCCATCCTGGCTTTCCCTGTGAGATGTCCACTCCTGGGCACCCCCAAGGTGGAGGCCAGGCATCCTTAGCGTTGTGGGGGCCGTTGTGGAGATTAAGCAAGCTATTGCCCAGAGTTGCAGAGTGGGACTCCATGATTGGAATAAGCACCGAGGCAAGAATTGTCAGGTCCGTGGAATTTTTTTGAGCCCAAGACCCGCCGAGGCGGGGAATTGAACCCTGGTCCCGGGCCAGACCTCTGCATCAGGGTCTGCCGCTCTAACCATTGAGCCACACTTCTCCCCATCCTGTGTCATGGGAGGGGCCGGCAGGGAGGGGGGAGGGCGGCAGCGAGGAGTTGGAAAAAAAGCTGGAGAATTGGCGTCCAACGACCAGCAAAAACAAAGTACAGTAAGTGACCAATGGAATGCCAACAATATGGAGTGGACACAATTAAATTAAATTAGAATTAAGGCAAAAACAAGGCAAAAATGTAATTGAATTTGAGTTAAGGCAGAAACAAGGCAAAACAACCCAAAACTTAACGGATAACAAAACCCAAGGTGACTTTTTGTTACAGGCAAGCAAGGTCCAAGTATCGGGATCGAACTTCCTTGGGGAGCACGGGCAGTTATAAGTGGGAGAGCGGTGATCGAGACAACAGAGGTCACAGGCTGTTCTGGAGGCTTTTCTTCTTCAGTCTATACATTTGCCTTGCACTTAAATTCATCAGAAATGTCCCGGTCTGTACATTAAAATAGCTTTTATTAATTTGATGATTTCAATGTTTGATTAAGGTCACTGGCTGAATGCATGCTTTGGCAAACCCTAAAAAGAATTCCTTATTATTTGGTTTTAAGTATCACTGAGGTAGTACATCTCATTCTGCCTTTGATTCTTGATGTCCAGTTATTGTTCAGGAAAAACAGTAGCTTTTTGTTCGAAATCCGAATTCATCATTGCATGGCAAAACACATTCACAATTTGAGATTGATGGGTATGTATTTAGTCATGCACAAACTCCCTAATACAGTACACTTATATGGCTGCAGAAAATGCCATGGAATATGTGAGCTATTAAACTTGCTGTTTTTAGGTCTCTTCTGTGACAGCGCGTGTGCTGCATGCGCTCTCGCTTGCAAGAGATATTGTATACAACAAGGTGCATGCAGCCCTCCCATTGGTTAGCATTTGTTGGCTTCACTGTCACTCTTATTTGCTGCCTTCTAATTGGCTAGCATGTGTTGGCTTTACTTCCCCTTCTTTGAGCTTGAGCATGGACCAAGTACTGATTGCTCCGGCTTGATTGCTGGCCTTCCACTAATCGCGCTGTGATTGAGGCACTACTTTTATTTTTTCTTCTTTCCTGTCATCCTGTTTGAACTTTTTGCCATTCATAGCTATGTTTTACTCTGGCACACACACTTCAAAGAAGCCCCTTTCTCTTTTGAAATGGATGTTTATTATGACAACAGATGTTATCTGCTTTTAGTGTGACAATAGATGTTATCTGTTTCCAAATGTATTTCACTAAGACATGGGCATGGGTGTAATTGCTTTCTTTATGTGATAGGATTTTTTCCCAAATGTCATTTTCTTTTCTTTTTCACACATCGAGAGATAAAATGATTAGCGCAGAATCACAGGGGTGTTGTGTCAACACCTAACAAGCATTGTCAAAGCCAAATAGGTCTTGCCTTTGGGACTTTTGGCCCTGCAATTGCCTTTTTTTCATGCTGTACAGTTTGGGCATTCCTGAATTTGGCAGTGATGTGTACCATGCTGTATGGCATTGTGGCTGCTCTGCAGTATGGCTAAAAATAATAATAAAAAAGGAGAGTATGATGCATTCAGGACTAATGCACCTCTAAAAAAGCACATTTGCCCTGGCTGTCATAGCACTTTACTAAATTAGTTTTAGCCACACTGCAAAGCATCTGTACTGCTGTACAGCATGGCTAAAAACATCTCCAAAGCCAATAGCACTCAAGGGAGACCTATTGGCTTTGCCAATGCTTGTTTACCATTGTATGAGTTTATTTCAGAAAAAAATGGACTGATTCATGAACCATTAGTTGCAGCATTTAAATGGCTGCTGCAGTGGTGGTCGGCAGGGAACGTGGGTGGCGTGGTGGGGGGTGGGGAAGAACAATAAAAACACATTAAAAAAAGGACTTGCCTTCTACGGTCTCCGTCTCTCCTAAGCATCGGTCCCTTCCCACGCCGTCTTCTCCTCAGCTTTTGCGGAAGCAGGAAGCAGACAGGCTCCCTCCCCTAAGCCAACCATTGCAGTGTTTTGATTGGTCTGAGCGCTGTGGTTTGGCGTTCAGACAGGGAATGCAAGCCTGGGCATGTTCCTCACCAGGCTGTGTAATGCAGTCTGGTGGGGAACAAGAAAGTGCACAAGATTGTTTGGCTGGCCCAACAGGGCTAGCCAAACAGTCCTGCACACTTAGGGAGTGCAAACTACTCCTCCCCGTGTGACCCAAGTCCCGCCCTAACCTAGATCCACAGTGAAAAATAAAAATGATAATAACGGGGTTATCAGCATTTTATTTTTTCTTTCTCCTGCTCTGAGAGCAGTGGGGCACCGCCCCTGGGCTGCTCTGTCATCTTTAGGTTAGCAAATAGCCAAAGTAGAGCACATGTATAAGACCCAGTACCTTGATAACTACCAGATAGGACAGCTTCAGTCCCACTACCTCTGGATAACCAAATAACAATTGGTGAAGATCTGAAAAAAATGACCATAAACTATGTTATTAAGTACTCTGAAGAATTAGAACTCATGACGAATCCCACTGAGTCCGTATTTGTGATCCACTGTGTCCACTAACAATTCACTGCCACCTTAGTACACTAGCTTTTAGGTTTGTGTCTGATGCAAAGGCCACTTTGCTGTTTTGTACCTGGGTTATTTGGGCTTGCACAAATTCTACCTGACGGGGTAAGGTGAGTCTTGAAAATAAAACACATCAAGGAATTGAGAGATTGATAGGGCAGTTAAAGTAAATTTATCCAATGAATTTATACGGTGTTGCCGACGTCATCCAGAAACAGCTCAAGAAACTACAGAACGTTCAAAACGGACTAGCCCTCGACATTCCCTGCTGCAGCCACATCACGCAAACCGACGACAACTCCACTGGCTCACAGTCAACAAGAGAATCACCTTCAAGCTCCTCATACATGCCTACACAGCTCTCCACAAGGAAGGACAAGCATACCTGAACCACCCCCTCCCATTTCACTTACCCGCCAGACAACTCCGTTCCACCCAACTCGGCCTAGCCTCTGTCCCAAGGATCCACAAGACCAGAAGTTCTTTCTCCTACATTGCCGGCAAGACCTGGAACACCCTGCCCCTCCACCTCAGGCAATCGGCGTCGCTGACCCAATTCAAGAAGGACGTCAAGACCTGACTCTTTGAATGATCCTCCACCAAGAGGGGCCAGCAGCAGCAGCACCCTCACCCCACCCTCCCCCAGCGGCTTGATACCCTCACGGGAGAGTAGCCATGCTTTGCAAGCCCCTGATTGATTGATTGATAGCATTATACAAACACAATTTGGTGGAGTACTGGATGGGAAGAATGGGTTGTATAGTGGAAGTGAAGGTAGTCATGGTTGTAAGTATTAAGCTTGTAGAAGCAACCATTGCAAAGCTAAAGATATTTACAGGAGAATGAAGGAGAAAGTACAATCTAAGAGACAGAAGTCGCTAGAAACCGGTTACAAAGAGAAAATTGAATACGATCAACGATCTGAGTGCTGATTGCTGAGTGAGAAAGAGGAACAGTGGGAACATTGAAACGTGTATTCTGCAGCAAACAGGAAAGAAGCCATGATGAAACAAATAAAATGAAGATATAAGGAAAAACCTTCATAAATAATTTTCATTCCACTAATTCCCACTTGTTTATTACATTATGAGGTTGAATCATGTCATGGCAAGGAGCAGCCTCATTAGCCCTTTAAAAGTAAATACATGATCTCTCAACCAGAATTACTGTCTGTAATATCCAAGCAGTGTCACAGTTACAAATGACAAAGACTATAAAAGAGAGTGGGAGGCTCCTGATGAAGAAGGCTGTGATGAGGAGGAGTAACAATCAATATAATGTGAATCATTGGTAGGTAGTCTGCGCATCGCCACTTCACCCCTTCTCCTATCATATTTCAGATACTAAGAGGGTATAGCAGGTATTGTTAAGTGTTCGACTGAAATCGCTTGGAAGTCGCACATGAGCTAGATTCCACTTTTACCCTTTTGGGAGGACTGGGTTCAAAATACTACACTGACAGATTAGCCATTAATCAAAGAACCATCACCTCAATGGTCATAGAAGGAGGTCTTTACACCATGGATGGACAGTGAGATAGCCAAGAACGCACACTATGGTGACTGAGAACAATATACAAATAAGAACAAGCATTAAAAATGCAATAGGTCTCGCATTTACAAGAGTTTGAGCTATTAACATTGCAAATGGCAATGCCTTTTATTTTTGTTTTTAAAAGATAAATAAAAGGCATTGTCATTTGCAATGTCAATAGCTCAAACTCGCGAAAATGCGAGACCTATTGCATTGCAAATGCTTGTTTTTCCTTTACACTGGGTGGACTAGTTAAAAGATTAGCATACTTTTTTACTGAATTCACCATGGCCAGACAAACTGAGCAAAAACGTCCTAGAACTTGATGTCATGAGGCTGAAGAATGTAACGCTAAAGGTGCAGCATCAAGGTACCTGATAAATAAAATCAAGCCACATGCCCCTATTAAGATGTTCATTCCTCAGATGAAAAATATCTCTGTAGGGAGGAATTAAGCTTAACACTGCAGGAGGTCAAACATCTGTGTACCTTCTAGTTGAATTATTTTCGATTTGATCTATGGTATTGTACATCTACATATTTAAAAGCAAACTAAAACCAATGCTATTCTGAATTACCACACACAACTCCTCCTAAGATTAGCATTAGGAGACAATTTAGTTACATTAAGCACCTTACAAATGTCCTTAACAATAGCCTCCAACGAATGAATAATTTAGGCAGTATGGAATGTAGTGGCAAAGCAAAGCAGACATTACGCTGCATTTAAGTAAATCACACACTAATTTAGAAAGTGGCTGGTTTAGCTAAAGAGTTGTATATTGAGTCCAAATATCCACTTCGTAGAATGCATTTCACTAGCATTCCCGGCGTACAAATGTATTTCAGTGGCACGGTGTCCTGCGGAATGTTAACCAGCTGGAGTACGTGTTGCTTAAAACTGGGATCTAAACTCGAATTAAGTTTAACATGCAGAGAGTCTTGCAGGCTACTGCAGATGTATAATTATGAGTCAGTGTGTGTTTTATCTGCAACAGGTTTGGAAGAATGACAGTGCAGACATTTGACAATGCAGTTTGCACCCATGCGAGAGGAAAAAGTAGGCACCTACTGTCATTCATTTCATAAGGCATGATGGCGTGGACCCTTCAGAACACGGGTAGTATAGAGATGAAAAAGAACATAATCAAAACACCGAGGGGGTCAGAGGATGAAGAAGAAAGGGATATCTCCATAGATGTGATAATTGCCCATGGAAAAGAGGGAGCGCGGGCCTTTTAAACTAGATCAAAGCAATGTTCAGTAGAAATTCACTGGTCCAGAAGGTCCTTCAAAACATTATTTCTCCTTTACTTAATTAAAGGAGGGAAGCATTAATATAAAGCGAAATGAACGTCTAATTTCTCAGGAGATGCACTGTGGCATGTTTGAATGTACGGAGGAGGGTAAATGCAGACAAAGCACTTTGAAAAGCGAGGTTTGCAAACCAGAAGAGGGACAGGTGGGGATGTATACTGTTAAAAAAAAGTATGTTTATCGGTTGGGGGAAATCAATAGCTCCACTCAATGAGGTACAGACTAAAAAAGACGCTGTCCCTTTAAAAACTCGACCCGCCCACAACAACGTTGGAGCGACCAAGAAATTAGGCGATTTCAGTCGTAAATTTGAAATTAACAGGCAGCATTTGTAGGACCCCCCCAAGAGGGATGCAGACTCTCCTCGGAGCAGTAAGTACTTACAGAGTGGGGAAAGCAGGCAGCCTGGCCCGGTGGGTGCAGGGTTTTTCCACAGCCGTTCTCGAACCGCCGGGGCTTGTACAAGCAGCGACTTGTGAGCGAAGTTAAATGAGGTGGTCGCCTGCTAACGTTAAACTGTGACATGCTCATATTGCGAAAGTAAAAGCGCGGCGCCCGGGATGACGGGATATGAGAGAATATTACGTTTGAAAGCAACGAAATAATAGAGGAATAGTGTCATAAAATATGCAGCAGTAAGCAGCATAATTTGCCTTTTCCTGCCACATAAATTACTGTAAGTCACTGGCATCAATGTTAAATGTGTGCGCCCGTGTACTAAAAGTGAAAGCAGGCTCGTGCTGCAACATTAAGCAGCCCCCGGGGGCAGGACGAGGATGAGGAGCTGCGAGCCATGCATTCTGTGAAAGCTAATCAAACTCCATAGAAAGAACAAACAAGGAGCGATGGACGGTGGTGGGCGTGACGACACAGGCATGCATGGCTGTGGCACCATTCACGGGTCCTTCATGCGGCAATCAGGAGGAAAGTGATTCAAGAGGCGTGAGATTCCAAGGAGGGAGTCAGAGGCCAGGAGGCACATGGGAAAGTGGTCCCGAATGTAACTGGCTCATACCGATGTTTTGCAGAACAAACAGTAATGCATTAAACACTTACGTTTTCATTAGATCTGTAATAAAAACAAGCACTCTCGTGCGCGAAAGTGAAAGAGATTAGAATCTGACGCGGCCGCGCTGCCGTGAAAGTGAAACTGATCAAGATCGCGCGGCCGCGTCAGTTTCACGGTCTCCAGGAGCTGTTGTAAAAGTGCGAATGGCCATATGGGGGCTGCGCGCGTGCATGCGCGCGGGGCCGCAAGCTGGTGGCCAAGCAAAGTGCCGAAAGAAGGATGGGGCATGAAGATAAGGCGTGTTGGACAAGCCCGGTGGCGCGATGTGACAAAGGAAGAAGGGGGGTGGGGGGGCCTTCAGTAACATGAGAAACAAGCCCGGTGGAGCGTGGCGCGCGCGCTTGGCGGGGGAGCGCATTCCAGGGGGGGAGCGGACCCTTTGAAGTGCTCCCAAAAGCGGAGTGCATGGCGGCACGATGCGCGTGATTGTGCGCGTGCTAGCCATGCAATCCGCTTTTGGGAGCAGTTGGAAAAGCCCTTTTACAATAGTCTCGCTTTGCGATCGCTTACGCGATAGCAAGGCGAGACCTAAAAAAGACAGGGGCGAGATAGCACAAAAGAAATACAGAATAAAAGCAAAGTAAAAAATGTCTGCAGGATATCACTTTGGGGTACCCCTGATTTAGCAGTGAGATGCATGTCAAACATGTCCTGAGGACCCCGAACCCCACAGGTGACCCTAGAACATAACCCTGAACATCTGCAGGACAACTCTGTAAGATGACAGGAAGGCCAATGAACAGCTGCCCAATCATGGACCATGTGAATAGTCAATATGAGTAATTGAACTGAGAACTGTTTAATTAATGCCATCTTCGAGCTTTACTCTGGGACATCAACCTGGGTTTGCTATGGAGCTAAAAATAAGTTAACAAGCTAATTTAATGGCCTTTAGTATTTTAATGGCCTTTGGGGATAAGCAAAGAGAATATGGCGGCTCGCGCCTTATTCAGTATTTTTAATAACGATTTAGACTACCATGGATTACATAAATCCATACACGATTTTTTAATCTCAGACTAAATAATGTATTGTTTGATCTCTCCACTTTTAACAAATCAACAACTATCACTGTTCCAAAAGCCTACTGGAGATAAGTTAATTGTGAGACATTTAAGCAGATATTGCAATCCAGTTTAGACCCTAAATATATGTTTATAAAACATCTTTCCGACTGTGAAAACATTTTAAATGAAGAATGGACATGAATGAATGAATGAATGAATAGGACATTTATAAAGCGCATGGATACCAACGGCCTCCCAGCGCTAAAAAGACACACCTAAAACTGCAAATCTAAAACTGCTCAAGAGAACAAGAAGGTTTTAAGATGCTTGCGTAAGAGAAGATGGTTGACCTCAAGACGAATAACATCAGGCAACTGATTCCAGCTTTTAGCAGCAATGACAGAGAAGAGAGGGCCCCCGCACCGGGCTCGCTTGAATCTAAGAACAATAGTAAAAGTTTTCGACTCAGATCGTAGAGGTCTTCTAGGGGCATACAAAGAAATAATGGATTGAAGGATCGGGGGAGAACTAGCCACCAGAGATTTGTGAGCAATATGCAGGGCCTTAAGTTGAATTCTTTTATCAACTGGCAGCCAATGGAGTCCCTTAATAAACAGTTTCGCCGATTCTCTATTATGAACCTGCATAAGAAGTCGTGCGGCACTAATTTGGACTGTTTGAAGCTTTTTTTATAGTCTAGCAAGAGGAGCCTAAATAAAGCACATTGGCATAATCAAGCCTTGATAAAATCAGTGCGTGAATCAGCAGCTTATTAGCGATAAAAGGCAAATGGGCAAGATCCTTCTAATCATTTTAAGAATGGCGTAGCAGGAGCCAGCAACCCTAGACGCCTGAGTTTTAAAACGAAGGTTGTGATCCAACCAGACTCCCGGGCTTTTTACTTGGTATTTGGGCGCCGGCATGTCTCCCATACATTTGGGCCAGAAAGTACCAATCACCAGGCTGGTCGTTTTTCCCAGAAACATCAATTCTGTTTTTGCCGCATTCAGCTTAAGGAAAGAAGAGTCCATCAAAGCCGAAACCTTTTCCAAACTATCGGCCAAGATGGACTTGTTATTGTCAAAAAGGTTGCGGGACACAATAAGCTGAGTATTGTCGGCGTACCTAATGATCTTAACCTCGAATGGCTCGACAATATCGGCCAGAGGACGCATATAAACATTTTGCCTTTATAGTCATTTCTCATTTGCTTCTAAATAGTAGAAACAACAAAACATTGTTTTTGTCCTTTCAATAGTGTAGAGATGAAATGCACATTTTTCGTTTTTGCTATAGACAGCTTTTAGCTATTTGTTGTCAAAAACCTTTTATAGACAGTATCAACTGTTAGAGTTTGCTTGGGCCAACCAATTGCTTGTCATTTGTTTACTTTCTTGTCAATCTCTCTTGTTTGCTTTTTTTTTGTCTCCACTGGAGTATAACTTCCTTACCATCCTTTTCATTGGATGACTTGTATCCTTGCACCGCTCACATTCAGGGAACTACCATTTCCTTTTACTTTGAGCACTCCATGGGAGTGCATGTGTTTACTTGCTCTTCCCCCATGCACTGCTTTCCCCTTCACATCTCCACCCAACTGTACTCTCTTTGTTGCTCCTCATTCTCCTCAGATCACCCATAAAAGCACAACTACAGATGTATTTTTGAGGGTTTGACAAAAGAGCAGATTTTATAAGGATGGTTTTCCTTTATCTCCTGGCTTCCACATGTTGCAGATAAAGCTAGCATTTATGGTACTGGAAAGTCTGCTGCACTCACTCAGCCTGCATCTGAAGCAGAAGTGTAGATAGATGTATTTTCTCCTGCAGGCCCATAAAACCTGCTGCCCAAGCTGCTGCAGAGTACTAAAGAACATTTGTACCAGTTCCTCGTCAGAGTAAATGCAAATTATCTTTCTTTAAATTCTCACACGTCTTCAGGCAGCTGGTATGTTCTTTTAATTACCTGCAACTAGTCCTCTATGTTATATTTAACCTGGATCTTGTGTAACAGGCTTATAAAATTCTGTGTGAGGGTCATGCTTGAAAATTAAAAAATAAAACAAGATGTTTATATAAATTCAAAGTATTTAATTCAGTGTTCAGTTTTGAGATACCTTAAGATAAATGTTTGCTTTGCCTTCAGTATTTTGAATTTCCTTTTCTTTTTCTTGTTTAACAATGCTTTACAGACAAGCATTGGCAAAGTCAATAGTTTGGCACTCACATTGGAAATGCAAGCCCTATTGTCTTTACCAGTGTTCATTGTTTTCTTTGTCTCTGGCACAAGGGACTTAGCCCCCGTTGGGCGAAACCCTGTATGCAGAATTTGGTACTCTTGCTTCTGAAGAAGCTCTATGAATAAGTAAAAGTTCAGAGGCTGCCAAGATGCAGGTTTGTGTTGCAAGATATCTCAGCCAAGCCAGTCTTTTTAGAAAAAGGCTATGCCCCTAACATGAATTTGGGAGTGATACGATGGACCAATAATTTTACACATGAAGCAAACGTTTCTATTTACAATTGCTGCATATATAGCAATCAATGTATATGAAAAGTATTATGTTTAGGTAATCTAGATGATCTATTTGATTATATTTTTGTACTTGTGTTTCAGGAAATCACTTTCCGAGAGTAAGGTTGCTTCATGATTATGATGATGTTGAACATGTAAACGACTTTTGATGTCAGCTATGAGGAATGTACCATTAGGAGACATGGATCTCTTCATGGAACGGCCCAAGGCCCAACCCACTTTGATGTTATTTTTAAGTCAACCAACACCCAAAATCCACTTACACCAAACTCCTATGTTCTGTCCAAAGTCAAAGCCTGCAATGCCAGCCGAGCACAAGCATTGGCAGCAAAGAGGGCCTTAGCCTATACACCTGACAGTAAAGCCATGTGTAAGTTTGTCTCCGAAGAAAAAGAAACATTAGTGATCATACAAGTTCTTATGGTTACAGAATGTACAAAGATTCAGGCACATGCATGCAACCATGTCACGATGTGCACTGCTACAACAGCGACAACATTTGAAACACCTCCATCGAACATTTGCAAGGCAGCTTGCAATGGGAAGGAAACAGTCAGATAACACAAACAGATTATGGTGGTGGTTTGCATAACATTTGACTTATCACACATAATAAAGGAGTGGCAGTGCCATAATCTCTTAACAGATGAGGGCTGGACCATCAGTCTAGTCTGTCCATGCAAAACAGGTCTCTGCCTTTCCGAATAGTTTGTTGTACTGCTTCTTATGTGTTCACCTTTAATCCTGTGATGATGTTTAGGCTCTAGAATGTATGGTCTCCTAGCAACTGAATTGAGCCAAGACATTCCTGTTGGAGCTGTTGGCAGAGCTGGTCCTTCTGGCTCTGCTATCCTTGTAGCCAATAAATAACCAGCCTACTACCTCCTGTGTCAGCCTGGTTACTACAAAATAGTGGCAACGATCTTTGGCTACATGGAGGAACCCACGCAGCTGATTTGAATACTCCTAATCCTACTCCTGCATCGACTTTTACTGCTGCTGCACTTTAATAGAGAAATACCACCGCTGGACTTCTGCCTACATGGTATTTTGAGCCTACTTATGCTGTGCTGCCCTGCGCTATCATTGACTTTTAAAATTCTCAATTTGTGCCCAAGAGGGAAAGTGTTTTCTTTCAAACCTCCAACAACTGCCATTTAACTCGCGCACCCCGCTCGCGCTTCTATCCAGCTCTCGCTTTCACCCTCGCTCTAACCTGTGTCCAAGGGCCTCCTCCAGCCTGCGTCCCGTGACTTCCTCGCTCATACATTGTTTTCCACATTCTACGCCTCCTCTTCACGCTGTGACATCAACGCGTCACGTCACCCTGCCTGAAGGCGGCCATTTTAACGAATTGGGAAGCATTGTCTCTTCGTGCACGCAACGTAGCAGCCATTTTGGTAAAGTCAAGAAGCCTCAGCATTTTGTCTCTTTGACAACGCGTGTATCTCGATCGCATCATCGGTGATACACACCCCCTTTTTAGGTCTCTCTGGCGTTGCAGCGCAAAGCGCTGCCGCCAATGAGAAACTATTGTTGCCGTGATGCCTCTCAAGGGAGACAGACTTGGGCACGAGCCGATTCTGGTCCGAGCACGAGCCGATTCTGGTCTGTGAACGCGCTTCACAGTGTGCCCGGACCAGAATCGGCTCGTGCCCAGGTCTGTCTCCCGGCAACAATAGTCTCGTTGGCAGCAGGTCCCTTTCACCCTCCCAAAATATCATTTTCTGTTTCCCTTGCACTCACTTGCTGTTGGTCTGCCCTTCTCCGGTGATGCTCTTCACCCCCTCCGCTGCTGCTTCCGCTGCCCCGGACCCTCCATGCTTCTTTCCTTGGGTTTGTTTTGTTTATGTCCTACCTGGCGGGTTCCCGGAAAGCGCGTGACTCCCCCTGGTCACGTGTGACTCTACAGTCCAATTGCAAGACCCCGGCAGCAGGCGTGGGTCAATCACTAGCCGCCTGCTACATGGGCAGCCAATCACAGACAGACTGGGTGAGTGTTGCGCGCACGCCGTGGCGAGTCTTTCGCTCATGGCATCTCTTGCACGCGCTGTTTTCTACAGGGCCGCGGAGTAGGGGTCCGGCTGCATGTCCTGTAACTGGCGCTTCAGCTTCATCCGGAGAACGAGAGGACCATCCCCGCACGACCAGCTAGATTCCTCACCGAGGCAGGTTATTTGTGCCTTTCTGCCTTCTGCTCCTCTCGTCTTTTGTGCCCTTCTGCGCCACTCGTTTTTGTGCCTTTCTGTCCTCTGTTCCACTCGTTTCCCTCTTGTTTTGTGCCTTTCTGCTCTCTGCTCCTCTCGTTTTTTCTGCCCTCTGTTCCACTCGTTTTTTTGTGCCCTTCTGCCCTATGTGCCACTCGTTTTTCCCTCGTGTTTTGTGCCTTTCTGCCCTCTGTTCCTCTCGTTTTTTTTGTGCCCCTCGTTTTTTTCCCTTTTGTGCCCCTTTTGCCCTCTGTCCCACTGGTTTCCCTGCCACTGTGGACCCCTTCCAACACTACATATTCACCAAAGGATTGTGTGTGTGTGGGTCGGTGTGTGGCTCTTTTGTGCCCTTCTGCCCTCTGTGCCACTCGTTTTTGTGCCTTTCTGCCCTCTGTGCCACTCGTTTTTCCCTCTGTTTTTGTGCATTTCTGTCCTCTGTTCCACTCGTTTTCCCTCTTTTTTTTGTTCCTTTCTGCCCTCTGCTCCTCTCTTTTTTGTGCCCTTCTGCCCTCTGTGCCACTCGTTTTTGTGCCTTTCTGCCCTCTGTGCCACTCGTTTTCCCCTCTTTCTTTGTGCCTTTCTGTCCTCTGTTCCACTCGTTTTCCCTCTTTTTTTGTTCCTTTCTGCCCCTCTCGTTTTTGTGCCCTTCTGCCCTCTGTTCCACTCGTTTTTTTGTGCCTTTCTGCCCTCTGCTCCTCTCGTCTTTTGTGCCCTTCTGCCCTCTGTGCCACTCGTTTTTGTGCCTTTCTGCCCTCTGTGCCACTCGTTTTCCACTCTTTTTTTGTGCCTTTCTGTCCTCTGTTCCACTCGTTTCCCTCTTTTTTTGTGCCTTTCTGCCCTCTGCTACTCTCGTTATTTGTGCCCTCTGTTCCACTCGTTTTTTTGTGCCCTTCTGCCCTCTGTGCCACTCGTTTTTCCTCGTTTTTTGTGCCTTTCTGCCCTCTGTTCCTCTCGTTTTTCTGTGCCCTTCTGCGCCACTCGTTTTTTCCCCTTTTGTGCCCCTTTTGCCCTCTGACCCACTCGTTTCCCCACCGCTGTGCCCCATGTGGACCCCTTCCAACACTACATATTCACCAAAGGATTGTATGTGTGGGGCTCGGTGTGTGTGTGTATAGATGCAATAGGTCTCGCCTTTGCGAGAGCTAAAGCTATTGGCATTGTAAATGACTATGCCATTTATTTATCTGTTTTCAAAACCAACCCATAAATAAAAAAGTTTGTCATTTACAATACCAATAGCTCCAACTTATGCAAAAGGCGAGACCATTGCATTGTAAATGCTTGTTCTTAGTTTGCAATGCTGCCAGGAAGTCCAGCGTATCTACCGAAGTATACACGGTGATACGCACACCTCTCAAATTTTCGGTTTAAACAGCCCGACAGCGTGTGTCTACCGCAACACATACAGTGATACACACACCATAACTTCAACAAGAAGATTTTATTTGCGCTTCAACTCTTCATGATAGGTCTACAGTGATACACACACTTACAGCTACCAAATCTACAAATTACTAGTTGTGTTTTCAGCTCTACAGTGTGTTCCCACTGTACATTGGCGGTGATACACACACCCTTATTAAGTGACGTATTGTTGTCACATTTGCGCACATTTTATTGACAGTGTCAAGCACTTATATTTCTGATATTCATATATTTACACTCCCATACTCTGTATTTATTATTCGGGTGTTACTTTAGTTGTTACATTTCTGCACCATTTGTTTCTCAAATTTGCCAACCTTAGCAGAATTGTATACTATGCAGTCTGTCAATCCTCCACCTTCATTTCTTGACTCTCCTGGTGACCCTCCTGTCAGGTGGGAAATCTGGTACGATGCCTTCCAAACTTACCCGGGTGCCATAGGTCCTCTACGTTTCAGTGCAGAAAAAAAAAATGCCTTGTTCTCTACTCCCTAGGATTTGAGGGAAGGTCTATCTATAAACATCTACCACCTCTTTCTCAAGAACAACTTGGACAACTTGATGGCATTGATGAATATGAGGAAACCATCATTAAGTTGATAATCAGATTTGACAAACAACCAAGCTTTATGGTTCTTAGGCACAAATTCTTTAAAAGGAAGCAAGCTAAAGGAGAAGATGTGGGATGTTTACATTTCCTCCTTGCGCAGGCTAGCAGATGACTGTAAATTCGAAAATTTTACTGATCAACTCATCAGAGACCAGTTTGTTTGCCAGTGCAAAGATAAGAACATTAGGCAAAAACTATTGAGTTTGGGTGACCCATCTCTAGATGAGACTATCAAAATCGCTAAAAGCACAGATATATATATAGTCTCACTAAAAGAACTTGATGACAAACCATTAGATGCTGGTAATGTGGTCAATACTAATAATCCTGTTAAGCATCGTGTAAAATCTACTCTTTTTTTTTTTGAAACACACTTTATTGGGATTTTCATGTGGGGGTACATCATAATACACATCACATTGAGAATTTTAGTTATGCAGAGAGCACAGGATACAATTCAGGCATTGTGCGCCATCTGTGCCAATTGTGGTGTTGTCTACGAAGCATACCAATAATGTCTTAATACAACTAGGGAGGCCACCAGTTCATCACAGTATTATGCATTACATTCCTAGCCTCTAACCTATTGTGTCCAAGGGGAGCGTTGTGTAAAATCTACTCAATCAGTGAATCAACCTTCCAAACCCAATTCTGAGCTAGCAAATTCAACAGGGGCTAATAGTAACAATATGTGCATCACATGTGGGAATCCACCACATGTCAAGGGTTCCCGTTGCCCCACTAGTAACTTCATGTGCAATTATTGCAAAAGATGGGGCATTTTGCCAAAGTTTGTTTAAAAAAAAAAAAGGAATGTTAGGAAACCAGCCATTTGCATGGTTGTATCTGATTACGATCCTGACCTAGAAGTTATTTCTATTGTCAGGAGCTCGGATAAGGTAGATTCTTTCAAACCTGCTTTCTCCCAAGATGTTGTTATGGGTGATCCTTCTTCATGCATTGATCCCATTGTGGACATTAATATTGGGGATCACACTGTGAAGCTCTTAGTTGACTCGGGGGCAAAGATCACAATGATAACTCAAAAATTGTTTGAAGAGACTTGGAATGGTTCTCAAGCCCAATCTCCACCTGATCGCTCTCCTGTCTCGTATGAGGGGCGGAGAACAGATTTAATGTTTTTTTTAAAGATAAAATGCAATTTAAAGGTAGGAGAATCAAGGTAAAAATATATGTTGCGGTAAAGGGACTCAACATATTGGGTTGGTTTCACCAGGGCCTGTTCGGCATGATACTCAAACCTGGAGTCAAGGAGCAAGTGTTAGTTGTTGGTTGCGAAGATGCAAGTCTTGTATGGAAAAACAAACACCCTTAAGTTTTTAGCAAAAAACTGGGATAAATCAAAGGTTTCAGGCACAAGATAATCGTTAAAGAATGTGCCCTTAACACAAACTTAGAGGAGTGCCGTTCAGTGTGAGGGAGGATTTAGAAAAATAATTAAAGGGTCTGTGTGCCAAAGGGATCATCGAACCGACAGACCCTTTATTATGGCTTTCTCCCTTAGTCGTAGCCAGAAAAAGAGGAGGAGAACTTCGTGTCTGTGTTGAATTAAGATCTCTCAATAAAGAGATATGGGTAGATTCCCATCCCCTACCAAAAAGTAATGACCTATTCTCTTCCACCAAAGGAGCAAGTTTTTTCACTAAGCTCGAATTAGGTGGAACTGGATCCTGAATCACGCCATCTAAGCGCATTTGTGTCACCTCTGGGAACAGTTTGCTACTGTCGTATACCCTTTGGGCTTGCATCAGCGGCATCTGTTTTCCAGAGGATAATGAGCAATATACTCAGGGATGTTGATGGGGTCCTAGTGTTTCAGGATGATGTTCTGATTTTTGGTAAGGATCTTGCATCTCATGACATTGTTTTGGAAAAAGTTCTAACACTGTTTAAAAAGCGTGATGTTATGTTAAAGTAGGAGAAGTGTCAATTTCTATGTTCCAAAGTTGAATACTTAGGACATGTTATTTCCCACGATGGGGTCAGTCCCCGACCAGGATTACTTCAAGCCATAGTTGATGCACCTGAACCAGAGGACAAAGCTGGTGTCAAGTCGTTACTGGGGCTATGTGAGTACTACTCACAGTTTATTCTGAACTTTGCATCCATTGTACGTCCCATAAGTAACCTTCTACTAAAAAGGGAGTCAAGTTTGAATGGTGCAATGAATGTGTAGTCGCTCTCAAGTTTGTGAAGTCTGCTTTAAGGGATGGTCCCACTTTGAATCCTTTCGATCCGAGTTTAACTTGTTGCGTCACTGTCGACGCCAGTCAAGTAGGTATTGGTGCCACCTTAACTCAATTGGACAATAATTGTGAGTACACTGTATGTTTTGCATCCAGAGTACTAAGAACTCCCGAGCTCCAGTACTCCGTCATTGAAAAGGAGCTGTTGGCCTGTGCACGGGCCATTGAGAAGTTTTGACCTTACATCTGGGATAAGCGATTCCTGCTTTTGACCAATCACAAGCCCTTAGTAAACATTCTAGGGGGAGGGTGAGTAAGTGCTGTTCTCCTAGGATCATGCGTATAGTGACGAAACTCCTTCAGTATCAGTTTGGGGTGGTAAGAATGTAAGGCTCATTTTTATCCTGTTTTCCCATCAAGTCAAGTGAACACGACGATGTCTATCTGGGTGAGTTTTCGAGTGAAGATTGTGATGAATGTCTGGTCTCTGAGACTGATTGGGTGCAAGCCCTCGAATCTGATTGCGTGATACGTGAAGTTTGTGCTTTTGTGAGAAATGGTTGGCCCAGAGAGAAAGTGCTTCCTGCCCCTCTCCAAACTTTCTGGAAGGTTGAAGGTGAACTCTCCATTGAAGATGGCTTGCTGCTCAGGGCGGGCAAATTTGTACCCCCTGTTGATTTTCCGCAAAACCATCATTGAAAGAGCTCATGATGGTCATCTTGGTTCTACACTCACCAAGCGGCGCATCAGGGACATTTATTGGTGCCCAGGGATGGATGCTGAGATTGATTCTGTGGTTACGAATTGCTGTGTCTGCTGTGCTGCTGACAAGAGTTTAAAAGTGTCTGTTCCCTCATTGATGCCTATTAAATGCCCTAAAGTTCTGTGGTTGAAACTCAGTATCAATGTCATGGGCCCCCATGAGGTTCTTCCAGGTGGATCCCGCTTCGTCTTGGTCCTCATGGACTATACGTCAAGGTGGCCAGAAGTTAAGCTGGTGAAAGAAGCCAACACTGTAATAATCTTCGTTTTTCACTTTTCTTATTGTCCTTTCCTTTCAACCTTTTTTACTCGTTTTCCCTCTTTTTAGAATGGCGCTTCCTTCTTATGCGCGCCTCTGTCTTCTTATTCACTTTGCCTGACTTCAAAATGGCGTTTATTTTTACGCGCGCATGCGCATTACGCCGCTTTCTCTCCTCTCGCCTTCTTATGTTCTTTGCCTGAGTTCAAAGTCGCATTTGTTTTTATGCGCGTGTGCGCATTACATCGCGTGCGCATTACACCTCCGGTGGATACTGGCTAATGGCGGCGCCTGCACTCGTCTCTTTCTTCGCGCGCACACAGCCTTCCACTCACTGATTTTCGCCGTTTCCTCTTCTTCAACTCTGCTCAGGAGTGCCCCTCATGAGCCACGACCTCACCTCAGGAACACTTGTGATACGGCCAGGCAGTTGCAACTCACCTTTTTTTTTTTTACCGCTAGGACAGCTGCATCGTGATTCTTCCACACGGACAGCTCTACACAGCAAGAGCCTTGTGTGTTACTTCCACTCCTCGTCGCCATTGTAAAGAATAATCGCACCAAGATATGCTTATATGATATATATATATTCCTTATTAAAGCCTGATGTAGACCTTCATGTAACAGCTCTTAGTCCCTGCACTAACTGACTCGGTATAACTTGAAACCCCTTAACCTTCTCTTCTAGAATCCATGCTCATTCTAGATGACATCACAGTGTCATCACATCATTACAAACGCAAAGACTATTGTTGAGTTTCTTAAAAACGTGTGGCTGAGAGAGGGTTTTCCTGGGACTTTGGTTTCAGATAATGGAAAGCAGTTCATTAGTACTGAATTTGAGTCTTTCCTCCTTGAGTCTGGTGTGTAGCACCACAGGAGCTCCCTTTACCAATCGCACACAAATGGTTTGGTTGAGAGAATGAATCGGGTGGTGGGGGAGTGTGTTAGGTGGGTGATGCAGCGCGTTCTACAAGATTTTCATATTCTCCTTATGTCACAGATTCTTATTCACAACAGCTCATTCATACATCTCATTCAATGGTGGGGCCCATAACACCAACACTCTCTTCATTCAACCAAACTCACTTGAATCTGTACTCAGGAGAATAAAGCGCTGGACATGTGGGTACCTTATTACCTATCAGGATTAAATTGTATTTACATCATATACACTTTTTACATATACATCTTCAGAATCCTGACCTTAACATCAAGGCACTCCACCACTTGGTCGATGGACCAAATGGTTGGACTGGTTGATGGTGAATTAGAACCCGCTAAATCACAATTAAAGCCTAGGAAACATTTAGTATTTTCTGTAATTAATTAAAGAACCACAAACTCATTTCTTATTATTTCAATTGTTATTTATCTAATCAATAAACTTCTTACATGTGCATTTATTAACTACAGCTCATAATATAAATTTTAATTTTATTAAAGAGAAATCAAACATTTAGAAAATAATCATTAATCAGGAAAAATGCAATGAATCAGTTACCAATTAGCAAGCGATGATGGTCTCAGATCAAATAGAGAGCTCCCTGCATTCTCAGGTAAAACTCCCTGGACAGGCTGTCTGACCCACAGCAAAAGATCAAACCGTCAGGCAGGAATTTAGGATGCACAGCAAACTCTTCTCCCAAACGCCAAATAAACGCAAGGCAAACCAACGGATCAATATCAGCTCAATGCAACCCAACGCCACGAATGATCAACCCAAAAAGAGAGACTGAGCGAGAGCCCCCCCAATAGCGGATGATGGCTTCTTATACCCTTTTTCCCTCTTACTTCATACTAACACGGCAACATTTAGGGGCAGAGAAAATATTCTGATTGGACAGTTCGGGGTTATTCATAGGTTATTGAAAATTTTCTCTGCGTAAAACCGGTTCTTCATGATGACTTGGCATGGGATGGCGCAAATTGTTAAGTCTTATTCGGGCTCCCAGGCGAGAGCAGCGAATGTAGCACTTCAAGGAAAAGAAGTCATAATTTCACAGGTTATGCATTGTCTTTTCCGCTGTTCCCACATAGTCATGTATTTGGCTGGCAGTCAATTCCAATTCCTGTCCTTGGTAGGGAACGCAGTGTCAGAAGTTCAGGTTACTTGGTGATCTCCAGAGCCATCCGAGCATGCGCAGGAATCATCGCGCTCACATGGTGGCATCTGCTTCAGAGAACGCCATCTTGGGTACTGCGGCCTAGTAGGCCTGAATGCCAACTTAAACAAAAATAGACATAACAATAATTAAAATATAGAAATGAAGATGCTAATGTTTAAACCCACACTAATCCCGTTATATATTTTAGTATTTTCCTTGCTGTGGCAATATTTAAAGCAATAATACTTACCATTTGATGCATCTAAAGCACAGACAATCACAGAGCAACATAAATAATGCAATTCTACTATTTCCACCACAATCTAAAATTAGTCTGCGTACCATAGTTAATTAATTAATTATTCTGCCATGCAATTAGCAATCTTGTCCCACGTGTATCTCGAGGTTATCAAGGTGCAAAAGTTTATTAATACATTTTTCACTACAAAAATCTTACGTAAATTAATTTTAGAATGATTACGTAATTAGTTACATGCAAATTAGAGGAGGTATATAAAAAGTTGTTTTACCTGCTCCATCAATCCCCCCTTTGGTGATTTTAAACATCACCACTACTCACTAATTTCACTAAATCTAGCTACGGAAATGGTTTTATTCAATTCCACTTGCATTTGTTAATTTAGATCATAGTGTTCTCCATATTGTTCTCTTTTGTTTTCTTGTACACATTATCTTGCAGCTCTTCTAATTCTATTTCTTCTATTTCTCTTACTCTTATTTCCTTCTCTTTCTTTTTGTTGTTTTCTCTGTTTATCTTATTTTGTAATTTTCTTCTTTTCATGCACACACATCCTAATCTCAATATTAAGACTAAAATAATTACAAAGGTCACAGGTAGCCGTATTTTTCTCACAAAGGAGTTACCTAGTTCTGTTAATAGATTCTTAATAGTTGAAAAACCCTTACCAAGTTTCTCCCATACACCTTCAACCTCCATTGGAACAATTTCTTCATGCAAATCAGTTATATTTTTAATATATTTCTTTAGATTCTGACTTTCGTCAGGAATATAAGTACAGCAATGTTGTACTTTCAGCAATCCACAGACTCCTCCCTCTTTTGCCAATAAAATGTCAAGGGCAAGTCGATTTTGGATTACCATAGCTCTCATGGCAACCATTTCGGTATTTACCATTAAGAACCCTCCAGCTGTGCTTGTTGATAAATGATCCACAACTGTAGACAATTTTCTAATTTTATGTGTATTCAGAGATATTCCAACTGCTGGTATCAGTGCTCCAAAGATATACCCAATAATTTCTGACCAACTCTCCCTCCTTCTACGTGTTAGTTGTCTACCTATATCATGCAATCCGTCATTTCCCCTTTCCACATGAAATATTTTTGGAAAGACCAGGCCTACATAACAAGTCCCGTACCAATGGTCCGGCAACCTATAATAAGCTCTGTTCCCACAAATGTAATATATTCCCAGGAATACTGGATCTTTTCCTCCTTTAAATCCCCATCCTCCTATGATTCTATATAAATCATGGCACTCACTTGCTCCTACAAAATAATTATCATATACAGTATTATCACTACTTATGCATAACTTCCCTTTCTGGGGCCACTCTAAAGCCATTGCTGGGTTTGTTTCTCCCTTTAAATGATTTACCTTCACAATATCCCAAAATGCTCATTCCATCATTTCCCCAGTCACCTTCTTTTGCATTTTAATTCTCCTCTCCTCTACCATATTCAGGAAAGTTTTCTCTTCTTTTCTTAAACTACAAGTAAGGTTATTCTTAAAAACTTCTTCTAAAGTGAATTCTCTTTTCTCTAGGAAGACTTCACCAAGAGTTTTACCAGGCTTTAATTCAGCAACTACAGGAATTTGGGAGAAAATATCTATATCAGTGTCATAGTATTCTAATTTTCCTGTTTTTATAAAACAAACTGGCTAAAACACTACAAGTTATCCCATATGTCAAAGGAAGGTGATGATAAGTGGCACCTTCTGATACAGATGTAGGTAACTGCATGCATACGTAACAGTCTCTAACATCCATTGTTTTTACATATTCGTTCAACAACTTTGAAAAGACATTGTTAGAAAAAATATTTATAGACTTATCTGTGTGAAATTCTGTTCTATCTACCATTTTTGTAACATTAATGGCATCTGCCTTTGCATAATTAGTTCTATTTACTGTGTGTCCACCTATCTCTTCAAATGTTACTCTAAATGAAATTGTTATTGCCAATATAATCCACACAAGCATTAATAATCCTGTACAACAAAAACACATCTTACACCATCTCCGGAGGAATCCACAAGTTGGATTTCTATTTTCATTGTTTGCCATTTCGGTAATGATCAGTGTCTTTTGACTTAGCCTTTTTCTTCAATGATTTACCTTTGTCTAAAACTAAGGCTTTAGTGGCCTACTTGGTTCTTTTCTGGTCATGTGTCTTGTCCGGGTTTTAATTCCTTTTGATTTCTTTTTGTCACTCAATCCATGTGTGAATCATCCTTATCTGTAGGTTCGCAGTCCTTGTCCAGAATTTCCTGATCATCCGTTTCTTCTCTAGTGTCAGACAAGATAACTCTCAGGATTTCTGAATCTTCTTCCTCTTTGTCCACCTCTTGCACAGTCACTCTCAGACTTTCTTGGCTATCAACTTCCTCTTGTATATCAGGAAGTGCCACATATGTCCATTCTGGTGACTTGTACTTTAGGTTTGGTTTCTTTATCCTCTTTGTGCTTTGCAAGTGCTTCTGATCTGTATCTTTTTGTTTCTCTTGGCTAGACACTTCATTCACTTGTTCAGCATTATCAGACTTTATTCTAGTCAGTCGGTATCTCAACCTCTTGATTTTGTTGGGCCAAATATCTTCTTTCAAAGGCCTTTTCAGTTTAGTTCCTTTTCTTTCTCGCTCTGTTTTCCAAGCTCTTTTCCTCAAAATTCTTCCACCTTTACTCTCTGTTTCACTTTCTTCTGATTCTGTCTCCGTCTGGATTTCACCTTCTTTGGATTTTATCCTCAATATTTCAGGTTCACTATCTGTATCTATCCCTCCTCGTGTTTCTTCCACACAATATTCCTGCTGACTATCTGTCCCCTTTTCTATCTGTGTGTGTCGTGTCCCTACACCTCCTCGGGGTTCTTCCGCAATTACTTCACCCTCACTATCTGTATCTAATTCCTCACCTTCTATCTCTATGATTTCGGGGGGGGAATTTCTCTTGTGCTTGTACTCAGGATTTCTTTTCCACAGATTACTTGTTCAGTTCTTCCAGTATCTTGATTTGTGCTTTCTTGTATTCCCACTGGTTCTGTCTCGGATTCAGAGCTTGTATTAGAAATTTCAAGTCGTCTTCTTAGTGGTATATTTTCTTGTCCAGTAATCTACTTAGATTCTTTTCTCCTGTTTCCGGGTTTTGTCTTGTTCTCGTTTCTTCTGATTCTGATTCGGAACTGGTATCTGTTCCTCTTCAGATTGATCTTCTGGATTTGGGACTCGAAGAGTATGACTGGCATGAATCCAGTTCTTCACCCCTGCACACTTCACAGCAGTTGTTGTTGTCAGAATCACTTGTCGTGGTCTTCCCCAGCGTGGAACCAGACAATTTCTTCTTTGGTGTACCTTTGTGCGGACCTAATCTCCAGGACTCAAGTCATGAGCTGGCTTCTTTTCAAGGGTGGTCGCATCTGGTCCAACCTGATGAAACACAGAATGTACCATATCAGCCAATCCTTTGCAATAATCCAAGACAAAGCCATCAGATATAGGCAGCAGTTTGTTGACAGGAATGAAAACATGTCTCATTGCTCTACCCATGATAATCTCATGGGGGCTCAGACCTGTTTTCCTATCAGGAACTGATCTAAGGCTCATCAGAACCAAAGGCAAGACATCTGGCCATTTTAGACCTGTGGCCAAACACATTTTTCCCAATCGGTTCTTTATGGTGCCATTCACCTGTTCTACCACTCCAGAAGCCTCCGGTCGATAGGCACAATGCAATTTCTGTTGTACATTCAATGCTTCACAAATCAATTGTATAATTTCATTGTGAAAATGTGTCCCTCTATCTGTTTCATTCGTTACTGGAAAACCAAATCTAGGAATGAACTCTCTCAGTAAGAGTTTCGCTACTGTAACTCCATCATTCCTTCTGGCCGGGTAAGCCTCAACCCAACGAGAAAACAGACAGACAATCACCAGTACATATCTTAGCCTGTTGCATGAAGGCATTTCAATGAAATCAAGCTGCATACGAGTGAAAAGACCTCCCTCCCGTCCCATGGTTCCCAGGCTCACTACAGTTTTCCTTCCTGGATTGAATTGCTGGCATATGAGACATCTTTGGCAAAGGCTCTCAGCTATAAGTCGAAACTTTGCATTATACCAAGTTTGCTTAAAGAGTCTAATCATGGCATCTCTGCCTGTGTGAGCCTGCCCATGGTACATCCATGCAATGGTAGAGATCATGCTATCAGGCATTACTGGTCTTCCATCTCTGTAAACCCAAACTCTGTCTGTTTGTGTACATCCTGATTTTATCCACTGTTTCTTCTCCTTTTCCCCTGCCTCTTCCTGTAACTGTCTAACTTCATCCCATGTACTTACAGTATTAGTAAAAATCAAGGGACATAAATCCATCTCCTTTTCCCTGTTACGATTTAAGGAAGTTTGATTTCGTGCACAATATTGCGCTAGATAATTGGCAAATTCATTGCCTGCCGACACGTAGTCGGTTAATTTCCTGTGTGCGCTACATTTTATAATAGCGATCTGTTTAGGCAACTGTATTGCCTCAAGTAATTTTCTAACTATTTCTGCATTTCTAATTGGAGTTCCACTCGATGTCAAGAAACCTCTTTGGGACCAAATTTGCCCAAAATCATGCACCACTCCAAACCCATACTGGCTGTCAGTAACCACAGTGACTCGCAAATTCTTTCCCAACTTGCATGCTCTAATTAGTGCAAACAACTCGGCAACTTGAGCAGATCGTACTCCTTTCAAACAAGATGCTTCCAACACAGTCACTACAGTGTACGTAGCATATGCAGCACTCAAAATCCCTTCTCCAGTTCTCAGGCATGAACCATCCAGAAACATCACATAGTCACTCTCTTTCAGAGGCACATCTTTTATGTCCGGACGGGGTTTGGTGCAAAAATCAAGCACTTCCAAACAATCGTGGTCAACTTCATCTTTCACTTCTGCATTCACAGCATCAGGTAGTAATGTCGATGGGTTCACATTAGTGCATCTTACAAGACTCACATTTGTAGCACCCAAAATCACCTTTTCATATTTAGTTAGACGACTATGCGTCATGAACTGGGTTTTACTTCTTGTCAAAAGGATTGCCACATCATGGGGAACAAACACTCTCACAGGGTATCCCATTACAATTCCTTCACTTTGATCCAAACTCTTACAGGTGGTAGCCACTGCTTTCAAACATCCAAGCAATGCTACAGCTACTGGATTTAGTACAGCTGAAAAATAAGCAATCGGTCGTCTCAATCTTCCATGTCTGTGCACTAATACGGAAAGCGCACATCCATCTCTCTCACTGCAATAAAGTTCAAATTCTTTTTCATAATCAGGCATTCCAAGAGCTGGTGCTTCACACAAGCTGTCTCTTAATTGTTTAAAAGATTTAATCTCTTCTTTATTCAGCTCAAGGGGATCTTTCACATCACTCTTTGTCAAGCGTACCAATGGTTTTGCGATCATCGAGAAATTGCTGATCCACTGTCGACAATATCCCACCATTCCAAGAAACATCCTGACTTCTCTCTGTGTCATTGGGGCTCTCATTTCCTTGATTATTTTAATTCTGTCCATTGTTACTTTTCTCAGGCCTTTTTTAATCTTATGATCTAAGTATTGTACCTCTTTCTGACAAAACTGCAATTTTGATGGTGATACTTTAAGTCCTCCATCTGCTAAATGAGTTAATAGTGCAACCGTGTCAACCACGCATGCTTCTCGCGTCTTCGATGCCACCAATAGGTCATCGATGTATTGAACAAGCACTGAACTTTCTGGCATTTTTAAATCTTCCAGTGACTTCTTTAGAATCTGATTAAATATAGAAGGACTCTCTGTATACCCTTGAGGGATACAGTACCATGCCAAACTATGCTCACCGTACCGGGATGCAAAAATTTGTTGGCTGTCAGGGTGCAATGGAATAGAAAAGAAAGCATGACACAAGTCAATGACTGTGTACCATTCTGCATCATGTGGAATCTGATATAGAATTACTGAGGGGTTTGGCACAATGGGACAGCAAGGAACAACAATTTTATTCACCTTTCTCAAATCCTGTACTATCCTAAAAGTCCCATTTGGCTTTTACAAACCCATGATTGTAGAGTTACATGGACTGCTCATTATCTCTCTCAGAATTCCTTGATGAATCATTCTGTATATAACAAGGTTTACTCCTGCCATTATTTCAGGTGTCAATTTATACTGAGGAATATTCTGGTAATTTACTCCTTCTTTTACAGTTATTTTCACAGGATCTACTCTTTTCATTAATCCAACATCTTCTCCTGTTAAATCCCACACTTCTGTTTTCACTGTTTCTTTTAACTCTTGAGGCAATCCTTCCGGATCAAATACAACAAATGCTTTGGTAATTTTAGGTTCTAAATTTGCCATTGTCATTCTATACAGTACATATTCGTCTGGAGTTTCAAAGGCTATACCATCAGGTGTACAAAAGATGGTGCAATTAATTTTTAACAGTAAATCCCTTCCTAACAAATTTACAGGACTAGTGTCGCAAACTACAAATCGATGCATATCAGTGAATTTCCCTATTCTAACCTTTACAGGATCAGTAAGATAAGCTTTTATCTGTTTGTTTGAAACTCCAACTACTTGGATTGTTTCATCCGAGAGAGGAAGGTTTTTCACTTCAGCTGATCTAACAGTTGAACGAGTAGCACCAGTATCCACTAGGAAAGTAATGTTCACTTCATTCACCTTGCCATCCACATAGGGTCCTGTGGTCTACCTCTAGAGTTGCGCCAAGTACGCACTCCTCCTCCTCTCCTAGGCACCGTCAATAATTCTCTTCTGACTCACTCTCATTGTGTTGCAGCCAATACTGTTAAATGGCACCAGCGCGCGGTAGCTTTGTTACCTGTTCTTAGTTGTAGAATCCTGTCTCATTACTGTATCTATGAGGATTTACGTTCTGCGGAAAAGGTGGCTTTGGCATCTGACACTGTTGGGAAACAACCTGCTGCTGTCGCGGCAGTTGGCAACTCACCTCATTCTGCACCTGTGGATTTAATGATGAATTTTCATCATTAGCTTTTGGTGGTAATTTACACTCGGATTTCCAATGCCCTAATTTTCCACAATTATGACATGGCCATTTGTTTTTAGCTTCATCTATGCTGATCTGTCCTTTTCCTTTCCCAATATTAGGTTTTGGTCTTGCTTGCCCTATTGCATTGGCTTGTTCAATTAACTGGGCTTCTTGTCGTTCCGCTACTTTAACCTGTGCCCACATTGCCTTTTCTTTCAACTTACGTTTTATGGCTTCAATTTCATCACTAAAATATTTTGCATGTCGCAATACCTCATCTATCTTTTTGTTTTGCCAATCTACTGTATGCTGTTTAATCACCTCACTAACTTCAGGTCTTAAACCATAAACAAATCTGTAAACAAAATGACTCAAATCCTTTTCACTCAATTTCTCATCTCCACTGTATTGTTTAAAAGCCAACAGTAACCTTTCGTAATATGCATGCACTGATTCTTTAGCCTCCTGGTGAGCTCTGTCAATCTTTACCCAATCAGTTTCTTTCAGAGGTACTTTATTCTTCAGAAAAAGAAATAACCTGATCATATTTTTTCATTACTTCTGGATCTGGGGCTCCCGTCTTAGGATCCCTAGGGTACTTTTGTTGTAATCTTAGATTCTGTCTATAAATCTGCAGGCACAATTATGTCAAAAGACCATTCAGATCTACCCATAATACTTTTGAAAGTTTGACAAATCTATCTACCTGTCAGTACCATTCAACTGGTTTTTCTCTCAACCTGGGGAAATTGTTTGTAAATGACAAAATATCTTGTCTAGACCATGGAACATGTGCATATCCTCCTCCAAGAATTTCTCTCATGGGACATTCTTTTACTACTGGCTCTTTTTCTCACATTGGGAAGACTAGAGAGGCCTTATCTGTGGTTTCCTCTCTCCTTCTAAACCATCTACTTTTCCATCGATCCACATCACCCCATTTTCTCAGTAACACAATTAATTCTTAAATTTGGGTCAATCTCCCTGCAGTATTCAAGTTTTCAATATCTTTTTCAGAAAAATCTACCCTATATGGTTTCTGTAATGACCTGATGTTTTCAAAATCTATTCCCATTTCACTCGCTGTCTCTTCTAGCTTTTCATGTAAAGTCCTTGCTTTTACATAAAAACTTTAGTTCCTCATCTTGATATGCTTTTAATTTTTCAGTTGGAATCGTTCCTACAATTAATTCTTCTAAGGTTACCTTTAACTTTGCCACATCTAAGGGTTGTGGTTCTGTATCCTTTTTCTGTAAACTACTTAGCCAGTCGCTTAATTCTTCAGATGTTGGTCCTACAGGAGTTGTCGCTATTCTCATTTTATCTGACATTCCCTCTGGGGTTTCAGTCACTGATTCTGTTGCCATAGGTATTTTACTTGCTGGACTTTGATTTACAGTTAAATGTTTTGGGGTACTTAATCCTGAGATTCCTGCAGTAACCTTCCACTCATTTTCTCCTGAACTACTCCTTTCTATCTCCTTTTGCACACTGCCATTATATGGGACCGTTAAACAATGCTCACTATCCTTTTTTTTAGATTTGGGGGTCTCTGGTTGGCACAGGTTGGTACTTGTGACAAACAGGGACCCTCTCTCTCCAGTCAGGACAAGGGGATTACCCTCTCAAAATAACCCCTGCTCACTCTCTAGGTAGCTTGGTGCGAGCAGTCAAGGCTTATTTCAAAGGCGTTGTAGGTTAAGCATTTGTGACCACATACAGTAACTTAGTGACAACACCACAAATGGACACCACACTTGTATTATATCAAAAATAGTTTCGCTTTTATGTAAGACTTAGCACAAGACCATATAACGACTAGGATAATTCACAATACAGTCAGCAATAACGAGTTCTAATTTTAAGAATGCTTTTCTTAGAGTTCTGTGCGCTTCGCACCCTTTGTCGGGCTCTTCCAGTGATAAAACGGCCCAGAAGAGTTTAACCGGAGCAGCGGACGCTTCGGTCCGATGTGCGCGCAAATGCAAGGCGAGTTGCTCACAGTACCTTAATTTGGATGTGTCCGGCACGGACGGGACGATGTAAAAGAAAGCGGTGTACGTGACGATGTCCTCCTGTCACGGTGCAAGCTACGGCTCATAGACGGCCTCAGTACGGTCGTTAGGAACTCAGAGCCGCGTTACTTGAGGGGACGATGCCTGGTGCGGTGCGATCTTGTTACGTTGCGGCGTATGAGCCGTACCTTGGGAGGGGTGCTTGTCAGTCCTTCGGCGCCGTGCGAGGCGGCCAGTACGACGCGGATGGGCGAAGCGTACTTCACCTGTCAGCGCGAGTGTAGGCTTGACATCAGCGGCCGGATGTGCTGTGATCAGCGTGGCTCAAAGGGGGGGGGGTGAAACGAAGTGCGGTGCAGTGTCCCTCTGTCACAGTGCGAGCTACGGCTTGTTGACGGCGCTGGTGCGGGTCGTTGGGCTCAGAGTCGCGTTGTTTGAGGCGGACGGCGCGGCACGGGGTTTCACAGAGTTCGGGCAGATCTTACGAGAAGCAAACAGCTCCCTGCCTCAGCGCTACAGGGAAAACAGCGTTTCCAGCAGCTCTCCTCAAGGCGGGTGAAGTCCACTGGTCCTGGGACTTCGTTCAGGGGGCAAGCTCACTCACAAGTCCTTGGAGATATTTGGCACACGTTAAAAGTAAAGTCTTTGAGTCTTTCTCCTCTCCTTCAGCAGCAAGGCAACCACTGCAGGCCAATCCCCCAGGTCAGGGACAGTATTCCTCCTTCAGCTTTCCCAGTTCCTTCTTTTCAGGCAGAGGTTTCTTCTTGGCATATCTGGATCTAATTTCTTGGGAGCAGGGTCCCAATACTTATACCCCTAATTTCTTTGTTCCTCTGGGGTACAGGGGCCTTTGCCCAGCCAGAACCAGTTCCTGAGCACTTTGTTGACATGTCTCTGACTTTCCATTCAGGGTGCAGGGCAGAGACATCAGAAGCTCCACAGGAGGTGGAGCCAGCATTGTGGTGGCAGAGCACAGCCCTATTCAGAGTCCAGGTGTACTCCTCCCACCCATCTGGATGTAAATCTCTCTATTCACCACCAGGCTACCTAGTCCTGCCCTCTGGAATCCCCCAGCCCTGTCACTCACAGAAACCAGACAGCAGATACACATCATAGCAGAGGCAGGCTGAAATGGTTAGGCAAGCAAATACCAGCTTTCTAAAAGTGGTATTTGCAAACACAGAATATTAAAATAAACTTTACTAAAAGAAGAGTTCAGGCATACTAAACTCGAATTTCTACCATGTTCCCTGGGTCTGTTAGGATCATAGAATGTAACAATTCTAACAGCCCATTCTGGCCTATGGGAACAGGTAGCCTTGCAATAGTGAAAAACAAAAATGGCTATAATTCACAATTAGGACATGCCACACACATCAGGGCTTGTCCTACCTTATGCTTACAATGCACCTTGCCCTTGGGCCTACCAGAGGGGTGACTCACATGAAGTAAAGGGAAGGTTTAGGGACTGGCAAGTGGGTGCACTTGCCCAGTCAGCATGACAGTACCAGACTGCACGCAGGTTCTGCAATGGCAGACCTTAGACACATTTTACAAGGCTGCTTCTGTGGGTGGCACAACCAGTGCTGCAAGCCCACTAGCAGCATTTGGATTTACAAGCCCTGGGCACTCCTGGTGCATTTTACTTGGGTCTGACAGTAAACCAAATAAGTCAATCATGGAATCCCATCAACATATATATTTTATACAGGGAGCACTTGCACTGTGGCACTGGTTGACAGTGGCACAGTGCTCTGAGCAGCTAACACCAGCAAAACACATGAGGCACAGCAACAAAAAGTGGAAGGGAGACTCACGCCAAGGTGCCAGGTCTAACACGTGTCCCCTCCAGCTGAAATGTGGGGAGAACTACCCTACCCCAGAGAGTTCTCATCACTAAGGCGGAAAAATCTGGACAGACCGTCAGCATGGCGTGATCTGTACCAGGGCGATGTTCCACTGTGAAATCCATACCCTGTAGGGAAATGGACCACCTCAACAGCTTTGGATTCTTAGCCCTCATCTGCATCAACCATCTGAGGGGCCTGTGGTCTGTCTGAACCCGGAAGTGAGTCCCAAACAGGTAGGGTCTTAGCTTCTTCAGTGCCCAGACCACAGCAAATGCCTCACGCTCGATTGCAGTCCACCTCTGTTCCCGTGGAAGTAACCTCCTACTGATGAAGGCTACAGGTTGGTCAAAGCCCTCCTCAGAAATCTGTGAGAGAACAGCCCCTACACCATGCTCTGAAGCGTCTGTTTGCACAATGAACTCTTTGGAGAAGTTGGGGGCCAGGAGCACGGGTGCCGTGCACATGGCAGTTTTCAGGGCCTCAAAAGCTTTCTGACAGGTGTCAGTCCAAATCACTTTCCTGGGCTGCTTCTTGGAAGTCAGCTCTGTCAAGGGTGCAACAATGTTGCCATACCCCTTGACAAACCTCCTGTAGTACCCTGTGAGTCCTAAAAAGGCTCTCACCTCTGTCTGGATTTTGGGGGGTTCCCAAGCCAGGATGGTTTCAATCTTGGGTTGAAGGGGCGCCACCTGGCCGCTCCCAACTTGGCGTCCCAAGTACACCACAGAACCCTGCCCGATCTGGCACTTGTTTGCCTTGATCGTGAGGCCTGCCTTTCGCAGTGCCAACAACATTTCCCAGAGGTGGCGCAGATGTTCTTCCCAGGTGACACTGAACACTGCAATGTCATCCAGGTAGGCGGCACTGAACTCATCCAGCCCAACCAACACCTGGTTGACCAACCTCTGAAGGGTGGCAGGGGCATTCTTCATCCCAAATGGCATAACCCGGAACTGGAAATGCCCATCTGGTGTGGAGAATGCTGACCTCTCTTTGGCCCCATCAGTCAAGGCGATCTGCCAGTACCCCAACGTCAAGTCAAACGTGCTGAGGTACCGTGCAGCCCCTAACCGATCAATGAGCTCATCAGCTCTGGGGATGGGGTGCGCGTCAGTCTTCGTGACTGAATTGAGTCCTCTGTAGTCCACACAGAACCGGAGTTTGGGTGTGGCGCCCGGCGCTGCAGCCTTCGGGACCAAGACCACTGGGCTGGCCCAAGGACTGCTGGAGGACTCAATCACCCCAAGTGCAAGCATCTTTGAGACCTCCTCTTTGATGCAAGCCCTGACCCTGTCAGTTACTCTTTAGGCCTTGTGCTTCACAGGTAAGCTGTCTCCTGTATCCACATCATGGACGCACCAATCTGTGATACTAGGGACCAGGGAGAACAGATCAGAAAACTGTCCCAGCAACTGGCGGCAGTCATTCTGTTGCTCAGGGGTCAGGGTGGGAGAGAGGTTAATTCCATCCACTGACCCATCTTGCTCTGTGGCTTCCAGGAGGTCAGAAGAGGCTCAGTCTCCTCATCCATTCCAGCATCTGTTGCCAAGAGCATGCCCACTTCAGACCTCTACAAGTGGGGCTTAAGGCGGTTGACATGTAGGACCCTCAAGGGGTTCCTGGGGGACCGCAAGTCCACCAAATAGGTAACAGGACTCTTGCTCTCCACAACCTCAAAGGGGCCGGTCCACTTATCCTGGAGCGCACAAGGCTCCACTGGGGCCAAGACCCACACCTTCTGTCCAGGCTGAAGCTCTACCAGAGTGGCGTTCTGGTCCTACCACCGCTTCATCTCCTCCTGGCTGGCTTCCAAATTTGCCTCAGCAAGTTGCCTGAAATGCCTAGTCTGGTTCCTGACGGCCAGCATGTAGCTATATACATTCTGGGGAGGTTTCTTGGGATATTGCTCCCAGCCTTCTTTGACCAGACTTAGAGGTCCTCTCACTGGGTGGCCATACAGGAGCTCAAAGGGGCTGAACCCTAGAGACTTCTGTGGCACCTCGCGGTAAGCAAAGAGAAGGTATGGTAAGAGGACGTCCCACTTACACCTCATGGGTTCTTCCAGACCCATTATCATGCCTTTGAGGGTACGGTTGAATCTCTCAACCAACCCATTCCCTTGGGGGTGGTAAGGTGTGGTAAACTTGTAGGTTACACCACACGCTTGCCAAATGGATTTCATATACTTGGATATGAAATTGGTACCCCGGTCAGACACCACCTCTAGAGGGAATCCCACTCGGGAGAAAATTCCCATCAGTGCACGTCCCACCACGGGGGCCGTCACTGTCCTCAGAGGGATGGCTTCCGGGTACCGGGTGGCATGGTCCACCAGGGCCAGGATAAACCTGTTGCCCATGGCTGTCCAGGGGTCCAGGGGCCCCACAATGTCAATCCCCACTCGCTGGAATGGGGTACTGACCACAGGGAATGGCTGGAGAGGAGCCTTCTGCTTCCTCCCACTCTTTCCACTTGCCTGGCAAGTCTGACAGGTCCTGCAATGAGCATCTGAGCTCTTGCGCATTTGGGGCCAATAAAAGTGGGTGACAAGCCTTTCAAAGGTCTTGTCCTGCCCCAAATGTCCTGCTAATGGTACATCGTGAGCCAGCCCCAGTAGGAAGGCTCTGAAGCTCTGGGGTACCACCAGCGCACAGGCTGACCCAGGCTCAGCAACCTTAGGCTCTGAATATAGGAGGTCATTCTCCCAGTAAATGAAATGTGTTCCAGACTGATCACCGTCGGCCTGGTCTGCAGCCTGCTGCCGCAGACCCACGAAGGAAGGACATTCTTTCTTCCCTCTGCAGAATTCCTCCCTAGAGGGGCCTCCTTCCTGCTGCCAATGGGTCAGCTCAGGCAGGTCCCCCAGTTCAGCTATCTGTTCCCCTGTAGGCTCCAGGGCATCCCCCTCAAGGTCTGCTTCCTCCTGGACCGTGGGAACGACAGGGGACAGTTTCCCGCGCACCCCTGCCTCTTCTCTCTAAGGCTGGTCCCTGGGCCTCCCTCTCAGGCTCCAGGACCTCTTGAGCACCCCTACTGGCTGCCATTGACCGTGTGGTCACGGAAGCCCAGTCAGGCAGGCCCACCATCCTCAGGTGAGCACTCTTCTCCACCTTTTCCCAAGGGGAGCTCTCCAAATCATTCCCCAACAAACAGTCAACAGGCATGGCGGTTCTCACAGCTACTTGAAGAGTACCAGAGACCCCCCCCCCACTCAAAGGGAACCTGAGCCATTGGACACTGACTCTCAGTGTTGTCGGCGTTCACAACTCGGCAAAATGCATGTGGGACAACCTGCTCTTGAGACACCAGGTGACACTTGACAGCTGTCACACTGGCTCCTGTATCTCTAAGAGCCCCCACCCTTTGGCCATTGATGGTCACCCACTGCCCATATTTCTTAGTGTTATTGGGCAGTTGGTTCTCAGGGACCACCTCACGGTCTCCTAAAGAGACAAGGGACATTTCTGTGGAACCCCACCCACCTTGGACTTCCATCTCCTCCCCAAAGGCTACACTAGCCATCTGCCGGGGGGAGCACCAGTGGGTGCAGGTTTACCAAACAGGCGACACTTGAGATCAGAGGCAAAATGACCCAGGTCACCACACTTGTAACACCTTGGGGGCCCTCTTGGAACAGGGGGATCTGTCTGGGCCCCGGTCGGCTTCTGGGGTGGGGTAGGCTGAGAACCTTTCCCTTGGTTCCCTTGGGGATTACTTTGGGGCCTTCTTGGGAACTCCCTCTGTTTACCTTTGTCTTCTGCTGGGGACCCTGTCCACCTTTGGCAGAGTCTCCCACGTGACCCTTGTGGACCCTGGTACTGACCCAGCGGTCCGCCTCCTCAGCAAGCTTCCTAGGGTTCGTCAGCCTACTATCAATCAGGTGCTGGCGTAGCTCAGGAAAACAGTTACTGGACAAGTGCTCCCATGCAGTTAAATCAAGAAGCCCTTGAAAATCATCAACCTTGCTACCTTTCACCCAACCATCCAATGCTCTGCAGAAAAAAGTTACATACTCAACATAAGTACTATTAGGAATCTTTGCGCAATCCCTGAACCTTTGTCTATACAACTCAGGAGTTAACCCATACCTGGTCATCAAAGCATCCTTCATGTGGGGATAAGAATTATGAACGTCTGAGGGCAAATCCAGCAGTGTGTCCCGCCCCTCACTCAGGAACCGTCCCCACAACACCGCTCCCCAATCTTTCTCAGGGACCCGGTGGGAAGACATGGCTACCTCATAGGCCTTGAACCACTGCCCTATGTCATCATTCTTTTTTTTTTTTTTTTTTTTTAAGAAGAAACCTTTATTACACATTAAAGAGATACAAACAAGGGCCTACAACCACAAGGGCTGGCCGCTAGAAAGCTCGGGAGCCAGCAAGGCAACTCCATACATTCAAATGAGTCAGAAGCAAGAGCTCCCGAAAGTTCGAAAGCACATATAACAGGCCGCGGCCATAGTCCAAGGGCAATCGAAAAGGACGGTTTCATATTTTCTAAAAAAAGGAAAAAAAAACCCCAACAATAACACACAAACAAGGCAATGAGAGTCCGAAATAGCAGCGTGCGCTCCCCAGGACGGGGGAAGATCCACATTATCTAGAATAACTCTTGACAGGAGGTGGTAGTGGGGGGCGGCGGAGAAGAGGACAAAGCATGCACAATTACGTAGAATGTGCGGCTAGGGGGACAAAGCGACGTCGACCTCTCGCGGCAGAGGCGGAGCGCAGATATTCCCACGATAGGAATTCCATGGACCCCACACCTTAGTCCATCTCCCAGGCTTGCCTCTCGCCACATACACCGTCTTCTCCCTGAACATACACCAATCCATATTCTCCTTCCATACCGAAATCGTAGGCGGCCTCGGGGAACCCCACAACTGTGCGATATTGCGCTTAGCCACCATGTACCCCAAAGTCACCCACTGTGTCTGCGCCGCATTATAGTCATTTGGTTCCCAGACATTCAGCAAACACCTCCTGGCCTCTGGTAACAAAGCGACATGCGTGACTTCCTCCATTACGGTATGTACCCCGTTCCAAAATCGTACAACCTCCGAACATTCCCATAGGATATGAAGAAAGGTACTCAACAAGCCACAGCCACGCTTACACAGTCCATCCCTCGAATAACCCATACGTATCAAACCAGGCCCTGTGACATACACTCTATGGAGTATCTTCAGCTGCACAAATCTAAGGCGGGCCGGGATCGCCACCTCTTTCGGGGAGGCCACCGCCGATACCCAATCCTCATCGTCCAGTTCCAATCCGTCGGCCGTCCACGCCTCCCGCAGATGGGTCAGCAAGTCCGTTCGATCATTAATACGTTTTTTATAGATCAGGGAAATAGTGCTGTCGGGCACATAGCCGTCTAACACCCTATCTTACAACGGGGAATATTCTGGGATAGCAGCGACATCCGGAAAAACCGAACACAGCGCATGTTGGACCTGTGCATATCGAAAGTACTCCCTATCATTTAATTTGTATTCAGTTTTGAGCATTTCTTACGTTTTAAAGGACCCTTTCGCCCAGAGGTCACCCACCTTACTTATACCAATCATATCCCATTTCTCAAAGCCTTTTGTTTTCCACAGACAACCCAAACGCTGGGAGGCATACAACGGCGTCGCTCGAGTCAAGCGATCCCTCCACCCCATCGCAGCATTCGCCGCATGCCACACGCGTACCGCAACTTGCGTTGGTCCTGTCAACCGTGCATCCGGAGTCGCCGAATACAGTGCCCTGTTGTAATCCCCGCCCGGAAGTAATAACTTATCCATCTCGAAGGCCGGATTCAAAGCAGGACCGTATATCCCGTGGTTCACCGCCGCCAATTGAGACGCCCAATAGTATCTTTTAATATCGGGGAGGGCAACACCCCCATCATACCAAGGGAGTGTCAACTTGGCGAGAGCGACCCTCGGTCGCCCGTCCCAAAACAGTTGGCGCTGAAGACCCTCCACCTCACGGAAGTAACGGGCCGGCACGACATCCAGAGTATTTTGTAAAGCGTACAAAAAACGAGGCAGCGACATCATTTAAAACAATGCCGCCCGTCCGAGCGGCGAGAGCGGAAGCCGTCGCCACCTCGCGAGGTCGGCCTTTAATCGCTGGAGTGGAGGGAGAAGGTTTCGCTCATAGCGGACCGCAGGGTCCAGTGATATGAAGATCCCCAAATATTTGAACCCCAATGTAGCAATCTGAATAGGGCACCCCCGCGGCAAGAGGGGGGCCTCGCCCGAGAGGACGTAAACACATGACTTGGCCCAGTTGATAACCAGGCCAGAATTACGACCGAAGGAATTCAATACGTCCACCAATACAATTAGCGACTGTCGAGGAGAGGTGAGATACAGAAGGATGTCATCCGCATAAAGGGAGACACGGTCCTCAAATTCCGGCGTCCATCTAATGCCCCGCAACGACGGCTCCCAACGCAACCAGGCAGCGAGAGGCTCTAAAGAAAGTGCGAAGAGGAGGGGCGACAACGGACAGCCCTGCCGCGTACCTCTCCCCAGCACGAAGGGAGCCGACGCCCTACCATTCACCACAACCTGCGCCAATGGGTCAGCGTATAGCAATTTTACCCACCCAATGAATTCAGGGCCAAACCCGAATTTCTCTAACGCAGCCCAAATATACGGCCACTCTAAAGTATCGAACGCCATGGTAGCGTCCAAAGACGCCAAGATGGCCGGCTCACGCATAAACTCCGCTCTAGCAAGCACGCCATGCAACCGCCTCAGGTTCAGGGCGGTATTACGATGAGGTATAAAACCGGACTGGTCTTGATGAATCAAGTCGCCCACGACCCGAACCAGACGATTGGCCAATACCTTAGCCAGAATTTTGGGTTCCCCGTTCAACAACGAGATAGGCCTGTAGGAGGCACAGCAGTCTCGCGGCTTCCCCTCTTTATGTATCACAACTATGGTGGCGAGACGTTGGTCAAGGGGGAGGGAGCCCGCCGCCCGTGCAGCGAGGAACATGTCACGGAGATATGGTGCTATCTTATCTGGACGCAACTTATATAGTTCAATGGGGAGACCATTGGGACCCATGGCCTTACCAGAAGCGATCGAGCGAATGGCCAGAGCAATCTCATCCGGCGACAACTTCGCCTCCATCAATATGCTATCGGCCTCCGAGAGGGACGGCAATGCAATATCTCTAAGTAACAGATGAGAGTCCTCCTCCGAGCACCCAGAGACCGGAGAGTATACCCCACGGAAGTAATCCGCGAAGCAGTCAACAATTTTTACCGGGTCAGTCACACACACGCCATCCACTATCTCCACAACCGGCACCACTCTACTCGCTCTCTCCTTCCTGTCCAACCAAGCAATCAACTTTCCGGCCTTATCTCCCACATCATACAGTCGTCCTTGTTGCTCTCTACTCATCCTTTTAGCAGCATCCGTGACCAGCGCTCTCTAATCTGACTGTTTAAGGCTGAGAACGTGCAATTTCTCATCCGTGACACCCCGCTCCAAATCCCCCTCCATCTCAGCTATGTCAGTTTCCAGGCGGACCACCTCTTCCCTCCCGCACCTCCTAGCATGGGAAATAAGGGACAAGGCATGCCCCCGGATCACCGTTTTATAACCTTCCCATAGGGAGACAGCAGACGACACTGACCCTACATTATCTTTGAAGTAGTGATCAATGGACTTAACCAGTTCAGCGCGAACATTAGGGTTACGTAAATACCAGGGGTTAATTGGCGCTACTCTTCCCTCTGCCCCAGGAACAACCCCCATCTGCAACAATAGAGGGGAATGGTCAGAAATACCTCGGGCCAAATGACGCACCTCCCCGATCATTCCAGCCTGGAACGCTGGCATAAGTATATAATCAAGTCTCGAGAGACTCCCGTGGGCCCCCGAGTGGAAGGTGTATTGTGCCTGCCCCGGGTGCATCAGTCTCCAGCAATCTATAAGTCCTAAAGTATCTAGAAAGCCACCCAGCCAGGCCTGGGCTCTAGGGAGATCCCTGGGGGGGTGACGGTCCTCCATACCGGATACAACAGCGTTAAAATCACCCCCTAACACCAGAACCCCCCCCAGGAAGTCCCAGGACCAAACGCCCCAAATCCGCAAATGTAGCCGCCTGCAATCCCGGTGGCACATAAACAGCAACGAGCGAAACAGTTCTACCCTCCCATCTCCCCACCAATGCTGCATATCGCCCTCTATCATCGTGGAGCACCTCGTCCACCTCCAACGGGAGAGAGGCCCTGACCAAGATACCCACTCCCCTAGAGCCAGAAGTGAAACCAGAGTGAACAGCAAGGCGATAGCCCCGCCTATTCAGGGCATGGAAGGAGTTCCCAATCAGATGTGTCTCCTGCAGGAAAACAATGTCGGGCGAGATCCGTTTCAAAAACTGCAACACCACCCCGCGCTTGATCCTATCCCCCAGTCCGTTCACATTCCACGAAAGTATTCTCAATCACTTACCCCCCACCCCGCTCCCGTGCATGATGCCCACATCCCGGAGAACACAACCAGAACAAATCAGCAGCTAACCTCACATTGCCTTGTGAAACAAACAAACATTCCCCAACTCCCCCCCTCCCCACCAACCTTCCCGTTACAACTCCCCCCACCCTGCACCCCTGCGTGAGCCCATGTAGCCCCCCCAACTTGCAGTGTGCCTGTCACCCTAACATTAACTATGCTACAAAAAGAAAACCCCAGAGGAGGAAAGAGCCTCACTGAGCACCCCACAACCCCCGGGCATTGAAGGATAAGGCGCTGAATAGAAACACCAAACCAAAATATGGAAGTGCCATCACAATAGTCAGTCACCGGGAACCAAAAGTCTACTCCTGTCCAGCCGCGCCCGCTCCGTTCCCCTCGGTCTGTCCCTCTCGACGTCGTTGCTGAGGCAGGGTATCAAGCCAATCTCCAACCTCCTCCGGCCGATCAAAGAAGTGCGTCCGATCCTCAAACTCAACCCGCAACCTGGCCGGAAAGAGCATCGCATATTTCAGGTCCATGTCTCTCAGTCGCCGTTTGACACCCATGAACTCCTGTCGCTGCTTTTGGACCAGTTGTGTGAAGTCCGGGTAGAAACTTATATGAGTGTTCTCGAACTTCGTCGGCCCACTCACCCTCGAGGCCTGCAGTATAGCGTCCCTGTCCCTGAAATGAAAAATTCTGGCGATGATGGGCCGTGGGGGAGCACCCGGTTTAGGCTTACCACCCGGAACTCTATGGGCCCGCTCAACCGCAAAGAATTTACTCAAGCCTTTGGGTACGAGATGGTTGATCACAAGGTCTTCCACAAAGAGGTCAGCAGCAGGGACCTCCGATTTCTCCGGCACCCCGATTATGCGCACATTATTCCGCCGAGCCCTACTTTCAAAATCCTCCAATCGACGGACAGACAAAGCAGTGGACGTCCGCAGATTACGGACCTCAGCTTGCAGGTCAGACACGTCCGTTACCAGACTCGACGTCGTCAGACCCAAGGATTTGACCTTTTCATTCGTTTGTGAAAGGTCCGCTCTGACTAGTTTAACGTCGATCAAAACTGTGTCCAATTTATGGGCCAATGTATCGAATCGCTGGCCGACCGCCGCTTTCATCTCTTCGATGGCACCCATGATGTCCTGCAATGTTAACTCCGTTGACGATCCCGGGCCATCCTTGGATCTCTCCGGCGACTTATGCGGGCCACCAGGGGAACCTCTCGACTGGGTATAGCGGTCCATGTTGTTGGCTTGGGTATGAGCTCCCCGCCTAGTCGTCTTGGATTTTTGCTTATCTCCGTCCAATCTAGCCGCCATTGTCTGATGATCGTCAAGGGTGTCGGCCACCAACACGATGAGCGAGCACCGGAGAACCAATCTAGGAAGCCTCGGAGACCCCAAAGGGTAGTCCCAGCTAGTGTCCAAGAGCAGGCAGGTTACCCAATCGTCCCACTATAAATGTGTGATGACAATCCAAGGCCCCTCAGGTTCAGCGAGGAGACCCGAAACCGAAAGTGAAAGTAGGGGGTGCGCACCGGCCCAAGTCCTGCATGCTGTTGTTGTTCACTTTCGGCCCGGGCACCACGCCAACTCGAGTCCGGGGCAAGGTCTGGAGTAGGCCGCCAACTTGGAGTCGATACTATTCCGGCTCCCGATGTCCGATTTGAATTTGGACAGCAGGTATCACCTCCACGTAGGTTCGCCCGTAGAAGCCCGTCGATAGAATCAGGATAAATTCAGGATAGACGTGGGAGGTTGTGGAGGCCCTCGGGAGCCCTGTGCCTACGCGGCCATCTTGGTTGCGCGCTAGGCTCCTCCCCTATGTCATCATTCTTAAAAAATTATTTAACCACCTCCTTTGGTATGTACACTCTTGATTCTACCTGCACTGGCGGTGTGCTGCCACCAGAGGGAGTAAGCTCTTGGCCTTTAGATCCAATTCCCTCAAAGCCATCTCATGCTCCATTTGGATTCTTCTCTCTTCCAGAGCCAGCTTTTTGCTTTCCAGCTCCAGTTGCCCATTCAATTTGAGCTTTGCCATCTCCATTTCATGCATCCTGGTTTCTTTCCTGTCTGCCAACTCCTCTGGCGACAGGCCTCTGCCAAAGCTACTGTTGCCTTCTGCCTGTTCAGTTTCCACCAAATCCTCAGGTTCTTTCCTTGACTCAATCCAGTCCCTCAGCGCCTTGTGTAGATCTGTCTTGACCTTGCATCCAGCATGGGGAACTTTTAACTTTTTGCAGAAGCCCTTCAGCTGGGCCTTGGTGTAGCTCTCTAGTCTCTCCTCTTTTCATTCTACTTCTTCGCTTTCAGAGACTACAGATGGTGCCTTCTGAAAAATGACTGAACCAGGCATGACTTTTCAAAAATGGAGATCTCTTGCAAAACAAGAATCAAAACAGTACGTGGCTGCGTTATGGTCTGAACTCACTAAGTAGTGTTCACCAATCACTGTACATGAATCACAAATGCAAATTCGGGATCCTCACCGCTGACCACCAATGTTAGATTTGGGGGGCACAGGTTGGCACAGGTTGGTACTTGTGACAAGCAGGGACCCTCTCCTCCAGTCAGGACAAGGGGATTACCCTCTCAAAATAACCCCTGCTCACCCTCTAGGTAGCTTGGCGCGAGCAGTCAAGGCTTATTTCAGAGGCGTTGTAGGTTAAGCATTTGTGACCACATACAATAACTTAGTGACAACACCACAAATGGACACCACGCTTGTATTATATCAAAAATAGTTTAGCTTTTATGTAAGACTTAGCACAAGACCATATAACGACTAGGATAATCCACAATACAGTCAGCAATAACGAGTTCTGATTTTAAGAATGCTTAACTTAGAGTTCTGTGCGCTTCGCACCCTTTGTCGGGCTCTTCCGGTGATGAAACGGCCAAGAAGAGTCTAACCGGCACAACGGACGCTTCGGTCCGATGTGCGCGCAAATGCAAGGCGAGTTGCTCACAGTACCTTAATTTGGATGTGTCCGGCACCGACGGGACGATGTAAAAGAAAGCGGTGTACGCGGCGATGTCCTCCTGTCACGGTGCAAGCTACGGCTCGTAGATGGCCTCAGTGCGGTCGTTAGGAACTCAGAGGCGCGTTACTTGAGGGGACGGTGCCTGGTGCGGTGCGATCTTGTTACGTTGAGGCGTACGAGCCGTACCTTGGGAGGGGTGCTTGTCAGTCCTTCGGCGCGGTGCGAGGCGGCCAGTACGACGCGGATGGGCGAAGCGTACTTCACCTGTCAGCGCGAGTGTAGGCTTGACATCAGCGGCCGGGTGTGCTGTGATCAGAGCAGCTCGATGGGGGGGGGGGGGGTGAAACGAAGTGCGGTGCGGTGTCCCTCTGTCACGGTGCGAGCTACGGCTCGTTGACGGCGCTGGTGCGGGTCGTTGGGCTCAGAGTTGCGTTGTTTGAGGCGGACGGCATGGCACGGGGTTTCACAGAGTTCTGGCAGATCTTACGAGGCGCACACAGCTCCCTGCCTCAGCGCTACAGGGAAAACAGCGTTTCCAGCAGCTCTCCTCAAGGCGGGTGAAGTCCACTGGTCCTGGGACTTCGTTCAGGGGGCAAGCTCACTCACAAGCCCTTGGAGATCTTTGGCACAAGTTAAAAGTAAAGTCTTTGAGTCTTTCTCCTCTCCTTCAGCAGCAAGGCAACCACTGCAGGCCAATCCCCCAGGTCAGGGACAGTATTCCTCCTTCAGCTTTCCCAGTTCCTTCTTTTCAGGCAGAGGTTTCTTCTTGGCATATCTGGATCTAATTTCTTGGGAGCAGGGTCCCAATACTTATACCCCTAATTCCCTTGTTCCTCTGGGGTAGAGGGGCCTTTGCCCAGCCAGAACCAGTTCCTGAGCACTTTGTTGACATGTCTTTGACTTTCCATTCAGGGTGCAGGGCAGAGACATCAGACGCTCCACAGGAGGTGGAGCCAGCATTGTGGTGGCAGAGCACAGCCCTATTCAGAGTCCAGGTGTACTCCTCCCACCCATCTGGATGTAAATCTCTCTATTCACCACCAGGCTACCTAGCCCTGCCCTCTGGAATCCCCCAGCCCTGTCACTCACAGAAACCAGACAGCAGATACTCATCATAGCAGAGGCGGACTGAAATGGTTAGGCAAGCAAATACCAGCTTTCTAAAAGTGGTATTTGCAAACACAGAATATTAAAATAAACTTTACTAAAATATGTATTTTATTATTCTGAGTTCAGGCAAACTAAACTTGAATTTCTATCATGTTCCCTGGGTCTGTTAGGATCATAGAATGTAACAATTCTAACAGCCCATTCTGGCCTATGGGAGCAGGTAGCCTTGCAATAGTGAAACACGAAAATGGCTGTAATTCACTATTAGGACATGCCACACACATAAGGGCTTGTCCTACCTTATGCTTACAATGCACCCTGCCCTTGGGCCTACCATAGGGGTGACTCACATGAAGTAAAGGGAAGGTTTAGGGACTGGCAAGTGGGTGCACTTGCCCAGTCAGCATGACAGTACCAGACTGCACGCAGGTTCTGCAATGGCAGACCTTAGACACATTTTACAAGGCTGCTTCTGTGGGTGGGACAACCACTGCTGCAAGCCCACTAGCAGCATTTGGATTTACAAGCCCTGGGCACTCCTGGTGCACTTTACTGGGGCCTGACAGTAATCCAAATAAGTCAATCATGGAATCCCATCAACATATATATTTTATACAGGGAGCACTTGCACTGTGGCACTGGTTGGCAGTGGCACAGTGCTCTGAGCAGCTAACACCAGCAAAACACATGAGGCACATCAACAAAAAGTGGAAGAGAGACTCACGCCAAGGTGCCAGGTCTAACACTTTTGTTTATCAAAAACAAGTATCACTGGTCCTATAGTTAGAGGCACAGTCACTGCTGCCATATTCTTTGTTAACTCTCTAATCTTTTCCGTTAATTCTAATGTAGATCTAGCTAATTCTGCAGATTTTTCATTTTAAGTTCTTACGGTCTGTGACATTTCTGAATCTTTAAATGGATTATTTTTCCCAAAATTAGTAGGCATTGGTTCAAAAATGTAATTCTTTACAGTCTTCTGTGGTGGTGCACTTGGCGTCATCAACGCAGAATCCTGTTGATATGGAGGGGGGGGGTTTTATAGAACATGTCCTCCAACACTTTATCCTCTGATTCACTCACTCCGTATCTGTAGCCTTCTGACCCTGTGGTATTTCTTTTTTCTGTGCATTTTCTGCCACTAATTTCTCCCGCATTTCTCAGAGGAAACATACCATCAGTCATGCTCGCATTTCGCCATCTTCTCATTCTGTCATCATGACTTTCTTGACTACAATGTCTACCAAATATATAATTATACCTTCTCCCACTCCGATGCCTTTCCCTTTCATACATCTCTTCTTCCCATTCAGTCAAAGCCTCGAATTGGGTAGGTCTGAGTTTCGGTTCTAACCTCATCATTCTATCTCTTAAATTTCGTAGTACTGCCAAACCAAATGAACCATTTTCCAGAAACACTAACACTCCATCATCTTTGGTATACTTTGCCCAATTCTCCAACCAAATACAAGTATGATAACCATATTTCGCCACCATAAAAGATGAAGCCGTTTTCGGTGGAGGAAGTATCTGCCCTTCCCTAGTTACAATCGGCTTATCCTTTTTTAAAAGGCCTTTGTTCTTTCCAAAACATGAATTTCTTTCCTTCTCAGGTGGATCGTAGTACATAATTTTTACTTTCAAAAGTTCTTAATCAACTTAAGCTTTGCAATCCCTTTCTACGGCTTCTCAGTATTCCGACCAACCCAGCGCGACTCACACTAACGCACCAATCCTGTACGTCTACGTCACTCTGGTAATTCTCCAATCCCAGCATTTCTCACACTAACGCACTAATCAATGAACGCTTTGTCTGTCCGTAGCTGACCAATCCCAGCGCGGTCTTTCTGACGTCAGCCTCCCTCACTACTCCTGCTCTTGCTGACCCCTCCTTTACAACATTTTTCGGCAAACATTTCTCTTCTTTAATCAAACCTGTTAGTAACAACATAAAACAACTCCATTGCCCATTTCGCTAAACCAAAGAGATAGCTTTTATTAATTTACACAAGAATTCTGTCTTTCCAGTAGGCAGCGCTTATCTCTACCCTACCACAGAATTTTCACTTTTCGCCGATAAAGTAGCACTTCCCTCTACCTTACAATTCTTATAAGCTTAGGGAAGACCTGTTACTTTCCCAGGGATAAGCGTATTCAGAGCTCACAATTGACTCCTGTTCTTAAGGCTAAAATTTCACAGGTGGCCTTCGCTATCCATTCACCACTCTCACACGGAAAATGTCCCTAAAGATAACACACGACGATGTTACCACTTTGAAATCACACAATGCACTGTGCGACTTCACTTGCCACACATTTCCCCCTGCCTGCATACAGGGCAATCAACTTCCTACTTCCCGGAAGTCTTTAAAACAATTGACAACATAAAACGCAACACAAACTCAACATAAAGTGTTAGACATAAACCTTTGAATATAGGGGTTTTATGTACACTAATCTAGTCAAAATAACCATTACTAATCACCAAACTGGTCAATAATAACCATCAATCTACTACCAAGAAATCTGATGCAGCGCGGTCTACAAGATTTTCATATTCTCCTTATGTCACAGATTCTAATTCACAACAGCTCATTCATACATCTCATTCATTGGTGGGGCCCATAACACCAACACTCTCTTCATTCAACCGAACTCACTCGAATCTGTACACAGGAGAATAAAGCACTGGACATGTGGGTACCTTATTACCTATCAGGATTAAATTGTATTTACATCATATACACTTTTTACATATACACCTTCAGAATCCTGACCTTAACATCAAGGCACTCCACCACTTGGTCGATAGACCAATTAGTTGGACTGGTTGATGGTGATTTAGAACCCGCTAAATCACAAGTAAAGCCTAGGAAACATTTGGTATTTTCTGTAATTAATTAAAGAATTACAAACTCATTTCTTATTATTTCAATTGTTATTTATCTAATCAATAAACTTCTTTCGTTTGCATTATTTAACTACAGCTCATAATATAAATTTTAATTTTATTAAAGAGAAATCAAACATTAGAAAATAATCATTAATCAGGAAAAATGCAATTAATCAATTACCAATTAGCAAGCGATGATGGTCTCAGATGAAATAGAGAGCTCCCCGCATTCTCAGGTAAAACTCCCTGGACCGGCTGTCTGACCCATAGCAAAAGATCAAACCGTCAGGCAGGAATTTAGGATGCACAGCAAACTCTTCTCCCAAACGCCATATAAACCCAAGGCAAACCAATGGATTAATATCAGCTCAATGCAACCCAACGCCACGAATGATCAACCCAAAAAGAGAGACTGAGCGAGAGCCCCCCCCAATAGCGGATGATGGCTTCTTATACCCTTTTTCCCTCTTACTTCATATTAACACGGCATCATTTAGGGGCAGAGACAATGTTATGATTGGACAGTTCGGGGTTATCTGTAGGTTATTGAAAGTTTTCTCAGCGTAAAACCGGTTCTTCATGATGACTTGGCATGGGATGGCGCAAATTGTTAAGTCTTATTCGGGCTCCCAGGCGAGAGCAGCGAATGTAGCACTTCAAGGAAAAGAAGTAATCATTTCACAGGTTCTGTATTGTCTTTTCCGCTGTTCCCACATAGTCATGTATTTGGCTGGCAGTCAATTCCAATTCCTGTCCTTGGTAGGGAACGAAGTGTCAGAAGTTCAGGTTACTTGGTGATCTCCAGAGCCATCCGAGCATGCGCAGGAATCATCGCGCTCACATGGTGGCATCTGCTTCTGAGAACGCCATCTTGGGTACTGCGGCCTAGTAGGCCTGAATGCCAACTTAAGCAAAAATAGACATAACAATAATTAAAATATAGAGATGAAGATGCTAATGTTTAAACCCACACTAATCCCGTTATATATTTTAGTTTTTTCCTAGCTGTGTCAACATTTAAAGCAATAATACTTACCATTTGATGCATCTAAAGCATAGACAATCACAGAGCAACATAAATCATGCAATTCTACTATTTCCACCATAATCTAAGATTAGTCTGCGTACCATAGTTAATTAATTAATTATTCTGCCATGCAATTAGCAATCTAGTCCCACGTGTATCTCGTGTTTATCAAGGTGCAAAAGTTGATTAATAAAATTTTCATTGCAAACAGGTTACTTAAATTAATTTTAGAATGATTACGCAATTAGGTACATGCAAATTAGAGGAGGTATACAAAATGTTGTTTTACCTGCTCCATCATGGGCCGGAGCCCGTAGTCATGATATCTGTAAAGCACTAGATGTCATGGTTTGGTTCGATAGAACTACACCCCACTCTGCCACTAAAATTTCTCCTTTTGAACTGTTGAGGGGACGGAAGCCGAACACTAGTTTTAGGCATGCTTGGATGAGCAAGTGGGTCAGGTCTGAATCCGATGTTGCTCAGTTAATGTCTTTGGCGAGTGAGAACATGTCTGTTTCACAATCTAAACAGAAGCTCTGGTTTGACTCCTGTAGAGGTGTAAGAGTAGCTCCGCTTGAAGTGGGGGACATGATCAAGATTAAAACTGCCGTCCATGCTAAGAAAGGTGACAATAAATTCCGTCAACCTGTCAAAGTTCTCAAGATTCTTGGAAATACAGTAAAGTTTGAGGGAGGTCATTGGTGGAACCTCAACAGGGTGGTGAAGGTTCGGGTAAGAGATGCCACCTCATCTTCAGAAAAAAGGGATCCTCCTTGTATTGACCGAGCATGTTCCAGGAAAAGTTCTAGAAACATTGTTAGGCCTGCCAGGTACAGGTCGTAACTTTGCTTTTTATGTTACTGTCATTTGATGTTCTGTTTTCCTTTTTTCTGTTTTTTTTGTTTATTTTTGTTTCCTGTTGGAGCTGTTGGCAGAGCTGGTCCTTCTGGCTCTGCTATCCATGTAGCCAATAAATAACCAGCCTACTACCTCCTGTGTCAGCCTGGTACTACAGTTTTCATAAAAAGGAACACATAAGAAAATAAAACCTTGCCACATCGCCCACCAACACAGAAAGGTAAATGCACTCATAAAAAGAGCCACAACAGCATTCACCGACAGCAGGTTCCAAGAACCTGGTGCAGGGAAGGCTTGGCCACAGAAGTAGGAAACTGAAAGGTGCGCTGCCCCAATGCCAGTCATGACACGCCAATGTACAGCAATACCAATAGGTCCCTGAAAAAGAACAGAACAAATAAGGAAGCCACACAGTGGGACGGAGGGGGTAAAAGAATGTTGGACCCACAAAAGCCAGCCAAGCCAGCGAGGTGAGAGAGCAGCTGGAGAGAAATCTACCTTTACACAGACCGGGGGTGGGGGGGGGGGGCGGGGGGAGTTGAGATTAGCTGATGTTTGTTGTGCTGTGAGGATGACATCATTCTGCTGCCACTTCACTGGTCATGAACTGATGAAGAAGAGAAGAAAGCTAAAAATTAAACTGAACACGTGCAAAAGTCCAATAATTACGATTAGTTACAAATAACTGTTATGGCTCAGGTCACAGTGAACACACCTGACTACTCCATTGAAGTTGTCTGCTGCTTGCTTGGCCAGAATCAGACTCACATACACTGGGTTCTGCTAAAGAAGGCGACTGCATCTTTAATCAGGTATACCTAAAGGCAGCTTTGGCACAATGTCAGGTGATTAGATTACTTCCTTTGCAGTGGCGTAACGAAACTAGAGGGGGCCCCCCTGCAAAGTACATGGAGGGGGCCCCCCATTCTCCTTGCCAGTCAAAAGCTCTCAGGCCAGCGACCCGCCATACTGCCGGGGCTCACCCCAGCCATAAAAAAAGGATTCTGGTTCCTCTATTGGTCACATCCGCCCTCTCATCGGGCGATTTACGTACATCAGTAAATACTGCTGCTGCGCCCTCCAGCAAAGTTACATAACACTGCCTCCAGCCGGCCCACCAAACACATTCTCCTACTTGATGACCCACCTTCAAGCGAAGCCCGCTCAGTTAACCACCTCCAAACGCAGATCACTTCTGTCGTGCCTGCTACTAACGCATCCATTACACTCTACCCTCACCCCTATGAAACCCGCAATTATGCTTTTCTGCCCGCCTTTAAAACCACCCCTCGGATGTCACTGCAAACCTGTGACCGCCGCCTACTGCTCCCCTGTCCATCACCCACAGAAAGACTGATGACCGGTCACCATCTAACCACTGCCTACCAGTAAAGACAGAGCCTTTCAGCTGCTGGCCTCCCCAATGCCACTATGGAAGTTTAAAAAATGTTAAACAATCTCTTTAACTGATCACCTCAACACACTTCTTCCTGCTAGCCTATACGGCATCAAAGCCGTTCCTGCTACTTTTCATCCTTTGCATGATGCACACAATAATATCAAATGTACAAAGGGTCCGATTTTTGTTTCCTCACGCCAACATTAATTTACACTATGTACCCCACTAAACCATACCTGCTGTCAAAGGCAAACCAGATCCCATATGTAGCACCAGTCAACAAGTACCCCAAGGACAAACACCAGAGAGAATATGCGTTTCATGAATTAAACCTACAGTGACAACATAGCATTTCCCCACCAACTGTCAGCCCAGCAAAGTCTGCAACCGCACAGTAGCCATCAATACCAGCAACGTCTAAAGCGCATTTCTACTTCCTTTCCTTGGCAGCTCCTGATACATATACTTATGCCTTCTGGGCGCCATCTACCACAGACCACAGCATTCTTTGTGTCCCTAAGACTAACCGAATGCTGTCGGTGAACGCTTCTCTTCCCCCTTAACGAAAAAAATATATAGTATTTTCTTATGCAAATAGCGTATCAAGCACTTGCTGCCCGCAGTCCTCACCAGATCCACACAAATCAATATTCTGCTATCGCACCATCCATCCCTTCCTTGAACTGGGAAAAGCAATACTTTGCACAAAAACAAGTCCCTTTAAAACCTTTGCTACTTACACAGGCTCGCAAAGCACTTACTTGTTTTACTAACTGTTGTTGTAAAGCAAACGGGTAACTCATTCAAGGATTGGGATTACTGCTTAGAGCTGTGGAAGTTAATACTGAGTCATGGGATGATTTTTTGCATACACTCGTTCTTCCCTGCATGCGCACACAAAGCAACATTACAATTTAGCTAAACAAATTGTTCAGAAATGTACCGGAAGGTAAAGAAACAGCCCAAATTATTTTTACAAAGAAAAATAGACAATCGTCAACTTTATACCCCATGACATAAAAGCCTTAGCGTGCACAGCTTGCTCAAATCCACGCTACCTAATTCTACCAAACTCAGCACATTTGAACATCTCATAATTCCATGCCACACAATTCAACTATAAATAATTTAACCCTACATTCCATACCACATAATTACAATCCTAAAAATGAAAAAACATATATTTCTACTTCACTCCATACCACATAAGTCCACATCACATAATAACATTCCACACAACTTAATAGCACTCCAAACCACATAATTACACTCCACACAACAAAATTTAAGTATACATAATTCCACTTCAACCTATATAATTATACGTCACACAACATATTTACACTCAACTTTAAAACACAGAATTACCCTCCACAAAATACAACTCTGCAACATGCTACATAATTCCACTCCGCACAATTATACACCACACCATGCCACATAAGTCCACACGTCTCACAATTCCACAATTCATCCCCACACAATTCATCACACATAATTACTCCACATAATACCACTCAGCACCACATAATTAACCTCCACATAATTATGCTCTCATCCATATTGCATAAATACACTCCACATAAATCTAGTCTATGCCACGTAGCAACATTCCACATACACTCGTTCTTTCCTGCATACGCACAAAAAGAAACATCACAATTTAGCTTAACAAATTGTTCAGAAATGTACCGGAAGGTAAAGAAACAGCCCAAATTATTTTTACAAAGAAAAATAGACAATCGTCAACTTTATACCCCATGACATAAAAGCCTTAGCGTGCACAGCTTGCTCAAATCCACGCTACCTAATTCTACCAAACTCAGCACATTTGAACCTCTCATAATTCCATGCCACACTATTCAACTATAAATAATTTAACCCTACATTCCATACCACATAATTACAATCCTAAATATGAAAAAACATATATTTCTACTTCACTCCATACCTCATAATTCCACATCACATAATAACATTCCACACAACTTAATAGCACTCCAAACCACATAATTACACTCCACACTACACAATTCAAGTACACATAATTCCACTTCAACCTATATAATTATACGTCACACAACATATTTACACGCAACTCCAAAACACAGAATTACCCTCCACAAAATACAACTCTGCAAAATGCTACATAATTCCACTCCGCACAATTATACACCACACCATGCCACATAATTCCACACGTCACAATTCCACAATTCATCCCCACACAATTCATCACACATAATTACTCCACATAATACCACTCAGCACCACATAATTTACCTCCACATAATTATGCTCTCATCCATATTGCATAAATACACTCCACATAAATCCAGTCTGTCACGTAGCAACATTCCACATAACTACACTTCACACCATGCCTCATAATACCACTCAACATCATTTTCACCCAGCAGCGAACACTTCCACGTCACACATTTCAACTCTACACATTTCCATTCCACACCACATAATTCAACAACAAACTACATAACTCAAACCAACAACAGAATTACATAACACACCACATACATCCAATCTACACCACAAAATTCCACATCATGCTATAATATTTAACAGCACACCACATAAGTAAACTCCACTACATACCACTCCACAATGCAAAATACCATTCCAGATAATCTCACTCCAAGACACACAATCCCACTCCATGACACACAATCCCACTGCACATAATTCCAGTACACTCAATACCACACAATTACTATCCACATAATTACATTATTTCGCTACACAGATCCAATCCACACAATACAATTCCACAACTAACAATTCCAATCCAAACCACATATGTCCACTTGACACCACACACATTCACTCCACTCCAAGCACATAGGTAAAATACACTGTCCTTTACAATGTCAATAGCTCTAACTCTCACAAATGCGAGACCAATTGCATTGCAAATGCTTGTTTACCTTCCAATGCGACCGAGCAGATCCTGTTCATTTTTTTTATTTTTATTTATTTTATGGAGTTTTATATAGCTCGAACTTGACCCGTATCGGGTATCATAGCGCTTTTCATGAGCACCAGTTGCGTTACATGAGGACACATTCATATTTGTTAGGCACAGGGAGATTAAGTGATTTGCCCAGAATCACAAGATGTTCAGCGTCATTGTTGAAACTCGAACCCAGTTCCCCAGATTCGAGGTCGACCGCCCTAGCCGTTAGGCCAACTCCTCTCCCAAGTATGAGTAAGAATAGGCATAAGAATGGCTAAGCAGAAGAGCTGAAGTATTTAGATGTAAAAGTAGTGGAAGGTAGGTTCAAGTAGGAGTATGCAGGAGTAAGAGTGCAAGTAGGAGTAGGTAGGACTAAGTTAATGGTAATAAGGGCATTGGTAAATACAGTAGCAAAAGTAAGAATAGCAGTTAGAAGACGTAATAGGAGTAAGAGGAGAAATGAGTAAGAGCAGGAGGAAATAGGCGTAATAAATTGTAAGTGGAAGCAAGGGTATGTTGGAATAATAAAACTTAAGAGTGGGAACAAATATGAGGTGTAAGAGAAAGGTCAAATTAAGAGGTTACGTAGCACAGTAAGAGGAAGTATGCAACATATGAGTAGAAACAAAAATCAGCAGTAGGCATAAGTAGGAAAAGTTAGTAAATTAAGTGCAAGATTAATGAAAGTAAGATTGAAAGAGACCAAGATGAGAAAAGAAAGACGAAGACAGCAAATCCTTCCATATTCTTCTACGACTCCAGTGCTAACAAAGCGTGACATGCTTTTCAATTTATGCACACATCAGATGAAGAGCAAGGACCTTCCATTAAGCGCTATTGTAACACGCTTCAGTTGGTAACTTGCGTGCAGCTGAAATAGGTACAATTTATGTGTTTTATAGCGCTCACAAACAGCATAAGCGTATTTCTTGGCACTATTTCAACAAAAGTTAACACTATGCCACTGGCAGAGGTGCAATTTGTTTTATTAATGGGTTGCACACAGACCGGTCTCTGTGACGTGCTGTTCGACGAAAAAGTGCAAGAAAAGACTTCTTAATACCATGTGAGCAGCACTTCAGAACTGTTTGGATAAAGCTTAGCCGATGCCCGGGAGCCGAATAGTGATTTTTGTGTGTCTCTGGCGCCCAGTAGCAGTGCGTTTACCCCGAGGGCCACATTTGGCATGTTCTGATTTGAACTCACCATTATAGAGAGAATGTAATACTAGGTCATTTATTGTCACATGCAACAAGGGTTGTCAATCCCGGCCCCCTTTCTCTGTAGTCCCCGGCACCTGTTTAGAGGTGGACAGGAAGGAGCCCTCTCTCCTTCCAGCACAGCAAGCAATACCACAGAACAGCGCCAAGACCAACACAAACGGCTCCCGGTAGCTCAGCTCATGTGCCCCGGTAGATGTGAGGCTGTGAGCTGATGAGTAAGAGGTTTAGGAGCAGGGTGAGGAGCTGGCAGCCTACACCAGGGTGGAGCAACAGCACCGAGGCGTCTACAGCAACAGGGGACGGGTCTCCTCAGCTCCGAAGTGTGAGGCCAGCACGTGGGAGCCATGCAGCGGCAGCCAATGCTTGTGAAGCAAGTAATTAAGCATTGGCAAAGGTAAAATAAAACCAAGCTAGTGCCAACTAACACGAAGGGTGGGACGGGGAATGGTAAAATTGGGGGCAGGAGGTAGGCCCGGCTCCAGGAATTTTTATTTGGGTGGGCCAAGGGTACATTCGGGTGGGCCACTGCTGGCCCGATTTATCGCTTATATATCTAGCCAGGCCTGCTTCTGGGCCCTCCTTTATCTCTCCTTACTCTTACAAGGCCCAGTAAAACACACTCTTTTCAAAGTCTCTTTCTAAATGTTATCACTCTCAAAAAGTGCTTTTCTTCCATGCAATGTCCCTTTGATGGGAAGAGGAAGTTTCTAAGGTGGGAGTATCAAGCAAGTGACACTACCCGGGCTTCCTCTGTGCGAGCCTTCAGGGAGAAACCCTCTTCATTACTACCTCCACCTGACCTCTGACTCTGCAGCGCACTCTCTTACAGGCTTGATTATCCACTTTTCTACCACCCTTCTCCATCACACCTTATCTCACACCTGACCTTGGGCCCCAGCCCCATATCAGCCACCATTCAGTTCCACTTTCACTATTCCCAGTAAAAAACAATAGTAAAATCACCTTCAAACTTGAAACATTGAATATAGCAGTAAAAATAATTAGCATGCATGATAAAGTATGCTCCACAGTTGTCCTAATCACCTGACTGTTAATTAAATAAATGAAAACAGAAAGGCCATGACAGGGCCGGCTTTATTGCTGGTGCAAACGTCTTTTTGACCTCTTTCTCTGTAGATAGCTTAACTACCACCCTCCAACAGTACCCTTCATCTCGCCATAGCCACTCCCCCTCATGGCCTCCTCCTCAGACTCCCTAACTACCACCCTCCACCAGCGCCCCTCATAGCTTCGTATTTCCCCCCACTCCATGACCTCCTCCTTGGATTCCCTGCCACCCTCCACCAGTGCCCCTCATCTCTCTGTAGTTCCCCCCCCATGACCCCCTCATCAGATTCCTTCACTGCCACCCTCCACTAGTGCCCCTCATCTCTCTATAGTTCCCCCACCCCATGACCTCCTCCTTGGCTTCCCTCACTGCCATCCTTCACTAGTGCCTCTCATTTCTCTGTAGCCCCCCCCACCCCATGACCTCCTCCTCAGATTCCCTCACTGCTCCCTCAACCAGCGCCCCTCATCTCTCTGTAATTCCCCCCGAGCCCCATGACCTCCTCCTCGGATTACCTCACTGCCACCCTCCACCAGTGCCCCTCATCTCTCGTTAGTTCCCCCCCACCCCTGACCTCCTCCTCGGATTCCCTCACTGCCACCCTCCACCAGTGCCCCTCATTTCTCCATAATTCCCCCCACCCCCATAACCTCCTCCTCAGATTCCTTCACTGCCACCCTCCACCAGCACCCCTCATCTCTCCGTAGATCCCCCCACCCGTGACCTCTTTGGATTCCCTCACTGCCACCCCCCACTAGTGCCCCTCAGCTCTCTGTAGTTCCCCCACCTCATGACCTCCTCCTCCGCTCCCCTCACTGCCAACCTCCACTAGTGCCCCTCATTTCTACATAGCCCCCCCCCCACCCCATGACCTCCTCCTCAGATTCCCTCACTGCTCCCTCCACCAGCGCCCCTCATCTCTCTGTAGTTCCACCCCACCCCATGACCTCCTCCTCAGATTTCTTCACAGCCGCCCTCCACCAGTACCCCTCATCTCTCTGTAGTTCCCCTCCACCCTGTGACCTCCTCCTCGGATTCCCTCACTGCCACCCTCCACTAGTGCCCCTCATCTCTCTGCTGTTCCCCCCACCCCGTGACCACCTCCTCTGACTCCCTCACTGCCACCCTCCACCAGTGCTCCTCATCTCACTGTAGCTCCCCACCCCATTCATTACCTCTTCCTCGTTTTCCCTCAATGCCACCCTCCACTAGTGCCCCTCATCTTTCCGCAGCTCCACCCCCACTCCAGGACCTCCTCCTCTGCTTCCCTCACTGCCACTCTCCACTAGTGCCCCTCATCTCTCTGTAGTTCCACCCACCCCGTTGACCTCCTCCTCTGACTCCCTCACTGCCACCCTCCACCAGCGCCCCTCATCTCTCCGTAGCTCCCCACCCCATGACCTCTTCCTCTGATTCCCTCACTGCCACCCTCCACTTGTGCCCCTCATCTCTCCGTTGCCCCTCTCTCATATCCATTCCATTTGTTGTACCGAGCTACTCATAGCGTCACAGTACTTTACATAACAGCACGCATTATACAGAGACAATAAATCAGTCTATGGGGAATGTCACATAAGCCAATGAGGATTACAACACCCTCTAGAACCGGGCCTGGCAGGAGGTAACTACATATCCTGCACTTGTTAGTGGTGTGAGACAAAGAAAAGGGTCAGCGACAGGAGGATATTTACATCTGGGACTAATTAAAGACCCAGATAACCTATCTGTAGAAATGTAAATGCTGCATTTTAAAACATATGAGGCATTTGTTATCAACCCACAACATAGCATGTTTTTTGAAGGAGCTCACAATGAAAACTCACAATTAAAACTGCTAGACTTACCGACAACGCTGCAGAATGTTATCTGTCCTGCTCTTTACAAGTCTAACCTCTCTCCCTGAAAGCCCCGGTGTTTCTGAAGAGTGCGGGGCCCCATCCTTTTTCCGGCCGGCTCTGACTGAAGAGAAACAATGTAACTTGTTACTTTGCTTCTCTTCAGTCCTGCACTGGGTCTACGGGAGGAGCGCAGAGCAGGCTGCAGACTGCACCTGCTTTCTAGAGGAAGCCTTTCACTCACAGCTCTTTACTGAAGAGCTGAGGGGGCCCCCTTCACCTACCGAAGACTGGGGGCCCCCCCGCACCGCGGGGGCTGCGGGGGCGTTTGTTACGCCCCTGTTCCTTTGCCTGACTCACAAGTTGGCACTCACCCAGGCTCTGAGGGATCAAGAAATAGCGTGCCAGAAATGGGATGGGCTCCCGCTAACAATAAAGGTCCTGGCACTTCAATCTGTGTATTACGAGAACTCAAGACTCGCACAAATTGCTTTTCCCAATGAATATTATCACAGGGCGGGGAAGACAGTAGTCAACAACACTTTTCCCGACCTGTGATAATATTTATTGGGAAAAGCCCTTTGTCTTCGATAACAGTCAATAAAACTTTAAGTAGATACGTTTCATCATTCTACGCTGTAAGTAATACAATGTGTTCCTACTTTAATTATAAATGTCATCCTGCTTTATGTACTAGGCAAGAATTTAAAAACCTAAAATGTCAGAAACAGTTACTATAAATCCACTGACTCATCTCCCTACAAGGTTCAAGCAAACTGCAATCTATGCGATGTATGAATGACAATGCTTGTCGTTTCTAATTTAACCAGTAACTACAACCCTTTTATTTTCAGATTGCCACTACCAATATTTGATCTTTATTTTTTTATTTTTTTTTTATTATTTATTTATAATTTTTATTCGGCAAAAGCAGATTTCATTATTATTACATGAAAACAAAACCTTTTACAATACATATACAGAACTGAAACAAATTCATACAAATTCATTACAATTTTTTGAATATAACCTTCAATCAGAGCCATCCTGTTAATGGTGCCCATAATTGCTCACCAAATAGCTTTCTTCTATAACCTTTCAGTTTGTATAGAGCCATTTCCATATGATATAAAGCAAGAATCCTCGCCCTCCATTCAGAAAATAAGGGTGGATCCTGGTTCAACCACTGCGAAGTTATGCAGAGACGCAGCACCGCCATACATAAAAATAAGAAGCCCTTTTGTGGTGCTAGCCGTTTGTTGACTATTATATCAAATTCAATACCAAACAATATCAATCCCGCATTGAGGACCACCGGTATTGCCAAAGAAAAATTCAAAAAATGTTGTAAATCACGCAGGAAGGGGGCCAAAGACCGACATAAAAAAAACATATGTGGGGCATCAGCTGCAATCACACCGCACCGGGGGCACCTATCCCCCTTCCAGTCTTCCATTTAGCTATCTTAGCGGGAGTATAATATAAATCAAAAATCGCCATATAATACTGACTCCCAGTCAGCAGTATAGAATTAGCCATTTCCAGAGCTTCCTGTAGATCTATATTCGAAACCCCAAGCCTGTTTTCCCATTTTTGTTCCTGTACTAGAAGATCGTCTTGCTGCCCCCGACTAACTTCTTGATACATTAGTGCCAACTTTCCCCTGCGAATTATTACTTCAAAAATGGGTATATCCTCAAATGAACAGGTGCCCTTTATAATAGCTTTGTCTAAAAAGCTCCGCAGCTGTAAATATTTAAAAAAGTCACCCTTATCAAGATCGAATTTCTCCCTCAATGAAGCATACGTCCTAATTTGACTATATTCACAAAGATCCCCAATAGTCCGAATGCCGGCAGCGCGCCACATGCGCGCAACAGAGTACTGAAAAAACAACAGAAAAGGTCCCTAGAAACCGATCGGAGTATAGCAATTAAAATCCGTTATCTTAAACAGCAGACGTGTCTTTTTCCATACAAAAAACGCGGCCCACAAGATTTTAAACCTAGTTTTCTTGTAGTAACTCGGTTCTATAATCCTCACAAATAGATACCGAGCTTCTGGGCCCATAATTAATTCATAAATGGAAGGAAAGGTAGCCGGGTCCCAAGCAGCCCTTTCTCCGGAGATCAAAACCCCAATGTGCTGAAGCAATGATATATAATAATAAAGACGGAAATTAGGGATGGACCACCCCCCACGGCTACTAGGTAAATAGAGCCATCTCAGGGCCCTTCTCGCCCTTTTATAACTCCACTTAAACCAGGAGCACATCCTTTCTAATCTCAAAAATATAGAATTAGGAAACCATAGCGGAATAGCGCGAAATAAATATAAGAATTTTGGAAAAATAAGCATTTTAATAACATTGCTTCTTCCATAAAGTGACAGATGCAAGTGGTCTAGTTTTTCCAAGGTTTTATTGGAAGCTATGACAATAGGATCGGCATTTAGGGCAGGAATATCCTCTACTTTCGCAGAGAGTTTAATGCCCAAATATACTGCCTCTTTAACTACTTTAACATCGGATGGGCATCCCTTGGCAGAGTGTAATATCTGTGTTTTAACTACATTTAATTTATAACCAGAAATCGCTGCAAATTCCTTTGTCAAAATCTCGATTCTATTTAAAGCACTAACCACATCCCTTGTAAGAACTGCTAAATCGTCAGCATAGGCTAGCACTTTAACATCATGTTGCTGGGGTTTGACTGGAACAATTAGTGCATCCTGTTCCAATTTAAAAATTAACGGCTCTATATATAGAGCAAAAAAAAGGCGAGAAAGGGCAACCCTGTCTGGTGCCCCTGAACACTCTGAACTCCTCAGATTCCTCCCCTGAATCCCGGACTGTAGCAGCTGGTTTCCGATATAGGGCCTGTATAGCCTTCAAAAAATCGGGAGGGAATCCCTTCCATACAAGAACCGACCACAAAAAATCCCAGGAGACCCTGTCGATTGCCTTCTCGGCATCCAACAGGGCCACCCCCAACTGGGAATCCGTCGCCTGTGCCCAGTCTAATAAATATATGACACGCCTTATATGGTCAGTAGTGCCCCGACCGGCAATAAAGCCGTGCTGGCGCACTGAGACTATTGAAGTAATGACTCTAACAATTCTCCTAGCAGGTAATTTGGAATAAATCTTACTATCTGAATTTATCAGAGATATAGGTCGATATGACCCAAGCTGATGCCCATCCTTCCCCTTCTTCTTAAACACCACAATCATCGTTTTGGACCATGAATCCGGAGGACAGCCTTCAAAAGCATGGAGAAAGATATTCATTAACTCTACTCTCAGCTCCACCCTGAACATAGTATAAAACTCAAGTGGAATTTTGTCGGGACCCATCGCTTTGCCGCGCGGAAGCGAAAGAAGAGCCGCCTCAACTTCTTCCCATGTAATCGGCTCCGACAAAATATCTTTCTGTGCTGCTGTTAATGAAGAGGACAAAATCCCTGCTAAATAGCTGTCCGCCTTATCTGTTTGTTCATCAGAATATAAATCCTCATAATAGGCCTGAAAAGCTTTCCGAACCCCTTGGGGAGATTCCTGGATTATTCCCTGTATGTCTTTGATTTTAGTAATTTTGTTTTGTACCTCTTTTTGGCGAAGTCGGTTCGCGAGAACTCTACCAGTCTGCTCCCCATATTCATAGCACTCCCTTTTATGGAGCTGAAATTTAGCAGCAGCCTCATCAGCAAACTGCTGATAGACTTCAGATTTTTTAATAGCGAGTTTTCTCAGTACCTGATTCAAATCCACTCCTTCTTTCACTTTTTTGTCCAGCTCACGTTCCACATTGCTAAGATCCAGAATATGCTTTTCCATAATTTTCTTCATATTTTTACGCTTTTGTGCAGCGAAGCTCAGGGTCTCACCCCTGAGTTCCACCTTAAACGCGTCCCAAACCACCCCTCCTGCGGCAGAGTTCCTATTTATCTGAAAAAAACAGGACATCCAATCCCTAATGCGGTTACAATACTCCAAGTCTAACAGCAATTTTCTATCAAAAGTCCACTCAGAGTTACGGGAGATAAGCGTATCAAACTCAATCTCTAAAATTAAGGGGTTATGGTCGGAGATAAACCTTGGCTAAGTATATATAGACACCTTATCCAGCATGAAATAAGAGACAGGAAAGTAATCTAGTGGGACCAGTTTTTTGTGAGGAGCTGAAAAGAACGTATGACCTAGCTGGCCAGCATTAAGCCTACACCAGACCTCGCAAAGTCCATGATCCAAGATCAATCTACGCACACTTTTATAAACTCGGGGCTTCCTGCCAAAATATGCCTGCCTACCAATTACATCAAAATCCCCATCGAGATGTATATTTAAATCCCCACAAATTATAAAAGGTTGAGGACAGAGAGACAGTTCCAGATTAAGCTTATCAAAAAATTCAGAGTCATCCAAATTAGGGCCGTATACAGTACATATTGTGAAAATCTTATTATTAAAAATAACTTCTGATATTGCCCACCGTCCCCACTTATCCTCCTTAGATTTCCTAAATGTTGCTACCCCCTTCCTACATAAAATAGCAACACCCCTAGAATTAATTGACTGACGTGAACATGCAACCAGATCCATGCCCAGCGTATTAAGCCAGCCCCTATTTCACCATGAAATATGTGTCTCTTGCAAACAGAGAAGATCCCAGGATAGTGCCTGAAATGCCTTGGCCAAAACTCGCCGATTATTAGGATTGTTCAAACCACATATATTAAGAGTGCAGACTACAAGTTTACTCATTTGTATAGATAGATTTGTTAATTCACATAAGCCACCACCCCTTCTCGAAAACTATCCCCCTCTTGCCATTCTAGATCTTCGCGAAATTAAGACCACATGAAAACAATAGAATGCAAGAATTTAGTTTCAAATTAAAGCTATAAGCAAAAACATAATAGAATAAGGGAATCACCCCATACCAACATAGATAGAAATCATGCAATGCCGAATTTTTCAGCTTCAGTGATGGAGGCGTCGGATCGGGCTTTGGAGGATGCCGGTTCCGGGGGGGGTGAAAGTAACGGCTCAGGCTATTCCGACGATGTTCAAACAAAAAGTAAAAAAAAAGAAATGTCCGGACGAGTCTGCAATTCGGATGATTCAGGGCAGCAGCGCTCTGCAAACTCAGGAGTGTACTGACAGTGTAATCTCTTTGGTGAGCGCAGGAAACGAAGAAGAAGCCGGTAAGAATGTGGTTTTACCTAACTCCGAGGTATTAACGAATGCTGAGTCCGAGTCTCTATCTTTGACTCAATCCAAGGGCATTCTGGGAGCTGAAGTCATTTCTGAGACTCTAAAGGAACTGCTTGGTGTCAGTGTTATCTGTGACTCTGCTTTAACAGTTATGTCTGAGGGAGAGAGAGATAGCGCTTTTATTGCATCTGCGGCGGCTGGGAATCAGGAGCATTTAGAGCTTGGTGAATTACCGGATAAACTATCTAACGCCGATGACTTTTTTTTCTTGTCTGACCATTCCTCAGTTGAGAGTATTGAGAAAGTCTGGCTAGAGGGAGCATGCTCCGGTGCAGAGGGCATGAATCCCGAGGAAGGTGTAGAAGGGACGAGCCCAGCGGGGTCAGATAATTCACTCTCTTGGGACTATCAGAGTTCACCTAATACACTGGCCCCCTCAGGCTCCCATCCAATCATATCCGCTGGTGATGCAAGGAGCGACAATGGAGAGATAACGTTGGCAACAATTCACGATCTGATTGTGGCACACAGGGCAGAAACCCAGGCTGAGAGTATTCGCACACAGAATGCGTCTAAGAAACTACAGAATTCTATACGGAGGGTGGTGAAGACGTGTGTGGATATGACGAATAGAATTAACAAGGCTGAAACTCGGATTTCTGCTTTGGAGGACGATCTTACTGCACAGAAACAAAGGATCTTTCTTTTTTTTCAATGAACAAAAAATATTGGATATTTCAATGTGCCAAGGTACTCGTGGGGAAACAAAATCCAGAGCTTGCTCAACAAAACTGATGTCACATTTGCAGACTCTACGAAATATTGCGGCTAAACCGATCCTGAACCTGCCGCATCGAACATCTTCGGCTCCTTGCCTCAGAGCTCTACATTGGCTCCCGGTAAGAAAGCGTATCCTTTTTAAGGTCCTATGCCTCATGCATAAGTATCTCTATGGGAAAAGTCCACAATACTGGGCCAAAAAACTTTGCTGGTACAGGCCTCTGAGGGCACTCAGGTCTAGTACCATGTCTCTGCTTACCCCCTTTAGAATACACACTACTAGACAAGGTGGCAGATCTTTCTCGTATCTAGCCCCGGCTTCCTGGAATAAAATGCCCGTATATCTACGATCCATTCCCATCCACAGCTGTTTCCGGAATAAGCTGAAAACATGGCTGTTTGATCAATAACTCCTTTCCTTCCTTCTTGACCAGTGCCGCTGCAAGCGCCATGAGACTCTTCGGAGTGGTATGTTTTGCGCTATAAAAATGCCTCTGACTTGACTTGACTGATGTTAGCCTTAATCCCAGAATTATTATGCTCTAAGCAGAGTGGCAGCCTCTTTATTAAAACAGAAACTAGGCTTTGCAGCAGCTGGCATACTCAAAACATATACCAGCTTTGATATATGTGAGCTCATGATGGTTCCAAGCTAAAGGTTAGAAACTGCAGTACTGACCATAAAATCCCAGGTCAGTATTATGTGAACCGCCGGGCCCATCTTGGCATCTGCACTAATTCAAGATGAATGGTTTTGATCATAGTTTGTCTTCTCATTCCTAATTTTCTCATCATCATTGATTTTTTTAAACAATAATTAGCTAGACGACCAGTGGAAACCATATTGCGCAGCCATATGTTGGTAATGGAATAGTATTGGCATTGCAGGCCCCATTGAAAGATGTAAGAGCCAGATGTACGAATTCTAGACATTATGGGCCAGATGTACGAAATTTTAGCGTGCGCAAATGGGTCTTAGACCAGTTTGCAAACGCTAAAAACCATAGGCCCATGTACACACAGTATTTTGCGAGTCTCAATTTATTGTTTTGCGACTCAGTATTTGGAAGTGGCGTTCCTTCCAAATAGCAACTCCATGACCATGTACAAATGTTTTGCGAATGCAATTACCACCTACTTCAAGTAGGTGGTAATGCATTCGCAAATGGGAAGGGGTCCCCAGGAAACCCCTTCCCCTTTGCAAATGCATGCAAAATTATTTTTTAAGGGCAGGCAGTGGTCCCCAATTAGGAATGGCTAGCACTCCCAGGAAAATGGGATGCATTAAAAAAAGAAAAATGAAGCGTTTCTGCTTCATTTTTTAAGAGTAGGCCATGGTCCATGGGACCACTGCCTGGTCTTAAAAAATATTTTCAGTGCCAGTCATAAAGGGGAGTGGCTTTCCACCCATGTGAAATGGGTGGTAAACTGCGTGTGTTTAGCGGCCGCAATTGCGGTCGCAAAACAATGGTACATACCATTGGCACTCGCTATTGGGAAGGGACACTCTTGGCACGCCCCTTCCTAATAGTGAGTCACAAAACCCTATCGGTAATAGGTTATTGACTCGCAAAATAGGATTTGTACATAGGGCAGACCGAAAAAAACGGTCGTACATTTGGCCCCAAATCACTAACAAGGAATCGGTATGATTCCCAAATAGCGAATGTCGCACCAAGGCACTGGTTGATTACTCACAACAAGGAAGTACAGCAGAAACATGCATTATTACAAACAGGCCTGGAAAGCAGAGAGCAAGGCCCTGTTCTTTCACTCTAACTACATCTGTGTTTTTGGAAGCCATCTTTTACCGGAAATTCAATAAGCATTTGCAATGCAATAGGCCTTCCATTTCCGAGAGTTTCAGCTATTGGCATTCACAATGGCAATAGCTCTAACTCTCCTAAATGCGAGACCTATTTCAATTCAAAGAAGCATCCGCCATTGTACGGGGCTGCTTGATAGTGATAGCGCGCATGGTGAGGATTGCACGTCTGCCTGCAGTAGGAGAAACCCATTAAAGAAAAGATTGCTTACCGACTAAATAAGACATACTGTGTCACAACAGAAGTAAAAGGGCCATTCGCCATGGGAGGTTACAAATGCAGACAAGGCGGTACCAAGGAGGGACTAACAAGCCTAATAACGACTCGCACGCCAGCGTTTACAAAGGACAATGACACAAGCCAATGACAAATATGGGTGGAGAGTAGGCGGGGCTTCCAAGCCATACTTCAATACTGCATGCCTCGCAGCAGCGCATGCGCTGCCCAGGCTCAACCTAAAAACTGGTGCAATTGAAGCTAACAATGATGATTGTGCAATATAAAGTAAGCCCACATTTTTTGACACTGAGGTAAAAGTACTAAAAATAATAGTGTAAAAAAGCGTATACTAAATCAAAGTCAAACCTAATTATCTCAGGGTGAAATCGCATACAATGTAACCATTTCTGTTCCATGTACACGTGAGGTTCAAGAGAAATTATGTGGTGTAGAATTATGAGAGTTTTGACAAATATTTCAGTTGCATATGTTTCTTTTTGCTTAAGTTTGATTAGTTTAAGGGTGTGTGAACCGTGCTCAACTGTAGTAAATGCATGAAACCCATTGTTCTCAACCATATAAAAGAGTGTGTTTTCTTGATCTAACAGGAGAACGTTCCCCACTTACCTTAGGAGGTGAATCCATGCCAGATTGCTCTCCTGCTTACTGAGTTCTTTATTGATTCTGTTTTTTAACTGAACTTTGCGCCCTAATTTATTGATGAATCGATTTTGACTGTGCTAAATTGATTCTTGTATGATTACATTCCCAAAATAAACCTTTAAGGTTAAGACTTCTCTGTCTGTCATTTTTGTAGCACCAAATGGGTTCTTTGCTTTTGTCAATTGAAATTGGCATTTAAAATGCTCTAAATGAGACAGGCCCATTGGGGAGCACCAAAATCCATATTGGGATTACACCATTACCAGTTCATATCTGGTACCTGTCTGGTACCGTCAGGACCTGTATAGGTAAATTGTCTTCAGAGATCTTGAACTGCACTTTTGTGGTTCAGACAGTCTTGCCCTGAGATTTAAATTAATCTTGACCCAGTCTACTCCCTGATTCCCTATGAGCATATAGAGATGTGGCAGCTGTTTTGGGGTTCCTGAAGCGGTCTTTGTATCAATATGGAAAACTGTTGCGTGTATACGATTGAGAGAAAAGTTAAATCAAAGCGGTGCATGTTGGGGCTCGTAGTTAGATAGAGTGGGTGTCTGTGGTGACCGGTAAGTACTACTAAGATGGTGGTGGGGAGGCCCACACACACACGCACATGCACACTCATGTACACCCATGCATTCACATGCAGACACACCCATTCACAACACTCACTCAAAAATACACATACATTCACACACACATGCACGCACCAAACAGTCAATAAAAAAACAACACTTACTTACTGCAGCTCTTGGGGAGGGAAGCCTCGGAGGTGCCATGAGGTTTGGGACTGTTGCCTCTTCTCTTTTCATTCAATCAATCAATCAGGGGTTTATAGAGTGCGCTACTCACCCGTGAGGGTCTCAAGGCGCTGCGGGGGGTACAGCTCCAGATCAGTCAAAGAGCCAGGTCTTGAGGTCCTTTCTGAACGTGTGCACGGTCGGGGAGCGTCTGATGTTCACAGGGAGTTTGTTCCAGGTCTTGGCTGCGATGTGGGAGAAGGCTCTCCCGCCTGTTCTGTTTCTGCGGATGCAGGGGACATCTGCCAGGGCGAGGTCGGCGGAACGGAGGTTCCTCTTGGGTACGTGGAAGAATAGTCTCTCGCTGAGGTATTTGGGTCCGATGTTGTTGAGTGATTTGTAGGCGTGGGTGAGGAGTTTGAAGGTGACCCTCTTCTCGACGGGGAGCCAGTGAAGGTCTCGTAGGTGTTGGGTCATGTGTTCATGACACGGAGTCCCGAGGATGAGTCTGGCAGCGGCGTTCTGGACTTTTACAAGCATAATTCTTCCCCGATGCCCTAAGTCATGTGTATTCCTCAGCTTCAAGTGACTTGAAGTACCCTACGGACCCCAGTTGGCACTGGTACAGGCATTCCTTTAACAATAAGGATTCAAGAAGGAGGACCTACTGTCTTACCTGGCACAAAAGGGGTCAGTCTGGCTGCAGCCCCTGAAACGTCATCACAGTCTAACGGAAATGTTCCCCGAAACACAAATGTTACCCAGTTAAAAACTGAGCTCGAGGAGACTGTAAAGGGAAACTTTGGATTGGATATTCTGAGACACCATAGTGAAAGTGAATTAGTGTTTAAGAGCAAGGAAGCTGCAAGGATAGAACGTGAGGCATATGCAGAGATAGAAGAGTTGGTGGATGAGTGTGGACTTGATATCTCACAAAGAAAGAAATTACGAATGAGTTTCAGAATGATATTGAGAGACAATGACTTGAGGGGAATGAAGTTGCGAGGATTTAGAAAGCATGTTAAGGAATTGGTGGATTGTATCAGAGAATGGGGACTTATGGAGAAATTCAAAGAGCCATGATCAAAGAAGGAAAGGTTAAAAGAAAGAAATGAAAAAGTGCCAACAGTTGACATGAAGCGTGAGAACACTGATGAGGCAGAAGTATGGGAACACCCTTTGAGGGAAGGACAGGGAGGAGCATACATGCATGTCCTGTGGACCTGAACAGACTGTTTCCCAGGCAGTTGTTTCAAGAATAAGGTGATCCAAGTATTGTGTATAACATCGGGTATTGACCAGAGATTCCACTGCAGAAGTTTGAGTCATGAGCCGTAGAGAGAGTAAATGCACTCTTTTTGGTACTCATGAGCATTCAAAGTACCTTGCCGGGGAATGGGACGCCCCCCCCCCCCCGCCCCCCCACGATACATTGATGGGAGAGCCATGACAGTTCCTTCTGTTCCCGCAGCTAGCTGACGTGGTGCGTTCCATCTATCACCATATCGACTTGTCGACACCAGCTGTGAGGTCTGACCCACGTCATGACCTGAACCCAGGGAACTGAGTTCTTGGAGGAGCACTGAAAAGGGCCTCATCAAGTCATCCGTTTGACCAACACTGCAGTGAAATGTGCAGGCTTTCCAAACTGGATCCATGCCTCGCATACAAAGAGTGTGAGACAAACAGAAGAAGTGGAGACAACATCCACTGATTCTAAGTTTCTGGGGCGTCAGAAGGAAGAAGGCTGAAACAAAGCCTGACATTAGAGTCCGCAGCACCATTCGCCCGTACCACAGCCAGAACAGAACCAGAGTGAAAAACAGAGATCCCCTCGCAAAATGAAACACGAGGCTCGAGACTGAGACTTCGCATCTGCTGAATCCCTGGCGAATCCTGGAGAACTGAGACAGACCAAGCAGGTACAAGTGTACAGCAGGTTGAAAAGGATGCTGGAAAAGCAGCAGGAGTAAACTCCAATTCCGAGGGTGAAACTGTGCTACATGAATTTGGAGGTGACAAGTTCCCCAAAGTAAAGAGTGCATCACAAAGACAAACGGCGAAGGAATGATAGCAAGAGAAGGAGATTACTATTGAAATCAAGGTGGCCAGGGACTATTAGAGAGGGGAGGGGACTAGAGGAACAAAAGGACGAAGAGCAAGCAACGCTTAGTGACAGTGACTTGGGTCAACCTGAGATGAAGACACCAAGGAGACTGGGGGGCCAATTTCGTTTTTGGCAGAGAGGGAACTCTGTTGCAAGCGACAGAGTTCCCTCCCCACCAACACAGTGGTCTGCCCACCCGATTTATATTTAGCTGGCCCATAGTTTTGGATATGGGAGATCGAAACTTCTCCGGCTGCCCAACGGAGTAATGGTTATTACAGAATTGGCTATGTGTATAATTGGTGGACACATAGTCATTCTTTACTCTCTGTCACTGGCAGACTAACCCTGGCTCTAAGGGACAGTAAAAAATAAAAAATGTCCCCCTCTCTATGCGAGGTAACTGCATTATCTTTTTCATTTTCAAAAAGAAATTCCTACTTCTGGGCTTTCTTTTTGAAAATAAAACTAAAACAGATTGTTGCAAGTCTCCCTCATATTGACAGAGCCATGCACCAAACTGCAAACAGCATTGATAGAAACCGTCGCGACAGCGGTTCCTGCCATTGCTTTAGAAATGACCGCCAGTTTATGCATTGTTAGAGAACAACGAAGGAAATGATACAGTACAGAAAGTGGGTTAGCATGACTGCGACCATAACTACTTAGTGAAGAACCCAGTTTTGACAGAAAATGAAGCAAGTATTAGGGGAACTTAAGGGCACATCTACTTATTTCTAATTGCTGCATAACTGGGTAGGAAGTTGCTATGCAGCCTTAGGCCTTCCAAGAATATATCATACCAACAGCTTAGATGCAAGAAATGACAACTTTCTTAGGAGGTGCAGACACAGTTTCAGACAGATTTTGGGGTGCTGTATTTGGCATATTAGTGCCTTCCGTAGGAGTAGCTTTGAATAATGTAAAGATTTGAGAATTCCCCACCTTAGTAGACAGACTTGCTACAAATACTACAGGCACACTAACCGTTATTAACAAAGAATTGCTTTCTATGAGATCCTTGATAGTGCAATGTAGACTTACTTTAGACATGCTTCTTGTGAAAAAAGAGAAGGGTTTGCAAGGTGTTACGCTCAAGAGTGCTTTGCGCATATCCCTAGAATAGATAGCCAGCTCAATCACTTTGTTTTGAACATTAAAAACATTATGCATGTATTCACAGAGCTTGAGAAATCTGGGGTTTGGGAAGGAATAACTTCTCTAGATAGTTCTCATGGGAAAGGATTTTCAAATATAGGTGAGTGGTTTGGGAATATAGGTGGAGAAATCGTTAAACTGATGTTGACTTCTATACTAATAATACTAATTGGAGCAGCGTGTATTTTCTGTTCCTTAGGGAATGTGAATTTACTTCATCAAAGGGTGGGACAAATGATGGGGAAAACAAGCTGTCAGCAGCAAGCGGAAGAAAGGAAGAGGATTGACCTCGAACTAGAGGAGTTGTAAAGCTGTGTGCACACTGAGATGAAAATCCAGACATAAGAGTCCAAAACTGATGACAACTGTCTTGTGAATTATCTAGAGAGCAGATTTGAGATGATTCGAGTACATCACCTATGGGGGAGGTGATATTTCTGTTTTTCTGAAATGTAATGCCTTGCACTAATGAAAACTCTAACTCTGGCTAACTTGGAGAATTTAGGACTCAGACTCCTTTTTTGACTGTGATGTTCCACATGAACAGACTTGAATTTTCATGTCGCCCTAGAATGAAAACATTTATTGAATGTTGTTAGAAATGGTGGCCTCATGTTGGCAGAGATAGGCACCTTTGGCCAAGTAGGGACCCTTGCTTCTAGTCAGGGTAAGGTGGATACACACTTTAGATAACCCCTGCTCACCACCTTGGTAGCTTGGCACGAGCAGACAGGCTTATCCCAAAGCCAATGTGTAAAATATTTGTACTCAAAACACACAGAAACACAGTGAAAACACCACAAATGGACACCACGCCGGTTAAGAAAAATACAGTGGGCCCGATTCACAGAATTAACTTAAGACAAAATCCTAAACTTACTACTTTTGGTATTCACAGAATGCACTTACAACTTTTGGTATTCACAGAATGCACTTACTACTTTTGGTATTCACAGAATGGATTTACGACTACTAACTTTACGTCCGCACTCGGGCCGGAAATTCCGGGCCGGAGGCGGAGCTTCCGGCCCGGAGGCGGAGTTTCCGGGCTGGAGGCGCGGCTTCCGGTCCAGAGGTGGAGATTTTGGCCATGGCTAAATCTCCGCCACTGGCCGGAATCCCCACCTCCGGGCCGGAAGCTCCGCCTCCGGCCCGGAAGCCCCGCCTCCGGCCTGGAAACTCCGCCTCCGGAAGTGCGGACGTAAAGTTAGTAGCCGTAAATCCATTCTGTGAATACCAAAAGTAGTAAGTGCATTCTGTGAATACCAAAAGTAGTAAGTTTAGGATTTTGTCTTAAGTTAATTCTGTGAATCGGGCCCAGTATCTTTATCTAAACCACACAACATCGAAACTACAAAAATCCAACATACATATATCAAAATAACACCTAAAAGCAGAAATAGCACTTAAAGAATCAAATAGCTGCACCTGGGACTATTACGACGTCGCGACAGGCTTAAATCCAAAGTACTGCGCCGACCGCGAGGTGTGCGGCATCGGGCACAGAGTCATATGGACCCCCCAACAATAGTACCTTGGAAAACGAAGTCTATGGATGATGCACAGCATCATGGAGGTGAGGCATCGCTGCCGAGGTCAAGGCCGGTTCCCTGGTTGCCACAGGGGAGGCGAATCGTCGTGTCTGCAAGGAGGCAACGTGTTGAGTCCAGGACAGGGGAAGTCGGCGGCGTTGGCGGTGAGGTGTTGGATCCGATGAGGCGATGCAAAGTTGAAGAGTTTATGAAGTCCCCCTCATCGGTTATTGGCTCCGCGATACCTGAAAGCTGGCGCTGGATGTGACTCGAGGTAGATACAAGTCCAGGTATTTATGTCGTCAGTGAAAGTGGAGGGGCCAAAGATGATGGTTACATTTAAATGAGCAGAGTGATTGCTTGGGCCAATAAATGACTCTCCTGCACAATGACAAGTCTGTGACGAGGAAGAAGGACGAGGGAAAGGACCAGTGAGGACATGTAGTGCAAAGCCAGGGAGGTGAGAGAGCAGCTGGAGAAGCTCCTACCTTTACACAGACCCAGGGGGGAGGTTGAGGCCGGTGTGAGCGCTGGCGTCTGGAAGGCCAATTACTGCAGGCGTTGACAGGTGTCGGAGGGCGCTGGAGCTGCAGTGCAGACGGGCGGTGAGTTGTGCACTTCACCAGCAGCGCCCCCGGCCTCGGTGCAGGTCACAGTATCACTGGCGGTGTTGCTGACGGCGTCAGAGTTGTTTTTCTTGCTTTGCAGCACCAACCACACAATTCTCAGGGCCCAGGAACCGGAATTGGCGCCCTTTTGAATACAGGAGTCCACAAAGGAGTCCAGGTGCTGGTCAGTGGATTGCAGGTGAAGTCTTTGTATCCCTTAGACTTCAGAACAGGAGGCCAGCACACACAAGCCCTTGGAGATTCTTCTTCAAGCAAGTTCACGGTGAAGCTCCTGTCTTTGTTCTTTCCTTGGCAGAAGCAGCAACTGCAGGCCTACCCAGCAAAGCACAAAGCAAAGGGGCAGTACTCCCCCTCACAGCTCTCCAGATCTTCTCCTTGGCAAAGGTTCTCCTTGAGTCCAAAAGTGATCTAATTCTTTGGGGTTTAAGGTCCACTACCTATACCCCATTTTGTATTTCTTCTCTTTGTGTCAAGGGTCCCTGAGCCCAGTCCAAACCAGTTCTGTCCTCTCTAGTACAGCATCACTACAGGAGCTGGAGACAGCATTGTGCAGACACTGCCTATTCAGGTGTAAATGAAACTCCTCCCACCACTCTAAATGCAGCTAAGGTCAATTCAGCTCAGCTTTGAGTCACCCAGGAAAGGCAGGACACACCTCAAACTCCCCCTCCCCGGTGGCTATCTACAGTGAAACAGATCCCCAGCCCCTGTCACTCCAAAACCAGACAGTCAATACACAAAATAGCAGAGGCACACAGAATGGTTAAACAAGAAAATCCCTACTTTCTAAAAGTCCCATTTTCAAACACACCATTTAAAGACCATCTCCCTCAAAAGATGCCTAAACTCCATTTCTATCTCTTGTCACAATGGAAAGTTATACTTGTAAGATGTTACAAAGTAACTCCCATGTTAGCCTAGGGGACAGATAGCCTTTCAACAGTGAAAAACGAAATTGACAGTATTTCACTATCAGTACATGTAAAACACACCATCACATGTCCTACCTTTTACATACACCTCACTCTGCCCAGGGGGGTACTTTGGGCCTTCCTGAGGGGTGCCTTACATGTAAGAAAAGGGAAGTTTGGGCCCTGGTAAGTGGGTGCACTTGCCAGGTCGACATGGCTGTTTAAAACTGCACATGCTGACACTGCAGTGGCAGGTCTGAGATACATTTACAGGCTACTTGTGTGGGTGGCACAATCCGTGCTGCAGGCCCACTAGTAGCATTTGATGTATAGGCCCTGGCACACTCTGTGCCCTTTATTAAAGACTTACCAGTAAATCAAATATGCCAATCATGGATAACCAATTATAATCATAGTTTACACACAGAACATATGCACTTTAGCACTGATTAGCAGTGGTAATGTGCTAAAGACCTAAAGCCAACAAAAACAGGTCAGGAAAAATAGGAGGAAGAAGCAAAGAGTTTGGGGATAACCCTGCATAAAAGGGCCATTTCCAACACATGTGTCAGTTCACATTGTGTAGATGTATAACTGAACCTTCATTCTGTCTTTGCATTATGGCTGCCAGCGACTGGATTGCTAGAGATGTAGATAAACGGCAACAGGGGGCATCCTTGTCTTGTGCTCCTTGATGGTCAGCATAATTTAGAAATCCGGTTGCTTGTTTACTTTTTTACTCAAACCGCTAGTGTTCAGAATAGTAGGGTAGACTATCTCCTTATGGATTCACAAAGGACTGTTGGTTTTAATACTTCAAATATATTTCCAATTCTTGCTATGAAAGGCTTTCTCTAAGTCTATAGCTACTTTTGTTGAATTTGATACTTAGGGATGTTTTGCGACCTGGGACAAACCTGTTTTGATCCGGGTGCGGAAGCGTGACTAATATTTCCAGTTTCCTTAATGTTTATTTTATAATGAACAATGACAAGGGACGGTAGGATGATGTGTCTGCTGCGTCTTTACTGGGTTTGAGCATTGTCACTCTTAGTGCTTCCCTAGTTAATGCTGTAGCATTCATTTCTCAAGTGTGTCTGTATACGTTTGTAATAGTCAGGAGTAAGAATGTCTGTGTAGGTTGCATGGAACTCCACTAGCAGTCTGTCGGCTCTAGGGACTTTACTTCTGGTGAGCTCATATGTTGCTTTCCTAATATCTTGCATCCTATCATCAGGGGAAGTTCTAAAGCTTCTGTTTGTTTGGGTGTCGTGAGGGCAGGCCTGCTTCGGTGATATAGTTCAAGATCATTGCGTCTGAAGCAAATTTCTCCAATGAGCAGCTCATGAGCTACTAGTTGCTCTCCAGATAGCTGCAAGTAGCTTTCGCGTACAGCACAGCCTACTAAATTAGAAGCTTTTTCTTGGTTGAATTAATATGTGTATACCAAAATGAAAAGTGTGCATTCAAGACACAAAAGTTTTTATTTTTAGAACTCATCATCTGTTGTTTGGAGAAAAATGGTTGACTTTCCAATTGAATTTAGAGTTGGATTTCCACATCAACCATTCAAACCATTAAGTTGGGTAACCATAAAAATATGTTATTTCAATGTAAAGATTCCCTTCATGGTGAGCATTCAAATTACACACAGAAATATTAAATTATATACAAAAGATGATATTTGAGTGATAAATTATGCAGCATTGGAGAGGCTTATTATGACCTTGATTCCAGAGGCATTGCAGATATGGCTGTTATGTATTACCCACATAGAGGTATTCCAAATTGATAAAGCCTTTTTTTTATTTTTACTTTAGTGCTGCCAACCTTGCCTGATGTACTGAGGTGATCAAGTCTGATAATTTTGCATGGGGTGACCACTAAAGTAATCTTGACTGCTTAGCTCACTATTACAACACTATTAATATTAGTAACTCAGGATGATTTTTATTGAACATAAGTACTTCTTATTACAGAAAAGATCTGGAGCCTATGAGCTATTTTCATATAAGCTATTGTAGTGGTTTGAAAACACTAAATTGCTTTCCAATTTTGAATGAACTATTTCTGATCTGATCAGCCAAGTTAGCATTTTCATTGCCATATCCCTCTTGAAGTGTTTGACGGCAATATATGTTTTATAATCTATGCAGCAATGTTATTCCAGGAAGACCGCATAGTGTTCCTTTTTCTCTAAACCTTCTTCCCTGAGTGTTGAGTCTGCAACCAAAGCATTTTCAAGTTCAGGGATCCTCTCTTTTCTGGTGTGGTCATCTTTCATAAGAGTTCTATTTTGTTCCAGTATGTGGGCTTAATAAAGTGGTCTGTAATTACAAATGTGAGATTTTGACAGTGGACCACAAAACAACATGTGCAGCACCTGTACTGTAAGTTACCAGTACCATTTAAATGCAAAACAATCCTGTATGCAGAAATCCAAATGTGCCCCCTGTCCAGAAGCAACACTCCTCACAAGGTGATTCGATACAAAGAAACTAGATTAGAACTGCACAACTGCTTGTCGAACAAGTCCATAAACAATTGTCCATGGATATTGCAGAATCACAATTCAATGAAGGAAATAGCTGCAATTGCAAGATATATAGCAGTTTTTTCTTTATTCAGTTCATAAAACAAACCATCAGTCAACGCATTTTTCGTCCTTTTAAACATAGTACGTCTTCAGGGCACTGTCAATAGAAGACGACAACCAATCCATTAGGTTGTAACCTAGTAGTAAGAGTTCTCTTGAGCGAAGTTGTTGCCAAGCATCTGGTCCGTGCTGCAGAATATTATTCCAAGTCAAGCAGTACAAATTTATAGGGAAAATCCTATGCCCAATTATGAGCAATGGTAAGGAACACGTGGTATGATAGCCATAGACAGATCTCAAAATGTGCAGGTTCTATTGAAACTGGCACAGAGTGATGGAGGATAACCACCCTAACTAGTGCACTATAACCCGGAGTGGAGCCCGGCGTTAATCATTGCTCCAGATGTCCGCAAAGGTTTGTGCCAGTTTCAATAGAACTTGCACGTTGATGGTTTATTTTATGAACTGAATAAAGAAGAAAACGCTATAAATCTTGCAGTTGCAGCTATTTCCTTCATTGACTTATTGTGATTCTACAATATCCATGGACAATTGCTTATGGACTTGTTTGACTAGCAGTGGTGCAGTTCCAATCTAGTTTTTTTGGTATGTAATTACCATCTTGGGCATCTCTCAGTCAAAAATCATCCCATTTCAAGGAAGTGTCACTATTTTCTGTGACATAGTTATGAATTTCCGGTCCATGTTACGCAGATCATGAAGTATTCTAGAGCAGAAAGCTCACTCTACACCTATCTCTGACACAAATTAATAATAATGGATCATGGACTGTGACCATGTAACATAGGCATTCATTTTGTGCTACTCTTGTGTACAAATGCGGCTAATAATATATTATGTGAAATTGCATGTGTAGATCATGGGCGTAGTACAAACATTCTCTTTCTTCTGGATGCTTCAGTCGCTGAGTATCTACCAAGTCCATGTTGTCTATCCGCCCGGCACTAGTGAAGTTCTCATTGCTAGAGAATGAGGTAGGAGTCTAGCTGCCTGTCTAGGTTCACATCACATACACTATTGAAGTCCCTTCCAACGAACTTTGCCACCTGCAGGTAGTTACCCAATATCTGACAGTGTTGCACAAAACTGTTTTGTTCATATTGGGATATACTGGTGGCTAACTATAAGTCTTCCCTGTTTATCCGCCTGTGGACTATGTGTTTTGTGCTGGGTACTGGTCTCTGAGCTCACCCAAATCAATGCTTATTTGGAAAATTCAGACACCTGTCCCTTTCGATCATCTTTGCAATCTAATATTTTCCCCTTGTTCTGAAGTGTGTCTCCTGTGAAAGATCTATTTGTGTGAAATGTTTCTTCAATCATTGTCTATTTTGTATTGTCTGGATGGAATGTCCATACCTCGAACATTCCATGTTATTATCTTATTGTGTGTTGTGGCAGTATGGGCACACTCTCTAAAATTGCTCCATCTGGTGTTCACAGTACTTCTTGCCATGGTACATGGCAAGAAGTACAGCTCCTAAAGACAGTCCCCAACTCATCTTAAAAAAATCCAATATAACTCCCCCCACCACCCTGAAGAAAGTGGGACACCTGTCTACCTCCAAAAACAATTTTTTTTACATATTCCTAAAGTGACTTTTATCTTCTCAGAAGAAACATGGCTTCACAGTGGGGTGGTGGCTCATACTTCTCCATCAGAGCTCACCACTAGTTATAGGTAATTACTGGGATGAAGAAATTTAGTCAGAGGGCCATACAGCACCTCTTAATGTCAGGTTGTAGTGGAACAGTGCTCTGTGTCTACCCTCAGGACACATATAGTGTTTCATATTATTTCATGGACAGATTTGACGTTTATTTTGGGTAAATCAATATTGCTTCCCAAAAGCACTTCCAGTGTGGTGTCCCTTTTAGTGGGGTCCTGGTCTGAATCAGTGCCTCCTTGTGGTGATCTTCTATATGATTAGTTGTTTACTTCTGAAATGGACTGTTTTATTCCTTTTCGTGTCTCTTCTCTTGTAAGTTACCAAATGTGTTGAGGTCTCAGATTCTTACATTGTTTAATTTTGCCTTATCATCATTCAGTTTCTTGATTGGCAGCTATCCCCTAATGGGGGCATCTGCTCAGTCCCATGCCTCCATGGGTTGTTCAGAAAAGTGTTATATTCTATCTGCCAATATCTTTATTTTGCTTGTAAGAGTAACATACATCTAATGTTTGTGTCTTCGTTTGCACTTGATGGTCATGAAGGAGGCTCAGTGTAATCTGAGAAGAGCTTCAAATTGCTATTGCCCACTTCAAAGTGCCCTGCCTTTTAAGCAGGATTCTTTGATCACAGCATGACATCCGGGTGGCTAAATTTCAGTACAAAGGCTACCATTGGTCTCAGAGGCACAATTGGGGCAGGGGGCCCAGCCACGGCTCTGTATGCCTGTTCAACTGCGTAAAATGTTTAGATTGTCTTTGGTGCCACAGTTTGTGTCACCCAGTTTTCCACATAGGTCATCATGTCAGTTTTAGAGATGCTTTCTGGAAGGTCCACAATCTGTAAATAGTTTTTTATGGATCTGCCTTCTGGGTCCTCATTTCTGTACTCAAGAAATCTGACTTATTCTCTTAGCTCCAGCATTTGTTTATAAGAGATTCCAATTCAGGTTGCAGGGAGGACAGTGTGCTAGCAGTATACTTTATTCAGTCTGATAGCTTGCACTGGTCATCTTGAAAAAAGTATGTGTCTACTACTATTGAATCGATTTTGCTTTTCAACATTTCCAGGGTGGCTACTGTTGCCTCTGGTATTCTGTCTAGCTTGTATATGATTGTAGACCTATGTTGTTGGTCCCCTTGGATATTTTTAGGTCTTGTGACGTAAGCAGCGCATGCGCTGCTCTCGTCTTACGAGGCTTCTTGGAAGCGATACGATTCCAGAAGCCTCGTCCTAGCTCTGCCTTCAGCTTTGATTTGTGCGCGTCGTTTGACGTCACGAATTATGCTAAAGACAGTGCAATGATTGCACTGAAGGTATGGCAATCATTGCCTGTAGCCACCCTGTCTCCTTTTAGCCACGCCCAGCGGGATTGGATCTCTTACCCGCGGCGTGACACAGTAGGTATATTATCAGCTTGCCGCACTTTTTTTGGTAAACTTGTTCGGAACAGCTGTTACACAGTGCGGCCCCCAATTCACGGCTGCCGGATATTCTATGCTCTTTGCTGGTGCTGCCCGCATTCTCTGCTCTTTGCTGGCGCTGCCCGCTCTCCTCCCCTTAAACTCGTTCAGAACAGCTGTTACACAGTGCGGCCCCCAATTCACGGCTGCCGGGCATTCTATGCTCTTTGCTGGTGCTGCCTGCATTCTCTGTTCTTTGCTGGCGCTGCCCGCTCTCCTCCCCTTTTTCTCGTTGGCACACTCCCTCTCCTCAGGATGCTTCCTCCTCCCTCCTGCTTTAAATCCTGGGGTATTACTTTAATGGCCGCCGTGTAGTATACTCAGAACACAGTGAAAGGACGTTTGCACACCCGAGGACCTGATTGGCCGACAGACTCCGGTATTTACAGGGGCCGGTCTATAGAGACAAACTAGTAGCTGACTTGGCGTGGTTTCTTCTGAGCTTGAATAAAAGGTGAGGAGCCCTCGGTGTGCACATCCAATGTAACAATGTACGTCCATCCACTCCGGCTAGGCAGGGCTAAAGACGGCTGTCCACACTTAGCAGCAAGTTAAGTAGGATTGGCCGTTATGCTGGCCTCTGTCTCTTTGTAAGGCAAAGACTCTGTCTGCTGCTCTTCCTGTCCCCAGTCTAATGTATGCCTCTCTCTTCCAATATCCATCTCTCTTATCGTCTCCCCTTTCATATGTCTGCCTCTTTTCATATGGTCTTCATCTCATTCTGAGTATTGTCTCTCCTTCATGTCCATTTGTCTCCCTCCCTGTCTCTATCACTCTCCCATTGCTTTGTTTCAGAACTTGAATGCCTGGCGTGGATTTCTCATCAACTTTTTCTCTTCACAATGCTTGTTGTTTCCTTTCCTCAGTCATTGCTTCTGAGTCCTATTTCTCATTGCTTGCAACCGCCCATCTCCTGTTGTTATTTGACCCCCTGCCCCTGTTGTTGCTTATCCTCCCATGTTTGTGTTTGCCTTGCGGCTCCCCACATGACAAAGCACTATAACGCCTCGAGCACTAGCCATGTCATATCACTTTTTTCCACCATAGTGTGCTGAGTCACACAAAACATTGCTTCTAGGCATAGGCTTTCCTCAAAATATGTTACCCACATATGTTACACAATATGTAACACATAGGTAAAAGACATTGGGGCATATGTGTCAAACGATTTTTTAATTGCAAACGCTGCGATTCGCAAAATAACAGCGTTTGCGATTAAAAAATCGGTAATCGGGATGTATGAGCCAAATCCCATCGCAAAATTAAGGAATTGCTAATTTAGCGATTTCTTAATTTTGCGTAAGCATTTAAGAAATCGCAAATTGCGATTTCTTAAATGATATGTAAAAAGCACCCAAGTTGTGCGAATTATCCTTAAGAAATCGCAAATTACCACCAACTTCCAGTTGGTGGTAATTTACGATTTCCTTTCAAAATGCACTTATTTGAATTTTACAAAGTGCCACGTGGCGCTCATACATGCCCTTAGGGCATGTATGTGCGCCATATGCACACACATGCTCATTTCAGGGGTGCATCAGGGTGTCATCATGACACCCTTGCACCTTTGAAATTATTCTCAAATTGCGATTAGCAAATTGCGATTCGCTATTTGAGAATTACTTCCCATTCATTCCTATGGGTCTCCTGGCCCATAAAAATGAATGGGCAGGTATTCCTTAATTGCGATTTCGCAATTTGCTAATCGCAATTAAGGAATTTTAAGAAATCGCAAAAAGTTTGCAATTTTTTAAATACATCCCGTTTTGCAATTCTCAAATAGCGATTCTTTAAAAATCGCTATTTGAGAATCGCAAATGGTGATGTTGATACATATGCCCCATTGTCATTTGCATTGTCAAAAGCGCTAACTCGCAAATGCGAGTCCTATTGCATTGCAACTGCTTGTATTGTTTTGGCCTCTGTGTGGAGAACCTAGATGTACATATTTGATCCCCGTTTTATGTAGATCAAATGTGAGAGTACACAAGGAAGGCTTGATGTTTTTACAGAAGCTTTGTATGAGAGAGACTTACTATGCAGTGATACATTTTATTAGTAGATCTCTAGCTATTATGGAAAGGCATGAGGCCCTTCTTTATGAGTTTACCTATTGGTCCTGTTATTATGCTACTTTGATCATCTTATGAAATATGTATCTCTGATTTTAGCTGGGAAATGTCTCTTTTTATTTATTTATATATCTATCTATGAATTGTATGGCGCTTTGCTGAAAAAGATTTGTATTGATTGGCACCATTTTAAGGGGGCTGCTTGAAGAATAAATGTGTTTATAAAGAGTGCGGCCCCACTAAATGAAGATGAGTTTAGGTGTTCACCAGGACACTACGTTTCTAACCCTGAACTTATATTTTATAAATTATTCTTTTCATGTGTATTAATCCATTTGGTTTCACTGGAAGACTATAGCGCCCAGAGTGTACTCATTTCTTTAAAAATAAATAAATTTGCAGAACACCCAGGACTGGAAACGTTTTGAGTAATCTACTACTCATGTATTTATCATGTGACCATAGGAGAGATCCATTGTATTGTGACCTTAGGGCTATCCATTTTCCTTTGTACCCTCAGCTAGAGCTTGCCTGTGTCAAGTTAGATCTGGAAGATTCATTTTAGGGCCATGTTAAATGGTGGGTCCATTATGATTCTCATTGCGACTTCAGGAGAATCAATGTGTGTTGTGAAATTAAAAGTTTTAGTCTGTAATGTGAGAGTGCAGGAATCCAGTGTGAGCTAAGTGGCTGGGTCAGATTACAGAGGAGTGCAATGCAGCATGACTTAAAAGAAGAAACCGTGTCTGTCATTTGACATGAAGGGTTGTGTATGTGAAGTGACCTTGATTGTAGAGAGAAGGGAGAGTCTGTCAGTAGGCGTGAGATAGCACAGCACCACCTCCTCTTCAGTGCACCACCTCCTCATCAGTGCACCACCTCAGCACCAGTGCAGCACCACCTCCACACCAGCGCAGCACCATCTCTGTGCCAGCGCAGCACCACCTCCGCACCAGTGCAGCACCACCTCTGCACCAGCACAGCACCACCTCCGCACCAGCGCAGCACCACCTCAGCACCAGCGCAGCACCACCTCCGCACCAGCGCAGCACTAATGCAGGACCAGCATAGCACCAGCACAGTACAACCTCCTCAGCAGTGCACCACCACTAGTGCAGCACCACCTCAGCACAACCTCTGCATCAGCACAGCACCATCTCCGCATCAGCACAGTAACACCTCCGCATTACTGCACCACCTCAGCACCAGTGCAGCACCACCTCAGCACCAGCGCAGCACTAATGCAGGACCAGCATAGCACCAGCACAGTACAACCTCCTCATCAGTGCACCACCACTAGTGCAGCACCACCTCAGCACAACCTACGCTTAAAGCACAGCACAATCTCCGCATCAGCACAGCACCACCTCCGCATTAGTGCATCACCACCACAGCACCACCTTAGCAGAAGTTCAGCACCAATGCATCACCACTACAGCATCAGCGCAGCACAACCTCATCATGACTCAGCGCCTTCTGAGCACCAGCTCAGCACCACCAAACACCATCTTAGTTTGACTCAGCACCATAGCATAACTCAGCACCACCTCAGTATCACTCAGCATCACTTCTGCACCGGTCCACCACCACCTCAGCATCACTCAGCACCACCTCAGTCTCCCATCAGAATCTGGCATCTGTTGATTCTCCCCTAGTCTCCGTCCGCTGCTAGTGTTGTAATTCAGGTACCTTTTCACAGCCTCCATCGTCTCGTTTATGTCCCGAACCCCAAAAAAAACACAAGCATTAAAAATGCAATAGGTCTCGCCTTTTAATAAGTTAAAGCCATTTGCTTTGCTATACAATACCATTAGCAAAGCAAATGGCTTTAACTTAATCAAAGGCGAGACCTATTGCATTTTCAATGCTTGTTTCTTCTGTGCTTAGATTTCCTACTATTTCCTATAGGTTCTTCGCAGATACCCAGATCCCATGCACTTAGTTGTCTTTAGTTTCCCCATCTCTTTTGTTTTCACCTCAGGGGCCAATGGGACATTAGCGCTCATGCTTTTTCCTCAAGTTTCATAATATTTTCCACCTCACCGGTTTTGTCCTATACCCCATCAACTCCATTGACTCCTTAGGGTAGATATTCTTTTGATCTTTTGTTTAATCTTTTCAGTGAGAGCAAATTCTATAGGCCGACAGACAGATGTCTTTGTATGCCTCACAGTTATGTACCTGTGCTCATGTGCAGGCTTTCACCATCCGAGTGCAAGACTGGTGTGGTCTCAGACCCCAGCAGTGGGTGGCGCAAGTGCAGGTTCTTCCTCAACTCCAATTTGCCCCAGCGAATATAGTGAAATTCACAAGTGCCTTTTTCCCATAAGAGGAGTCACCTCAGTGCTCTAAGTATGCGCTTAATGGGAACCCCAGGTCAGCATCCCCTTGGTTGGGTTTTCAGCTTAAAAGTAACCCTGGGCGGACAACTACTCTACTTCGCGCTACGCGAATTGCACGTAGCACAGTGCACAATCGCGTAGCGTAGCGTAGTTGGCATTTTTTGCTCGCTCGCGGTCCTCAACGTCAAGTTGGCGACCGCGAGTGAGCAAAATGACATCCCGGCGAGACTTTTTCCTCGTTCGCGAACAGCAACATCAAGTTGCCGATCGCGAGCATGGAAAATAAACCTCCCGGCGAGATTCTCAATGCGGGAAGGTCAGGTTTCTCATTGCGAGTGGTCGCGTATGCGATGAGAAACTACCAGTCCGTGTTGAGAAAGCTGCCGCTCGAGTAAAAATCTACTCGAGCGCCAGAAAACGACAGCTCGCACTGTGCAAGATGCCGTTTTCAATGATTGCACAGTGTGGACAAGCATCCGGCACTGTGCAATCATCGCGAACAGCGCATTACGCAGTTCGCGTAGTGCTACGCGTATCTCGCGTAGTGCGAAGTGCACTTCTCGTAGCTATGCGTAGCGCTACTACGCCCAGGGTTACTTAAGAGGCAGGGGACCGTGACGGGTTTAAACTCATCCACTTCCTTCCCCACCAGTTCTGAGCCACAAGCCACTGACCCTCTGACCCACTGGTCATTTTAGGAGCATTGTCTGCAATTTCAGCAGGCTGCTCCCTGTTTCTGGGAGCATGTGGTCTCTTTGTGGGAGTCTTTTCCCTTTAGCTGCCTAAGGCTGTCCTCCACAGCACTTCTCTGGTCAGTGTGTTGTGGTGGCCGACACTGCAGCACCAACTGGCAGTGGCTTCTTCGTGTCGTTTCTGGTCTTGCTAGTCCATCTAGTTCAATCTGTTGCTGCACCCTGTTGCAGGGCCTGCTGGTCCATTTCCTCCACAGCCCAGATTTCTGATGTGATAATTTCTCCCCATAGGATTGAACTTTTTCTCTGGGTTAGTGAGGAGCTCCAGCAATGAGTGTCCTGTGGTATCTTCACCCATACCCCCTTGTATTTTCTCAACAATGACAAGTCAACAATGACATATATATTTATATAGATATATATATTACCTACTGGCGGTCGCCAGCAGGTAGTTATAGTTAGGAACTTGTTTTTATTTAAAAAACGTTTTTTCTTTTGCCAATATCTTTGGCGCAGTTTGCAAAATTTTCCAAACTAATGACCAGCTCAGGTCAGTTCCTGTCTTGAAAGTGTGGGGGTGATTCTTCAAACGGGGGCTGAGAAAAAAGGGGGGTCCCAAAACACGTTTTCCTAATGTTAAGTTCCATAGGAATTTTGGAACAAGTTACACCCTGAATTGCTGAACGGAATTACACCAAATTTGGCAAAAAGGCAGCTCTTGGTTCAGAAAGCGCCCTTTTTTTAAATGGTGTAAATGCGTTCAGTAGTTGCTGAGAAATGTTAAAAAAAAAAATATCGATATCTGAGCACCGAAGAGGATTCGCAAATTCTCCCGAGCATGAGCTTCATTTTGATTAGCTGCCAACACTCCAAACTAGGAAGTGTTGGCAGCCATCTTGTGACTCGGTAACCGAGTCACAAGAAAACAGTTAAAATGATAAAAAACTAGAAAAGGGGGCAGGGTAGAAACATCCTGACCCCCTAGGCCTGCTCAGGGGTCCCACAAGGACCCCTAGGCAAAAAAAAAGCATTTTATTTTAAAAAAATCGATAGAATTCCCGCTGGGATCGCAAATCCTGCCGGAAAAAAAATTAAGCGGTGGGCCAGGTCCCAGGGGCAATTTATAATTATGGTGTGGGTGGCCCTGGAGGCCACTACAGGCCCGGGGACCGCCACCTCCCAGGGTTTTTGCTCATAATTTGCAGGGGGCATTGTACCTCCCCGTGGCTTTTAAAAACAAAAATGCATGGGGGAGGCTCCTGTCCCCCCACGCTGCCCCAGGGACAGCCACCTCCCTGCGGCTTTGATTTAAGTCCCGGGGATCGCCACCTCCTTGGAGCTCCAATCGAATTAGAGGAGTGTGGGGTCATCCTGCCCCCCCACACTGCCCCAGGGCCCACCACCTCACCGGGGCACTAATTATTTAAATACAGGGGTCCGTTGCGGTACCCCGGGCCCAGGGGACCACCACCTCCTGAGGCCCCCCTCCTGGAGCCCTTGATGGCCCTGGGGCCGGCTCCTGCAATGTTCCGGGGTGCTCACCCTTGAGACTGCCGTTTGCTATGGCAGGGAAAGAGCACGGCTCCCGCCCTGCCATAGAACACACTTCTTTGCTTCTTGGAAATGCTCTCGCTTCCAAGAAGCAAAGCAGGTTTGCTTTTGGGCAAGGTGAGCGGCATGTGAGCAGCTCCCCTTGCTCAAAAGCAATGCCGGCTTCCGAAGGAGGCGGGGAGCCGGCTGGGACCACGGGGGCATTGGGGCCCAACATTGAGGGCCGGCTCTGGGGGATGGGATCCCTGGGCCCAGAAGTGGCCCGGAAGGGTAGGCCCCCCCTCCCCTTTATTATTATTATTTTTTTAACCGGAAGGCCAGCATTCGGGATGGGGTCCCCGGGCCATAATTGGCCTCAGGAAGGGGGCCACGTGGCCCTCCTCCCAAAAAATAAAAAAATAAAACAAGGCTGGCCAGGCCTCAGAGGATGGGGTCCCTGGGCCTATAATTGGCCTCAGGATGGGGGCCACGTGGCCCCCCCACCTAAATAAAAAAAAAAATAAAGGCTGGCCAGGCCCCGTGGATGGGGTCCCTGGGGCCACAAGCAGCCCAGGGAAGGGGGCCACACAGCCCCATCCCGATTATTTAAAAACAAACAAAAACGAGGCAATGCCCCGGGGGTTGGGGTCCCTGGGGCCCATAAAGGCCTCAGGAGGGGGGCCATGCAAGCCCACCTCCAAAAAAAAGAAAAAGCTGGACAGGCCCTGGGGGATGGGGTCCCCAGGGCCCCAAAAAATAGTAAGAGAAGTGGGCCACACAGTCCCCTTCTAACAAAACAAAAATAAATTCCGGCATTTTTTGCCGGAGGTCCCACCCCCACCCTGCACCACTCTGCAAACGCGACCCCTGGCGTGTTCTAAGTTGGGGGATTAAGTTCCCTTCATTTCTGAGGGTCCCTGGGGGCCAACTAGCCTACCAGGTACCTCCAGTAAGCCCCACACAGTGGAATTGCTGAGAGGTGTTTCGAGGCCACGCCCCTTTTTACACCACTCTGCAAACGCTCCTCTTGCACACTGCTTGTGGGGCGATGAGGTCGTCTTGTGTCATAAGGACCTCAGGACACAAGTGGACTTCATCCCCCGAGCAGCAGGGCGCCAAGAGTCGCGTTTGCAGAGTGGTGTAAAAAGGGGGTGTGGCCTTTGAGCTCTCTCAGTAAACCAGCTGTATGGGGCTTACTGGAGGTAACAGGAGGACTAGCTGGCCCCCAGAGACCCTCAGGAGGAACGGGGACTTCATCACCCAACAAAGAGCATGCCAGGAGGCGCATTTGCAGAGTGGTGGAGAAAGGGAGCGTGGCCTGTGTCCACCTCTCAGCAATCTCACTGTGTGTGGCTGAGATAGGCTAGTTGGCCCCTAAGGACCCCCAGCAGCAAAGGGGACTTCAATTCCCATTCAAGAGAATGCCAGGGAGCGCGTTTGCAGAGTGGTGGTCAAAAGTGGTGTGACCTGCTATGAGAACTTAGCAATCCTGCTGTGTGGGACTTACTGGAGGTAATAGAAGGGGTAGTTGGCCCCAAGGATGTCCTTGTGGCCAACTACCCCTTTTGTTACCTCCAGTAAGTCCCACACCGTGGGATTGCTAAGACGTCTTCAGAGGCCACGCCCCCTTTCTTGACCACTCTGCAAACGCGCCTCCTGGCAGACTACGGTATGGGGGATGAAGTCCACTTTACTCCTGAGGGACTTTGGGGGCCAAGAAGTCCTACACAGCAGAATTTCTGAGCGCTGGTCGGAGGCCCAGCACCCTTTCTCCACCACTCTGAAACGCGACTACTAGTTAAACAGGCATTTGCAATGTAATAGGTTTTGCATTTGAGAGAGTTAGAGCTATTGGCGTTGTAAATGTAAACGTTTTTTACTAATTTTTTGGGTATAGAGTGAATGTACGTTGTGTGTAGTGGAATTATGTGGTATGTTGTGCAGTGTAATTCTGTGAATAGAAAGTATGTGATATTTAGTGTATATGAATTATGTGGAGTGGGATTATGTGTTTTGGAGAGTAATTATGTGGTATTCTAATCTGTCTTGTGGAGTGGTAACCTCAGGTTTAATCTTCCTTGTTTCCATAGAAGCTTAACTATAAACTCAATGAGACACAAAAAAAGAAGGAACCACTGAGGAGCGCTGCCTTCTGGACCTAGTCAGAGGCATGAGCAGGGCCACTGGAATTATGTGACTGTTCTGCTGCAACAATTTTCACATAATTAAACATTTTCTGCATTTGCCAAATGTTCCATCATCTGCTGCCTAATCTGCAGATTTGAACAAAAAAGCCTTGTTTCTTGCTCAAACGGCTCAAATGCTCCCAAAAATGCAGCTTCACGTGTTACAGCGTGGTGGAAGGCCCTTTGCAAACCTGGAATGCTCACATGTTACTTATTGCTAAATGTGGGTGTTAAATTGGTACTAATGGTGCACAAACCTCTCTTATTTCTGTGCCTCTCTTGCCTCTTTCTGCATTTCTCTTGCATCTTTCTGCACCTTTCTTCCTCTTTCTGCACCTCACTGTCTTCTTTCTGCTCTTAACTTGCCTCTTTCTGCATTTCTCTTGCTCCTTTCTGCACCTCACTTGCCTCTTTCAGCACTTCTGTTGCTTTTTTCTGTAGATCTCTTGCCTCTTTATGCACCTCTTTAGCCTCTTTCTGTACCTCTCTAGCGTCTTTCTGTACCTCTCTTGCCTCTTTCTGCACCTCACTTGCCTCTTTCTGCACTTCTCTTGCTTCTTTCTATACCTCTCTTGCCTATTTCTGCTCCTCTCTTGCCTCTTTGTGCATTTCTCATGCCTGTTTCTGCACTTCTCTTGCCCCTTTCTGCACCTCACTTGCCTCTTTCTGAACTTCTCTTGCTTCTTTCTATACCTCTCTTGCCTCTTTCTGCTACTCTCTTGCCTCTTGGTGCATTTCTCATGCCTGTTTCTGCACTTCCCATGCCCCTTTCTGCACCTCACTTGCCTCTTTCTGCACTTCTCTTGCTTCTTTCTATACCTCTCTTGCCTCTTTCTGCTTCTCACTTGCCTCTTTCTGCACCTCACTCTCTTCATTCTGCCCCTCTCTTGCCTGTTTCTGCATTTCTCTTGCCTCTTTCTGCACTTCTCAAGCCTATTTCTGTACCTCTCTTGCCTCTTTCTGCACCTCTATTGCCTCTTCCTGCAACTCTGTTGCTTCTTTCTGCACTTCTCTTTCTGCACCCTTCTTGTCTCTTTCAGCACATCTGTTGCTTCTTTCTGCACTTCTCTTCATTCTTTCTGCACCCCTCTTGCCTCTTTCTGTACCCCTCTTTGTGAGCACCTCTCCTGCCTCTTTCTGTACCTCTCTTGCCTCATTCTGCACATCTGTTGGTCCTTTCTGCACAGCTCCTGCTTCTTTCTGCACCTCTTTTGCAAATTTCTGCATCCCTCTTGCCCCTTCCTGTACCCCTCTTCCCTCTTTCTGCATCTCTCTTGCCTCTGTCTGTACACATCTTCCCTCTTTCTGCATCCCTTTTGCCTGTTTCTGTAACTCTTGTGCCTCTTTCTGCAGTTCTCTTGCCTCCTTCAGCACCTCACTTACCTTTTTCTGCACTTCTGTTGCCTCTTTCTGCACCTCTCTTGCGTCTTTCTGCACCACTGTTGTCTCTTTCTGCACCTCTGTTGTCTCTTTCTGCACTCATCTTTTCTCTTTCTGCACCTCTCTTGCTTCTTTCTGTACTTCTCTTGCTTCTTTCTGCACCTCTTTTGCTTCTTTATGCACCCTTCTTCCCTTTTTTGCATGCCTCTTTATGCTGTTCTCTTGCCATCTTCAGTACCCCTTTTGCCTCTTTCTGCACCTCACTTGCCTCTTTTTGCACTTCTCTTGATTCTTTCCACACCTCTGTTGCTTCTTTCAGCAATTCTCTTGCCTCTTTCTGCACTTCTCTTTCTTGTTTCTGCACCTCTCTTGCGTCTTTCTGCACCTCTGTTGCCTTTTTCTGCACCTCACTTGCTCCTTTCTGCACCCCTCTTGCCTCTTTTTGCACCCCTCTTTTCTCTTTCTGCACCTCTCTTGCGTCTTTCTGTACCCCTGTTCCCTCTTTCTGCACATTTCCTGCCTGTTTCTGCATCTCTCATGCCTCTTTCTGTACCTCTGTTGCTTCTTTCTGCACTTCTCTTGCTCTTTCTGCACTCCTCCTGTTTCTTTCTGTACTTATCTTGCCTCTTTGTGCACCTCTTCAACCTTTTTCTGCACCCCTCTTGCCTTTTTTTGTAGGTCTGTTGGTTCTTTGTGCACTGCTCTTGCTTCTTTATGCACCTTACTTGCCTCTTTCTGCACTTCTCCTGCTTCTTTCTATATCTCTGTTGCTTCTTTCAGCAATTCTCTTGCCTCTTTCTTTCTGCACTTCTCTTCCTTCTTTCTCTACCCCTCCTGCCTCTTTCTGTACCTTTCTTGCTTCTTTGTGCACCTCTCCTACCTCTTTCTGCACCCCTGTTGTCTCTTTCTGCACCCCTGTTGTCTCTTTCTGCACCCCTGTTGTCTCTTTCTGCACTCGTCTTTTCTCTCTCTGCATCTCTCTTGCTTCTTTCTGTACTTCTCTTGCTTCTTTCTGCACCTCTTTTGCTTCTTTATGCACCCTTCTTCCCTTTTTTTGCATGCCTCTTTATGCTGTTCTCTTGCCATTTTCAGTACCCCTTTTGTATCTTTCTGCACCTCACTTGCATCTTTCTGCACTTCTCTTGCTTCTTTCCACACCTCTGTTGCTTCTTTCAGCAATTCTCTTGCCTCTTTCTACACTTCTCTTGCTTGTTTCTGCACCTCTCTTGTGTCTTTCTGCACCTCTGTTGCCTTTTTCTGCACCTCAATTGCTCCTTTCTGCACCCCTCTTGCCTCTTTTTGTACCCCTCTTTTCTCTTTCTGTACCTCTCTTGCGTCTTTCTGTACCCCTGTTCCCTCTTTCTGCACCTTTCCTGCCTGTTTCTGCATCTCTCTTGCCTCTTTCTGTACCTCTGTTGCTTCTTTCTGCACTTCTCTTGCTCTTTCTGCACCCCTCCTGTTTCTTTCTGTACTTGTCTTGCCTCTTTCTGCACCTCTTCTACCTTTTTCTGTACCCCTCTTGCCTCTGTTGGTTCTTTCTGCATTGCTCTTGCTTCTCTCTGCACCTCACTTGCCTCTTTCTGTACTTCTCTTGCTTCTTTCTACACCCTTCGCGCATATTTCTGTACCTCTGTTGCTTCTTTCTGTACTTCTCTTGCTTCTTTCTACACCCCTCTTGCCTCTTTCTGTACCCATTTTGCCTCTTTCTGAACCTCTCCTGCCTCTTCCTGCACCTCTCTTGCTTGTTTCTGCAATTCTCTTGCGGCTTTCTGCACCTCTGTTGCCTCTTTCTGCACCTCACTTGCTTCTTTCTGCATCCCTCTTTCCTCTTTCTGAACCCTTCCTCCCTCTTTCTGCACATCGCTTGCCTCTTTTTGCACCCCTATTGTTTCTTTATGCACTTCTCTTGCCTCTTTCTGCAGCCTTCTCGCATATTTCTGCACCTCTGTTGCTTCTTTCTGTACTTCTCTTGCTTCTTTCTACACCCCTCTTGCCTCTTTCTGTACCCATTTTGCCTCTTTCTGCACCTCTCCTGCCTCTTCCTGCACCTCTCTTGCTGTTTTCTGCAGTTCTCTTCCCTTTTTCTGCACCTCTTTTGCTTCTTTCTGCACTTTTCTTGCCTCTTTCTGTACCCCTCTTGCCTCTTTCTGCATCTTTGTTGGTTCTTTCTGCACTGCTCTTGCTTCTTTCTGCACCTCTGACTTTGAGTTAGTTTTAATCCCCCTGCCCTATTATGTACTAGGGCCTTAGAGGGGAGGTCATGCCAATCACAGGGGTACCCCAATCCATAGTGTACCCTAGTGTATGTAGGTGTTTTCACTGTATTCTAAGTGTCTTTCAGCATAGCACTGGCTCCGGGCCTGAATAGTCAGAGTCAGTTACCACCAGAACCAGTCAGCAAAAAGTTGGGGGCACAGGATGACTTTGCAACAAGGCCTATTTTTGCACCTCTGTTGGTTCTTTCTGCATATCTATTGCTTCTTTCTGTACCTTTCTTTGTCTTTCTGGACTTCTCTTGCCTCTTTCTGCATTTCTCTCGCTCACAAGGAGGATGTGCATCAGATTATCAGGTGGATGATGTCATCAGTGAAGAAATTTGAGATGTCATGAGTGATGTCATCAGGGATGTCACTGACCGTGTCATGAGTGATGTATTATATGGCGTCCTCATCAAGCATTGCGGGGGCATGACTTATAGTTACCTCAACTAACTATAACTGCCGAATTTCTCATGTTTTGTACGAGTGAAATGTCCAACTAACTATAATGTCTCTGAAACCTATGGTTTTTTCAGTGAATTTCAAAGGTTTTTTAAATGCTAATTTCTAACTATAACGTCCCGTAAACCTATGGTTTTTACAGTGAAAAGAAAAATCTTATATGTATATATATTACCTACTGGCGGTCGCCAGTAGGTAGTTATAGTTAGGACCTATTTTCCATAGGAAATCTGCAACATTCTATTCCCAATAACTTTGGCGCCGGTTGACAAATCTTTGTGAAATTTTCAAACGTTTGGCCTGCTCCAGTCCGCTCCTATCCTGATTCATCAAGCGGGGGCCGAGAAAAAAGGGGGGTCCCAAAACGTGTTTTCCTCATGCAATTTTCCATAGGAACATTTAGTCGCAGCTATAGCCCGAACTGCTGAACGGAATTACACCAAATTTGGCAAAAAGGTAGCCCTTGGTTCAGAGTTGTGCCTTTTGGTTAAATGGTGTAAATCCGTTCAGTAGTTCCTGAGAAAATCAAAAGTAAAATTACATATATATCTATGGGCGCGGTGGATCCGCACACCCTGCCGAGCACAAGCTGTATGCTAATTGGCTGTCAACACTCCAAACCAGGAAGTGTTGGCAGCCATCTTGTGCCTCGGTAGAACTGAGGCACAAGAAAACAGAAGGAAAAATGCGCAAAACGCAAAAAGGGGGCAGGGTAGACACACCCTGACCCCCTAGGCCTGCTCAGGGGGTCCCACAAGGACCCCCAAGCCCCCAAAAATAATATTTTTTTTTTAAACGGCAGGACGCGTGCAGGTTGCGCGGATCCTGTCGGTAAAAAAACCAAAACGAGGCACTGGCTCTCGCGCATCTTTGGTAATTAGCTCCCGGGGGGGCGAAATCCCGGGGGCAATAGTTATCATGTAAAGGGGGACCCAGGGGGGCCCCTCAGCCCCAGGGACCGCCACCCCCGGGGCTTTTTTAAATTATGTGCGGGGGGGCTCTCAGGCCCCCCCAGCCCCGGGGACCACCACCCCGGGGCTTCTTTAAATTAGTAGCGGGGGGGCTCTCAGGCCCCCCAGCCCCGGGGACTGCCACCCCCGGGGCTTTAAGAAATGAATGGCAGGGGGCTCATGACCCCCCTGCGGCCCCAGGGACCACCCTGCCATAGCAAACTTGGTTTGAATTTTGAAAGAGAGAGCAGGGAAACCTGCTCTCTCTTTCAAAATTCAAACCAAATTGCTTTTCCACACGGGGAGCTGCATCTTAGCAGCTCCCCATGTGGAAAAGCAATGCCGGCTCCCGAGGGACGCGGGGAGCCGGCAGGGACCGGGGGGAATTGGGGACCCCCCCATGGTCCCCAACGGAGAGGACCAGCCCCGGGGGATGGGGTCCTCGGGGCTACAAGTGGCCCGGGAGGGGGGCCACGCGGCCCCCCTCCCCAAAATTTAAATAATTTTTTTTTTTTTAAATTAAAAAACAAAGGCCGGCCCCGGGGGATGGGGTCCCCGGGGTCTTAAGTGGCCTGAGGAGGTGGGCAACGCAGCCCCCCTCCAAAAGAATATTTTTTTTTAAAAAGGCCATGCCCTGGGGGATGGGGTCCCCAGGGCCAAGAATATTAGGGAAAGAAAGGGGGCCACACAGCCCCACTTCTTACATTTTTTTAAAAAAAGGACCGGCATCGCACCGGAGGACACGTCCCCTCCTTTGAGCACTCTGCAAACGCGCCCCCTGGCGCGTTTGCTGATGGGGATGGGGAAAGAATTCCGCTTGAATACTGGGGGTTCCTGGGGGCCAACTAGCCCACCAGGAACCTCCAGTATGCGCCAGGCGGCTGCGTTGAAGAGAGGTGTTCTGAGCCAAGGCCCCTTTTTACACCTCTCTACAACGCAGCTCTGTGGCGCTTACTGGAGGTAGCTGGTGGGCTAGTTGCACCTCAGGATTCAAGGGGAGTTAATTCCCCAACTTAAAACGCGTCACAGGGCGTGTTTGCACATATGTCACCTCAGGCCACGACCCCTTCCTTCACCACTGTGCAAACGCGCCCCGTGGCGCGTTTTAAGTTGGGGGATTAACTCTCTTTCAATACTGAGGGTCCCTGAGGGCCAACTAGCCCAACAGGTATCTCCAGTATGCGCCAGGGAGCTGCACCCCTTTTTACACCTTTCTGGAACACAGCTCTGTGGCGCACATACTGGAGGTACTTAGTGGGCTAGTTTGACCCTAGGGACCCTTAAGATTCAAGGGGACTTAATCTCTCAAGTTAGAACGGCCACAGGGCGCATTTACACAATGGTGAAGGGAGGGGACGGGGCCTGAGGTGACGTGTGCAAGCACGCCCTGGGGCGCGTTTTAGGTTGGGGAAATAATTCCCATTCAATCCTGAGGGACCCTGGGGGCCAACTAGCTCACCAGGTGCTTCCAGTAAGCGCCACTGCGCTGCATTGAAGAGAGGTGGTGCAGGCTGTGCCCCTTTTTACACCTCTCAGCAATGGTGCTTACTGGACGTACCTTGTGGGCTAATTTGCCCCGAGGACCCTCAGGATTCAAGGGGAGTTAATCTCCCAACTTAAAATGGCCACAGGACATGTTTACACAGTGGGGAAGGGAGGGGACGGGGCCTGAGGTGACGTGTGCAAACACACCCTATGGCACGTTTTAAGTTGGGGAAATAATTCCCATTCAATACTAAGGACCCATGGTGGCCAACTAGTCCACCAGGTGCTTCCAGTAAGTGCTACTGCGATGCGTTGCAGAGAGGTGGTCCAGGCCGTGCCCATTTTTTCTGCAACACAGCTCTGCGGTGCTAACTAGAGATACCTGATGGGCTAGTTGAACCCAAGGGACACTCAGGATTCAAGGGGACTTTATTCTCCAAATTAAAACGGCCACAGGGCGTGTTTGCACACGTCAGCTCAGCTCCCCCTCTCCCTTCACCAGTGTGCAAACGCGCCCTGTGGCGCGTTTTAGGAGGTAGTTTTAATCCCCCTGCCATATTATATACTAGGGGATTACAGAGGAGGTCATGCTAATAACAGGGGTACCCCAATGCCTATTGTTCCCTAGTGTATGTAGGTGTTTTAACTGTATTCTAAGTGTCTTTTAGCTTAGCACTGGCTCTAGGACCAGTACCCATCTGAAAAAGTTGAGGGTACAGGATGATTTTGCAACAAAGGCCTCTTTCTGCTTGACATCTCAAATGACATCACTGATGACATCACTGATGACATCACTGATGACATCATCCAGTGAATGTGTGTTTTTCTGAAAATTAAATATGTTTTATATATGTATATCTCAAGCTCCATGGAAGAATTAATGGATAAATAAGTGTGCAAATGGATGATTTTTTTTGTAAAATTGATTGTATAACGGACTGATTAAGTGTATCTTAGTGAATACATGGGTTAACGAGTAATGTTTAAATATGTAAATATCTGTATAAGTCTCTCACTTTGTGTATAATTGGCTGCATGGGTTGGTGAGTAGCTAAATTAGTGTCTATATGGATTATTAGTTGGTTTTTTGTGTATTAGTATGAGTGTCTGAGTGTCTGTATGGTTCGGTTGGGGTTATTACTTAGTGCATAGATGCATGGATGAGTGACTCACTGTTTGTATATGTTTTGAAGAGAGCATGTGTGTAGGACTGTATGGGTGGATGAGTGTGTTAATGAGTGAATGACTGTCTCAATAGTGTTTTTATGAGTAACTACATATGTTTTAAACTAGTATATGTGAGTATTGGTGTATATAAGTGAGTATATGTGAGAGCGAGAGATTGGAAGAGTTCCTGTATAAATAAGTATGTGTTTCTATAAGTGATTGTTTAAGAGAGTAAGTATGTGTACATTTCTGTAGAAGTAAGTGTAGTGGTGTGTGTATAACGGTATATGCAAGTAAATGGATGTTTGATTCTTTATTAGCATGAGTGACTATGTGTGTGAGTAACTCTATGAATGAGTGGCGGTGTGTAACAGGATGTATAGGTGTATGAGTACATATGATGAGTGAGTACATGTATGAGTGACTATATAGGACTGTTGGTGAATGAATGAATGTGTATGTAGATCTTGGAATTACTGAATAAGTTGTTGTAACTGGTATTGGTATGTCCATTTTTTGAAAATTTTAGTTTCTATTTTTGAATGTGTGTATCAAAGGTTATATTAGGGTGAGAGGAGGTCTGCCACTCTATCACAAGGATGATGTCATCAGTGATGTCATTTGAGATGTCATCAGTGATGACCTGAGTGATGTCACTGACCATGTCATGAGTGATGTAACATGTGACGTCATCAGCAGTGCATTGCGGGGGCGCGAGTTATAGTTAGCTGAACTAACTATAACGGGGGAATTTCTATGGTTTTGTACGAGTGAAATATCCAGCTAACTATAATGCCCCTGAAACCTATGCTTTTTTCAGGGAATTTCTAAGGTTTTTAAATGCTAATTCCTAACTATAATGTGCCTGAAACCTATGGTTTTTTCTGTGAATATATATATATATATATATATGTGCGTGTGTGTGAGTGTGTGTGTGTATGTGTGTGTATTACCTAATGGCAGTCGACACGAGTTAGTTATAATTTGGTCTGCTTTTACATAGAAAGAGCGTTTTTTTGGTTGGCTAATATCTTTGGCCCCATTTGACGAATTTTCACAGCTCTTTCCAAAAAAAAGGTCATCCACCTCAGCTCCTTCCTCAAAAGTTTCGGCGTGTATCTTCAAGCGGGTGCAAAAAAGAAAAAAATATATATATATAAAGCGAAGAGTTCCCAAACTCCAGCAGATAACTGGAACAGGTACAGACCACCACACGCTGAGAGATATGTTTAAAGCAGGTTTATTCTTTCGAGTCAATCGGCATGACGCGTTTCGGCCGCGTTGCCACGGCCTTGATCACATGACACCTGAAGAGCCAAACAATAAAGATATAATGTAATGTTAGCCCCTCCCTCACGTAAGAGCCAATGGAATAGCGGCATACAAAACAACAAACTTCAAACTACAAAAAGGGTGATCATGAAAGAAATACTTATACTGTGCATATTTCCAAAAAATAATGGATGACAAAGTCAAAACCAATTGTACCATAGTGGTTACACAGCTAAATACACCCTGATGTGAGTTGGTATGCACGCATTTCCTTTACAGTTGCCCATAAAAAGTACCAAAAAATATATCCAATCAAATTGGAAATAATTATCAACATGACGGAGGGATAACCAAAGAAATTACAAAAAACAGAATAATAAATTCAATATAAAAAAATCACAGCGGAACATCCTCATCAAAATCAACAAATTCGATGTTAGCAGTCTGGCATCAGTCCCTTTCTTAATTTGTATTTTTGCTCTTTCGTAAATATAGCTGATAACTACAAAATGACATCAATATACACATGAAAATACACACATAAATACACATTTGCACGCATAATAATAAAACCAATTCAGATATATAAAGTGCAAGTGCATTAGTGTAAACATTGCATAGCATATACGATGAGTATCGCAAAGCCTAGTTGATGGTATTAGCCCCATATATAATAATTCAGCTATATCAAAGACAACGTGCAAGTGCATCAGTGCAAATATTATTGGGCATATATGGCAAGGGTCGATTTTTTGCAAGTGCAAAAAAAAAGGATTAATGTATAAATCAGACCGATATAAAGGAATAATCCTTAAATATTCATATGGCCATATTGCGGATGATGTCTGCTAAAAACAACTGTACTGGAGATAAAATGCAAGTGCATCTGTGCAAATAGGCAAAACATGTGCATGTAGAAAGTAGTATAGCAGCAAAAGCAATTAGGAAACAGGGAAGGGGATATAACCAGACGGAATAATTAGCAAACTGAATAAAATCATCACTTCAACTGGGGTTGCAAGATAAAACCCTTATAGCAGCACTTTCTAAGTTGTTCATACAAACCCAACATAACCACAGGACCAAGGAGAAAAACCTAAATATACCCCAAAGGGTACAAATAGTTTTAAAAAAACCATGAATCACTTATATGCATTAGACTAATAAAATCAGATCATCAAGAAAACTGCTGTATAAAGTGCAATAAGAGATTGTCATCAAAGCACACAGAGAAAACTATACCTTAGAATGATATTCAAAGGAAAGTATGCATGTCTTCCCCTGTGTTAAGGCCATTAGGCATCTTAGTGTCTAATGAAAGAATATATTGGGTTTCCAATTGCCTAAGGCGCTTTTCCCTGTTGCCCCCTCTAGTTAATTTGGGTACTGCATGGATCACAAAGTACTTTAAATCGTTCAAGTTGTTCTGATGAACTAATTTAAAATGACGGGCAACAGGGTAGCTTGAATCAGAGTTGACAATAGCTCTTAAATGTTGCAAAATTCTGACTGATACCTGTAATTTGGTGCTACCAACATACTTTAAATTACACGAGCATTCAAGAACATAAACTGCATGATCAGTTTTGCACGTGAAAAAACCTTTAAGAGCAGTGGGGATTTGATCAAATGCGCTCATGAATTCGTAAGTGTTAGTGCCAAACTTGCACGCTCGGCACGAACTGCACTTGAAAAAGCCCTTACGGTTAGATAGCCATGTGCTCGTGATGGTAACCTCAGGACTAGTCCTGACCAGGGCATCCCTCATAAAGGGTGCTCTCCTAAAAGTAATTTGGGGTAAGTCAGGCACTAATTGGGACATAGTAAGATCAGTTTTCACTATGGGCCAGTTTTTATAGATCAATTTTCTTAACTCCTTGTCCTGATTACTAAAGGTAGTAATGAACCGAATAGAACTAGGTTCGCTGCCCTCAATCTCAATTTTAGAGGTGGATTTGTTGGTAGTAGTCCTGATTATCAACTCAAGATAATCATCGCGGTTAGTGGTGTTGGCTTTAACTAATGCTGCTTCCAAATCCTTCCTGGTATAACCGCGAGCTAGAAATCTCTGAAATGATTCTTCCTGACAACTGTTACAATCAATTTCTGTACTACAAATACGCTTAATACGCAGAAACTCACCATATGGTATGCTTTTGAGTAAATGATATGGATGGGAGCTCTGCGCATGGAGTACTGAATTACCAGCTGTACTCTTGCGATGTACTTTAGTCTGTATGTTATTGTCATGGATATATAATTCAACATCAAGAAATTCAACATGTTCAGCACTAATATGGGCAGTAAATTCAAGATTCAAGTTGTTTATACTGACCAGCTTCACAAATTCATTAGCTGATTCAATTGACCCATTCCAAATTATGCAGATGTCGTCGATGAATCTCCACCATCGTACGACATGTGTCCAATACATTTCGCCATGAATGCATCTGAGGACATGTTCCTCCCACCAGCCCACGTGTAAACACGCGTAACTGGGGGAGAAACATGCCCCCATAGCTACACCTTGCAATTGCTGAAACACATCTTGGTTGAACAAAAAATAGTTGTTACACAAGCATAATTCAATCATACGTAATAACATACTATTGTGTTGATGAAAAATAATATCTCTCTTCTCTAAATAGAATTTGACTGCTTGCAATCCGTCACAGTGACGTATGCTAGTGTAGAGAGAGCAAATATCCATAACAATAAACCGGTAACCATCTTGCCACACTGTGGGATGGGTATTCCCAGACGTGGGACCCGTGCTCACTACGCCACTGGAGTCAAGCTATCCTGGCTGATGACGGCTGATAGCCAGAAACCGGTCCTAGGATGCTTGATTCCGGTCCAGTGAAGACATGGCTTGGCAGTTCGGGCTGGACTGTTCCCCTGAGGCACAGGGTCAAGACTGATTTGCATATGGCCATGTCTAAACTGGGGTGGTGTAGTGGGCAAAAGAACAATGGATTTAACCCAGATCTCTTGACTGGGGGAGAATGTCTGCATTGTCAGCATTCCGTCCATCAATTGTTTGTTGTAACGCTTTTCGCCCTAAGTGGGATGGGTATTCCCAGACGTGGGACCCGTGCTCACTACGCCACTGGAGTCAAGCTATCCTGGCTGATGACGGCTGATAGCCAGAAACCGGTCCTAGGATGCTTGATACCGGTCCAGTGAAGACATGGCTTAGCAGTTCAGGCTGGACTGTTCCCATGAGGCAAAGGGTCAAGACTGATTTGCATATGGCCATGTCTAAACTGGGGTGGTGTAGTGGGCAAAAGAACGATGGATTTAACCCAGATCTCTTTGCTGGGGGAGAATGTCTGCATTGTCAGCATTCCGTCCATCAATTGTTTGCTGTAACGCTTTTCGCCCTAAGTGGGATGGGTATTCCCAGACGTGGGACCCGTGCTCACTACGCCACTGGAGTCAAGCTATCCTGGCTGATGACAGCTGATAGCCAGAAACCGGTCCTAGGATGCTTGATTCCGGTCCAGTGAAGACATGGCTTGGCAGTTCGGGCTGGACTGTTCCCATGAGGCACAGGGTCAAGACTGATTTGCATATGGCCATGTCTAAACTGGGGTGGTGTAGTGGGCAAAAGAACGATGGATTTAACCCAGATCTCTTGACTGGGGGAGAATGTCTGCATTGTCAGCATTCCGTCCATCAATTGTTTGTTGTAACGCTTTTCGCCCTAAGTGGGATGGGTATTCCCAGACGTGGGACCCATGCTCACTACGCCACTGGAGTCAAGCTATCCTGGCTGATGACGGCTGATAGCCAGAAACCGGTCCTAGGATGCTTGATTCCGGTCCAGTGAAGACATGGCTTGGCAGTTCGGGCTGGACTGTTCCCATGAGGCACAGGGTCAAGACTGATTTGCATATGGCCATGTCTAAACTGGTGTGGTGTAGTGGGCAAAAGAACGATGGATTTAACCCAGATCTCTTGACTGGGGGAGAATGTCTGCATTGTCAGCATTCCGTCCATCAATTGTTTGTTGTAACGCTTTTCGCCCTAAGTGGGATGGGTATTCCCAGACGTGGGACCCGTGCTCACTACGCCACTGGAGTCAAGCTATCCTGGCTGATGACGGCTGATAGCCAGAAACCGGTCCTAGGATGCTTGATTCCGGTCCAGTGAAGACATGGCTTGGCAGTTCGGGCTGGACTGTTCCCCTGAGGCACAGGGTCAAGACTGATTTGCATATGGCCATGTCTAAACTGGGGTGGTGTAGTGGGCAAAAGAACGATGGATTTAACCCAGATCTCTTGACTGGGGGAGAATGTCTGCATTGTCAGCATTCCGTCCATCAATTGTTTGTTGTAATATATTTAGCCTAGCCATGTCAACTATATTGGGGACCGGCCCCTCAACTCTTCCGAAATTTGATTGCGTATTTAAGGAAAATTGCCTGTGTTGCAGCACTCTGGGCCAATCCTCTTACCATTTGTCCTCCAATACATTTTTCCTTTCCTGCCTAAGAGGTGGTGGGAGTAAGTATTTTATCAATCAATTTCCATTAACAGCGTAATCCATTTAGCTACACAATAAGGACCAGGAATCAGAGATTGTAGTTAAGAAGGTTTATTGCGAGTTAGCTGTCAAATTAAGGTACACAAATCTTAGCACCATGCTATAAAGGTACAGAATAGCAACTGGGAAACCCAACCTTCTAAAGACGTTTCGGTGTACCAGTATGAGACAAGCAAGAAGTTTAATCACAGCAATACAAATGATCAATAACAATATTAGTTGCTCAGAGAAGAGTTTCTGGTTCTCTCTAATATACTTGAGTAAAATCTAAAAACTACTAGGTTAAAGTCCAAACTAAGAGGATGGTTCAATAGTCTAAAGGGATCTCAAATTCTGGGAAATGCAGACAAATAGGAAATGTAAGGGAAGGTGTCAGCATCTCATGTGCTCAGTCAAGAGTCTTCTTTGGTCAGGGGAATTTGAGTGTTAGCCTATGCCACGCTCAGCAAGAATCAAAGGGCATAAGCATAGCGGTCTCTTGGTCACCTAAGCCATGTTGTAGTAATGCTGAATAGGACTCTTCAGTTAACACTCTGACTCTCCATGTTCTTAGTTGAGGCCTTCAGCTAAGGCTGTCTCTCTATTGCTAGTACAGTGGTGTATCTATTCTCAAACTAACAATCTATGTTAATAGACCTGCAAGGAATAAGACATGCAAGCAGAAATGGAAACAGTATTTTATGCTGAATGGAAAACAGGCCTAGTCAGGATAACTTTAGAATATTAAATCAATGGTACACATTTAATATGCCTGTGCATTTTTAAACGCAAATTAATATAACTTGTCAGTACATTAGATTCATATTACATGTGTCATACAGTAAAATCTTTAATACACATGTGTAATTATGGCTAAGAGCTACATTTTAAATGAAATATATGAAACATTAGTGCACACATTACATAAATCCATTGTTGTTTTTAAAGTAAACACATTCTAAATAAGTGAGGATATTTTATTCCTCAAGTCTTCAAAGAATATTTCATTTAAGACCGTTAAGTCACACAGCGAATGTATGAATTCACTAATTCTACAGTGAAGGCACTTCAATAATGATGTTAAGTGCAACACTTTACATTAATGTCATTGGCCACACAAGAAACATGTGCTAAGTGCTCGTTTATGTTAAGTATTTGTGATGTGTAAGCGTGGAGCCAAACTTACTCTGCTCCAGTCCCCCTTCTGATGATGAATCAAGTCATCACATTAATATAAAAAATCTTTTTAGATGGACAAACCACAATCTCGGTTGTTTTCATAATTTTTGTTCTGGATTCCTCCAGTATCTCCATGTCATCATAGTATTTGCTCTCTTTTTCTGCCGTCCCTTTTTCACTTGTGCATGTTTGCATCCCTTGTAGATTACAAACACTAATAATCCACAAAGAGCAAATATCACTAACTTCCAACAATTCCATTCCCTATGTTTCCAAACCATTTGCCTATAGCAGAAAAGTCATTCCCAATTGTTTTCCAAGCATCTGTTGCTTCTAACGTTTTCAAATCTCTCTTTAAGTCAGTAATGTTCTTAATATATTTCTTCAAGTCTTTACTTTTGTCTGGAATGTAAGTACAATATTGTTTAACTTTTAACATCCGACAGACTCCGCTGTCCTTCGTGAGAAGGGTGTCTAATGCAAGTCTATTCTACAAAACCATTGATCTGATCGCAATCATTTCAATATCTATAACTAAAAATCCACTAGCTGTACTAGTAGACACTTTATCAACTACAGTAGAAAGCTTTCTAATCTTATGGTAATCCAGTATCACTCCTACAGATGGTAATATAGCACCAAAAATATCTCCCACAATTTCAGTTGCACTGGCACCTTTCTTAGTTCTCAAATGTTCTCCCCCTATTGTGTCATCAAGTTGTCCCACATGATAGTTTTTTGGAAAAACTATTCCCATGTAACATGTTCCATACCATTTCTTGGTTAACCTGTAAAATGCATTATACCCCACAAATATAATAAACTCCAGGAAAAACAGGATATGCTCCGTCCAAATATAATCCCCAATTTCCACGAACTTCAAAAGTATGATTACATTCACTGTTTCCCACATCATTTGTGTCTGTTGTGGACTTTCTAATGAATATGCATAATTTCCTTTATGTTGCCTATCAAAAGCTAATGCTGGTAAATTTCCCACTAACTTATGATCATTTACTCTTTGTCCCATTGAGGTACCTTTGAATGATTTCCTGCTTTCGCCAATATCTCTCTTCATCTGTCTTCTACTTAATTTATGAATTACTTTTCTATACCTGTTAAGGTACCAGTTACATTATGTCTATGCACGTAAGCAGTGCCTATTGTCATGGTGGGTCTAAAGAAATGTCTAACTATCTCTGAGGTTTTAGCATCCGGTTGACAATTCAAATGCTTCAACATAAGAGCTTCTGAAAACATTAAGCTGTGATTTGAGTAATAATTTTGAAGAAGACCCTTTCAATAAAATACATTCAGTAATAAACTACAGGTAACTCCATATGTAAAGCCACTGAGAGACGTAATTGCATGCACACATAGCAATCCCTAACATCCTTAGTGTCAATATATTCATAAAGCAATCTGGAGTAAGCATTCAAGGAATAGTTTCCTCTAGATGGATCTACATGTAAGTCTCTCTCATCTATTGCAGGTAAACTACTGCCAGTAGGAAGGGGGGTTTGAAGGGCACTTGGAGATCTAAGCTACTCCATAGGAAAAGGGTGGGGCAAACTCAACATTACAAGCAAAGCAATTAATATTAATGTTACGAAGACAAATACTCCTACACAGAAACATCTACGTTTACCAGTATTAGGGCTTGGCTCCATGAGTTCTCTGAAGTTAGACCGTTTAAATGGAAGATTTCAGCACATTCTTCTTGGTTTGTTTCCGCTTGCACAAACAGCAAAGCCAAAGTCCAAGTGTTTTTCAGCACAATATATACAAATGATCTTCGTGAGACTTCCTTTGCTCTTCTCCATGCTCTCCTAAGTGACAACCTTATGCACCTTCAGCAGACTCAGGCCTTAGTACTCTTCTTAGTAGTTTAGGCAAAATCTATTAAGTTCTCTCTAATAAATGCGCAGTTCAAACTCACTAATGACCACATCCAGAATAAGTTGACTCAGTCTGTTGCGTGGCAATGCAATTTGAAAAAACTCAGTTCAGCTACTAAGTTCAGTTCAAGAAGGCTCAATATATTATTTATTTTATAGTTTAAAAGAGCGCAACCAGACCCGTGAGGGTATCAGAGCGCTCTACCGGATTAAGGGTGGTATACAAAGCGTTGGGCAGGGAGGGATCAATTGGGTAAAATAGGGGAAACATAATGCAAGAAAAACATGCAGTCTAAAGTCCCGGCTACATGTGGGAAAGTAATTAAAACAGGTAGATACATTATACAAGAAGGCACGTACTCTCAACTCTTGAGGGGATGCCCAGGAGTGCAGGAATAGGTATCATCCATAGAATGATAATAATGTAACGTGTTCATTAGACGAGGTATTTACCCATTAAGAAGGTTTTGGTCTCCTTCTTAAAGTGTGCCAAGGATGGAAGTCTTCTGATGGGGGGTGGGAGAGAGTTCCAAATCCTTGGCGCTGCCCCAGAGAAGGCCCGATTGTAGGTTTTTTTCTTCCGGAAGCGTGCTGGTTACAGCAGCAGGTCTTTGGCAGATCGGGAGTTTCTGGCTCCTCCCAATATCACGAGTTTTTGTGCGCGAAATGTAGGGGAGTTGTTATTAAGAGCTTTGCGAGTAATGCAGGCCAGTTTAAATTGGATTCTGGCCTCTAGGGGAAGCCAGTTCAGAGCTTTGAGGTGGGGAGAGATATGGTTGAATTTCTTTGAGCCAGTTAGAAGTCTGGCGGCGGTGTTGAGGCAGACTTTCAATGGGGCCAGAGATTTCTTGGGTAGCCCTGAAAGAGTAGAGCATCCATATTCTAGTCTGGAAATGACTAGTGCTTGGATTGCCGTTTTAAGGTCGGACACATCAAGGAAGGGTTTTAGGTTTCTTAGGTAACTCAGGTGGAATCTAGCCATTTTGGCCATGGGGTTTATATGGCCACGCATGTTCAGACTGCCGTCAAGGGTTATTCCAAAGGATTTCGCCGAGTCAACAATGGTAGGAGGGCAGTTTAGTGCTGTGATGGTCTTGATCCATTCCTGGATGTCTGGATTGGGTTTGCGTGGGGAAAATTCAGTTTTATTTGAGTTGAGTTTAAGCTGGTTGGGGGTGAACCAGTGGAATGTCAGCTTCAGGGCCTCGTTCAGGGAGAAAATGTCCTAAGGGGAAGAGATTTTTATGTAGATTTGTGTATCGTCGGCATACATAAGGTAGGAGATATTGGCGGCACGTAGTACTTCGGTGAGAGGTTCAAGGTAAAGGTTGAAGAGGGTAGGAGAGAGCGTTGATCCTTGGGGACTCCAACCGTAACCGGAGAGGGCGGATAGATTACCGTTGATGAGGACTCTGTGTGAGTGGTTTTGGAGGAAGGATCTAAACCATTCAAGGACGGTGCCATCCAACCCCATCCTGAGTTTGAGGCGTTCAAGGAGAAATTGGTGGTTAACCGTGTCAAAGGCAGAGGTAAGGTCTAGGAGGATTAGGAGACAGGTTTTGCCTTGGTCGAGGGCTTGGAGATGTGGAGGAGGGTGGTTTCCGTGCTGTGTCCCGATCTGAACCCGGATTGGAAGTCATCTAACAGGTGAAATTTGTTGATGTGTAGGCTCAGCTGCTGTTGCACACATTTTTCCAGAACTTTGGCTAGGAGTGGGATGTTGGATATGGGTCTATAGTTCTCAGCGGAAGCAGGGTCCAGAGTGGGTTTTTTTAGGATGGGGACAACTTGGCCAGCCTTGAGCGAATCAGGAATTGAGCCCTGTAGGAGGGAGGCGTTGATTATTGAGGTCCAGGAAGGGATGATAGCCTGAGAGGCGGCAGCTAGGCAGTTGGATGGGAGAGGATCATTGAAGTGATTGTTCGGGTTTAAGGAGGCAAGAATTTTTGAGATAGAGTGTTCGTCATAGATTTTAAAATTGGACCAGTGCGCTAGGTTTTTGGGTGAGGTTTGGGAGGACAACGCGGAGAGAAGAGGTAGAGCTGGCAAATTTTGATTTTGGTGGTGAGTTGCGGATTTAAGTTCATTTCCTAGGGCAGAGATTTTGTTGCAGAAGAAGGAAGAGAATTGCTCGCTTGTTATTAGGGGGTTAGGTGTTTCTTTGGAGGTTTTCGCTAGTTTGTTGGATTGGTGTTTGACCAAGTCGAACAGCTTGTGAGGTCGATTTTTGGTGTTTTCCAGTTTAGTTGTGAAGAATTCTTTTTTTGAGTTGAGGATTTTCTTATTTTAGGCATTTCTGGCCTGGCGGAGAAGTTTTAGATGTGCTGCTGAAGGGTGTTGTTTCCAGTTACGTTCAGTCTGTCGAAGGGATCTCCTCTCCTTGTTGAGGGATCCGCTGAACCAGGGATTTCTGTTTTTGATCTGGGTGGTTTTCAATTTTAGTGGTGCCAGGTCATCGAGAATGTCGGATATGGTTGAGGAGTAATGATCCGCTAGGTTGTCGACCGAGGTGCACTGAGTTGGTCTCACAACGCGTTGCCAGTTTCTCGTGATCAAGGTTCTTGGTGTCTCTAACCCATCGTTTGGGAATCACGGTTTGAGGTGTCCATGTCTTGTGGGTGCTGGGCAGGAGGAAGACGATGGCGTGGTGGTCAGACCAATCACAAGGGTCAATAGACATAAGTTTGACTGCTGATTCCTTAGCAATGATCCAGTCTAGGGTGGCACCTTTCGAATGAGTAGGGAGGGAGCAGGCTTGGGTAAGGGCTTGATCATCCAGGTAGTCTCTGATGGCATTAACCTGAGGATCCCTAGGATCGTTCCAATGCAAGTTGAAGTCGCCAAGGAAAATGTCATTAGAGTTTGGAGAAACCTTGGCTGTGATGATTTCCATGAGGAGGTCCATAAAGGTGTCATTCTTGCCTGGGGATAGTAAAAGATGTGAAGTTTGCACAGTTGTGAAGTGTTGTTGGAGATGGAGAGTGCATGGTATTCGCAGGAGTCTGTAGGGTCCACCGGCAGTTCCGTAACAAGGAGGTTGGAGCGGTAGATGCAGGCAATGCCACCCCCTTTTTTCTTTGAGTGCCTGTCCATCCTTACGATGTTATAATTGGGCGGGACTAAGAGGTCTAGGTAGGGCGATGAGGATTCCTTAAGCCAAGATTCAGTCAAGATCGCTAGGTCCGATTTATGTCTCAGGATGAGGTCGGCGACATCAGATGCATGTTTTACAGCTGACCGGCAGATTATTAGGAGGCCGGCTAGGGAGGGGCAGGAGTGAGTGTCAAGGGTAGAAGCAGAGATGGGAACTCCAGCTAGGTTGCTATTAACCACCCCTCTGATGCGGAGGGTAGCAGATCTGTTAGGGTTGGATGCAACCGTGCCGATAGGGAGTTCTTCCCTCAGGTCTGAGGGTCATGGGGTTGTCAAGGGAGAGTCGTAGCCACTGAGGAGATCAGCCACTTCTTCCTCCAAGAGTTCTGAGGGATTAAGCGTGCCAGGGGTGGGTTTGTAGGTATGGAGGAGAGCAAGAATTTTCTCCTCCGAGAGGTGGCAGGGTTGCTTGCGGGGGCGCAAGTGTCTCAGGGATAGTGGTAGTGGGTGAAGGAGGGGCTTTGTGATGGGGATGTGGGTCGCGTTCTGCGAGAGCCAGAGATTGGAGAAGGAGAGTTCGGTGATGTGAAGGAGGTTCTTTATGTCCAGAATGGACTTGTGGATGCCCAGTGTTAATTTGGTGGCTCTGCGGTGAAGATTATCAATATCTCTAAGAGAGGTGGGTTCTGGCAGGCAGGGGGCCAGTTGCAAGGGAGCGATCCTGATAGTGTGTGCTGGTAGCCTAGAGGTGGGTTTAGGCGGGCCGTGGGCCGGTTGCTGGCGAGTGTTTCGGATGGAGTGAGGGGGGCTAGGTCGATCAGCGTCACTATGAGAGGGAAGATCTTGCGGGCACGGGGACGAAAGGGTGGGAGCGATTTCGTCTGACTGAGTGTGTAGCTTAGTGGTGGGGCTAACTCGAACAGAGTTCTGGGCCCTTTTAGGCGTTTCCATACCAGTGTGGTGAGCCCAGTGGTTGGCATGCGTTGTTAACAGGGTGACAGGGCCGGTTCGCCCAATGACGTGCTCACTGGCCGAAGTGTTTGGTGAGAGGCAAGGTACACTTGGCGGATTGGGCGAGAGGTGGAGCGGCGGGAGCGTGGACTGAGACGGGTTGTGAACATATTTTTTAAAGAGGGTGAAGAGGTCCGCAAATTGGATGAGATTTTTGGGAGGCCCTTGAATTAGGATAACACCCCTGTTGTATAAGGTGATGGTAAGGTCAGCATGCAGGGTTGCAGATGGAGTGATTGTGAGTTTTTTTCCATGAGGGATGTTCCTGGCTTCCTGTACTTTGAGGAGACTCGAAAAGGCATTGCGCCAGAGAGACGTTTTCCTGGAATGGAAGATGAGGTCATTGATGACAGTGCCCTGGTTAACGCAGAGACGATGGTCAGATATCAGGGTCTCGGCATGACTTTTCAGTATGGAGTGTTTAAGGGATTTGGAGAGATTAGGAGGATAGATAACGGTGTAGTAATTATCTCCCGTGGACGTCAAGCAGGGCTCTGCCATGCTGGGGAGAGTGATGGGACTACCGCCCCAGCGTTCGGTTTGCGTGGCGAAATATATCCGCAGGTCTGCCCTACTATCAAGGTTTGCTTACTGAATGTGCAACCGAGCCCAGATGGCCCATCTTAAATGAGCAGCGAAAAGCAAGTGCAAGGACTGTTAGATATATGCCCATGCCAGGGTGGGGGTTTACCAGGTCACTTTCAGTAGAGTATGTTGAAAGGGCAGAAGAACAAAACCCCATACCAAGATGGCCACTGTAGAAGTCTTCTTTCTGTTATTGGAGGTAGCTTCTGGCCCAGTCCTCTTTCTGTTGTTGTGAAAGCATGGATCAGTCCTCTTTCACTTACTATGAATAGGGCAAGTGAGGATGTTGTGTGCAGATTTAGATTCCGTATATAGGTTTCTCGATTTATGCCCTTATATAGGTACAATTCACATTGCCCTTATTTGGACATAGAAATCCGTCCCTTATTTAGACATTGTCCATACAAACCAAATACAGGCATGGCCACCTACATCCGTCCATCCACGTCACAACGACTTCTTGAAAAACTAGAGCCTTAAGCCTTTAGGAATTTCCCTCGGCTTGAATATTGATTTCTCCAAGAACTCATTAAGTATGCATGAATATCTATTCCTTAGGGGTACATTCATGACGTTCCTCTGCCTGACTTTTACGTCAATAGTGGCATTACTAGACACCTTCAAGGTATAAATATACCAGCACTTGCCTTGGCAAATTGAGGTTCCCGAAGGATTCGATCCAACCCAGACTACACGGTTGGCCACGGCAAGTTCGGAAGGAGATCGAGTTCCAGCCTGATGCACTGACCTGACGCTGCCATCCTCCTCGCAGAGAATCCAGCTCCAGTGGTCTCTGACTTCCCTTGCAGTTTTCGTGATAGAGGCACATGAATCTCACCAGACAGAGGTATTCTACTCATGGATAGTATTCCCAGAATCAAATCCTGTAACACACTTGTTTCACTTCTACAAAGAAGATGAACCACCAGAGGAATATATTCCTTTCGAGGAAATTGAAATTCCACTCACATACCAGGAGCATGAACTCTGGTTTAAAGGCATCCTAAAACATTACAATCACATTACCAGGCTCGGTCCACTAGGTAGACCAGGAGCAACATGCCCGATTTTAGCCAGCTACACACCTCATCCTGACATTGAAGAAATGTCAGATGTAGATTTACTTGCTCAACTCAAGGAGTTAATCGAGATTTATAGACAATTGGTTCAATATGTCATGCAGACTTTCACAGTCCAACCACCGTTAACCATTCAAGATTCAGCCCCTCATCAGGGGAATACACTAAAAATCACTCCACAGACTTTACACGCAGTCATGGGAAAAATGCCCACAAAATGTGAATAAATTCCATTCTGGATAACTCAAAAAATTACTCAAATAGAAGCGGTATTTCCTAATACTAGCCCTTATGAGAAACACAGAATTCTAACAATCTGTTTACCAATGGGGATCACACCACATCTGGAAGACTGCACCACTTTGGGCACAGTCTTTGCTGCTATCTACACAAAAACACATGGTGTTCCGTCTATGGCAGTAATACCTGATGTCCTGAAACAGATTCAAAACGAATACGGGGCAGAGCCTGCTCTGAATTTAGGTATGAAGTTTCTTAAAAATTTCGACCAGGTCTCAACAATAATATTATCTAATATTAAAGGAGAAGCAGCATCAGTGGCGATCTGCCAGAAACGAAGGGAATTTGATGTAACAGAACAACCACAAGAACTAGCCAGAATAATTGAAAAATCCTATGAAGAATTAGGCAGAGACAGTCTGGGAGGGAAACCAGTAAAGCCACAACTGTCTGAAAGTCCTGATAAGGTCTTTCCTAAAAACACTCCTACGTCTTCTAAAAAGAAGTGGGAAATAGCAAACAGAATTCCAAAGAGAAGCGTTCTCATTCCCGAGGCAGGTCTCCTCCACAGAAGGAGCCCTCTGAAAGGAGGTACAATCTCAGGAATAGGGATAATTTGAGAAAACCTGACAGATATCAAGATAATGATACACGTTCCTCTCGTACATTTCAGATATCATCGAAGACATCCGAAAGAAGAGGACGGTCAGAAAACAAGGAAGAACGCGTGAAGTCCAAAGACGATCAACACATTCAGAAAAATAAAGCAAAACCTCAATTCTCCAAGAAAAAGGTAGCAGGTCTAAAGATCAGACATGCCGAGAATACTCAGGAACGGAGAATGGGCCCAGACCATGCTGGACAGTGCAGCAGAAGTTACAATAGCTCGCCAGAACCTGAAGGGACTCTGGAGACAGTGGACTTGAATGAAGACATACAAGTTGAGACTGTAGACACCAGGGTTAGTTCTCCACATAGGTTATATGAAATAACACTCCAGATGGAGGGAGACATACCAAGAAAAGTGAAAGGACTCTTTGGGAGCATCTTTCAAAGGGTTTTAATTGACTCTACGGGAATGCTAACATGCACTGCGCCTTTTAAAATCACGGAATCGCATTCCGGATCTTGGATCATACCACGCATTTTTGATTTATTACAGGGAGAACCCCCTGAAGAAGGGCTGGACCCGAAATGCATCGGGGAACTTTAATCTCAACTGTGGGAAACAAAAATTAATGGATTGTTAAACATTGTGAATTCGTTACAATGACCTAAAGAAAATTATATACCAAGGAAAAAGCATTTCACTTATGGAATATGCAGTTAAATAAACCAAAGTGAATCAAGGAGAATGGCATAGTAATTATTGAAGGCGATTTGATTTCGCATCAAGGAGTGCTTCTATGAGTTTGTCCTTCCAGACAGTAAGGACCACATTTCACATTCTACAACACCCCATGTTCAGAGGGTGATACTCAACAGCACCCATAAAGTATTTACATTGATTACCGTTGGATCACGTAATTACCATTGAGGAGTGCGACCGTTCACTTTCAGAATTCGTAGTACTATTGTTGATCCCTAACGGCCGGCACCCACAGCACAAGATGTCGTATGAAGATATTGCGAACATTACAGGAAATAAAGCCGACACGTTCGGATTCTCATCAGAAGATACTGACCGAATATATTCATTGGTCCAAGAGTCAGAATGCCTCTCTTCAAGCACTGGAACTGTACAGTCAAACATTAAACAGTTATTATTTGCAGCTAAAAGAGAAATTAACCAATGTCTCCATGCCAGTACATTAATACGTTACCATAAAGTTCAAAGAATACCCAGTGGGCTATGGATACCCCTCAAATCTACACTTTTCAAAAACAATGCACGTTTCACAGAACGTTGTTATGGTATCCTGAACAAATGTTCATTGGATTTAATCCTTCTAATTGTGGAAGAATTATCGAGAACACTAGATGAACTTGAGAAAGAAGTACCTCAATTGAAACAGGAAATTAGTAATAAACAATCTCCTGAAGAGTGGCTTGAGACTCTAGAAGACATCAACTCCCAATTAGACAAATACACAGCAGAAATAAATGAAAGAAAATTACGCAAATTTAAGCGGGATATCGTTGATTATAAATTGGGAGAAGTTTACAGCTGGGCTGAAGCATATGCAGCAAGAAGACAACAAAGACCCTTCGGGAACCGATCAACAGAAGATACATCTTCGTCGGATGACTCCCAATTAAGAATGTATCAAAGAGGTTTGCCACCCAAAAATGGTCAACAAGACCAAGAGAACAGACCTTCTACTTCAGGCACAGACAAACTAGCCAAAACCTCTATTTTAGGGAGAAGCCGCAGCGCTTCGGCCGAATCAGGAGGGCAAAATTTAATAGAGCCAGAACAACCAGTAGCCAAATCCACCAGAAGTCAGAAAGCCTCATAATAAACATCTCTAAATTTGAATTATCTGCTTTCCAAATGCAAACTTTACAAAAAGGTTTATCTTATGTTACTACATATGAATCCAATGACATGGAAACTCAGATTGACTTTTTCAAATTCAAGAGGAATTTACGACTCAAACATTTTTTCAAGAATATCATACCACTTAAACCAGACGAGACACAAGGAACACTTTTGGACTTAAGACCAAAAAGTACCTTTCAGGCACCCATAAACCACAAAGTCCTTGACTCTTTTGAGATTGTGATAAAGAAAGAACTACAGAATCTATTTGCAGTCAAAGAATCACGTAGACCCAATTTAACCACCAGAGAATGTCACGCTATATTAAGTCTAGCTAACAACCAACAAATAACGTGCTGTCAAGCAGATACGGGTGGAGCATTGGTGATTCTTGATACAGAGTTCTACTTAAGGTGTGTACACCCACAAGTTTCCGACAATACCATCTACATGAAACTGAATTCCGATCCTACACACGTGAATTTACCAGAGTTTTAACGACTATCATTAATAACGCTCTGGATATGGGAACCATCAATGACAGAGACAAAAGATTTTTAATTAAAAATAACCCACGGGTACCATATTTATATATGGTCCCAAAAATCCACCATTCAGGCCTATTGTCAGTACAAGGAACTCAATACATGAACCTATAGGGAAATATATAGATCGTCATCTCCAACCGATTGTGAGAAACATGACCACATACTTGCAAGATACTACAGATTTTCTTGTCAAAATCCAAAACATTGTATTCTCTGAAGATATGGAACCTATTCTTTGTACTATCGACATACAATCTTTATATAATTCTATCCCGCACAACCTGGGGTTACAAGCTATGGAATCTTTTCTTCTTGAATGCGACAAAAAAGATGACCTCAAAGTTTTTTTACTTGAACTGATGCATTTCACACTGTACCATAGTTATTTTACGTGGCAGGACCAGTTTTCACTTTTGGTCTTTGAGGGGCTGGACTGTGGACTTGCTTGGTGCGACTGGGCTTTCATTTTGCCTTTGCTTGATGCCGGTGGCTTCGTCTGCTGCCAGTGTGCTCATTGACGGTGGTCCCTTCGCTCCGCCATATTGCGGCCTGTGGTGCGACACGCGTCTGCCTGGCCTGTGCCACCTCGACGCTTCCTCGGTGGTCCCCTTCGGCGATCGAGGTTCTCATGGGAGGCAAGGGAGACCCCGAGAGGCATAAGACCAAAACATCCCTACGTGGGGGACCGGTCCAGACGAACAACATGGACCGCTACACTCAGGGTAAAGGATCCCCCGAGATGGCCAATGTCCCCCCGGAGGACACCAGTGGTGGCCCGTCCGTTTCTCCGGATCTGTCCCTGCAGGACATCATGGGCGCCATTAAGGACATCAGAGAGACCATCGCTACGCAGTACGAGGCCTTGGCCCGTAAAATCGACACGGTGGCCATTGACATTACGCTAATCCGGGCGGATCTCTCTAAGACCAACGAGAGGGTTCAATCGCTGGATGTGCGGACGTCCTCCCTTGGTACGGACGTGTCGGACCTGCAGGCCACTCTCGGCGATCTCAAGTCGGCCAATGATCTGATGGCCCGGCGGCTGGAAGACTTCGAGGGACGGGCCCGCCGCAATAACATCCGCGTCATAGGCGTTCCGGAGACCTCCGATAACCGCCCGGTTGATCTCCTGGTCGAGGAGCTCATCCTCGAGCATCTTGCTCCCGCTGGCCTGAGTAAGTTTTTCGCTGTGGAGCGGGCCCATCGAGTCCCAGGTGGCCGGCCGCGACCGGGTGCCCCCCCGAGGCCTATCGTTGCGAGACTTTTCCATTACAGAGACCGAGACGCGATTCTGCAGGCCTCACGGGTCCATGGCCCGGTCCGACATGAGAACTCGTCCATTAACTTTTTCCCGGACTTCACCCAACTTGTCCAGAAACAGCGGATGGGCTTCCAGGGGGTGAAGCGGCGTCTCCGGGACCTCGGTCTCAAGTACTCTATGCTTTATCCTGCAAGGCTCCGAGTGGAACATGAAGATCGGACTACCTTTTTTGACTCTCCTGCGACTGTGAGTGACTGGCTGGATTCGCTGCCGGACCGGGGTGACCGGACTGGGCCCTCTGCCGGTACCGAGGGTGGCGGGTCTCCTTTGGAGTGACTTATGGTCCCGGACTCTGCCATGTTGTACTGTTCGGCTGGGTTCTACTTCTTTTGTGCATTTTGTTTCACTATGTTGTGTGTGGGGAGCGGGCGGGGACGGGTCCCTTCCCTCCTCCGGGGTCTTTTCGTAGAATGGGGTTTGTAGGGCGACAGGCACACTGCAAGTTGGGGTGGTTTTTTGGACCGCAGGGGTGCAGGGTGGGGGGTGTTTGGGTGGGCGGGGTTGTTTGCATTTGTGTTTTTTGTTTTCAAGGCGAAGTATTGGCTATGGTTCATCCTTGGGTGTTGAGCTCTTTGCTAGGGGGCCCTTGATCTACTGGAGGGGATGGGGGGGGACGGGTTGAGATTGATGTCTTGGAACGTCAATGGATTGGGGGACCGTATCAAACGGGGTGTTGTGCTGCAATATCTGCGTCGTCTGACTCCTGATGTGGTGTTCTTACAGGAGACGCATCTGGTTGGCAATGTTTGTCGGGCTATGAACAGGGGGGGATATCGACTTGTGGCCCACTCTGGTTTCACCACTGGTTCGAGAGGGGTGGGCATTCTCTTGCGAGCTTCACTTCCGTTGGAGATCACCAGGGTGGTCCCAGACGATAGAGGGCGCTATGTGGCTCTGACTGGGAGGTGGGAGGGGCAGTCCCTTTCCTTGATCTCGGTCTATGTTCCCCCGGGCCTCCAGAACTCCACCTTCTCAGACTTGGGTCGTATGTTGCTTGGGCTTCCTGACAGTCTTTTGCTTATGGGTGGGGACTTTAATTCGGTTGTCTCGGGTGACCTGGACCGTCATCCGCCCAGGGCCCTCCCTGCTGCCCAGGCGTGGCTGGGCGGGCTCCTGGAGACCTTCGGTCTGGTGGACTGTTGGAGGTTAATGCATCCGACACAGTGTCAGTACACCTTTCACTCTGGGGCCCATGGGAGTCTCTCCAGACTGGATTATTTCCTTATGCCCGCGGCCCAGGCTACTCGGATTCGAGAGGTCAAACACCTGGCCAGGGGTATTTCTGATCACTCCCCACTGTGGTTGCTTTTTGACACCGGGTCGCGGTCCGCTGGGCGGATCGCTCCTATTAACCCTTGGTACCTGCGAGACCCCAAGATCCGTGATAGCCTGATTAAGTCGATTGATCAATATTTTTCTGAGAATGAGGGGTCGGTGTTGTCCTCGGTGTCCCTGTGGGAAGCTTTCAAAGCAGTGCTCCGCGGGCATGCCCTGTCCCAGATAGTGGAGGCCAAGAGGGTTAAGAGAGAGGCGGTTGTGACGCTGGAGACTGAAATATCGGGGCTGGAGGCAGCCTTGGAGGCGGGTGTCACCCCGGATGGGCTGCAGGCCCTCAGCCTGAAGCAGTTTGAATATAAGTCTCTCGTCACTGATGCTGCCAAGACTATGTATAGGGAGCAGCAGGGTAGGTTGTATGACGCCGGAGACAAGGCGGGTAAGCTGATTGCCTGGTTGGACAAGAAGGAGAGAGTGAATCGTGTGGTCCCGGAGCTTCGGGTGTCGGATGGAGTGTGTGTGACTGAGCCTGGTGAGATTGTTGAGTGTTTTGCTGACCACCTCCGTGCAGTGTACTCCCCGGTGTCTGATAGAGATGAGGACGACTCTCGTCTTCTGCTTCGGGATATTGCCCTGCCCGGCTTATCCGTCGAGGACCGCGAGCTGATGGATGCCCCTTTGTCTGTCGAAGAGATAGCTACTGCGATTCGCTCCCTCCGCTCGGGCAAGGCTATGGGCCCCAACGGTCTGCCGATTGAACTATATAAGTTGCGCCCGGATAAAATCACGCCTTTCCTCCGTCATATGTTTCAGGAATCGCTCGAGAGGGGTTCCCTTCCTGATGACCAGCGTCTGGCTACTATAGTGGTGATTCCCAAGGAGGGTAAGCCACGTGACCGCTGTGCCTCCTATAGGCCTATTTCCCTGCTGAATGCCGAACCCAAAATCCTTGCTAAGGTCCTTGCCAATCGCTTGCTGAGCGTTATATGCGACTTGATACATCCGGATCAATGTGGCTTCATCCCACATCGTAATACCGCTCTCAACTTACGGCGTCTACACGGCGTCCTCGCTAGGGCTGAGTACTTCGCTGAACCGGCCATATTGGTTTCCCTAGACGCCACGATGGCCTTTGATACCATTGAATGGCCATTTCTTTGGGCCGTCTTGGCGAAGTTTGGTTTTGGGGAGGGGTTCCTTAGCTGGGTGAAGCTCCTTTATGCTGGACCAATGGCTCAGGTGGTTGTCAATGGGCGGGTTTCTCGGCCTTTCGCTCTCGGGAGGGGAACTAGGCAGGGGTGCCCGTTGTCCCCGCTGCTCTTTGCTCTCGCCCTGGAACCGCTCGCTGCCTGGCTCCGTTGGGAGCCCTCGATTAGAGGGCTCCGGTGGGCCCCGGGCTTCGAGGATCGGGTTTCATTGTACGCGGATGATATTCTCTTGTATCTCACCTCACCGCGGAAGTCGCTCAATGTTCTCTTTGATGTCCTTACTTCCTTCGGGAAAAACTCGGGTCTGATAATCAACTGGTCCAAATCTTGTGTGCATCCTATCTCTGGTGGTCTTCCTCTCTTGCCGCCTCGGCTTCCGCTCCAAATATCTTAGTCCGGCTTTAAATACCTGGGGGTGTACGTTTCGTTGGATCCGGCGGTCCGCTATGAGCAGAATCTCCTGTCTCCACTCCGGCGTTTGAGGGCAGATACGGCTCGGTGGTGTAAGCTGCCCTTGTCTCCGCTTGGTCGCGCGGCGCTGTTTAAAATGATGTCCCTTCCCAGATTCCTTTATGCACTCCAGAACTCCTTCGATGTCATTCCTGCGGCCTACTTTAGGGAGGTGGAGAGTTTGCAGAGGAGACTGGTTTGGGACGGGCGATCGCGTATCGCTTTGGCCAAGCTGACTCTTTCCTGGTATGACGGGGGCATCGCGCTTCCTGATATTAGACGGTACTATTGGGCCTCCCAGCTGTCTGCCATTAATCATGCTACCTACGCTCCTGGTTCGAACCCGGCATATGAGATGGATAAATTCCTGCTCCCCGGCGGTAACTATAACAGAGCGCTTTACTCGCGGTCTGCTGGTAGGGCCCTTACGGGCCCTACCAGGATTGCGGTCCGTGTATGGAAGGCGGCTAACGTTGCGATGGGCTGGAGTGAGCGTTTAACGTGCGCCACTCCTCTATTCGACTCAGACCGCTTGGGAAGCCTCTGGACAACAAAAGGCTTCGAGCGCTGGGATACGATCGGCATCAGCAGAGTGGGGGACCTGTGGGTTAAAGGTGCGGTTAAATCCTTCGCGGCGCTTCAGCGCGAGTATGAGCTTAGTGACAGAGAGTTCTTCCGTTATGCACAGGTTCGGCACGCCCTGCTTTCGGTCTTTGGGGAGGGGACCACGGTCCCTTCTTCTTCGCCTCTCGAGGACCGCATACTCGATGGTCACGTCCCCGACAGTACTATCTCCCTGATTTACAAAAAACTGATAAACAATCGGGCTGACCTCTTGGTGCGTCTTCGGGAGGCATGGACGGGAGATGGGGTGGAGCTGGACGATGAGGACTGGCAGACTGCACTGTCATCCCCTAAGGAGGTGGCCATCCCGGCCCGTCTCCGCCTGGTCCAGCTTAACATTCTCCATCGTGTATATGTGACGGGCCCCCGCCTGGTCTCGATGGGGTTTTCAGACGACGGACTCTGTAAGCGTGGCTGCGGGCTCAGTGCTACCTTTCTCCATATCCTATGGGAATGCCGCGAGGTGGCGGAATACTGGTGCCGGGTGCATGATATTATGAGACGAGTCACCGGGGTCGCTCTGCTGCCGGAGGTGCGTCGTTGTGTGCTGAATGTATGGGAGCCCAATGACTGCAATGCGGCTCAGGCTCGGTGGGCGGCCTTGGGGAACATGATTGCAAAGAGAGATATTGCACAGCTTTGGGGTTCCCAGCGGCCTCCCACCGTGTCCGTCTGGAAGGAGAACATGGACTGGTGCATGTTCAGGGAGAAAACGGTGTATGTGGCTCGTGGTAAACCGGGGGCCTGGGGTAAAATTTGGGGGCAGTGGAACGCGTATCGTGGGTCTCTCTGTGCTCCCCCTTTGGTGGATACGTCCGGGGTTGCCTCGTCCCCCTGATCCTTGAGGGTTCCTTGTGCATCTCGTACTTTGGAGTACAGATTTGGTTCTCTCGTGGCCCCCCCCTCCCTCTCAGGTCTCCTTTTATTGACCGCCCTCGGGTGGTTGGGTGTTGACTCCCCCGGATGGTGTTCGCCGCTCTTCATAAGTCGTTTCGCCTTGTTTGTTGTATTTTTGTATTTTTCTTTTTTGTTGTTATTTATACTAAAAGTGTGTATTCTGATTTCCCTTATGTGCACTCTGATCTACTGTGATAGTGCGGAGCCCCTGTGGGCCAGTCATTGTTTTCTGATATGCTGGAACACTTCGACTACTAGCAGCCGGCCCTGGTGGTTGTAGGCCCGTGTTTGTAACCCTTTTTATGCACAATAAAATCTTTAAAAAAAAAAAATGAATAAAAAAAAAATTACTTGGACAGAGAATTTAATTGCATACCATTGATGATATTTTTTTAATTTGGAAAGGATCTGAAGACAATTTACTTCAAGTAATTAAAGAGATCAACAACGTTGATGAACGCATTCAGTTCACACACACCATTGACAAGATGAGAATCTCATTCCTGGATGTAGACATCATGATACAAGACAAGACATTAGTAACTACTGTGTTTACAAAAGCTACAGACCGTAATAATTTTTTACATTTCCAAAGTTTCCACCAAATGAGCTTAAAACAACATCTTCCATACTCCCAACTATTCCGCGTAAGACGCATTTCTTCCACCGAGGAATTCTATCAGGAGAACAAAGAAAAAATCCTGATGAAATTTGAATAGAGAGCCTATCCTGATTCAATCTTGAAACAAGCGGAAGCAAGAGCTCAACAGAAACAACGAGTAAAACTGCTGAAACCCAAAATCAACCCACAACTTGGGGAAGAAAGACCAGTATTTGTGTCCAAATATTCTACAGAAAGTTCCAAAATCAAAAAAAATCATCAGAAAATACTGGCCTTTACTACAAGTGGAAACAGATTTCAATGGCATATTTGAAAGATTTCCAATTTTTGCATATCAACACACTAAAAACTTACAACAACTGTTAAAACGGAAAGAAATTTCGACCATTTCAAATTGCACTGGCACCATTCCATGCCACAACTGTGGCAGTTGTAATAACATAATTAAAGGCACTACCTTACTATATCCCACTAATGGAACTCCTATCAAACTACTAGTTTCAGCTACCTGTGACTCCAGTAACATCGTGTATTTACTAAAATGTCTGTGTGGGCTACCCTATGTAGGGAAGACTGAACGTAAAATCAAAACACGTCTTGTTGAACACAAAAGCAACATCCGACAGAAGAATGTAAAATCTACTGTAGCAGAACACTTTCATGTGATGAATCACAACATAAGCCAACTCAGATTTTTGATCTTGGAAAAAGTGGAAAGCAAAGCAGGAAGAGATAATAAAAACTTCTTGTTGCAACGAGAACTATATTGGATTTACAAATTGAATTTACTTTGCCCGAGGGGCTTAAATGAACGATTGGAATTCGGTTGTCATCTTTAAAACATCATAAACATTTTTGTCTAAATCAGACGTACAAATGTACTGTCAGGAGCTTAAGTAAGGCAACGCACTGTGATTTTCATTAAGTTAAAATACATAATTCAGTTTGTTTTTTCTACATGATATTCATGTTCTATTTGTTATTCCTAATAATTATCCACAATACTGATGCTCTATTCATGACACTCATTTTTTAATTCTAGTTTCTAGCTGTGGACTTCATTAATTATGTTAACTCTCTTTCTTCGTACATGAATTTGTCGACATGGTTATACGTTCATACGTATGCTTCATTAAGCAGCTATTTTTCGCAATGTTGTAATGTTTACATTGGAGCCGGTTACTCTGTTTACCTAGTAATTCTTACGTAAGTCTGATTTCTATTTCTATGATTACCGCGTTCACGCTGACTTCCGGGTTGTACGATAATATAACTTCACTACCGGTTCATTTACAAATGGCGAAGGTTTTGTACACGGAGCAAGCCCGTTTGAACGCTCACATAGGTATGACAAAATACTAACTGCAGATAACCCTTTCACCAAATGACGTTACTACCATTTTAGTGATCAGCACGTTTCTCCACTTTTCGTTTTTCATTTGTTTTAACGTACACGATTGCATCGAAGTACGCTAGAAAAGCATGTTTTTTTACAGCTTTCCTTTTCACGAAGCACGCTACTACTCAGGACTATTCTATGAAGGACTGCACAGCTACTTAGAGTACTTATATTTATTTTCACTTTCTCCGGCAATATAGATTGTTTGGCGACATACTGGCGATTTGAACAACCTTATTAACACACACGTTTAATCCTATTGGCTAGATACCACACACCGCTCGACTTTTAACAAACTCACATTGTTTCATTCTTCATTTTTCATTACGTTAGCATTTAACGCTTGCAATATTTTCGTTCACGAAACCCATGAGCACAGTCTATAATTTAATTTGCTCACGTTCGTTTTAATTGACTCTACGGGAATGCTAACATGCACTGCGCCTTTTAAAATCACGGAATCGCATTCCGGATCTTGGATCAAACCACGCATTTTTGATTTATTACAGGGATAACCCCCTGAAGAAGGGCTGGACCCGAAATGCATCGGGGAACTTTAATCTCAACCAAACATTAATGGATTGTTAAACATTGTGATTTCGTTACAAAGACCTAAAGAAAACTATATACCAAGGAAAAAGCATTTCACTTTTGGAATATGCAGTTAAATAAACCAAAATGAATCAAGGAGAATGGCATAGTAATTTTTGAAGGCGATTTGATTTCGCATCAAGGAGTGCTTATATGAGTTTGTCCTTCCAGATAGTAAGGACCACATTTCACATTCTACAACACCCCATGATCAGGGGTGATACTCAACAGCACCCATAAAGTATTTACATTGATTACCATTGGATCACGTAATTACCATTGAGGAGTGCGCCCGTTCACTTTCAGAATGAGAGGCCATAATTATGCCTGCCTTCTCCAACCATATTCCAGTTAATTTAAAATATACATTAGCCAGGAAATGGGCAGTAGCCCAAGTCCCAGCACTGTATAAAAATCATGTAGGAGGGATGAGGACTCACCTCACCATAAAATCCAGTTAAAAAATCAACTGACTTCACAAAGGCAGTACCCAGTTAAGCAAGAAGCTAAAAAACAAGTCAGGGAGATCTTAGATCAACTTGAATATCAGGGGGTGATTGAAACATGCACCTCAACAATGAACAATCCGGGGGCGTGGCCAGGCGCCGTAGGAAATGGCCGCCTGATTCCCGAGCTCCGCCGGGACCGTTGGTGTCCTTACGAAATCTGGGACAAATCCTAGCTGCGAGGCTCGCCCGTGAGAGCCCCCAGCTCCCTCAAGCCTAGTGCCCTACTGGAGCGGTTTCGCGGACTCCTGGGACCCGCGGACAGCTCTTTACGGTGATCGCGGATCTCAGCGGCGGCCCGACACCTCGCTCCTGGAGCCCCGGGGCCGCTGCCTGTACCACTCGAGGCCCCGGATTTCGGTCTACTGCACGGCGCGGCCTGAGTGGCGCCATCGGAGGAGGACGCCGCCTCACATGCGGCGCCGGGGTAACGCTGGCTTGCATCTGCTTGGGGACGCTGCCTGCGAGACCCTGCAGCTCCGGAGGGCCTGAAGACTGCCATAACCGGTGCTGCCAGGCGAAGACCTGGGCATGAGGGAGGACGCGGCCATTTTTCCGTTCTGCTGCCACCTGAGTGGGGAGAGGAGACTAGCCGGAGCTGCCAATACCAGGTGAACTGCGTTGCCCGCCCGGTGGGGGGCTCACGTCCGCAGCTACTTAGGCGGCCTGAAAGTCGGCGAACCGGCAGTGGGCGGTGGTCTGAAGTCGCTGACCCCGGGACGTAAATACCTAGGCCGATACACCGTGGCGCACGCCTCAATCAGGGGCCCCCGCTCTGAGCAGTGTCCTTGGGGAGGACAGGTGGTGCCTACAGTCGCGCTCCGACATTAAGGAGAAGACCGGAGCTGGCGCAGACCCCCGGGCACTCCAAAGTAAGGGCGGGCGGAGGAACATCCGGCCCCAGAGGCACCAGATCAACCATGCGGCCTAAAGGGGGTCTTGCGACCCAGACTAACAAGCTGGACAACTACACGGTACTGAAGACGCCGGCACAGCCTGGAGGGACGACGAAAGAAGACACAGGCCAGGCGGAGCCCTCCCTGACGTCCATAATGGCTGCAATCCAAACCCTCGGTACCAACCTGGAGACCAAAATGGATAAGATCACTATCGAGGTGAACCTGCTCCGTGCCGACCTGGGGAAAACTACGGACCGGTCCAAAACCAACGAAGTGGACATCAAAGCCCTGCGGGAATCGGAGAAGCGGCTCTAGGGCAGGGTCAACGAGCTTGTGCACCAACACCGGCTGATGGCCCTACGGCTCGAAGACCAGGAAGGTAGGGCTCGGAGGAGCAACATACGCGTGGTAGGTGTGGCGGAAGGACTTGAGGGGGACTGTATGGAGCTCTTTCTTGAGGAGTTGATCCTCCGCCACCTGAAACCCAAGAGACTATCTAAGCTCTTCACTGTCGAGCGGGCTCACAGGGCCCCGATCCCGAAACCCAAACCAGGGGCCATACCACGCACACTTATTGCTAAAATACTGAACTACCGAGACAGCGATGCAATCCTCCAGGCTGCCAGACAACATGGTGATTTACAGTACGAGGGGGCCGTGGTTCGCTTCTTCCCGGACTTCACGCTCCAGGTTCAACAGGAGAGGCGCTCCTTCCAGGGGGTCAAGGCGGCATTACGAGACCGCGGGATTCGGTACATGATGTTCTTTCCCGCCAAACTGAAGATCATAACTGGCGGTAAATCCCTCTTCTTCACTTCGCCTGCGGCGGTGCAGGAGTGGCTAGACGCGGCTGGGACTGTGGGGGCCCCTCGGAGGGACGGCGCACAATGGCGAGGCACAGGGCACCCCTCCCCGGGGTCAGCGGCAGGGCGAGCGGAAGGTGGTGAGCAGAGCCAGCGGTCCTGGCGTTCGAGATCGAATAGTCCCCGCTGGGACTCACCCAGAGACGACACAGCGAGATACGGCCACGAACGCTCGACTGAGAAGCCGTCGGACAGTAAAGTATAAAAGTTGTTGAATCTAAGACTTGCTTGCTCCACGGGGCAGCGTGACTGCCTGCCCACAGTTTCTGAGCCAGGCTCACTGTTTAGCTGATGCACTGTCGGCCTGAGGAGCTGAACGAATTGGGCACCATGGGCGGGCGGCCAGGAGGGGGCTGGCCCATGTACTTCCCACGTAGAGTTCCTCGGTGGGCTCTCACCGGGGTAGGGTTGGGCGACAGGCGCTCTGCTAATTGGGGTGGTGGGTAGTTTGGAGCCCACGGAGCAGGGGGCAGGGAGGGGGGTTTGTTTTTGCAGGGGGGGGCAGGGATATTGGGGACATACGAGGGGGGGGGAGGGTGGAGTGAATGGTTTGTCAGTTCCTTGATCGCTTGCACTAAATACTCTTGCGGGGTGGGAACCAGGGAGGGGTGGGGAGTTGGGGATCCTCTACGGTCACACGAACTATGTTGTCATGTAGTCAGCCGAAATACCGGGGTGGTGGGACGAAGCACCTTACGAAGCAGCGGCTATGGCTAGGAGATGGGAGAAAAGTTTGAAAGTCCTCAGCTGGAATGTTAACGGATTAGGAGACAGACTTAAACGCACTATAGTCCTACAATTCCTCAAGCGGCACCAGCCAGAGGTAGTACTAATGCAAGAAACTCATTTGATGGGGAATGTCTGTCAGGCCCTCAATAGATGGGGATACACTCTAGCAGCTCACTCTGGCTTCACCTCCGGCTTGAGGGGGGTGGGAATACTCCTGCGTCGCTCACTGCCCCTCCATATAGACCTTATCAAAACTGACCCACAGGGCCGCTTCACGGCTGTATCTGGACGGTGGGAGGGCCGCACACTTAACCTACTCTCTGTCTACATTCCACCTGGCCTGCAAACCCGGGCCTTCGCGGACCTGGGCATGGTGCTCCTTTCCCTTCCCGATGGTCAATTGGTGCTGGGGGGGGACTTTAACGCAGTGGTGTCAGGGACCCAGGATCGGCAGCCCCCCCAGAGACCTGCCCCAGGGGCAGGGGTGGTTGGCGGACTTTCTTGAGGCCTTTGGGCTCACGGACCTCTGGCGCCTGCTCACTCCTACGGACAGCCACTTTACCTTTTTCTCTGGGTCGCATCATTCCTTTTCGCGCTTAGATTACATCCTCACTTTGCTGCAACCTGACATGACCATACGGGAAGCAGCGCTTTTGCCTAGAGGCATTTCAGACCACTCACCGGTCCTTACGCACATCACATTCGGAAACAGCCGTGAGGGCTGCATAGCACCAATAAACGCCTGGCATTTAAAACACGAGGACACCAGAAAGCAGATATCCAACTCAATCGCTGTTAGAAGGCGACCTCAGAGGGGCCCGGAGGGGGCCCTGACTGTCCTGAGACCAACCCTCGAGGTATCGTAGCCGGGCACTGGCGGGAGAATCTCGTATCTAGGATCGTACACTCGGCACCACACGACAAAGAGACACCACACCGAGAGTTCTTACGAGCAAATCTTTATCAGGTCGGAGTGGCAAGATCTTTATGATCAGCAAGGCAATATATATACAAGTAGAGCGCGGGCTCACAAAGTCTTGGAGGGGGTTTAGGAGGTAGCGGGACAGTCTTTGGGGGAATGGATCAAATGCAGGAGCGTATCCGGCGCACAGCTCACAATCCTCGAGCTGGGGGATGCGCTTGTCGTCGTGGGGTCCGGCGGGACCAAGGGAGTCTGGGGGCGCTGCGAGATACTCAGCAGGCTCGAGTACAAGTTCGGAGGTCTTACGATCTTCAGGGAGCCGCGAGTCACTCAGCAGGGCTCAAGCACAAGTTCGGAGGTCTTATGATCTTCAGGGAGCCGGGAGTCACTCAGCAGGGCTCAAGCACAAGTTCGGAGGTCTTACGATCTTCAGGGAGCCGCGAGTCACTCAGCAGGGCTCAAGCACAAGTTCGGAGGTCGTACGATCTTCAGGGAGCCGCGAGTCACTCAGCAGGGCTCAGGTGTTTCCAAGGCGAATCTGCCGGACAGTCCCAGGGCACCCCTTGTTATAGGGCGACTCCTCTTTGATGTCCGGAGTCTGTGCAGGCAGGGGTCTTGTCACCTGGGGGTCGCTTGTTGGGGGTTTCCTGCCATTGTCCTTTGATCCTTTCAGGGTCGGGTGTGTGTGTTCTGGGGGGAAGGATCGGCCAGGCCGGGGGCTCGGGGCTGGTGTGAGGTGCAGGGGTCAGGTCTGACTATGTTACGAGGGCCGGGTCTAACAATCACGCAGTACTTCGACGATAATGTTGGCTCAGTAGACTCCCCCGTCACCTTGTGGGAGGCATTTAAACCCGTGATTAGAGGGGAGGCGCTCTCAGCCATCTCGATTAGACGGAGGGAGCAACGCAGGCAGGTCACAACACTTGAGGCAGATCTGGAAGCTCTAGAGAGGGAGGCGCCAGAAAGTGGGGCCAGGGAATCAGACACAAACTGCAGTTAAAGGTGGCGGAGTACAAAGCACTGGTTACCCAAGAGGCTCAGACTGTGGCTCGGCATAAGATGGGCAGACTTTATGATCAGGGCGATAAAGCCGGGAATCTTATAGCCTGGCTCGAGAAAAAACAACCGGCCAGAAAGGTGGTGCCAGAAATACGCACCGAGTCAGGGATCGTAGTTACAGAGCCCCGGGAAATAGTGGAACAGTTTGCGAGACATTACCAGCAGGTCTACAGGAGGGAGTCGGACCGCCCGGAGGAGGACTCTATAGACCTCCTAACCGATATTCGAATGCCTTCCCTATCAGTTGAGGATCGGGAGGCCATGGATAGCCCGCTTACCGAGGCCGAACTACAGCGTGCAATAGGAGACCTACGCCCTGGTAAGGCTCTAGGACCTAATGGCCTCCCAATAGAGATTTACTAGCTGCAGCCTGACGCCACCTGTAAGTATCTGAAACTCATGTTCGAACGGAGTAGGGAAATAGGGGTGCTGCCCTGTGATCAACATATAGCGACCATAGTGGCGATACCGAAAGAGGGTAAACCCAAAGACTCATGTGCGTCTTATAGACCAATTTCGCTCCTCAATGCGGAGCCCAAAATACTGGCCAAGACGCTGGCCAATAGGCTCAAATCGGTGCTTCCTTCGTTGGTCTACCCTGACCAATCGGGGTTCATGCCCCACCGCAACACGGCCCTTAACATTAGACGGTTAAATGGCGTATTGGGGCAGCGCCACAGACTACAGGAGGACGCGGTGGTGGTCTCTCTAGACGCCACCATGGCCTTTGACACCTTAGAGTGGCCATTTATGTTCGCAGTCCTGCGCAAACTGGGCTTTGGACCCCACTTTATAGCGAACCCCTGGCACAGGTACTGGTGAACAGTAAGATGTCTGAGGTTTTCACGCTTGAAAGGGGGACTAGACAGGGTTGCCCCCTCTCTCCCCTTCTCTTCGCCCTTTCCCTTGAACCGCTCGCAGCCTGGATAAGGCAGGACGTCTACCTGAAGTGTATAGCCTGGGCGGAAGGGTGGGAGGACAGAATATCCCTCTACGCCGACGACATCCTCCTGTACCTTTGCAGGCCGCGCAGGTCGATAATTGCGGCACTCGACATACTGGCAAGTTTCGGTCGTAACTCTGGCTTCCGGGTCAACTGGAACAAATCATATCTCAACGTCCTACATGGTGCCCCTCTGAGGCTCCCAGACACGTGCCCTATCACGGTGGCAGAGGACGGGTTCCAGTACCTGGGAGTATACATCACCACTAACAAGGCCCTACTATATGATCGAAACCTCAAACCGCCGTTAAGTCGGCTCCAAAGGGAGGCCAAATCCTGGCAGCACCTCCCACTGTCTCTATTGGGCCGGGCAGCCCTGTTTAAAATGCTAGCGCTACCACGGTTCCTCTATGCGCTACAAAACTATCCAGACTTAGTCCCTAATGCCTACTTTGAAGCGATTGAGGCGGCACTGCGTGACCTCCACTGGGCCGGGTCACCCCGAATCTCACTGACCAAACTCACGCTGGGGTGGTATGACGGCGGTATACCCTCCCAGACATTCGCAAATATTACTGGGCAGCCCACCTCTCAGCTATCAACCAAGGGACGTATGGCGAGGGGAATGATCCCGCCTACGGTATGGACAGATGGCTGCTTCCCGGAGGGAACTATGAGATAGCACTCTACTCTAAACGGGGTATACGTCAACTCACTGGACCTATGTTGGAAAGGCGTTCGCCGGAGGGGGGTTCGATGCACGTCTTGCCCACCCCTTTGACCCACCTCTCCCAAGTAGGCCGAACCAGGCGCGCACACCCTGAGCTTACACTACGAACAGAGTGACACCACACGTATTCTTTGTAGGACAATAGGTTCTTTTATCGAAGGTTACAAGGGATCTTTATGATCCAAAGCGTAAGGAGTACATCAGCGGCACAAGAGTCTACAAATCGGTGGTAGGGGAATGGGGGTAGCGGGACAGTCTTTGGTGGTAGTGTCTCTGCGAAGTACCCTGCGGATAGCTCACAATCCTCGAGCTGGAGGGTGTTGTTTCTCTGGGCGATCTCTTGCCAATTTGTCCTCGAGGGTAGAGCCGCGAGTCACTCAGCAGGCACAGGTAGTCGGAGTTCGGGAGCCGCGATCTTATCAGCAGGGCTCAGATGGTTCAATGGCTGGGGGCCGCGAGTCACTCAGCAGGCCCAGGTGGTTCAGAGTTCGGGAGCCGCGACCTCGTCAGCAGGGCTCAGATGTTTCAATGGCTGGGGGCCGCGAGTCACTCAGCAGGCCCAGGTGGTTCGGTGTTCGGGAGCCGCGACAGCGTCAGCAGGCTTCGATGGTTCCAGGTCTTCTCTGCCATTCATTCCTCCGGCACCCCTTATTATACTCCCCCTGCCCTTTGAAGTCCGGAGTCCTCGCAGAGAGGGGCCTTGGGAGACTGCGAGGGTTCGGCGGGATTTCCTGCCGCTCGTTTCTTTGGTCTTTTCAGGTGGGTCTGGGAGGGACCCCAGACGTTCGGCAGGTGAGGCGCCTGCTCCCCAGGGGCCTGGTGGCCGATCGAGTCCTCCCGGGGGAAGGCGACCCGAGGTGTGACTGGGCTGGCGCCTCTGGGTCTGGCTCCCGCTCCCTCGGTCGGACATGCGTGATAGGGTGTCGAGTCTGTCGGGGGCTCTGGCCGGCCCTTGGGTCTGTGTGGCTGGGGCGGCCGGAGTCGGAGATGCCGTGTCTTGGGGGTGGTTGCAGGTTGGCTGAATGATCGGGAGGGCATACGCCGTGAGGCCGGTCTCACACGCGTCCCCCCCAGCTGAAAGGCGTGGAGAACTACCCATCCACTGGGGGGTTCTCCTCGCCGAAGCGGAAGAACCGGGACAGGCCGTCGGCGTTGGCATGATCCGTTCCGGGGCGATGCTCGACAGTGAAGTCCATCCCTTGGAGGGAGATGGACCATCGTAATAGCTTGGGGTTCTCTCCCCGCATCTGCATCAGCCACCGCAAGGGCCGGTGGTCCGTCTGCACTCGGAAGTGGGTTCCGAACAAGTAGGGCCGTAGTTTCTTGAGGGCCCAGACTACGGCGAAGGTCTCTCGTTCTATGGTACTCCAACGCTGTTCGCGAGGCAGCAGCCTTCGGCTGATGAAGGCTATGGGCTGATCTATGCCTTTGTCGTTGTACTGCGAGAGGACGGCTCCGATGCCGTGTTCGGATGCGTCGGTCTGGACCACAAACTCTTGGGAGTAGTCGGGGGCCTTGAGTACTGGTGCGGTGCACATGGCGGTTTTCAAGGCGTCGAACGCCTGTTGGCACGGGGGGGTCCACTGCACCTTCTTCGGGAGTTTTTTGGAGGTCAACTCCGTGAGAGGCCCTGCGAGGCTACCATAGTTTTTAATGAACCTCCGGTAGTATCCTGTGAGGCCCAGGAAGGCCCGGACTTCCGTCTGAGTGGTGGGGGGCTCCCAGGACTTGATGGCGTCGATCTTTGGTTGGAGGGGGGCGACCTGCCCGCTGCCCACCTGATGCCCCAGGTAGACCACGGAGCCTTGCCCGAGCTGGCATTTGCTGGCCTTCACTGTTAGGCCGGCTTGGCGCAGGGCCAGCAGTACTTGCCGGAGGTGCTGGAGATGCTCGTGCCATTGAGAGCTGAATACGGCTATGTCGTCAAGGTACGCTGCGCTGAACTCCTCGAGTCCGGCCAGGACCTTGTTTACCAACCACTGGAAAGTGGCCGGGGCATTTTTCATCCCGAACGGCATGACCCTGAAGCGGTAGTGTCCATCGGGTGTGGAGAAGGCGGAGCGTTCTTTTGCTCCCTCCGTGAGCGCAATCTGCCAGTAACAGCAGGTCAGGTCGAAGGTGCTGAGGAAACGAGCGGCCCCAAGGCGGTCGATGAGCTCGTCGGCGCGGGGGATAGGATGAGCGTCCGCTCGGGTGACCGCATTGAGCCCCCGGTAGTCCACACAGAATCTTAGTTCGGGGGCGACCCCAGGGGCGGCCGCTTTTGGGACCAGGACTACCGGGCTGGCCCAGGGGCTATCGGAGGGTTCGATCACTCCAAGGGTTAACATCTTCTGTACTTCGGTCTTGATGCAGGTGCGGACCCGGTCAGGCACCCGGTAGGCTCGGTGTCTCACAGGTGGGCTGTCGCCGGTGTCCACGTCGTGGACACACCAGTCGGTGACTCTTGGGATAAGGGAGAAGAGGTCTGCGAATTGTCTGAGCAGCTGGCGACAGTCGTCGGACTGTTGGGGAGTGAGGGTGGTCGACAGTTTCACTCCCTCCACGGAACCATCCAGTTCTTTAGCGCACAGGGGGTCGGGCAGGGGTTCCGTGTCTTCTTCCGCCCCATCATCGGTGGCCAGTAGCAAACTCAACTCCGTTCTCACAAAGTGGGGCTTGAGACGGTTCACGTGGAGAACCCGGAGGGGGTTCCGTGGGGACTGTACATCGATCAGGTACGTGACCTGACTCTTTCGCTCGATCACCTTGAAGGGGCCAGTCCATTTATCCTGTAGGGCGCAGGGTTTCACCGGGGCCATGACCCAAACCTGCTGGCCCGGCTGGAACTCGACCAGAGTTGCGTTCTGGTCATACCAGCGCTTCATTTCTTCTTGGCTGGCCTTGAGGTTAGCCTCTGCCAGTTCTCGGAACTTCCGGGTCTGGTTGCGGAGCGCCAGGATGTAGCGGAACACATCAGGAGGGGTCCCCCGGGGGCTTGTCTCCCAGCCCTCCTTGACTAGGCTCAGGGGCCCCCGGACGGGGTGTCCGTATAGTAGTTCGAATGGGCTGAACCCCAGGGACTTTTGGGGAACTTCCCGGTACGCGAACAGGAGGCAAGGGAGGAGGACGTCCCATCTTCGGCGTAGGGGCTCCTCGAGGCCCAGGATCATCCCCTTCAGGGTTCGGTTGAAGCGTTCCACCAGGCCGTTGCCCTGGGGGTGGTAGGGGGTCGTGAACTTATATGTTACTCCGCACTGCTGCCACAGGGACTTCATGTAGCGGGATATGAAGTTAGTGCCGCGATCACTCACAACCTCGCGAGGGAATCCGACACGGGAGAAGATCCCCATGAGAGCCCGGCCCACCACGGGCGCCGTCACGGTGCGGAGGGGAATGGCCTCGGGGTAGCGGGTGGCATGGTCCACCAGGACGAGGATGAATCTGTGGCCCTGGGCGGTCTTCGGATCCAGGGGTCCCACGATGTCGATGCCGACCCGCTCAAACGGGGTACTCACAACGGGAAAGGGTTGTAATGGAGCCTTGCGCTTTCCGCCACTTTTCCCACTGCCCTGGCACGTGAGGCAGGATTTACAGTGGACTTCTACATTTGCTCGCATCTTGGGCCAATAGAAGTGGGTAACTAATCGCTGATATGTCTTGTCTTGGCCTAAGTGTCCTGCCAAGGGTACATCGTGGGCCAGGCCCAGGAGGAGGCTTCGGAAGCGCAGGGGTACTACCAGTACTCGGGCTGCGCCTAGCTCGGCTGACTTTTGTTCACTGTATAGGAGGCCATTGTCCCAATAGACCCAGTGGGTTCCGGTCCGGTCACCGGCGGTCTGTGCTTCTGCTTGTTGTCGGAGTCCCACGAGGGAAGGGCAGGTGGCCTGTTCCTGGCAGAACTCTTCACGGGAGGGACCTCCCTCACAGCGCCACTGGGCCATCTCGGGCAGTTCTCCGAGCTCCGTCAGCGCCTCAGGGGCGGAAGGTTCCGGCCCTTCTCCCGGGTTAGTGTCTTCTTCTCCTTCCGAAGGAGGGTTGTCCGTTTCTGGCAGGGTGCCCCGGTTCTCGGGGTCAGTGTTCGGTGGGAGGGCCTCACCGCCCTCGGAGAGGGGCAATCGCGCGGTCATGGAGCGCGTGGTGGCGCAGACCCATTCGGGTAGGCCCATCATCTCGAGATGGGCTCTTCGTTCCACTTGCCCCCACGGGGAACTCTCAAGGTCGTTGCCCAGGAGGCAGTCTACGGGCTGTGACGTTCGGACGGCTACCTTCAATACTCCGGAGACTCCTCCCCACTCGAAGGGCACCAGAGCCATCTGGCAGAGGCTCTCGGAATTGTCGGAGGATATGACCGGACAGAGGGCATCGGGTAGGATTTGGTCTTCCGAGATTAGGTTGCGGTGGACCGCGGTGACACTTGCCCCGGTATCGCGGAGGCCCTCGACTCGGTGGCCGTTGATGGTCACCTGCTGTCTGTACTTCTTCGTGTTGGCGGGCAAGGGTGTCCCGGGGACCATCTCTCGATCACCAAGGGAGACCAGGGCCATGGCAGCTGGTTCCCACTCTTCGGAGTCCTCGATCTCTTCCCCTAGGGCCACGGAGGCCATCTGCCGGGCCGGGGGGTTGGTCGTTGCGGTTCGTTGATACTGGGGAAACTGGGGGTCATTGGCGTAGTGTCCGGGCTGTTGGCAGCGGAAGCAGGTGATCCTGGTTCGTGGCCCTAGCCGCCCCTGGGCTCCGGTGCTGGCTGGGGGCGGAGCTGGACCTGCCGCTGGTGGGCTGCTGGGAGGGCTGTGCGGGGGGCCCCCTGGGAAGTCTCTCGGTCGGCCGTGGTTTCCTCCGCCCCTCTGGCGGGGGGGTCCATGACTGTGGCGACCGTAGTCTCCCACGGGGCCTCGGGTGGCCCGGGTGTTCACCCAACGGTCAGCCTCGGCGGCCAGCTTCCGAGGGTCGGTGAGTTTACTGTCCAGGAGATGTTGGCGCAGTTCTACAAAGCAATTGGCCGCTAAATGTTCCCAGGCGATCAGATCAAACAGCTCTTCGAAGGTGGAGACCTTGCTGCCCTTGATCCACCCGTCCAAGGCCCGGCTGTAAAAGTTCACGTATTCTACCCATGTGGTGCCCGGTATCTTTTTGCAATCTCGGAACCGTTGCCGGTACATCTCGGGAGTGAGTCCATACCGGCCCACGAGGGCTTCTTTCATGTGGCTGTAGGAGTTCATGACCGTGGAGGGCAGATCCAGCAGGGTATCTCTTCCTTCGCTTAAGAACCGGCCCCATAGCCCAGCCCCCCAATCCTTCTGCGGGACTCGGTGAGAGGTCATGGCGACTTCGTAGGCCTTAAACCACTGCTGGATATCGTCGTTTTTGTAATACTCCTTTACTACATCCTTGGGGATGTGGACTTGGATGGTAGATTCCCGGAAGGTCGTGACTTTTCGCTTTTAGCCCTCAACTCGATCTCTTTCAGGCTGCGTTCATGTTCCAGCTGGAGTTTCTTTTCGTCGTGCTCTCTTTGGCGTCTCTTTTCCTCGAGTTCCCCTTGTAGCCGTAACTGCTCGACGGCTAGCTTTTTCTCAGCCAGTTTTAGTTCCCCCTCGATTTTCAGCTTGGCCAGTTCAAGTTCGTGGTTGCGGCCTCTCTCTCTCGGTCTGCTAGTTCCTCGGGGGACAGGTTCCCCTCTGGCCCGCTGTTTCTCACCGGGATGCTTTGTGGTTCATGGGCGGAGTCTCCTTCCGTTTGGGCCGGGGGCGCCCCCGTCTCGACCCAGGTCTTCAATACTTTTTGGAAGTCTTCCTTTGTGCTTAATCCGGTGGTAGCGATTCCAAGGTCTTTGCAAAATTGTTTTAATTCTCTATGCGTATAATAGTCCAATTGATCCTTTCGGAACGTCGAGCTCATTTCGGTACCTGCGGCACCCAGGGAGGTTTCTCCTTCCATCTCTGTTTGGTAGTGCGTCAGTCGTTTACTGCACGCTCTCTTCTGGTGTCGGCTCGGATCCCGTCGTCTGCCACCAAATGTTGGAAAGGCGTTCGCCGGAGGGGGGTTCGATGCACGTCTTGCCCACCCCTTTGACCCACCTCTCCCAAGTAGGCCGAACCAGGCGCGCACACCCTGAGCTTACACTACGAACAGAGTGACACCACACGTATTCTTTGTAGGACGATAGGTTCTTTTATCGAAGGTTTCAAGGGATCTTTATGATCCAAAGCGTAAGGAGTACATCAGCGGCACAAGAGTCTACAAATCGGTGGTAGGGGAATGGGGGTAGCGGGACAGTCTTTGGTGGTAGTGTCTCTGCGAAGTACCCTGCGGATAGCTCACAATCCTCGAGCTGGAGGGTGTTGTTTCTCTGGGCGATCTCTTGCCAATTTGTCCTCGAGGGGAGAGCCGCGAGTCACTCAGCAGGCACAGGTAGTCGGAGTTCGGGAGCCGCGATCTTATCAGCAGGGCTCAGATGGTTCAATGGCTGGGGGCCGCGAGTCACTCAGCAGGCCCAGGTGGTTCGGTGTTCGGGAGCCGCGACAGCGTCAGCAGGCTTCGATGGTTCCAGGTCTTCTCTGCCATTCATTCCTCCGGCACCCCTTATTATACTCCCCCTGCCCTTTGAAGTCCGGAGTCCTCGCAGAGAGGGGCCTTGGGAGACTGCGGGGGTTCGGCGGGATTTCCTGCCGCTCGTTTCTTTGGTCTTTTCAGGTGGGTCTGGGAGGGACCCCAGACGCTCGGCAGGCGAGGCGCCTGCTCCCCAGGGGCCTGGTGGCCGATCGAGTCCTCCCGGGGGAAGGCGACCCGAGGTGTGACTGGGCTGGCGCCTCTGGGTCTGGCTCGGGGGTTCCCCCTCCCTCGGTCGGACATGCGTGATAGGGTGTCGAGTCTGTCGGGGGCTCTGGCCGGCCCTTGGGTCTGTGTGGCTGGGGCGGCCGGAGTCGGAGATGCCGTGTCTTGGGGGTGGTTGCAGGTTGGCTGAATGATCGGTAGGGCATACGCCGAGAGGCCGGTCTCACAACCTACATTACACTCGGTACAGGTATGGCACATTGCTCAGAGGAAGCTCGGATGGTCAGGAGTCCTTACAATGGCTACACCACTTTGGGCCTCCAGGAAACTAGGCAATCTGGGCCGTACCAAGGGCTTCCGCAACTGGGACTTGATCGGAATCTCCCAAATCAAGGATATCTGGGGCCCTACAGGGATCCACACGTTCGCCCTCTTACGGGACACGTATGAGCTGGCGCAAACCAAATACTTTAGATACTTACAGGTGCGACACTCCCTGCAGGCTAATATCCCACCTGAGACCAAACTACCACAAACCTCCCCGCTTGAAGATAGATTGCTGGATGGGCACCTTACAGAACACGCCATCTCACTGACATATAAAAAATTAATTAATAATCCCCCCGCTATGCTCCTACCCCTTAGAGAGAAATGGGTTGCCGATGGGCTGGAGATAGATGACGAAGAATGGCTTTATGCTTTGGCTTCACCACGTGAGGTCGCGATATCAGCCCGACTGCGACTAATCCAACTGAAGATACTACATAGAATATATATCTCCTGTACTAGGCTACACTTAATGGGGAGGGCTGACACGTTACTCTGCAGGAGGGGCTGTGGTGGCACGGGCACCTTCTTCCATGTATTATGGGACTGCCCTAAGATTCAACGGTATTGGAGAAGGGTGGTGCAGTGTAAGCAGGAGGTATGGGAGGTGGAGATTCGCCCAGAGGCCAAGAGGTGTCTCCTCAATATATGGGAGCCAATGGACCTGCCACCGAAAGGGAGGCTCTGGGTGACGCTCGGACAAATGGTAGCCAAAAGGAATATTGCCAGACCCTGGGGAAGCCCTAATCCACCAAAACTGACAGACTGGCACAGCGATATGGACTGGTGTATGCTACAGGAAAAAACTGTGTATGTAGCGAGAGGGTGCCCCCGGAAGTGGGTGGAAGTATGGTGCAATTGGAACGACTTCAGGGGAGGCATCTGCCAGCCTCCGTCCACCACGCAAGACGGCTCAGGAGATATGTAAGATTCCTAACGCCCTTGTGGTTCCAGGTGCTTTAGAGTGGGGCACTATAGTTGCATCACCGGTACATAGGTGGACTTACTGTGCACAACGTGGTGACCTTGTTTAGATAGTTTGGGGGGGGGGCTGTTCGATTGTGAGGTTCACTTGCGCTATTCTTGAAACATGTTCTTGTTTATGGCTGTAATAAGAGAAAAATGAGTCCTTCATTATCCTCCTTAAAACTGTGAGACACTTGCACCTTATAACGCCGCTGTACCCCCGGGTTGACGGCACCGGGCTGTGTACTATACGAAGCAATGCCTGTGTTACATGTTGAGCGGCCGGCCCGAGGGGTTGTAGGCTGGAAGCTGTGTATCGTGTAATACTGCAATAAAGGTCTTTCAAAAAAAACAATGAACAATCCTTTGTTTCCTGTCTCCAAACCATACAATACATATCGTCTAGTTTTGGATTACAGACACTGAAATTCTTGTTGCAAAACATTTGCAGTGCAAAATGCACATAGTACAGCATTAATGAATAACATTGTGCGTAAAAAATATAAAACCACATTAGATATTTCAAATGGTTTCTTTTGTCAAAATATTGCACCAGAAAGCAGATATTTGACCGCTTTCTCAATAATGGGGACTCAGCGTCAATTTTGTCGACTGCCCCAGGGATTCAAGAACAGCCCGGGGTTATTCTCAGCAAGGGTAACAGAGTTACTACAAACTTATGATGACGAGGCATTGTCATATGTCGATGATATATATCTGACAGACGATGACCTGGATAGGCACTTGAACAGGGTGAGCACCATAATATAATATTGGGCTTCGCCTCAGAGGGTTACAAATTCAACTTTAAGAAGTCAAGAATTGCCCACCTCAATGTCCTTTTCCTAGGATATGAACTATCAAGTGAAGGCAAAAGCCTGGCAGCCAACTTTTTAGGAAAGTGTGCGCTGCTCCAACCTCCAAAAACGCTGAAAAATTTACAGTTGATTCTAGGTTTCCTGAATTTTGGAAGAACTTACATTTTAAATTACGCAGAAAGGGTTAAACCTCTCTACAAATTAATCAAACCTGATTTTAAAATCACATATTGGACACAAAAACACACAGAAATTTTGCGTTCACTACAAACAGACATGTTAGCAACGAAACACTTGCAATCACGTGTAAACGTACGCAACTTAGTGATCCGAATAATTCCGGGTCAATGCAGGTTCACCTACTTAACTTTTAACGAAGGTGAAAAAGTTTCCATTGCATACACATCCCACTTGTATACACAAGCAGAAATGAAATTCACTTCTACAGAAAAAATTCTGACAGCAGTTCAAACCGCTGTAGCAAAAGAAAGAGCCCTAGCACAGGGGAAACGTTATTATGGTCGTGACTCCTGTACCAGCCTTAGAGGCAGTCACAAAGGCTAGCATTCCAAATGCAAAAGCTTTACATCCAAGATGGATACAATGGGTTATTCTCTTGTTGCAACTGATATTGAATACGTTTTTGAACCATATTTAAAAACACAAGCATTCCTGCAATATGAACACGAATGTCCTCTGCCCACTGAAATTCTCCCTCTTGACCAGTACGAATTTATAATTTATACTGACGGATCTGCACAGTCCGCTACGGGGAGTAAACAAGCTTACAGTACAGTGTGTGCTATCGTTAAAGGTCGCATGCGAGATGGCAAATTCAGACCAATGGTCACAAAAACACAGTCTCTAGGAGATTGTAGAGCTAAGCGAGCTGAACTACAAGCATTTAAGATGCCACTTGAAAATACGGATCGCGAATTCCCCACACTCATAGTGTGCGATTCTTTTTACTGTGTTCAATCTTACAATTAATATTTACAGAATTGGATTAAAAATGGTTTCAAAGATGCAAAAGGTGGCACAATCAAGCACAAATTGCTTTGGGAACAAGTAGTTCAGTTGCGAAACGGACTACAAAAGACTCACGTGATACACACGCTGAGTCACCAACGGGATGGCGAACACGTTGAAGGGAATTAATTGGCTGATGAAGCCGTGAAAGGGTCTGTGCAAACGGCTTCCATAGCTGCAATCACTCGTTCAAAAACGAAAATAGACAGCGAAATAATGCTGGCTGTCAATGCATCAAGCAAAGGCAGCGGTGCGGCATTACCTAAAAAGTTTCCACTCAAATACTCATATATAATTGATGCGAACAATGTTCCGTTTGCTCGAATCCCGGGAGTGGGGGATAGAGTAATTCCAAACATGGAACATAGACTAGGGCTAATCCTAGCAGCACATGAAGGGCTCGCCTCTGCCCATGCACGTGTTTCTGCCACAGTAGCATTATTAAAACAAAGATACTGGTTGCCCGGCATTAGGAAACAAACTAGAAATTATGTTTTGGACTGTGAGATATGCCAGAAGATGAAAGTCTCTACTGTGAAACGTCCTGCGCAGACGCCCCTGTTAATTTCAGATAAACCATTAGCTTGTGTTTAACTGGACCACTGCGGTCCCTTACAAAGGGATGGGAACTATAAATATATCATGGTCGCAGTGGATTCGTGCTCTAGGTTCCTATGGATGTGGCCTCAGCGCTCGGCTAACGCTCGAACTGTTATAAAAGATTTGCGAGTCTTTATCGGCACATACGCAATAGGCACACTACATTCTAACCAGGGTCCTGCGTTTAGCTCTAGGGCTTACAAAGAAGCCATGGCCAGTTTGGGCGCAGCATTGCGGTATTCTTCTGCGTTTCATCCTGAGGGAAATTCTGTTGGGGAAAGAAAAAACCGGGACATAAAGCAGTCTATAACAGCTAGGGTATTAGGTTTGGGTGATGGGTGGGTCAAACCTTTATATGGGGTCCAACACGCACTTAACAACTTGCCAAGAAGTTCTCTAGGGGGTGTCACTCCATATGTGGTCCTGTTTGGGACTAGAATATCGGTTCCAGACTTAGATATGAAAGGAACAGTGGTGGAAAACAAACAATTTGATATCAAAGATCGTTTGACTGTTTTACAGGACTTAAATGATTTAAGAAAGCAACAAAGCAACGTGATCCTGAAGCCAACCACCACTGAAGAAAATCCGGCTGTCCCAGCAAGGCCTGTCTGAATCCCAAAGCTTGGGGATCTAGTCAGAGAAAAGATCGCGGACAAGAAGGAATTTGGGCCTTTTTACAGCTAACCAGTACCTGTCCTAGAAATCCACGGATCAAGAACAGTACTTTTGCCGCCCCTTGCTGGTAAAAAGGAGAAAAGATTTGTGTTTATCGACCTGATCAAACCACACTATGTGGCCAATACTGAACAGTTGGCCAAGTGGACTCCGCCAATGTAGCAGACGCAGTCCTCTAGCTAAAATCCAAGAGGTTCAAACTGAGAGACTCATCACCTTTGAAGATTCGACAGTAAGAAATAGAGGACTAAGCAACAATGCTATGGACCTTGTACCTCTTGAGACACAAATAACAGTTCGTCCTGATACACATGTCTACAACGAAGTAACAAGTGATCAATTGGTTCCAGTGAATTCAACAAATCCTGATGCAATTCCAACCATTGACAGAACTGCTTCTGGCTATTTCATGAACTTTGATACGTTTTCTGAGGATCCCAGTGAGCCTGAAACGACACCAGTACAAAGAACTTTCAAAGAACAAGCAACAGACTTTTCCCATCTACTGAAAAAGACTTATCTGGTTTCACCATGGATTGAACTATGGATTGTTTTGGGAATATTCTTCTTTCTACTTTGGTTAGCTTTGGTAATAACTCTGGGTATGCTGATTAATGGACACAGCAAGTAAAAGAGTGAACTTACTTCTCCAGCCACACAAATCATCCCATCGTGAAGCAAGAAACTTGTCAGCAGTGAACATCACAGCGATTCCTATACCAGATGGTATAGTTTAGGACAAAACCGAATATGACATTTTGGGCCCGTCGTAGCTTTTGAAGATTCCACATTTATTTAAAATTTCATTAAGTGACTTTTTTACCTCCAGTTCCTTTTCTTCGAGACTGTTAATAATATGATGTCTGATCTAGAGATGTCAACTGCATTTACTAATAATGAATATTTACAAGGTTCATCAGACTATGAACAACTGTATAGTTATAACCACTATGGTCATCATTTCTTGCATAAATCTGCAACACCTAGAAATGTATTTATGTATAACCAATGGGAACATTGTCCTACGCCACCAAAGGGTAGCTCGAAAACATTTGCAATGAAATTTCCATATTTTTCAGGGTTTAATATCTCGAATGCAGATACATTTTACTTTAAGAATGTCAATAAGACAGGAATGAAAAGTATGTTGATAAATACCATACAGATTTATTCTGCAGCCTTTATTGCCCAACTGTCTAGACAGGGTTACGACTTTTGGAAAGACAACACTGAGACAAAAAATGTCTGGGTTACTAAGGACTGGCAAGTACAGGGAACAGAAGCTTTGATTAGAGCCTGTATCATCCCTGAGCAAATTATGTGTTTGAACGACACTGTCCAACAAACATCATGCCTTGGAATAGCCAAGATAAAAGACATGAACACTCCGTCTATACCTGCACCTACAAGTAAAAGCACTACACAGGGGGAGGTCGACGTACATACTATTTTGAAAAATAACAGATCAGATCCTGAATGGAAAAAATGGGTGCTCTGGCCCTTAGACACAAACAACTGTCAAGCTAGATTAGACACAAGGTTTTACCTTTCATAGGCCAGGCCCCCGTTATGTCCAAAGACAGCATCCGGGGGTAGTAACAACTTACAGTGTAGGGAAACTTTGCCTTGATTTTCTACAGAAAGCTACAATAGAGGGTGTAAAACAACACTTAACTTTACTTCAAGAAGGCGCAGACCTTAGGGAATTCTTGCTAGGACCAAGAAAACCGCGTCCAAACATTTCATATATGCCGTTATCTATGCTGCTTATAATGAAACATGGAAGGTCACCCAAGCAGAGACTGCAGAACGAATACGAGAAATTGATCGTATTAATTTAGAGAAATCTCTCTCTGTAGTAGACAATGGGTTAACAACTCTGTCATCCAGGATATATTCTTTGGACAGCATTGTATCCTCTGTCATAGACATCATGGAACAAGACTTGGTCCTATTGCAACATGGTCAGTCACAGCGACGTTCTATCATGCTATTAGGCAGGACGCTTCAAAACCTGCGTTCTGGCTATGTGCCTTGGCATTTAATCAATACTACGTCACTGTTTTCAGAATTCAATCTCACTGATAGACAGATCAAACTGGCACAAAGGGGAGCAGACTATACTGTGCTGAGCATTGAAAAACTGGAGAAATTACCATTCACAGTGGCAGAAAAACCAGCTACTGAGTGGATCATACATGGGAAGATTACTCTGCCTGTTACGACTTTCCATTTTCAATATTGCCTAAAAAATATACCAACAGGCAAATGTGAAAGGTTGGGTAAAGAAGACATCAAGACATCCTGGGATTTATCTTACACACACAGATGTTGGAGTGGGGGACGTGAAGTGTTTCTTAGCGGGGAAAACTGTGAACATGCACTAAGCTGTTCTCTCCTTTGTCAGGGTATTAACTTACACGGGGCCTGTGACGGTTCCACTAGAAACTTATCCTGCCACCTGCACGGTTCACCGGCAGCAGTGATTAATCCAATCTTTGGTCAACTTTCAAATGGGAGTTACATCATGTTGAATGATCACAGCTGCTGTGGCATGCTGCCAGGTATCCCATATCTAGTAACGGTTACATCCAGGGTCACTTGCTATATGCAAGTCTTGTTTCCACAAATAGACATGGTCAGGGAGCCGCCTTTATGGCCTTCACTGAATATCTCTTCTATACGAATTGATACTCTAAGCAGAATGAAAGCCATTCTTTTACAAAAACTGTGCCTTTGACCTCTGCCAAAGAAACCTATGACCTCCAAGTCGCAAGGACTTCAGCAGAGCTACATACCCTTTTGTATACAAACTGCCCTGTGCATTTCGCAGAAATGTTAGGTCGTATCTTAAAATTGTCTGATATGAGCGGTATTGTACATGTATTTAAGACCGTGTGTGCAGGACTGTCAGCACCTTTTCAAGCAGTCCTCGGAATGTTTCCAAACTTCGTGCACTCTGTGTTTGGCGGACTGCCGCTCCTTTTAGTACTCGTTGCAGGGATACTCTTTTTTCTCCTACTGCTACGATATGGCAAGCCAAATCACCAGCGACACCCAGTTCGCCATGGAAAGAACTCTATTGGAGATGAGGTGTCGTGAGCGCATCGTCCAAATTCTGGGTTTACCTCGTCTACGAGAATTAAACACCACTTGGTTTCTATCATTCAGACCAATCTGGCAAGATTGCATCTTACCTGTTCTACGCTGCCTGCTATGCGGTGAAGAATGTGTGCTGGACATTTGTCTGACACTCCCATCAGTCATGCCTACGGATATCGATACTCTGCTGGACCCGATAACGGCCCATGCTATGTGTTGTCCCCAGCGGCTACCAATCCTGATGGAGGCATTCATTGAGCTCTCACAGATGCAACACGCTACTGCTGAGGTACGAGAGGAAACACCAGGCGTGCAGGTAACATCTAACCCGGACATTGCTGATACTTCCAATGCTGAAGGCGATAGTTCGCATCTCTGTGCTGTTGATCTTCTACACGAGGTATTCCAACTCTCACCCACAACGGTAGATGACTGTTGTCTACAGGATTAGAATATGTTATGTTTTCTCCATCCCCACACACTGACTTTTGATTCAAGCACACAGTGTTCCGGAGAGACTCTGAATTTGGCCTTCATTCTTTTTCAAACGTGATACTGACTTTGGAACTTTGTATTTTTTTCATTTTTTGGCACAGTAATTTGCTTATAGTAGAACTATTCATAGAGAACAGAATTCTTTGATAAACACTTCCAGGGACAGTATGCCACCTTGTCATGAATAGAAATTTGACTTATGTAACCTGATATGAAATGGTTTGGCTCCTTTTTAGGTCTCGCCTGGCTATCGCGTAAGCGATCGCGCAGCAAGACTTGTGTAGGGGCTTCAGAAAATGCTCCCAAAGGCTTCCCAGGTGGTTACGCGCACAACCACGTGCATTCCATTTGCCACCAGCTACTTCCTACGCGTTAGCCACCTCACGCATTCAGAGAGATTTAGTAAGGGGCACAAGACCTTAGGAATGCAGTTTACGGCCAGTGCATGTGAGGCATTCAAGCGCGAAGCTGGCATCTGGCATCGGACTTGAAAGCAACAGACTGCTTTCGCCAGCGCGCGCTCGGCCTCACTTCCTGCATCCCCTCTTACAACAATTAACTTTCGTTATAACTCACACCCCATATGCTCGTTCCCTCCCACCCTTCCTTTGATGTCCGCTTTTTTTGTTGTTTACAAACACACTGCTGCATGCCACACACTGCTGCATGCCGCACACTGCTGCACGCTGCACACTACCGCACACCACACACTACTGCGCACACTGCTGCATTACACACTGCTGCATTACACACTGCTGCACGCCGCACACTGCTGCACGCCGCACACTGCTGCATGCCTCACACTGCTACACGAAACACTGCTGCACACTGCTGCATACCTCACACTGCTGCACGCCACACACTGCTGCACACCTCACACTGCTGCATGCCGCACACTGCTGCACGCCTCACACTACTGCACGCAACACACTGCTGTACGCCGCACACTGCTGCACGCCGCACAATGCTGCACGCCTCACACTGCTGCACGCCTCACACTGCTGCACGCCGCACACTGCTGCACGCCTCACACTACTGCACGCCGCACACTGCAGCATGCCGCACACTGCTGCATGCCGCACAATGCTGCATGCCTCACACTGCTGCACACCGCACACTGATGCACGCCGCACACTGCTGCACGCCGCACACTGCTGCACGCCACACAATGCTGCATGCCGCTGCCCGCCACACACTGCTGCACGCCACACACTGCTGCACGCAGCACACTGCTGCACACCGCACACTGCCACACGAAACACTGCTGCATGCCACACACTGCTGCATGCCACACACTGCTGCACGCCACACACTGCTGCACGCCACACACTGCTGCACGCCACACACTGCTGCGCGCCACACACTGCTGCACGCCGCACAATGCTACACGAAACACTGCTGCACGCCACACACTGCTGCACAGCACACACTGCTGCACGCCGCACACTGCTGCATGCCACACACTGCTGCACACTGCTGCATTACTCACTGCTGCATGCTGCACGACACTGCTGCACGCAGCACACTGCTGCACACCGCACACTGCTGCATGCCACACACTGCTGTATGCCTCACACTGCTGCACACCTCACTGCTGCACGCTGCACACTGCTGCACGCCTCACACTGCTGCACGCCACACACTGCTACACGCCACACACTGCTACACGCCACACACTGCTGCACGCCACACACTGCTGCACACCACACACTGCTGCATGCCGCTGCACGCCACACACTGCTGCAGGCCACACACTGCTGCACGCAGCACACTGCTGCACGCCGCACACTGCTGCACGTCGCACACTGCTACACAAAATACACTGCTGCACGCCACACACTGCTGCATGCCACACACTGCTGCACACCACACACTGCTGCACGCCGCACAATGCTACACGAAACACTGCTGCAGGCCTCACACTGCTGCACGCCGCACACTGCTACACAAAACCCACTGCTGCACGCCACACACTGCTGCACGCCACACACTGCTGCACGCCGCACACTGCTGCACGCCACACACTGCTGCACACTGCTGCATTACACGCTGCTGCATGCTGTACGACACTGCTGCACGCAGCACACTGCTGCACACCGCACACTGCTGCATGCCGCACACTGCTGCACGCCGCTGCACGCCACACAGTGCTGCATGCCTCACACTGCTACCCGAAACACTGCTGCACGCCACACACTGCTGCACGCCGCACACTGCTGCACACCACACACTGCTGCACGCCACACACTGCTGCACGCCGCGCACTGCTGCACGCCACACGGTGCTGCATGCCTCACACTGCTGCACGCCTCACACTGCTGCATGCCACACACTGCTGCATGACGCACACTGCTGCATGCCACACAATGCTGCACGCCACACACTGCTGCACGCCGCACACTGCTGCACGCCGTACACTACCACACGCCACACACTGCTGCACACACTGCTGCATTACACACTGCTGCATTACACACTGCTGCACACCGCACACTGCTGCACGCCTCACACTGCTACACAAAACACTGCTGCATGCCTCACACTGCTGCACGCCACACACTGCTGCATGCCACACACTGCTGCACGCCTCACACTGCTGCACACCGCACAATGCTACACGAAACACTGCTGCATGCCACACACTGCTGCACGGCACACACTGCTGCATGCCGCACACTGCTGCCTGCCACTCACTGCTGCACACTGCTGCATTACTCACTGCTGCATGCTGCACGACACTGCTGCACGCAGCACACTGCTGCACGCCGCACACTGCTGCACGCCGCACACTGCTGCACGCCTCACACTGCTGCACGCCGCACACTGCTGCATGCCTCACACTGCTGCACGAAACACTGCTGCACGCCTCACACTGCTGCACGCCACACACTGCTGCACGCCTCACACTGCTGCACGCCTCACACTGCTGCACGCCTCACACTGCTGCACGCCACACACTGCTGCACGCCGCACACTGCTGCACACCACACAATGCTGCATGCCGCTGCATGCCACACACTGCTGCACGCCACCCACTGCTGCATGCCACACACTGATGCACGCAGCACACTGCTGCACGCCGCACACTGCTGCACGCCGCACACTGCTACACAAAACACTGCTGCACCCCACACACTGCTGCACGCCACACAGTGCTGCATGCCATACACTGCTGCACGCCACACACTGCTGCACGCCGCACAATGCTACACAAAACACTGCTGCATGCCACACACTGCTGCACGGCACACACTGCTGCACGCCGCACACTGCTGCACACCACACACTGCTGCACACTGCTGCATTACTCACTGCTGCATGACACTGCTGCACACAGCACACTGCTGCACGTAGCACACTGCTGCACGCCGCACACTGCTGCACACCTCACACTGCTGCACACTGCTGCATTAGTCGCTGCTGCATGCTGCACGACATTGCTGCACGCAGCACACTGCTGCACGCAGCACACTGCTGCACGCCGCACACTGCTGCATGCCGCACACTGCTGCACGCTGCTGCACGCCACACAGTGCTGAATGCCTCACACTGCTACACGAAACACTGCTGCACGCCTCACACTGCTACACGAAACACTGCACACTGCTGCACGCCGCACACTACCACACGCCACACACTGCTGCGCACACTGCTGCATTACACACTGCTGCATTACACACTGCTGCACGCCGCACACTGCTGCACACCGCACACTGCTACACGAAACACTGCTGCACGCCTCACACTGCTGCACTCCACACACTGCTGCATGCCTCACACTGCTGCACACCTCACACTGCTGCACACCTCACACTGCTGCACGCCTCACACTGCTGCATGCCACACACTGCTGCACGCCTCACACTGCTGCACGCCTCACACTGCTGCACGCCTCACACTGCTGCACGCCGCACACTGCTGCACACCACACAATGCTGCACGCCACACACTGCTGCATGCCGCTGCACGCCACACACTGCTGCACACCACCCACTGCTGCACGCCACACACTGCTGCACGCAGCACACTGCTCCATGCCGCACACTGCTACACAAAACACTGCAGCACGCCACACACTGCTGCACGCCACACACTGCTGCACGCCACACACTGCTGCACGGCACACACTGCTGCACGCCGCACACTGCTGCATGCCACACACTGCTGCACACTGCTGCATTACTCACTGCTGCATGACACTGCTGCACGCAGCACACTGCTGCACACAGCACACTGCTGCATGCCGCACACTGCTGCACGCCTCACACTGCTGCACGCCTCACACTGCTGCACGCCTGTGAGACCGGCCTCACGGCGTGGCCCTCTCCATCATCCAGCCAACCTGCAACCACCCTCAAGACACGACACCTCCGACTCCGGCCGCCCCAGCCACCCCCGATCCGCGGGCCGGCCAGAGGCCTGACAGACTCAACACCCTACCACGCATGCCCAACCGAGGGAGCGGGAACCCTCGAGCCAGACCCAGAGGCGCCAGCCCAGTCACACCTCGGGTCGCCTTCCCCGGGAGGACTCAATCGGCCACCAGGCCCCTGGGGAGCAGGCGCCTCCCCTACCGAGCGTCTGGGGTCCCTCCCAGACCCACCTGAAAAGACCAAAGAAGTGAGCGGCAGGAAATCCCGCCGAACCCCCTCCGTCACCCCAGTCCCCCCCTCTGCGAGCACTCCGGACTTCAAAGAACCAGCGGAGTATAACAAGGGGTGCCGGAGAAACAAGGACAGAGAAGACCTGGAACCATCTGAGCCTGCTGACGCTGTCGCGGCTCCTGAACGCTGAAGTCACCTGGGCCTGCTGAGTGACTCGCGGCCCCTTGCTATTGAACCATCTGAGCCCTGCGGACGAGGTCGCGGCTCCCGAACACTGAACCACCTAGGCCTGCTGAGTGACTCGCGGCCCCCAGCTATTGAACCATCTGAGCCCTGCTGACGGAATCGCGGCTCCCGAACTCCGACCACCTGTGCCTGCTGAGAGACTCGCGGCGCTCCCCTTGAGGACGACTCGGTAAGAGATCGCCCAGAGACACGACACCCTCCAGCTCGAGGATTGTGAGCTTCCGCAGGGTATTTCGCAGAGACACTATCTTGAAAGACTGTCCCGCTACCCCCATTCCCCCGACTGATTTGTGGTACGTTGTGCCACTGTTGTACTACTTGCCTTTTGGATCATAAAGATCCCTTGAAATCATCGATAAAAGAACCTATCGTCCTACAAAGAATACGTGTGGTGTCACTCTGTTCGTAGTGCATCTCAGGGTGTGCGCGCCTGGTTCGGCTTACTGGGGAGAGGTGGGTCAAAGGGGTGGGCAAGACGTGTATCGAACCCCCCTCCGGCGAACGCCTTTCCAACATTTGGTGGCAGACGACGGGATCCGAGCCGACACCGAAAGAGAGCGTGCAGTGAACGACTGACACACTACCAAACAGAGATGGAAGGAGAAACCTCCCTGGGTGCCGCAGGTACCGAAGTAAGCTCACCGTTCCGAGAGGATCAATTGGACTATTACACGCATAGAGAATTAAAACAGTTTTGCAAAGACCTTGGCATCGCTACCACCGGACTAAGCACAAAGGAAGACTTCCAGAAAGTACTGAAAGCCTGGGTCGAGACGGGGGCACCCCCGACCCAAACGGAAGGGGATTCTACCCATGAACCACCAAGCATCCCGGCGAGAAACACAGGCCAGAGGGGAACCTGTCCCCCGAGGAACTAGCGGACCGAGAGAGAAGCCGCAACCACGAACTTGAACTGGCAAAACTAAAAATCGAGGGAGAGATAAAACTGGCAGAGAAGAAGATAGCCGTCGAGCAGTTACGGCTACAAGGGGAACTCGAAGAGAAGAGACTCCAAAGGGAGCACGACGAAAAGAAACTACAGCTAGAACATGAACGCGGCCTGAAGGAGATTGAGTGGCGGGCTAGAAACGAAAAGTCGCAGCCACCCGGGAATCCACCTTCCGCTCCCACCGGGGAAACCAAAGTTCACATCCCCAAGGATGTGGTAAAGGAGTATTATAAGAACGATGATATCCAGCAGTGGTTTAAGGCCTACGAAGTCGCCATGACCTCTCACCGAGTCCCGCAAAAGGATTGGGGGGCTGGCCTATGGAGCCGGTTCTTAAGCGAAGGAAGAGACACTCTGCTAGATCTGCCCTCCACGGTCATGAACTCCTACAGCCACATGAAGGAAGCCCTCGTGGGCCGGTACGGACTCACCCCCGAAATGTACCGACAACGGTTCCAAGATTGCAAGAAGATACCGGGCACCACGTGGGTAGAATACGTGAACTTTTACAGCCGAGCCTTGGACGGGTGGATCAAGGGCAGCAAGGTCTCCACCTTCGAAGAACTGTTCGATCTGATTGCCTGGGAACATTTAGCGGCCAATTGCTTTATAGAACTGCGCCAGCATCTCCTGGACAGTAAACTCACCGACCCTCGGAAGCTGGCCGCTGAGGCTGATCGTTGGGTGAACACCCGGGGCCCCGTGGGGGACTACGGCCGCCACAGTCAGGGTCCCCCCCGCCAGAGGGGCGGAGGGAACCACGGCCGACCAAGAGACTTCCCCGGGGGGTCCTCAACCAGCCCCCCCAGCAGCCCACCAGCGGCGGGTTCGGCACCGTCCCCAGCAAGCACCGGAGCCCCAGGACGACCAGGTCCACGAGCTAGGATCACCTGCTTCCGCTGCCAGCAGCCCGAACACTACGCCAATGACCCACAGTGTCCCCAGTATCAGCGAACCACAACGACCAACCCCACGGCCCGGCAGATGGCCTCCGTGGCTCTGGGGGAAGAGATGGAAGACTCCGAGGAATGGGAACCGGCGGCCATGGCCCTGGTCTCCCTTGGTGATCGAGAAATGGTCCCCGGGACACCCTTGCCCGCCAACACAGAAAAGTACCGACAGCGGGTGACCATCAATGGCCACCGAGTCGAGGGCCTTCGCGACACCGGGGCGAGTGTCACCGCGGTCCACCGCAGCCTAATTTCAGAAGACCAGATCCTAACCGGGGCCCTCTGCCCGGTCGTATCCTCCGACAATTCTGAGAGCCTCTGCCAGATGGCGCTGGTGCCCTTCGAGTGGGGAGGGGTCTCCGGAGAACTGAAGGTAGCGGTCCGGACCTCGCAGCCCGTAGACTGCCTCCTGGGCAACGACCTGGAGAGTTCCCCGTGGGGGCAAGTGGAACGAAGAGCCCACCTGGAGATGATGGGCCTACCCGAATGGGTCTGCGCCACCACGCGCTCCATGACCGCACGAGTGCCTCCCTCCAAGGGCGGTGAAGCCCTCTTACCGAACACTATCCCCGAGAACCGGGACCCCCTCCCAGAAGCAGACAACCCTCCTTCCGAGGGAGAAGGAGACACTAACTCAGGGGAAGGACCGGAACCTTCCGCCCCAGAGGCCCCGACGGAACTCGAAGAACTGCCCGAGTTGGCCCAGTGGCGCTGCGAAGGGGGGCCCTCCCGCGAAGAGTTCTGCCAGGAACAGACCACCTGCCCCTCCCTCGAGGGACTAAGACAACAAGCAGAAGCCCAGGCCGCCGGTGACCGAACTGGAACCCATTGGATCTATTGGGACAATGGCCTCCTATACAGCGAGCAAAAGTCCGCCGAGCTAGGCGCAGCACGAGTACTGGTGGTACCCCTGCGGTTCCGGAGCCTCCTCCTGGGCCTGGCCCACGATGTACCCTTGGCAGGACACTTAGGCCAAGACAAGACATACCAGCGATTGGTGACCCACTTCTATTGGCCCAAGATGCGAGCGAATGTAGAAGCACACTGCAAGTCCTGCCTCACGTGCCAGGGCAGTGGGAAGAGTGGCGGAAAACGCAAAGCTCCCTTACAACCGTTCCCCGTTGTGAGTACCCCGTTCGAGCGGGTCGGCATCGACATCGTCGGACCCCTGGATCCGAAGACCGCCCAGGGCCACAGATTCATCCTTGTCCTGGTGGACCATGCCACCCGCTACCCCGAGGCCATCCCCCTCCGCACCGTGACGGCTCCCGTGGTGGGCCGGCTCTCATGGGGATCTTCTCCCGTGTCGGATTTCCCCGCGAGGTTGTGAGTGATCGCGGCACTAACTTTATATCCCGCTACATGAAGTCCCTGTGGCAGCAGTGCGGAGTCACGTATAAGTTCACGACCCCCTACCACCCCCAGGGCAACGGCCTAGTGGAACGCTTCAACCGAACCCTGAAGGGAATGATCCTGTGCCTCGAAGAGCCCCTGCGCCGGAAATGGGACGTCCTCCTCCCTTGCCTCCTGTTCGCATACCGAGAAGTCCCCCAAAAGTCTCTGGGGTTCAGCCCCTTCGAACTGCTGTACGGACATCCCGTCCGAGGGCCCCTGAGCCTGGTCAAAGAGGGCTGGGAGACAAGCCCCCGGGGGACACCCCCTGATGTGTTCCGCTACATCCTGGCGCTCCGCAACCAGACGAGGAAGTTTAGAGAACTTGCAGAGGCTAACCTCGAGGCCAGCCAAGAAGAAATGAAGCGCTGGTATGACCAGAACGCCACCCTGGTCGAGTTCCAGCCGGGCCAGCAGGTTTGGGTCATGTCTCCGGTGAAACCCTGCGCCCTACAAGACAAATGGACTGGTCCCTTCAAGGTGGTCGAGCGGAAGAGCCAGGTCACGTATCTGGTCGACGTACAGTCCCCACGGAACCCCCTCCGGGTCCTCCACGTGAACCGTCTCAAGCCCCACTTTGTAAGGACGGAACTAAGTTTGCTACTGGCCACCGATGATGGGGCGGAAGAAGACACCGAACCCCTGCCCGATCTCCTGTGCACGAAAGAACTGGACGGTTCCGTGGAGGGGGTGAAACTGTCGGCCACCCTCACTCCCCAGCAGGCCGACGACTGCCGCCAGCTGCTCAGACAATTCGCAGACCTCTTCTCTCTCATTCCAAGGGTTACCGACTGGTGTGTCCACGATGTGGACACCGGCGACAGCCCGCCTGTGAGACACCGAGCCTACCGGGTGCCTGACCGGGTCCGCACCTGCATCAAGACCGAGGTACAGAAGATGCTCACCCTGGGAGTAATCGAACCCTCCGACAGCCCCTGGGCCAGCCCGGTGGTTCTAGTCCCGAAGGCGGCTTCCCCAGGGGTTGCCCCCGAACTAAGATTCTGTGTGGACTATCGGGGGCTCAATGCGGTCACCCGCGCAGACGCTCACCCTATTCCCCGAGCCGACGAGCTCATCGACCGCCTGGGGGCCGCCCGGTTCCTCAGCACTTTCGACCTGACCTGCGGATACTGGCAGATTGCTCTCACGGAAGGAGCGAAAGAGCGCTCTGCCTTCTCCACGCCAGATGGCCACTACCGCTTCAGGGTCATGCCGTTCGGGATGAAAAACGCCCCAGCCACGTTCCAGCGGTTGGTGAACAAGGTCCTGGCCGGACTCGAGGAGTTCAGCGCAGCGTACCTTGACGACATCGCTGTATTCAGCTCTCAATGGCACGAGCATCTCCAGCACCTCCGACAAGTACTAATGGCCCTGCGCCAAGCCGGACTAACCGTGAAGGCCAGCAAATGCCAGCTCGGGCAAGGTTCCGTGGTCTACCTGGGGCATCAGGTGGGCAGCGGCCAGGTCGCCCCTCTCCAGCCGAAGATCGACGCCATCAAGTCCTGGGAGCCCCCCACCACGCAGACAGAGGTTCGGGCCTTCCTGGGCCTTACGGGGTACTACCGGAGGTTCATTAAAAATTATGGTAGTATCGCAGGGCCCCTCACGGAGTTGACCTCCAAAAAGCTTCCGCAGAAGGTGCAGTGGACCACCCCGTGCCAGCAGGCGTTCGACGCCTTGAAGACCGCCATGTGCACCGCTCCCGTACTCAAGGCCCCCGACTACTCCCAAGAGTTTGTGGTCCAGACCGACGCATCCGAACACGGCATCGGGGCCGTGCTCTCGCAGTTCGACGACAAGGGCATTGATCAGCCCATAGCCTTCATCAGCCGAAGGCTGCTGCCGAGAGAGCAGCGTTGGAGTACTATAGAGCGAGAGACCTTTGCCGTAGTCTGGGCCCTCAAGAAACTGCGGCCCTACTTGTTCGGAACCCATTTTCGAGTACATACGGACCACCGGCCCTTGCAGTGGCTAATGCGGATGAGGGGGGAGAACCCCAAGCTACTACGATGGTCCATCTCTCTCCAAGGGATGAATTTCACTGTCGAACATCGCTCCGGGACGGATCATGCCAACGCCGACGGCCTGTCCCGGTTCTTCCGCTTCGGCGAGGAGAACCCCCCAGTGGATGGGTAGTTCTCCACGCCTTTCAGCTGGGGGGGACGCGTGTGAGACCGGCCTCACGGCGTGGCCCTCTCCATCATCCAGCCAACCTGCAACCACCCTCAAGACACGACACCTCCGACTCCGGCCGCCCCAGCCACCCCCGATCCGCGGGCCGGCCAGAGGCCTGACAGATTCAACACCCTACCACGCATGCCCAACCGAGGGAGCGGGAACCCTCGAGCCAGACCCAGAGGCGCCAGCCCAGTCACACCTCAGGTCGCCTTCCCCGGAAGGACTCAATCGGCCACCAGGCCCCTGGGGAGCAGGCGCCTCCCCTACCGAGCGTCTGGGGTCCCTCCCAGACCCACCTGAAAAGACCAAAGAAGTGAGCGGCAGGAAATCCCGCCGAACCCCCTCCGTCACCCCAGTCCCCCCCTCTGCGAGCACTCCGGACTTCAAAGAACCAGCGGAGTATAACAAGGGGTGCCGGAGAAACAAGGACAGAGAAGACCTGGAACCATCTGAGCCTGCTGACGCTGTCGCGGCTCCTGAACGCTGAAGTCACCTGGGCCTGCTGAGTGACTCGCGGCCCCTTGCTATTGAACCATCTGAGCCCTGCGGACGAGGTCGCGGCTCCCGAACACTGAACCACCTAGGCCTGCTGAGTGACTCGCGGCCCCCAGCTATTGAACCATCTGAGCCCTGCTGACGGAATCGCGGCTCCCGAACTCCGACCACCTGTGCCTGCTGAGAGACTCGCGGCGCTCCCCTTGAGGACGACTCGGTAAGAGATCGCCCAGAGACACGACACCCTCCAGCTCGAGGATTGTGAGCTTCCGCAGGGTATTTCGCAGAGACACTATCTTGAAAGACTGTCCCGCTACCCCCATTCCCCCCGACTGATTTGTGGTACGTTGTGCCACTGCTGTACTACTTGCCTTTTGGATCATAAAGATCCCTTGAAATCATCGATAAAAGAACCTATCGTCCTACAAAGAATACGTGTGGTGTCACTCTGTTCGTAGTGCATCTCAGGGTGTGCGCGCCTGGTTCGGCTTACTGGGGAGAGGTGGGTCAAAGGGGTGGGCAAGACGTGTATCGAACCCCCCTCCGGCGAACGCCTTTCCAACAACGCCGCACACTGCTGCACGCCGCACACTGCTGCACGCCACACACTGCTACACGCCACACACTGCTGCATGCCACACACTGCTGCACGCAACACACTGCTGCATGCCGCTGCATGCCACACACTGCTGCATGCCACACACTGCTGCACGCAGCACACTGCTGCACGCCGCACACTGCTGCACGCCGCACACTGCTACATGCCGCACACTGCTGCACGCTGCACACTGCTGCATGCCACACACTGCTGCATGACGCACACTGCTGCACGCCACACACTGCTGCACGCCACACACTGCTGCACGCCGCACAATGCTGCATGCTGCACACTACCGCATGCCACACACTGCTGCGCACACTGCTGCATTACACACTGCTGCATTACACACTGCTGCACGCCGCACACTGCTGCACACCGCACATTGCTGCACACCTCATACTGCTTGTTGGACAGGCCACCCAGAGGGCTTGCTCCCCCCCCGCACGACAGGGCCCGAGCTCCGGCCCACCCGGCATACCCCCGTGACAAGCCCCTGTACTCCGTCTCCCGACGGACCCTCGGCCCTCGGACCCCTACTCATCACGGGGTCCAGCCCCACCGGCTTCCCCGGCCGGGTTAAGCCGCCATCTTGGGCCCTGCACCACGCGGCCGCGTGGCCTCACCTCGACCCTAACCCCGGGCCTGGCCGGCCCCGACATCCCGGCACCACCATCCACCCAGGAGGTGAGCGGACCACTTGGCAGGTCAATGGGAGAACGGAGCATCAAGAGCTCTTCCCCCGCCAGGTGCCGATCGCCTCCAGCAGCCCCCAGGCGCTGGCTCCACCCCCTGCTGGGTGTCTGGACACCTTCATCCCGGACCCTCCGACCTCCAAGTGCGAGGGTCCGGACATCAAAGGGCACCAGCCCTATAACTAAGACAGCTCCGGAGCAGGAAGGCAGTTGTATCCTGGAGTCGAGAGACACCGAGTGAACTCAACCCTGACGGTCTACTGGCGCTGCCGTAGCCCGCTCTTGTGAACCATCGTCCTGCCTGCTGGCGCTGCCGCGGCCTTCTGCTACCTTCATCTTCCTGGGACCTGCTGGCGCTGCCGCGGCCCGTTGTAACGACCATCCTCACCGGGACCTGCTGGCGCTGCCGCGGACCGTCATCTTCCTGGGACCTGCTGGCGCTGCCGCGGCCCGTTGTAACGACCATCCTCACCGGGACCTGCTGGCGCTGCCGCGGACCGTCATCTTCCTGGGACCTGCTGGCGCTGCCGCGGCCCGTTGTAACGACCATCCTCACCGGGACCTGCTGGCGCTGCCGCGGACCGTACATCTTCCGGGGACCTGCTGGCGCTGCCGCGGCCCGTTGTATCAACCATCCTTACCGGGACCTGCTGGCGCTGCCGCGGACCGTACCCCCTAAGCTCGAGGATTGTGAGCTCATCATCATTTCATCCGAACCACCTGATTGGTAAATAGACTGACCCGCTACCCCCTTCCCTACCTTACGAGACTCTAATCGAGGGGACCCCGGCGTCCAGACCTCCTTGTACCATTCTACCGTATCATAACTAAGTACCTATAAAGAACACTGAACCTTATCCGTGTGTGATTCCTGTCTGTGGGGGGGAAGTTACGTGTCTGTACGATCGCTGGAGACGGCTCTCCCCGGAGACCTCTCCCCCTGACCCCGGCCGGCCCTCCCGGTCCGTCTACCTTTTCTAACACTGCTACACGAAACACTGCTGCACGCCTCACACTGCTGTATGCCTCACACTGCTGCACGCCACACACTGCTGCACGCCGCACACTGCTACACGTCACACAATGCTGCATGCCACACACTGCTGCATGCCACTGCACGTCACACACTGCTGCATGCCACACACTGCAGCACACTGCACACTGCTACACGCAGCACACTGCTGCACGCCGCACACTGCTGCATGCCACACACTGCTGCACGCCACACAATGCTACACGAAACACTGCTGCACACCACACACTGCTGCACGCAGCACACTGCTGCACGCCGCACACTGCTGCACGCCACACACTCCTGCACGCCACACACTGCTGCACGCCGCTGCACGCCACACAGTGCTGCATGCCTCACACTGCTACACAAAACACTGCTGCACGCCGCACACTGCTGCACGCTACACACTGCTGCACGCCGCACACTGCTGCATGCCACACAGTGCTGCATGCCTCACACTGCTGCATGCCTCACACTGCTGCACGCCACACACTGCTGCACGCCACACACTGCTGCACGCCGCACACTGCTGCATGCCTCAAACTGCTGCACGCCTCACACTGCTGCATGCCACACACTGCTGCACGACGCACACTGCTGCACGCCACACACTGCTGCACGCCGCACACTGCTGCACTCCACACACTGCTTTTATGCGAGTTTATGCTACTGACATTGTAAATGACAATGCCTTTTATTTGTTTTAAAACCAAAACATAAATAAAAGGCATTGTAATTTTACAATGCCAATAGCTCAAACTCTTATAAATGCGAGACCTATTGCATTGCAAATGCTTGTTTCTTCTGTGTTTACGAGCCATTTCATCACATGTATATATTTTGGTTCATTCATTTAGCATTCCAATGTGATTCTATGCTTAGAATGGAACATTGCCTTTAATATGTACAACACTTTATGCGTAGCAATGGTTTTGTAATGTATTTTTAGAACATATGTTTTAGATATGTTTTTACCTTATTTTAGCAAACCCATGCGATACTCTGTTTTAAGATATGTTTAGAACGTTTAGGATTTAGTAACGTCGTTCATACGAAACTGAAGTGGGTGTTGTGTGCAGATTTAGATTCCGTATATAGGTTTCCCGATTTATGCCCTTATATAGGTACAATTCACATTGCCCTTATTTGGACATAGAAATCCGGCCCTTATTTAGACATTGTCCGTACAAACCAAATACAGGCATGGCCACCTACATCTGTCCATCCACGTTACAACAACTTCTTGGAAACCTAGACCCTTAAGCCTTTAGGAATTTCCCTCGGCTTGAATATTGACTTCTCCAAGAACTCATTAAGTAAGCATGAACATCTATTCCTTAGGGGTTCATTCATTACGTTCCTCTGCCCGACTTTTACGTCAATAGTGGCATTCCTAGACACCTTCAAGGTATAAATATGCTAGCACTTGCCTTGGCAAATTGCGGTTCCCGGAGGATTCGATCCAACCCAGACTAAGCGGTTTGCCACGGCAAGTTCGGAAGGAGATCGAGTTCCAGCCTGATGCACTGACCGGATGCTGCCATCCTCCTCACAGAGAATCCAGCTCCAGTGGTCTCTGACTTCCCTTGCGGTGGGTTAGACCATCGAGTCCAGAAAAGAGATTCCAACCTCTCTCATTCTCAGGTATGGAGCTGACTAGAACTTAGAGAAACTTTCGGCAACTCTTGGCTAAACTAAAATATAGCTAGCTATACTTTAGAAATGGCACCTACTTCAAAACTCGGACTGCACTTAGGTTAGGTACACTGGGGTAGAAAAATTTAGAAGCATCAGATGAGTATCACATTTTAGCTTATGTTATTTATGTATGTATTTTGATTAATATATGTCATAGCTACAAACCATGCTATTGCAGTATTATTTTGTCTTACTGCTAACCTCGTACATATTGTACTTCGCAGTCTGTCTTACCATTGTAGCAATTCATATCTCTTGCATGAGAAATAAGACTGTTCAATAAACCCTTTTATTGAAACGCCAGTCTCTCTTTTTCTGTGCAACTCTGTAGAAACTAAGCATGCACAATTGACTGAGTGAAACTGTTATCTATTGTTTCCACGATTCTGAGACTGTTCCGATTCTAAAGGGAAACAAAGTTGTCATGTTTATGCGGTTGTCAGAGACTAATCCCTTCTTGTATATTCCAGAAGTTTCTAGTGACCTCTGAGTTAGCTATCACACACAAGTAATTAAGTTTAATATACTTGATAGAGACATACTGACCATAGTCCTATGTCAAATCTATAGTGTATTTTATTCCAATGCGCAGAGCCTATCAGGGATATAGGAACTACACTACAAGGACAGCTTCTATTATGTGATGCAAGCGTCATCAAAATGGATGAACCAGCACATAAAAGGTCCAGATGGCAGTCTCAAACAGTTACAATCCTAGGGTGTATACAAAGCAAGCGTCTCTCAAGTGGCACACACAAAGATCACCCCTACAATCATAGTAGCCAGCGTGGCGCTCACCGTCCGTTGGGTCAGGCCGGCTGTCAGCGGTTATGTCACAAGCAGGCGAGCCGGGATCCAAAGTCAGGGACTCAGGTGAGACGCCCTGCAAGGCGCTCCCTGCTTCCAATTAGCAATTTGGGTCAGGGCGGTCCGCCGAGTGAAATAAAACGCAGGACTCGCTCGTCAGGACCCACGAAGCAACCAATGGCCGATCCGTGCACCAGCCGGCTCTTTCCTGGGGCGCCGTGAGGAAAACGGCATCAGGCGGGCGGAAGGCGGGCTCAACACCGGCATCCAACTCCGGTGTCAAACGGCATTACAGGCAGGCGGGAGGCGAGCTCGGCTCTACATTGGGGCGCCGTGTAGAAAAAGGCATCAGAGGCGGGCGGAAGGTGGGCTTGACACCGGCATCCAACTCTGGTGTCACACGGCATTACAGGCAGGTGGGAGGCAGGCTCAATACCGGCATCAAACACCAGACACAAAACTCGGCATTGTAGGTGGGCCGAAAGTGGGCTCAAACAGGCATCAAAGGCAGGCGTAAACACCGGCCTCAACTTCGGCATCAGATGCGGGCAGAAGGCGGGTTCAGCATCGGCATCTACTCCGGCTGCGGACGTTGCGGCAAGCGAGGCCAGCTCTTCACCGGGGCACCATTGAAGTTTTGTTGGACGATCCCTACGGTAGAGCAATCGAGGACCAGCTTCACAACAGGGCATCGCTGTGTCTCCACGAGCAGCAACCAAGACGGTCGGCGTCGGAGGGAATGCGGTGACCTTCGATGTAGGTAAGCCCAATATCACAAAACTTGTTGCTCAGAGATCGCAGCTTGCGGTATTTCTGTAGAGTGCTGCAGTGCGAGGTGGATGGCAGGGTTATCCGGGGATAGATACCGATTTTGGTGATCCCCAACCCGGGAGCTCTGAAGCAGAGCTCCTACCTTGCGGCCATCTTAGTGTCTGTCGACATCTTAGTGTCTGTCTGCAGTGACCATCTCCAGCCTTCACTTCAAAGACACTTTGCCAGGCTTTCTTCAACTCTACACCAACTGCCTCGCCTTCAGGTCAATTCACATTCAATTGAATGTGAATTGTTATAACAAAATGTGCAAAATTCTGTCTTTCAGTCCTTGACAGCAAGATATGTCCATTCAGGTGAGGAGTACCTTGGACCGGTTACTCTAGCTCTCTTGGATCTTCTTACTGATGGCCATTCCTCATCATTCTTACTTAGGCCAGGTCCTTCAGCACCTTCTAAGATAGTGTATGGCACACGCATTTCAAGAAAACTGTGGCTCCCTCCCTCTGTCTTCTTGGCCAACAGTCTCCAGTTGCAACTCGCGTTACTGTTGTACTAGCTCTCCGACAGGGTCTGAATCTGGGGAAGTCAACACTACAGGATTAGACCCTTCTGGACCAACTTCAACTGTTGACTCTCTCAGACCCCCTCCCCCCCAGGCAAAACTAGTGCTGTCCTGTTGTAGGGATTCTGCTCAGAAACAAAACTATGCCTGGGATCACGGGATGTCAACATGTAGGGACTCAGTCACCTTACCACATCAGTACCTATGGCCCCAAATTCAGACTGACTCATAGAGTATTACCTGCCCTCCTAACCTTCCAAGAACACAACACTCCGAACTCTCTCAGGAGTCGCGGTAACAGGTCATCACCTTTCAATCTCTCACTCACACATGTCCACAATAAAAGGAAAGAGATACGTAGAAAACATACAATATTTATTGAAACTAACATGCTCTATCGTGCAGAAACTGTGCTGCAATTAGGAGATATAGGCAAGTCAATAAGGTGATTAGCACAATTCATAAACTGTACACATTGAGAAGCCCTGTCATAGTGAATGACAAATTAGCCTAAACCTACCCTTACTATGTAAATACAATATTATACTAAAGATCTCTGGGATTAATGCCGGACCTCACACCTGAGAGTCATAATCAGTTGGTCTAAATCTCAGGCTCGTAGCTTGTCCCTCTCATGACCTTTTCTCTGTAAGCCTCATTGTGCTCTGTTTTTACAACTGCAAGTCTTGGCTTATATGATAAGACTTGCTCTAGTCAAAAAATAGCAGCCGGATTTCCCTATTATGTCTAGGTGTTAGTGTCAGACCACAGAGAAAAACAGGGCACAATGTTTCTTGGCCATGCATGATGTACAGACTGAATCCCAGCAGAAGAAGAGACTAATAAAACATGTGTAGCGTATTTCGAAAATAACAATGTGGTACAAAAGCAAGCTTGTTACTGTGTACCAATGTGCAAAGTAAAAGTGGCCTATTATGTGTGTAGTTAAGCTAACATAAGGAAAGATTACAGTGGGACCTATGGAGGACTCACAACAGTCCCAGCTTCTTGCTGATCCCTAACAGCTTGACTAACCTGCTCCTTCTGTCTCACTGTAACCACAGCACTTCAGGGACAGGTGCTGTTATCTCATCGAGGAGATAAGGGACTCTGCGAGTATGTGTGGCATGCACCCAGTTGGGGAGACCTCCACACTTCACAGCTGTTGTAGTGACCAAGTTGATCTGGTAGGGTCCTCGCCACCAAGGTTACAAGCTAGACTTGCGCATGTGTGTTTTCACCATAACCCAGTCACCAGGACTGAGGTTATGGCACTGTTCCTGTTCAGGCAGGGCTGTAGCCTCTTCAACCTGATGAGACACAGAACACATCACATCAGCCAGTCCTTTGCCAGACGTGTAACTCTTTTAACGGATTGTGTAAGCTTTCGCCATTGAGGATTGGTGACCCTATGAAGTCATAAATTTGCATAGAAGTCATGAACAACACCAAAGTCATACTGTCACTGAAAATGGACACTCAGCTGGTCTGAAACACATCAGGCTCTAGTAAGAGCAATCAATTCAGCCACATGTGCCGAAAATACTCCTTGAAGCCAGGAGGCTTCGGCCACACCTGAGACAATACAGACTGCGTAGGCAGCTCTCAGGATTCCTTCATGGTCTCGTAAACAGAAGCCATCAACAAACATCACATAATCGAATTCAGATAGTCGCACTGCTTGTATGTCAGGTCTCGGCTTGGTGCATAGTTCAGTAACATCAAGACAGTCATGCTCAACTTAACCTTCAGTGACAACATTTCCAGGTACTGGCAGAAGAGTGGCAGGGTTAAGTGTAGTACATCTCCTAAGGGTGACATTATGATCTGCTCATACTTAGTGAGGTGACTGTTGGTGAGATACTCCGTTGTGCCCACTTTGAGAAAGCCAGGCAAAGCAACAGCTACTGGCTCAAGTGTGGCTGAAAGATTCCCATACATCTGAGTTAGCACTGAGAGAGCGCAGCCCTCCCTCTCACTGCAAAACAAAGCAAAACATTTAATCAGGAATTCCCAGTGCTGGGTATGACAGAGACATTCTCCCTGCTCTAAGAAGTCACGCATGCAGCTGTCAGCCCATGGTACCGGATCTAACACATCTCTGTGTGTCAACCTCCATAAAGGCTTGACTACCAGGGAAATGTTGGGAATCCACTGTCGACAGTAGACCATCATTCCCAAAAACATCCTAACTTCTTTCTGAGTAGTTGGCAGATTCATTTTCAGAATTGCCGGGATTCTGTCTTGTGATACCTGCCTCACTCCATTCACTATGTGATGTCTAGGTACAGAACTTCTTTCTAACAGAACTGCAACTTGGTCTGGGACACTTTATGTCCATTGTGTCTCGTTTGCAAACCTACTGCGTATTTGATGCAATCAATATGTCATGAATGTATTGGTTCATGACTGAGTTCTAGGGCATTACCAAAGACTCTTCTTAAGTATCTGGTTAAAAATAGACGGGCTCTCTGTATACCCTTGTGGGACATGGTATCATGCCAAAACACGGCTGCCGATCCGAAATGCAAAGAGGAATTGGCTATCCTCATGCAACAGTATGGAGAAGAAGGCTTGACATAAGTCAATGACGGAGAACCACTCGGCCTCACAGGGAATCTGAAACAAAATCACAGGTGGATTTGGTACCACAGGACAACAAGGGACAACTATGTTGTTGATCTTCCTCAAATCTTGGACAATCCTATATTTTTCTTTTGGTTTGTGCAACCCCATAATGGCTGAGTTACATTGACTCCCTCCTCATAATTTCTTTCCGAGTGCCTTGCTCAGTCATTGAGTCAATCACCTGAGTAATCCCAGCAATGGTTTCAGGGGTCAGATTGTATTGTGGGATTCTCAGGTACTCATCATTAGATTTCACTGTTATGCAGACTGGTTCAACACCCTTTATGAGACCTATATCTTTCCCGGAAAAGTCCCAGACTTCAGCTAACCTTACCTCTAAGCTCTGGGGGCAATTCATATTTTGTCAACATGGGGTTAAGTCCCATCCCTGTTTTCTGATTGAAAAGTTTAAAGACAATGGGTACAGTAAATGAACAAATCAGTTTGCACAAAAGGTCTCCTCCAAGTAGATTTACAGGACTCGAATCACACACAAAAATCGGCGATTCTCCACGAAGGACCTTATTCCGACAGGTACTGCTTCTGAAACGGGGCTAGTCATTTGTTTGTTTGCAACTCCTACAACTTGGATTCTTTATCCTGAGAGCGGTAGGTTGGGTACCTCTGTGGTTCTCACAGTAGATTGGGTGACACCAGTATCAATCAAGAATGATATGGAGTAACCATTTAACTCATTGTCCGCGAATCGACTACTCTGGCCTACCTTTAAGGTTGCGCCTAGCACGCAATCCTCCTCCCCTCTCAGGCACCGTCATGACAACAGGTCTGAGCTGCTTTTCTCATCTGTTTGTATGATAGAGTACTGATGAGACATACCCTGATTCACAAAAGGATTGGTGTTTACATTGGAAACTTGATTCGAGTTAATCTGTGAACATTTGCATTTTGTTGTGGCATTGAGGCATGTGGAACCTGCATTACCTGAGCTTGGGTCACATTGTAGTTTTGTACTCTGGATCTCTGTACTTGCTGCGTCTGAACCACTTGCCTTGAGATTGCACAAATCCACCATTCTGAACTTGATTCCCATTTGCCAAATTACCAGCATCTAAACAGCATTCTTGCTTCCAGTGCCCCAGCTTGCCGCAGACGTGACAAGGATTCAACTTTTTCAAAGTCACCAAATCAATCCCTGTACTCAGATCAATTGGAGCACCACAACCTATACCTTGCGGATTAAACCTATTTTCACCTTGCATCACAGGAACTCTGTGATTCAAACCTCACTGTGTAGCTTTCATCTGTGCCATCATCAACATTTCTTATGTTTCATTCCCAATTCGTCACTGCAGTATTTAGCATATCTCAACATATCGCCAATGGGCCTACTTTGCCATCAAATGCTGTTGAATTATTGAACTAATATCAAATTTAAAAGCATGCACAAACCTGTACACAAAATGTCCCATGTCTATGGTTTCAATCGTCTCCATCTCACTACACGCCTTCAACAGTCTCTCATTATAGTCATGTATTTTTCTTTGGACTCTTGTTGTTCTGTCAATTTTGACCCAATCAATATCTTTAGGAGATATTTTCGATGTAAAAAATGTAATCACCTAATGCTACTTTTTTATCACCACTCTGCGGAGCATGTGATATGGGATGTCTCATCTGCTCCTTCTTGAGCCATTCCACAGCAACTTTGCATTCGACCCACAAGTCACCTGGAAACACAATTTCAAATAAGGTATTCAAATAATTCCAAAGAACCATTGATATCTTTACAAACCGACAAACCTGTCTGTACCATTCCACTGGGTTCTCTCTCAATTTCAGAAAATCATTTGTGAATGGCACAAGGTCAGTCCTACTCCAGGATATGTGGAAATAAGGTCCATTAGGCAATTCTCTCAATGGAAGCATATGTATATCCTCATCGTCTTCCTCAGTTCCAGATGGAGGTAGTTTTAGTCTAACTTTCTTCGGTTCCTTTTTCTTTGCTCCTCTACCTTCCCATCTATCTAACTCACTCCATTTTCAAACATAGGCAATTCATTCTTTGACCTGTAACTTCATTCATGAAGGTCTCATGTTAGCGAGATCCTTGTCATTGAAGCTTAAACTGTAACTTCTCTGTAGGGCTTTGGATTTTAGTAAGTCAATTTCATATCTGTGAGCCAATTCAGACAATCTTTCATGAGCCTATCCTGCACGTCTAGTAATATCTTTACGCATGAAAAATCTCTCATCGTCCCAATAGACATTTAATTGGGACACGTCAAGCATTCCAAGTATCTTTTCTTCCAATTCTATTTTCAGTTTAGCCACATCTGTTGTTCTTTACCTCTCTGGGACCTGAGTATCCCTTCTACTTGTTCCAGGATTTCTACCACTGGTCTGGGTGTCTATACCTTTGAACCAATCATCAAGGTTTCGGGCAGTAAGACCTAGTTGTTCTACAGGAGTATTAAGAATTATCTCTCCACTAAAGGACCCACGATTTGCATCAGGTGGTTAGTTCAAAAGAGACACTAACAGAACTCGGTGAACCTGTAGGCATTTATGTCATGGGGTGCTGTTATTAACGCTTGGAAGCACATTCGTGTTGTGCATAAAAAGGGTGGTGATCTTTGGGAAAACTTTCCAGTTAAGTCAAATCCTGTCCAATTTAAATTGGCGTCTGCAATCACAGCACGTGGGGTATTCCCTTGTGTCGGAACCAAAGGAGTTTGAGGAATTGGTCTTATTGTCAAGTCCACAGGATTGCTACCTGAGGTGCTCATCCCAGTAGGAACAGCCAATGTATGTGTAGAGTTTCCTACCACTGCAGGTTTATGCAAATGAACTACAGGACCAATTGTATCAGGAACAGTCAGCGTATCTGGGGCAAGTGAATTTGAAGGAGCTGTCATTGCTGACTTCTCTTCTATTGGATTAGATTGGTGCCATAGACACATCAAAAGAAGGCATATTACTCGCCCCTCCAGTTTGGGTCACAATGTATGGGGTGGATGGTTTAACAATAGTTTGGTGAAAAAATTCTCATTCAAATTGCTATCACTGTCTTCGGCTGCATTCTCTGTATTATCTGCCTCTTTCTTCTTTTTTGTATCCTTTCGTTTACCTTACCTTTCTTCCTCGCCCATCAAAGCAGGGGTCAATCTAACTTCCTCGATCATATCAGTTCTCAAAGTTTTCTGTTCTGCATCCCATCTAGCATCCGCACAAGTGTCCCTTCCTTGAAATCTCTCTCTGCCTAAGATGAGCTGTATCTTCCTTGGAATTAAGTGGTTCATATTGTGTCAGTCTAGGAGGCAGTTCCATGTCATACAATGTCCTCCTTAAATGTTCATTGATTCTCAAATGTGTCATAATGAGGAAATGTCAAAGGATCATCTTACTCTGTGATCTTATTCCATTGTTCGAGCCAAATACATGTGTGAACACCTATTTTTATTGCCATAATGTAACCTGGCATACCTTCGGATGGTGCCTCTTCCCCCTTTCTAACAGTTACAGTCTCATTTACCTTCATTAGACTTTGTAGTGCATCAAAGAATTTCATTTTCAATCAAATTATGCAAAATTCACAAATATCTTTTATTTAAACCAGGAAATGATTCAGCGATCACAACCAATACCAGCACAGCTCCCTATGGCGTATCCAATCAATGCAAGGGCAGCTCTACGCCAACCGACCAATGCCAGCATGGCACACTGTGATGTCACAATCGCTCCTTGTAGAAACTCACCTTGCTTTAGAAATATCACAAGCCTGTTCTCTCAGCAATTTACGCATAAAACAAATGTGTGCAATTTCAACACCTAACTTTGTCTGCTCCTCTAATGAAATTAAAGATTTTTGTACACACAAGAACCAATTCGGAGCAACACTTTCAGACCTACTCTGACATTCACTTCACATGATTAACTGGATAACCGCTTCCTCAGCCTAGGCTCCCTTCCTGTTGCCCTTAAAACAGGACAGGTTACCCCACTTCTTAAAAAACCCTCAGCCGATGTGAACGACTTCAACCACTTCCGCCCTATCACTAACCTCCCTTTTCTTGAGAACATCACAGAAAGATGTGTAGTGAAACAACTTTCCCTACACATTAAGGATGATAATCTTGAAAATTTCCAGTACGGTTTCATTCCAAACTTCAGCACTGAAACAGCCCTCCTGCAAGTGATCGACGATGCGCTGCACATACTCGATTCAGGGGAATCTTGTCTTCTGATTCTTCTAGACCTTTCTGTAGCCATTGACACTGTTAATCACAACACCCTCCTCAACACCGTTCAACAGAGAATGTGTTTGGAAGGCACAGTGCTTAAATAAATGGTTTGCCTCATTCCTCTCGGACAGATCCCAAATTACCAAAACAGCGAACAATCTTTCGTCCTCATTTACTTTAGGTCAAGGTGTCCCTCAAGGTTCTATCCTTGCACCCACTTTGTTCAATCTCTATTTGGAACCATTGGGAAATCCCCTAAGTAAATCTGGGATCTGTTACCATCTCTATGCGGATGACACTCAAATTTACCTGAAGGTGTCTTCTGCACACGAGATCTCAATCCTCAAGTCTACTCTCAACTCTATCCAAAAATGGTTGTTAGCTCATCAACTCAACCTGAATCCTTCCAAAACTGAATTCCTCCTCCTCTCTACCTCACTCTCTCCTCCACCTGTTCAATCTGGGATGGATCAGTTGAATTTGCTCAACATTAAACCTATCGTTGTCAACAGCGCAAAATCCCTGGGTGTCATACTTGACAAAAGGGTCAATCTACGCTCCCACATCAATTCCATGGCAAAGAATGCACAATACCAACTGCACCTTCTCTGGGGGATTCGTCGTTTCTTTCCGGAGCAAGACCTAAAAACCTTGGTCCAATCTCTGGTTCTCTCCAGGTTCGAATATTGCTATTCTCTCCTTACTGGCCTCCCCAAATCCCACCTTTCCCCTCTTAAATCCGTTCTCCAATCAGTGGCTCGTTTTATTTTTGGGGCCAAAAGAAATGAGCACATCACACCCATTTTGTCTTCTCTTTGATGGCTTCCCATTGAGGCAAGATCAATCTACTGCCTGTATCACCCACAAAGCCACCCACAAAGCCTTGCACACTTCCTCCCCTCATACTTGGTGAATTAACTGAAAATCTCTGGCGGCTCTAGACCGTCTCGTAATGTGGAAAATGTACTGCTTTAGCCACCCACCTTCAAAAGGGAAAGATCGATGGCTCAATCCTTCTCAGGCAATGCAGTGAGAATCTGGAACTCGCTTCCTCCACTACTCCCTACCACCACCTCTACCCGGACCTTCAAACCTGACCACAAATCTCTTGTCTTCCAAAGACACTTCCAGAATTAATACACCCCCTCTCATCTCCCTCAAGGAAGTTCTTTCATTATTGTAAATTTGTAATCCATGCCTGTACAATCCTCATCCTAATGTGTTTTGTGTGTTCGGTTTGTTTTTAAGTGACTGCCATCTATTATTTTATTTTACCTGTACTTGTTTCTTGTTTGTTTCTGCAACGTGTTAATTTCTAATTTTCTCCGCATGTAACTTACTTGGCTCTATTGTGAAGCACTCTGACACCTTTGCGTAAAGTCCCCGCTATATAAAAAATGCATGAAACCTCACTTGGATTGATACAGTTCCTCCCTTCACACCGAGATTCACTATCCCAACCACACTTCACAATCACACATAGATAAAGTCATTATCTTACTAATGCTGTCAATGACCTCTCACAACAAGCACCACAACACAAAAGACAACTACACCCAGTGTCATTTACACGGATAACTTATTTTCATATATTTCTGTCCCGGGATTTTGGGCCATGAAGGACCTGATAACCACTTCAACTTCAACTTCTCTGCATCAAGCGTCACATTCACACATCAACTTAAAACATATCTGCAGAACACCGCACAGTCACTGCAAAACACCGCAATCGAAGCATAAGCAATTGCAACGCGCAACCCTATTAATACTCACACTCCTCTGCTTCTAAAAATTGTTTCTGAACCGCTGGAACTCCATCAGTTCTGTGACCGAACCATGGGTTTTAGGGGTTTGGACTGGGCTTGGGCAATTTCTGAATGGGACACCCCTACTTTCTCGCTTCAAGGGGAAACCATCCGACAAGCTACCAAGTTGTTGCAGCTCTCTGGGCCAACCCCCTTACCATTTGTCCTCCAATTAATCTTTCCTTTCCCTCCTGAGAGGTCATGAGAGTTAGCATTTCATCAATCAGTCAGTTTCAATTAACAGTGTAAACCATTTGGCTTCACAGTAAGGACCAAGAATCAGTGACTATAGTAAAGAAAGGTTTATTACAAGTTAGCAGTCAAATTAAGGTACACAAATCTAGGCACCAAACTATAAAGGTACAGAATATCAACTGAGAAACCCAACCTTCTAAAGAAGTTTAGGTGTACCAGTATGAGACAAACAAGAAGTTAAATCATAGCAAAACAAAGGATTAATAACAACATTTGGTGCTCATAGAAGGGTTTCTGGTTCTCTCTTCTATTCTTGAGTAAAATCTAAAATTAATTAAAGTCCAAACTAAGAGGATGATTCAATGGTCTAAAGAGATCTCAAATTCACGGAAATGCCAAAAATAGGAAAACAGGAACGTTCCGGAATTAAGGGAAGGTGTCAGCATCTCAGAAGGTTGGTCAAGAGTCTTCTTGGGTCAGGGGAATTTGAGTGTTATCCTAAGCCACACTAAGCAAACATCTCAAAGTCCATACAAAATTGGTGTGACATCAGGCAGGGTGAACACTAGATATTTCCAACAGAGTCTCTCAGGTAATACTCCTCTGTTTGGATCATCAGGGGTTCCATTGTCCTTTCCATTCTCACCTTGTAAGCTTGCAACATTTACAAAATGTCCCATACTGAACATGGGAACGACATTGACCTTGGTCATCTAAGCCATGTTGTAATAATTCTGAATATGACTCTTCAGTTAACACTCTGGCTGTCCATGCTCTTAGTCAAGGTCAGGGGGATCCTCCATTATGCCTAGTTTCTACAAATCAGAGTTGGCTTGGGAGGAGCTGGCCAGATACTTTCATAAGAGTCCATTGTTTTGAAGAAAAGGAGGAACTAATGTCACTGGCCCACATCAAGGACAACCTGCCTTTCAAGGATAATCAGTTCCAACTATACCAAGACTTTGCATTCTTCACTCTAAATCGCAGGAAATAATTCAGGCCCTTCACAAGACAGCTCTGCAACAAATAAATTGTCCGTCAATGAGGCTGCTCCTTCTGTGTCATCATTATCTGGCAATGGAAAAGGACAATGATCAGGTCAATGACAGAAGCAACAGAATAAACTGAAATGACAGAGGTAACAGAAAACCCAAAACAGGAAGACATTTCAGCATTGAAAGCAAACATACTTCAGCACATGTAGTGCACAGGAGACTGGGCAGAGAGATCTAAACGACCCCAACAATTTTCACCCTATCTCAAACCTCCCACTTCTATCTAAAGTCCTTGAAAAATGTGCCCCTCAACAATTGGACAATCACATCTGCAATTTTAACCTAGTTGCTCCTTGCAATCCGGTTTCAGAAAAGGATGTAGCACAGAAACCGCCAGGCTAAATATTGTCGACGACCTCCACCGGTACCTCGAGAATGGTGAGTCCTGCCTACTCATTCGCCTTGACCTCTCTGCAGCCTTTGATACAGTTAACCACTCTTCCCTACTTAACTCACTTAAAGCTCTCTTTGGCCTCAATGGTCTGGTCCTCAAATGGTTCTCCTCTTATCTCCAACACAGAACACAACAAATCAAAATAAATGACTGCCTCTCTAACCCTACACCTGTCTCCCTAGGCATCCCTCAGGGCTTCATTCTCTCCCCCTCCCTCTTCAACCTCTTTATGGAAACCCTTACCCTTATTCTGGAACCAGCAGGAATCAACTACCATCTCTAAGCGGATGACACCCAACTGTACTACAAGATCAAATCCTACTCCGATATACTTCACCTAAACAACTCCTTGAGTAAGATCCAATCCTGGTTCTTCTCGAACCACCTCAAACTTAACTCTAAAAAAACGGAAATCATTCTCTTCTCGACTAAAAACAACAAGCTCCCCATCCAAGGTTGGCTCTCTGACCTTAATGCCCTTAACTGCTCGCTCTTCTTATCAAACTCAGTGAAATCACTTGGTTTCCCTATTGAAAACAAACTCACTCTTAACGACCACATAAAAAACTCGGCTAAAGGAGCTCTCTTCACTCTCCGACATCTTAAAAAACTCAAACCCTTCATTCCATTTGATAACTTTAATTGGGTCGTCCAATCCCTATTTCGCTCCAAAATCGACTATGGTAACACTATCCTCACCGGAACCTCCAAAATTCACCTTGCCCCCCTCAGATCGGTGCTCAACCTAGCCGCCAGGCTAATCATCGACTGTAAACGCTTCAACCACATCTCCCCAGCCCTCAAGGCCCTAAATTGGCTACCTGTTGAAGGAAGATCCGCCTACAAGACTGCATGCATAACTAACAAAGCCCTTCACCAACAAACCCCGTTGTACCTTTCTAACAAACTCAAAAAAGCTGGCTGCTCCCGACAGATGAGAAGCTCTAATGCTCTACTCCTCGTCCCCCCCGTTAAAAAAGAACACTACACAATCTTGTTCCTTCTCCAGAAATGCCCTGATCATCTGGAATGCTCTCCCCAGGGACTTGCGCTGTAACCCCTCTTAACTCAGCTTTAAAAAAGACCTCAAATCTCACCTTCTCAATAAATACTGGGGCCCATAACCTCGGTTTGGGACCCTTTATTCAACTTCCCCGACTCCATTTCCACTTTCCTTTCTGCCCTCTCCCTCTTCTTGATTTATCACCCTCTAACTCCCCCCCAGTTATGACCCCGACCCCCAGCTCCTCCTTAATGTCCCTCAATCGTTACTTCCTTTCTCCTCAATTTGTTCTCTCCCATCTGTTTTACTCAATTTATTTCTTCCCCACCAAACAGCCTTGAACTTTGTTCCCCCCTCCTAAAAATGAGCTGAACTTTGTGTTTTTGTCAATCTATAAAAATAGCTTTTCATGACAGCATGTAAATTTCCCTTCTTTTTGTCCTATTGCCAATTTATTATTGTTTTCGTGTTAAATAGTCTTTCCTACCAACATCTCCTCATGTTAATAGCTTTTTGCCTATTTGTCAATTTAATAATGTTTGTAATCTGGCCTGTCCATGTTTTTGTACCCTATTGAAAAACTGTTTGTACTGGAATGATAAATGTTCATGTAAAGCGCTCTGATACCCCTGGGTCTAGCCAGCGCTATATACAACTTTTCAATAAAATACAAAATAAAACAAATAAGAGGACAGAGCGCATCAGGTTTAAGATTCCCACGGGGAGGAAGACCTAAATTAGTATGTTACACTAGATCCTGAGGGGAAGGATGGAACACTGTTGTCCAAGAACATTCTGAGGAGCATCCCCCAGTTATGTTTTTGTTATGCTTGATTACTATTATTATCTTGGACACGTTACATCCAACACACATGAAACTTGATGACTTCTGGGGAAGGGAGGTGCACAATCAGGGACCTCTTCATATGCACCCTTTTTTTTTGTTGAAGTTTCTTTATTGGCATTTTCAATTTTTTACAATACAAGGCTCATGAAATAAGCATAATCAAGACATTCCGAAAAGCAAATATCAGAATAACCACAGAGCAGAATCCTGACCATAATTTCCGGACAAGGTCCTTAATATTTAGTACTTTACAATGTGCAGTGCGGGGTCAAACACCGATAGTTCAGGATGCCCAAATAATGTATCAGATGTGCGAAATTCTACTTCAAAGATTTAAATCGAATTCCAATAACAAAAAAACTAAAGTGAATCCAAAACAAATGACCCAACTGGGGCAAAGGGAAAGAAAACAAATGAAAGTCCTTCAGCAGAGGGGGAAACATATCATACATGTCCATATCGGCTTGTGGTGAGGGATATTAATATGGAAAAGTTGCAACTTAGAGCAAGGGGATTAACACACAGGGAAGAGGTCCATAGCTTCAAATAAGGTTTACCTCCTCCAGGCTACAAAAAATCAGTAAGCTCTCTCTCGCCTGACAGTTGGACGTACTGCACCATCAAAGCCTCAAGTCTTCTCAAAAAAGCAATAGGTGATTTAATCTAAATCGCTACTGGATGTGTACTCGTGTCTGAGTTGGGGCCCGACCCCTTCTCCCTCGCCTCCCGTCGCTCTGGATTCCCCCAGGTCGCCAGCACTTCCCTCCATTGTCCTGCTATGGGGAGCTTCCTCATACCCTTAGACTCCTCCCAGCTGAGTGCTCTACCCTCATCTCCACCCCACACAACCACATCTCTATACCAGGTCACAAACTGAGATCCCCTGGTAGATTTCCATTCCATTGCAATACGGCATTTTGCCAGCCCCAGAGCTAAGTATATGAGTCTGTTCCCCACCTTATGTGTCGGTGGTCTAGGAAAAAGACCCAAAATGCACGTCTGTATTGTGAGCGGTAAATCTCTACCTAGTACCTCTGCCAACTTACCCAGGACTGCCTCCCAAAAAGGCCGCAGGACACCACACTCCCATATCAGATGGCCAAAGTCTGCGTCCGAATGAGAGCACCAGGGGCAAGAACGAACCTCCCCTCCATATGTCACGTTAAGGCGATGTGGGGTCATGTAAGCCATCTGTGTGTAATTGAACTGTATATATTTGAGACAGGTGTTTCGAGATATTTTCTTGGGATAGTACAAGACCCTTCGCCATTCCGCGTCTGTGAACACCTTACCCCCAATCTTGTCCCATTTAGCGCTTAGTTTGGTCAAGGGGCGTACGGAGGCCTCCAGGAGTGCCACATAAAACCATTTCACAAGGTGCCTTGCTGTTCCAAGCGTGAACAAGGCGTGAAGCACTGGGTGCATTTTCGGTTCACTTCTACCCACCCCCCACAACTGCGCAAGGGTACGAGTCAGGGCTTCATAATGCAGGCACTGACCTGGGGGTAGACCACAGTCTTCTACTAGGCCATCAAAGGGAATTAGAGACTTGTTCAAGAAGCAATCTCCAACAGTATCTAGTCCTGCCCCCGTCCAGGAGGCCAGTTGCTCAATAGTAAAGACAGACTGGGGGTCGCCATGCGGCAGATCCACCAGAGGCAGCACTGGGGTGTATTTAGCGGTTTGACGTCCTCTATTCCCACATCGCCACCAGGCCTGAAAGGCAGTACGTTGAAGTAGGGAACAGTATGGCGTGGACGTGAGTGGTTTTAACATTTTTGCCATCACCAATCTGGGACGGGGCTCTGGGAGTGACAGAAATGTACCCTCCTCATTGACCTCTTCTATCCATTGCACCAGCCACTGTAATTGGCCAGCCAGCATATAGAATTAAAAATTCGGCACACCCAGGCCACCCTCAGCAACTGGACGCTGAAGCGTCGCCAGAGACACTCGGGAACGGCCATCACCCCACACCAGATCCTGAAGCAGGGCGTTCAAGGGGCGGAACCAACCACTAGGCATAAGGGCAGGAAGGTTGACAAAGAAGTACAACAAGCGTGGAAGCATAACCATCTTGGAAAAGAGACCCGGGACATCACCGGCAGCTGCAATGTACGCCAAAAATGGACACACCCACGTAAGGAACGCCTTTCCTAAGTTACCCTCTTTCAAGTCATCCAGTGAGTGGAACACCTGTCTACCCAGATATTTAAATGTATTCTGAGCCCAAACGATGTCAGGCACCAGAGCGTCTGGTCTAGGGAGGGGACCCGCCACCGGGAATAGATAAGTTTTTGCTTTGTTGACCCGCAAACCCGATAGGTCGGCAAAATCTTCTAGTATTTGCAGTACCGTCGGGGCGCCCATCACAGCATCTCCCAGATACACCAGAGGATCATCTGCATATAGGGAAACGTTGTGTGCCCGCCCAGCAGATTCCAGTCCAATTCCATTACCCCCTGTCTAAGTCTCTCGGCTATAGGTTCAATCGCTAAAGCAAAAAGAAGGGGGGAGAGGGGGCACCCGTCTGGTCCCTCGAAATACACCATACTACCTGGATACTGTCCTACCCGTCTGGACCCTAGCAGTGGGCGCCACATACAACAACCGTACCCACTCGTCACCTAACCCCATGTGCCACATCACCTCAAACAAATACTTCCATCCCACTGTGTCAAAAGCTTTTTCCAGGTCAACCGAGAGCACCGCGGCCTGGGGGCAAAGTGGAGCATCAGCATGGTACAGTATAGAGTAAAGTCTACGAAGATTATATGAGGTGTTACGTGTAGGAATAAACCCGTTCTGATCCGGGTGTACGAACGCCGTCATGTGTGGGGCTAACCTACCAGCCAGGACCTTGCTCAGGATCTTGAAATCCAAATTAAGCATTGAAAGGGGCCTATAATCTTTAACCCCTGCCCTCTGTGACCTAATTTTGGGAAGAGGGATTATTAAGGCACTCCGAGTGGAGGCAGGCAGAGCCCCGGTCTCATAGGCATCTGCATACATCCGGACCAGTTGTGGCAAGAGTACATCAGAGAAGCACTGGTAAAATTCAGCAGGAAGTCCATCCGGCCCCGATGTCTCTCCTGAAGCCAACGCATGAATAGCAGCCTTAATTTCCTGCAGGGTGACTGGCTCTCCTAACCACTCCCGATCCTCATCTTGGAACCTTTACCCTAAGGGGTAAAGGTTCCAAGAACTCTCTTACCGCAGAACAATAGACCAATGCCGGAGTCGTGTACAAGCGTTCATAATAGGTGGCGAAGGAGTCATTAATTTCATCCGGGCAATACAGTACCCCACCATCCTCCTTTTCCAATTGCGTAATAGGAGAGCCACCTAGTTTGGGCTTGATTAATCTGGCTAAAAGACGCCCCGCCTTCCCTTTCCCCCTATGCACCCTATCCAGATATTCATTATAATTGTAACAACGTAAGCGTCTAAGGACCGCATTATAACGATCACGCGCCTCCTGCAGTACCAAGGGAGTCGCCTCCCCCCTATCTTGCATATTATCCAACCTACGAATATTCTCTTCCAAGTCGAGTACCTCCTGACGAAGCTTCCTTAAGGCCCCAGTCGCCTGTCCCAAAAAATGGCCCCGCACCACCACCTTGAACGCCTCCCATTCCACCTGGACTGAGGATGCAGTGTTGGCATTAATAGGGAAATACGTATCAAGAAGAGTATGTAACGACTTCCGAAACGGGTCGTTATCCAGCATTGCCGGATTGATTCTCCAAGTGGGGACAGGAGGACGTCGCCCCAGCGGTTGATGTACTATCATTAGTGGGCTGTGGTCCAATAGTGTACGGCCCAGATATTCTGTGTGCGTGATAGTGCTGTTAAAGGCAGGTGAGCATAAAAACATATCAAGGCATGTATGCACCTGGTGCACTGAGTAGAAAAATGAAAATTCACTATAACTGTCGTGCTGTAGCCGCCATGTATCTTCCAGCCCCCAGTGTGTCATCCAAGCACAGAACCCCAGAGCGGTATGACAAGCCGGTGACCCCATTTAAGGCGGATGCGACCGGTCTGCTACAACATCTGCAACACAGTCAAAGTCTCCTCCAAGGACCAGGTTGCCCCGTACACTACTCGCCAACACAGCTGAAAATATGTTCAAAAAGCCAACCTGATCCTGATTAGGGGCATATATATTTCCAAATGTAACTTTGCGCCCTGCCAGTTTCCCAGCCACCAGGACATATCTGCCTCCCTCATACAACCATGTTCTCTGCACTGCAAAGGGACTCCCGGTTTCACCTAAATCAATACCCCCTTGGCAAAAGCTGAGTAGGTAGTCGCAAATACCTGACCCCTCCAAAATCGTTTCAGTTTCCCGGCTTCCTCACTGTTTAAATGGGTTTCCTGCAAGAATGCTATGTGGATGTCCCTACGCCGCAGATATGAATAAATGTTATGTCGCTTTGCCATGGACCCCATCCCCCTAATGTTCCATGTTAGGAACCGTACATGATGTTGGGCCCCTGCCATTCCCGTCGCATCATACCAAAACACATCCTGGTAGCCGGGGTCTCCACCCCATCCACCCATTGCCTAGAACTTTCATACCCTCTGCAACCGTACCAGGTCATAAAAACGACAATGAAAAAACCCCTAAGGTGGTCAACTCCCCAATCCCAGAGCAGTCCAACAACTGTCAGCCGCCCAAATATCTTACGTTACAGTGTATGCTAGATGAGGCCTCAACCTAGTGAGACACTCAACAGGGGTAGGCTAGGCAGAGAAGAGCACAGGAATAGCGAAAAGAAATGTTCCTATCAGGGAGGCGCACCAGCCTGCAATAAACAAGACAGCGCACAAGGCTCGAGGCGGGTAACATTTAAACAATATGTCTCTATTTAGCACAACCACCCTCAGTTACCAGTCACATCAGATAAGATCGTCCACAGAGCGAGGTGTAACCGCAGGCATCTTCACGCTGTCGCCAGTGGAGGAGTCTGTTTCATTGCCAGCCGACTCTCCAGGAGAAACGGCCTCTGCACCCAGAGCCGGACCCTGGCCCCCCATCAGGGCTACCACTGCCCGCAGAGCCCCGACCCTCTCTTTCTCAGTCTGTGAGGGAGTCGGCTTCTTGGAGATCCCTTTGCGAGTGCGCCGTCTCAGTCGTTTCCATTGGTCCATGGGCTGTTGTCCAGCGCTCTTAGGGTCTCCAGTCTTAGAATTTTCGCCTTTGTAGACCTCCAACCAATCCCATGCATCGGTAGGGCTATCAAAGTAATGAGTGGTTCCGTCCAGGAAGATACGGAGGCGGGCCGGTAACATCAGGGAATATTGAAGGCCTTCATCACGTAGGGCTCTCTTGACCTCTGTACCTCCAACGTATAATCTGGAAAGAGTGAGACTTTACTATTACCCACGGTGAAGGGGCCATCCACTCTTGCTTTTTGTAAGAGGAGGTCTCTGTCACGGAAGTGAAGCAGACGGGCCACCACCGGACGTGGGGGTCTCCCAGGCTCCAAAGGTCTAGCCAGCACCCTATGCGCCCCTTCAAGGGTGTAGAAGGAGGAGAGGCCTTCTGGCGCTACTACAGTTTTGAGCCAGTTCTCAAGGAATGCCACCATATCGCCACCTTCCGTTCCTTCCGGCAGGCCTAGGATGCGTACATTGTTCCTCCTGTTGCGCCCTTCAGCATCCTCTGCCCTGGGTTCCAACTGACCCACTCTGTCCGTGAGAGCCCCCATCCGCTGCTCCAGTGCCCTATGGGAGGGTGCCAACTCCGCTACGGTAGTCTCCGTCTCCTTGACCCCCTCAGATAGTTTTTTATGTTCCTCACGCAGCAGGCCAAGACCCACCACTACGGTATTAATGTCCTGGTGGAGGGTCGCTTTAGTATCTGCAATTGCCTCCAGGACTTTGTTGAATTGCTTTTAGAATGGGTCATCAAGGTTGTTTTGTGACTGCTCCTGCACGCTATCCTCGGATCCAGTGTGGCACCGGCCTGGTGACCCTTAGGTTTCCCCATGGCAGCAGAGAATCCCGGACGTGGTCCCTGCTGTCAATAATCACCAACCACAGAGATCTGGGCCAGCAAGGGCCGCCCACCCCGCGGAGCCGTCGCTTTAACTTTAATGCACCGAGCAGATCTATTCTAACCCCCCCGCTATCCTCAGCGTCCAAGGGCCCACAGCCACTCACCTCAGGGGTACAGGCCTCTGTCACGTCGCAGGCCAAATATCTGCCACGCGGTAGGTCCGATCTCCGGCTTCCTATCTTGTGGATCCAGCTGCTAACAATGTCCCAGCAACCCTCTGTTGGCGCAGGACGCAGGCCCCCGAGCTGTCCCGTGTAGGGTGCCACCCTATTCAGGAGGCTAGGCAGAAGCGGCGGGCCCCCACAAACACCAGTCCAAGGGGGGGCAGGGGCGCTCACTACGCACTTTCACCAATATCCTTCACCAGCTCCAGAGTCAGACAGCACCCCTCCCTGCCCCCGTCGCCAGGGCCCAACACAGACACTCAAAGGGCTCTCCGTAACCCATCCGCAGCAGCCACTCTCTGTGGGGATCCAGCATGCTAGGCCTTGCCGGTGGGTCAGTGGCATCCGATTTCAGACCTGAGGCCGGGGGGGGGGGAGGATGGGGGTGCCACCCGCTAGGTCAAGGTTACGCCCAAATACCTCTGTGTAGCCGTAAAGTTGTCCCACGCAGGCTCCCCGGTGCAATCAGGCGGTGCCGCTACATTCGAGGGCCAGCAGAAGAACACCGTGGCCTCCGCAGTGCAGACCCGCTTCAGTGCCGACCAACAGGCCTCAGGATCGCTTCACGCACTGCAGGCAGTCACGCTGCACCACCAGAGTAGGCCGCATTACCAATGCGGAACTCGCCAGGCCCGTTGACGCACTTCATATGGTGCACCGGGAGCATAGAATTGCGCCCCTCAATAACAGCCAGGAGGCTCTCAACACGGGCAACGGGCCAGGCTTACCACCGCAGGCTGTGTATGCCGCCGATTCCCTGGTCTCTGCCAGCGGTGATGCAGCTCCTCTGCTTCCCTTCAAACGGGCTGCCTCCCCCTCCGGCATCTCTCCTGCCTCTGTCGCAGGGGGCCTTCTCTCACGCCGCAGTCTTCCCGAGCCAGGTCGCAGGGGCCCACGTGCCCGCCCGACCCAGGTAGCAATGGGACCGGGCCGGCTGGTGTTCACACGGCTGCCACGACACTGGCCGTAGCTGTGCACTCTCGCAGCCGACGAGCTGCCGCGCTGATCGTCGGCTCTGTCAAGTGCCAAACTTCACCACAGGGCGCATCGCCAAACTCGGTACCCCCAGGGACCACCAAAGCTGCGTATATCGGAGCTCTCAGCTCACGCGTCCGCCATGATCCTTGGTCGAGCCACGCCCCCTCAGTATGCACCCTTGTGGCATTGTGCCACACACTAAAATTAATTAGCTTCAGTGCTTGGGTTTTTAATGCACTGCAAAAAGAGTAGCAGTTCAAGCACGGTACATGATATTTGCCTCAAACAAGAGACACATTCACTCTGTAAAAACCCTGGTTTTGCCTGCAATCCAAACGATGTGTATGCATGTATATGTATTTGTATGTGTTATTTGTACAGCACAAACCTAGCCAAAAAGCAGAGAGTATTGTACAGGGTCAAAGGCAAGCACACAGTCAACAAGTGATAAAAGAGGTAACTGGAGTCTGGCAGCAGAAGTGTATGGTTACTGCATTATGGTGTAGTTTTCTTGGAAATGTGTGCCTTCAGTGTGAGGTTGGTTCCCAGGGTGAATCCAAGTGACTTGGTACACAGAGAAAATATGAGGTTTGAAGTCATCAGGGTTTATGTCATTGAGCATGGTTTATAATAGTTCTTGCTTTTTGTTCTTGGGAAACAACAGGAATTCTGTATTGGTGGAGTTGAAGAGTTGAGCTGCAGTTGGGTGCTGGAGAGTCAGGTCTAGATATGGTGCAGGCATTATTTAAGGCATTGGTTGTCTGGAGTAGATGAAACTTTCAACTAGCGCAGTGCATTGTCAGCATATTGGTAAATCTTGATGCCATTACGTGTGAGTAGCACCCCAAGGGGATCCAGGTAGAGGTGAAGATGATAGGGGAATGTATGGATTTCTGGGGGATTTCACAGGTAATAGGGATCTTTTGGGACATGGAGGTGCCCATGTGAACGAACCGGTGTCTGCTCAAAATGGTTCCTGAGATAATTTTTCTTCTTGACCCATGAAAAAAGAGGGGATAGCTATCCTCATAGAGCAAGGTCTCCATAATTTAACAAATAATTCATAATTCATCATCAGTACTTACTAGTACAAATGGTTAAAATACATGTCAATGTAAAGAGGAAAAAAATACCTTTGGTTAAAAAACGAAGCAATGCTATCAAAGCATTGGAAATTAATTTGATTAAAAATTACAAATATTCAGAAAACCTCCACTTCCTCGTTTTGAGATTCAGAGTTTATTTTTAATTGCTTCTCCACGCATCCTAGAAATGTTACCAGCTTTGTGATCGTTGCGGCTGCTCGTTGTTGAATAAAAAATTAACGGCAGATGGTAATGTGCATGTCCCCTCCTTGATCCATAGGAGCCTGAGGAATCTTCCGCAATCAACCAGTAGTATGGGACATATACAGAATAAATGAGTTATTGACTCCTGAGAAAGGTTACACAGCCGACAAATTGTTGACTCTGATTTGTCTGCCCATGATGGAGACAGATCTATGGATGCAAAAGTTCCACTCCGAATCTGCAGAAATTTCTTCTTATGATAGGTGGAGAAAGGTTCATTAATATATGTTTGAGGGCCTTTTCTATCATAGCTACCAAGGACCAGGTAAGAGCGTTTCCTTTTAGCAAATACTCTTTGATCCGATTTCCATGATATTGTTTTTACAATTCTGTTCAGGAGTGTTTTGAACTGTAAATGGGGTAATTTAAAGTGCCATAGTTCCCTTGATTGAGTCTGAACCAGGGCTACATCTAGGGCTTGTGACCAGATGTTTGAATGTTTTGTGTCATCAAAGCCCGCAACTTCAAGCCAGATAAGATATTTTAATGATCCTTTCACAGCAGATCTCGTACAGTGCAGGTATTTTATTATGCTGGCCATTTGTACAAGCATTTGATCCTGTAGTGTGTATTCCAGCCTAATTTGTGCTGGCGGGTGTATCCTGGCAGTTGAAATAAAGACCTGAACACTGCGCTCTGTGCCTTGTTAAAAAAGGACCCCAATTTTCCTGGATAAGCCTCTGAGCCATATGACAATGTTGGCACCAGTTTAGCAGAGACAATTTTCAGAAGTGCCTCGAAAGAGAATGTATTTGTGCCTTTGGATATTGTCTGAAAAGCACCTTGCAGTGAGGCTACTTTTGGTTTTAGCGAGTTTAAATGTAGTAAATGGCCTCCTTTGTTATCCAGCCAGCAGCCTAGATATTTATATTGTTTTGCGATGGTCAGGTGATTGTTGTCAAGGTGCCAATGGTGTTGTTTACTCTTTTTCTGACCAAAAATAACTATATTTGTTTTTTCATAGTTAATCTGCATATCATTTGCCTTACAGTGCGTGACTTGGGCATCGAACAATCTTTGAAGCCCCTCTGGCATCTGGCTGAGCAAGACAACGTCGTCCGCATACAGCAGAGAAGAGATGTGTTGATTTGCCAGCTTGGGAGCATGACTGTTAATTAAATTTAATGCAGGAGCCAAATTACACATATGCAGATTAAAAATGGTTAGTGCTAAAATGCACCCTTGTTTAACACCTTGTTCCGGGTTAATTTTATCTGAGACTGCCACACGACCTCCTAGTTTTATTCTTGCCCATGTGTTGGTATAAAGCAGTATGATGCATTGCAATAAAGGTTCTGGAATTTTCCAAGCAGGTGATTGTTGACGCGGTTAAAAAGCTTTACTGTAATCAATACAGCAGCAAAACTGCTATTCCTTTTTCTGGATTTGTTGGGTGCCAAGCATCCTTATGGCCACCAGATTGTCTATGGTGCTCACTTGTGTTCTGAACCCAGTTTGGTTGAGGCAGAGCAGGTTGTTTGACATTGCCCAGTCTTGTAAGTCCTCGAGTAATAGTGAGGCAAAATATTTTGCCTCAATGTCTGTTGATGCAATATGCCTGTAACTGTCTGGAGTAGAGATAGGGCCTTTGTAGGTCTTGCCTGAGCCAGCGCGCATGCGCTGCCCTGTGAGGCTTATTGTAAGGACATCCAAAAGGACTTCCAACTCCCAGAGCTTTGCTCATGTTTTTTTATTTTTTGACTGCCACGCATTTGATTGACCATTGCGTAAGGCTTCCACAAAAGAAAGCACGCAAATGGCCACAGGCTCTGGTATGTCCCGCCTTATCTTTAAATGCCCCCTCCCATAGCCTATGTGTCTCGGGAGCAAGCAGCGGCGCCATCAGTTTCCAATTATCGCACCCGCGCTTGTTTACATTTGCCTGTCTCGCGGTCACGTTAATTGGAAACAGATGGCGTTCACTTTTGGACAGTCAGCGCTCGTGCCTGTAACAGACCCCCCTCACCCTGCCCCACTCCCCCTCGCCCCGTTAATGCTGCGACCCCTTGGCCGCAGAAACTGGTTCCCCTCCACGCGCACTCCCACACACACGCAGGGCATTGATGGTAATGTATGCGAGGAAACAGCCGAGACTAAGTGATGGGTAAATCACACTTTCTGAGCTCAGCCATTTTTCTGTAATGACAAATCTACCATTTTTGTTGTATAGCATAGAAGAGAGTCCTCGGGGCACGGGTTGTGGGCGCAGCGTCCCATCGCTCACCCTACAACACAGACCCCTTCTACAAGGACTGGCGGCACCATATAATGCTGTCTTTTTATTGGTCTTTTTAGCTGTCACGACCGGCGAGAGTCGCAGACCTACCAGTTACCTATCCGCAGCTGGGGCCGCCGTACTTTAGTCCGAGGTTTCCGGACAGCGCAGGCCCCGGTGCTGCAGAGCCAGCATTGTCGTGCCCTGCTCTACCAGCGCCCCGCCTCCACCAGTCCCTTCCTCCTGCGCATATGGTCCCGTGTGTAACAGTGCAATAGTGCTAAGGAAGAGCACAGGCCTGAACCTATCAACATGCCTCCTTCGCAGTCACATTACAATTAATAGATCCACCCCCCGACTGATAGTGGCGTATTTATTTTACAAATAAATCGTGTTGGGAGTACTGGTAGTGAAGGAAAAAAAAAATTACCTGTGATGCAATTGTAAAGTGCAGAAGTAAATCGACCATTAAACACGTTATGCATAAAATAACCTAACAATTGTGCATTTAGAGCACACATTTACTTCAGACGATTTTCTTAAGAGCTATTGACAGATATGTATTATTATCCAGAAGTACTCATTTTCATCGACCTGAGAAGGATGGAAGGCTGAGTGGAGGTACCAGGATTTGAACCTGTGGTCACGATGTCAAGCACAGATCCCCGGAGCGCATGCCGAGTTCACTGTCCACTGGAATTATTTGTAAAGGCGCTTGCATTTTATCCGTTTTGTTATTTCTCCTCTCTCTGTGGTTTTGAGTCAGTTTCAGCGCCAAGACGCCCTTGAGGGTTTATTGCCTTTTATAAATAGCAGCTCAGTCCTGCTCACTTCATAAAGTGAGGAATAACCGGAAGTGAGGAGTGACCAACAGGTGGGAGCCCAGGGTGGGACTTAAGTTAGATTACAATGAGGCAGGGTGTGTGCTGGTCGATAGATGGTAATGCTACCGTAACGGCAGTAACCTGTCATTAAATCAATAAAACAGGAACAGAGCAAGGGAAAGAGGAAACCCAAGGTTGTAGGGCTGCGTGACTGCCCCCAGGCCCGGTTCTACAGGGTGGGCCGGGTGGGCCAGGCCCACCCAAATATGAGCCTTGGCCCTCGCTGTGAGGACATGAATGCCAATAGAAAATGGGCACTTTAATTTAAAACGTGCCGCCTAACGTTGCTTTTTTTCATATTCTGGGAGATGCGTTATTGGGCCTGGGCTCTTTCTCACAGCCATCCCCAATCACCCAACTCCTTTTAGAAAGGTGGGCTGTGCCGTGCAAGTACAATAGGGGCACGGCGAAGGGAACACATTCTTTATATGACACCGAGTAACTTTTGACTACCGTCCTGCGTGGATATTTCCATTTCTGTTCAGCAATGGAGAAAATAACTTTGTTTATTCTGATTGACCTTTCCTGACTCCTGCAGCTGCTTATCAGATCAGGCTTTGACACAAGGAGTAGGTAAGAGAATGTATTACTATTTGTTTTTATTTTTAAAATCTGCACAGGCCCAGCAAGGCACATACTTTGTGTATGCTTCATTTAAATTGTTTTTATCATTATCATGGCCATGGATGCAAGACAACAATAAAACATGTCCAGAGAACTGGTGATTAATGATCCTGCTGGAGAGCAGTCCTTTGCCTGTTGGTAGTTTTTAAATGCAGATAATCTGTATTTTATTTGGATAGCTCAGTGGGTTACTGCCTTTGTCACAGAGATTCTTGTGTTACTTGCAGTTCAGAAGTTACAATCCTAACATAGGACAGTGACCTATGAACTGTCATGAAAGAACAGCATAGAAACATGAATGGTATAGTTAGAACGTCACTTTTTTTGTTTTACTATATAGTTAGAACTTCCCCAGTCTTTCATTATTTTAATGTTGCTAATAAGAGTTTGTGCCGATATACATTTTTATTAGTAAAGCCAACCCCCAACCACTGGGGCCTGCTTTACATCCTGAGTTTGTGCTTCCGCAGTCCATCACCTCTTAAAATATACTGCCCACCAGTATGGATGACATGTGATTCCTACACCTTGTATTCCTTATTGGCTTATGTGACATTCCCTATAGACTGATTTACAATCTTGTATGATTCATTTTCTCAGTATAATGTGTAAAGTACTGACACTCTACACTGATATGAGTAGCACTATACAACAAATGAGATGCATATAAGAGAAGGGCTAAGGAGAGATAAAGGGCACTGTTGGAGGGTGGTAGTAATGGTATCTGCGGAGAAAGAGGTCATTGGTGGGGTGCCAAAAAAGGCTTTCGCACCAGCGCTACAGTTGGCCCTGTCATGGCCTTTCGGTTTTATTCAGGTCATTAGGGCAACTGTGGAACATATTTTAAAGAGTGTGCTAATTATATTTACTGCTATATTCAAAGTTTTAAGTTTGAAGGGGATTTTACTCATGTTTTTTTACGGTAATAATGAAAGTGGAGCTGGATGGTGGCTGATATGGGGCTGTGGCCCAAGGTCAGATGTGAGATAAGGTGCACAGGAGAGGGATGGCAGAAAAGTGGATAATCGGGCCTGGCGTGTTGGAATTTGAGGGTTTGCACTTAGGTCCAGACATTGCTCTTACTTTCAAATAACTCACAACATGCTCTGTATACACACAGACGATCCGTTGTATCATGGTTACTATTTGCAAGTAGATATGATGTAATCTAGGGTTTGTAGGCTACCACAAGAAGCGACATATTGGTGAGTGCAGTGGCCCACCCAAATACACCCATGGCCCACCCAACTAAAAATTCCTGGAGCCGGGCCTGACTGCCCTACAGATGTCCCTGATTGGCGCAGGCCTGTAGAAACCTATGGTTGCTGCCTTGGCTCTGGTGGAATGTGAGTGAAGTTTATGGAACAGAAGGATGTCACCACTGAAAGTGAAGAAAGACACACTCCATATGCGGATGAAAGGCTGAGACGCCGGCTCCCTGGAGCATTCCCATCTTATGACGCACATAGAAGCAGCGTTCCACGTATAAGTACTGGAAAGATACAGCCCCCAGAGGTCTTTGATTCTAGGAGCAGATTAAAATGGCGCCTCGCTACAGCCGTAACAGATCACTGGTAAATAAAAAGCTACGCTGAAAAAGACATCATCTGGAGTTAAGAAGCCTTTTTTTCAGATGTTTTTCTATTTCCTTATTCATCAGTTTATGTTTGTTTTCTGTCCACTCTCAGCAGTTTGCCGTCTATATAGATGAATGTATAAGTGTCCTTACTGGAAGCGCTCCAGTTTTAGGGCGGCCCTATCCTCTGCTTTGTGCAAGGTGGTGCTGGGTACAAAAGAGGGCCGTTGAAGGTGTCACAAGTGACCCGAGTACACTTGTCAGCTATGACATATCAAAAAAACAAGCATTGGCATAGCCAATAGGTCTCGCCTCTGGGACCTTATAAGTGTTTAGCTATGCAGCAGTTGATGTTTTTGCACCAAGGATATTGTGCTGCATAACTAAATACTTATAAGGTCCCAAAAGCGAGACCTATTGGCTATGCCAATGCTTGTTTGTATATGGGGTGGAGAATCGAGGCTTGCCACGATGAGGGCACTGTATGCTGCACTATACATCTCTTAAATACATTTTGCAATGTTCCATACCAGAAATCGAAGTCCTGTTTATAAATTGACGCCGGGATACCATTCGGGCCTGGCGCTCCGTCACCTCTACTTTTACGGATTAACATTGCCCACATCAATGGTTGTCCCGCATTGTAGACTTTTGGAGGCGGTTGATAATGACATAGTTTTTGTCAAATTATATTTGGTTAAGCCTGACGCTTTGATGGTGTTTATGCAAGAAGCTTTCTATAGCGAGGTCACATGCATTATTCATTTTTCAGCTGTAACATTATTCCCATTTGTGGCACTCTTCGATGATTCACTGTTCAATCCATTTACAATCATCCAGAAACGTTTTACATTTCTATGCCTACATGCCATAAACAATTCAGATTGGACCCATTCCTCATGATGCGTTTGGCTTGCCAGATCTGTTTTTTGTGCTCTAAACTCAGTGCTTTAACCTCACTAGTTAATTTCGGGTTTGCTTGACTTTTAAGTGTACGGCACTTCTTGTTAAGTGCTTAACATCCTTAACTTCTTTGTGTACCAGGGTTTAGAGCAGTGCTTAATTTGAGCCAGAGCTTTCCGGTGCTGAGCACTGGTACTTAATTGGTTTCCGATGCTCGGAACCGGCACCTAATAGTCAACACCACACATAGGGTAGTCTGCCACAAGGTGGTGCTGCTCATGTAATTTAGAGATGAGCAGTACAACAGTTGTTTAGGAAAACAATATACATTAAATAATTACTAATACCTGCCTCCCCAGCCATTCCTTTAGCTTTGGGGACCTGGAATAATCTGAACTGTCGCATTTACACGTGAGAGAGATGGTAAGTAGTTATTTTGGCAGCAATGACAGGGGCGATGGGTGGTGCAAGCTGCAGTGGCCTCCTGGTCAGAGTCCTGGCACTTAACATTTTACAAATTAAGTTTAGAGGTCGTGAGTTTTAAGCAGCCGGGCCTGCCTTGCTGCTCACACTAAAGGCAATTAATTATTGTACTAGCTTTTCCCAATCGCTAATAGCCTCTATTGATAGCGTCCCCTTACCAGCTGTAACAGTTCTCCAGTCATCACACTTTGTTGAAGCTTCCGCACTCCTGTGGTAGTCACGATGCTCACATTTGACATAAGGGAAGGGTCATCTCAAGCAGGGATATTCAGATGGAGGGTTCTCTCCTCTCCAGGTAGACCAGCTATCTGGCAAGTGAGTGAAGAGGGATTAGGAAAGGGGGGACATAGTGGGTTGCTACTACTGGTTGTCAACAGAGGATGGGATGTGCTGTAACTCATCAGCAGCTGAATGCTGAATGTGACTCCAATGCTTTGGAGATCTTAAAAATCAATCAATATATGTAAACCATAAAATTGTCCTTGAATGTGAATGGCTAGTGTGGTTGCCTGGTCGTAGGGTATGCTCTACTCCTCGCTGTTAGCACACTGGGGATTATTTCGGTAAATGATGAGCGCTGCAAGGGTGCATTTTCTTTCGCTTGAAGCTGTGCCATTTTGGGAGCATTAGTCAAGCTGCCCTTGTGAGAGCCATAAAGATACATCCGTGGAGACGTTCTTGGGGTTGAGAATGTCCGGGTGATATTGGCAGGAGGGTTTTCTTCGTCGGTTGTCTCTGCCTGCGGAAATCTGTGTGGAAATAACTTTATTGGCCGAAGAATGGAAGCAGAAGAGTTGGAACCAGGCAGTCATAGTTCACTGATAGTCAATCCCGTTACCACACGCCCGAGCTGATCCATAAAGCTGTGTCGGGGAGTACTTGTGTCTGACTCATTCATGACTTAGATGTGACTTACTCGTGAATTCCCAGAGTAAGACGCATTTACTCACAAAAACCTTGGCAATCGTACCCTGTTCTGTTTACTAAAACTATGTCTTGCGGCAACATATTGGCACAAATATCCTCTTATTTATTGCATCACGGTGTTACTTGTGGAAATGGTGCAACAGTTACTAGAAGTTCACTGACTGCTTGTTTTCCACACTTCAATTAATTTACATTAGTGTGCCTCGTTTTCAAGAACGCAGGTATGGCCAAGCATCAAACGCAGCTGAGCGTGGCCGCCCGGTCTGCTGAGGGGACGGACTTGACCGAGGGAAGATGGCGCCTCCCCGTCCTGGCCCTGGGCTGCCTTCCAGCTGCGGTTAACTCCCGAGGTGCTGTTCGATGCGCACCTCTAAATCACAGCAGCGCACCGACGGTAAAGACGACAAGGCTGCCGTCTCGCAGGGAGCACCGCCAGACAGGCCGCTCCTGATAAATAGGCAATATATTAAAGTGCTGCACACGGTGGACGGGGCGCATCCGCCCCTCCAGCCGCCCCACCTGCTGCAATATGACAGGAAGGAGAGGTAATGTCTGCTGCTGGCAAAAGTCACTTGAAGATCAGGCGCCGCTGCCTCGGCGAGTCTTAAAGCGGCAGGCTTTGATTTTAAAACGTCTCTTCTGATTAGACTAACAACTGTATTCATGAAGAACAAGCATTTGCAATGCAATAGGTCTCGCATTTACGCGAGTTTGAGCTGTTGGCATTATAAATGACAATGCCTTTTATTTATGTTTTGGGTTTTAAAACATAAATGAAAGCCATTGTCATTTACAATACTAATAGCTTAAACTCTCGCAAATGCGAGACCTATTGCATTGCAATAAAGGGCCTTCTCGACTTCTTGTAAGGTTGTAAAAACAGAGGAAGAGTGTGGGCCTGCACGGTCTTCAAAGTAGTGATACATAGTGCAGTGAAGAAGATGTGTTAGTGTTGTAAATTACACAGACAAAAAGTGTGAAGTCAGAGTTACATATGATCCGAGCTATAAACACTAACAAAGTGCTCCAACACCTTTCGCTCTGCGATTACACTGTCGCGGCTGAGGAGCAAGAGCGTGGGGGGCAATTTCCTGTCCTTTCCGTGATTTGAGTGTGCAGTGTGACATTGCATATTGTCATTGCTATCTTTGTCCTCATAAACAAGCCTTTGCAATGCAATAGGTCTTGCATTTGCTAGACTTTGAGCTAGTGGCATTGTAAATGACAAACCTTTTATCTATGTGTTGGTTTTAAAAACAGATAAATAAAAGGCATTGTCATTTAGAATGGGAGTTAGGCAATGTTCCACAGCATTAAGAATTTTGAAGTCAGATCTTAGAGATGTCATTGTCCTTGGTCAGACTAAATGTTTATATTCTGCATGGCGTTTGAGGGCTACCGTTACGAATTATATGAAAAAAGATCACCCCGTTTTGGAGTACAATCTAGAGGATACAATAACTAGACCTTAGTGACTACCTATAGAAATACATTTAATCATAGACCTGAATCGTAAAGCATTTTTATTTTATTGATATTTTAACATATTTATATGCTAGTTATTGTATATTGCGCACAAATGGCATTTTGCAAAAAAAATTATGTAAATGATAATCTTGCTTTTTTACTGTAAGTTTAATGGGGGATCATCCCCAAAATAAACGTGATTGATTACCAACCCTCAGCCAACTAAGTATTTGTGATACGTTTGGAAAGAGGTTCTTATAGACCCAAATACAACTGTTAGGTGTGGGAAGGTCCATGCATATGCTGATCTAGTTCCAGCATTGTAAGCAGATCACAGGGTCAACCATTTGGAGGTTGATACGGGACCAAGTATTCCTTTTACTTAAAGCGTATTAAGTTCCTTTTGAAATAGTTCTCACATCAAGTATGAACTGGATTTAAATGTGTGTTTTCTCGTCTAAATCTGGAATGTAAGCCTTATGACATGAGGCACTTGGAGAGGTGAGGAGTAAGCAACACAGAGGAAGCAAATGACGGGAAGAACAACGTGTAAAGAAGCGCACAGCTGAGAGAGTAACACACAGAGCGGGTGGTAGAGAAGCACATACACTAGAGAGGAACAAGTACGCTGGAGGCAGAGAAGCACACAGCAGAGAAACAACAATGTGAAGCACTGGGGAGGGAAGCACAACCGCAAGAGATCAACACAGAGAGCAGAAAACTGAGAAGCAGATGGGTGAGGCAGGAATACAAGTGCTGGGGGGGAGAAAGCACGCAGGCAATAAAGAAAATGAACCCTGTACCTACTAAAGTTACTGTGCATACACCTACCGACTCCCTAAATGTGAATTTCAGTATTCAAGATGCATTAAACACACAACTCCTATTATCTTTAGCGGACACGGAGGAAACCCACCAACGCATGGAACAACTTTTACAGGAGCTGGATATTCAAATTGATTACTCACTTACTAGTGGGCTCCGATCCAAATCCAAGTGGACACCCACACTAATAAGTGGTAACTCAATCAACACATTTCACAAACTAGTGCAGGCTGACCTCAATAAATTTGAAGACAAGAGGAATCAGAAGAAATCGAGATACTCTGACAATTTGTTGAAAGGGGAACGGGCGGCCCTGAAAGAACTAGCCATCAATAAGAATCTAGTAATCAGAGAAGCGGACAAAGGATGCAATGTAGTGGTTATGAACAAGCAAGACTACAATGCGGAAATATTAACACAACTTAACGACACAACATGCTATGAATTGGTGCATCATAACCCAATGGGCCCTTTAACACTACTAGTGAATAGGAACCTTATTGATTGGTATAACGATAATTTGCTTACTTTGGAGGAAATGACATATCTAAAAGTATTCAGACCTAATTACCCATGTATTTACACACTCCCTAAGGTACATGAACATCTAACCTTCCCTCCGGGCAGACCTATAGTCGCAGGAATTGGGGGTCCCACTGAGAGACTAGCTGAATACGTGGATCTATTTTTGTCACCATTAGTCAAAAACTTACCATCGTACATTAGGGACACGAAACACATTGTAAATATCCTGTCAGACCTCAGATGGGAGGAGGGCATGAGTTTGGTCACGATGGATGTGGTGCCCCTCTACACCAGCATAGAGCTTGATTTGGGCATCAAAGCCATAGAGACCATTTTGTTTAGAAGAGCTGCTTCTCAATGGAAACACACGGAGATGCTGGTAGACATGATGCGCATTATCCTTAATAACAATGTATTTCTTTTCAATTCTCAATGGTATAGACAAAAGAAGGGAGTAGCAATGGGATCTAAATTTTCTCCTAGTTTCGCTAATTTGTTCATGGGTGAATTGGAAGAGGATTGGATATGGGGACCCGGAGGAGGCAGATTTCATGACTCTATACTATACTGGGGGCGCTACATTGACGACTGTCTGATGATATGGACGGGCACCCCAGATAGTTTGATGGAATTCTTTGCATACCTCAATTCAAACACTTCATTTATGAAGTTCACGCAAGAGTGGAGTTATACATGCATTACATTTCTGGACACTGAGATCTTTATCAAGGATAATAAATTACATACCAAACTGTACAGGAAAGACACTGCGTGCAACGCAATTTTACACGCAACTAGTGCACATCCACCGCACCAAATCAATGCTATTCCCTTCGGGGAATTCACGAGAGCTAGACGCAATTGCAGTGTAGATTCAGATTTTGAACTATGCTTACACGACATGAAAACCAGATTCACCCAAAGGGGCTATACTAGATCCACTATTCAGAGAGCAGAGAATAGAATCAGAAACACAGACAGAATCAACACCATCATAGACAAGGAGAAGAAGCCAGTTGACACAGTAGTGAGATTGATCACTAACTTTGATGATTATAGCAAGACCCTGTCCAAGAGCATGCATAAACACTGGCATATTCTAACTAATGACTCTTCTTTAGTGAAATTTGTTTGTAGAACACCACAGATTACTTACCGCAGGGGTAGACCACTACGTACCCGCCTCAGCCCCAGCTACACACATGACGCAACCTCAGATACATGGTTGACTCCGCTGTCTAAGGGATTTTATAAATGGGGTTGCTGTGGTACATGCAGATGGGCAGATGACAAAAAAAAGATGTTCAAAGGCCCTAACAAGTCGTATGATATCAGAGTGAATATAAATTGTAACACCAAATTTGTGTAGTCTATGTGTTAGAATGCACATGTGGAGGCAAATACGTAGGGAGTACCATAAGATGCCTCAAAGAGAGAATTGGTGAACATGTTCGGGCTCTGAAACAAAAAGATTCGAGATACCCCATGGCGACACACATCTGGGAGTGTCCTACACAAGACCCAAGTAAGAGGTTCAAATTCTATGGTATAGACATTTGCAAACAGAACCCCAGAGGGGGGAACAGGGAGCTTAATTTGAGAAAGCTCGAAGCGTTTTGGATCATGCGCTTGCGTACATATGACCTAGGTTTCAATAGTGACAATGAGATGCACTATTTCTTAGGGGATTAATAACTACATTCACGCATGGCTCCATTTATGTTATTTGATGCTGCATAATATGTATTAATGTTTGAATCACCTCAACAATACAAATAGGGTGAACTGTATCATTGATAGGTAAATGCTTACCAAGCACGCAATTGCATTGTGTTCTCTGCATTTACCTATATACCCATTATGAATTGGTTTAGAGACACATGATACCAACAGTTCATGGGTATATCAGGACAGGTGATATTGACAGATCTTAACATGTTTTATATTCGAACATTTTACTTCCAATAAATTGAAATGAATTATGTAATTTTCATTTTATGTAACCGTTTTGTTCACATGTCTGCTTTAACTTTGTACTCTTTAAGTTAGAGCGAAATTGATATTTTGTAGGTGTTCAGTCGTACTCGATGACTCTGCTCATTTCACATGGTTTGTTATTGTACTTGTATTGCGTCGCCCTTTTGTTCCGCTTTTCTCCTATACTGTTCGATGCCATGTCAGTTTTTGCATTTTCCTGTGATCCATTATTTTTTCTGTCCTAATTTTTCCACAATTTTATTATTAACACTTTGGAGTTGGTATCTCTTGACAAACTTTGGGACCCGACACACTATACTTTACGCATGCGTGATTGAATGTAAGTCTTAACACACACGGTCCAGTGTTTCTCCCGGAACTCACTATAAAAATCACTTCCGGGCATGCGCACTGTGTACAGATGTAACCACACGCGGGGAGAATCAGGCTGTGACTCATAGATGTACTCGTCATGAGGTAAGTTATAGTTTATAGATTCCAAGATTGACTTTTCTTGGTCAACTCCCCGGTTAGCGATAATATTAGTGACTGAGTGCATACTCTTTACCGATTCACATCGGCTTAACTTGGATCGACGTACTTTTCTGGATAAAACTTCCTCCTACACTCTTTTCATTGATTACTTCCGGACCGATCGATTGTTAGGACCCACTGGGTCGGAGTTACAACCAGGCTTGAGGTAAGCCTGGCTGTATGATATGCACTCTCTTTGGCATTGTTATATTGTGTTTCTATTAGCGAGATTTGATAACTAGCAAATTTTATAGTTTTAATTCCGTTTGGTTCCTTTACGTGTTTGCAGGTCTGATGTATTCAACGTAGAAGGAGAAGGTAGGGGTTTTTATAAACCTCTCTTACGTCCATTTTCACGCGTGGCTTATAAGTGGTTTTTAACCCATTCACTTCGTAATTCCTCTTCGAGGTACACTGATACACTGTGCCTTTGTTCACGCACAACTGGTCTGTTTGGGCATTTTGCTACAGCGACACTACTGGAAGTTCGAATAATCACAATATAGACAATATATGATTTAGACTTTGCGCATGCATATCGGAATACATCTTTTCTCTTTCTTTGTCAAGATTTCTCAAACTTCCTTGAATGGTGTTTTACATTAACCAAGTCAATGGGCCTTTCTAAACACAACTCATTTACTCTGAGAATTGTCTGGTTTAACTACGATTTAATGATGGTAGCATGTCCCATCGTTTATTGTTGACACATAAGGTTGTACTTTTTTTGGAAAATAACAACATTGTACATATCTGTGATACGTACCCCATATATGTTTTCTCACCAGCCCTGAAGAAGTCAGGGGTTTTTGTGCCCCATGACGAAACACGTGTTGGCTGGCTGGAATATCTGAACTCGTCATAAACAGAAGGACTGAATATACATCTTTACCTTGTTGTCCCTCATTTTCTTCAGATGCTTATTTGTATGGATCTGTCTTGAAACAAATGCTATTACGCGTATTACACAGAATTTAACGTGTGCACAGTTTGTGATTTAAGAGTAACATGGAGTCCGGTGGAGAAAATCATATGGGCAACAAAGAGCAATATGGAGTACAGGCGGGTGAAGAGAAGCATACAAGAGTGACAGCTAGAAAACACATGCATTAACATGGAGTGCTTATATTAAAATAAATCTCGTTTGCTGGAAATCAGCAGTGAAAGGTATAAAAGGCAGCCCATTAGAGATGGTAAAGAGGCTATTTTCGAGGGGAGGGACAAACACCAGATTGACAAACTGCAACACAGAAAGCCATTAGATAAGGAGCAAACAAATGGGAGTGACAAAGCCAAACCAATGGTAAGCAATGGGCTTGTTCTACCTCCAGGTAAGCTCTCAGTAACCCCACAAGAGGTCTTTTGAAACCAGACTGCTGCGCTGACTGGTATGCTCGACCTAAATATGTGCATATATTCCCTCACTTGCTCTCCATGTTACAAAAAACAGAGCAGGAGACATACTGTGGTAAGCCAACCTTCCGCGCCGAGCACACAACCCTGCACAGGAATATCAAGGTCCCTTGATACCTGAGAGCAAAGCATACGTCGCCGCCTACAATATGCCCCAACTCAGCCCTAGCCAGATGCCAAAAACTCGTATGGGCGTAAAAAAGTGTTCGTACTCCTTAAAATCGAACAACGTTATTATCATGTTGCGCTAGGCAAGCAGGGAAGGTTATTTCCTACTTATCAAAACTACGGCTAGAGACGGTGGTTTTAGAAGCAGTGGGCGGATTGGAGGCTACTCCTTGGCACACAATCGACGCGTTACAGTGCCTGCCCTCCTCCTTACCATCCATGCTGTGCTGGAGTGCACACTTGTCCTTGCAGTCTTCAGCTCGTACGTTCCTTTCCCTTTCGTAAAAATGCGGAAGTCCTCCCCCCACGCCTCTTCAAACAAGGAACAATCTCACAAATGTTTGCGTTACAACATGTTTTAGTCAAACAATTGGAAGACTTTGCCCTGAGGGCAAAGCGAGACCTCCAAACTCTGTCCAATCGGCGATCTTCCTCGCTGTCCAGTTACCAGAGACAGTAAGGTCTGAACGACGCCCCAATGTCTGCCGGTAGTTCCTCCATCTTCAACTCCGCACAATAGAAACCAGTCCAAGGTCTGCAGCATGCACCTATCCACGGGGGGATGAGGATCTTATCGGATCCCCGAGACCCTGGGTAAGACTCCGTTTCTTGGAGCATGTGCCCCTTTGTGGGAAGTCAGACAGGAAGGAAAGTGCTCATCCCAGGGCCGCAACGCCACAGGCTATCTACAAACGGCAAAGTACGTTGGCCCTGGAGTGGACAAGGTCCCCGTGCTACCTTTAGGCCTGGCACTCACTTGTAAGAAACAGACAGGCAACCAAACTAAGCGATGGCCGGTCACTGCTTTTGGATTCTGGAACCAGGTGACAGTTCAACTGAAGCCGCAGGGTTTCAAAAACACACACTGCCACAGATAGGCAGTCTGCTCGCATTTGGCCGGGCCCAAAGGGAACCAAGCCAGCCGCAGGGATGCTTCCTTCCACGGGCAGCACAGGTTGGAGCACGTGATGGGATGACAGAAAACAAACAGGGAAAAAAAGCTCTCTGGAAACCAGTGTCTTCTGCGTAACATGGCAACGCGGATAGTTACTATTTATAAGCTGTCACAACAGCTAACCCCACTAAACAAATCCTGACTGAGCAGGAAAAGTGTTACAGTTTAAATAAATAAACTACGTGCTGTGTCCCTGAAGTGGGCGCCGCGCTCAGTCTTTAAGTTAAAAAAATAAATAAATAAACAAAGCGCAGTGTCCGTGAGAGAAGGCGGACCGTGGGCTGAAACGCCGGAGGGAGGGAAAGCGAAAGCATGCCACGCGCGCGTTGAGGGAGACGAGTACGCGTGCACTGGCTGGGGGTGGCTGGTGTGTGTGTGTTTGTTGGCGCAGTTACTGCATGCAGCTGGCTTGCGTGGACGGAAGGGGGACAGGAGATGTGCACATCACGCGTGTCTGTATGTGCGTGTTCATGGGCGCGCATTCACATTTGCAGTCTGTCCTGCGCGTGCACATCTCCTGTCTCCCTTCCGAAGCAAGTCAGTAACAATAGATCTCGCTAGCGACAGCGCTTCGTGCTGCGTTGCTAGGCGAGACCTAAAAGCACTCCAGCTGTAGTCCGGCCCTGGCTACACCTCCTGGTGCAGGGCAGGCTGTGCTTTATGGCAGGCAGGGAGGGATGGTCCTGCCTCGTACAGTGCCCCTGCTATTACTAGAAAGCGAGAGGCGTTGAGGTGGTGGTATTGGTGGTGGTGGTAGTAGTATTGGGTGGTAGTGGTATTGGCGGTGGTGGTATTGGTGGTGGTGGCATTGGTGGTGGTGTCACTGGTGGTAGTGGTATTGGTGGTGGTGGTACTGGTATTGGTGGTGGTACTGGTATTCATATTGGTATTGGTTGTATTTGTGGTGGTGGTATTGGTGGTGGTATGGGTGGGGGTGGGGGTATTGGTGGTGGTATTGGGGGTGGAATTGGTATTGGTGGAGGTATTGGTGGTGTTGGTGGTATTGGTATTGGTGATGGTGGTATTGGTGGTGGTGGTGGTGGTGGTACTGGTATTGGTGGTGGTACTGGTATTCATATTGGTTGTATTTGTGGTGGTGGTATTGGTGGTGGTATGGGTGGGGGTATTGGTGGTGGTATTGGTGGTGGTATTGGTATTGGTATTGGTATTAGTGGAGGTATTTGTGGTGATGGTATTGGTGGTGGTGGTAGTGGTGGTGGTGGTATTGGTGGTGGTGGTATTGGTGGTGGTATTGGTGGTGGTGGTATTGGCAGTGGTGGTATTGGTGGTGGTGGTTTAGGTGGTATTGGTGGTATTAGTGGTGGTGGTATTGGTGGCATTGGTGGTGGTATTGGCAGTGGTATTGGTTGTGGTGGTATTGGATTGGTGGTGGTGGCATTGGTGGTGTTGGTACTGGTGATGGTGGTATTGGTGGTGGTATTGGTGGTAGTATTGGTGGTGGTGGTATTGGTGGTAGTATTGGTGGTGGTGGTATTGGTGGTGGTGGTATTGATGGTGGTGGTATTGGTAGTGGTGGTGGTATTGGTGGTGGTGGTATTGGTGGTGGTGGTATTGATGGCAGTGGTGGTAGTATTGGTGGTGGGGGTAGTATTGGTGGTATTGGTGGTGGTAGTATTGGTGGTGGTGGTATTGGAGATGGTGGTGGTATTGTTTATGGTGGTATTGGTGGTGGTTTCATTGGTGGTGGTGGCATTGGTGGTGGTTTTTGTGGTGGTATCGGTGGTGGTGGTATTAGTGGTGGTATTGGTGGTGGTGTTGGTGGTGGTATCGTTGGTGGTGGTATTGGATTGGTGGTGGTGGTATTGGTGGTGGTGATATTGGTGGTAGTATTGGTGGTGGTGGTATTGGTGGTATTGGTGTTGGTGGTATTGGTGGTGGTGGTATTGGTGATGGTGGTATTGGTGGTGGTGGTATTGATAGTGGTGGTATTGGTGGTGGTGGTATTGATGGTGGTGGTGGTAGTATTGGTGGTGGTGGTATTGGTGGTGGTGGTATTGGAGGTGGTGGTGGTATTGGTGGTGGTGGTATTGATGGTGGTGGTATTGGTGGTGGCGATAGTACTGGTGGTGGTATTGGTGGTGGTGGCATTGGTGGTGGTGGCATTGGTGGTGGTGGTATTGGTGGTGGTGGTGGTACTGCTATTGGTGGTGGTACTGGTATTCATGTTGGTATTGGTTGTATTTGTGGTGGTTGTATTGGTGGTGGTATGGGTGGTGGTATTGGTGGTATTGGTGGAGGTATTGGTGGTGGTGGTGGTATTTGTGGTGATGGTATTGGTGGTGGTGGTAGTGGTGGTATTGGTGGGGGTGATATTGGTGATGGTGGTATTGGTGGTCATATTGGTGGTGGTGGTATTGGTAGTGGTGGTATTGGTGGTGGTATTGGTGGTGGTATTAGTGGTGGTGGTGGTATAGGTGGTATTGGTGGTATTAGTGGTGGTGGTATTGGTGGCATTGGTGGTGGTATTGGCAGTGGTATTGGTTGTGGTGGTATTGTATTGGTGGAGGTGGTATTGGTGGTGTTGGTATTGCTGCTGGTGGTCGTACTGGTGATGGTGGTATTGGTGGTGGTGATATTGGTGGTAGTATTGGTGGTAATGGTGATGGTGGTATTGGTGGTGGTGGTATTGATGTTGGTTGTGTTATTGGTGGTAGTGGTATTGATGGCGGTGGTGGTAGTATTGGTGGTGGTGGTAGTATTGGTGGTATTGGTGGTGGTGGTAGTATTGGTGGTGGTATTGGTGGTGGTATTGGTGGTGGCATTGGTGGTGGTGGTATTGGCGGTGATGGTGGTATTGGTGGTGGTGGTATTGGTGGTGGTTGGTGGTATTGGTGGTGGTGGTATTGGTGGTGGTGGTATTGGTGATGGTGGTATTGGCGGTGGTAGTATTGATAGTGGTGGTATTGGTGGTGGAGGTATTGATGGCGGTGGTGGTAGTATTGGTGATGGTGGTAGTATTGGTAGTATTGGTGGTGGTGGTATTGATGGTGGTGGTGGTATTGGTGGTGGTATTGATGGTGGTGGTGGTATTGGTGGTGGCGATAGTACTGGTGGTGGAATTGGTGTTGGTGGTATTGGTTGTGGTGGTATTGGTTGTGGTGGTATTGGTGGTGGTATTGGTGGTGGCATTGGTGGTGGTATTGGTGGTGGTATTAGTGGTGGTATTGGTGGTGGTATTGGTGGTGGTATTGGCGGTGGTGGTATAGTATTGGTGGTGGTATTGGTGGTGGTGGTATTGGTGGGGGTGGTATTGGTGGTGGTGGTGGTACTGGTGGTGGTATTGGCATTGGTGGTGGTGGTAGTATTGGTGGTGGTGGTATTGGTGGTGGTGCTATGGTGGTGGCATTGGTGGTGGTGGCATTGGTGGTGGTATTGGTGGTGGTATTGGTGGTGATGGTGGTATTGGTGGTGGTGGTTTTGGTGGTATTGGTGGTGGTATTGGTGTTGGTGGTATTGGTTGTGGTGGTATTGGTGGTGGTGGTATTGGTGATGGTGGTATTAGTGGTGGTGGTATTGATAGTGGTGGTATTGGTGGTGGTGGTATTGATGGTGTGGTGGTAGTATTGGTGGTGGTGGTAGTATTGGTGGTATTGGTGGTGGTGGTATTGGTGGTGGTGGTATTGATGTGGTGGTGGTATTGGTGGTGGCGATAGTACTGGTGGTGGTATTGGTGGTGGTGGTAGTATTGGTGGTATTGGTGGTGGTGGTATTGGTGGTGGTGGTATTGATGGTGGTGGTGGTATTGGTGGTGGCGATAGTACTGGTGGTGGTATTGGTGGTGGTGGTGGTGGTATTGGTGGTGGTATTGGCGGTGGTGGTATAGTGGTGGTGGTGGTATTGGTGTTGGTGGTATTGGTGGTGGTGGTACTAGTGGTGGTATTGGCATTGGCATTGGTGGTGGTGGTGGTATTGTTGGTGTGTTGGTGGTGGTATTGGTGCTGGTATTGGTGCTGGTATTGGTTGTGGTGGTGGTATTGGTATTAGTTGTGGTGGTATTGGTGGTGGTGGTATTGGTGCTGGTGGTGGTATTGGTGGTGGTGGAGGTGGTGGTATTGATGGTGGTGGGGTGGTGGTATTGGTGGTGGTGGTATTGGTGGTGGTATTGGTGGTGTTGATGGTGGTGTTGGTATTGGTGGTGGTGATATTGGTGGTGGTGGTATTGGTAGTGGTCGTGATATTAGCAGGGATGGTAGTATTGGTGGTGGTATTGGCGGTGGTGGTATAGTGGTGGTGGTGGTATTGGTGTTGGTGGTATTGGTGGGGGTGGTATTGGTGGTGGTGGTACTAGTGGTGGTATTGGCATTGGCGGTGGTATTGGTGGTGATGGTGGTATTGTTGGTGTGTTGGTGGTGGTATTGGTGCTGGTATTGGTTGTGGTGGTGGTATTGGTATTAGTTGTGGTGGTATTGGTGGTGGTGGTATTGGTTCTGGTATTGTTATTGGTGGGGGTGGTATTGGTGGTGGTATTGGTGGTGGTGGAGGTGGTGGTATTGGTGGTGGTGGTATTGGTGGTGGTGGTATTGGTGGTGGTATTATTGGTGTTGATGATGGTGGTGTTGGTGGTGGTATTGGTGGTGGTGATATTTGTGGTGGTGGTAGTGGGGGTGATATTAGCGGGATGGTAGTATTGGTGGTGGTATTGGTGGTGGTGGTATTGGTGAGGTTGTATTGGTGGTGGTGTTAGTATTGGTGGTATTGGTAGTGGTGGTATTGGTGGTATTGGTGGTGGTGTTGGTATTGGTGATGGTGGTATTGGTGGTGGCGGTATTGATAGTGGTGGTATTGGTGGTATTGATGGCGGTGGTGGTAGTATTGGTGGTATTGTGGTATTGATGGTATTGGTAGTGGTGGTGGCATTGGTGGTGGCAATAGTACGGTGGTGGTGGTATTGGTTGTGGTGGTATTGGTATTGGTGGTGGCATTGGTCGTGGTGGTGGTATTGGAGGTGGTATTGGTGTTGGTGGTAGTGGTGGTGATATTAGCGGGATGGTAGTATTGGTGGTGGTATTGGTGGTGGTGGTATTGGTGAGGTTGTATTGGTGGTGGTGTTAGTATTGGTGGTATTGGTAGTGGTGGTATTGGTGGTATTGGTGGTGGTGGTGTTGGTATTGGTGATGGTGGTATTGGTGGTGGCGGTATTGATAGTGGTGGTATTGGTGGTATTGATGGCGGTGGTGGTAGTATTGGTGGTATTGGTGGTATTGATGGTATTGGTAGTGGTGGTGGCATTGGTGGTGGCAATAGTACGGTGGTGGTGGTATTGGTTGTGGTGGTATTGGTATTGGTGGTGGCATTGGTCGTGGTGGTGGTATTGGTGGTGGTATTGGTGTTGGTGGTATTGGTGGTGATATTGGGGGTGGTGCTATAGTGGTGGTGGTGGTAGTGGTGGTATTGGCAGTGGTATTGGTATTGGTGGTGTTGGAGGTATTGGTGGTGTTGGTATTGGTGGTATTGATGGTGGTGGTATTGGTGGTGGTGGCAGTATTGATGGTGGTGGTGGTATTGGTGATGGTGGTATTGGTGGTGGTGGTATTGATGGTGGTGGTATTGGTAGTGGTGGTGGTATTGGTGGTGGTGGTATTGGTGGTGGTGGTATTGATGGCAGTGGTGGTAGTATTGGTGGTGGGGGTAGTATTGGTGGTATTGGTGGTGGTGGTATTGGTGGTGGTATTGATGGTGGTGGTATTGGTGGTGGTGGTAGTATTGGTGGTGGTGGTATTGGAGATGGTGGTGGTATTGTTTATGGTGGTATTGGTGGTGGTTTCATTGGTGGTGGTGGCATTGGTGGTGGTATTTGTGGTGGTATCGGTGGTGGTAGTATTAGTAGTGGTATTGGTGGTGGTGTTGGTGGTGGTATCGTTGGTGGTGGTATTGGATTGGTGGTGGTGGTATTGGTGGTGGTGATATTGGTGGTAGTATTGGTGGTGGTGGTATTGGTGGTATTGGTGTTGGTGGTATTGGTGGTGGTGGTATTGGTGATGGTGGTATTGGTGGTGGTGGTATTGATAGTGGTGGTATTGGTGGTGGTGGTATTGATGGTGGTGGTGGTAGTATTGGTGGTGGTGGTATTGGTGGTGGTGGTATTGGAGGTGGTGGTGGGATTGGTGGTGGTGGTATTGATGGTGGTGGTATTGGTGGTGGCGATAGTACTGGTGGTGGTATTGGTGGTGGTGGCATTGGTGGTGGTGGCATTGGTGGTGGTGGTATTGGTGGTGGTGGTGGTACTGGTATTGGTGGTGGTACTGGTATTCATGTTGGTATTGGTTGTATTTGTGGTGGTTGTATTGGTGGTGGTATGGGTGGTGGTATTGGTGGTATTGGTGGAGGTATTGGTGGTGGTGGTGGTGGTATTTGTGGTGATGGTATTGGTGGTGGTGGTAGTGGTGGTATTGGTGGTGGTGATATTGGTGATGGTGGTATTGGTGGTCATATTGGTGGTGGCGGTATTGGTGGTGGTGGTGTTGGGATTCCTGGTGGTGGTCTTGCTGTTGTTAATAAAACAGGCTTTTGAAAACAACCCGTCAGGTGGCTTTAGTACAGATGACTTGTAACACAGATGTGTTGTTGTCAGCTTTAGCCCATTAGTACAGGATTATGTGCTATCTAGAATTCCCATGACTTAATTTGCTAATCATTTCTAAATCCATTTTACTTGGGGGGCTGGGTTTAAACAGACACAAGATAATGCAGGTTAAAGTGATTAAAAACAAGTGCCTGTGTTGCGAGGGTGGCCATGCTGCTTAAAAAATCACAATCTGTTTCAGCTGAAGCAGCGCATGTCCGGCATGCATTAAGAGAAACTCCATAGACTAAATAACAGGTCCTGTGTAACAACCGAAGTAAATGGGCCAGTCGCCATGGGAGGGTACAAATAAAGACAAGGCCGTACTAAGGAGGGACTAACAAGCCATTAACGAATCCGAAAGCAGCATTTACGAAAGACAATGACTCAAGCCAATGAAAAATATGGAAGGAGAGTGGGCACGTCTTCTCTCCCATACTCTACTACAGCAGTCTTGCAATACAGGCAGTACCTGGGGGGCTTTTGTGTTTTTTTGAGGAATAAATGCCCAAAGAATTCTCTGTATCTTCAATTGGTTTTTATTGAGAGCATCATGATTTCAAGCCTGATGTGAAAAAAAACAAAAACGTGGACACGTGGTCGTAAGACCACAGAGATTTTTTGTTGAATCCCTTGATGTGACGTGTACTACAAAAACGAGACTGAACATTGTTTCTCTGATTCCTTGCCTTGAGAAAGCGCCTGGCATGCCAGCCACTTTGGCCGAAACACGTGTCGTCTGTATCTTTCACATCAGGTTTTAAATCCTGATGCTCTCAATAAAAAATAATCATAGATACAGAGAACTCGTTGGGAATTAATTTCTCAAAAAACCGCAAAACCCCGCCAGGTACTGCCTCTCTCTCAAACTACTTCTACAAATATCTGGTGGGATTAGAGGTGTTGCCACCTGACAGGCAGTCTTACCTCTGGAACACTGAATAAGGTGTCCGGTCCAGGTCACATAACCCCTTAAGCTTTACTCCCTTCTCTTTGCTAAACAATACAACTATAATTGAATGCATTCACAACAGGCTGTATAATACTTTAAATGGCGTCTTGGAAAATTTCTGCTGCCAATGACACACCAAAACGGAGTCTCATGTAACAAAACAGACCAACGTGTGTAGAAAATGTCATATGTACCTGCAGTCTTTTTTGGGATCCAACTGATGATAACCTTATTTATAGCAAGGCGGGAGATCATCTTTGCACCATTTAACTGTGTTATCATATTAGCAATATTTGGACCTGGATGTCATTCTCTTTCAATTGCCTTCTTTGCCTAATGCATGTCAATGCATATGCGTACAAATCCTTTACTGTCTATTTTGGGCACTACCACTATTGGAGAAACCCATGGCATCTGACCAGTAGAACGCTCAATAATGTCATGCTTTAGTAACAGTTCAAGTTCTTTTTTTCAACAGCTTCTTGTAAGTGGAAAGCAATTTGTCTATGTCTCTGAGCAACAGGACAGACATCCTCATTAACATGCAATTTCACTTGCACAATCTTGAGCTTTCCTAATACATGAAACAATAAAGGGTACTAACTTACTATTTTGTGATGAATACTCATTTTGTAATTCACGGAAATCAGTCCCATATTAGCAACTGTGCTGAAGCTGAGTAGACAGGCACTTGACGCTGTACATTGAAGCACATGGATGAGTGCTTGCATCGTTGTTTTCTTGTGTTTCATTGTTGCAACAAACAAACCTTGACTTTTTATGTGAGTCGATACAACCCATGTGCACATTTTTGTTTTCGAAGGCGTGAGTCGCGGCAATCAAGATAGTTCATTATATTTCTCTTCAGGCATGATGTGTATTGAGGCACCACTGTCAATGATAAAAGATATCGAACACCCTTTTTTTCAATGTAATATTTGGACAATGTTTATATGACTTTGGTGCTTTAGCATGTCGACTTGTTTGTGACTGACATTTTTTTCTACACACGGCCTGACCATCATTCACATGTTTCTCTGTGGTAAACATCAACATGGCCAACCATATTCTTCACTTTCACTCATTGTCGAAGCAGATTAACAGCTTGACAATGATTTAGGTGACGTTTGACTTGGTTCAGTGTTGATTTGCCTCAACTGATGTCGCCACTTGGCCTTGTGGACATGCGTTAAATGTTGCTTCTGGAAGGTTCTGGTGGCCATTTTGTTTTTGCTCCATGACGCACTTACCTTTTCCTTCGATTTTCAAACTGTCACAAAATGACACTCAGCCTTTACATAGCTGTCCAATAGTGGGACATTTACCTTCATGTGGAAATGAAAATCCACATCTGAAAATACAGCTTCTTTTTACTTATAGAAATCACTTTGTGCCCTTCTCTCTTTTGCTTTGACTTACTTTTTACGCTCATGACTGATTCATTCGGAGCATCTCCAGCCTCCATGTCAGCAACTTGTCTTTCAGCATGCTCTTCAGCTCTGGCAGCCATCAACACTGGCGCCAGACTAAGAGTTTCTTTCAGCATTCGTCATCTGCATGACTCTGACAAGCATCCATCTATAACTCTTAGACGCATAGCTTCTTCATCATTGAATTAATTGAACTTACAGTGTTTGATGAGTATATTGAGTCTCTCCACAAATTCATCAATGGTGTAACCTACTTTGTGGTGTTCTTGACTGGAAATGTATTGTTTGTAATCAACGCTTGGCACTGGAGTGAACTTGAGATTCAACATTTCTTTATGGTGATTTTTTTCATCTGTTCGCAGCATTTTCTTTATGACTTCTTTCTCATCATCCCCATCAAGCTTTTTGGGATATTTGATAATCTTTTTGTTATCAGGCTCTTCAAGTGCATCAATGAAATCTTCACTATTCCGAAAGGCGCGCTTGACTCTTTATTGTTCGAAGACCTGTGAAGTTGTTCTGAGCCCCACTTGACAGCTTTGATGGTTGGCCATTCAGGTATGGACGGCTCTGTAAGCACTAGTTGTTGTACTCCTCCTTGAGCCACTTCACTGCTTGCTGTCGTATGATTACTCTCTTTAAAGTATTCGGTAAGTCATTTACTTCTTTTTTTGGAATATCAGTTTGTATTTTCTTCCACCTGTTTAATCTGCCTTCAGCGTTACACACCATTTCATGTACAATTCTATCTTGTGTGGCAGCGCAGTACCTTCATGTATGGCCCGGCCAACAGGTTCTCGACCAATGACGTGTAGATTATTTGCACTGTTTTCATAATCATCATTTGCTTCACTGCAGCTGGAGCTGCTCATTGAGACTCCACATGATTAAGCGTCGATTCTGTACTTCGACAGCGACACACGTGTTAAGCATGAGCAGTCTGTCTGGACCACAGCAAATTCTCTGGGAGAGCAAAGTCATTCTCCTGGTTACATATCCCATATCTCCCCGCCAGTTGTAGCGTCCACCCCAGCCTGGGTACCTGCCAATGACTATGCCACACACGGAGCTTAGTATTACATGTCTTTATTCTTCTGCGTGTAACTCCGAACTCAACATTCTGAAACAAGCTTAATTGCATTATGCTCTAACACTTATGTCACAGCTCTATGGAGTCCTGTAGAAACCAAAAGGGTTCCATCATGAAAACCCGCAAGACACTACAGATGGCATTCACCAAGCTTCCTTCAGTGGCCCAATTTGGCATCTGGGGTCACCACACTAGCTTTTCACTTGGGCAATGGCACGATTGGCACAGCTGGCGGTTCCTCTTCACGGCGGTCTCCTATAAACGGTATCCAACTTACACTGCACACAGGCAACTGCCTGATCAGCATGGCAATCTCCACAGTGGCCGCATCTGGCATTTAGCATTGCCGATACACAACACACATGAACAATAGCCTGTTTGACACAGCAAAGTTTATGGTTCACTTCAAGGCGGCCCTCCTCTGGTACATAGGGGGTCGCCTTCTTAAACCTGCACCCAGGCAATGGCCCAATAGGCGCAGCAGCCATCTCCTCACACCTTGCTACAGGGATCCATTTGCCAAGATACCCCACTGGACCTGACTCCCTCCAGCAATCCTCAAAGGGCCTACTGTTATTTGCAACCAGACAGACACTGGTGCTCAAGGATCCAGGGGCAGGTGGTTTTGGATATCTTTTGGTGATGTCCCCTCTAGTCGTGGCCCGTGCAGGTAAGAGTGGTGGGGTGGGGAGTCGACAGACGACGAGGTAAACTTAAATAAAAAAATGAAAACTACTTACCTCGCTCGCCGAATCCCACTACACCCCAACCCACCCCCGCCCCACTGCTTTTAACTGCATGGGCTGTGTCTGGTCCCCTCACTTAGCTGGGAGACTGGTAGGCCTCCGCCTCCATCCCTACTCGCAGGCAGAAGTCTAGCAGAACTTCCCCTCCTTGGACAGACTGTCTGGCTGATTGACAGTCAGCAATTTTGGGGGCCTTGAGCTCCCCTTCTTATTGTCCATTTTCAGACACCAATTGTGATTTAGGGTCTGAGTCTTGGAAGTTTGTATTGGTGGTCTGCTTCCATTTGAACTGCCCTCTCCTCTGCCCTGCCCTTCCTCCAGAAAGCAGTCTGCCACTGCAGGAGCGACTGCAAATCTGATAGTAGGCTCACATTTGGATGTCAGCCACAGTTGCATGCGTATCAAAAGTTTACTGCAGGGCCTCAGCTCTACCGTAATGGATCCTCTTATCAACCCCATTCTCCTTCCTGAGATGTGCCCAAACCCCTTTCCAGTGACTCTCTCAGAATCTAAGCGTACCATTTGAAGTGTACAGGAGAGCCTGGCTGTCCTTCCTCTAATGTGTGCCCCACCCAGCTCACAATAATGCAGCAATCAACAAATCTGTCTGGGGGTATTCCTCTACCTCCTCATTCTCTTTCAGTCAACCCTTGGTCTTTCAAAATTGAACCCAGAATCTTCCATGTATTGCATCATTCACAGGCACACATACAAACAGCATATGCATACAAAATACATGCACTGCACAGCACTACATACTAACTTGATGTAGGCCAAGGGGAAGTTAAGCACACAGCAATGGAACTTCACATTAGTAAGCCTGTAGGCAGCCATGGCCCGTGCAGGTAAGAGCGGTGAGGCCGGGTTAGAGGGGGGGTTCAACAGACGACCACTAGGGAAAATTAAATAAATAAATAATTTTGCTTCGTCGTCGTCTGTGGAAATCCACCCTGGCACCACCGCTCTCACCTGCACGGGCCGTGGCTGCATGATGGCCTCACTCCAGTGGCACAGGTATAAAGGTCTGCTCACTTCTTCTGATCACTACACAGTACGCTGCCACCACCAAGCTCATGCTAATCATGCTATTTAACTCCTGGCAAAGTTAGTAGCCTTTCACAATTGTGAGTGTAGCGCTTTGGGCACTCCTCCTGGTCCAAAAAGGTCATAATCAGTGAGGCAGGCCTTTTCATGGTGCACATGTATGATCTATATTTGCCCATGACAACAAAAATCAGCACCGGGGATCCATACATTGTTGAGGGCACTCAGGACAGGGGGGCACACGTCCATTACAGTGCGAGGGACTTTTTCCGTCCCAGCAGACGCCCCACCTAGATCGAAATACCCCACCCAGAACCAACTCCGATCCTTGAGAGGTTGGGTGGTCAGATCAGTTAAGCCCGCAGGAAAGGCCATCAGCATTCCCGTTGCTCGAGCTAGCTCTGTGCTCCATGACAAAATCTAGCCCTTGCAAAGATATAACTCATCTCAGCAACTTGGGATCCTTTCCCTTCATAGCCATCAACCATTTCAATAGATTATAATCATTTGCACCACAAACTTAGTGTCAAACAAATAACAGTGGAACTTACTCAAGGCCCACACTATGGCAAAGCACTTTTTTCAGTTTTGTTGCCTGGGTAGTAATCTTCTACTGGACACTCTCTGCCTTTGTCATCCAGTTGAGCCAACACTTCTCCAATTCCCTTGTTAGAGGCATTTGTCTGTGCAATGAAAGTCTGACTATAATCAGGTTCTTTCAGTACGGATGCAGTGCATAGTGTGTTCTTCAGTTCCTCAAATGCTTTGAGACTTCTCCATCCATATCATTTTCCTGGATTGCTTCTTGTAGGTCAAAAACGTCAACGGGGCTTACTTCCATAGTTTGTGACAATGTTCCCGTAATTCCTGGTGAGCCCTAAAAAGACCCTCACCTCAGTCTGGGTAGTAGCCACCTCCCACTCCATCAAGACTGAACCGTGGGATCCAATGGCCGAATCTTCCCATTCCCACCTTATGCCAAATGTAGACTACAGAGCACTGCCCTACCTGACACTTGTTTGCATTGATTTATTTTAACAAACATATTTTTTTGACAGTTTTACATAAGTCATAAACAACAGACCAACCAAGGTTATACAGTTGAAGTCCATGGTTTTGAATCTGAAGCGTGTTCCAACCATCCATTCAATCCTGGGGTGGTGAACAGTGGGCCTATCTCAGCAGGTGAAGGATAGCACCCACTTAGGAGGTCATTTGCTCGATGGTCTGTCTACAAATAATAAGTCCCTGAGGTATCTCCCTTCCATACCACTTGTATGATCAGACCACAAAGCTATTATGTTTTCTCTCAGGGCCCCAAACCTTCAGTCAGGGGTAGGCAAGCACAAATTGATGAAAAAGTTTGAATCCTGGAACAGGTTGGTAGCTGAGAATCTTGAGAGCACCCTGCCGCAGAACATTCTGATTCTCTCTGATAATCCATGTGAGGCTGAGGCCACCATGGAGGTCTGGCTTAAGACCTCCATAGATCGAGTGCTTCCGATCAAATCATCCATCAGCCATCGAACAAGGCAGTCTGAACCCTGGTTTTCTGAACAACTCAGACTTGAACGACAAAAGTGTCACCGCCTGAAGAGGAAATGGAGACTATCGAACAACACGAGTAATAAAGTGGTCTATAAACAAGCCTTACGTGACTATAAAAAACTACTGCTTATAGAAAAAGCATCTTACTTCACGAAGGCCATTTTAACTGCCAAAAACTCATCAAAAGGGCTCTTCGCCACCGTAAAAAAACTAGCCTAATGCCCGGAGGAGACCACATTACCGTCGAACGAAAAATTCGGTAATTCATTAGCCACGTTCTTCCAGGAAAAAGTGAACTCGCTCTACAGGGGGTTCTCTCAGGGCACCGCACTAGAATTGGTTTCCGCTGAGAGAGACGGTCAATATGAATTTCTTTACTTTCCCCTTTTAAATACGGAGGAAGTTATCAAGCACATGATATTAACGAAATCCGGTTCCCCGCTTGATCCCTTTCCACCCAAAATCTTCCAGCTTGTGCCAGAGACTCTTGCTCCGATCTTCGGTCGCATTTTTAAACAAATGTTCCTTTCTGGAGTTTTTCCAAACAACTGGAAATTGGCATCTGTTCTCCCTCTTTTAAAGAAAGCTAACTTGGATGTTACAGACCCTAACATCTATCGCCCAATCTCCAGACTCCCGCTGCCCGCAAAGATGATGGAAAGGGCTATGAATGAGGTTCTCTTGGACTATTTGGAAAAGCATGACTGCCTAAACAGCTCTCGGTTTGGCTTCCGAAAGCAGCACAGCACGGAGTCCGCACTGATCTCCACTTCGGAAATGATTAGGCAGACCGTTGATGCAGGAGGCAATGCTGCTTGACCTCTCTGCAACATTTGATACAGTAAACCACCAGAGACTACTGCAAGTTCTGGAGGACATCAGGATCAAAGGCAAAGCGCTAGCGCTTCTAAAATCTTTCCTGTCAGGGAGGGAACAAATGTGGCCTTCGCAGGTCACAAGTCACTGAAATTCACACTGCCATGTGGATTCCCGCAGGGCTCGTCACTGAGCCCTACCCTCTTTAACATTTATGTGGCCCCACTGGCTGGACTAATTAGATCTCTGGGCTTCGCTGCCATATCTTATGCGGACGACACCCAGAAAGTGGTCTCAGTGAAAGGCTCCCCTGATGAAACTCTTGCCCGGTTCCATACATGTCTCAGCCAGGTTGGGGCTTGGATGACCTCTAATTGTTTGAAGTTAAATACCAGTAAGTCTGAAGTCTTACTTTTTGGTAAAAACAATTTCAGGACCCCTGCGTTGTGGCCGCCAGAGTTTGGTCCGCTCCCCTGCCCTAAAGATAAGGTTAAGAACTTGGGGGTGACCTTCGATGCTAGGCTCTCCTTTGAAGGGCATGTCAACCAGGTCACCTCGGCCTCCTTCTACACCTTAAAAATTTTTAAGAAGGATTCTGCCTTTCATCCTATCGGAATTGAAAAAGTTAGTGGTCTCAGCCCTGGTATTATCTAGAGCGGATTACTGCAACAGGCTTTTCATGAATCTGCGTAAACACTGCCTTAATAAGTTGCAGTTGGTGCAAAATGCTGCTGCGCAGCTTTTGTTAAACCTTCCAAAATATCATTCAGTCTCCTCGGCACTCAAAAAACTGCACTGGTTGCCGGTGATCAGAAGAATTGAATTCAAGGGGCTTTGCATTGCGTTCAAGGCCACCCACAACGCAGGGCCAATGTTATTGAAAAAGAACCTGCAGCCATATGTGCCCACCCGTCAGCTCTGCTCAGCACACTCTTATAACCTGGTAGTACCCAGGTTCAAAAAGACTGCTTGGTGGGGGGGGGGAGCTTCCTAGTTGGTACAGCCCGACTTTGGAATTCAATGCCAATACATATCAAGAAAGAAAATCAACTGCTAGCTTTTAGGAAGACTCTGAAGACGTGGCTGTTTAACCTCTGAACTGTGTCCTAGCTGCTCGTCTCTCGACTTATGCTGATGATACCCAAAGGTGAATGTTTTGCGCTCTTACAACTTTCCTTTTAATTTCATTTCATTTCATTTCAACATAAGCTCAAAATGGAAGGTAGCAGTTGACTTAACCCATGATGCAAGGAAAGTAGTAGGGAAAGAAGGGGGGATGGTCAGTTAGGCTTGCCACTGGAGCATAACCGTGGAAGGAGTGGGATGCAATGGTGAGCGCTGGATCAGAGGATGTGGGTGCTTAGGCCAGAGTAGAGCTGGGGAGGCGACCATATTCTGTAGAGGGTGTGGCAGCATTGTGTAAGAAGGGTCCGTGCCAGACAGGGAGGGGGTAGGGGAGAGTAAGCACACCAATTAGGGTGATGTTTCTGTAGTGAAGGTCGACCTAGCTTCCTTTACTAAAGCGTCCCGGTAGAGGCAATGGGGTGCCTACAGAAACCTCTGGACTCTTCCCAATGCAGGGCCTTACTCTCTGCCTCAACCTGCTTCAAGAGGGCAGTGTCTGAGGCTGCAACAGATAGTGGGGTTGTGGCTTTCCAGCAGGAGGTAAGAGTGTGTTTTGCTAGGAGGAGGGCCAAGTTGGCGAAATAGGACGCAACCTTGTTATTTTTGGAGAGTTTGTGTATACCAAGTGCTATCATTACTCATATATACCCAGTCTAGGACAAAAGATATAGCAGTGAGGGATGAGACCAAGGTGACACCCTTTGCCCAGTACCGCATTGTTATGATATGCTTCGTAGATCAACCGTTGTTGCTGCTCGGGCTGCGTGCGCATGTGGAAGTTAGAGTGTTTGTTGGAGGAGTGTTTGCTGCATGTTTTGAATGTGAGGGGGAAGGCTTGAGCAGCTGAGCAGCAAGAAGGGGTTCTCCGATGGGGCATTTCTCATGGATGCAACTTATTCAATAAACCGTGTTCTCCAAGTCAACGCATGCGGATTTCTTTCTCATCATTGAGCAACTAACCCTTAAAAGTGGCGACGATTGAACTCAGCGTGTTGACATCAATTTATGTCCTAAAAGAAGGTACGTGGAACTGGTATTTTATGGTGGTATGTCATCGGAGGCAGAAATCGAGCCTCAACACTGTGATGCTTTCTGTTTCCGTACGAATTTGCGTGCCCCATCGAGCGTGATCGCACCTTAGAGAAAGCGTGCGGGGCATTTATTTTGCATTGTTTACAGAGAAGCATGTTGTTTTGAAATTATATAAGACTGGCCTTGTGAACCCCGCTTGTAAGACTGCTACGCACAGCGTTGCTTCGTCACGTATCTTTGCACCGCGCACAAATATTCAAATAAAAAAAAGAGGAATATAATTGTTTTTACTTGCGGTTGTGTTTGTTTTTGAACGTGCGATCTGCGATCACCGTTGAATTCTCGGCTGCGCTTTGAGGAGACCACGCGCCTCGCGTTCTTAAATTCTGATTTCCCTCGCACAACAGGAAGTTGTCAAATGAACGTATCGCGTAACGTTGTAAGCTGCATCACCGCATAGCAACAAGCCAATCTTCAAGGAAGACATTGTTGTACCCTAGCAACCACAGTGAAACATCGTGAACAACTCCTATTATGGTTCGTACTTATTTTTAATTGGATAAAATATTTTACCAAGCTTCTCTGCAGCAATTTTCAGTCCAATTTCACAACAGTACATTGGTGAGAGTTTCATTTTACCCTCTTTGGCAACGGAGTCTACTTTAACTGTTTTAATTTTTTTGTTTTGTTTGTTGTTCATTTAACTTTATCCAACAAGCTGTTTCATCGACTTATGGATTTGAACTTCACCAGAATACTCTTTGCTTGTGTATCCATTTGACAACGGTGTCTACCTTTGTTATATTAATTTATTATTTTTTTTATTCATAATTTGTCGCAAGTACATTACTTCAAAACCTCAGACGATGGTGACCACCTTTATTATTTTATTAGTAATACACAGTCATGAAGTTATCGTTGGTCCATTAATATTTGCTGTAACATATTTTAGTGTGCAATTAGTAACCATGGATTCAAACTCTGTGTTAGCTCCACCTAAGTTTTTACAAAACCCCGGTTTGCCCCCCATGGAGTGGGAAGACTGGCAAGAATCTTTTGAAACTTATCTTGAAGCAATTGGGGTTGAAACATTTTTAGCTTCACGTAAATTGGCTCTTCTAAAACATAATCTTGGAGTCAAGGGTAGAAAAGTTTTAAAAACCCTACCCATCCCGGTGAAGGTAAACTCTTTCACCAGTAATGTAGTAGGTGGAGAAGAAGGCAATAATTCATCTTACGAAAAGTTTTTTTTTTTTTTTAAATAACTTTATTTGTCATTTTCAAGCAGTTGGAATGACAGTAGAACAGACTCTGCAAACCCCATTACCCAGCTATGGCAACACATCCTAGGCTCGTCAGCCATAGGTGGCTATTAACAATATGCGAACCGCCCGCACTGCCGGAATCCGTCCCCCTCCCCTTCCACCGAAAAGTTGTTTTTGACAGTTCTAAAGCGGAACTTTATGTTACTGATGAATATTTAGATGCGATAAGAGCATTAGAGGAGAATTATGGAAAGAAAACTAGTATTGTCGTTTAAAGACACAAATTGTTTTCAAGGGTGCAGTTAACGGGAGAAACAGTTGAGCAATATATTGCAGTTTTAAGAACTCTTGCTGCAACATGTAGGTTTAAAGATTTACATGAGGAAATTATCAGAGACCAGTTCATAAATAGAACCAATAATTAAAAAATCCAAGAAAGATTATTAGATCTTAATGATCCATCGCTAGAGAAAACTATCAGAGTAGCTAGAAGAATTGAAAACACGTCACGATATGTGAAAGAATTGAAAAAATGAAAACATCAACAAACCAAGTGATGTATGTCTAGTAGTTAACCGCACACCAAGAACTGCTGTAGATGCACCAAGAGACCACTCTAACACATTTAGATCTAAATCTAAGTTTATGTTGGGCAATGTTAAGCACAATGATTCTCACACTCATTCTATCAAAGCCAAAATGCAAGTTGCAAATCACAAACGTTTTTGTTTCAGATGTGGTAGCAACATCCACACTGCCGACAAGCCACGTTGCCATGCCATCAATGTCACCTATTTTAAATGTAATAAGAATGGACATTTTTCTAAGATGTTCAAAACAGGTAATCGTGAATTTTGGAAGCATTCTGTGAATGTTGTTAATGACTGTAATGTATTGCCATTGAGTGATAGCGACAGTGAAATTGAGGTATTAGTTATTTGGGATAATGAGGTGAATGAGGTGTCAGGCACATATCAACCCCCCAAATGTATGTTGTCCATCAACCAAGTAAATGTTTCCATGTGGGCTGATTTGTGTTCGCCTTTCACTATTATAGACAAACAAACATGGTTATCCGTTGGTAAAAGTAACCTTTTACCATCGGATGTAGAACCCGTAGGGTATTGTGGAAACAAACTTCCAGTTTTGGGATATTTTGTTGGCAACATATCATACAGAACTAGAAAGCTAACATTAATGTAGCTGACAAAGGTAGAGCCTTGTTGGGATGGAAAGAACAAAAAAGTTTGGGAATGATACTCGATCTGAATCATCCCAGTCAGGTGCTACTAACGGATGACGCTCACACTTCAATTTGGAGCTTGAAGTACCCTAATCTATTCAAAGCAAAACTGGGTTGTTTAAATAAATTTGAGCATCGCATCATATTAAAGTTGGACGCTCTTCCAGTAGTGCACAAGGTCTGCAATGTCCCTTTGGTTTTAAGACCACAATTAAAGTTAGAACTTGACAGGCTATGTGAGGAGAATATAATTGAGCCCATTGAATCGTCAGATTGGCTTGGTCCAGTCGTTTTGGCACGCAAACCCAATGGAAAATTACGCATGTGTGTTGACTTAAGGGATTTACATAAAAATATCTGGATAGATCGTCACCCTCTTCCACGCATTAACGAGATGATAACTTCAGTTAAGGATGCCAAACATTTCTCTTCTATTGATTTATCCAATGCATATCACCAAATAAATTTGCACCCCTATTCACGTCATCTCACTTCGTTTATCACCCCTGAGGGTGCATTCCAATTTCTCAGAATGCCTTTTGGGTTGGCTTCTGCTTCGGCAGTTTTTCAAAGACTGATGTGTAGCATTCTCAAGGGTATCAACAACATGCTTGTTTTCCAAGACGATGTGCTAGTATGGGGTAAAGATCTCGCGACTCATGATTTGATTTTAAACGAAGTTCTCATGAAATTGCAACTTGCTGGATTGACAGTTTCAGCTGATAAATGCAAATTCGCTGTGACACAAATTGACTATTTAGGGCATACCTTGTCAGCTGACGGTGTCAAACCCAAAAATAATCTTCTCAATGCAATTAATAATGCTCCATCCCCTGTAGATAAAGAACAACTCCGCTCCTTTTTGGGGTTGGCGGAGTACTATTCTAAATTTGTAAATCACTTTGCCTCCAAGGTGCACTGTTTGAGATTGTTAATGAAAAAAGGGGCAAACTTTGTATGGAGCCCTGAGTGTCAAACAGCTTTTGACAGTTTGAAAAATGATATCTGTCAAGCTGTTTCCCTTAAGCCTTACGATCCTCACAAAAAAAGCTATCATTGTTGTGGATGCCAGTGCTTATGGGTTAGGAGCTGTCCTAATGCAAAGAAAGGACAACAACGAGTGGGTGGTAGTATTCGCCTCTCGCACCTTAAAGGGTGCGGAAGCGACGTATTCCGTTATCGAAAAGGAAGCTCTTGCATGTTTTTGGGGTATCAACATTTCAGAACGTACATTTGGGGTACGAAGTTTGAATTAAGGACCGACCACAAACCTTTGATAGATATTTGCACGACTAAGGGGGCAGGGAAAGCCACTCCTAGAATCACAAAGTGGTTATATAAATTACAAGAATATGACTTTCAGGTGGTATATCTACCTGGTCTCAATGACGTCAATGCCGACTGCTTATCACGATTACCCCTTCCAGGAACCTCCAAAGATGATATAATTCATGAGGATCTGGATGAGGATTGCATAATAGCTTCAGTCGAAGAAGCATGCAATGGGGCGATTAGTGTAGAGGAATGGAAACAAGGCACTTTGGCTGACCCTGTGCTCCAATGTATCATTTTGGGCTTAACCGATCAGTGCAATCGGAATGTGTTTTCGAGTATGGAGCTGTCAGAGTATAAAATGATTTGGTGTGAGTTATCCATTGAATCGCTGACTGGAATAGTCAGAAGAACGGATAAATTAGTAGTGCCTGTGGGATTACGCCATAGACTGTTAAACCTCTTACATGATGGGCATTCAGGCATGTCTAGCATGAAAAGAAGGGCGAGGTGTGATTTTTGGTGGCCAGGCATGGATAAGGACATTGACAGGTGTGTGAGGAATTGCGTAGCATGCATGTGCAGTGATAAGTCACATACATCGCAAGAAACCACCATAACACCCATTGCATTTCCAAATAGACCTTGGCAAAAGCTGACCATGGACATTTGTGGGCCGTTCAATTCTACATACATAACTGGCAAATTTGCTTTTGTCTTAATGGATTATTACACCAAATGGCCTGAGGTCGCTTTTGTAAGAGAAATCAAAGCATCTAGTGTCATCAATTTTTGTGAAAAAATCTTCCATAGGGAGGGTTATCCTGAAACTATTACTACGGACAATGGTCCGCAATTTCTAGCTAATGAATTTCAAGGATACTTAAAAGAGCATGGCGTTAAACACATTACTACTGCAGTTTACAATCCCAGGGAGAACGGAATGGTTGAGAGGTTCAATCGGGTATTGAAAGAGTGCATACAGTTGGCTGAAACGGAGGGTGAGGATTGTTGCTGCTCGGGCTGCGTGCGCGTGTGGAAGTTAGAATGTTTGTTGGAGGAGTGTTTGCATGTTTTGAATGTGAGGGGGAAGGCGTGAGCAGATGAGCAGCAAAAAGGGGTTCTCCGATGGTGCATTTCTCATGGACGCAACTTATACAATAAACCATGTTCTCCAAGTCAACGCATGCAGATTTCTTTCTCATCATTGAGCAACTAACCTTTAAAACGCATTAGAGTGCGACATGACCAAAACATGTGTTGTAAGTCTGCCAAAGAGGCATTGCAACAGGAGCAGACAGAATAAGCTGAGTGAAGAATTTGTTAATTGCCAACGGAGAGTAGTATGCTTTGTGAAGGATGTAATATTGGATCAATACAAACTTTTGCAGGAGACACCTTGGGAAAAGGCAGCGCCTGAGCCCATTCAGAGTCGTGGAAGACCCTACCGTCGTCCTTCTCCCACTTCTCGTTAAGTGAGTTGAAGGAGCAAGTAGAATGAGACAAGAGGTCTATATAAAACCAAGTGACATGCCTGTGCCCATCCCCCATAGTGTAGATGGGCTGGACCAGGGATTGTGTTTCCGGCTCAGTGTCCACAATGGACCAAATACAACAGAGGGTTATTGCCCTCTGTGTTATGCAAATTGGTTGGTGAGGTCCACAAACATAAGGAGGTGGACGTCCTCAAATAGACCACCCAGAGTATCAATATGGCAGCAGTGCTAGTGCAACAAGCCACCCCAGCCAAGGGTGCCACTAGTACGGTGCATAGCCTGGGCCGTGGTAGCCTTGATGGTCAGTTTTACCTCCTGTATCATAGCCAAGACATGCACTAGGTGTCTCAGGTGATCCTGTCATGAATTGCTGAACACTGAAATGTTATCCATGAAGTCCACATAGAACTCCTCCAGCCCTGCGAGAACATAGTTCACCAGGTACTGAAAAGTGGCAGGAGCATTCTTCAACTCAAAGGGTATCTCCTTGAGCTCATATTGCCCCTCTTGCACAGAAAATGCAGTGTTCTCCTTGGCATCTGGTGCCAAGGCCATCTGCCAGTATGCACTGGTCAGATCCAAGGTGCTCACGTACTTGACAGCACCTAACTGATCTACAAACTCATCTGCTCTTGTGATTGAATGGGCATTGGTGTTGGTGACCTCACTGAGGGCTCAGTAGTCTACACAGAACTGCAGTCAGTGGACCCTTGCTTTGGTACTAGCACCACAGGACTAGACCATGGACTACGAGATCTCTCAATCACCCCCGGGTCCACCATTTTGGGAACTTCGACCTGAATGCAATCCTGAACCCGGTCAGGCATTTGTAAATTCTGTCCTTCACTGGCAGACTGTTTCCTGTGTAAATGTCATGTACACAGACCGGTGTAAACCCTTGAGCCAGCAAGAATGGGTTGGCAGAACATCCCAACATCTCTCTACACTCTCTCTGCTGCTCAGTTGTTAACTCCGGTGCTAGCTGAACCCCTTCCACAGTGTTATCCTTCATGTCAGTATGCAGTAAGTTAGGAAAAGGCTCACTGTCTTCATGTACTTTCTCTGCCATAGCCATGACATTCACTGTGCAATTGCTCCGGAGGTTAGGCCTGTTCGCATGGAACATCCTCTTGAGTTCCCTTGTGGCACGTGTCCACCAAGTAGTTAACTTCAGAAACCTTCTGAACTACCTTGCATGGCCCACACCATATGTCCACCAAAGGCATTAGGACAAATGGGATTTAGCACCAACAACTCGTGACCTTCCTGATACCCAGTGAGCATAGGCTTCTGGTCCTACCATTCTTTCATCAGCGCTTGGCTAGGCTGAAGGTATTCCTTTGCTTGAGCCATGTATTGTGCCATCAACATACTAAGGCCGATCATATATTCCACCATTCCTCTGTGTAGACTGAAGTTCCTTCTCACCATTCTTTGACTAAGGTAAGTGTACCTGTACCGGATGTCCATACAGAAGCTCGAAGGGACTCAACCCTACCCCTTCCGCAGAATCTCTTTATATGCAAATAAAAGACGATACAGGAGAGAGCACACTTCCTCCTGAGGTTCTCTAGCAGAGTTCCTATTATGCTTTCCAGTGCATTGTTAAACAATTCAACCAAACCATTGGTTTGTAAGTGGTAAGCCATGGAGAGGTGGTATGTCTAACAAGAACAATTGTCCCTTCCAAGACTGATTAATGAATAAAACCTAGAATTACATAGAAAACAACGTATATGATCACCAAATGGAGAATAAATCATTTATTCAGCTAAACAATAATGCAGAGCAAAAATGAAAAAAATGAGTGGGCAACAACCGCGGAAATCTGGAGATTTCCAGGCCTCAGGAATTGTACATTTAAGTGACTGAGAAGTAAATGCACACTCTGTAAGTCATAATACATAAAAGTATCTTTGTTTTTAGACTATATAAATACAACAATCAAAGTCAAGTTTCAATCCCATCCAGCGTCGAGGGATCATCACCAGGACAAAGGAATTTACGTCTGAGAACTATGCCTGTTGAGAAAGAGAATTTTTATTTCAAAGGTGGGGAAGGGAGAAGTCCCAGGAGAGTATGTGGACTCTTTTATCAAAGAATTGTTACCCAACACACGGTGCTATGTTAGGAACACAGTGGATATGATCAACCATTGACATCGAGGAGAGGAGAAGCACACATATAGGCGCAGAGGCGTAGATCGTACCACGTATCACGCATGACCAAAGGGATCTCCTGCCCTCACTCTCCTATGGGGCAATTTGTCCCAATATTAGGGCTTTAGACACAGGCCGCATCACAGTGGAGTGTGATACCGATCACCCCACACAGTGGAACCATCTCACAAGAGCCTGGTAAGAGTGGAGCCCGCAGTTATTTCACAAAGGTCCTGATGAATGCCACGGACCCTACTGGGCCATTTGGCAGAAACATGTCAACCCATTGACATCGGTGGGGGGACAATAGAATCCCCAACACACCGATCACCTTGTTTTAACTACCATATAGATGCCTGCAACATTAAAATTAATTTGACATCTATAATGGCTTTTTAAACCCACTGTTTGTCTGTAAGGGCCCCAACTTAGTTTAGAAGTGCATCCCTGTCATCAGCTGTATGCCCGCCCTCTACCAAACCAAGTTTTTAGAGGGCGAGGACTGGTCAATGATGAAGCATGACACCAGGTGGTGTGTGAGACCAGTCCTTCACTTTTTGTGAGATTCCTGCACTCACGAATCAATAAACTGTAGCACAAGGGACACCTTACTGGGAGCGGCTCTTTTTGTGCTGAACATTAATTGTTGGAGGCTGCCGGCTCCTAGCACCCCGTGCCTCTGGTTCCCTCACCCCAGATCTCCTCTGGGTCTTGTGGTTACACAGCCCTTAAACAGTCACAGCTGGATGAGGCCAAAAAGGCATGGCTTTCTACCGTAAGTAGTATTTACCAATGGGTAAATAAATCCAGCAAAATCCTTAATTGGTTGTGCTCTGATGCTATCTGGCGAGATCCTATAGCACTGATTACACATGAGGAAGGACAGGATATAAAAGGAGATCTAAGGCTCTAGCAGACAGGTTACAGGGCCTACTGGCAGTTCTTCTTGCGGATTTCAAGAAAGCCTTGGAGTCTGTGTGGTGGGACTACATCTTCCTTGTGCTGCATAAATTACATTTTTGGCCCCAAGTTTTGCAAGATTGTGCAATTGTTATACATGGATCGGGAGGGGGGAATCGCTGAAAGTTTTCCGGTGCAGCTGGGTACCACGCAGCATTGCCCCTGCACCCTGTGCTTTTTGCAATAGGGATAAAGCTCCTGTTTGCATGGATTACAGTAGATGCCCAGGTGAGGGGCTGTGATTGGGCACCAGAAGTGATAGATGATGTTGTACTATACGCCGATGATGATCTGGTGGTCATGCCCAAGGGTACTGCAATATTAATGCTTTGCGACTGGATTTTGGACACAAAACATTAATACATAAGTTAAGCAATCAATATTTGTAAGGGACGCTCTTTACATACCCCTTCCAAATACCAATCCTGTATTTGGTCTGAAACCCACATTGAGATTCAGTTACATGTTACTGAATCTACACTTGGATTTATTAAAAAATGCATTTTGTGGTCGCAAAGGGACAATTTTGACCATTGGAACCATAAGATCGCCAGGTGGTCACGGAAGTGTTCAAATACTTGAGAGTGTATGTAACGTTGAACAGTTAGAGAGCTTGGGACAAAAGCATCCAACCACAAATCAATAGGTCGAATGAATAAATTAAATATTGGACAGCCATCCAGTTATCACTAGTAGGACGATCACCGATATTTGAGATGGTTGCTTTATCACATTTGTGCTTGCAATTTCAGAATTTCCCATACAGAATCACATACACAACGATCAAGTTTATACTCATGGACTTTCTATGAAACCATAATATGGCCCTATTGTCTTCCAGAAATGTTCCAAGTCCACTTGAGGGTATAGTGACCTCTTACATCACATCCTATTTCAGGGCAGTGCACTTAGTAAGCCTTAATGAATGGTGGTACGATACGCAGGGCGGCCACATCTATGTTTCAGAGAAATGGGCCCTGCAGGGGGTTCACGTGCTGCACCTCCTCTACTGCTTCCCATCCCACCTGCTACCAAGGTGATGCAATTAAGGCTGTTGGTTGAAAGCGTAGACTTAACAAAGAATTGCACGTTGGGCTGGTAACTGGCTGAGGCAGATGGCAGAGCTGCAGGGGTTCCAACAATAGGACACAATCTGGATCTCTAAATTGGAAGATGTCATGACTGATACATAAATGAAAAAACAAATACAGGGTCCAGGCTCCAATCAGTAAGGCTGAGCCTCATATAGCAAAACCACAAAAAGATGCCAATATTGATAGTCCATCAAACCTTTACTTAACTAGTGCCTAGAACAAAATCTAAAGCATCCTTAAGCAGTCTTTAGCTTTGAATTTATTTAACCAATTCTACATTTTGGGGTTCAAAATTATTTCATTTTTTGAATACCACACAAATTAAATAGAACATATTATAAAACAACCAGCCATATTACAAAATAACTACACTCTCTCTCTCAGTCTTACTTTCTACTTACATATCACATTCAGACCGCATTTATAACCCATACTCAACTACACACACACCTCAACAATAGCTATCACACCCTGACTACACTACTCATTTGTGTCCAAATCTAATGTCAGGGATAACCGCCAAAAATCACCTATTATAAACATTAGTCCTTTATAGTGCACAAACACAGATATCACACCTTTTTAAATTCATCAATACAGATCACAGTGCACAAAAGCAACTATAAACATTAGCCCTAAGATTGTCTGGTGAACAATACGCAAGGTCGACGCGTTTCGAGCCCACTTCTTAAGGGGCTCTCTTCAGGACCAAAATAACTGTGAAAAACAAACACATTCTTATTAGCTGACAATCAATAACTTCTTTTACCAAAAGACGGCTGCAAAAACACTACCCGTGCCTGTGAGCTTACCTCTTAAAGAGGAAAACACCTCAATGAAATCATACTGGAAAATGGTGAAGCAACACCACTATCTACAGAATCATAAAAAAGTAATGAGAATAGTTTTTGTCCCAACTGAAAAGAAATCGTCTCTGTACACTATTTGGAGAAACAAGAAAGAATTGGTGAAAAGTTTATGACAGATTCTCAAAAAAGCCTCACTTACGAGTGAAAATTGTGGTTAATGTCCCAGTTTCTTAAAGTAGTTCCACCCGCATCGGTTTCAGCCGAGGAACTGCATGGAGAGATTAAATCGATAACAACATCGTTATTATCTGCCAAAGGACCTACGCTTGACTATGAGAAAAGGCACAAAACCTCCATTACCTTTTTGGCTGTTGTCAAAAGATGATTAATGAGACGCGAGGTTGGCATATAATTATCCGAAACCCGGTATGTTTTTTCTATGGAACGCAAGGCTCAGGATGCAGTTTTTTTCTCCACTGGTTCTACAAAAACCAAAATTGCAATGCTTTGTGTAAACCAAAAGGCTCTGTTTGATGATTAAACGCCAATCCAATCATAAACTATGCAAGGCGGAAAGCCTACCTTAACGTGAGAAATCCACGCTTTCATACGGACAATGTTCTCGCTCGTTCTACGACCTTGGAGCTCCGTTGTAAACATCAAAGAAGGGCATCCTTGTAAAAAGACATTACCCACAGAATCTTGGGAAATGGTATATCTGGAAGTTGTAGTCTAACTCTATAGTTTCTATTTGCTCAAAAACTTTATTAGTCCCCAATTTCTTTTCGCAGATGTTATATCTTTTTCAATTAGATTAGATTCAGTGGTCGTTATTAAACTTGAAAGTCCAATGTAAATCCTGAAAATAAATATAATTATAAAATAATTATAAAAACAGCCCCGCACTGATGAAATGTGTAAGGAGCAACTGTTCAGAGGACATCTCTATAAGCTCATTCTAAACTATTGCCATTTAATGTCCAGCATCGAGCCTCCATTCCAGACCCAATACGATCTTCACTAACAAGTGTGATCTCAGTCACACTTCACAATTTATATAATTCCGAAAGTTCATTCAAGCCGTTCAATGTGGTATTGAATTTCAAAATGAGCATTGCCTCGCGCTGATTAAGTCTTTGATTCAAGTCACCACCTCTGGTGTCTGATTAAATTTTGGCAATCACAGTCCATTTCAAATCTCTCTCAGTGTGACCCTTGGACTTCCAGTGGTTAACAAGTGGCGCAGTTTCCACATTTCGTTTAATTCTTGACTTATGTTGGGTGATTCTCTGTCGAATTTCCTGATTTGTTTTACCCACATATAATTTGGGACAAGGACACAGAACTCCATATACCACAAATTTTGATTTACAATTGGTAAACGTGTCGTGTTTCCAATGAATCCCATTATGAGTAAACAACAAGCATTCTATTGTCTGCTCGCAACATATACAGGATCCACATTTATGATGTCCAGTCACTGGTTCCAATCCTACATAGTTTCTGAGTGTTGGTATATTCACTTTTGGTAACGTTGCTCGAACCACATGGTTGGCAATGTTTTTTTCTTTTTTAAAAGCAAATAGGGGGCCTTCTGCAAATGATTGATTCAGATTTTTAATCAGATGCCAATTTTGATGGATAATATTCTTGAAACCATTTGAATTTGGGCAAAACGTAGTGACACAAACCATTTTGTCACTGGATGTTGGTGATTTCTTTTGTAACAAAGTCTCCCGTGGTGTCCACCACGCCCTCTTCATGGCATTCTTCAATAGTTTTTTAGGGTACCCTCGATCCGCTAATCTACTCACTAGATTGCTGGCATGAAGAAAATATTCATCATTAAAGTGGCGGTTGCGGCGGATTCTCAAAAATTGGCCGAAGGGTAAATTTAGCTTCAGACTCCTAGGATGGTTACTTGTGAAATGAAGGGCCTTGTTCTTGTCTGTGGGCTTTTTGAATAAGGTGGTGACAAGGCCCCCTTCAGATGGATAAACTTCTACATCCAAAAAGGTCATACGTAAGTTTTATTGATTGAGACTAAACTTAATATCCTCAGTCCTTGTATTCAACCAATTTAAAAATTCCATTAGTTGTTCTTGTGTGCCTGACCACACTAGAAAAATATCATCAATATAGCGCATCCAATTTGAGATGAACTACTGAAAAGGATTGCTATCGTAGATGAATTTGTCTTCGTGCATGGCCATAAAAAATATGGCTAGCTCCGGGGCAAATTGATAGCCCATGGCTACTCCCTTGATTTGAAAAAAGAAGTCCTTGTCAAACATAAAAAAGTTTTTTTTAAGTGCAAAACTTGCCAGTTGTACAATACACGCTGTGGAGACCCTTGTTAGTTTTGTTCTGGAGTCTAAATAATGGGTCAAGACAGCTATACCCTCATCCTGGGGGATCTGGGTATACAATGAAAAGACATCAAGAGTCACCATAATGTCTTTTTGTATGTCAAAATTGATGGAAGCCAATCTATTGATAAAGGCTGTTGTAGATGAGATGGTACATCATCTAGAAAAGGTTTCAGAGAAAAATCAACATATTTTGAAACGGGTTCAATCAAAGATTCACAGCCAGAGACTATAGGTCTCCTTGGCAGACTTGTCTCATTTTTATGAACTTTTGGAAGAATATAAAAATCCGGTGTTCGTGGATGTTTGTTTTGTAAATATTGGTATTCTTTTGGACCTATAATTCTTTGGTCGCTCCCATTTTTCAAGATTTCAGAAAGTTGGCCCTGAAGTTCCATTGTAGGATTTGAAGCTATCTTTTTGTAGCATTCTGCGTCATTCAGTTGTCTCATGGCTTCCTGTGCATATCTAGCTGTATCCCAGACAACCAAGGAGCCACCCTTATCCGCCTGCTTTATAACAATGGAAGTATCATTTTTTAGAGATGTAATAGCTTCTTTTTGGTCTCTTGAGATGTTAAATTTGACACATTTTTTCTTTTTCTCCATATTGGAAATTGCCGATAACACAACTTTTTCAAACGTCAATACTTCTTTAGGGATCTTATTTGAGGGGGGACAGAAAGAAGATTTTTTTCGAAGGCCCGTATCTTCCAAATTGTTAAAAGTCATATTTTCAGTAAAAAAAGTTTTTAAACGGATCTTTTGGCAAAATTCAATAGTCTCTGTTTTTAATTTAATGAAATCCGTATGTCTTAACGGGACGAAGGTTAACCCTTTCTCTAAAATGCTACTTTCAGCTTGCGTGAGAGCGCGTTCAGATAGATTGAAATAGGGGACAGATTTAATTATTGTAATACTGCCGGCGTGTTGGTATTTCCCACGGCTGATTGTTGTATCGATTTCGTCCTCTTTGTCTCTGCTGGCCTCTCCCTAAAAAAGAAGTTGGCTGTTGTTGTCTCTGCTGTCCTCTGTCTGAATAAGGAGTCGATTGTTGTTGGTGATTAGTACCCCTTCTGTTAGTATTAGAAGGACCTTCGTTAGTTTCTGATTCACCTCCTGAAGAAGATGATGTGTCTGAAAATGTAATAAATCTGTTTTTGGATCTTCCTTGAAATTCCGAAAGAAATCTACTGGATTCGGCTCTTGAATAGAAATCAGTTTGTAAAAAAGGGTATACGTTTTCCAACACGAAGTTCTTTTTATCTTTTTCAAACTTATTCCCCTTTTGGTTTACAGTGAAGCCCTTGAATTCGAGTATTTCTCTATCAACTTTTTCCAATAGGGCTTTTGAGTCCGTTATCAATTGATTATTTTTTATTTCTGCTTCCAAAGCAGTTATTTCCTCCAATTGTTGTTGTGATAATCGATGCGCGGTTTCAACAGTCAGGACCATCAAGTCCCTACTACATTTTGTCTCAATACAACTGTATCCTCTCTTATAGATGGGATCATCAGTGAAGATTAGAGGAATATTCCGTATTTGGAGACCTCCAGGGATAGTCCCTGCTTTCAGATGTTCTAAAAGAAAATGACCATGGAGATCAGTGCGAATTTGTTTTTTCTTTAAACGAACAAGCTTATCTGATTCATTCTGGGTTTTGGCGGAAGCGCTTAGAGAGGCTGAAGCAAACACAGGAAGTGTATTAATCAGCCTTTGTATATGTTCCTCGCTATAGGCAAAAGTGTCTCTTTCAGTCATTGTCAAAAAAAGCGTCAAAAAATAATATAAACACACAAAGAAAAAAGAATTACAAAGAACCACCACCAACACGACGGTTCTAAAGAAAGAAGATCCCGTCTAAACTCTTACTTAACCAAACTTATTAGTCAACTTACCGTTGAACACTACAAGACCCACTACAAGACCTCACAGGTGTGCACCTGCAAATATATCAAAAAACAAATACAGGGTCCAGGCTCCAATCGGTAAGGCTGAGCCTAATATAGCAAAACCACAAAAAGATGCCAATACTGATAGTCCATCAAACTTTTACTTAACTAGTGCCTAGAACAAAATCTAAAGCATCCTTAAGCAGTCGTTTGCTTAATTTGAATTTATTTAACCAATTCTACATTTTGGGGTTCAAAATTATTTCATTTTTTGAATACCACACAAATTAAATAGAACAAGGCTCTTTATTTCACAAGTAACCATCCTAGGAGTCTGAAGCAAAATTTACCCTTCGGCCAATATTTGAGAATCCGCCGCAACTGCCAATTTAAAGATGAATATTTTCTTCATGCCAGCAATCTAGTGAGTAGATTAGCGGATCGAGGGTACCGTAAAAAACTACTGAAGAATGCCATGAAGAGGGCGTGGTGGACACCACGGGAGTCTTTGTTACAGAAGAAATCGCCAACATCCAGTGACAAAATAGTTTGTGTCACTACGTTTTGCCCAAATTCAAATGGTTTCAAGAATATTATCCATCAAAATTATCATCTGATTAAAAATCTGAATCAATCATTTGCAGAAGGCCCCCTATTTGCTTTAAAAAAAGAAAAAAACATCACCCACCATGTGGTTCGAGCAATGTTACCAAAAGTGTATATACAAACACTGAGAAACTATGTAGGATTGGAACCAGTGACTGGACATCATAAATGTGGATCCTGTATATGTTGCGAGCAGACAATAGAATGCTTGTTGTTTACTCATAATGGGATTCATTGGAAACACAAAACTTTTACCAATTGTAAATCAAAATTGGTGGTATATGGAGTTCTGTGTCCTTGTCCCAAATTATATGTGGGTAAAACAAATCAGGAAATTCGACAGAGAATCACCCAACATAAGTCAAGTATTAAATGAAATGTGGAAACTGCGCCACTTGTTAACCACTGGAAGTCCAAGGGTCACGCTGAGAGATATTTGAAATGGACTGTGATTGCCAAATTTGAATCAGACACCAGAGGTGGTGACTTGAATCAAAGACTTAATCAGCGCGAGGCAATGCTCATTTTGAAATTCAATACCACATTGAACGGCTTGAATGAACTTTCGGAATTATATAAATTGTGACGTCTGACTGAGATCACACTTGTTAGTGAAGATGGTATTGGGTCTGGAACTGATGATTGATGCTGGACAATAAATGGCAATAGTTTAGAATGAGCTTATAGATGGCCACTGAACAGTTGCTCCTTACACATTTCATCAGTGCGGGGCTGTTTTTATAATTATTTTATAATTATATTTATTTTCATTATTATTTTCAGGATTTAAAAATTCTTTTCATTTACATTGGACTTTCAAGTTTAATAACGACCACTGAATCAAATATAATTGAAAAAGATATAACATCTGCGAAAAGAAATTGGGGACTAATTTAATAAAGTTTTTGAGCAAATAGAAACTATAGAGTTAGACTACAACTCCCAGAGATACCATTTCCCAAGATTCTGTGGGTAATGTCTTTTTACAAGGATGCCCTTCTTTGATGTTTACAACGGAGCTCCAAACTCGTAGAACGAGCGAGAACATTGTCCGTATGAACGCGTGGATTTCTCATGTTAAGGTAGGCTTCCCGCCTTGCATAGTTTATGATTGGATTGGCGTTTAATCATCAAACAGAGCCTTTTGGTTTACACAAAGCATTGCAATTTTGTTTTTTGTAGAACCAGTGGAGAAAAAAACTGCATCCTGAGCCTCGCGCTCCATATAAAAAACGTACTGGGTTTCGGATAATTATATGCCGACCTCGCGTCTCATTAATCATCTTTTGACAACAGCCAAAAAGTTAATGGATGTTTTGTGCCTTTTCTCATAGTCAAGCGTAGGTCCTTTGGCAGATAATAACGATGTTGTTATCGATTTAATCTCTCCCTGCAGTTCCTTGGCTGAAATCGATGTGGGTGGGACTACTTTAAGAAACTGGGACATTAACCACAATTTTCACTCGTAAGTGAGGCTTTTTTGAGCATCTGTCATAAACTTTTCCCCAATTCTTTCTTGTTTCTCCAAATAGTGTATAGAGACGATTTATTTTCAGTTGGGACAAAAACTGTTCTCTTTACTTTTTTTTTTATTCTGTAGTGGTGTTGCTTCACCATTTTCCAGTATGATTTCATTGAGGTGTTTTCTGCTTTAAGAGGTAAGCTCACAGGCACGGGTAGTGTTTGCAGCCGGCTTTTGGTAATATAAGTTATTGATTGTCAGCTAATAAGAATGTGTTGTTTGTTTTTCACAGTTATTTTGGTCCTGAAGAGAGCCCCTTAAGAAGTGGGCTCGAAACGCGTCGACCTTGCGTATTGTTCACCAGACAATCTTACGGCTAATGTTTATAGTTGCGTTTGTGCACTGTGATTTGTATTGATGAATTTAAAAAGGTGTGATATCTGTGTTTGTGCACCATAAAGGACTAATGTTTATAATAGGTGATGTTTGGTGGTTATCCCTGACATTAGATTTTAACACAAATGAGTAGTTCAGTCAGGGTGTGATAGCTATTGTTGAGGTGTGTGTGCAGTTGAGTATGGGTTATAAATGCGGTCTGAATGTGATATGTAAGTAGAAAGAAAGACTGAGAGAGAGAGTGTAGTGATTTTGCAATATGGCTGGTTGTTTTATAATATGTTCTATTTAATTTGTGTGGTATTCAAAAAATGAAAGAATTTTGAACCCCAAAATGTAGAATTGGTTAAATAAATTCAAATTAAGCAAAAGACTGCTTAAGGATGCTTTAGATTTTGTTCTAGGCACTAATTAAGTAAAAGTTTGATGGACTATCAGTATTGGCATCTTTTTGTGGCTTTGCCTTTTTGATACATCCATGAAGCAGTGACGGCTCCTCGAGCGCTCCCTCGAGGAGCCGACACTGCCATGAGGTCATTCCCAATCTTTCAGGAGGTTTTTGACTTACATCGTAGCCAATTCTACATATACCTGCAGCTCCGGTATGCCTTTAACCTCATTTTGGGGGGGATTGAGGAACTCCTGGACTCAGGCCATGATCCTATTGGAGAAGTTAAAAGTGCACAACATTTTGCAGAACTAGAGGTCACTAGTGAATAACTCTTCAGAATCCTTTTCCCATCTCCGCTAGGCATGGGAGAGGATTCTAGGGACTAGGACTTTGAGGGTGGCGTGAGCTTCCCTTCAAGAAGTGGTTATAGCTTAACAGCTTGATTCAACTGAAATAGCAATAACGCACATACCTGTCTATCTAAGATGCAGGGAGCACAATGGAGATTTTTTTCTTCACAGTCTGGGACTTTGAGGTGGTTGCTGAGTTATTGTGAGGGAGTGCTTTTCCACCTTAGAGGAAGTGATGAGTTGGTGGAGTCATCGGGACCTCAAAATGATCCTGGTGCATACTACCATTGATTTAGACTGCAATCTATGTAAATTAGTGTTTCTGTGGACTGGCCTTTTGCTCACCAAACAAGACTTTGCACAACATTGGAAGGATCCAAATGCCACCTCGTTGGATGGTTGTGAAACAGGACTGGATCACTGCATGGGACTGGAGAGGCCTGTCTTCGTGGCAAGGGGATGCCCTTTGAAGCACCCAAAAATCTGGAGGGATTGGGTGGGTTATACAGGTACTGAAATGAAGCCCTCGGTTTGTAAGACTTGGTCCATAGATGCAGAAATGCATACCTACACGACCTAAAAAGGTATAGTTTGCATACTGTAATGAGATGGAGATGGAGTGAAATGTGGTGGTTATGTTAATATGGACGGGTGGGAGAATTGATAGAATTTGCTTGTTACCAAAATTAGTCACGGCTGGCACCACTGGAGAGTGTGTGGGTGGGCAAATGGGTGGGTGACAAGAAAATAAGTTAAAAGGAACTAAACTGATTGAATGTCCTCATCGCTCCGGTCTTCTTCTCCGCTCTGCCTCAAGCGGACCTCAACAACTCCTCTAACCAATCCTGGTGCTGCTCTTATGCTGCATTAGAGCAGCGCCAGGATTGGAGGGAGCACCCTCTCTTGCCACTTCCGAGGACACTGGAGCCCTGCACTTGCTCTAACGCAGCTGTGTTGGGGTTTACAAAGTGTGCATACCAAGGGTACATGCGCACTTTGGAAAGTGTCCAAGGCAGTCCACCCTTCTCCCTGCTGCCGTCACAGTCCATGCCCTGCCCCATCCTGCTATTTGGTACGGGACAGGGGATTGAAAAATAAAAAGGTAATAAATTAAGTTTATTATCACTTTATTTTTCATATCTGGGGCTTTTTTTGTGCATTTTGGTGAGTGGGGCGACGCTCCTACGCTCAAATGGAGTAGCCGTGCCTACTCAAAACCTAATAAAAATGTGTTGTAGATTGATAGTACTTACAGAGGCTTGCCCCAGGTTTGTGCAACCACATAGGTGGTCAATAGATTTTCTCAATGTCTTGGATTAATTCAATGCTGTTGGCGACATCTAGTCTTCCACATTTCCTTCCTCTGTGCATATTGGTACCAAAATATTATGGTCTAAACATTGTGTGATATAACATTGTGTCCAAAATAATGATTACAAACATAATATCACATTGTAGATAATAATAAAAAATCTAGACCCAGTGGAGGAAAATGTTTGTAAATGATATTAATATTAGAAAGTATTCTAACATACAACCCTCTGTACAACATTGGTATTGGTTCAGGGCAATACACTGCTGCTAACGAATATATTGGAATTTGATGTGGAGAATGTCCTGGAATTCCATTTTTGCAATCCATTTTCAATAGTTAGCGTCTTGGTGGAGAGTATGGTTCACCTAATGGCTCGTTGGTACTGGCCTCTTATTTTAATCATTTTTTTCGTTGATGATTCAGTCACCATTGCATTGACAGATGGGACACATGCAGTCTCGGACTGGGAGTTATTCTAGAGGCCGGTAGTGTTGTCATGACCTGCAGTTCTTAAGACCTTCAGGGAGCAGCACCCCCATGTTTTGGCGACCATGTACCTGGTGGCCATATTGCCTGCTCTATGAAGATGATGAATTGGTGCAGTCCTTGCAGTTTGGTGCCCCACTTCGGATGACTCTTGCAATGCACTTAGCATGGATAACCTTTATCATCTTGATTCAAGTTCTGGCACAATGGGGACAAAGTCCTTCACAAAACGGCATTCATTCCACACGCTACACAACACAAGTCCGATTCATGAATCCTGTTAACCTGGAAGTGCCTGATCATGAACACTTCCGATTCACTAAAAGTTCTTGGGCTTTAAAAAAAGCCCTAAGCCTGTTATGAAACAGAAACCCAGACTTTCCACTTTGGCCAAATGAGATGTCAAACAGTTTGGAGATGTCAGTGGCGCTAGCATTGAGTGTCCCTTGGTCCCAAACAGTCGGATTTCTATTTTGTTACTGTTTAATTGTAAGTAGTTGTTACTTATTCAGGCCTAACTGTAAGCAATAGTGTATGTGACTCTGCCGTGGGTCCACTTAATAGAAATATGGGTATCATTGGCATAGGATTGAAAGCAAAGCTATCTGTCTTGAAATGTTATACAAGGGACTTACATTATAAAATGTAGGGGAAGGAGGGGAGTCTGTGGTACTCCACAGGCAGGATGAATGTCTTGGAAAAAGGAGTGGGCTGACAATACCTGTTGCAAATTAATATGCAGGAAGGACTTGAACCACTTAGGAGTGCTAGATTCCACATGAGCTACTGATACTAGTCTTCTAAGCTGAAGAGGGTGGGTCACTGTGTCAAGACTGTGGACAGGTCCAGCATGACTAATTGACACCCTGCTTATTTATGTGTAAATCACAGGCATCGTCCCAAACATCTAGCACAGCAGTTTCTGTCCCATGTCTGGGTCTAAAGCCTGAATGTAGAAGAGAAAGGCAATTGACGATAATCAAGGGTCATTGTAGCTGGGAGTTTTTCTAATAACCTGGGTAAGACTGACAAATTACAAGGTGGGCTATAGTTGTCTGAAAAGGTTGTATCTAAACTAGTTTTTTTCAAAAGTAGGATCGCACAGCCTTTTTCAAATTGGTCATGGGCAACCCTTAACCTAACAGAGGTATCAAGCAAGAAAGAAAAACCAGAAGCCATAATAGGAGCGAAATGTCTAAGAATCCACCCTAGAGGCAGGTCAATACCTGCATCAGTGGGCTTCAGTGAAGAGAGAATGCCTCCACTTTCCATTGCAGATGTTGCTTGCAGGGGAAAAGAAGAGGCAGGATAACACGATAGGCTAGACGAAGAGGACAGCCATTTGTCACTCATTGTCAGCCGTTGTATTATTTGATCAACTTGTTCAGTAAGAAGTAAAGTCTTTACAGCCACAAGGCACACGTTTAAAGAGCAGCCTGGGGCGACACTCAGCTGCACCAATAGTTTCATCCCAATAGAGTTTTGTGGCTTCCTATGCCGCCAATATATTTGTGTTGATTGAACACATATGTTTCAACCAACTTCATTGTCTGGTTGGTGGTGTTTTACCGGCATAGGTTCAGGAGGATGAATATAATACTTGGGACAACCTAGTGTAGTATTGTGGATTAGCTAGGTATAGTTAAAGATGGTTTATTGTAATATTACGCTAAAAGAGAATTGTGACTTGCTGCAGCTATGAAGGCCCAACTTCTCAAATATCATATTACTGTATCTTTGAAAACCAAATTGGTTGACTCTTATTTGGGTGACTCTATGTGGCTAAAACACACATGCAAGTACACAAGTACTGACTTTCATATCAGATTGAGAGAGCAATCCTTACAAATGGGTAGATGCTTGGAGTCCAGCAATAGCAAAAAAAGGTTGGAAATGACCTAGGAAAAATAGAGCCCTATCATGATCAAGCTTTCGCTGTAAGTCAGCAGGGTTGAAGCATTTATGTGCAGGTCTGGTAGGTGGTGGAATGTATAATCACATGTGCCAGATGCAAATATCTGAAACTAGTCAATTAAGTTTACGACCAGAGTCAACTGAGACTGTATATTAAATGATGATTTGTGTGGCTGTGGTGATGACAGAGGCCGTTAATGGCTGCTTTTGGTGGAGGTAGTAAAAAAGCAGAATTGTTAGATTAATGTCTCATTCAGTCCTAGAATAAGAATGTTCGTAAATTAAAATGAAATGCAAAATGTTTTTATAAGTCGAAATAGCTCGGTTGATTGATGCGTGCATGAAGGTGATTTTCCAATTTTAGAGCTCGCCTACTGACAGTTTCTAGCTGTATGATGTTGAACGACCTCTTACATTGGACTTTAGGCAACATACTCGCAGTTTATTGGCTTTCTTCTCACTCTCATGTGGTTGCTTCTTATTTGATGGCTTTCCTTAATCTTTTTGTATTTGTCCCTCCTCTGCAGCATAGCTTTTCTTCCATCCATTTGATTGGAAAACATGTGTGCTTCCTCTGCTCATACTCAGGCAACTACGTTTTCTGTCTCATTTCAGCACTCCAGGCACATGGAAATGTGTTCTTGCTCTCTATCTCAGGCACTGCTTTTCTCTTGTTAAGATCTAGACCCATTTACATAATTCTCTCTTGAAGGGACGGGTCTTTCTAGTAAAGTGAGCAGTGAAAGGAATCAAATCACTAGTTATCATTTCAATACAGTTCAACCAATGTGGCTACACAATAATCCACTCGATTCTTTGATCTGAATTTATTATTATTTATTTTTTTTGTAACTCTTTTTATTAACATTCATCGACATATGAACAATCATCGTGACAATGCAATCTCTGGTCAGGCGTGACGGAATCAGACATTAATTATACATATTGTATACAGTGAGGACAATTTAAGGAGAGAGCAATTCGTCTACAACAAGTTGCTGAGGTGGAGCACAAATGTTCCCTCGGTACGAGTTCCATGGGCCCCATATTCGGGACAACTTTCGGGGGCAGCCCCGAGCAACATATACTGTCTTTTCACGGAACATGCACCAGTCCATACTCGATTTCCACGCTCCCAGTGTGGGCGGTGCCTCCGCCCCCCAAGCCTGGGCAATATTCTGTTTTGCCAACATGAATCCCAGCGTGACCCATTGCGTCTGGTGTGTGTTCAGATCAGTTGGTTCCCAAATGTTCAATAAACATCTTCGTGCTTCCGGGTGAAGAGTCACTGTGAGGACCGCCCCCACCACTCCATGCACCTCCCTCCAGTAGGACTGAATGTGTACGCATTCCCAGATGATGTGCATAAAGGTACCTACATGTCCACAGTGTCTGCGACAATCCCCTGTGACTGCCTTCCCTATTTGCACCAGTCTAGGTCCGTCATGTATATCCTGTGCAGGATTTTAAGTTGTACGAGTCGCAGTTTTGCGGGAATAGCTACTGCTCTAGGAGATGACACAGTTTCCTGTCAGTCCTCATCATCCATCTCAATACCATCCGCCACCCACTTCTGTCGTAATAAGGAGAGAGGGTCTTCCATATTGTATATTAATTTGTTATAAATCAGCGAAATGGTCCTCCCTGGGAGGTGACCGTCCAATAGTCTACTCTCCAAAGGGGAGGACTCTGGGGGGGAGGAGCCTTTTGGAAGGACTGAGCGCAGGGCATGATGCACCTGCACATAACGAAATTTCTCGGAGTCGGCCAAGTCGTGTTGGTTTTGCAGGCCAGCGAATGTTTTTATGTTGCCCCTCTCCCACAAGTCTTGAATCCGTGAGATACCAATCATGTCCCACTTATCAAAGCCCTTTGTCGTCCACGAGTTTCCCAGTTGCGCAGAGTTCCATAGAGGGGTGGCCAACGTCAGCCTACCCTCCCATCCCAGTGACCTGGTAGCAGCATGCCAGACAGCTATCGAATGACCAGTGAGGCCCGTTAGAGGAGGCCGGGTGGGTTTCGAATATAGTGACCTATTATAATTCCCTTCCCGGGAGAAGCCATCTATCCATTCGGTAACCTGGATCTTCAGGGGCCCCGTATATGCCGTGATTAATAGCAGCCAGATGAGCCGCCCAATAATACTTTTTATTGTCGGGGAGAGCAATGCCTCTATCATACCATTTCAAGGTAAGTTTCCTAAGAGCTATACGTGGTGTTCCACTCCATAATAATTCTCTCTGGAGGTGCTCAATCTCTTTAAAATAGGCTCGAGGGACAACATCAAGCGAGTTTTGTAGGGCATAGAGGAAGCGGGGGAGGGACATTATTTTAAAAAGGGCAGATTTGCCCAGAAGGGATATAGGGAGAGATTTCCAACTAGCTATATCACGTTTGAGCCGAAGAAGGGGGGAAGCAGATTGTTATTATATCGGAGAGCGGGGTCTAAGGAGATGAATATCCCCAAATATTTAAACCCTGTGGTACTGACTTGAATTGGACAGTTACGGGGTAGGGCTGGTACTCCCCCATAGAGGGCATATAGATGGGACTTAGTCCAGTTAATTGTGAACCCTGAATATCTCCCGAACACCGCCAATATGTCTTGTAAGGCAATCAGAGATTTCTTGGGGTCGGTCAGATAGAGCAGTACGTCATCTGCGTAAAGTGAATTTAGTAAGTTTAATTATAATTTCAGAAACAAATCAATATAGATTAGTTTCAATATAATCGTATAAATATACAAAAAGATCAAAGTAAGTCCATAGCTCCTTAAGAGATATACCCTATATAGTACAAAGCAAATGACTAACTCTAAAATAATGATGCAGGTAATCAGAAAGAAGAAATGAAGGTTAAATTGCATCAGATGATTCTCTTTAACAGGCATGAGTAACGTAACTTTCCCTACTCTGATCTTAAAAGGGCAACCCTAAACTAAAGCATTTGAGTAAGACATAATCAATTAAGGAAAAAGAAAGGTGTCAGTCATCAGAGTTTTCAATAGAAAAACTCCTACAATGGGTCAAGAAGCTAAAAGCCACGCAAGCAGTAGCATAGATCTGCTCCCTAAGGAAACCCAAGATGGACTCTCTCTCTAACTAAACACAGCACATTATATCATCTGTCGTCGACGTGATACTCTCAGGTGGCTCCTCTTTGGGAATTTTCCATAGCTCTGGCACAACTGGATACTTTCAGCACTTTTCCCAGCCAGATAGCACATTATCTCTTCTCATCCTTGGCCATTCCTCTCCCATGTTAACTCCTCTCATCGCTCGTTACAGCGATTCCCTCTGCAAACTCTTCCTCCTCATTATTTGCTATCTCCCTGCTCAAAACACCTTTATTCTAAATAATGAGGCTTAGCCACACCTGCAATACAAACAACTTACAAACATACATTCCATAATGAAAGCTAAATATGAATTACATTTAAAAAACAAAAAAATTAAATTGTTTTTATTGCATTTTTCAAAGAGTTGCAAAACAATTACACTATAAACGTAGTGTGGAGTACACGGACCAGTCTTCGACAGCTAGGGATACAACATTTAGCCACAAATATCAGCAGCAGTTCCATAATCAATAATTTGAGAACAACAACACAGGCTCATGTAACAAAAACAGTCTGATCATCACGGTCTGCGAGACCGGTTGGCTGATCCAATAATCACATTAGTATTCAATACATTTCAATCAGTTAGCTCCGGGTGCGGTAGTAAATAGGAACAAAGCGGCTGCCAAATGTTTTGGGGATGGGACGCATGTGGCAACAATGATGCATAGACATCGCTAGTTGTATCGCAGTACATCATGTCATGGAGCCAGGCCCCCACTCGTGGTGACAGGGCCCGCCCCAGTTCAGGGAGACCTGCCTTTTAGCCAGCATTAAAGCAATTGCAGTGAAAAGCCTTATCCCCAGACTCAGTGTAAACACATACCCCAACAGGGCCAATAAGGGTGTTTGCGGGAGTTCAATTTCAACCATTGCTCAAGGTGCCCAAACACTGCTTCCCAGTAGGCCTGCCCTGCGGGGCAATTCCACACTAAATGAAGGAAGTCAGCGTGCGCCATCGCGCATCTCTGCCAACAATCCAGCTTACTACAGTCCATCCTAGCAAGCAATACCGGAGTCACGTAAAGTCTATGCAGGTACTTAAAGTGTAGGAGTTTATGTCTATAATTATTTGACACCAGCCGTGTCTGTTCATAGCAGTAGGACCACATCTTTTCAGTCATGGGTTGCATCACATCTCTCTCCCATGCCGCGCGTGCTGCACCACCCATTAATGGCGATAGTGCCTGTGCTTGCCGATACAGTCTGGACACTAAGTGAGCGCTATCAGGCGCAGCTATAACTGTTGTGTGTGGTGGAACTCCACAGGCTTGTCCGTCTCAGGACGTAATGCAGTGACCATTGCCATTCGCGTTCTGTGCATTAAAAAATGGTCCAACATGGTCACATCATGATCCCCCGTTAAGTCTGTGTGAGAAGTTGGCCTGGCATATGCTGTTCCTAGTTATAGGGACACCTTGCACCAGTCCAATTCGACTCCTATTGATGATAGGTTTAAGACAACCTTTAAAGAAAGCTATCCTAGTGGTAGCTGTGGAGAGCAGCCTTCATGCTAAGTCTTGAAGGAGTGTTAAGCTTATTGTTTTACCATAATAACCTCTTGAATAACCAAATGAAAGAGTAGCCCACACAGGTATATATATAAAATATATGTATTTATTCTAGACAGAATCCCACAGTCACTTTATGTGGCTAATGGCAAAGTTACACTTCAAACAAGCATTTATAAACACAATAAATAGCACAGAAATCAATGGGCCCCAGGGGGGGACCAAACCATATACTAAAATAGTGGTATAAGAACCACGACAATTCTACAGGCAATGCCTAGGGCATTCAGGATCGCTGGCCCCTTCGGAATCCACCCACAGTTAAGAGGAAGGGGACCCACGGGAGGCGTGTGCAGTGCGGGAAGTTGCTATCGGGATCGCAATGTTAGCCTATGGAGAATGTCGCGGTTGAATAATTAAGGTTTAAGGACACTTCTAACAACAGTACAAAGTTAAGACTTGAGACTTAAGGCTTTGGAGAGCCCACCACCATGGAAGTACCGAAGTACCACTATTACCTGCCCCAGGGAAGCCGGGTGCATAGGTCGATTCTGGTGTCGGGTCGCGGGCTGATTTTCTATGGAAAAGTAGTCCAAACTGCTGCTAGCTGCAAGCGTCGTTGAAGTCGTGAAGATTAAAGTTGAAGAGAAGATAAAGATGAACCTGAAAGCAGAGGGGACAGTGTCTGGGTCACAGCACAGTGACCAGGGAGCTCACAGGGAGGAACTCGTGGATGTCGGGTGCTTCAGGTGTGGAAGGTACAGCTGGGCTCTGCAGTCACGGGCTCCGGGAGGCTTCAAGGAAGGCCAGCTTCTGGAGGGCAACTGTCCCACGTCGGCTGAGGGACGCTGCGGTGTTAGTGTCCCGAATGGATCCACTAAGCATTGGCAACCGCAACCCACGCAAGATGAACAAAGCAGCTGCTGGTGCAGACCCACGAGGTCTGAGGGTGCTCTCCTTTGCAGGGAGTGTAGAGCAGGCCTGGAGCAACCAGGGGAACTCTTGGAAAAGAAGATTGTCCTCCGTCAGGGCCCACAAGTCGAGAGACAAGGGACCGCGGAAGGCAGCAAAATGGAGTGCGTAAAAGGGCTCCCACGGGCCACCGGAGCGGGCCAGGGAGCTGAGAGTCGGCACAAATGCTGCTTGATGGTTGGCTCAAGAATGGGCCAAAGCACAACTTCCCCACTGGTCGGGGTCGTGTGCTGGACAAGAGGTGGCCGGTGTCTCGGGGTATGCAGGGATCTCGACACCCACGTGGTCCAGGGTGCTCAGACTTGCTGGGCACACTCACAGGACGCTGGGATGCACTGGAGACCCACCTCGAGGTTGCTGGAAGGCGTCGAAGGTCGGGAGAGCAACGAAGTTCCAACCGGGTATCTTGTAGTCTTTTAGGTGCCTGCCAAGCAGGGGGATAACTCCTTTATCCCAAGGGAGATTTCTTCAGTCAGCTGGGCAGCAGCTCGTCGAAGGTCAGTTCTGTGAAGTCCTGTACGAATCTAAAGCTCTAGGGCAAAGTTATTCCCATATATCCCCAAGATTAGGGGATGGTCCAAAATAGAGCCTACCAATCAGAGTAGAGGCGGGAAAGGGTGGCTACACCCACTCCCCTTTGTGTGTTTCCCGCCTGGGCGAGGGGCAGGATGCCCCTGAACCGGTTCCAGGCGGTGTATGCAGAATTGGGGCTCTGCAGCTGCCTACGTGCAACTCTGAAAGGACATTTGGTGCACCCACCCTGTTCCAATCCACATATCCTGTCTGGGGAGGTGCTGGCACCTCCCTGCCACAGGAGCCCTATGGTCCAGATGGCGAGGCTGGGGTTTTCCCCAGCAACAGCCAGCCAGAGTCGTGTAGGTGGCGAACAGTAGCCATTTTGTGGTACATGTGCACTTTTAAATTGGTGTCCAAATTCTACCGCTTTTCCCATATCACCCTCCTAGCAAGGGGGAATCGTGCCCCCATGCCTATGGCTGGACTGGGGGTATGATTCCTTCATGTTTGACACCAAACACGATATGGTTCTGTGTAGCCATTCCTAAGTTACAGCGATGACGCAATAACTTATAATGCGGTTAAGAGTATATGGTATGGCTACACTACAAACAACCCAGTAACGATTTTACTAAGGTTGCAGAGAGGTCCTACTCACGTAGGGGTCCCCCCTCACACATACCTCAGCACCCAGCCCTGTAGGATTACCAGGGCCTGCCATAGGGGTGACCTATGAGAGTATATGTGTTGTAAGGTATGGGACATAGGGTACCTACATCCCTGTAAGGGGTGCTAGCACCACCTTACCCAGGCTACAGTAGTGGCCTGGTGGTGTCAGTTTGGGTGGCTGTCCCAGGGTGGCACAATAAGTGCTGCAGCCCTGGTAGGCCTACTGGGGGACCCATGCCCTGGGTACCTAGGGTACCATCTACAAGGGACTGGTAGGGCATGCCCAGCATCCAATTATGTTTGTACCTAGAGTACTCACAACAGTTTTAGGGAGAAAGCAGATAGGCTGGGGTCCTGGATAGCAGGATCCCAGCCAGACTAGTCAAAAACCACTTAAATACCAGGCAAAAAGTTGGGGGCAACCATTAGTCAGATTCCACTCTCCTACATAACCCCCCCCCCCCCCCAAACGAAAGGAGATAAGGCAAACCTTGTCCAGATAAGCCTTTATTTCCTGAGTGGCCATATAAGGAAGAACCTGTACTAACATGGTTGCTCCCTGTGTCATGGTCCACTTGGGAAATCCTACCCCAAGGGGTTCTAGAGTTTCTCCAAAGTCTAGGGAAATTACCTGTATTGGTTTTTGGGTCAGAGGTGGGCTGGTGGGGTGTCTGAGTCTGGAAGTGAGACCCTACTTGGGTTGGTCTCAACCTCCTCAGATCACTGGACACTATGGAAGCCTTTCTGCCCATGACTGTGTCATATCTGGCCCTAAGGGTCAACCTCTGGCTGCCTACAGCTGGGGGTTGGATCCCTTTGGCTGGAATAGTGGAGGGCACTGGAAGGTTGGGGCAGCTAGGCCCCAGGTTTCCCTGTGCTCAACAACATCCATGTGAGGGGTGCCTATACCTAGGGGTAAGGGGGATCCCTCAGTTTGTAGAGGAATATTCACCTGGCTGAAACTACTCTGCTGGGTGTCCCTAATCTGTTGATGAGGGGGTTCCTCTGGGCAGGGGCCCAATAAGGGTCCACTGACCTCCCTGACCTCTGCAGCCCTGGGCTGACTGAGGCAGGGTAGAGAGGGGCAGGATACCTGCTCCAGACTGGGTACCACCTTGGAAGGGTCCCCTGCCATCAGAGAGGTGGGCAGGCCAGGCCTGTCCACTTCTGGGGCAGTTACTTCACAAGGGGCAGGATCAGTTCCCTGAGAAACTTGACCTTTACCTGTAGTCTGGTGGGGGGAAGACTGCTCCTCCTCCCCTATGCTCTCTGTTTGGGTAGAGTGATCCATAGTTTCAGGCTTCACTCTTTCTATTTTCTCCTGGGGTGGAGGTGAGGCCCTTAGGGGCTCATCCACTCTCTCAGGGATTTCCTACCATTTTCAAATGGGCCTTGTGGTCAACCTCAGCCCAGGCTGAGATTTCTAGATCATTCCCCAGTAGACAATCTACAGGCAAGTTTGGGGACACTGCCACTCTCTTTGGGCCAGTGACCCCTCCCCAGCTGAGATATATCACTGCCATGGGATGATCTGTCCTGATTCCATCTATATTGGTCACCTGGTAGCTAAACCCAGGTAAAAGCTGATCTAGGGGCACTAGCCTCTTGGTCACCATGGTGACACTGGCCCATGTGTCCTTATAGGCCACAGCCTTCTGACCATTGATTATTGGTTCTTGTCTGTACCTGCCCAAAATACTGGGGCTCATGGTAAAGTTGGCAAACCCCATGCCACCATCACAGACCATAGTTGCTTGAGTAGGGGACCTGGATAGGCCAGAGTCCCCCTGAGTTCCCCAAGAAATCCCAACTAAGTTTTTGGGTGCACTCCCACCACCTGGGGGATTACTACTAGTAGTAACAGGAGGTGTTGGTGCTGGTTTTGGAGGAACATTCTCTTTATTGCCATTCTTTGGACAGCTGGAGTCAGTTTTCCAGTGGCCAGGTTCCTTACACACATGGCAATATGGTTTCTTGTTATTAGAGGAAGTATTTTGGGACCCACCCCCAGCACTGGGTTTTTGGGGCCCTTCAGAGGACTTTTCTTGTTTATCATCCCCACCTTTCTCTTTGGGCTTAGTGGAATCCTTCTTCTGGTCACCAACTTGGTTCTTAGGCCTAATCCTGGTTCTGACCCATTTGTCTGCCTTCTTTCCCAATTCTTGGGGAGAGGTCAGATCAGAGTCCACCAGGTGCTGGTGTAAAAGTTGGTTCTGACAATTATTAAGAATCTGCTCCCTCATAATGAGATTATACAATCCTTGATAATAATTAACTTTACTGCCATTTAACCAACCTTCCAGTGCCTTGGTTGCACAATCCACAAAGTCTACCCAATCTTGATTCTGTGCTTTCTGGGTGTCTCTGAACTTAAGTCTGTATTGATCAGTGGTTAAGCCAAACCCATCTATTAAAGCAGCTTTCAAGGTATAATAATCATCAGCATCCTCTTCTCTTACAGAGAGGAGCTTGTCTCTACCTTTATCTGAAAAGGAGAGCCACAGGATTGCTGCCCACTGCTCTACAGGGACCCTCTGTACTCTACAGGCCCTTTCAAGAGCAGATATCCATTTGTGGATATCATCCCCATTCTGATAGGGGGGCACAATCTTGTGGAGGTTCCTATTGTCAGGGACTTTCTCTCTAACTCTAGGGGTTTCATCACTGCCACCAGGGATCTCTAGACCCCACTTTCTTGAAGCTTTCTGAAGCTCCAGGGTTTCCCTGTCCAATGCTAACTGTTCTCTTTTAAGCTCAAGCTTAGCCTGCTCAAATTTGATCAGTCTGCATTTCCTCTCATGAGAGGATTCTCTTCTCTGAGAAGAGGCAGAGGACCCTTTGGATCTCCTAGAATGGTTGGATCCCACTGAGGGGGATCTGTTCCTTCTTGGATCCACCACTCTCCTTTTAAGGGTGGAGGGAGTGCCTCTTGAGCCATCACCTCCATGCTGTGAGTGGTTTGTTTCTTCCAGGTCAGGATTTTCATCCTCTTCCTGTTCCTCATCAGAGTCCACTCTGGGAGTGTCCTCTTCTGAAGGATGCCCACCCACTCTGTCTGTCCCTCTGGACCCTATGGATTCCATAAAGTCTGCTATGAGCAGGATTTCCCTGAGACGTTGTGTGTTGGCACCTTTGTTTGTCTTCAGTTTTCTAAGGGTGCACATTTCCCTGAGCTCTGCAAAGGAGAAATTATCATACTTATCTACTGGGACCCTCTGGGGTCCTTCCATAGTCTTAGTGGCACCTGCACCTGAAGACATGTTTAGTGTAGTGATGTATCTACCTACACTAAGTGTGGCCTACTGAACCCTCTCTTGAGTTGTAGTCAAGGTGTGCTAAACCCTCTACACACAACTCCAAGTTCAGTAGAACTTATTGTATTCTAGCTTGAATTTATATGTACCTTTGGTACCTTGTGGCTTTCACTTTAGAAATTCAATTTGTTATCTGGTAAAACAATGGCAAGCTTGAATCCCACCGCTGCACACCAATGTGAGAAGTTGGCCTGGCATATGCTGTTCCTAGTTATAGGGACACCTTGCACCAGTCCAATTCGACTCCTATTGATGATAGGTTTAAGACAACCTTTAAACAAAGCTATCCTAGTGGTAGCTGTGGAGAGCAGCCTTCAGGCTAAGTCTTGAAGGAGTGTTAAGCTTATTGTTTTACCATAATAACCTCTTGAATAACCAAATGAAAGAGTAGCCCACACAGGTATATATATAAATTATATGTATTTATTCTAGACAGAATCCCACAGTCACTTTATGTGGCTAGTGGCAAAGTTACACTTCAAACAAGCATTTATAAACACAATAAATAGCACAGAAATCAATGGGCCCCAGGGGGGGACCAAACCATATACTAAAATAGTGGTATAAGAACCACGACAATTCTACAGGCAATGCCTAGGGCATTCAGGATCGCTGGCCCCTTCGGAATCCACCCACAGTTAAGAGGAAGGGGACCCACGGGAGGCGTGTGCAGTGCGGGAAGTTGCTATCGGGATCGCAATGTTAGCCTATGGAGAATGTCGCGGTTGAATAATTAAGGTTTAAGGACACTTCTAACAACAGTACAAAGTTAAGACTTGAGACTTAAGGCTTTGGAGAGCCCACCACCACGGAAGTACCGAAGTACCACTGTTACCTGCCCCAGGGAAGCCGGGTGCATAGGTCGATTCTGGTGTCGGGTCGCGGGCTGATTTTCTATGGAAAAGTAGTCCAAACTGCTGCTAGCTGCAAGCGTCGTTGAAGTCGTGAAGATTAAAGTTGAAGAGAAGATAAAGATGAACCTGAAAGCAGAGGGGACAGAGCCTGGGTCACAGCACAGTGACCAGGGAGCTCACAGGGAGGAACTCGTGGATGTCGGGTGCTTCAGGTGTGGAAGGTACAGCTGGGCTCTGCAGTCACGGGCTCCGGGAGGCTTCAAGGAAGGCCAGCTTCTGGAGGGCGACTGTCCCACGTCGGCTGAGGGTCGCTGCGGTGTTAGTGTCCCGAATGGATCCACTAAGCATTGGCAACCGCAACCCACGCAAGATGAACAAAGCAGCTGCTGGTGCAGACCCACGAGGTCTGAGGGTGCTCTCCTTTGCAGGGAGCGTAGAGCAGGCCTGGAGCAACCAGGGGAACTCTTGGAAAAGAAGATTGTCCTCCGTCAGGGCCCACAAGTCGAGAGACAAGGGACCGCGGAAGGCAGCAAAATGGAGTGCGTAAAAGGGCTCCCACGGGCCACCGGAGCGGGCCAGGGAGCTGAGAGTCGGCACAAATGCTGCTTGATGGTTGGCTCAAGAATGGACCAAAGCACAACTTCCCCACTGGTCGGGGTCGTGTGCTGGACAAGAGGTGGCCGGTGTCTCAGGGTATGCAGGGATCTCGACACCCACGTGGTCCAGGGTGCTCAGACTTGCTGGGCACACTCACAGGACGCTGGGATGCACTGGAGACCCACCTCGAGGTTGCTGGAAGGCGTCGAAGGTCGGGAGAGCAACGAAGTTCCAACCGGGTATCTTGTAGTCTTTTAGGTGCCTGCCAAGCAGGGGGATAACTCCTTTATCCCAAGGGAGATTTCTTCAGTCAGCTGGGCAGCAGCTCGTCGAAGGTCAGTTCTGTGAAGTCCTGTACGAATCTAAAGCTCTAGGGCAAAGTTATTCCCATATATCCCCAAGATTAGGGGATGGTCCAAAATAGAGCCTACCAATCAGAGTAGAGGCGGGAAAGGGTGGCTACACCCACTCCCCTTTGTGTGTTTCCCGCCTGGGCGAGGGGCAGGATGCCCCTGAACCGGTTCCAGGCGGTGTATGCAGAATTGGGGCTCTGCAGCTGCCTACATGCAACTCTGAAAGGACATTTGGTGCACCCACCCTGTTCCAATCCACATATCCTGTCTGGGGAGGTGCTGGCACCTCCCTGCCACAGGAGCCCTATGGTCCAGATGGCGAGGCTGGGGTTTTCCCCAGCAACAGCCAGCCAGAGTCGTGTAGGTGGCGAGCAGTAGCCATTTTGTGGTAAATGTGCACTTTTAAATTGGTGTCCAAATTCTACCGCTTTTCCCATATCACCCTCCTAGCAAGGGGGAATCGTGCCCCCATGCCCATGGCTGGACTGGGGGTATGATTCCTTCATGTTTGACACCAAACACGATATGGTTCTGTGTAGCCATTCCTAAGTTACAGCGATGACGCAATAACTTATAATGCGGTTAAGAGTATATGGTATGGCTACACTACAAACAACCCAGTAACAATTTTACTAAGGTTGCAGAGAGGTCCTGCTCACATAGGGGTCCCCCCTCACACATACCTCAGCACCCAGCCCTGTAGGATTACCAGGGCCTGCCATAGGGGTGACCTATGACAGTATATGTGTTGTAAGGTATGGGACATAGGGTACCTACATCCCTGTAAGGGGTGCTAGCACCACCTTACCCAGGCTACAGTAGTGGCCTGGTGGTGTCAGTTTGGGTGGCTGTCCCAGGGTGGCACAATAAGTGCTGCAGCCCTGGTAGGCCTACTGGGGGACCCATGCCCTGGGTACCTAGGGTACCATCTACAAGGGACTGGTAGGGCATGCCCAGCATCCAATTATGTTTGTACCTAGAGTACTCACAACAGTTTTAGGGAGAAAGCAGATAGGCTGGGGTCCTGGATAGCAGGATCCCAGCCAGACTAGTCAAAAACCACTTAAATACCAGGCAAAAAGTTGGGGGCAACCATTAGTCAGATTCCACTCTCCTACAGTCTGCAACCGTGCGCACATGTCCATCTTTAAACATACCCCCCATGTTATGTATATGACAGCGGCTAAGTGTCCGTTGCGTCAGTGTTTCGGTCGTGAGCGCTATTCAGGTATTGTTGAGAATCGGCAAATGTGGGGAGTATAGGTGCAGGGCTCCCAAGTATTTACACAGGTGGCCCCAGGCCCAGCTCGTGGTTTGCAGGGTATGGATCTCGGCCGGTGTTCTTCTGAGTCTGCGTGGGAAGATGGTGGGAAGGGGGTAGGGACGGGCCTGTGTTGTTTTTGGGTTTCAGGAATTGCAAGCGTGCGTCAGGATGGTACCAGAAATAAGTGTAATGCGCCTGTGCCACTAAATAGAATAGATAGAAATCGGGCACCCCAAACCCCCTCTTTCGAAGGGCTGAATAAGTGTTTTCCAGCCTACTCGTGCCTGGCGTCCCGCCCAAATTAGCCATGTCAGCAGCCCCCTGAGTGTATTAAAAAAGGAAACTGTGAGTGGGATAGGAATGTTTAAAAACAAATATGAAAACCTGGGCAACACAACCATCTTAATGATCGCGATGCGTCCCGCTATTGATAAGGGCAGTGCAATCCAGCGATCTACCTGCTCAGTAAGGCGATCTATGGCCAGACCATAATTGAGTCGCACAACTTCCGAGGCCGTGCGATGTATAGTCACTCCAAGATATCTAGGGGGATCATCGCACCAACGGAGCGGGAATTCCAATTTGAATGGCGTCAGTAAAAGGGAGTATTTCAGATTTTTTCCAGTTTATAACTAGCCCAGAGAAGGTGCCAAACCGCACCACCTCCCTCATAATGGGAGGAAGATTCAGGACCGGCTCCGGGATGAATAGAAGAATGTCGTCTGCATATAATGATGCGAGTAAAGGACCCTAATGAAACCCTATCCCCCGCTGGAGATGTCGCTCTTGCACATGTCACACCAAAGGGTCCATCGCAATAATAAAAAGCAGGGGTGAAAGTGGGCAACCCTGCCTGGTGCCCCGTGACAGCACTAACCTGGTGGAGAACACCCCATTTATGCGCAGTTGTGCTACTGGATTGGTGTAGAGAAGTCGTACCAGGGACCGGAAATTTTGAGGAAACTCAAACTTAATGTTGCGAGTAAGAACTCCCACTCAAGGGAATCAAACGCTATCTCAGCGTCTAATAATTTTTCCGCAGTGTGGAGCGCAGGGTTAATCTGATTGATGACCGCAAATAATGAGCGTAAGTTCACCGAATTTGACCGGTTTGGCATGAATCCTGACTGAAAAGGGGATATAATCTGCCCAATTATGAGTGAGATTCACATGGCCAGTACTTTAGCAAGTATTTTATAATCCTGGTTCAACAGGTACAGTGGCCTGTATGAGGCACAACTGTTGGACAGTTTTCCCAGTTTCAAAAGTAAGGTTACTATCGCCTCGCACATAGTGAGGAGCAGCTCACCGGACTCTAACGCCTCTGCATAGACTTCTAACAACTGCGGCACAAGTTGCACTTTATAGGCCTTGTAAAACACGCCTGTGAGGCCGTCAGTAACGGGGGCCCGCGAGCCATCCAGGCCATCTATGGCCTCAATAATCTCATCTGCGCCAATTGGCATAGCGAGAAATTCATGCTGTTCTCTCTCCACCCCCACCATCGCTATTTCGTTTAGGTAGTCCGTCAGTGCTTCGCCTGTCACTGGCAAGCATGTTGTGTAAAAGTTAGTTTAGTATGACAAGAAGCTAGAGGGCATAGTGGCGCCATCTGTGACCTGTACCGTCCATGGCCTGAAGCTGCGTGATGTATGTTGCTTGGTACCTAGGAGTAAGCATTCGGGCAAGTGTGCATACACTCTAGTGCAGGTGTATTTCCCCAAGTATGCTGTCTACCGCTGTGCAAGCTCTTGGAACTCTCCCAGAAGTTTAGAACGCTGATGCAATGGATAAGGAGCAGCACCCGTCAATGTCTGGGGATCCAGCTCTTGCAATGTCCGCTCAGCAGCATCAAGCTCACAGCGTATCAGGCGGAGTACTCCTGCCTGCTTAGAGATACAGATGCCCCTAATGTATACTTTAAAAGCCTCCCGCAGAGTTGCATATCGAGGTACAGTGCCTGTATTTATCTGAAAATATTCTAAAATTGTGTCTTGTATTTCACTCTTAAAAACAGTGTCTAGCAACGCTTCCGTAGGAAAGCGCCAAGATGCAGATGGATGCACAACAGCAGGTAGAATAAACAACAGTAATACCGGTGAGTGGTCTGATAGTGCGTTGCAAATGATCCACCTCTTGTGTGTTGAGGTCCAGATCAGGGGTAACATACCATCGGTCTATCGGGACCAGCTACCACGTGGGGCCGAATAGAAGGAATAACCCGATGCAGAAGGTTGCCGGTGTCGCCAGACATCTGCCATAAGGTGCGTGCTCAGCAATGCCTGTAGTTCCTTAGTGGAGCAGGGTTTAGTACTGCGTCCTGTGCCCATGGTATATGAGCCAGGTTGTAGTGTGAGGTTATAGTCACCCCCCCATTATGATAGAGTCGATTGGCAGGCCAGCAATGTGAGTTGAAATGTTAGCGAAGAAACCGCGGGCATCTATATTGGGAGCATAAACTTTTATGAAAAGTAGGTGGTGTGCACCTACAGAACCCGCCACCAGTAAGTAGCGACCCTCCGGGTCCTTGATCACAGTCTGTGTCATAAAGGGTAATGATTTACGAATCAATATGCAGACCCCCCTGGAATAAGTACTATACCCTGCGAAAAATCAGTTAGTCCCCAAGTGGCCGCAAAGCCAGTATCTGGTTTCAGAGCGTAATGAGTTTCCTGCAGCAGTGCCACCTGTATCTTGTGTCTAGCTAAATAGGCAAGTACCTGCCATCCCTTGCGCGGATTAGACAACCCCCTAACATTCCATGTTATACAGCACAATTCAAGTCCCCCGGGCCGCCCTCATACCGACACTACCGTAGGTGCGATGTTGTGCAGTTTAATGTGATATGTTGATCGCAGTTAGGTAGCCAACCTTCGTTATGTTCCAAGGCCTATGAACAAAAAAACAGAACTAACATCGTCAACCAGAAGTCCCATCCCCCACCCACATCGGATATCCACCCAACCTATATCCGGTGAATCCCAACATATTGTACCTAAATAGAATAAAGTAACAAAAAAACACAGTCCCTAAACCCATTGTGAATAAGAGGAGATCTCGAAGGCGGGCAGCAACGCTCCGAGTATACCATGGTTATGGTAACAATTCTACATCATTTATATGGAGCTGCACTCAGAAAGATATCGATATGTTAAGCATGTCTCTGAGAATAAAAATAAAAGAAAAAAGGGGGACAAAAATCCCTCCACCAAGGGGGGAAAAAGGGAGAGCATTCCAGCAGTAAGTTCTGCGAATGAACCTGAGCTTGCATCAGGGCCAGCGACCCTCCGGGAGTACTATGCGCACCCCAACAGCAGATCCATGCTCACAGCGAATAACGTTCTACTTTCCAGGGAAGGCCGCTCTGTCCGATTTTTGACACTTCCAAAAGTCAGCTGCCTCCACTGGTGTATCGAAAATAACAGTTTTGCTGTTGATCTGCACATGGAGGTGTGGTGGGTACAACATGGAGTAATGAATGTTCTCGTTCTGCATAGTCTTTTTGATATCTTGGAACTTACGCCGGGCCTCCTGCACCTTTGGCGTGAAGTCTGGGTAAAGTGAAAGGGTCATCTCTTGATACTGCAGAGTTTCCACTTCCCTAGCCTTTCTCAACGCGACATCTCTATTGTTATAATTCAGCAGACGCGCAATGATGAGATGCAGGGGAGTGCCGGGAACAGATCTGGGGGCCAGGGATCGATGAGCTCGCTCCACCGCAAACGTAGTTGAGAAACAATCTCTGCCAAAGAGGTGCAACAGTAACCATTCGACATATGTTTCCATGGGGCCGGTGTTGGTGGTCTCGGCTACCCCCGCTATTCGCAGATGGTTTCGACATGAGCTCGCTTCAAGATCCTCCGCCTTTGCTGCTATGGTTTTCAACAGATGCTCTGTACAGTCTAAGTGTTAAGTCCTCAGTGTCAGAAATGTGCTTCTCAGCAGCTTCCAGGCGGACCCCGTGCTGCTCCAGACGGCCATGCATGACATCCATTCACGCACCCAACTCGTCAAACCACGCATCAATGGCCTTAAAGCCAGCACGTAGTTTAGCCATAATAGCCGCGGTTCCCTCCAGCATCATACCACCAGCTCCCGGAGGATCGGCACGATCAGGGGGGTCATCATGTGTTGCTTCGTCCCGCCCTCCTTCCTCGGGGTCTTGGAAGCCTCAAAAGTCAGGTGACGTTGTTTAGGGTCCCAACGACCCATATTGAGTAATCAGGTGTTAGCACGAGTTTATACATTTTCGCCCAGTCAGTTAGCTGCAGGAGTCACGATGCGCAGGAGTGGCGCAATCTCTAACTCCACCATTCCACCTCTCAGAATCTGTAGTTATGAGCGTCAAGCCCGCTGGTCACTTTGCTGCGTCTGCTCTCTCATTCAGCAGTATGGCCCCACTTTTATTGTGTGAATACTGCCTCCATTCACTATGCTAATGCAGCCAGGGAACTCATGATTGTACTCCCCGCCCCAGGGCTGCAATATGATTTCAATGTTCCCCAATGGGGAATGTTGGCAGCCAAACTCGGCCGTACACCATGCGCTGTGCCCTCCTCATTCGAAAGCGTAGTCTGAAACTATGGCCAGAGAAGGGAAAGGGCCCACCGTCACACGCTGGACTCACCACCTCAATACAGGCATTGACGGTCTCCCGCAGCCATGACTGTGCAGGCCACTGCTCCCCGGGCTCAATTAGCTGCCGCGGCTGCTCCCGACAACGACGCTCCCGCCCTCAGGCTCGTCCGCAACCCCTGACATCACGGGGCCTCTGAGGACCTCGTCAGGTCGCAGTCGTGAGGCAGCCACCCTGGGTGTCTCGGAGCGTTTTCACCGCCCCCAGTGCTCACCCCGCATGCCCGTGAAGTTCAGCACTCTGGCGCTGCTCACCGGGAGTGAGTTTGACACGCTTGTGTGTCACTGGGCTGCTTCGCTGGCATGGTTACTCAGGAGCTCCTCGGCCAGGCCACCATCTTGGTGCTCGACCAGGCCACGCCCCCCTACATTTCAAATCTTAATGTGAGCAGCAACTGAACTAATTTCTTCCTGAGGCCTAGTTTTGCTAAGCTAACATGTGCACAGGGTTACAGAATATGTGCACCTTTCTACAAGGAAAATAAATGCAACTGCTTAAAGCACGAATAAATGCTGTGAATTATCAATGTCTCAGTGCAAATACATTTGCACTTGATTAATTCAAATTATGCGTATAAACATTAAACATTATTTACACACATCCTATTTAAGTATCTCATAATATGACATTTCATGGTATCTTCTCCTGTTGCGTTAAATCTTGACTTGCCACCCAACTTTATTAATCATATTCTATATACATGTATTTCAAACAAAATACCATTTAGCATATAATACTCTCCTTCCTTCAGTACATTAGTCATGACAGAGTATATTTGAGTGCTGACTGTGTGAATGTGGGGCACTTCTACATTATCTCCAAATTGGATCAAGATTACACTTCACTCTCAAATCCCTTCTCTGTTCTTTCCATATTTTTCTTGCATCCCCAACCCGTCCATTGCTTCCCCCACTCCTTCTGGTTTCCTTTTTATTTTTTAAAACCCATCCCTAAGCTTTTAGTTGCGTTACCTTTACCCGTTGCTCCCCTGTGTGACTTTGCATCTTCCCCTTCTGTCTACATCACTGTTGCACCCCCTGGCTTCTGCTGCTTAGACGCATTAATTATCTAACCCCTGCCACTGTCCCCGGCCCCGGCCCAGGTTTCGCCTGCGTAGGCTGCGCATGCAGAGTCTCGCTGGTGAGATCTTATGATTTTAAGGGGCTTTGACTATCAGGCTTTAAGCCCCACTCGTCTTTCCCATTGGCCGGCATCACCGTTTATGGTAAACGGTGGCCAGCCATTGGGAAAGAGCTCTTCATGACGTACACTTTTCTCTTTTTGAGCCGTCCCACTTGGACTGGCTCGCCTGCTTTCCTTCTGAAGTAAAAGGTTTCTTATCTTTATGAGCAACACATGGCCCCATAAAGATAATAAACCTTTTACTTCAGAAGGAAAGCAGGCCGTCCAAGTGGGACGGCAGAAACAGAAAAGTCTACATCAGCTGCCTGGCGAGCGCTAAAACATGGGCAGCACGAATGTATTGCTCCCGTTTTTAGTTTGTTTTGTAGTTTTATTTAGAGCAAAATGGTCCCAGAGGTATTGGAGTGTGGGCACCAGATACATTAAACAGGGGTTTTAGGCACGGGGAGATTAAGTGAGTTGCCCAGAATCACACGATGCTTAGCTGACGCCGAGATTCCAGCCTAATTTCTGCGCCAGCCTCTTATTGCACATTCTCTGGAGATTGTATTTCACTCGGTTTCACTGGCGAGCGCTAAAACATGGGCAGCACGAATTAATTGCTCCCGTTTTTAGTTTGTTTTATTTAGAGCAAAATGGTCCCGGAGGTATTGGAGCGTGAGCACCAGATACATTAAACAGGGGTTTTAGGCACGTGGAGATTAAGTGATTTGCCCAGAATCACACAATGCTTAGCCGACGCCGAGATTCCAGCCAAGTTTCTGCACCAGCCTCTTCTTGCACATTCTCTGGAGATTGCATTTCACTCGGTTTCACTGGCGAGCGCTAAGACATGGGCAGCACAAATGTATTGCTCCCGTTTTTAGTTTGTTTTGTAGTTTTATTTAGAGCAAAATGGTCCCGGAGGTATTGGAGCGTGAGCAGCAGATACATTCAACAGGGGTTTTAGGCACGGGGAGATTAAGTGAGTGGCCCAGAATCATACGATGCTTAGCCGACGCCGAGATTCCAGCCAAGTTTCTGCGCCAGCCTCTTATTGCATATTCTCTGGAGATTGTATTTCACTCGGTTTCACTGGCGAGTGCTAAAACATGGGCAGCACGAATGAATTGCTCCCGTTTTTAGTTTGTTGTATTTAGAGCAAAATGGTCCCGGAGGTATTGGAACGTGAGCACCAGATACATTAAACAGGGGTTTTAGGCACGGGGAGATTAAGTGATTTGCCCAGAATCACACGATGCTTAGCCGACGCCGAGATTCCAGCCAAGTTTCTGCACCAGCCTCTTATTGCACAGTCTCTGGAGATTGCATTTCACTCGGTTTCTCTGGCGAGCGCTAAAACATGGGCAGCACGAATGTATTGCTCCCGTTTTTAGTTTGTTTTGTAGTTTTATTTAGAGCAAAATGGCCCCGGATGTATTGGAGCGTGAGCACCAGATACATTAAACAGGGGTTTTAGGCACGGGGAGATTAAGTGATTTGCCCAGAATCACACGATGCTTAGCCGACGCCGAGATTCCAGCCAAGTTTCTGCACCAGCCTCTTCTTGCACATTCTCTGGAGATTGCGTTCCACTCGGTTTCACTGGCGACTGCTAAATCATGGGCAGCACGAATGTATTGCTCCAGTTTTTAGTTTGTTTTGTAGTTTTATTTAGAGCAAAATGGTCCAGGAGGTATTGGAACGTGAGCACCAGATACATTAAACAGGGGTTTTAGGCACGGGGAGATTAAGTGATTTGCCCAGAATCACACGATGCTTAGCCGACGCCGAGATTCCAGCCAAGTTTCTGCACCAGCCTCTTCTTGCACATTCTCTGGAGATTGCGTTCCACTCGGTTTCACTGGCGACTGCTAAAACATGGGTAGCACGAATGTATTGCTCCCGTTTTTAGTTTGTTTTGTAGTTTTATTTAGAGCAAAATGGTCCCAGAGGTATTGGAGCGTGAGCACCAGATACATTAAACAGGGGTTTTAGGCACGGGGAGATTAAGTGATTGGCCCAGAATCACACGATGCTTAGCCGACGCCGAGATTCCAGCCAAGTTTCTGCACCAGCCTCTTCTTGCACATTCTCTGGAGATTGCGTTTCACTCGGTTTCACTGGCGACTGCTAAATCATGGGCAGCACGAATGTATTGCTCCAGTTTTTAGTTTGTTTTGTAGTTTTATTTAGAGCAAAATGGTCCCAGAGGTATTAGCACGTGAGCGCCAGATACATTAAACAGGGGTTTTAGGCACGGGGAGATTAAGTGATTTGCCCAGAATCACACGATGCTTAGCTGACGCCGAGATTCGGGCCAAGTTTCTGCGCCAACCTCTTAATGCACATTCTCTGGAGATTGCATTTCACTCGGTTTCAATGGCGAGCGCTAAAACATGGGCAGCACAAATGTATTGCTCCAGTTTTTTGTTTGTTTTGTAGTTTTATTTAGAGAAACATTTTCCCGGAGGTATTGGAGCGTGAGCACCAGATACATTAAACAGGGGTTTTAGGCACGGGGGGTTAGGTGAGTGGCCCAGAATCATACAATGCTTAGCCGACGCCGACATTCCAGCCAAATTTCTGCGCCAGCCTCTTCTTGCACATTCTCTGGAGATTGCATTTCACTCGGTTTCACTACTAGAAACAAGCTGGGATCTGACACAGGGCTCGGGGTGGCCGCCAAAATGTGGCTCAGCGCCTCCCAGGGGTTAGGTTACGGCCCGCAGGGGCCTTGGGGAGGGGCGGTAGGTAATGAAGAGAGGCGCATGGACTGCCAGCCGAGACCGTAGGCATGAACGGAGAGAGCAGACTGGCAGAGACAACACAACTCCACCAAAAAACTAAACATGCAGCTACGGCGAGACTCTTAGCGCGCTATAGACTGATCACCAGGGAAAGGAGACCGACAGCTGTACGGAGGCATGCACTGCTAGAGACGGGCGACTTGCAGCTGTACAGAGACACTCACCACCAGAGACGCGCCACTCACAGCTGTACCGAGACTAGACGCCCACTGCGAGAGACGGACAACCTACACCTGGACGGAGACACCCGGTGACTAGCTGCCTACAACATGAAGGAGACATCCAACGTCAGAGAGAGCCTAGAGACGTCAGCTCACCATGGCTGCCTAACTTCACCAAGCAATTACTTTCACGATTTAAAAGAGACACCCGCTGCATCCAAAGAGACAGCCACAGGAGGCTGTGGGCAGGACCCCACAGACGCACTTTGATCGAGAGAAGAGCCTGATACAAACCTCCTGCGCTGACCTGACACTAACAGTGAAAGGGGGACCCTCACTCTCACAGTGTGAGAGAACTCCCTATACTCTGAGTGTGAGGGAGACCCTGACTCTCGCAGTGTGAGATAACTCCTTGATACTCTTCAGTGTGAGAGAACCCCTGACACTCTAAGTGTGAGTGCACACGCTGTGAGACTTCTTGCTTCATTCACATAGTGGGAGAGTGGCAGTTGCAGGAGCCAGGCTGCTTCCCACCCAAAAGGAACTCCATCTTAACATGGGCTCGGACATAGTAAGAAAATTAATTTCTTCGGGTTGGCCAAATGCCCGCTCAGATTAGCAAGGGTGCAAATAAGTGGAACCAGGAGGTAATGCTTCCTTCCTGTGTCTTTTGTGCAAAGACTGCTGTAGCTGTGGTGCCCTGGTGCCACTACACCTGCTGGCCTTTTCTAAATGAGCATAAATCGCCACAATTTGCATGGCTTTCATTGAATTCCAGAGTTTACAAACTATAATTCATATCTACATCCTGAAGCCAATGCGTTTGTCAGGATCGTTCCTTCCTAAATGTGGGCGTCCCATTGGCCACCTGCTTTTTGGCCCGTTATTGCCTGACTTCCGCTTTGGCAGAGCCTGAGATGGGATATCGTGTTTTGTGTTGTCCCCCCCCCCCTCGAGTTCCTTGGTCTGTGCGTGATGGGCTAGCCGCAGGCGAGGTGTTAGCAGCGTAAGGAATATATATGAATATAGAGGAGCGCGAGAGAGACAGAGCTGGAGGTAAAGCGAGAGATGGACACCTGGAGAGAGGGGAGTAGAGTAAGAGGAGGCAGGGATGGGACCCGAGGAGAGGAAATGAAGGCAAGGAGACAGGGAGCATGAGGAGGAAAAGAGACAGGATAAGAGAGGGGAGGGTACATGATGAGAGACACAGGTGAAGGAGACATGAAGAGAGCGGGGTAAAAGCAGGGAGAGAGACAAGAAAGGTGAAAAAAAGGAAGACGTGAGAAAGAAATATGAGTAAAACTAGAAAATCTGACATGAAGAGACAGAACTGAAGCAAAGGATGGAAGAGGAGTTCAAGAAAAAACCCTAATGTGAGAGAGGGGTGGGGCAGGAAGAGAAACCCGAGAAGCGAGGGAGACAAGAGGAGAGATTCCTAGAGACATAAGCAAGGCAGGAAAAGGGAAAGAGGCAGCGATGAAGGGAGGGAGTCAAAATAATGACAATAAAATAGATCAGAGAAATCCGCAGGTATAGGGAGAAGAGGAGCTAGGCCAAGTCGCAAGAGATAGGAAAAGTGAGATAGGAAAAGGCCGAGATTCGTCTGGAAAGAAAGAGTTGGAGACGGGTTAAGAAAGACAGGCTGGAAAAGAGACACCAAGACATAGGAACAGCATGAGAAATGAAGGCATGAATAGGGAAAGGAGATGGAGAGATGTGTGGGAAGACGGGAAGAGAGGGAGTCACCAGCAGAACACGAATTAGCAAAGCCAATTGTTTAGGGCTTCCCTGTTGGCTTTGCTAATGCAGACTTATTGGCTTTGCAAATGTGTTTTGCCAATGATCTTTCAAACCAGAAAAATAAAAAATAAAAATTGCCCATGCTAAACAGCATAGCTGTGTCTTTATGCACATGTGTATCATGATTAGGGCTCCCAGTTACCACCACTTGTATATTTCCATTTAAAGCACTAAACATACAGAGCATGAAATAATAGCCCCAAAAGAGAGAAGGCAGAAAAGTAATTGAGAGCGTAGCAAGCGAGAAGAGCAGAGCAAAAAAGATGGGGAGAGAACAGTAAAAAAGTCACAAAGAATTAAAAATGGCGCAAACAGAACAAAAGAAAGGGAGGAAATGGACAGATGGGGAGTGAGCGGTATTAAACAAAGAGAGAAGAAAAACAAGATGAGGAAACAACAATACAAAAAAGAAAAGATGATAAGGAGACGAAAGAAAACCAATTTAAACAAGCATTAAAAATGCAATAGGTCTCGCCTTTCATTAAGTTAAAACCGTTTGCTTTGCTATACAATACCATTAGCAAAGCAAATGGCTTTAACTTAATTAAAGGCGAACCCTATTGCATTTTCAATGCTTGTTTTAAGAAAGGCTTTCACACACACTTAAATTTTTTTTTTTTATTCACCACTCCAAGATTGGCATCTGCCATCTTGGAATGGCGATTAAAACAAAATATTGGTCACACCATGATGCATATGAGTCATTGCGCCTTTTCCCCTTTTTTGCCGTTGCTGCTCAGCATCAGCAAAAAGCATTGCTAAAGCCATTAGGTCTGCACTAGCAGCCACAAGAGAAAACTTTTTGGCTTCCCAATGCTTGATACACAGTCGCACTCTGAACTGTTAAAGCACTGGAGATCGCGGTCGCAGCAGAGCACTGTCTGCATGTAGTGTTGCCATCCTGAGAAATAAATACCGGCCGTCTGTTCACATTTTGCTATTCTCGAGCACCCAGGAGCTGGAGGTGAAACAGAAAGCAGGCGTCATTGCCAGTATTCTTCTTCAACAGAACAACTGTCCCCCTGCATGCTCGAATGATCATTATGAAACGTTTAAACAGCTCACACCTGCGTTTTAAATGATTTCGTTATGTGTTTGCTATTTAAGGTTCATCCTTCACTTCTTTTCCCAATATTGACACTAGCCTGGACTTTAAAGACACAGGCCAGGCTGGTGAAAATCAGGCTCGGTGGGAACCCTTTCTGCACGCTGAATATTGCCGGACGGGACGGTGTCTGCACTGACCATGTCATGAGTGCTCTTGGAGACACCCTGATTGATGTCCCTGCAGCTCGGGCTGGCACTACAGTGTTCCTTAGTAAACGCAATTACAGCATTCACACTTTTCCAAAAGGAACTACAAAATCAAGGTTAAAATGCTTCCAAAAGGCAATTCAGTCAGTCATTTCCCTAAAAAATAAACCCCAGCAAAAACAATGACACTGGGCACAATCTTTTCCTTCTACCAAGTGATTCCTAAACACAAATAGATTGACTGTATACCATACCGGGGTTACATCATGTAGTATTGAAGTACTCGTAACAACCGCCCCCCTGCAGCCGGCAGGATGGACAGGGCGTGACCAGGCAGGGCTGCGCATAGAATGACTACAAGGAGACGGGTTTAACCTAGACGTTGTCTGTCTATTTATATCTGATGCTGCGTCTGACCTCAGGGTGCGTGTGACATCAGCCCTAGCTGGCGCTTCCAGAACAACTAGAACACTACACCCCGCTCCACCTTAAGTGCTTTCGTTCTGCAACATCTGCATGGTTGGCAAAGTCCCTCATTCCTGACCCACTTGTTGGGTCAGTGGTGAGGTCGCAGTAGAGAGAGTTGCCTGCTTCTTGCAGTGCGTTTGGTAGAGAGCTCTAGCAAGGGTTCACATCCCTCTGGTAAGCTCCTCTGTGCTGTGTGGCCAGCTGTTGGTGCACTCTCAGGGTCGGTGGTGGGTGCTATTGGGAAGGATGCCGTGGCTTCCCTTCTACCCTCCCCCCTCGGGTTCTTCACTCTAATTCTCTCAGTGGCTCGCCTCCAGTTCTAAGGCTACTCTTGGGTGTACTCTCTTGAATCACAATATGTTCTTTGTCATGACTTCTCTTGCGGTACTCACGATTTCTTTACAATGGGCTATGGTCCATACTCCTTTTTCGTATGATGTCTGCAATTTCTATGAAGGATACCAGTCTTTTAGGAGCACTCTGTCACCTCTCTGGATTCTGCTGTCTATGACCTGTCGAGCCTCTGTCACCCGTTGATTATTTTTGGATCCCCTCCACTGGCTGTGTCTGTCACCAGCTTCTTTGTTTTCCATTTTACTGTTGTTGGGGACAGACCTCTGACCTTCCAACCAAACATCAGCGAGGCTGGGGTGCTCTGCGTGACGCAAAGGACCGTATTGTGATATGCCCTCAGGAAGTTGTTGTGGGCCCACTCGGGCTCTTCCCTTTGCTCCACCCTGATCTGAAGTGCTTTGGTCATGGTGCTCACAAACCTTTCCACGTCTCCGTTCACCTGAAGCCATTGAGGAGTTATGCACCGATGCATCCCGCTCTAGGCATGCTTGGAATTCACAGATGTGAGACCCGGGCCCATTGTTGGACCTCACTGTCATTGGAAGACCAAAGACTTTAAATGTTTTTTTCCGTTTTGGGGTTTACATTTCCAAATGCAGTCAAGTTTACTAGTTTTACCACTGGGAATTTAGAATATGCATAGTAGAACACTAATGAATGTCGGCAATCATGGAAGGTCCCGAAGTCCAAACTGACTAGCATCCAGGGTGCCATGCAGAGGCTCTCTGTGATAACGGGGTCCAGGGTTTTGGCCTCACTGTTCAGTTGGCAGAACAAGCATTGTTCTACAAGGGCATCCACTTTGGCATCCATGCCTGGAAACCACAGCTTTTCCTGTAGCCTCACTTTTGTCTTTGTTGTGCCCTGGTGGCCTTTGGTGGGCTAGTTTCACCACCAGCTCTTCCATTGTCTGGGGTATCCCAATCCTTCTCCCCCAGAGGTCCAGGCCATTGCCAGTCATGCTGAGTTCTTCACACAATTGCCAGAGTCAGGGTACCATGGGTCACATGATCGACCTTTTTGGAATTAGCCAGAAAGGTCATCCAATTGTTCTATTAAATTGCTTCTTTCTTCCTGCACAGGCATCTGTCTTGTGATGACGCTTGGGTGAACTATTGTAGCGAGAAAACCAGGGACATGCGGTCTGAGAGATTAGTTGGATGACCTGTCCAATGGTTTTATCTGGTGTGCGGCTTCACTGGCCTGGTGGAAAGGGTGCCTGGAGAAATCTGCTGGGTTCTCCGATTCTGGCCAACAGTTGACCCTGAATTGATACTGATGCCGCTGGATGTCGCATTTCTCTTTGCCTGGTGGGGGGTGTTGAGATGTTCCCGGAAACAAGTGAACCAAATGTCCTTTATTACCTTGAAACTCCTGCTGATGAGGTGGAGATGAAAATAGGCACAACCCCATTTGATAGCGAGGGCTTCACGCTCAATCTGTGTGCACCTTGTCTCCACATCAGATATTGCTCGACTAGCGAAAGCCATTGGTGTCCATGTTCTTTGATGTGTTGATGTACAAGAACAGCTCCAAGTCCTACAGGGCTGGTGTCCATGATCAGTTCTATCTCCGGAGCGTGGTCAAGATATGCCATGGTGACATCTTGAAGGAGAGCATTTTAGATTTGCTGAAATGACTTTTGTTGTGCTTTGCCCCAGTCTCACTAGGTGTGGGCCTTAGTTAGGGCTCTCAGTGGTTCAGTGAGCGTTGTCAAGTTGGGGAGGAAGCTCCTGCAACAATTTGCCATTCCTAGGATGCATCTAATTTCCATGGAAGGCATCGGAGCCAGGGCACTATGAATGTCCTCACATTTCTTGTGATCAACTCTTAAACCTTCCAATGAGAAGACGTAGGTGAAAAATTCAACTTGGTGTTAAAGAAGGGAACACTTGGATTTGTTAATTGTCAACCCGCTCTCAGAAATCCACTGGAGAACAGCTCAGATCTGGTGGTAGTGTTCATCTTGGGACTTCAGGTAGATCCACACATCATCGCTGATGTTGATCACCCAAGGCAGACCTGACAGGTTATTCCTTATGGCATTTTAAAAGACGTCTGCCATGGGCAATATGCTGAAATTCAGTTTCTTGTAGTGCCGAAATCCAGGTGTGTCAAGAACATTGTGATGTACCTGCTTCTATGGTCTAGGAGTAGTTGGTGGTACCCTGAGGTAAGGTCCCCTTGGAGAACGTCGTTTATGATGTCGTCCATGGTTGCAGTAATATACTGCTCCCTTTTGATAGCTTGTTTGCGGAGTCTCAAATCTATGTAGAGCATGACTGCCTCTTGTTGCTTGGGCTTTGGCGTGATTACCATTGGTGAGACCCAGGACATTGGGCCAAACACCTTCTTGATCACTCTGAATTTTTAAAGACTCCTCAGTTCTTCCTCCACTTGTTTCCTTAGGTGAAAGGGGACTTATTGGTGTCTTAGCGCTACTGGCTTGACTACCTCATTTGTGTAGAGTTTTATGCTTTAGTCCTTGGGGCATCCCAACCCTTTTAAAATGTGTCCACATTCCTGTAGTAACAGTTCCCTTTAGTGAGCAGGCACGTATGGTGAATGCTATCGGCCCTAGCGCGTCATTATTTGGTAGGTGATCAGGGTGCCTCAAGTTTTAGTGGTGACAAAGAATTTTGCGTTGATTTGTTGTTGTCTGTGACAGACTTGTCCATCACATGTTCTGGCTAAAGTGTAGTGGCTGGCGCTCCTGTATGCAAATATTCTAATCTTGGTCGTGGCCAGTGGGGGCTGTCTCTTCAGACACAAGTACTACTCCAAATCCATAAAATTAATGGATGGCCCTGTATTGATGAGCACTGGGACTGACTGGCAATCGATCTCAATCCTGTATGCTGGTTGTTTTTTTTTGGCATTGGCTTGTTTTTGGTGTAGGAAATGAGGAATACTTTCTCATCATTATCGTCCACCTCTTTGGGCAGGTCCTACCTAGTAGTTTGATGGTGGAACACCCTAATTTCATCCACCTCGTGCACACTGATTGGAGTGAAGGACATCCCTTTGGTCCCTCCACATCTTGCCCTGCTTCTGCTGTGGCACACTCGGGCAAAATGATTGATCTTGCTGTACTTGGAACACATCTTGCTGTATGCTGGTCATTGAGACTGTGGGTGTTGGTCTCGCCAGAAATAATCTCTAGTGGAGGCTTGCGAGGCTGGTCTGAATGTTATAGGTGGAGGTCGTGTCATATACACCTGATCTATCACCTCTGCTTTCATGAGAATCTCTTGGCTAGCCTTGGTTAGTGTAACAAACAAGAAATCCGTGGGTCTATGAACAAGGAACTAATGGTCCTAAACCACAAAAGCAAATGCTAACAACGACTACAAAAAGTCCTCATAAAGAGGACGGAGTCCCATCACCCACCGTGGTGGCATGCTTCATCATCTGGGGCCTCCTGTTAACCACAACCTGGTGTGATTAACGAGCTACAACTCCAAGGAAACTTAAGAAGGAGGAGCTCACGGATGTTTTAAGGATTCGAATAACTTTATTGGGGCCAAAGATAACAGAGACTAAAGCTGCCCTCAGTGTAGTGTGTTCATGTTTAAAGTGCAGCGTGAGTGCAAAAATATAAGGTTTAAAATTGGCTATCCAGCGAAAAATATGTTTAATGAGTATCGTTGGATGTCAAAGAATAAAAAACAAGTGGTCAACATGTTTCAGCCATTATGAATCACAGAAATTGTGATCAAGGCTTTCGTCAGGACCATATGCTACTCCTGCATCATTAGGCCATATAGATTGAAGGCAACAATTACAACATCAAGAAAACAAAATGATACCTCCAGCAGACCTTACCACTATATCAATGGAAAGTGAGGTGCAGGGGTTCTATAACGTAATACCTGTGAAGAATAGACAAAACATGCAAATAAACATGATCAATATAGCACTTGAAAAAGGGTTTAGGCAAATTAGTGAAAAATAACAGTGAGTCACAGAAGGTGTACCACTGGTTAGCTTACCCGTCGTAGATCGGGAATGTGTATCAACGCACCTGGTGACAACTCAGGGCGTGAAGCAGCGCTCTGTGAACAATAAAAAGACCTGGTAAAGACCGGTGTAGAGACACTGGTAACAGGTCTGGTAAACCAGTCTAATTCTCGAATGGCAATCAGGCGTATGTGTATAGCACCCTGGTCTATATACTGGTGCAAAAGTATGGAATAGGAATGAATAAAAAGGCCAGTGCAGAGAATAAAGGCCGTTGAGTACCAGATATAAGAAAATACAAGGTGCTAGTTCATGTGTAATGACCTCGCTAAGCATATAACACCCTAGCAACCAAAACGTCACATGCACTCGGGCATGAAAATCGGGATGGAACGTATGCGTTACAGATTATAGTATACTCGCAACCTGGTGTGTTAAATCTATCGAAGAAGTGTGGAGTCCCTATTAATAAGAGTGACATATAATCGAAGTGAGTCAAGAAGTAAAGAACAATTTGGATTTGACTCACTCGTGAAACAGTCACTCAATCACAGCCCCCACACACGTACTGGTTACGAGTGAAATGCCTCTTAAGCGCTAGGACACAAGCGCGCTAGCTGGAATGCAAAATCAAACTGGAGGGAGAGAGACACAGAATCTCATGCTGCCTACCTCTCCGTCGCTACTCCAGGTGATCTTCCTGGTTGCCCCTTGCGGTGCCGATCACCGCGTAATTTCTGTTATATGAAGACAATCAAACCCCGGATGTGAACGGGGCGGGACCGGAAAACAGACCGGGTCCGAAATCTCACGAGATTGTTTGCGGAGCCAAAGACTCATGGGAAACGTAGTCTGGGTGTCGTAAAGTCATGTGTGGCGTGATATACAACGAAAACGCCTCGAACTCACAAACCATGGGTTACTGTGCACACCAACACGTTTGGCCCGGAAACAATAATGCACAAAATGCAATCAACTAAATCCATGTGTGGGTCAGTTGAAGCCTGTCTGGTCACAAATAAGCGTATTGTGACAAGGGAAAATAACTAAACATATCTACTGCGAAACAAAAAGACACGTAAATACGAATCAGCCATAATGCAAGCGTTGTGCTTGCTGATGAGTCTGATGAGGGCTGGAATTATTACAAAGCACTGTATGCATAACCATCCCCTGGTAAAAGACCCATAAAGGGGAAGAGAGAGCGAGCACAGCTGTACCGCTAGGGCAGATGGAACAAAAAAGCCTGTTGCTAAGGCAGGTGAACCACTTGTTCGTCATAATTTTTGATTGTTCCACCATCCAGTGGGCGAAGCATGCGCTCTCAGAGGGTGTATCAGCATTATAACCTGTACCTGAGGGTATTCTGCACCTCACATTCCCGTTTAGTCAAATAGTGGCGCTGTGTACCACTGCTGGACAGGCTTGTTTGTTTCACCTGCCTTAGCGACAGGCTTTTTTGTTCCATCTGCCCTAGCGGTACAGCTGTGCTCGCTCTCTCTTCCCCTTTATGGGTCTTTTACCAGGGGATGGTTATGCATACAGTGCTTTGTAATAATTCCAGCCCTCATCAGCAAGCACAACGCTTGCATTATGGCTGATTCGTATTTACGTGTCTTTTTGTTTCGCAGTAGATATGTTTAGTTATTTTCCCTTGTCACAATACGCTTATTTGTGACCAGACAGGCTTCAACTGACCCACACATGGATTTAGTTTATGCATTTTGTGCATTATTGTTTCCGGGCCAAACGTGTTGGTGTGCACAGTAACCCATGGTTTGTGAGTTCGAGGCGTTTTCGTTGTATATCACGCCACACATGACTTTACGACACCCAGACTACGTTTCCCATGAGTCTTTGGCTCCGCAAACAATCTCGTGAGATTTCGGACCCGGTCTGTGTTCCGGTCCCGCCCCCGTTCACATCCGGGGTTTGATTGTCTTCATATAACAGAAATTACGCGGTGATCGGCACCGCAAGGGGCAACCAGGAAGATCACCTGGAGTAGCGACGGAGAGGTAGGCAGCATGAGATTCTGTGTCTCTCTCCCTCCAGTTTGATTTTGCATTCCAGATAGCGCGCTTGTGTCCTAGCGCTTAAGAGGCATTTCACTCGTAACCAGTACGTGTGTGGGGGCTGTGATTGAGTGACTGTTTCACGAGTGAGTCAAATCCAAATTGTTCTTTACTTCTTGACTCACTTCGATTATATGTCACTCTTATTTATAGGGACTCCACACTTCTTCGATAGATTTAACACACCAGGTTGCGAGTATACTATAATCTGTAACCCATACGTTCCATCCCGATTTTCATGCCCGAGTGCATGTGACGTTTTGGTTGCTAGGGTGTTATATGCTTAGCGAGGTCATTACACATGAACTAGCACCTTGTATTTTCTTATATCTGGTACTCAACGGCCTTTATTCTCTGCACTGGCCTTTTTATTCATTCCTATTCCATACTTTTGCACCAGTATATAGACCAGGGTGCTATACACATACGCCTGATTGCCATTCGAGAATTAGACTGGTTTACCAGACCTGTTACCAGTGTCTCTACACCGGTCTTTACCAGGTCTTTTTATTGTTCACAGAGCGCTGCTTCACGCCCTGAGTTGTCACCAGGTGCGTTGATACACATTCCCGATCTACGACGGGTAAGCTAACCAGTGGTACACCTTCTGTGACTCACTGTTATTTTTCACTAATTTGCCTAAACCCTTTTTCAAGTGCTATATTGATCATGTTTATTTGCATGTTTTGTCTATTCTTCACAGGTATTACGTTATAGAACCCCTGCACCTCACTTTCCATTGATATAGTGGTAAGGTCTGCTGGAGGTATCATTTTGTTTTCTTGATGTTGTAATTGTTGCCTTCAATCTATATGGCCTAATGATGCAGGAGTAGCATATGGTCCTGACGAAAGCCTTGATCACAATTTCTGTGATTCATAATGGCTGAAACATGTTGACCACTTGTTTTTTATTCTTTGACATCCAACGATACTCATTAAACATATTTTTCGCTGGATAGCCAATTTTAAACCTTATATTTTTGCACTCACGCTGCACTTTAAACATGAACACACTACACTGAGGGCAGCTTTAGTCTCTGTTATCTTTGGCCCCAATAAAGTTATTCGAATCCTTAAAACATCCGTGAGCTCCTCCTTCTTAAGTTTCCTTGGAGTTGTAGCTCGTTAATCACACCAGGTTGTGGTTAACAGGAGGCCCCAGATGATGAAGCATGCCACCACGGTGGGTGATGGGACTCCGTCCTCTTTATGAGGACTTTTTGTAGTCGTTGTTAGCATTTGCTTTTGTGGTTTAGGACCATTAGTTCCTTGTTCATAGACCCACGGATTTCTTGTTTGTTACATTGATTAGCTGGGGGATTCTTTTCCGTGCTGGTCTTTAAACTTTCCCTCTGACCCTCATACTCTACCGGTAGTTTTTGTAGCCTTGGTTAGTGCCTCTTCCATTTGTTCCGCTCTACTGTGGGATAATTTGTGAGATTTTAAGAGTATTAGCATGTCTTCTAATTTCATCCCTGGTTCTCTCAGGATGAACCTTCTCAGAATACTCTATTTGTAGCCCTAGATGTTTTCTGTATGCACTTCTTTTTCAGTTGAATGCATGAGCTCGCCATTTCACGCCGCCACATGTAAAGTCTATTAATGGACTCATCCTCTCATTGCCAGGTTTGCTGGAGTTTGAAATGTTCGAAGTTGGGATTGATCTGTGGGTCAAAATGCATATTGAGCATGGTGACTGCTGCTTCCTAGTTGTCTTCTTCACTCATGTTGGGGAGTTTGTCAAACAGTTTAAATACTTCCTCACCAGAGGGAGTGGCTAGCTTCTGAAGAACATGGCCACTGTCAAGAGGAGCTCTGTGATCCAACAATCATCCCGATCTATCCGTCTATTAATCCGCTGGATTAAAGCTGCGAAAAGTATCAAACGGAGTGGTGGCGATTGAGGTGTCTGTGGCTCTTGAACAACAGATTACGGCAGGCCTGCGTCAGTGAGAAAAGACGCGGCCTGCAACGTAAACAGCCGCTGGGGCCTCAAGTATAACTGCATCCGAGCACGGGACGGCAGCGACTCCAACGACTGGTGGTGCCTTGGATGACCGGGGTAAGCAGAAGTACGGCGAGTGCAAGCGGCGGTCCCGGCGGATTACCGGGGCACTGCGGTGACCTGGATTTGCTCTGTTACCTGCGGCACAGCCTAAGCAGAACTTCAACACTCCCGGTAGCCGCCATTAACAGACTCAGGCGCATGCCAACTCGGCCGGCATAATCCAAGACCCGATTGCCATCCCCTCTAAGGCTATCGTCATAGAGCTACGGAAGCATGCTCCACATACATTAGTCAGTTGATATCAAACTCCGTATCACAGGGCTCAATAACGAGGTGCCACAGGTAGCACAGGCACTCTGGAAATATTTAACTGTGAAACACTAGCGCCGACTGGACAAAGGGTGCACGCCAATGGGAGCACCGGTGTGTACACACCATTGAGAAGTGGCTTCTCCCCCTCACTGAAACACAGGGGTGAATAAAGTTACGCTTCGCGGCCCCGGGATGGGTGGCATTGGCCATCTTGACATGGCGTTCACGATACCAGAGGGGGAGTAGCTGCCTCATTGGAGCTCCAGGGGAGAATCATGCTGGCATTTCATACGACCACATAAACGTCTCCCCACAGCAATATACCGTTCCTGGCCACCCCTGATAGCTGTGGGGAATACTGAACACGCCCGGTCAGAGGTAGAAAACCTGAAAGGCTGTGAGTGGTTTAGTAACCACACAGGCAGGCAGCGGTGAGTACTACCTCCGCCACACCATCCAATGAGACTACGGCGCGGATTTGTTGAGATGGGAGGAAGGGGCCAACGCAGCATGCATCAAACTAAGCTAGACAAATATGCCTGCGCCAAGGGCCCAGCGGAACAGTCTGAACATAAACCCACCCATGCAACACCCCCCACAACTCCGGAACCAACGGAGGTCACACTGCAGGATATTATGTGTACGTTGAATAAGGTACATACCTCATTGGACTCACGGATAGGGTCGATTTCGATGGAACTCTCGTTAATACAAGCAGACTTTAAGAAAATGGGTGTGAGAGTGACAGAGGTCAAAACACTCACAGCGACTCTCTCGAAGGTTACAGACGCAATCCAGCGCCAAGTACGTCAACTTGAAGCTGACAATAAGTTCATGGCGGCAAAACTGGACGATCAAGAGGGCTGCTCCAGGTGCAATAATGTTAGAATCATTGGAGTGCTGGAGGGGACAGGGGGGCCAGCATTAGACCTATTTGTTGAAGACCTCATCAAGAACCGGCTGCAGCCTCACGGCCTGTGTGTGTACCTCTCGGTGAAGAGGGCCCATCGAGTTTAGGGGGGCAGGCCCAGACCGGGGGCCCCCCCCCAGACCCATACTCGCCCGCCTTTTTAATTTTCATGACTGTGACTGTGACTTTATTCTCCAGACGTCAAGAGTCGCCCCCCTGCTGCGTCTTGAACATGGTGCTGTGACTTTTTTCCCAGATTACACGGCGGCAGTGACAAAGCTTTTTGGAGGTCAAGAAAGAGCTGAGAAACCGTGAACTTAAATACTCCATGTTTTTCCCGGCCAAACTATGAGTGGAAGCTGAAGGAAAGACTTGGTTCTTCATGATGCCCGCGAGGCTCAGGAGTGGCTGGAGGGATGGCGTTGACCCGCGAGCTCTGGTAGAGCAGGGAGAAGAATTAACAGTTATACGCAGGGACCGGCGCCAGGTGATTTGGACGAAACAAGGGCAGTGGAAGGCTCAGCGGTGGTGAGAGATGAGGAGTAGGCGGGCCCTCTCAGCTGCTGGATCATCAGAGACGAGGTAGTCACTCCACAGCACAACACGTACAGGAGCAACAGTTGGGCGGAACTCCCATGATGGACCCATGTTTTGTGACAATGGCTCTGAACTTAGAGACTTCCGCACATCTGTTGAAAGGACGACAGCTGTCCTGCACACATGTTGAACTGTCATAGACTTTGCCCCCACTTCACGCGTTTCATGTCACAAGTTACTTAATAGATCGTGTTGTAAGATTGCCAGCGCACTACGTTGTTCAGGACGGGATGTTTTGAAGGGGTCAATTTGTTCCACATGCTTCAAATGATTCACCATGTCAGATACAGGCTTCCGCGCAACTCCACCATCACATACTTTTAGTTGGTTTTCTTCCACTCAGCAGATCAATGACACAAGCTACGATATCACATAAAGCTGGGGCTATAGCAGCAATAAACCCTATAGTAGCCTGCCAGCCTTTTTCAATACTCTCATGGAATGGCAATGGTCTCAGTGACAAAATTAAGAGGTCTGGTTCTATAGTACCTTAAGTGACTAGCGACAGCGGCAGCCCTGATCCAAGAGGTCCATTTGGTGGGAACAGCATGTAAGGCCCTCTATAGATGGGGATTCCGAATGGTGTCTCACTCTGAGTTCACCTCAGGTTCAAGAGGAGTGCATCCTTATTCGAAAATAATTCCCACTGATTGTTAATAAGACGTAGACGGATGATCAGGGCTGCTTCGCAGCCATCTCATGCCAATGGAAGGGACAACCATATAACATAGTATCTGTATATATCCCACCGTCACTGCAATGGGTGGCGCTTCCTGCTCTTTGATCCTTCCTATTGACACTTCCACAGGGTGAACTTCTCATTGTTGGTGACTTTAACACAACGGTCAATGATGCTCTCGACCGACAGCCCCCTAGAACTCAATACGCACTCACTCACGGTTTGCAGACTTTTTAGATGCACTGGGCCTTGTAGACTTCTGGCACTCCCGGTTTCCACCAGAACGACAATACTCCTTCCATTCTGGGACACATAATATCCTATCAAGGATAGATTACATACTTACACTGGCAGAGAGTTTGAGGACACTGAAGGAAGTAACCCACTTACCTAGAGGCATCTCAGATCACTCCCCTGTTCTCGTCAGATACGCATCACATGTTCCAGGTCAGGGACGGATATTCCTAGTTTATCTGGGCTTTATTAAAAAACCTGAAATCTGGAAAGGTCTAGCAAAAACAACAAAACAGTACTTTACGGAAAATGAACAGTCAGTGACCTCTCCAATAATTCTTTGGGAAGTGTACAAGACAGTGTTGCAAGGACAGGCAATATCATCTATAGTGGGTCACAAAAGAGAACGACAGCAGCAAGTGAAAATGCTGGAGCAGGAGGTAGGGCAGGCAGAAGCCATACATTCCCAGGATCCCACTGATACTAATACACACAAGCTAACCTTGAAAAAACATGAGTATAGAGAGTATATGTGGGAAGCAGCAAAGGCCAAACTCACAGCCACTCGGCATAAGATTTATGAGGTAGAGGATAAGGCAGGCAAGCTGTTGGCCTGGCTGGATAAGCGAGAGTAAGCAAGTCGCTGGGTGGCACAGCTACAGCTAGATAATGGGGATACTACAACGGACCCCCAGCGAATAGTAGACACACTGGCACTTCACTATGAGAAAGTATATACTCCAACAGCCACGACCATGCTAGACGGCACACTGTCCTTCCTCGAGGACATCCATATGCCAACGCTTGCACGACAAGAGGTTCAGCTGCTTGAGGCAGATCTAACACCCGAAGAACTTGAATCAACCATAGGTTCCATACAGGCAGGGAAAGCTCTCAGACCTAATGGTATACCCATATAACTATATAAAAGAGCGGCAACTACGCTCGCACCCCATCTGCTAAATATGTATGAGGCCAGTCTGAATACTGGAGAACTTCCCAGAGATCAGCGACTGGCAACAATAGTTGCTATTCTTAAACCTAGGAAGCCGATGCAGGACTAAACGTCCCATCGACCAATCTCCCTGTTGAATACGGAAGCCAAGATATTGGCCGAAACATTGGCTACCAGACTGCAAATACATCTCACAAAATTAGTGCATCCAGATGAATCCGGCTTTATGCCGGGTAGAAATACGGCATTAAACCTGAGACGGCTGCATAGTGTGATGGCACGTATACCCGCCATCCAAGAAGACGCTGTCATCCTATCCTTAGACGCCCGTATGGCCTTTGACATGGTAGAATGGCCTTTCCTCTTTGCGGTCCTAAAACACATGGGGTTCGGTCACAAGTTCTGCGCCTGGGTCCAGCTGTTATACTCAAAACCCTTGATCCAAGAAGTAGCAGACGGCCGCATCTCTGCAGACTTCCCCTTGGGGCGCGGGACATGACAGGGCTGCCCCCTGTCACCACTCCTGTTTGCCCTGGTGTTAGAGCCACTGGCAGTCTGGATAAGGACAGACCCGGTCATTCGCGGGCTCTGCTGGACGGAGGGTTGGGTTTCCCTATATGCGGATGATGTTCTGCTATATATGGCTTCTCCTGGACACTCGATCAGTAGGCTCTTGGGTAGCTGTGAGTCGTAGACTAGGTTCTCCGGATACACTATTAACTGGTCTAAATCTAATCTGTATGTCTTAAGCGGTCCCCCACCGCGACTGCTAGTGGGCTGCGCAGTACAGATAGTAGAAGGAGGCTTTAAATACCTTGGAATTTACATTACGCCGCAACCACAGAAGTTCCTAGACAAAAACCTCCTGAAACGGCTTCGCCGTGATACCAAATATTTGCAATCCCTACCATTAACGCTGCTGGGTAGAACCACACTTTTCAAGATAATGGCGCTACCTAGGTTTCTTTACGCCATACAAAACACCCCGTTTTTAGTACCCCTTACATGCTTCAAAGCAATTGAAGCGGAGGTTAACAACCTCCTCTGGGAAGGCAAGCCAGCCCATATAGCCATGCATAAATTAGTTAAGGGGTGGAATGACGGTGGAATCGCCCTCCCAAACATACAAATATATTATTGTGCCTAACAACTGATTGTGCTCAATCAATGGCTCCATGCCCCCCAGGACGACCCAGCATTTCGCATGGACAGACATGTCTTAGGAGAGGGAGGGGTCATGAGGGCACTTTACAACAAATCCCGGCAGCGCACCCTTATGGGACCAACTGCACATAGGGTACATATATGGTATATATCGCTTAAGAAGCTCGGATGGGACTGTATGATAACTCAATTGACTCCGCTCTGGGAGACCCAGAGGCTAGGTGGACTCAGAAGTAGTAAAGGCTTTAAACAATGAGACTTAACCGGTATCTCAAGAGTCGGAGATCTGTAGAACAAGGGAGAGGTCATCACCTTCGACCAACTCCAGAAGAATCAAGAAATGGTCCTACAGAACTATTCCGCTACACCCAGATCAAGCATGCTCTTACAAAGTCCACTCCGTAGGGCACCGTGCTGCCAGAGGCCTCTCCATTGGAAGATAGGCTTTTGACAGACTATCTAGATAAGAAAGCTATTTCCCTAACTTACCGCAAGATTATCAACAACCAACCAGACCCCATGCACATGGTAAAAAAAAAATGGCAGGCCGAGATAGGAGAACTAGACGAGGCGGACTGGCAGGAGGCACTGGCGTCTCCACAGGAGGTGGCGATACCTTCCAAACTGAGACTAGTACAGCTAAAAGTACTCCATCGAATATATTACACAAGGGTAACCCTGCACAAAATGGGGAGGGCAGAAGACCCAATTTGCTTGAGGGGATGCGGGGCAATTGGTACATTTTATCATACATGGTGGGAATGCCCGGAGATAGAGACATATTGGAGAACAATCATGCACACAATTGTGCAGAACTTGCTGAAGTGCCATCTGGTTTCTCAGGCAGCAGCCTCCTGACTGACCGCATCACGTGGGGTGTAAGAAGAACAGGAGAGGCTCAAGTGGTGCAGTCCTTCAGTAGCGTGAGCGACACCTGCTTCTGATACCTCACCAAGTGCCTCCTCACACACTGGCAGGGGCGGCGGCTTGCTCATGCAGTGAATATGTGTTTGGTGCACCCGTATCGCTAGTGTAATAGCTCCGGGTCATATCAACTAGAATCCAATGTAGGTTATTCCGGACTGGGATGATACGAGAAGATCTGAGCTCTACAGTTCCACATACAGGTATCCTATGACTTAATACTTCAATTGCGCCTTGAGTAAGGGAGGTACACAGAATGTTCTTAGTTTGGGGCATAGGCCTCGTATTCCTGGATTTGGATACATACCGCAATACCTTTTCTGATCCCAAAGAGGTCTCTTGCCATTCACTCACTAGAGACTGTGGTAGTCCTGATGAGTGGACCCATGTGGAAAAACCAGCAATGAAAGAGAACCAGGTGGGACTTAGCTAAAGGCCACACCTCTAGTCTCATGTGGGTGAAGGTCCGAGAAACACAAAAAACAGGCACACACATACCCAACCTCTTTCTCTCAGTTAAAGGCTTAGGAAAAAACCTAGAGCAAACAACTGCAGCTCTTTGCAGACGTCAGATGTCTGTCAACAATGTCCAGACTACATGTTCAAGCCAGGGAGGCCATGGTTAGTTCTATATCAGTATAGATTATTACATTAATCCACAGGAACCATTGTTTCTGCTAATAATTTGACTACCCTGGTTCCTCGTGAGTAGGGTCTCCCTTGTCTTTTGTTCTCAATGGTTAGTTCTAACAGCTGCTATGAATGCCTGAACTATATATAGCATTAGATAAAGGTATGCATTCCAAGCTATACTGCTGACCGTATAGAGCATGGAGTCCGTGAACCCTGATGCCCAAATAGACTTTTCTAGTGAGAAGTTGAGATTGGCTAGGCAGGAAACAGTGCGTCTGGGATGGACCAAGCAGTAACCTGGATATGTCATCATTTGAACCCGGATCTTGAACCACCCGTTCATTTTGAAAAGCACATTTTTGGTCTTTTGTTTTATTTCCTGAATGATGAGGTGAGACACGGGTGGAACTATAGGGGCAACATTGCAGACATTGGTCCCAATTTTTCGCTCTTCCATTGAAAATATAGTTGATCTGACACTTCTTCGCTATTCTTAGTTGCAAGTGTCTTATTTTCATGCACCTCTGCTCTGTTGTAGCATACCATATCTTGTTAGTGTTGAAGGACTTCCCTTTGCTTGAAAGGGGTGGGCGTGCTTCTTCACGACCCCTTCGAGTGTGTTGTTCACTCTCATTTGGCTCGGTTCACCCGATGGATGGCTGAAGGGGAGTCACGGTGGTCAATGTTCACAAGATGAGGAAAAAGTCCTTGAGTGTCAGAGGCATTTTCTACTCTTCACATACTCTTTCGACACTTTGCAATAAATGCAGTAAATTGTGTATTTCAAAACATACATTTTACAAACATTGATTGGCCAATTCTGAGGGAGCATTCCTGAAATACACATTATAGCTGCTGGGCAAAATCAACCCTGCCCAGTTGTGTGTGAGGGAAGGACAACGTTCCTCAAGAAAATATTTAAAAAATTTGGATGAAGCAATATGGGCTAAATCATCTTAGATTTTTACAGGCTGAAATAGTCCACAATTTTACATGGTACCCTACAAACACAGAGCGTCGCGCCACAGTTCTGCATTATCCAGTAAATAACTGCCACGGTCGCAAGAAAGGACTCTAGAAATCATATCACAACTTAAGCAAGTGTCCTCGAATTAACATGAAGACTTAATCAAATATAAGATTGAAGAATTTTGGGAATTCACTTATTTTGCGCCAAAACACCAGTTTTTCAATGTCAGTACATAAACTAGTGATGTACTCATTCCAAACCTCAACGTGTTGTTTCCTAAAAATTCACTCATTATTCGCAAGTAACAACTTTTTTAGTAAGGCAACAACTTTTTCACAAAAAACTGATTTCATCCGAAATATAGCTTTATAACTCAGTAAATAAGCTTAAACATTGCCAAGTATCATGGTTCTTATTTTTTGAAAATGGTATCGGCCAGTGGCGGCTGCCAGAAGGGAAAAGTGATGCGGCAACAATAAATACATTTAAATTAAAACGTACCTGCCGCCTTGGTGCTCAGCTCTTCTCCTGATCACAGGCTCCCAGAATCCCCTGTGCTAATCCAGATGCTGCTCTCATGCTGGTAATACTATTACCCGGCATGAGAGCAGCGTCTGGATTGGGCGGTCCGCTGGTCTTACGCTCCAAGAGTGACTGGAAGTCTGTGGCAGCTTCTCTCCATGCACTATCGTGGAGACATCTAAGTGCTCATGACGGTTTGGCCATCCTAAGACACCAAGACAAACCGTCATGCGCACTTGCAGTGCCCACCACTGCAAGTCCCGTCCATGCTCTGCCATAACGAGAAGCTGCCTCTGGTATTGCATCGCTCATTTACATAAAAACTGTATATTTGAAGCGTATTTCTGTGAAAGTTATTCTGAAAAACAAGTACTCTATTTTGAACAAGATTTGGGGAGGAGAAGGTAAAGCGAATGCATGTGGGTCTCCCACCAAGAAGAAACCACGATTGGCAAAGTCAATAGTTCACGCCTTTCAAAGGGGTTATCCGACCTTTAGGCTTTGCCAGTATTTTTTGATGATGCTGTTCCACTGGTTTTTGTTTTAATAACCCATCTTGGCGCACTAAAGAAAAAGAAAATTACAAGTAGACCAAAGCACGTTTTTCTCTAGAAAGGCGCGACCTATGGCTCATTGTAGCTGCCTAGGCCCTCCAAAAAAGTATTTTTTTTTTACAGTAAACAGAAAAGGTGCAAAAACAGCAGGATGGTACAATTTGACTCCTCTTACCCACACTCAAGGAGCTCAGAAATGGGTGAGGAGAAGAATACCTATAACATTAAGGAAGCTGGTAAAGAGCAAAAACAGAAGTATCTCCCACAGAAGACATTAATAATTAATAAATGAGTGCATCAAACAGTAGTCATTTAAATACGTGAATGAAAAAGGAAAACCGTTTCAATGAGAAAGAAATGAAAGCTAAGAAGTAGATTCCTGAAAATACACCCATGCTATCCTCTAGTGTGTGCATGTCGTTTCCAGTAAATAATAATTTTGTCCTGGAACACCATTCTTTCATATTCATCATGATCCCTGTCATTCCCAGTCACGTGGTAGTTAATGGTGCCACAATCAAGTTTTAATTTTTTTTGTTTAATTCTTGTGTGGGTTGAAAGGATACCAGACTCTCAGACTGTTCTACCAGATTCAGGTAGAGGCATTGCGCGTTCAATGACAGACCCCGTGCAGTGGAAATGCAGACTGTGCTGTCATGGCCGTCTGCTTGCCAGCATTTCAAACTTCTCCTTAAGTTACCACAGCGGCGACTACAAACAGGATGGAGCAGTAATGCGAAAATGACGTGTGCCTGGCTTCCACAATGTGTGCGACATAATTAGCATTAAAAGGAAACTAAAGTTTCTAACCATCCCAAATATTTGGTGTATTTTCACTCAGTGCACTCTCCGTGTGTTTGTGCTTTGGAATGGATGACGTGTGTTTGTTAGCATTGCTGTTTGTGCTTCGGGACAGCAGCACGGTGCTGTTTGTGCTTTGCAAGGAAGACGGGACAGCAGCACGGTGCTGTTTGTGCTTTGCAAGGAATGACGGGACAGCAGCACGGTGTTGATTGTGCTGTACTTCAATGTATTTTAATATACACCGATGAATGCTGCTGAGGTTGGGGTGCCTGGGTTTTTCAGGGTGGCTTTTGCCTAGCTGACCCACCATTGACCAACTCCACGCCCTCCCACACACACACACGTTTGTGCAGTGAGGCCCATCAAAGCAGGCTTGAAGTGCCCAAAACAGAGGCACAAGAACGTGTGTTCTGCACTGATGTGTGATCAGCCCAACTAAAAGTGTGATCAAAGAAATAAGAAGGGCCTGGGCCATTCCCAAAGGGCCCCCGTTACACTGCGCAGCATGGGCAGCAGCCCCACCCTTCATCCCCACCATCTACCAAAGGGCAGTGCCTCAGGCGGTCTACCCAGCAGCTCCTTGTATTGAATGTGTCAAGGGAGAGTCCTGTGAACACCCCCCTCACCCCAGTGTCTCGATCTTCACCCTCCATTCTCAGAAATACGGGCAATACACGTCCACTGTCTGATGAGCTCTCCTCACCCTCCGTCTTGTACAATGACAAACCGAAGGCATCCACATTGGCTCCCACTGGGCCTTGTGAAGAATGCTGTGGGCCAGACTTGAGGATGAACATCTGAAGGTTCCACAGCCTTTTTGATGTACCCGTTCCTTACAGATCTATATTCTTCGGCTGCTGTGATCCTGATGTTACTTCTTCCATTGAGTGCAGCCTAAAATTCTCCAGATGTCCCTATATTGCAGCCAGCCATTACTTTATACCCTCATCCCCAGAGCTGATCACCTCTCCTTGCTGCAGCAGTGGTCTAAACTACAGCTTTAACGGCGGGGTAGCAGTGGACAGGCTGTATGCCTTGAGACCAAACAGCACATGATTGAAAACTACTTTCTAAAGCATTAAAATACTAAAACATTTATTAATGGAGACAGCCTTAAGTTGTTTCACAGGATGGTGTGCTGCAGGACATTTAAGTGCACACAAATCTCGTCCTCATTCCATTTCTTGTCTGCAAGCGCATCTCCCTTTCCCTAAAGCTCTGAAAAACGGGCTCTTTTCTCTTTAATGTTGCCATTAGGGCTAGCATCATTTAACTTTTCTTGTCTGTAGCACACTATCTGCACTAGCGCCTTGACGCCTTTGGGCATCTGTTCACGCTCATTTTTTCACAAGGGCCCAGGTGTCAATCAAATGTACCTAATATAGCATTATCTTCTCACGCAAATACGTTTGTTTCGCTCTACGGTCTTGCATCATCAAAATGAAATTGTATGCTATTTGCATCATTAAATTGAATGCTATCTCAAAAGGTATTCTCTATATTTCTGAAATCCAGCATGCAAACTGACCGTTACACAAAACTTCTGATTGTCGCCTTTCCTTTTTCTATCAAATGGCTCTCTCCTTCCCTCTCAAACCCTCCATACCTCCTCTTCTCGATTATGAACATCTCTGAGTCAGATGCATGTTCGCCTTGATCTTTATTAATGTATGTTTGGAAATTGCCCGCAACTCATTTTAAACACCACAACCTCTCGTATATGACAGCCGCCCGTCAAACTTAAAGGTTTTTGTTTCTTCAAAAACAAAATCCCAAAGCGGGATTTTGTTTTTATGAAAACAAAACTTAATGAACCCCATACCATGGGAGTTTTCTTGAATGGTGTGGAGGATCATTTAAACATTTCATTTTTACTATCCCTTACCGTTACCTTTTTCACTTCAGGAAGGGAGAGTATAAACTGGCAATTCAACCACCCACTCTAAATTGGTCGAATGGCCAAACGTCCAACAGCCCTCAATTAGTTGATCCATCGTAGGAGTATGTCAGTGACGGAGGCGGAATAGTCTCTGTCACTGACTTACCTAATATCCTCCCAACTGTAAATCTGGCCTTCAGTTTTGTGGAGTACTTTCTCCTACAAACCCTAAATCATCCCTAAAGTTGCTATTACAGTTCACACAATGGTATAGTAAGTATTCCAATCCTTCTCCACATTTGAAGCCTTCACTTTTGTTTTTTCCCAGTTGCATATGGATCTGGTGTAATTTTAGCATTTTTCCTGCTTGCGCATCCTCCATTGCATTTCAAATATTCTTTTGTGTAAGTGCATATTTTTCGATAAAAACTCATAGTATTTAGTATTGTTAGCCTGCATAGATTGTTTAATGTTTATCTTGGTATGGTTTTAGAGTTCTGTTTAATGTGCCCGATTCACAAATATAAACTGAGACGGAAGTCTAACTTTAGGACTTTTGGTATTCACAAAAGGCTTTTACTACTCATGAAAGCCCTTTGTGAATACCCAAAGTTGAACATTACGACTTTCGGTATTCACAAAGGGCATTTCTAGTGTTAATGCCCATTGTGAATACCGAAAGTCCTAAAGTTAGACTTTTGTCTCATTTTACCTTTGTGAATCGGGCCCAATCTTTGACTTGGTACGGTTTGATAGTTCAGCAATTGTTTGTATATGTAATTCAAACAGTCAGAAATATTTTATATTGTTTAATGTTTGTTTTAGCAATTGTTTATATTTGTAATTAAAATAGTCAATAATGTTTTGTGGAAGCAGAACTAAGTGAAAGTGCATGTTGATTGTCTTTGATAACATTTTATAAGAGGCTCATTCATTTAAAAAGATTATTTAAGTGAAATGTAAACATTTTAAAGAGAGAGGAATCTAGGAATAAAGAGGCGTGCCCTTAAAAATTAACTAAGAAAGTCAGGGAACAGGGGGAAAAACAACAACCAAAACTACAAGAGTAGCATTCCCTCATGACCTATATTTCTTTAAATGATGGCTTTTTAGAGCTCAATCAAAGGGCATACTAATATTCTCTAAACAGAATAATTATTTGTTCTTTACATATTTTATTTAATTTTTTTCTTTTTTGTCTTTTATATCATTTAGTGTTCAATATCATATAAAACACACTTTTGCATGTATGAACATCTTATCAATTACAGAACAATGTGACTGATCTCATTTTTTACATAGTATTATGCTGTAAGTGCAATCAATTTCTGCACTGTTAATGTCACATATAACAAGTGATATCAAGTAAATACAACACTTCCCCACACACACTCACACCTCTCTCAACTCAGCAAACATGTCCCTTGCGCTCAGTACATTCACTCTCTAACACCCCAGAACAACACTGCATGCACAGATGGAAGAACCGGGTGATATATACAGCCCTCGATTGCTGTGCTGATAGCTGGGGTGTCGCACTTTCTGGCTGACGTACGTTTCAATGGTATAGTTAGTTAGGAAACATCTTCTTCAGAGAGAGGAATCTTCACACTTACAGGAAGCTGACAGCTGAGAGATTGAGCTTTCGTAGGCAGGAGTGGCAAACACCTTTTCGACGGCTAACACAGGGGGGGGTTAGTGGGGAGCAGGGATACACAATAAAAACACGGACCACCAGTACTACGGTTTTTGTTCTTCTGTTCATAACTTTTATTGTTTACATTGATAAATTAATTTCAAACATATTCCAAGATCATTAGCTACATTAAGTTTGAAAATATCATATGACATGTTAAAGGATGAAATAATATCGCAGTATGTCAAGTATTAACAGGACAAAATTGTTATACATAGACGTTGAATATGCCAACAAGTGTTTTGCAGTTGCATTCTGTGGAGGTGTAGCCTCTTCATCAAGTACACGAAGATCAGAAGTAGTTAATTGAGGTTTTATTAGGTACAAGCAAATGAAGAAACCTCATCCAACAGCATCAAGAGTAACAGCTTCTCTCCTATTTGAATATCCTCTGCACATCATTCAGTGTTCTAAACATCTCTAGGCAACCTTATCATATTCTTATTCTAGGCTTACTAAGAACACACTAATACTAAGAATACCACATCATCTCCCCCCGAATAAACACATTAAAGAATACAAAGTAATAAAAGATACAGAAAAACTAAGGTACACAATCATGTAGACGAAGAGGAATCTTTTTTACACGTTTTGGTCTATCAAAAACAACATCTTTCGGTAAAACAGAGTTAGACACAATTTCTTCATCAAATTTACTTGTGGTATGTCCTTCTTTAGAGATGTTGGAAGGCAAAACAGCAATCCTGCTAAGATTCCAGATTTTGTGATCACTGGTTTTAACGGTGTTATCAAATAATTTAATAATTTGAAAAGGTTTACTAAATTTAGAATTACAACTAGATTTCCTTGGAGATTTTATCTTTACCCAATCACCTACATCTACAATCGTTTTCTTAACAGCTTTTCTCACATCATAGTGAGATTTACGTTCAAGCATTTTCTTCTTTTCCTTTTCTTTCCAGTCAGGTATGGGATTAGTGTTGTTACCTGCCAAAAATCTGTTGTCACTAACCCAACACGGAAGCAAAGAAACATTTTCTATTCTCCCTTTAAACAAACGAAAGGGACTGACACCTGTGGAATAGTGAGGTGAAAACCTATATTCCCTTACTTTTTTTTTTATTGCAAGTTCCCAAGAGTCACCACAAGACCGAGCTTGCTGAATTGTTTCTTTAATTACTTTTATGAACCTCTCCACAACACCATTACATTGTGGATGATAGAGCGCAGCTCTCTTGTGTGTAATTCCCCTCTCTTTTAGGAAAGATTGCATGCTATTAGATATGAATTGTACTCCATTATCTGACAGGATTTTCTTTGGATACCCTTCATGTTCAAATAGTTCACTTAAAAATGTAATTACAATACCAGATTCAATTTAACAATTTTGAATTCTGGCCATCTAGAATACAAGTCAATGCATACTATAATGTATTGATCTTGTGATTTTAATTTTATTGGTCCTAAGATATCAATGGAGATGTCAGACCAAGGTCCAGCAGCCTGCTGCCTAATAACCATAGGTTGAGTCCTGCATTTTAATGATTTGGCAGAGTTGCAACAATCAACACAATCACGTACTGCCCTTTCTACATGCGTGTCCATAGCAGGCCACCAGTATGCTTCTCTTAGCCTTTCCTTTGTTTTTGCAATTCCCATGTGTGAAGAGTGTGCATTACTCACCAGTTTATCTCTTAAAGGGTTAGGAGGTACTAGTTTACTGCCACGTAAGAGAAGGTTATCCAAAACAGCCATTTCATCTTTTACATGAAAGAAACCTCCACGGTTTCATCACACACATTTTTGTGACACCAACCATTGTTGACCATATGAATTACTTTTTGTAAAATGGAATCTTTAGTAAGATTTTCTCTCCATTCATCTTCTGTGATCATTCTCTCACTAACTAAACATACATTGATTTCTTCATCAAAACTCTCTCCACCAAACAGGTCAGTATCATTGACCTCTTCAACGTTCTTATCTCCCAGTCTTGAAAGGCAGTCTGCAAGGATATTGTTTGAGCCTGGAACATGGAAAATTTCAAACTCAAACTCTTGCAGAGCCACAACCCATTTTCTAATTCTGTGTGAAACAAAATCTATACCCTTATTGGAGTAAACCTCTTTAAGGGGTTTATGATCTGTGAAAACCTTAAACTCCTTCCCCCACAAAAATTTCCTTAATTTCCGTATAGCCCAAAAAATTGCTAAAGCCTCTTTCTCAATTACAGAGTACTGTAATTCTGCCCCTCTTAATGGACTGGAAATGAAAAGTACAGTGTTATCTTTTCCATTTACCTTTTGTTTCAATACAGCTCCAATGCCGGTTGCACTGGCATCAGTTAAGAGAAACGACATTTTAGAAGGATCAAAACTGTCTAAACTATGAGCATTATGTAAATAATTTTTTATACAATTGAATTCTTCTTCCCATTTTTTACACCATAAGAATTCATTACCTTTCTTCATAAGGGTACGGAGTGAGACAGTTTTTTCAGCAAAATTTGGTACAAATTTATGGTAAAATTCAGCCATGCCAAAGAATTTTACCAGCTCGTCTTTGTTAGAAGGGGATCTTAGATTTAAGATGGAGTTCACTAGAGAAGGTTTTGGTTTGATACCATCTTGTGAGACCAAATGTCCTAGATATTCTATTTCTTTTACATTAAAGTTACATTTGTCTCCACGAAGTGTTAAACCAGCTGATTGCAATTTCTGTAAAACATCTGTTACCCTAGTATCATGTTCCAAGACATCTTTACCATATATTAATATGTCATCTTGATATATTTTTACACGTTTGACATTATGCAAAACACTTTCCATCACCCTTTGGAACACAGAAGCTGCAGATATCAATCCAAAGGGCATCCTTACAAACTTGAATGTGCCAAAGGGTGTGACAAACGCTGTATGATCTTGAGAAAGTTCATGGAGTTTGACTTGGTGATATGCAGACGTTAGGTCCAGCGAAGTAAAATGCTTAGCTTCATTGAGAGAACACAGCATTTCACTAATATTGGGTAAGGGATAGTGATCGACAACAACAGCTTTGTTTAGTTCTCTTAGATCAATGCAGAGACGGGCCTCTCCATTGGCCTTGCGGGCCATCACCACCGGAGAAACCCATTCAGTTGCTTCTACCTCCTGTATGATTCCCTTCACAATCAGTTTGTCTAGTTCATTTTTCATTTGTTCTCTAACGAGCAAAGGAATATTTCTGACTTTTGCTATTTTCGGAATAGCATCCTTTTTCAGAACAATTTGATGAACATATTTTTTTAAACAACCTAAATCATTTCCAAAAAGAATAGGGAATTTTTTGATCCATTCACTTGATTTGTTTTTAACTAAGGATACCTGAGGAATTTCTTTCAAACACACAGAGGGATTTTCATTTGGATCAAGAAAAACATTTAATTCCTTTTGATGTATCCAGCTGATAAGAGAGTCTCCTTTCATAGAAACATAAATCTTCCAAGGAATAATTCTTCCTTTCAAGTCTATGGTCCCTACGAAATATCCTAGAAGATCAATGGTAGACCCTCCATACCCTTTGGGTCTCACATCCGGTTTATACAGAGTGACTTTATCTTTGAGTTTGTTTTCATAAAATGACTTTGGAATCAGTGTAATTTTTGCTCCTGAATCAAATAGCATCTTTACTGGGGCATCATTTACTAAAACTTCTTCACACGGCCCCTCGGAGTGATTTTCATGTACTTGTGAAACAACAATTTCATCTAGATCATCTTCAAATAGATCTACCTCTACTTCTCTTATTTTCTTTTTAGGTTTGCTGGTTTTACAGCATTTAGAAAGATGTCCTCTTTTCCCACAAACTTTACAAATTGTTTTCCAACCCGGACATTCCTTATAATTAGCCAAATGTCCGTTGTCGCCGCATCTATAACATTTTCCTTCAAATTTTTTCTCATTGACCGATTTTTGGTGTACAGATGTTTGAGAAGTTTTGGATTTGACTACTTTCTCATCATGTTTTACGATCTTTACCTCAGTACAGTTTGATTTTTCACCTGAGTCATTTTTTTAAAGAACGTCAACACAAGCTTTACTGTGTTCATTGCTCTTTGCAATGACAATGACTTCATCCAAGGAAGGATTGTCTTTTTGCCACAACGCATCTCTTGTTTTTTCTTGTACACAACCTAACATGAATTGATCCCTTAGACGTTCATCCAGTGTGTTACCGAAATTGCATGTAGATGCTAGTTTCCGAAAGAACAGTAATGTATTGTTGTACCGACTCTTCTTGTCTTTGCATGCGCCTACCAAAATGGTATCTCTCCAGTACAGTGCTTATTTTAGGAAGATAGTGAAGATCTAATTTCTTTATACATATCTCATATTCATTTAAAGAATTACTTTCTTGATCTGACAGTTCTGGAAGATGTTCGAAAACCTCCTGTCCTTCCGAACCTAGACAATGCATGAGTAAGGAAGTTTTCCTTTCTGCACTTAAGGAAGTGCCACAAACTCTAGCATAGTGACTGAAAACCTTCTTCCACTTTTGCCATGGAATTGGAGGATCTTCTGGTGACGTCAAGAAAAATGGAGGAGTTGTGACGTTTTGCATATTGGATGCGAAGGATTTAAAGATTATATATTTTTTAAATAACCTTGTGGTCTTCTATATCTTAAATACAAAATTCTGTAATTTAGATAAATTTTATAATGTGTTGATGAATTTCTCAAAATACATGAATAAATAAATATATATATATATCCACAGTCACTGTTGTTATAATGCGGAGTTTCCTTGTCAATGTAAATTTTGTTGCGCAATGAGATTACACTTATCTCTACCGAAAAGTAGCGAGAATAATTATGTAGGCCCAAAGCGTCAGGCAAAAGCCCCACAGATCAGGCAATGCATGTGAGACAACTCTTCCAGGAATATAATTACATCATAATGGTGAGTGAATTCTTCCTGGAACGTGATTACATCATAATGGTTTCAGGCCTTTTCCTTGTGCGTGGTAGTAACTAGGCCAAAGGCGTCAGGCACAGGCCTTTAAGGTCAGGCAAGACGCGTATGCAGAGTCTCATTAAATAGAGGCCTTGAATTACCTATGCCGCTAGCAGCTGACGGTCTTAAAAAGGTAACATGGAAGATCCTACAGTTGTTTGTAGCATCAAGCTCTCTTGTTACAGGAACATTTCAGAAGAGTCAAAGCTTTCAAGATGTGCTCTGTTGAGATTTCTTCTTGATTTGCGTAGGTAATCGTCGCCAAAATGTGGAGGTGTAGCCTCTTCATCAAGTACACGAAGATCAGAAGTAGTTCATTGAGGTTTTATTAGGTACAAGCAAATGAAGAAACCTCATCCAACAGCATCAAGAGTAACAGCATCTCTCCTATTTGAATATCCTCTGCACATCATTCAGTGTTCTAAACATCTCTAGGCAACCTTACCATATTCTAAGTTCTATATTCTAGGCTTACTAAGAACACACTAATACTAAGAATACCACACATTCGCTTCTTGAGGGCATGCGTTACTTTAATTGAAATACCAAACTAAACATTTGTCTGAGAAATTCCAATTAAGACATTTAAAGTAGTTGAAAAGCAATTCTTTATCGTCTGAAAATTCTCATATCGCATGATAAACATTATCCAAAACTCATGCTTCTGCCCAGGTTATTTGTTGCAACCTTTTTGAAGGCCACAAGCAGGGACCTCGGGCCACCAGTTATGCCTTATCTGCTTGATAGGATAGTAGATTTCTTTATATAGAACCATATCTCCATTGTTCCATCAAGGTATGTGGTTGAAAGGCAAGACCATCTAAGAAATGTGTCCTTTTGGTGCTAAGATACCTCAGATAGAGGCAACAAGGGAGGGGTTGGAGAACAACTGTAGGGAAATCCTAAATTACCCTTACAGCATTGCAATTCTTCCTAATATTCTTCTTATTAGCTGCTTTTGTTGTACAGGGATGAAACCAATGGCTGTTTCTATTAATATGTTACCAGTGTTGGACAGGCCTATTGGGCACTCTGGCACTGCCAGATAGGCCCTCTTGAGAGGGCCGGGCTGTAGGCCAGTGTTTTTGCTCCCCTCACAGCCATTGGATCAAAACAGTGAGCCACCACATTGGCCTTTTCATGCCAGCAGTGCCAGAGTGCCGGGTAGGCCAGTCCAACTCTGTATTGTATTGTATTGTAATTGCATTTATATAGCGCTTACTGTTGGGAACGTAGATGTTGTCATGAGGAGTCACGAGCGGAGTTATGTGTTCCAGCTCGTGACTGACTCGTGATAGGTGTAGGAATGTTTAGCTTCAAAAACATGGTGGAGGTTGGGATCGTGCTCAGGGGAGTTGTAACGGGCATTCATGGCTTGACTTGATTGCGTACAGACGTGTATTAAACTTCACGTCCAACTCTCTAGAACTGGTCCGTGTTTCCTTTCTTATGGATGCCTTGTACTTTCTAACACTGGCGACGAGCGGGATGCGGAACCATAAACAAATTTAATCCGGATTTCATTATTTTTTTTGTTTTTCTCAAATTTTTCACTTCGTGAAAGATACGATCTTTGGGAAAAGATCCTTCACTTCTTTTCACAAGGTACCAAAGGACTCTGGAAGGAAGTCGCAAAGGAATACTCTTACTTGTTTTGCTGTTTGCTAAGGATTCTTCCGGCAAGCTACCATCGTCACGGATTAGAATCCTGGAGGGGCAGACATCATCGTGTTTAGAGGCGCACGGAGATCACACGCTGACGTGAGCGTTGTGCGTCGATTACGTGAAGAAGTGTGTTTCCTGGCAACAAGGACGCGCGCTAACGTTGCGCACCGCGTCTTTCAGGAAGCGTTTCAAAGTACTTACAACAAGGATTTTCACCGGTGTTTTCACACGGGAGCAGCATTTTGGTAACTTTTACTACTTCGGTGACACACACACCGTGTGTCATTCACACTATTTTCACCTATATTGTATGACTACAATATGTTCAATTATTAATTGAATGTGTTCTTAACGTCAATATTGTTTTTCTGCCTTTACTGCTTTCATTATGTCTGGCATTGTTCCTCCCCCATCATTTCTAGCTACCCCTGGTGATCCTCCCATGTCTTGGGAAATATGGGAACCTGTTTTTTTAGCGTATGCAGAGGTGTTAGAGGGTGAAGTGTGTGAACCAGAGAGGAAACTTTCACTTTTGAAACATTGTTTAGGTGGGATTGCGTTGAAAGAATTCAAAAGTTTACCTGCTTTGATTAATCCTGGCAACATTAATGTATATGACTATGCATCTTCACAACTTAATTTACGATACGGAAAAAAAACAACCCATTGTTATGGAAAGATTTATATTTTATTCACGGAAGCAAAAAGATGATGAACCTATTGAAGATTTTGTATCGGCTCTCAGATCTTTAGCTATCACATGCGATTTTGAGCATATTTGTTATGAACAAGTCCTACGCAATCAAATTTTGATGAGAACAAACAATAAAAAAGTTCAAGAGCGTCTTTGGACCACTTCAGACATGTCATTAAATAATGCTATTGATATTGCGAAGTCAATTGAACATTCAGAAAAGTTCGTAAAAGAAATTAGAGGGAATGATAAAAATGATGTTTTTAATGTTTCTAAAGATTCTGACAAACAAAGGAAACAGTTTCCACAAAAGACTGACAAGTCGTTAAAAGTTGATGGTAAAGCCAAAAGTAAAAAATACGAGAAAAATTATTTCCCATTACTGTGTTACAGATGTGGAAGTGACAGCCATTTAGCTGACTTTAAGAATTGTCCTGCAATAGGAAGAGTTTGTACAAAATGCAATAAGAAGGGCCATTTTGGGAAATTTTGTAAGTCAATTCCTAGAAAAGTCAATTATATTTGTGATGACAACGATATTCCAGGTGATGACAATGACTATGAAGTCAATACTGTTATTAATATGTGTCACGGGGGTGAAGGCACTAAATTCCCTTCATGTTTCATTACTGTAGGTGATGTCGACTTAGAGTTTTTCATGGATTCTTGTGCTTGGTACACTATTATTTCGTTAAACATTTTTCGTAACAATTGGCCCACGAAGACCTTGTTTCCACCTGATGTTTCTCCTGGTGGGTATACAGGACATAAAATAATTGACCTTGTTGGGTTTTTCTGCACGAATTTAACATTTTCTGGTCGTCATATTTTTGGGAAGATCTATGTAGCAAGGTCAGGATTGTCCCTCTTAGGATGGCCCCACCAATGCCAATTAGGAATTAAAAAATTGATCCCAGAGCTAATCCTCCTGTTTATGTTGTAGACCCTTGCAGTGTTTCCCACAATCAAGATCCTCAATTAGTTAATAGGTTGAGAGAATCCTTTCCTGAGGTTTTTAGTGGACAGCTAGGAAAATACAAAGGGTTTGAACATGTTATCAAGTTACATGACAGTGCAGTTCCTGTGCGACACAAAATGAGGAATGTTCCTCTTACTTACAGGGGGAAATTGAAAGATATGCTCAAGGATTTATGTAGTAAGAACATCATTGAGCCTATTGAGTCATCAACTTGGGTTTCTCCCATTGTGATTTCGGTTAAGTCTTCAGGTGAGCTTAGGCTATGTGTGGACCTTCGCAGTGTAAATAATGCGATATGGGTGGATTCTCATCCTCTACCCAATCTTCATGAGATGGTTTCCACGTTAGTTGGTGCTCAAGTGTTTTCCTGTATTGATTTGGCTAGTGCTTAGTGGTGTTATCTGAAGAATCAAAGAATATTACTGCATTCATCACACCTGAAGGGCTTTACAGGTACTGCCGCATGCCATTTGGTCTTGCTAGTGCTGCTTCAGTGTTTCAGAAACTCATGAGGGATACTTTGGAGGGACTGGATTGAGCAATAGCGTTTCAAGACGATATTCTTGTCTATGGTAAAAACAATGAGGAACATGATTCAAATTTAGTGAGTGTAATCGCTGCTTTAGCCCAAAAAGGTCTTACACTTCGTCTTGATAAATGTAAAATCAAGGAAAAAGAAGTAGAGTATTTAGGACATACAATTAGTGGAAATGGGATCAAACCTAAGAGAAGTCATATTGAAAGTATTATAAATGCTCCCACACCTATCTCCAAAGAACAACTTGTGGCTTTCTTGGGTCTCATTGAGTTTTACGCTAAATTCATACCAAATTTTGCTTCTAAATTGGATCCTTTTAGATGTTTATTAAAGAAAAATGCAAAATTTTATTGGACCTTAGATATGTCTAAGGCATTTCAAGGTTTAAAGGAATTTGTAGTAAAGGCCCCATGTCTTAAACCTTGTGTGTGTGGTAAACAATGCATTATCATGGTGGATGCTAGCAGTACTGGGTTAGGTGGTGTTCTCTTACAAAGAGACAATGGTAAAGAGTGGATTGTGGCATATGCTTCAAGAGCTTTGAGAGATGCTGAAAAACATTACTCAGTTATAGAGAGGGAGCTATTAGCTTGTGTTTGGGGTGCTGAGAACTTTAGAACCTTTTTGTGGGGTACTAAATTTATCATTAAAACTGATCATAAGCCTCTAGTGTACTTAATGGCACCTGGTGGTGGACGTACCATGTCCGCACGTCTTGCAAGACTTGCTTCGAGATTGCAGTCTTTCCAGTTTCAAGTGGAATATGTCCAAGGCAAAGTTAATGTACATGCTGATTGCATGTCTAGGTTAGTTTCTCCTATGGCATTTGCAGACAAATTTAAGGATGATGATTGTGAAGTAGCTTTTACTGTGGGTGACGTTAATTTAGTTTTTGGTAAACATGATGGATTGCAAGAAAATATTTGGTTGCTAGAAATGGAAAAGGACACTGAGTTGGTTAAAGTCAAAAAGTTTTTGCTTCAAAGTTGGCCTGAACAGAGAAATTTATCTGGAGATATGATGGGTTTTTCAAAGGTTCAAGAAGAACTTGCTGTGGAAAATGGTTTGGTTTTAAGGGGTGACAAGGTTATTCCTCCTTTTTCTCTTAGGAATACAATCATTGAAATTGCTCATGAAGGACACTTAGGGATTTCATTTACCAGGAGAAGTGTCAAAGAATCCTTTTGGTGGCCAGGCATTGACGTATCAGTTGAGCATTTTGTACGTTCATGTGTTCATTGTTCCAATAGTGACAAGTCTGCCGTGGCTCTACGTCCAGAACCCCATCCTGTAGAATTTCAATGTGGTCCTTGGTGTAAACTTGGGTTAGATATTGGCCCTTTCAATATTTTACCTAAACATGAAGCTTTTGGAATAGTACTTATTGATTACTATTCCAAATGGCCTGAAGTTAAGATGGTAAAGGAAGTCACTTCTCAGAGTGTTATTGAATTCTTAGATGAAGTCTTTTGTAGGGAAGGCATTCCTCAAGAAAGTGTAATGGACAACGGACCACAATTTGTTAGCAAGGAAATGGAAGTTTTTTTTGGTAAGTGTGGAATTACTCACAACAGAATTGCTGTTTTCCATCCTGAAGCGAATGGTCAGGTGGAAAGATTCAATCGTGTGGTTAAAGAGGCTGTCCAATTGTCCGTTAAGGGTGGGTTGAATTGGCGAAATGCTTTGCAATCCATGTTGTTAGCATACAGAACTTCTCCAAATTCTGTTACGTTGGTCAGTCCTTTTGAACTTTTAAGAGGGCGTAAACCTAGCACTAAGTTGATTCCTTGGTGGATAAAGAAAAACTTAAATGGGTTCAATGATTTTTTTAATGTGGACTATGAAGCGGTGCAACAAAGAGTAGAATCATACAAAAATAAAATGAAAGGTGCAATGCAAAAGAAATTGGGCTCGGTAACAAAACAGATGATCAAGGTGGGGGATTTGGTCCGTATAAAAAAAAAGAAGGTGTAAGTAAAGGTTTGTCAACTTGGTCATGTCCGAGGAAAGTAATTGAAACATTTAGGAATGCTGTCAGAGTTGACGGTGGTTTTGTCTGGAATTTAAACAGAGTTTCTTTGTTTAAGGGTGTTACCACTTATCAAGAAGATCACACTAGTAATGTATTTTTGGATGTGGGGAATAACAATGATTGTGAGGACTTATCTCCTCCTAGTGGTGTTTCTGATAATTCAAGGACTGGGCGCACTCATCGCCTTCCTGCTAGGTACAAGGATTTTGTCATGAATTAATTTTGTAAGTTATTTTAAGATATTAGTCAAAATATTATTTTCATGTATGTTGTTACATTGTTTTTTAAGGGGGGAAGGTGTGTTGGGAACGTAGATGTTGTCATGAGGAGTCACGAGCGGAGTTATGTGTTCCAGCTCGTGACTGACTCGTGATAGGTGAAGGAATGTTTAGCTTCAAAAACATGGTGGAGGTTGGGATCGTGCTCGGGGGATTTGTAACGGGCATTCATGGCTTGACTTGATTGCGTACAGACGTGTATTAAACTTCACGTCCAACTCTCTATAACTGGTCCGTGTTTCCTTTCTTATGGATGCATTGTACTTTCTAACACTTACTACCCCTGAAGAGGCGTCAAAGCACTTTTTCGGCGAGTAGCACGCTACTCCTGTATGTTACTGAAGCACAAACCCATAGAAAGGAATCTGCAGTAGGCTGGAGAGAGGATTTGCACTGATACAGCATTCAGGAGCAAGAAAGGGGTGTATACTATAAAGGCCACAAGCACAGCTGTCAATCACCTCCATGGTATCCCCATAACGTAAAGGGAACTTTCAGCAATGTGTAGCCAACAGTGACTAGCATACTGGGACTTGTATTTTCAATTTTCTCATTTTAACACATGCTTATTGATGCTGTCAAAAAAACAGCAGGGACTGAAAGTCAATGTCATGGAGAAATATGAAAGTTTTTTACATTTGTTTACAGCCTTGGTGAATAGAAACAGTGTTGAAGGAGCCCTGGGGTGGGGGCCGGAGGGTGCGGCATGGCCATAGATGGAGAGATGAAGCAGGAGCCTGAAGGACCTTATTCAAGATTGTAAAGGAAGGGATGGACCATTTCAGGAGCCTCATAGAAGGGATAGAGTCCTACGGCAGCCTGGAGACCCTGTTGCAGGAGCATGGAGGTAAGGAGAGCATTTGCCGCCCTCTCGGGCCTCCGAGTAAACGCCCACTAGTCGTGCCTTTATGCGTTTAGGGGGGACACCCAGGATCCGGGTTACGTTATGGATGGTGCACGAGTGCAGTGGAAAGCTGATACCTTCCGCTATCTAGGACTTCAGATATCGTCAGCCGGCAGACCTTTTTGACGGTAATCTAGGGCGTGCCTTGACAGCCATCAGGTCCCAAGTACTCTTCTGGAAAACGCTTCCCCTAACAGTCACTGGCTGGGTAGCCCTGTCTAAAATGGTGATCCTTCCCCGTCTTCTGTACTATTTCGCTAATCTGCCGCTATATGTCCAGGCGTCCTTTTTTACCATGCTCACTAACCTTCTTAGGGACTTCATTTGGGGAAATGCGCATCATAGGGTAGCGTTAGCGAAGCTGTACCTGCCTACCGATCAGGGGGGCCTCGCTGCACCATGTTTTGAGCACTACTATTTGGCTGCCCAATTACAGTGGATAGCCCGCTGGCTCGCAGACAAAGGCCGAGAAGACACGGCGACCACTCTCCCACCCCTTTCTCTGGACAATATCACCAAACTTTTCCACCCTACCACCAGGGCCTCTGCGCTGACACCGCTCCTCCTGGCACTGGCGTATAAGTGCTACCGCCGCAGTCTGTACCTCACTAGAACACTAGTCCCCTATGCACCGGCCATCCCCCTGGAGGGTTCCCCTAGCGGGTCTGGGGTGCTTACACCTCTTGAACTTATGGAATGGCGCGAAGCCGACATTCAGACCCTGGGAGATCTGTACCGGGATGGCACACTTATACCATTTGAATCCCTGGTCGAGGAGGTGGGACTGCCACCGGGGCAATTCCTACGACACCGCTCGCTGATTGCGATGCTAGCCTCTAGATGGGGGGACATGTATGCGGAGCCGAGTCAGCACCTCACAATACATTACCTTCACGTTATGGGGAGAGGCAGGCACCTGATTCAGTGGTTCGAGGCATCCCTCCGCACGCACACAGCGATACGCCTAGACCCACTCCGTCTCAAGTGGGAAACGGATTTGGAGCACCCACTGGAGGACCGGGAATGGGAAAGGATAATCAAAAGCCCAATATACATACCCAGAAATATGAGATTCAGGCAAATACAGCTATTTATAGTTCACAGAGCATACCTTACGCCTGAGAAGATAAATAGTTATTTTCACCGCTCAGACGCGAGGTGTCCCCGCTGCACTGAGCCAGGGGCTGGGCTGGTACACATGCTATGGAGCTGTCACAAACTACACACTTACTGGCAGACAATTGGGGAGATACTACACACATATACAGGCCGCAACATACCCTGTGAATGGCCGGTTTACCTGCTACACCACTTCCGTAGAACCACGGTCACAAAAGTTTAATCTCGTTTCCTTGACTTGGGATTGATGGTAGCGAAGCGGCTTCTAACTAAGAGGTGGAAGGTGCAAGACCTGCCACATGTACGGGCTTGGAGGTAGTCGCTCCTGGCTTGGGCCAAAGCAGAGGGAATCGCCATTCGGCGGGAGGAAACGTTAGGGCTAAGGAAGGTACCTATAGTGACGCAATGGGAGGGAGTGCTCCAGGCCTTACTGCAGACAGTGAGGGACAGTCCTGCGGGGCAACCTGAGATTGGGGGAGGCGTGCACGCAGTGGACGACGGATAGCCCACATGCCAACCTCTGTAATATCATGTACGCGCACTTACATCATCTGACACCTTAGGTGGGCGTCATTGTGGTCAGTGGGTGGAGTTGGCGACCCCGGTCGTGCCGTGGGACGGTACGGTGGGGATGGTGGAGGATACGGGGGGGACTGGGTGAAGGACGATCATACAGAAGTCAGTCTATGCTGCTGTTACTGGTTTTGAGTTTTGTTTGTTATTACCTATGGCATCTGTTCAATTACCCATACCGAATAATCAGAATAGGCTCTGTGCAACAAAATAACGGAACCACATCGCTGACACACGGTGTCTTTTATCCTAGTTGGAATGGACTAACTGTTGGAGTTCTACTTGTACCTGAGTCAATGAAGTCACTGACATGCATGTTAGTTTTATACCTGCCCTACTGTAATGCATACTTGAGATCGATGGGTGGTTCAATATATGGTCGGCCATACATATTGTTATTTTTCCGTCATGAAGATGTAAACCATGAAATTAATAAAAACAGATTTAAACAACAACAATAAAATGGCGGTAAGGAGAGCATCCAGCGGGGGCTTGGCGGCGGACCAAACCAATGATAGGGGGATCAGTTGACGACTCGAGTGCTGCAGCAACCAAGGGCATGGAAGTCAGGGCTGAGGGACAATACTGCAGCTTCCTCGAAGGATGGGGCACAGGATGGGCCGGGATGGAAGGCCTTCTGAAGCAGGGTGGGCTGGAGCAAAGACTGTCCCATCAGTTTGGAGGGAGGGTGTGCTGGAAGTTGGTCTCCAGTGTTAGCAGGGGTGAACAGGTGCTGAAAAAAGTTGCACTGTGATCAGTTACTGCTCTGGTGGTTCCAGAGCAACAGCAACAGGACTCTCAAGTTTCATGTGCAAGTAGTGCAACCCATCCATGTTCTTTTTTTGTATATTCTGGTACTGTACTCCTTTAATTCCATTTTAAATTGGAACCTACAGGTACCACGAGGCATAGAAAAAACCTGGACAAGTGAGATGCTCAAGACTAGGAATAGGGAACTTGACAGATCTGGAGGAGTCTACTAGCCCCATGCCATTCTCTCAGGTGACATGTTCAAGCTGAGTATATTTCTAGTACAGTTTGTAGCAGTGCTTGTGTTACATTAACTGTATTACTGGGTAATGCCTGGTACTGCCAGAGCTGTTTCTCTTGGTTTCAGAAATTTGATCTGAAGTGTCACTCCAAGTATCACATATAAGACATGAAAATGTCACACATAACACAATGGAATTTTGGAAATGTCACACATAAATACAATTCACTGAAAAAAGTCTGAAGCACACCCTTAGTTTACCACACATTTTGTTCATCATATTATAATCCAGTTTGGCGTGCATACACTCTTATGCGCTCCATTCCCTATCATTGCATCAAAACATTGTGACACGCAGTTGTCGTGCCCCAGAAGAGTTGCACAGCCTTATGCTCATTTGAGAAACATATTCACTCGTACTCCATAGTATTACCAAAGTTCATCCAATTTTATTTCCATTTTTTAAATTTATTTTCATCCGTCACGTCAAGGAAATGAAGTTCAAAAGTTTTCAGCATAACATAGAAATGCACACATAAGCAGGTTCAAAACTTGGCAGTCCAGTCCCTCCCGCAGTGCTTCACAGGAGCCCAGTTCCTGCCTGATCTGATTGGGTCATTCTCCTGTCTATCTTCCTCTTGCTTATGTCTCTCTCCCTGGCACTGACCTTCAACACCACTACCAGCAGGCAACAGACACAGTGTTGCTGACCTGCTCCCCAACTAGTCAGTGACAGTCATATGCTTCCAAGCATTTGGTAGTAGGTATGGCATGATTCAAAATAACTAAATATGAGTCTGTCAGAACGACATTAATAAGCTGATATTAAAAATGGAAGTTTGTCACGACAAGTGAAACTAATATAGCTGTAGTAGAATAGAGCACAGAAGGCACTTCATCACGGATCCATCGGGAGTCCCGGCATGCCCTTTTCAAATGGCCCGGTCTCCTCTTCCGCTGTACTTAGAGCGGTGTGATTGGTCTGTGACGTACTTCCTGCGCCCTCTACTCCGAGCCCTGGCCCTCTGAAACTGTTTGCTTAAAGGTTTTGCAAGGAGTTGTAACAATGCTATTTGGAAATCACTGTTTTACAAACAACTAACTACGAATCTCTTAGATTTCTGTAATCGCCGCCGTTTGTGCAGCTGAAAGTATTCTACTAACTCATTCTGCACGATTCCTTTTAGGCACCGTTTGCATATTTTAGGAAACTCAAAATTAGATTGAGCTCCAGAGGATTTTAACAGGGCACGCTTAGATGACATCTCGCCAAGCAGACGGCCATCGGAAGACCCCTTTGTTAAATCCAGTTTATTACCTACAGCTCAAGCTTTCTGCTGAAGCGGACTGCGGTCTGCAGTTACAGCTGCCAGCACGAGTTTAACTCAGTGAGTTCTGTTCATCAAAACTGTGTTATATGTTTATCTACGGGAATCCTCTACCTCATTACATTTTAACTAATGTCGAATTGTATTGACTTTGCCTTCTAGGCCGCTCTGCAGCTGAAGTTAATTTGATTTTAGAGTATACATTCATGGCTTCTGTGACCACTCATCTCTGACAACTGCGGGAGCTGAGGGGCGGGTTCATGGCCGTGGAATGGCAGGCCGGCCAGTTGACAAATAAACGGATGTGTATTTAAGGCATTTCAAGACGCTCTCAATTGGTTATAGCAGCAACATGGAGAAAAGAACAACACCTCCACGGGATTATTGTGGTGGTTGAAGATATGAAATGTGTTGCCGCAAAAAGCACTTTTTTTTCTAAAATAGTCCATGAAAATGTTCAATGACATCTCTGACCCTAGCACTAAGTACACGATCTGGGAAAACAGGGCCCTTTCCTCATTGTTTATTTGTAAATAAATAAATAAATGAGTGTAGGTGTTCAAGGTGTTTCTCAGGAGCTTCCTTGTCTAGTACTTATAGAAATGAGGCGTGACACCTCCCTCTGGCATCATGTGACCTAGCCAAAGAAGTGTGAACCCACCTCCTTTTCCTAAGAATCTCTTGACCCGCCAATGCTTGGACCCAAAAAGAATCCCTTAGTCCTCCAGTCTCTCATCCTCAAGTATAAGGGATCAACATTTTGTTAAAAGGAGGATGGAAGGAATGTAAGTTCTGGCAGAAGGACTGGTAAGGAAGAAGTGTGGCACAGCAGCCAGAGCTGCTGACTCCAGAACGCGGGGCTCACGGTTTGATCACCGGCGGCAGCTCAGCTGCACCCCCGTCCCTTTCAGCTGCACCCCCGTCCCTTTAAAGTTTGGCCCCAGGGGTGTGATCCCTTGGGACCAAGAAGGCTTGGGAGGGGTCAGAGAGGTGCTCCATTTCTTTGTTGTATTTGGCCCCAGGGGTAGTTCCATGGGGCATTTTAAAGCTTGGGGAGGGAGGCGCCACATGGCTCCCCAAACCTTTTTATAGGAACTGGCCCCTGGATGGGGAACCTGGGGCCAATTAAGGATCAGAAAGGTGGCTGCCTGACCCTCCCCTTGCTATATATGTTTTGCCTCAGGGAATGGGGCCCCCAGGGCCAGAAGCCCAACCCTATGCTACACAGGCCAAAGGGTGTCCACAGTGTGGGGTTAGCAGCCTGCTGAGGATTTGGCACAGGGCCTGCCGGAAGGCCAAGCACCTGTGGCCAACACCCCACTGCGCATGACCATAGGCTGTGTGCAGTGTGGGGTTGCCTGCCTGCGGGGAGTTGGAAGCAAGGTCTGGCTGCAAGACAAGCCCTGCAGCTAATCCCATGCCACGCACAACCAAATGCATGGAGTTGGCTGCTTCCGAGTGGCTGCCTATGGAGAGTTGGGCACAGGGCCTGGCTGCAATCCAGGCCCTGCAGCCACCCCCATACCGCGTGCAATGAAAGGCCATGCGCAGCATGTTGTTGGCTACCTACGGGGTTTGACTGCCTCTGGGTGGGTTGGCTATAGGGCCTGTCCTCGGGCCAGTTCATTGCCAACCCCTTGCTGTGCAAGGCCAAAGGCCATGCGCAGTGAGGTGTTGGTTGCCTGTGGGGGTTTGCCGCAAGCCCCTCACTGTCACCAAACTTACATTAGAGAAATTAAGTTGATATGAGTAGAAAAGTGGGTACTGTAAACAGTGTTTACTCCATGGAGAGAGGTTACTCTGTACCACACTGTTTGCAGACAGTGAAACACTCATAGGAAATACACCAAAAAGTATTAAAATGTATCTAGTGAGAACATTGTACACTCGAAGCATTACTTGTCAAAAAAACACTATTCGCTTAAAATAACCGAGGTCTGAAGGTGCTAAACATCATACTATCTGCATCCTTCACACTGTGGGGAAACTTTACAGATAGCCCATCTTCTGAAGCAATAAGACGCATATGTACATAAGTTAGTACCTGGTGAACCCAGTCTTCTATGGTATGCAGAAATTATCATGCTGAGATGATTCTGCCTAATAACTCAAGGCTGCATACAATCATTAGTATCTACTATGTAGAATATTTGCTGCAGAACTAAAATACATGTGTGGAACATGCTAGTCACAAGTCATCAACTATCTTCTCCACACATAGTTATTCTTCAATTCAAAGATTTATAATGTGCTCAATACCTCTTCACACCTATGTTGCATTAGAAGCACATGCGTTTTGTAAAGACTTACACCAATTAGTTAGACACAGGCTGTACAAAATAGGGTAGAAAAGTAACATGGTAGTTACCCACCACCATGTAAACTATAAAACAAACTGACACACACTTTGGATGATGTCATCAGTGATGTCATCAATGATGTAATTTGAGATGTCATAAATGATGTCATAGAACATCATGAATGATGTAATATGTGAGATTATAAGAAGTGCATGGTGGGGACGCAAGTTATGGTTAGCTCTGATAACTATAACTGGTGAATTTCTGTGTTTTGTGTTTTTTTAGTACTTAAAGTTAATGTTGTCACTGACATATTTACCTAACTATAATGTTACTTTAACCTTTGTTTTTTTCAGTGAACAGGAATATATATATATATATATATATATATATATATATATATATATATATATATATATATATGTCGCTCCTCTGCACCAGAGAAAGCGCGGCACGCTAAGGGCGGGTGCTTCAAATGCGGCGGTGCCCCGCAGTCTCTATTGACGCTCCCAGGTTCCTCCCAAATGAAACAAGCATTGGAAATGCAATAGGTCTCGCATTTGTTGGAGCTGGAGCTATTGGTATTGTAAATGGCAATGTTTTGTACTTTGAAAAAGGTCTTGTGTTTGTTGGAGCTATTCACATTGTAAATGGCAATGTTTTTTATTTATCCTTAGGGTTTTATATAGCACAAACTTAGCCTCAGTTGTGAATTTCGATTCATTAAAGTTTTGTGAGCCCTGAAATTTGCACAAGTAAAGTGCTAACAGTATAAATATGGGCACTGTTTAATAAACAAAGCCACTGCAATACAAGAGCAAAGGTGACAGAGTGACTGCTTCTGGGTTGACGGAGTTGCTTACACTCACTGGCCGTTAAAGCTAGCTAGCCCGCTACTATGAGTTTATCAAACTTAATGCTATGTTTTCTTATGTTATGTTATGCTATGCAATGCTATGTTTTGTTATGCTATGCTATGTTTTGTGTATGCTATGCTATGTTTTGTTATGCTATGTTTTGTTATGCTATGCTATGTTTTGTTTTGTTATGCTATGCTATGTTTTGTTGTGTTTTGCTATGCTGTTTTGTTTTGTTATGCTATGCTATGTTTTGTTATGCTATGCTTTGTTTTGTTTTGTTGTGTTTTGTTATGCTATGCTATGTTTTGTTGTGTGTTGCTGTGCTATGTTTTGTTATGTTATGCTATGATATGTTTTGTTATGCTATGTTTTCTTGTGTTTTGTTATGCTATGCTTTGTTATGCTATATTTGTTTTTTTATGCTATGCTATATTTTGTTTAGTTATGCTATGTTTTGTTGTGTTTTGTTATGTTATGCTATGTTTTGTTATGCTATGATGCTATGCTACGTTGTGTTTTGTTATGCTATGCTATGTTTTGTTTTGTTATGCTATGTTTTGTTGGGTTTTGTTATGCTATACTATGTTTTGTTATGCTATGTTTTGTTTTGTTATGCTATGCTATGTTTTGTGTTTTGTCATGTTATGCTATGTTTTGTTATGCTATGCTATGTTTTGCTATGCTATGCTTTGTTTTGTTATGCTATGCTATGTTTTGTTATGCTATGCTATGTTTTGTTGTGTTTTGTTATGCTATGCTATGTTTTGTTATGCTCTGCTATGTTTTGTTGTGTTTTGCTATGCTATGCTATGTTTTGTTATGCTCTGCTATGATGTTTTGTTTTGTTGTGTTTTGTTATGCTATGCTTTGTTATGCTATGCTATGTTTTGTTGTGTTTTGTTATGTTATGCTATGTTTTGTTATGCTATGATGCTATGCTACGTTGTGTTTTGTTATGCTATGCTATGTTTTGTTTTGTTATGCTATGTTTTGTTGGGTTTTGTTATGCTATACTATGTTTTGTTATGCTATGTTTTGTTTTGTTATGCTATGCTATGTTTTGTGTTTTGTCATGTTATGCTATGTTTTGTTATGCTATGCTATGTTTTGCTATGCTATGCTTTGTTTTGTTATGCTATGCTATGTTTTGTTATGCTATGCTATGTTTTGTTGTGTTTTGTTATGCTATGCTATGTTTTGTTATGCTCTGCTATATTTTGTTGTGTTTTGCTATGCTATGCTATGTTTTGTTATGCTCTGCTATGATGTTTTGTTTTGTTGTGTTTTGTTATGCTATGCTTTGTTATGCTATGCTATGTTTTGTTGTGTTTTGTTATGCTATGCTATGTTTTGTTATGCTATGCTATGTTGTGTTTTGTTATGCTATGCTATGTTTTCTTATGCTATGCTGTTTTGTTGTGTTTTGCTATGCTGTGCTTTGTTTTGTTATGCTATGTTTTGTTGTGTTTTGTTATGCTATGTTTTGTTTTGGTATGCTATGTTTTGTTATACTATGTTTTGTTTTGCTATGCTATGCTTTGTTATGCTATGGTATGTTTTGTTGTGTTTTGTTATGCTATACTATGTTTTGTTATGCTATGTTTTGTGTTTTCTTATGCTATGCTATGTTTTATTTTGTTATGCTATGCTATGTTATGCTTTGTTTTGATATGCTATGCTTTGTTTTGTTAGGCTATGTTTTGTTATGCTATGTGTTGAGTTTTGTTATGCTATTTTTTGTTATGTTATGCTATGTTTTGTTATGCTATGCTATGTTTTGTTTTGTTATGCTTTGTTATGCTATGCTATGTTTTGTTTTGATATTTTTTGTTATGCTATTTTTTGTTGTGTTTTGTTATGCTATACTATGTTTTGTTATGCTATGCTTTGTTGTGTTTTGCTATGCTATGCTTTGTTTTGTTATGCTATGCTATGCTATGTTTTGTGATGCTATGCTATGTTTTGTTGTGTTTTGTTATGCTATGCTTTGTTTTGTTATGCTATGCTTTGTTTTGTTATGCTATGCTTTGTTTTGTTATGCTATACTATGTTATGTTATGCTATACTATGTTATGTTTTGTTATGCTATGTTATGATTTGTTATGCTATGTTAGGCTAGGCTATGTTTTGTTATGTTTTGTTAAGTTATGGTATGCTATGCAATGGTATGCAACGCTAGGCTATGTTTTATTATGTTATGTTATGTAATGGTATGTTTTGTTATGTTAGGCTATGTTCTGTTATGTTATGCTGTTATTATATGTTAGGCTAGGCTATGTTTTGTTATGTTATGCTATGTTATGGTGTATTAAACTACTGTGGATTTTAACACATCCAAAAGCTGATGAATGGAGCAGGCTTGCACGTCTTTGGGCTTGTGCGCGCTCCCCTCCCTCCCCCACCACAATACTTTGCATTTTGCCCTGTGTTTGTAAGTGTGTTTTCATGTGGAATTAAGGTGCCTGGTGACGGGGCACTATCCGGCGCAGCAGTGGGATTAGTGTCTTAATACTGAAAAGTAGCTGTGAATTGTGGAAACCCCAGATTTTTGTGCGTGAAGTAAATAGCTTGCAGGAAGCACTCCAATACATTTGGGGACACAAATGAGGGCGCAGGAGGTGGCTGAAGAAGTGGGGTGGGTTAATCAGTAGAGAGCGGGAGGAGGAGGTGGTGGTTTAAAAGCAGGATGAGTTGTTAAAAACAATGGCGGGGGCTGGGAGGGTGAGTTAACACAACCAATGCATGTCAAAGGCAAAGCTGGCTGACGGCAAGTTGTGTATCCTCTTGAGTGCATACGTGAATGAGAACGAGTCAGGAGAGAAAACAGAGGAAATAAGATGCAGTTTTCAGAGAATGAGGGAACAGGATCAGAATGCTGTGCAAAAGTGCCATGTGTAAGGATTAGGCTATGCTATGTAATATGTAACTTCGGGCACTAGAGTGTTGCTGCAACTGAAAGAGAAAGGAGTGACGGGAGAGGAACAGAGCAGCAAGCGACGAACATAGGGGGTGACAGATCATAGGGGAAAGGTAAAAGAATAGAGACTAGAAGGGACTAGGCAATCATCAGGAAACTGTGCAGAAGACACTACACAGGAGAGTATGAAAGCGTAGACAGTAGGACAGCGGGGAAGGAGAAACAGCAGGAAAGGGAGGAGAGAAGGACCAAAGGACATACAAGAGGGAGAACGAGCAGGAAAGGGAGGAGAGAATGGCTAGAGGACATAGGGGGGGGGGGAGAAATGCAGTTGTGTAAACACGGAAGTTTTCCACACATTAATGTTGGTATGTTTAACGCATATCAAAGAACTCGGCTGGTAGAGGGCCCGGTGCTGACAGACCTGTTACCCGCTTTTACATAACACAAAATTAGAACATTACCTGCAAGTGAAGTAAACTAAAGTAATTAAAAACAAGCGGAAGTGATCGCGTTTGCGATCAAACATCAAAGCGGCGAAAGTGAAAGTAATGGAGCAGAGCATCAAAGGGCTGGGTGAGAAGGGAGGGGGGAATGCAATGAGCAGAGGAGCAGCTGTGCACGTGCATGTGATCGTGCACTCAAGGTTTAGGCCAGCCAAAAGACTGTGGGTAGCACTTTGAAAATCCCACATATAAAATGTCTCTTCGAGCCTTTGGCTCGCGAGACCTAAAAAGGAATCTTGAGCACTCACGGGTGAATAGTTTGGCAGCTTCGTTTATTACGGAAAAACAACAAACGCGTTTCGGAACTAGTCCTTCTTCAGTGTTGTTACTCGATTCATGACAAAGTGCTTTTTTATATACACGTGATTGTTTTGTAAACATAAAGGTAGTCAGAGGGAGTGGCGACCGAATGTTTATGGGCGCCATCTTTGAAGGGTCATATTATTGCTATTTCATTCGATGTTATATACAAAGATATATTTTACACATATGTACAAGCAAAAGAATTGGGTTGACCATGAAAATAGCGATCTATGCATATCATTTCAAAGCACATTGGCCTGTGTATAGACAGAATTCATCAAATCCTCATTTGCCCTTAATGTTATATACAAAGGTCGAAATCGAGGAAGGCAAATCAAACAAAGTAAACACTCAATTCATTGTGCTTAATGCGATTCAACCCATATTCAAATCATAAAGCCGTGGATCGGCAGTTAACAACCGAGAAAATAAATGGTTGCTGAACCCTTCATATAGGCTGTGTATCGGCCTAATATTATCCAATCAAATATGTAATCATAGACAATCAGTATTTGTAAAAAGAAAAGAAAAAGAAATAGAGAAACGCGAATATATCATAATTTGACCAAAGATCAAAAAATCAATAAATATAATCAAATGATAATAGTGATAAATAACAATGATAAATCACAGCTAACGAATAACAGAAAGGTAAATTATTTTGCTGAGATAACGATGATTACTGGAATGTGTACGTCTAGATCCCTAGATGTACTATCAATTCCTCTCCTGAATTTAACCCATATCGGGTTTTTGTTTGGAGATCGATTATGTATCTCGATTCCAGTCGTCTAAGTCTTGACACTCTGTCCCCTCCTCTGGCATGTGCAAAAACACAGTCGATGGCGATAAACTGCAAAAGGTCCCTATTGCTGCTGTGTTTTATGGCGAAGTGCCGTGCTACGGGGTAGTTGAAATCTTTTTTCGCTATGGCTCGCATATGTTCTAGAATTCTGATCTTAACACTATGTATAGTGCTGCCAACGTACATGAGTCCACATGGACATTTCAAACAGTATACCACATATGAGGTTTGGCAGGTCAGAAATTTGGTGATAGTTTTCCCTCTTTTTAAGCCTCTCACGTTATAACTTAAGACTCTCTTGCTAAAGGCACAAGCCTTGCATTTTCCACAAGGATAGAAACCTTTCATTTCTTTCAAGGTATCCTGTTTACGGGGAATTGGATCTGTTCACGGGCTGAGTAAAAAGAGCTCAAGCAGACAGTCCTGGTGAACACCTGATAGTGTTAGCCAAGAACCGCCCCCAGTGGGCGTATGCAAACGTGCATGCTGGTACTTGTTGTTTCCACCGCGGCTCTTCCCAAGTGGGTACTGCTGTGCCCCACAGATAACTCCAAGTCTTGCCCCATTGGGTTGGATAGGAGCCAAAGACCTAATGAGAAAAGGCTGCATGGTGGGGGCACGAGTTTTAGTCACCTTAGGGCGCAAGTTACAGTTTCTTGAGATAAGTATAACTATAACTGTTGACTTTCAATGATTTTGTGTGTGTAAAGCCTGTACCTAATTATAACATCCCTGTAACCTTTTTTTTGGATAGATAGATAGCTAGATAGCTAGATAGCTAGCTAGCTAGCTAGATAGCTAGATAGCTAGATAGCTAGATAGCTAGATAGATAGCTAGATAGCTAGATAGCTAGATAGATAGATAGATAGATAGATAGATAGATAGATAGATAGATAGATAGATAGATAGATAGATAGATAGATAGATAGATAGATAGATAGATAGATAGATAGATATTTGCACCCTGTCCAAGTAGGAACCGCAATCCTAGTCAGGGTAAGTTGGCCATACAACCTCAATTAATCTGTACTCACCCTCTGGTAGCTTGGCACAGAGCAGTCAGGCTTAACTTAAGAGGGAATGTGTAAAGCATGCGTGCACACTTTAATTACATAACACAGTGAAAACACCATAAAAGACTCTACACCAGCTTAAAAAAATTGAGAATGGAGTAAAAAAGACCGAAATGACAAAAAAGTAGAACTCCAAATATGAATTTTTAAAGAATAAACTGCAATATAGTGATTTGAAGTCAATAGCACTCAGGAGTTACTTGAGGGCGTGCTAGACCGGGGTATATCCAAAGTTCAGGCAAACCACAATGGAGGGCAGGCTGGCTACTGGACTCAGACAGGTCCAGTACTTGTACCCAGTCGTGCCTTTGAAATGACCTTTGAAGATCACAAGGTCCCTGCCTTTCCTGCCCTGGTTCCAGACTCACTACAGGGGGTAAGCAGCTCTTTGTGGGGAACAGGTACAGCCCTATTCAGGTGCATGTCTCAGCTCCTCCATCCCAATCTGCCTCAGGAAGGCCCATCAGCCCGGTGATGGGCCATCAGGATGCAAATGTCATACTGCAGCTCCCTTTGCGTGTGACTGTCCAGAGGGAATGCACGAAGTCCAGCTGTCACCCACCCCAGTCTGTATTCAGAGGCAGGCAGAGGCACAAAATGGTTAAAGTAGGAAAATGGCAACTTTCTAAAAGTGGCATTTTCAGACTTACAATTTAAATCCAACTTCATCATAAGTTGTGAGTTTAAATTGAGTCCAGAGACACCAAACTGCAAATCTCTTTCTTTTCGCAATTACACTTAAAAGATGTTTCAAGGCAATCCCAATATTAACCTATGGGAGGGATAGGCCTTGCAGTAGTGAAAAATAAATGTAGCAGTTTTTCACTACTAGGACATGTAAAACTTAAAAGTACATTTCCTACCTTTTAAATACACTGCACCCTGCCCATAGGGCTGCCAAGGGCCTACCTTAGGGGTCACATATGTAATAAAATGCAAGGTTTGGGTATGGCAAGTAGATTAACTTGCCAGGTCGAACTGGCCGTTTAAACTGAACACACAGGCTCTGCAGTGGCAGGCCTGAGCTATGTTTAAAGGGCTACTGAAGTGAGTGGCACAATCAGTGCTGCAGGCCTACTAGTAGCATTTAGTTTACAGGCCGTGTGCACATACATTGCTCTTGACTAGGGGCCTAGAGGGAAATTAAAGATGCCAATTTTGGATAAGCCAATGTTACCATGTTTTGAGTACAGAAAATATCACATCGTCCAATGAGTGTGGAAGCTTCTTTTACAGTTTACATGGCGGTGGGTAACTACCATTCTCCTTTTTTACGTAATTTTGTATAGCTTGCGTCCAGCTAATGGATGCAAGTGTTTACCAAATGTATGTTCTCCTAATGCACTATAGCTATGTGCAGGTTTTGAAGATGTTATAAATGTGTGTATTCAAGAATAACTCTGGAGTGATTACGACGTTTGTGGGAGTTGCCTCCGACGACACTGTTTCGGCGAGGGAACTTCCTGACCATAGGTCGGCTGCTCTGAACACCTGATTAAGATGCGACCGCACATGGTGCAGTCGCAAAATTCAATTTCTCTATAGGAGCTTGTGCAGCGGGCGGAAACCGCCTGCAGCCCAAGCTCCCATCATAATTCTGATGGCAGAAATGCCGTCCTTAAGGGATTATGAGGAGCTTCCGACCGACCGATGGGCTCCATGAGCCCGTTGGAAGGAGTCGGACAGTCCCTCCGACTGCTGCCTCCGACCGCATGCATCCTACTGCCTCGGTTGGACTGCAGCAGTAGATGCGGTTTGGACTGCAACGGGTTGCGGTCCGAAACCGCATCGTGATGAGGCCCTCTGTTTGCAGCTGACAGTTGACTTGTATTCATTATGCTCCACACAACTTTTTGGTTGTGCAGAAAGAGTTTCCAACAGGAGAGAAATTCTACATAGACAATGCTAACTTTTGTAAAGAGTCTTGAATTATTAGAGTGAATCTTGTCACTTGATAATTTATACTTAAAATAGAAGACTGTGTGCACGAGGTACTAAGATATGCATGTGTCCTAATTTTGCTAGAAAAGATGAGCTATCTGTAAAGTTTTCAGCACAGTATGGAGGGTGCAGGTAATATGTTCTTTAGCACGTTCAGATTGTGGTATTTCATTATCAAATAGTTTTTTTTTACAACAGTTGCATAGAGTGTACACTGTTCTCTGTATATTGTTTTGAATACTCTGATCACAAGAGTTTCAGTGTTATCAAACAGTGTGGTATAGAAAGAACTCTCTCCATAGAGTAAACACTGTTTACAGCACCAACTTTTCTGTTGATGTCAACTTTATTCCTTAATATAGGTTCAGTGAGTGTCACAGATATAATACAGATTAAAGCGGTATGTAGTAGGCTACTTTTTTTAGGTCTCGCCTGGCTATCGCGTAAGCGATCGCACAGCGAGACTTATGTAGGGGCTTCAGAAAATACTCCCAAAGGCTTCCCAGGCGGATCGGGTGGCGGTTACGCGCACAACCACGCGCATTCCATTTGCCACCAGCTACTTCCTGCGCGTGCGCCGCCTCACGCATTCAGAGAGATTTAGTAAGGGGCACAAGACCTTAGGAATGCGGTTTATGGCCAGTGCATGTGAGGCATTCAAGCGCGAAGCTGGCATCTGGCATCGGACTTGAAAGCAGCAGACTGCTTTCGCCAGCGCGCGCTCGGCCTCACTTCCTGCATCCCCTCTTACAACAATTAACTTTCGTTATAACTCACACCCCATATGCTCGTTCCCTCCCACCCTTCCTTTGATGTCCGCTTTTCTTGTTGTTTACAAACCACGCCACACACTGCTGCACGCCACACAATGCTGCACTCCACACACTGCTGCACGCCGCACACTGCTGCACGCCGCACACTACAGCACGCCACACACTGCTGCGCACACTGCTGCATTACACACTGCTACATTACACACTGCTGCACGCCGCACACTGCTGCACGCCGCACACTGCTGCACGCCTCACACTGCTACACGAAACACTGCTGCACGCCTCACACTGCTGCACGCCTCACACTGCTGCACGCCACACACTGCTGTACGCCACACACTGCTGCACGCCACACACTGCTGCACGCCACACACTGCTGCACGCCACACACTGCTGCATGCCTCACACTGCTGCACGCCGCCCACTACTGCACGCCTCACACTGCTGCACGCCGCACACTGCTGCACGCCGCACACTGCTACACGCCACACACTGCTGCACGCCACACACTGCTGCACGCCACACACTGCTGCATGCCGCTGCACGCCACACACTGCTGCACGCCACACACTGCTGCACACCACACACTGCTGCACGCAGCACACTGCTACACGAAACACTGCTGCACGCCACACACTGCTGCATGCCACACACTGCTGCATGCCACACACTGCTGCACGCCACACACTGTTGCACGCCACACACTGCTGCACACCACACACTGCTGCACGCCGCACAATGCTACACGAAACACTGCTGCACGCCACACACTGCTGCATGGCACACAGTGCTGCACGCCGCACACTGCTGCACGCCACACACTGCTGCACACTGCTGCATTACTCACTGCTGCATGCTGCACGACACTGCTGCACGCAGCACACTGCTGCACGCCGCTGCACGCCACACAGTGCTGCATGCCTCACACTGCTACACGAAACACTGCTGCATGCCACACACTGCTGCACGCCGCACACTGCTGCACGCTGCACACTGCTGCATGCCGCACACTGCTGCATGCCTCACACTGCTGCACGCCGCACACTGCTGCACACCGCACACTGCTGCACTCCACACACTGCTTTTATGCGAGTTTATGCTACTGACATTGTAAATGACAATGCCTTTTATTTGTTTTAAAACCAAAACATAAATAAAAGGCATTGTAATTTTACAATGCCAATAGCTCAAACTCTTATAAATTCGAGACCTATTGCATTGCAAATGCTTGTTTAATTGGCATTCAGTATTTTGGTTTTCTGTCAACAATTGTGAAGTGATTGAAGATTGTAGTGATTGAGGGTTTCCCATGTATGTGTTGTCGATTCTTTATGTGATCTATACTAACTATAAAGTGTATGCTATAGGCTTAGAGTAGCATATAATACTTGTTTTTAACACCCAAGTGAGATGTATCTGTGGTGACAGTAGTAATGGTTGATATTCTCCTGAGCTTAGCTAGATACTGTCAGGCCTCTAATGCCATAGTAATTTATGGAGCAATATGCCGTAAAATGAAGTTTGGATGATGTTATCAGTGATGTCATCAAATATGTCATTTGAGATGTCATCTGTGATATCATAAATGATGTCGTATAGCATGTCATGAGCGATGTCATATGTGAGGCCATAAGCAGTGTATGGTAGGGGCGCAAGTTATAGCTAGCAATGCTAACTATAACTGCTGAATGTCTGTGTGTTTTAAAAAAAAATCAAAACGTTAATGTTCTCACTGAGAACTTCAGCTAACTATAACATTGCTGTAACTATTGGTTTTGTCCTGAATTTCTAAGTTTTAAAAAAACACTTCTTTTTAGCTCACCTAAATTTAACGTTACTTTTACCTTTGGTTTTTACAGTGAATTTATATATATATATATATTTTTAAGAACCCGTTCGCTATCTTACTTGTTACATACGAAGAAGCTCCTAGATATGATGCACACTTGTCTAACGAATAACTTTTTTATCTTTGACCAAGTGATATACAGAAAACCCAAGGAACGGCGATGGTGACCTGCTTCGTCCCCAGCTATGCTGGTTTATAACTAGGCTGGTGGGAAGAGCAGGTAGTCAGTAACATCAGACTATTTGAAGACCACATCGTCCTTTGTGTTAGATATATCGCTAATATATATTGAATCTGGAATGGAAGTGAAGAAAAGGCGCAGGAATTTGTTGACATTCTGAATGAAAAAGATTTAAACTTGAAATTTATGAGTCAGATACATCAGGAGGAAATAGAATTTCTGGACATTAAGGTGAACGTTTGCAATAACAAACCATAAAGTACTCTTTTCGCAAAAAAACAGCAAGGGACAGTTTGTTGCAAGCAGGCAGAAGTCATCCGTAAAACCTAATTGAAAGTATACGGGAATGGTCGCTGGCGGAAGAAACGCATATGCAGTGCTCTAGGAGAGATGAGAAGTTGCAGGGGGACCTTCTGGAGTGGCGAGTTCTGTGTATGGAGGGATTGGCGGAGGAGGGGCAATCGCTGCAGAGTGAGTCGGAGGGAACGAGTGGGGAGCTGTATTCCCCGCTATCATCGGAGGGGGAGGGGGAGGTGATGTAGGAGAGGCAGATCCTGTGCGGCATTGAGCGGGGCTGACCCGGATACCCTCGCGCTATGGCCGAAGGCCTGCCTCACCCTAAGGTACCACATATGTATATGATTGCTGATTGGATCTGGATGTACTACTTATTTCTGATGTCGGGGGGAGGGGGGTGAAATTTGATTGTTTGTATTAAAACGAAAAATAAAGTTTAAAAAAAAAAAAAGAAAGTATACGATATGGGGAATTACTTAGAGCAAGGAGGAATTGTAGTTTTGAGGAAGGATTTCAGAATGAAATGATCAAAATGAGACAATGATTTAAAGAAGGAGGATATTCCTGGAAAGTGATCGATCAAGCATGTGAAAAGGCGAGAGGAGTAAAAAGGGAAAATTTGCTGATCCCAAACACTAAAAGGGAGATCGAAGATCAAACACCAAGATGTATAACTACATTTAGTACCTAGGTATGGGAGGTAAAGAAAAGCCTTAATAAATTTTGGCAAGGTTTGAGGACTGATGAAAGTTTATCGAAATCACTAGGTGAGAATCCACAGGTAACCTTTAAAAAAGGTACATCATTGAGGGATGTTTTAAGTAATACTATGGTACATCTCCAAAGAAATACTAAAATCATACACGGTTTTGTCACCTGTGGAGAATGTAAGATCTGTAAATAAATACAGTTATCAAAACTATTTATCATAAGAAAACATCTGATATGCAATTATGACTTTTGCCTATATGCATTAAGTTGCCCATGTTCACTCTTTTATATAGGCCGTACAATTCACAAAGCCAAGAAAAGGGTTTTAGAACATTTAAGAGCAATTTTAAAGGAGGACAAACAATATCCCATAGCAAGGTATTTTAAAGAACAACATGACAAAGACACCAGCCTTTTAAAATTCTATGTGTTAGGCAGAATCCCTACATTAGAAAGAGGTGGCAATAGAGTACAAGAGCTATGAAGATTGGAATCTAAAATGAATATAAAATATGAAACTCTATACCCATTGGATATTAATAGAGATGAAGAATTAGCCGTCCATTTAGGATAGTATTCTCACAAAGACCAATTGTTTTTCAAGTTTGAAAGAGGTCTAGTGTAAATATTTCTTTGTATATCTCAGAATGTTAGTTTTCTGCTTTTAAAGGTTGATCATCACTATTTTTGTTCTTGTAGGTAACATGAAGATGGCTTAAAGAAATGCAAAAGAGCTGGAATATATCTGGGTCAATGGACCTTCTTTTGAAGAATTAAGTAAAATATGTATGACAATGGGTGTAGTTTTATTTATAAGATAGCCCACTTCGGCGGAATTGGATATAAAAAGTTAACGTGATGATTGTTGTGTGAATTTGATACAATGAAAATGTACTAAACAGTATTAACTCAAAAGCCCACTAGGACAGAATTGTGAAAACAGGATTTTCATGTCCCACTTGGGCATGACTGCATGAATAGAGGTATAATGAACGAAACACTACAATATTTTAATGTCAATAGGCGAAAAATTTGAAAACTTTACAAGTTGAAATGAAGTATCATGCTGTATTATGGTGAATATATAGATGGTCAATTGTTACACCCCACTACGGATTGAATGTTATAAGATGGCCGCCGTGATTTTCTTGTAAAAATCACTTCATGTAGTCCTACTTTGATTGTGGTGTAGTCACAAGTATATGTGCAATGGTGAAGCAAACACAACTGACCTGTGAGCAAGGAGCGGTGAGCTCTGAAAGGCGTTAGGCGTTAATTGCTGCTTATGAAAATAAATACAGACGCTGAAGGAATTGAGCAGTGGCTTGTCTTTCTCTGGGGAAGCAAAGAGACTGTGGAAGTATTGTGGGGGTTCACTACTCTGCTACAGGTTCGCCGACACAAGAGGCAGGGGAATCAGCGACGAGGATGATGGAATATATATGTTTATTCAGGCCCCGGGTTGCCGTTTCAATTACTTTGGCCCTTTGCTCCTTGAGGATTAATAGAGTACAATGGTAATTCTATTGGGCTTATGTGGACACTGTTTCTGCTGTTTTCGTAACAGGTCGAACTTCGATGGACCCGTTTTCCTAGCACATTTCATATTTGGGTTCAGAGGCTGTTCTGTCTCAACAACAAGAGGACTTTAAGCAGCACATTTTTAATTCAATACATTATGTGTCTATATTTGTTTATCATATTCAGGCGACACTTTGAGTGATTTTCAGTGCACTATTATTGTTTAAGAAGTTCCCATTTAGGAGGTGATATTCTAAGTGTTTTAATTGTTTATGCACGCACGTTTGGATGTCCCAGTAGTTCAAAAGACGTATTACGTAAGCTGGTTTAGCATTAGGCTGTAATTTCTTTAGTTGCACTGTGCACTTTTATATATTGTATTTAGAGTACAATTAGATGATGTACCAGTCGCGTCATCTGGGTTCAAGGATGAATTACATTTAAACACTGTAATGGATTTACATCTGTGCATTTCAGAAACGCTTTAGTATTGTTTCTATGTCCATGCATGCCTTTAATTCGAAGGGCTATTTATACTCACATAGTTATAGCGCCCATCAGAATGACAAGGTCTCTGTGGTCTTGGGATCGAGGGTGACTTAAGAAAATAAAGAGTGTCGTATCCCAAACAGCCTCGTGCACGTGCCTTCTTCTATGGAAGCAGGATTGTTTATTCATTTAAATTCAGCGTTTTTGCGGTCTATACGCTTATATATATGATTGTATGATAAAACGTAGAGGAGACCAATATAAATTTTCCATAATATCATAATAACGATATCGACACCAAAATATCGCCATTCCATACATAAACAAAAATCCCACAAATATTGCTAACGAAAATACCACTAACAAAAATATTTTAAGTAAGTTATATGCAAAATAAAAAATATTATTGTTACTTGAAAATAATATAAGACAAAAAAATCACCTACAAAATATTGACTACATTAAATAAAAATCCACATAATGTATATTTATAAGTCACTAAAAACAACATTATCAAAATATAACACCACAAATAAACAGTTTTAAACATTAATATTTTTTTAAAAAGCACTATAACCTTTAAAAAAGCCAAAAATATTATTCTCATATCACAAAACAAAATTACACATTTAAACATTTAAAAATAATATAAAACTCAAAAATACACCAGAACAATATATAAAAACATGTAAAACATTGTAAACATACACATATAACCCTATTTATTTATAATCCTAATATCCAAACACGCACACTCACAAACTTAGCCACACACACATATATTCATATGTTTAGTAAAGAAACCCTTCAAATAAGGTTTAAACTTTAGAAAAATCTCTACAAACATATCCAAGGTAGTACTATTAAATAACAAACTGCTAAATTAATTAACAAAACTGCTTCTAACCTAAACTTTATAATATAACTAATATCAAATGTTTTACTCATATCTCCAAGCTGCAGGTTCTACTGCAAAACCCAGAGGAATTAACACCACCACAACCTACATCAATATATATATATATACTTCTAACATTTTCAGAAAAATTGGAAAAAGAAAAGGTAAACAATTGTTATCCCACATGAGATACACATACAGCAAAGAAAGCACAAGCATTAAAAATGTTAACTGGAAATTAACAGATATTATGCCAACGCGTATTATCGGCAGCTCACAACTAAAGCTGACATTGTGATTAATATTGAGAGCCCAACACGGCTGTGTCCCCCCCAACCAATATAACAGAGATGGAAGTAAAGCATGTTCTCTAAGATCTAAGAGCAGCAAGCGCTAGCTCTCAAGAACTCAAAGGCAGTATTTTAAAAAATATACTGCCTAAATACCAGAAACTATGGCAGGGCAACTGCCAGCAATCCCCAATCTCAAAAGACTGGTAGCCCTCTGGCGGTGTGGGAGACGGCCGCCATGCCACTGCCCCGCTCCCACACCTCTAAAGTCGACCGACCCCGCCAGATGACGAGTTTCCTCATGGTCTGGCAGGCAGAGCTTTGGTTGTCCCCCACCGGTGCAGTTCTAAGGCCCATATGCGAGCCTTAGAACTGCAGCACCCAGGAAGTGCCAAAGCCCCTTACTGCATGGTATGGGCTGTGCAGTCCATACCGTGCAGGAACAGGGGTCCATTCACACGGGGGGCACAACATGTGCCCCCTTGCATGCAACCCCTTGCACAGGGGTATGAGAGGGCACCCTTAATTTACTGACCACCACAGTTTTCATTGCAGGCTCACCGCCATAAAAAGTGTGGAGGTCTGGAAAGTCGTATTATGCTTGGTGTTGACGCAGTGGCACTGCCAGAATATAGCTGCCCCAGACCACAGCACCACCGCCGAGGGATCGCGGATCCCCAGCAGTTGCGGTGGTCCCATGGCGGTCCGACTGACAAAGTTGTAATACGGCGGTCAGACCGCTGGTGCAGTAGCCGCACCACCACTGTTGCGCCTGGTGGTCCACGGACCGCCAAACTCATAATTAGGCCATTAGCCATTACACATCATGAGGAACCATTTCTCCTGCACAACCATGAAAACAACAACAGGAGAATAATGATTTATGGTGCACAAAACAATTTACTTAGACTGACACAATGTACAATGTGGATGATGGCTAGCGCTTTCAGATCTTGCCCTCCACCTTTCACACAAATATCCACACATGGAGAATATCAGGAGACTAACATATCCCTGATTTACACACTACCACTTACTAAACAAAGTGAACATTTAATGAACTTTTAAACTAGATTAAAATTCAAACAAACAACAGCTACGCTCAAAACATAATTATAGATTTTGAACAGGGAATGATAGTAACAACTCTAAAAGTCTAACCACATACAGCCATACATGGCTGATACTAGCACTTTAATAGAAGCATTTGGAGACATCTCTAAAAACCTGCACCAAGGGGCTCGTTAGAATTTCGGGCACAAAGCCTCCGCCCGACAGTCACAACTGCTTTGAGCCCTTCTGTCCGACTCGGTCGGTTTACACTCCGACTGCCCGATTACGATGTTCGCGGTCGCAACGTAAACTGACCGGTCTTTCCGACTCGGTTCCGACCGACTTGCGGAGTATTCCTGTCGCAAGTCGGTCGGTCGTGAATCCGAGACAGAGGCTGTTCCATTGTAATTAGCACCTTTGTGTGGAATGTGCTACAAACATTGAGTTTGTCTTTAAAAAGAAAAACTAGCCTTGACATATTTACCAGTCACACAAAAGGCTGAACATTACAATATACTAATAGAATCCCTATACTACCAAAAACATGAAACAAAATTGAGTCCTCTCATGGACTACTTTGAAGACACTTGGGTTGGCAGACTGCACTGCACAGACACCAATCCAAGTTTCAACTTGCATGGTGGAATGCCTACCACAGTACCATAAATAAACAATCCAAAACCCACAACGCAGTGAGAGAATGGCACAACGCCTTCCAAGCCTCATTAGGCAGAAACCATCCAACCCTATATAAATTCTTAGAAATCCTTCAAAGATAACAAAGCAACCAACAACTAAATAGAACAATCAGTAAATCAACTAAAACCTAAAATATCTAAAAAGACCAAAGAGATGTACAAAATGGTAGAAGTAAATCTCTTTTTAAACAACAAAGAGCTGAAATCTAAATAAAATAGTTGTACTTGCAGTTTTGTAGCAGATGTCCTTGTCCCACCATCACTCAAGAAAAAAGTAAATCCACAAAAATGAGCAGAACCAAACCTCCAAAAATGCAAAAATAAAACATATAGGAACTGCCCCAGGAAACTCAAAAAATAAAAATAAATGTACAATAAAGTTGATTAAAATTGAGCATAATTCAACATAATTCCTTTTAAAAACAAAACACCACCAAATGGGAACAATCTGGTACTTCAACCTATAAACCTGCAATAAAAAACAATATACCCACCATTCTAAATACATGTACCCCACAAACATTATAAACATCTCAAGATGATATAATAAACAGATTAAAAACAACCGCCTTTCCTAGAATAGCAACCTACACTGCATAAACTACACCCTACAAACCCTTAAAATTAAAGTAAAATGTGTTCAACCTTGTATTCAATAAAAAAAACTTTAAAATAAAATTATTATTTTCACACCACACTAAACCATGTACAGGAAGATGTTGAACACTGAAAAACACATATATACTGTACACAATGCAACATAAACCAATTAAAAATAGGTGTTTTACACATACAACTACAAATTAACCAAATCAAATACAAAATAAAACTTCATTATGTAGTACACAGTAATCATACAAAAGCAAACAGTATGCCTCAAATATAAATAAATGCACACAATAAAATAATCCTATTAACTATATTTAAATAATTTTTTTATAACTAAATACAATTGTAATTTGAAAACATTCTTTATAAAATCATTAAGAAAAGGGCAACTTAAACCCAGAGGATATTAACAATTACCGTCCCATATCACAACTGCCATTTTCCCGCCAAAATCATAGAGAGGGCCATAAAATATAAAGCTCATGGAATATATTGACGCACATAACTGGCTTGACCAATCACAACACATGGACAATTGCCGGAAGGCTACCCTCATTCTATAGGATTTGTCTGCGGCCTTCGACACTGTTCACCATGCCTTCTTGGTGAAATGGCTAGCAGATGTGGGAGTGGGGGTTCAGCTCTCCATCTGCTCAAATATTTTCCTGGATGATAGGACACAATTCCTGGTCATGGATTCCTATAAGTCTGCACCTTTTCTGCTCCCTTGTGGAGTACCACAAGGCTCTCTATAAGCCCCACCCTCTTTAACGTATATATTGCGGATCTGGCTCCACTTGTAAGATCTTTTGGTTTTGCCCTAACCTCTTACGCTGATGATAAGCAAATCGTCGTAGCAGTTACGAATCAACCTTACGCTATTGGCAAACAAGCGATTGCATGTCAGCAGTAAGCTAATGGATGAGTTTTAACTGTCTTAAGCTAAATTGCAATAAAACCGAGGTTGTGCTTTTTGGTAATGATCCATCTTTCTGGTCCCCTAGTTCGAGGGCACCGAATTTAGGCATATTACCTGAGCCAGTCGAAAAAGCCTAAAACCTCGGTATAATTGTAGACAACAAGCTCTCTCTTTGCCAACCAGATCAATGCCTTGACGTCATCTATTTATTTTGTCCTAAGAAAAATCAGAAAGATTTTGGCGTATATTCCTGAAAACCTTCACAAATTGGTCATTTCGGCTTTGGTACTGGCCAGACTAGATTATTCCAATGGCCTATACCTTAATCTCTGGGCTCAAGATTTTAGGAGACTGCAGGTATTGCAGAATACAGCAGCCAGAGTTCTAACTCATACCCCTAAACATGTTTCAGTCAGGAAAACTATCAAGCAGCTGTACTGGCTACTAGTGAAGGAGAGGATTCAAGGCTTTGAGTTTTGCCTACAAAGTATTGCACAAACTAGGACCACAATAATTTATGCCGGAAATTCAGATGGTACACGCCTAATAGAGCTCTTAGATCGTCCAACTCTAGCAGCATGGGGGTACCAAAATTTAATAGAAAGAACTGGGGCGGCAGAAGTTTCTATCTAGGAACTTCAACAATCTGGAACAAACTTTTAATACACATTCAATCTGCTCATTGTCTTCTTAAATTCAGACATTAGCTGAAAACTTGGCTTTTCAGCCTATCAGACATTTGGTAAAATACTGGTTCTCCAGTCCGATCACTGGTTAGTGCCAGGTCACCGTTTGGTAACAGTGCGCTTTAAAAATCTCCCACATTGACAGTGACATAAATTACAAATAATAACAGAGCAGTTTTTTTTTTTAAATTAATTTTCACACACATTTAATTTAAAAACAAAAATGAATGGGGGTGGTTTTAGTCATTACAACATACAATTCCCATTGGAAGCTGAAACTCCTTTGACATGAACTATTGGTGCATTACATGTAGGGGTGTCGTCAGATCTATTACTGTAGTTCATCCCATCCATTGTAATGTCGTTGCTGCCTGATTTATTTGAATGGGTGGATGTGGGTGTGTGCATGCCTCCTTTACTGTTTAGTATTTACCGTTGGGTGCTTGTTCGCACCTTCATGCACTGTTTGCTGGTATAATGTATGAATCAAAGACCAAATGAAGATAATTAAAAAAAATATATATTTACCAATAACATTTATAAACATGACACATTTAAAAAATATTATGGACTTTAATTATTATAAATTAATTTAAAAACGTACAAAATAATTTTACATTTTAAAATAATTATCAGACTTTTTAAAATTCATATAATTTAATTTAAACATTAAAAAGAAATTAATTATTATTCATGAAAAATACATCATAATATATTTGCACCATTTTTAAAGAATATTAATATTTTTACACACTATGGGGTCCATTAGGATGTTGGGCGGTGGCACCACTGCGGCGCTGGCGGTGCGGAAAAATGCTTTTTTCCGCCCGCGAGCAGCGGACCTCATGCCCGCCATATTAGTATGGTCAAACATAGGCCAATTCCCGACCGCCACGGTGCGACGTGCACCGCTATCAAAGTGCACCCGCCACTGCGGTGGTGGGAGCAAATGGAGACTCACCGCCGTGCGGAATGACGTCCGCCCCGCTCCACAAATTAGGATGACTCAAGCAAGCAGACGCACCGCAGTGGAGACACTGCCCAACCAGAGACAGCGGAAGCTCGACAGCGGGGCGCGAAACCAGAGTCCCGGTCATGACCGCCATGGACCCAGCTCTACACGTCTTTCCGGTGCTGTACCTGCTACATCACCAGGAACTCATGGACCACCGCGGATGCCGCCGCAGGTACGCAACACAACACACAACACACGGCCTGACACGGGGTCCAAATCCACATCGACACCCTAGGGGGGACAGGGACACATCCACAAGGGCACCCACACATCAACCACATGCCACAAAGTCACCCCACTGGATCCTGGACACACAGCTACTGCCACCATGCAGCAATGTCCCGTTCACATCAGCGCAGCGGCGAACACAAGCAAATACATGCGCACAATGCAGAAGGCAGGGCCAGTGCCAGGCATGGGCAGGGCACAAAGACCACAGGGCCACACCCCTTCCCACCATACACTAGCACAACCCATGAAGGTACATGCCATGTGCCCCTCCTGTGCACCCCATGCACAACAACAAGCCAGGGCAATACACACCCTGCACCACACAACAAACAATCATGGAGACACACACTGCAGGAGTGGCTGCACAGGAGCACACAACACACAGCACAGTAGCACAGGGCCAGGGAAACACACACACACCACCACACGCAGGGAAATATAAATGAGGACAAGCAACAAATGAACACATACAAGGAATTACCATCCAAAAGGACACACAGCCTGCACAGTCACACATACATACCACAGACTGACACTCACACACACATACACACCCCACATGCCAACAGCAATGAAGCACAACAAATATGGAAAACAAGGTGGGCTGCACACAAGTGGAAGGCCATGGAGACACACAACAAGCATGTGTACATCACATCAACACAAGGAACAGAGCACAACACCCTCACACCATCAAAGCACACATGGCTGGCACAGTCAGTGAACTCAAACCACAGACAGCTCAGTGCAATAACACAGGGAGACAGCAAGGCAAACCACGTATAGGCACAAGGATGAAAGGAAAAGCCTGAAGTCAAACAGCCACACATCCATACAACTACTTCACAGGCGTACACCAGCAGCACTACACACAGGGCCCATCTGCACGCCTCAGGACTGACCAACACCAGTAAGAATCTACACATACCCCCCTCACAACAGAAGCACACAACACCAGTGCCAAACACACTGAAGGCTGGCAATACTTGACAGTCAATACACACACAAGCAACCACACACCCTGGGTTCAGCCACAAACATCACACACACACACACACACACACACACACACACACAGGGATGCCACCACAAATGTGGAAACAAATACAACAGACAAACACATACTCCAACAGAAACACACACAGGGCCATAACAACAACAACAGACATCCCTGTGCAGCTAAACTGGGGAAAGGCAATGGGAGCACAGACACAACAGGAGTGCACAACCTCATAACTCGGGAACAATTCACAGACAACATACCACAACACACACAAGAAGTGCACCATCACATAACCACACAGCCACAGCAAGCAAACAACAGATGCACAGGCAAAACAATCCCGTAGCAAACACAGCAGGACATCAGGGGATGCACACCAGGCAATCACAAGGCAACATACACACACAGCACTGCATGCACAACAAACAAGCTGTGTGTGCACACCAGGCATACCAGACACACACAGACATCAGTGACAGAACAGCAACCCAGCACAAAGACAACAGCGCACCCAGGAAGTGAAGCAAAAACACAAACAACATACATACATCCAACACAACACCCAATAGATGCACAAGTCTGGGACACAAAGGTGGAAACAACTTGACCACAGGACTGGCCAGCACACAGTTGAACTGCATAGGAGCAACCATGACTGACAAACAGCACCAGAACATCACACATGACCCATTGGGGAAATGGCCTGAGTGACACATTGACCCTGGCCAAAGAACTGCACCACAAAGCACAGTGTCACAAATGAAGTCATAGGGAGGCACCCACACATACAAACCAAGGGCACAGCTCACACCAAAGTGAAGTGTACTGCATGTCAGTAAGGGACATGGCAGGAGTGTACCATACACAAGGAGAGGGAGTGCAGACCCACAATGGGTAGGCAGCTGAAGCACAGATAGGGGATGGCATGACAACACACACAGCATGCCACACTGGAGGCAAGAAGGCACCATTTGACAGCAAGGCCTGAGAAAACACAACCACAATGGCAGTGTGGAGGAGCAGCAGGTCTGCACAGTCCCCACAAACAGCCACCAGACACATGGATGTGCAACAAAACACAACACTGACTTGCCAGTAACACTCTCTGCATACTCACAAGTGACAAAAACAACAAGTAGGAGTCGGACAGTACTGCAAGGAAACACCAACACACTGCACAGTGCACAACATACAACTCACACATGGACATACAACCACATCCACAGGGATGAACAATCAAAACAACAGGCAGACAACTCCTGGGTGGCACATGTGTGCAGTTCACATTGCAGAGGCATGTACACATCAACACTCCCCACAAACGTACCCCCTTCAGACTGCACACTACCTGGCCATCCAAGAGCACAAATGGAAAGTAAGCCCTGGGACTAGGATGACTGGCCATCACAAGATGACCACACACATACACCACTGGGCACACATATAGGAAGAACACCCACACATGATGACCCTGGACAGCCTGCCTGCAATACTGTGTGCAGAAACCCACTCTGTGCTGGCAGTGCCCCCCACCTGACATGTGTACAATATAGCCAACATGAACTGATCAAGTAAATAACTACTGCTAACCAATCGAAATTCACACCATTGCCACCACAAGTATCTGAGTCAAGAAGAACTGAAGACCCTGTAACCCCTGAAAAAAGAGAGTAAGTGTGCCCAAACATTGACTATGTTGAAGTGCCACACAGACCACGTGGCACAGTAAACCATTTACACACAGCAAAAGAACTTTATTCAGTAAGGACACTGACAAAATAGACATCAGGAGCAACTGTCTTTATTCACGTATTGCTCAAGTAGGTACCATGAGAAGAGAAAAGCAAGGCACAAGATGCAGAGCATGTCCATGAGAAGCTGCACAGGCAGGGGGCACACAGCAGTGAACGACAAGGCCAGTGGGCAGGACAAAGTGCAGACTGAGTCCATGAGAAGCTGCACAGGCTGGGGACACACAGCAGTGAACGACAAGTCCAGTGGGCAGGACAAAGTGCAGACTGAGTCCATGAGAAGCTGCACATGCTGGGGGCACACAGCAGTGAACAACAAGTCCAGTGGGCAGGACACAGTGCAGACTGAGTCCATGAGAAGCTGCACAGGCTGGGGGCACACAGCAGTGAACGACAAGTCCAGTGGCCAATTCAGGGTGCAGACTGAGTCCATGAGAAGCTGCACAGGGAAGAGTTCAACAAAGCAAAGAGCAACAAGGCCAGTGTCCAGTTCAGGGCGCAGACTGAGTCCATGAGAAGCTGCACAGGGAAGAGTTCAACACAGCAAAGAGCAACACGGCCAGTGGCCAGTTCAGGGTGCAGACTGAGTCCATGAGAAGCTGCACAGGCAGGGGGCACACAGCAGTGAACGACCAGTCCAGTGGGCAGGACAAAGTGCAGACTGAGTCCATGAGAAACTGCACAGGCTGGGGGCACACAGCAGTGAACGACAAGTCCAGTGGACAGGACAAAGTGCAGACTGAGTCCATGAGAAGCTGCACAGGCTGGGGGCACACAGCAGTGAACAACAAAGCCAGGTGCAGACTGAGTCCATGAGAAGCTGCACAGGGAAGAGTTCAACACAGCAAAGAGCAACAAGGCCAGTGGCCAGTTCAGGGTGCAGCCTGAGTCCATGAGAAGCTGCACAGGGAAGAGTTCAACACAGCAAAGAACAACAAGGCCAGTGGCCAGTTCAGGGTGCAGACTGAGTCCATGAGAAGCTGCACAGGCAGGGGGCACACAGCAGTGAACGACAAGGCCAGTGGGCAGGACAAAGTGCAGAGTGAGTCCATGAGAAGCTGCATAGGCTGGGGGCACACAGCAGTGAACGACAAGTCTAGTGGGCAAGACAGAGTGCAGACTGAGTCCATGAGAAGCTGCACAGGCTGGGGGCACACAGCAGTGAACGACAAGTCCAGTGGCCAGTTCAGGGTGCAGACTGAGTCCATGAGAAGCTGCACAGGGAAGAGTTCAACACAGAAAAGAGCAACAAGGCCAATGGCCAGTTCAGGGTGCAGACTGAGTCCATGGTCAGCAACACAGTCAGGGGGCAACAATGTGCACTACAGGCCCACCTGTGTGAGAGGCAGGTGTGTGAGGGTGACTACCACTCAGACTTGGCTGTCAGGAGGACTGGGAGCTGGGTGTGTCTCGGGGACTGTTGGGGCACTTGACGGGGGAGAGAGCGGAACAGCTGAGGTAGAGCTATCAGTGGTTTGGCAAGCCAGAGGGCTGCTTGGAACAGGTGGCGTAGTGGCACATTGAGGTGGAGTCATGCTGACGGGAGACACGGTGTGGCTGGGAGATTGTGGAGGGGTGCCCTTCCACTTCTTGGGGATCCTAAATGACATGCCTGACTTTGGATCAATGGGAAGTGGTGTGGGCACAACGGGCACAGTCACCACCACAGCTGCAGCAGGTGCAGGCGCTGGCAGCCCCTCTGGTGATGTGCTGGACCCAGCGGAACGCTTTGCCTGGATTCACCTCTGCCCCCCTTCCCCTGTTTACTAGGTGTTACTCCTACTGTGCCTTCTGGCCCCTGCTTCACTGGGGTTGGAATGGTAGTCGAGGTGGTTGGTGATTCTGCCTTGGAGCCCTTCCTAGGTGTACCCTTGGCATGCACCACCTCCTTGGTGGGCACAGACACTGTACGATTATCTTTGCGCGATGCTTTAGGGGAGTCCTTGGATGGGGATGCCACTGAGGCATGTGTGCCTGAGGTCTGCTGCTTAGCTTTTTGTCCACTGGTGTCGCCTGACTGGCTTTTCTCCCTGCGCTCTGGGGTGGCTTTGGTCTTCTGTGGGGATGGGGTCTGTGCCCGGGACCGCTTGGGTTGCTGCTGCTGTGTGCTTTGTGTGCTGTATTGTGACTTTGATGTATGTGGACCGTGGTCACTATCATCAGACGTGGCCACTGCCAGGGGGGTGGACAAAGGGCTCAGAGCTGGACTGTGAGTATGTGCCTGTTGCAGGGCAGACGTCACTGTTGATGACAAAACCTGGACTGTCCGGTGCAGCCCACCCACGTTGGAATGTATGCCCTCCATGAAAGCAACCACCTGGGCCAATTTCTTGTCGTGGTCAATGAAGGCATTGAGGAGAGCTTTCTGGCCTACACACAGCTGGCGCAAAAGGTCCACAGACTCAGCACTGATGGCAGCAGGGGGGACAGGGGCAGCGGTGTCAGGGGTGAAGGCCACTCTTCCCTCATACTGAGGCGGACACGGGCAGCACCAGAGGAAGTGGCTGGGAGGGTGGGCAATGGCCGCTGTGTGGTGGGAGTCGATGCAGAGTCCCCGTTCCCTGTGCCCTCCAACATGGATGCATCACCGCTGGCATCGGATGATGTGGTGCTTTGCGTCTCAGGCTGGGACTCCACCAGCAGACCCCTGTCCCCCCTCTGAGGCGCTGGTGACATCTGTGTCACTGGGCTCCTGGGCAGCTGTTGTGCTAGTTTCACCCCCACTGGTGTCGGTCTCCTGTCCCTCCGTAACCACAGGTGATGCTGCATGAGAGAGAGAGATGTAATGTCAGGTCAGTGGTAGCAACAGAACAAACATATGCAAGCAATGCATAACAAACGTTTACCAAATCTACATGTTGCACACCACCCTGTGCAATCACATTGTGCCAACTCACTATATAGACTCAAGCAGTGCATGGAAACTGGAAAGTCAGGCATGACTGAGCCATATGATGACCACACAGCACAACACCCTGCTTGTGGCTCTGTTCAAACAGACACACGACTAGTTCTGAGCACACCTAGGGACATGATGGGGGCACACTACTTGTTGCCAGTGACAGAACTGGATGGAACAGGAGGGGACAACACAGACCCAGACTGCAACATGACAGTCCACAATGGACATTAGTCCATGCCACCCACCATGTCATACCTTGGGGACAATATAATGCTGCACATTGCAGTAAGATGTGTAGGCCTCCCCAATATGGGTGCATGCAATAGACGCATTGATGTATGCAGTCAGATCGGGCACACTGCCGTTCCCTCCCATGGCATTCCCAAGACTACCCCAATGCAGAAGAAACCTGAAGGGCACAACCCAGAATGTAATGTGAAGGCACAGCATCCAAATCACCTTTGTAAGTACAGGTAGGGCAAATGCATGCCACCGGCACCCAGGCCAGCAGCCACTTACATGCCACAGCATCACACTACTGACATCACATAGGCCAGCGTTGGCACAGGCTCTGTACACATGCAGCCACTTCCAGCCAAATTCAGACTCCCCAAATGCTCACCCCTGACTTGCTGCTGATGCTCCTTCAAACGTGCATCCAGCTCAGGCTGTGGCACAGCCAAGATGCGCCCCATTAGTGGTGTCATGCTGCGCTGTGCCAGACGCCCAGTGCGAGGACGCAGCCCCAAGGTCATCTTCGTCACATTCTTTGCTAGCCGGCTGATGTCGTCCCATCTCTTGTGGCAGTGTGTGCGCCGTCGGTTTGAGACCCCCAGAGCTCACACCTTCGCTGCAATGGCCCTCCACACGGCCTTACGCTGGTGTACCTTGAGCTGCAGGCATGGGAGACAAGAGGGGGAAATGATCAGTGACAAAGTGTCATGTACCGACATCTATCAGTATAGCAGCAAGATACAAAATCATCACATATCCAACGATAGGTCAATCAGAGACTATAGTACAGCTCACATGGGACACCTGCATGGGAAAAGCTGATGTTAAAGCATGCAGGTGTGAGGGGGAACACAGTCCCTGCACATCTCATACACATGCAGGATTCCAGCACTGAAACACCCATATAGCCTGCCCACATCTCCAGTCCATTGTTGGCTTGAGCAACACATACATCACATGTCAACCTGTGTTTGGGGGTGGACTCACTGTGTCCAAGACTGCGCAGCCATCAATGTCCCTGTCCTGTGAATAGTTGAATGTGTCATGGTGGTCACATAGAGGGACATGATCTCACAAACATAAAATGCCATTCACAAGGGCAGTTGTGTGCAAACTACAGTGCTGAGATGGACCATAGCTGGAGTGATATGTGAAAAGACTGATGTCATACTCTGTAAGTTAAGTGAGTTGTCCTTGTCTTTGTAGGCGGGGACTGTGCAGGCCAGCTGGGCTCACACTGAGATGGACTACAGGGGCACACACAGCCATCCAGCCAAGCAATCACTGTCCTGACTACAGCATGAACAACCTTCTGTGTCCCTGTATGGCTGACAACACAACACAGGTCACTCATACATATACATATATCACCAATGACTCCCCTGACGTGATGTTCATGACTGAGACATGGTTACAAGACGAGGACACTGCGATTATAAATCTTGCCTTCCCCCCTGAATATACCGTGGTAATGCTCAATCGCGGTTCGAGAGGGGGTGGGATCGCTATGGCAGTGAAACGGCGTTTTCCATATGATTGGAAAGCTTTAACACTTCCGGGTTGCGAATGCGCTCGCTTCAGAATTTCGCTATCTCCTTGTTTTAGCTTTTCTGGTCTTTTAATATATCGGCCTCCGGGCTGCGACGCGGCATTTAGGGCCGCTCTCCCGGACGTTATTAGCTTGGAAGCTCTCGGCTGTGCGAATTTTAATGTGGTTGGTGACCTTAATTTGCATTTCGACTGTCCCTCCCAAGCTTCGATTAGGAGTTGTCTAGCAGATCTGGAAGCTTTGCAGCTTACACAGAGAGTGATGTCCCCCTCCCATTCTGGGGGTCATATACTGGACCCGTTTTTTACTTCCTTAGAGGAGATTACTGTAGGCCACCCTGTCCAGCTGGCCTGGACAGATCATATGTTGGTGAAAGCAGTTCTCCTGGTGGCAGATCCTCTGCACGTGACTCAGAATAAAACATCTTCGTCCCGTCAGTGGTGTAAACTAAAGCTTGATGATTTTTATAGTTTTTTAGGTAACACTCCTCTACCCCTCTTCGCTGATGTGGACAGTGGGTATGATGCATTCTGCACTTGGATTGAGTCTGCTTTGGATTCTCTTATTCCCCGTGTGCGTTCCAATTGCCGGACTAAGGCCCATAGCCCGTGGTATGACGAGACACTGGCGTCTCTTAAGAGAGAATGTAGACAAGCGGAAAGGCGATGGAGGAAAGCCTATGACCCCGCGCTTAAGATCAGTTATCTCACTTCCTCCAAGGCGTATCATAGAGCGGTGTGTCGTACACGCGCAGCTTTTTACGCGCAGGAGTTTCGGAATAGTCCGAACCCCTCCAAATTAATATTTAAGGTCTTAAAAGACCTTATAAATAAGAGGACCCCTGCGGCTGAAATATGCACTGATTCCCATTGTGAGCGCTTGGCCTTGTTCTTTGTGCAGAAGGTGCAAGCGATTTATCAAACCTTCCCTATTGCTATGCACAGCTCCAAACCAGCTGATTGCCTTGAGTCCAAGGATGTGATCCTGGACTGTCTCGCCCCCCTATCAGAGGAGGGTTTTGATTTTTTGAGCCAGAAAATTAAATCTGGCTCTCCGACAGACCCCCTCAAACCGGCCTTATTTAAAAACCTGCTGGATACTTGTCGTGCTCCCTTGCTCTCCCTCATTAATTTGTCTCTGGGGTCAGCGACTGTTCCTACCAAGTGGAAGGAAGCGGTAGTCACTCCCATCCTGAAAAAGCCTACCCTTGACCCTACTAAACCTGAGAACTACCGCCCCATCTCCTTGTTGCCGTGGGCTGCCAAAGTCATTGAAGCCCATGTGAATGGGATCCTGGCGGACCATTTGGACAAGGCGAATATCCTGGATCCCACGCAAAATGGCTTTCGTAAAGCGCATAGCACGGAGACTGCTCTATTGTATATGGTTGAACATCTGCGCTCCGTGCTGGACACCGGTCATACTGCGGCACTCCTTTTGTTAGACCTGAGCGCCGCCTTTGACACGGTGTCCCATGACATTTTGCTGCGGCGGCTAGAGGAAGTTGGGGTTAGGGGTTTGGCATTAGGATGGTTCCGCTCCTTTCTCTCCAACAGATCCTTCCGGGTAGCAATACCTCCCGGTAAGTCCACCTCGCATCAGCTCACGACGGGGGTCCCTCAGGGCTCATCTCTGAGCCCCACTCTTTTTAATCTTTATGTGAGGCCGCTGGCTGCTATTGTCAAAAGCTGGGGCCTGACAATGGTTTCCTACGCGGATGACACGCAGCTGGCGGTCACACTAAGTGGGGACTCAGCTATTGATGCCCGCAACTTCTGTGAGGGGTTGCGTTCGGTGGCCAATTGGATGAATCAGAACTGTCTCCAATTAAACACCAAGAAGACTGAGGTGATGGTGTTTGGTACGCGTCCGGGCTGTTGGAAGGAAAGTTGGTGGCCTTCTGAGCTAGGTGTGATCCCCCCTCCGGTATTGGAGCTAAAGAACCTTGGGGTATGGCTTGACCCGGCACTTAGTTTCACCTGCCATACGAAGAAGGTTGCTGCCTCTTGCTTTGGCATCATCAGGAGCATTAGGCCGGTGCTCAAATTTTTTGACGCTAGTACGAGACAGCTGGTGGTCCAGGCCTCGGTTCTATCTAGAATAGACTATGCTAGTGCGCTGCTCGCAGGCACGAACAAGGCTGAACATGCGCGGCTACAACGAGTGCAGAATGCCGCTGCTAGAGCAATATTTGGGTTGCCCAAACGCTGCTCAGTGTCCGGAGTATTATATACTCTTCACTGGCTACCTGTTGTGCGGCGTATTGAGTTTAAGGTGTTGTGCCTGGCCTTCAAAATTTTGAAGGGCTTGGCCCCCCCTATCCTTATGAATCTCCTTACTCCGTACATTCCTTCTCGCTCGTTGAGATCTTTGGGCCAGAATTTGGCGGTTGTTCCTCGCTTTCGGTTGACCAGGACGGGTGGCCGCGCCTTCCGAGTGGTAGCTGCCCAGCTCTGGAATGCTCTTCCCGCTGATATCCGTGCTGTGGATAATCTAACCAGGTTTAGAGGGGCTATTAAAACGTTTCTTTTTAATAAATCAAAGTAATTCCACTATACACTGTGTTGTTGTGTTCACCTTTGGCGCCAGGACGCCCCTTTGCTGGGGCAGCTGTGCGCGGTACAAAAATCAGTAACATAACATAACATAACATGTGCAGGGAGGGAAAGCTGTGGCATTGGGTACACACACCCTCCCACTGGAGACAGCATGTCAGGCAGTGCATGTCATTACCCCACACTCCCAGGCACATACTGCATCAGTCCAACTACAGGTGTGGCACCCCTGCCCTAGACCACACTGTTGGAAGGCTTACCACAACATTTGGGGCACCATATAGCCTTGGGTACTGTGTGAGCACCTCGTCCACCAGGACCTCCAGCTCCGTGCTTGTGAACGGACTGGCATGGATTCTCTGTCCTTGCCATCACTGTGGACGTGAGACAACAGCGGCGGAATTGGGTGGTGAGGGTTCTCAGGCAGCAGTCCCTGGAGGCAGCAGCAGGTGAGGGGTCTCAGGCAGCAACCCCTGGAGGCAGCAGCAGGTGAGGGGTCTCAGGCAGCAGGCTGTGGGAGCAGTGGAAATGTGAGGCACACTCCCACACATATATAGCCCCTTGGGGTCGTTTCAAAGGTGCCAAGCTGCAGCAATTGGTGGTCCAGGCCTGCCTCTTTCAAATGCATCCAATGACCGCCTCCGCGGTGGCGGAGCCCGCCTACAGCGATCTTCATAATTGCATCATGTCACCACAATCATGGCTCCTATTGGCTGTAAGGGCATGCTCCATGGCGGTGATACAACGCTGGGGCCCGGGGTGTGCTACCGCGATGGTGCATCTTTCAAATGCAGCCAATGTCCGCCTCCGCGGTGGCGGAGCACGCCTACCGCGATCTTCAAAATTGCATCATGCCACCGCTATCGAGCTTCGCATTGGCTTTAGGGCAAGCTCCATGGCGGTGACACACCGCAGGGGCCCGGTGTGTGCTACCGCAATTTTAGTGGCGGAGCATGCCAACCGCCATTTCCACATGTCTCCATGCCTATCACTACTGCACTTGTGTGAATGGGGGTGCTGGTGACACACCACCGGGGCCAGGTGGTAGCTACCGCGATATGGGTGCCATGCATTAACACGAGGCACCGCAATTTGGGTGGCGGAGCATGCCCACCGCCATATGGGCATGTCTCCATGCCTATGACTACCGTACTTGTGTGAATGGGGGTGCTGATGACACACCGCCGGGGCCAGGCGGTAGTTACCACGATATGGGTGCCATACATTGACACGAAGCCTCGCCATTCAGGCGGCGGAGCATGTCAACCGCCATTTCCACATGTCTCCATGCCTATCACTACCACACTTGTGTGAATAGGGGTGCTGGTGGCACACCGCCGTGGCCAGGCAGTAGCTACGGCGATTTGGGTGCCATACAATCGCAATGTCCATCTGTCAAACATCAACAGTGCACAGTGCCAACATGTTCAATGGCACATCATTGTGCACACGATGCCAATTTTCCATTTACTCCACTGATGGCTACACATGCCATGTTTGTGTGTGTGTATCGTAAATTGGCCTGTACCCACTCACATGTCACTTATGGATTTGATGTTGGTGTAGGCAGGACAGTGTTGTTCTGGACTCTACAATGTATACACATGTCAATGTGTTGAGGTGCAGTGACAATCACAGCGATGCTCGTCTCAATGAATGATGATCTATTTTGCATTGCCGCTCATGTCTGCTCATGAACACATTCGTCATTCCAGCGCCGACTGTGGTCATTGTGTGGTGGGTGTGTGCCAGGTTGTAATGACGCATTAAGGTGTGACAGGTACAGCAGCTAGGTATGAGACAGTGGTTTTGATTAGTTACACATATGCTGAATGCTATACTTCCAGGCGTGCCCATGTGAAATGTGGCCATATCCCTATGTGCATTCACATTGACCAAGGTGGTGTTTGAGGTTCTTGTCTTGTGTAAGTTGACAGGTGTGCCCTTTGTGTAGCTGAAGGTGTCCCTACATGTAAGCTGGTCTGTTAGTCAATATTGATGTCTGTCATTGTTGTCGTTGTGTCATCCAGAACGTGATATGCAGTGCACATCTCATGATGTATTGCATTGACATGTGTCTACTATCATCTCAAATAGGAGGAGGCCAAATTTGATTCGTCACTGGACGGTGCTGGAGGACATGGAGGATGTTGCGATCAAACGGAAATGCTGCCTGGACAGAGCCACCCTGAAAACCCTTTGTGATCTGTCGGAGCCCCACCTGCAGCCTCGCAGGACATATCCAACAGCTTTCACCCCTACTTATAAGGTGATGGCAGCCCTGCATTTTTTTGCCACTGGATCGTTCCAAGAGACAGTGGCCAGCGCTGGGGGGATGTCACAACCGATGTTCAGCATGGTGCTGCGTGATGTACTGTCCGCCATGATGCTATACAAGGACAGATACATCCATTTCCCCAAGGGTTCTGAATTGCCAGCTGTGAAAGGAGACTTCTATCCCCTTGGACACATCCCCAATGTTGTTGGGGCCATTGATTGCACCCATGACGGTCTTGTGCCACCACAGCCAAGTAAGCACATTTACCGCAATCGCAAGCATTACCACTCCATCAATGTGCAGGTGGTGTGCCTGGCAGATCTGACCATCTCGCACGTGTGTGCCAAATTCCCAGGCTTGGCCCATGAGTCCTACATCCTGCGGAACAGCATAGTGCCCCAGCTGATGGCTAATCTTCTTCCCGAATGGGCAGGGATTGTGGGTGAGTATGCCTAGTCGTGTGGCGTGCTGAGTGTGACCTGCTGCCCTGAGCCTCTGCGACGTTGCAATGTCTATTTGTGTTTGTCATACCTAGGTGACTCTGCATATCCCAGCCGTCCCTTGTTGCTGAGCCCACTGCGGAATCCCAGGTCCCCGGCTGAAGTCTGCTACAATGAGGCCCATGGGAGGACACGTGTGGTGGAGCGTACTTTTGGTCTGCTCAAGTCACATTTCTGCTGCCTGGACAAGACCGGAGGTGCACTGGCATACTCGCCCAGGAAGGTGTGTCAGATTGTAGTGGCATGCTGCATGCTCCACAACCTAGCCATTCGCAAGGAGATTCCCCTGCTCCTGGATGATGGTGAGGAACCAAGGCCCCAGCCTGCAAACCAAGCCGTTTCCAGTGATGAGGACAGTAGAGAGGAGGAAGGTGTTGACCTGCGTGAACAGCTCATCACCCGCTACTTCACTTGACGGTGGGTGTCAATGTGCAACCTACCCATTTTCTACTGATATTGCTGTTGTCATGAAGGGGCATGTGAGAATTGTAGCATCAGCCAGTTGTAGACTCAGTGGTGGTTGGAAATGTTTCTGGGACATGTCATTTGGGAACATCAACAGGACGTGTATGTTGACACTTGTTGGCCATTGTGACATGTGCATGTTGGGTTATCCTGATGGTAGGGGTTGTGTGATGTCTGTGATGCCACACCCAGACCAGTAACAGTTTTTCTGTTGTGTTTCCCTAGGTGCCTTCGACTTCTCCTTGCCTACATACAGTTCAGGCTCCTGGTACATTGTGATCATGTTGAAGACTGTACATCCTGCAATAAAGACGGAGCAGACGCAACAACATGTGTGTGAGGATATTTTATTTACAATGGTGAGATGCGAGGGGGGTGTACATTTCCATTGGGGGGTGGGGTGGAGCAGTGAGTTGACAGTTGTGGTAGATGAGATAATCGAGTAGTCACCACATTGCTGTGGTGACCCAGTCCAACAGACAGGTGCCATTCACAAGGCAGTGTGGGGAAGGACAGTCCAAAAGATCAATGCAGTGGTGGAGAGGGTTGCCATCATGGCTGGCTCCGTGACTGGTGTCTGGCAGGTGCTTGGCCTCCAGATACTCCCAGGGTCTTCTTGGGAAGAGCCCCTTCGTCGTTTAGCAGGGGGGGGCCCTGCTGCAGGGCCAGTGGGGTCTGAGGACTCACCCCTCTCTGTGGACGCAGGGGAGGATGGTGAACTGTCATCGTGCGGCCCACCAGAGGGAGGTGGAGGTGTTGTCTGTGGCGCATGCCTGTCCCTCAGTACCGCCACTTGCTGGCCCAAGAGGTCCACGAATTGTCCCATGCGGGTGTCAATGGACCTCATCAGCAGGATGAGCTCGTGCAGTAGTTTGTCCGACCGGCCCGTTCGTCCCTGGGCCTGTTTGTATGCGCCCAGGACTCTGGTGATGTGTTCCAGGGAGTGGGTCCCAGCCTCCTGGTGTCCCTGGGTGACCATGCCCCTCCCACCTGCCGTGTTGCCACGGACCTGTTGCCTCACCACTGTGGGCACCCGCATCCTCTCCCTGCCCTCCTCTGTCGGTGGTGTGTGCTGGTCATCCTCTGGGACAGGGAGGGTGTTGCAGGCAGCACTGGTGGTGGTGGTGGTGGTGGCGGTGGCCGCATAGGGCGTGACAGCAGGAGTCTGCTGGGAAGTTGTTGTTGGCACAGATGTGGTGGGGGGAACGATGGGGTCCTGGGACCTGTTGCTCCCTGGCACACCAGATGGGCCGGCCTCGAGCTCATCGTCCATGGAATCCTGGGAGTCAATATCCGAGAGTCCATGTACCAGGGGTGGAGACTGGCTCTGCAGGTTGCTGGTGTTGTCCTCTGCAGTGAGTTCTTGGTCAACTGTGGGTCAGATGGGAAACGGTCATTGCAGTGCACCCGGCAAGCTTTTGTTAGCTGTGTGTCATTCACTTTTTGTACACTGCACAATTGACAGATCATCACATTGTTGACTATGTGCACTACTGTGCTTCCTGACATGATGCAGTGGTACAGGCATTACTTGTCCATGGTGTGAGGTGTCAAGGCATACCATGCGACCCGTACACAATTGAGGTTTACAGAGACTTGTTCCCATCTAGGGCCTGGCACAACATGTGTTTAATTGAGAACTCATTGTTTATTTGTCTGACCTGGCAGACGTCACATCTGGCCATGGACTGGCCATTGTCATCTCCTGCATACCTTTGTCCTGTCATGTGCATATCTTGATTTGTGCCACCACACATGCTTTCATATTTTTCTAATGGTCCTTGTTGCACTTGCCCCATGGAGATGCACATGTAACTAGGTGCTGTGCATGATTGTGCCCTGACTTTCTTCTACTTGTGCATTGGTGTGTCACACATTGGTAGCTGTGACAGTTTCCCTTTTCCTTACCTGTGTGCACACTGTGCTTGGCAATGGGGTAGGTATGCCTCTTTGTGCAATGAGAGGGCAGTTGTTGTCATTTGGCACCATTTAATTTGTGACAAATGGGTGGGTGCACGTACTGGCTACTTACCTGTAATTTTGTTTGGTGTACTGCAATGGCTTCCAACTTCTGGGTGGGGGGGTGCTCCATCCTGCTCAGGTGTGGGACAGAGGGAATGTTGGGAGTAGTAGTGCAGGCCTCCCAGCCACAAACACCCTCACTGTGAAGATGGCTACCTACCTGTAAGTTTGATGAGGCTGATGTAATGGCTTCCAACTGCTTCTGGGTGGGGGAGGGCTCCATCCTGCACAGGTGTGGGACAGAGGGGATGTTGGGAGTAGTGGTGCAGGCACCCCACCCCCAGACACCCTCATTGTGAAGATGGCTACCTACCTGTAAGTTTGTTTGGTGTACTGCAATGGCTTCCAACTGCTCCTGAGTGGTGGAGTGCTCCATCCTGCTCAGGGGTGGGGCAGAGGGAATGTTGGGAGTAGTAGTGCAGGCCTACCACCCACACACACCCTCACTGTGAAGATAGCTACCTACCTGTAAGTTTGATGAGGGTGGTGTAATGGCTTCCAACTGCTGGAGGGGAGAGGGATCCATCTTGCTAGGCTATGGAACAGGGGGCATGGTGGGAGTAGTGGTGCAGGAACCCCACCCCCAGACACCCTCCCAGGGAAGATGGCTACCTACCTGTGAGTTTGATGTGGGTTGTGTAATGGCTGACACATGCTTCTGGGTGGGGTTGGGGGAGGATCCATCTTGCTAGGCTGTGGGACAGGGGGCATGGTGGGAGTAGTGGTGCAGGACCCCCAACCCCAGACACCCTCCCAGGGAAGATGGCTACCTACCTGTAAGTTTGATGAGGGTTGTGTAATGGCTTCCAACTGCTTCTGGGTGGGGGAGGGCTCCATCCTGCTCAGGTGTGAGACAGAGGGGATGTTGGGAGTAGTGGTGCAGGCCTCCCACCCACAAACACCCTGACTGTGAAGATGGCTACCTACCTGTAAGTTTGTTTGGTGTACTGCAATGGCTTCCAACTGCTCCTGGGTGGGGGAGTGCTCCATCCTGCTCAGGTGTGGGACAGAGGGAATGTTGGGAGTAGTAGTGCAGGCCTGACACCCACACACACCCTCACTGTGAAGATGGCTACCTACCTGTAAATTGATGAGGGTGCTGTTATGGCTTCCAACTGCTGGGGGGGGGGGGAAGGATCCATCTTGCTAGGCTGTGGGACAGGGGGCATGGTGGGAGTAGTGGTGCAGGACCCCCACCCCCAGACACCCTCCCCGGGAAGATGGCTACTTACCTGTGAGTTTGATGTGGGTTGTGTAATGGCTGACACATGCTTCTGGGTGGGGTAGGGGGAGGGATCCATCTTGCTAGGCTGTGAGACAGGGGGCATGGTGGGAGTAGTGGTGCAGGACCACCTCCCCCAGACACCCTCCCGGGGAAGATGGCTACCTACCTGTAAGTTTGATGAGGGTGGTGTAATGGCTTCCAACTGCTGGGAGGGATCCATCTTGCTAGGCTGTGGGACAGGGGGCATGGTGGGAGTAGTGGTGCAGGACACCCACCCCAGACACCCTCCCAGGGAAGATGGCTACCTACCTGTGAGTTTGATGTGGGTTGTGTAATGGCTGACACATGCTTCTGGGTGGGGTGGGGGAGGGATCCATCTTGCTGATGCTGTGGGCCAGGGGGCCTGGTGGGAGTTGTAGTGCTGTCTGCCTGTACACATGCCCCCATGGTTATGTTGGTAGCTATGTTTGGGGTGAATGGGAGTGGATGAATGTTGGATCTGTGAGCCATGTTTTTGTGAGTGTGTGGTGCAGATGGATGGTATGTGTCCTAGGTGGTGTAGCTTTGTAGTTGTGCAAGACAGTACTTAGCAGAGTGCCGGTAGTCATTTGTTTGTACTTACCAGCCTCCACTCTCCCGGCTACTCCTGTGAGACTCTCTGGATGCAGTATGGCAGGCCCCTTCTCCTCCCATTGTGTGAATGGTTTTGGTAGAATGGGACGGCCACTGCCAGTCCCCTGAGCCAGCTCACGGTTCTTGCTCCTCCTCACCTTGACCACCCTCTTCAGATCATGCCAACGCTTCATGATCTCCTTTTTTGATCTTGGGTGGTCTCTACTGCTTTGACCCTTTGGACTGTCCTTGCCCACTTTTGTGTCCTTGTGGCTAATGGTGTCTGTTGGACCAAGGAAACAAAAAGCTGTGGTTCCACTCTGACTATCTCATCTACCATGACCTTCAACTCACTCTCAGTGAATTTGGGCATTTTCTCTGTGGCCATGGTGTGTGGTGTGCAAAGTGGTTGTGGGTGCGGGAGTGTGAGTGGTGGCTGTGGTTGTGCTGTGTATGGTGTGTGTTGTGCAGGGGGTTAGTTGTGCTGGTGTGGAGGTGGTGCTGTGTGTGGTGTGGCTAGTGATGTTGTGTCCTTTGCCTCTCCTGTCAGCATGGGTATGTGTCCCTTCTCTCCTGGAGTATTGCAAGGGATTGTGGTCAGGGAAGGGGCTGGTTTTATACTCAGCTATGTGGGTGTGTCCAATTGGGCTGTTGCTGACAGGTGTGTTGTCCTGGGATTTGTATTTTTCTTTTTGCCATGTGGTTGTGTCATTGGGGTGTGTTTTGTGTATTTGGGGGGCATGGCTAGTTTTCTGTGTGCACTTTTTCGCCTTCTTGTGGGTTTTTGGCTTCGTCCGCCATATTTTTTACGGATCGTCTGCCGCGGTGGCTGTGCTTCAGCTCTTCCGCTGGCACTTCCATTCATCCCATTGTGCGACCGCGGCGGTCGGAGACAGCGGTACATACCGCGGGACCGTCGGGGATATCCTAATTTCCGGTGTGGTGTCTCCGCTATACTTGCGCCGCGAATCCGACCGCTGTGGACGGATTTTGCCCATCTCCGCCCACTACGGGTGTTTTTTCGTGGCCTCGTTCCGCCGCAGTTGGATTTATTTGGCGGTTGATCCGAATTTTGCCATCCTAATGGACCTCTTTGTGTTATTTTTAAAATTGAAACAATATCTAAAATATTTCAACAAAATAAAATAACTTTTTACATTTAAAATGTGTACATTTAAATTTAATCTAGCTACTAAAATATTTCAAATATAATGATGCATATCAAAAAATATCCACACCCTTTCCACTATAAACCAAACATCCTACTACTAAATATCATGGCTCTTCTGTCTGCTGAGTAATATGATGGAATTGACCAAAGGTGGAAATTATACTGTGTGGGAATATTAATCTGGAGTGATCCAAAGAGAAATCAGTGTGTAAAAGCAGTGAAACAAATATTTTAAGGGTTAGGATTGTAGCTAGTCACCCAGAAAAAATATGGTTATATCTCATGTAATTCGATTCAAATATCAAAAGAGGAGACAGTTACAATTTTAGACTATGCTTCACTACCTGGACATAGATAGTCTATCTGGGTCTAGGAGCGGAGGAAATTAGTTATTGAAAGACTTCATAGTAAAAAGATCTGTAAATAAGAAAGAAATAATACCTTAAATAAGTAGAATTTTTCAAAATATAATGCTTCTTAAGTGGTAATCAGAGGAACAGTGATTAGTATTGTTTCTATCATGAGAAAGATCAATTACCGGGACACAACATAAATCGTTGCAGAAGTTGAGAGAAGCATAGACTCTGAACATGGAACAAGAGTCCATTTCAATTTCACAGAAGATAAAAACTCCAAGTGGCTAATAAAATGCACTGGTGACATCATGGACATAGTGGGTGCTGCTGGAATTTTTACAAAGGGTTTACAGAATAGTACTTAATCACCCCAGCTTTTAAATTCTAGAATGTGGACTAGAAAACCCAAAACTATATTAAGGTAGCCATCTATCTACTTCACACTCCCTCACTAACAGGAAGCAATAGGCCTAGGTGGGCTGGGTGTGCTGGGTGGTAGGAGGACTCACCGCACTGACCACAAATCCCATCAGGCCTTCTAACACAAGCTCACAGACAGTCGCCTGTAATGTACCTCCTAAACCATTTACCCCACATCTTACCATGGAGTGTAAGGTAAAAATCACTGAGCTGTATATACACAATGCTATGCACATACACGTATGCCTACTTAGGCTGATGTACCCCAAACTCTTGAGTAGAAAACAATGAACACATCACTCACTCCATGACTACATTTTACTGGAAAATACACAAAATGTTCGGGGTTAGGCTGTTACTTCAATGGGCCTGGTGATACATAGACCATGCACAACACACAGGAATAACAACAACTAACATTTCTAATTGATGAGTATGTATGTCATTTGTTTTGTTTTTTGTTTTTTTGTAAACCATTTTTATTGGCATTTTTTATTTTTTTCACAATGCATCCATTTTGGTCAGTCATGTGGCACATTTCATACAGGGTTTCAATATAATACTCGGCAAGCTTTTACATTTATAGCGTAGGATACTTTCCTTCATTTAGATGGCTTTGTCGCTATGAAAGTATAAAACCTGTCAACTCATGACTGCGTGGATCAATGCCTATGGTAGTTATTGTACACATAGCTTACATCTGCTGTGCTGATGCTGTGACATAACACTTATCGGCTTTTCTGCATGGAACTAAACTCTTCAACCGGGGTACACTGTGAATGGGGTATTATGCATTGTGTGGGGCCGAGCTGCTGAGTCATTTTAGGTGGTGCATGACCTACTGACCTACTCAGGCATTGGTGCAGGGCGGGAATGTCTGTTTGGGAGTGCTCTACATGTCCCATTTTCTAATCTGTAGGCTTCGCTTTGCTGTTGGTCTACTATACTGGGGAGCTCTGTCTAGTCCTGTTGTGATGCGCCTCGTCTGTGGGGGGCCCAACACTCTGTGATACTGGTGTGTCAGTTGTTTCCCGTTTAAAGGAGTGGAGGATGAGTATGTATGTCATGCCAATTATTTAGATGTAGAGCCCTCTATTCCTCAAGTGCCATCTACAGAGTGTCAGGTACAAATCAATGTCAGTAGACATGTTACAATTAAATTTGAGAACATGACCATATCAGCACAGAGGTGGAGCAAGACCATAATCCACATCATGAGAAAGTTGCATGGTTTACGCCAAATAAAGGCTAACTTAATGGGGCTAGATGCCAAATCATCCATCTAAGACTGTTTTGGGATCCAGCCGTTTATTTAATGTGTACAAGTTGAGGTACCGTGTATAATCCCATAATTGACTGTGTCATATCTGTACCAACAGGGCGATCTGGGAACACCTCCACGCAGATTGAAGAAACTAGCCAGGCTCATACTCCAACCCTGAATGAGCTTCCCGGTGAAGAAAACTCTCCTGTACCCTTGGATGAGGAGGAGGAATACGGCCCATCAGGTTTGGCTTAGGAGACTGCACCAGCATGTCCAGCAGGATCCACTGCGACATCTCTCACCTCAGCTACCAACACACAGCTGATCCCTACCACAAAAGACACACTATCAACCATGCGCAACAACATCAACACAGCAGCACAGTCCACTCTGGAGTTGACAAACCCAAATCCAGTCATTGAGGAAGGAGAATCATGTTTGACTATGCAGGCACAAGCTGTGCCAGCCCATGGGGTTAGGGGTCATGGGAGGGGACATTTGGATCCACGTCGGCAAACAGCTGGTGCCACTGATGCCCAGGCCAACCTCTCCCAGGTAATGGATGCGTATGAGCGGTACCAGGGAGCAATGGACCAGGTTTCTTAACACCTCTGGAACATTGAACAACTGCAGGCGTCCCCAAGACCAAAGACTTGAGCATTTCAATGACCAAATGGACAAGGTCATAGGGGTGCTGAGGGAGATCAGCACCACCCTCTGCCAGGCATTTTCACACTCAAGTACCTCTTCCTGTGTGACTTCTCCATCTGTGCTTTCAACATCTCTGCGCAAGCCACAGGGAGGGACACTGAGCCTTGTGGAGTATCCTCAGTACCCCAGGAGCCTGCAGTTGTTGCCCCTCCCCGACTTGGGGTGGGTCATCCAAAGAAAGATTAGGAAGGGTCGGATGGCAATGCACAACCCCCAGCCAGTAAAAAACGGTGCACCTGATATCCTTCTTGGTGCTCTAACAGTTCACTTTGTTGACCATTCATACCAAATCAGATTGAAGTACACTGTTGGACTTTGGACTCTGATAACTGTGGCTATGATTTGTTGTATTTGTACCAACAACACTGTCAATTTCACTATTTTCCTTTTTAACTCATCCATATTGTGTGTCATCACCTATTCACCATGTTTGTTAAATAAAAACACTTTGCACATCAATACCAGCTCATGGTGTGCCTTTTACATCTATCTCAAATTGTTGTAATTATCATGTGATCACTATGATGAAAGAGTAATCAACCTAGGTCAACAAGTACATGTCAATTGTAACTCAAGTGCCATAAAGTCAATCAAACATGGTACCACAAGATAGTTATACAGATTCAGTTTATCATACAGACTTTAGTCCTCAGTACCTATTCACAGATAGTCAATTGTATGAACAATCATCACAAGTTGACATCCCACTCAACAGTCTATACCACTAACCTATTGTGTCATGATCAATCAACAAAAAAAACATTTTAGGAGGAGCAGACAATGTAAACTTCAATGTGAAACACACATTTTATTTTTTCTGCCACACCTTGTACCAGATCACAAACATCATAAATGCCATACACAATCAGTAGACAAAAGAAAAGAAAGCAGGACTGTACTACTGGCAAGTGGGAACAGGTCCCATTACAACATGTTGTGCTGCATCTTTAGGTAGGTCACAGCATATGTCAGTGGTGTGGCACTTGCACTGTGACATACAATGAGGACACACATCTACAGCAACATCAAGGTTTCACATATTGATTATCTAGGTGATGTGAATGTAAATTACCATGGTCTATCCCCACAACCACATTGTATTTGAGCACATGATGGTATACGTATTGCAAAACAAAGTACACACGATGGAATGGAAGTCCATTGGCGTTGTAGCAACTTCCATTCCGACTATTGCAAGCAGGTGTCATAACAGATATGTATGATTAAAGTCTGTGTCAGACATTCCCAGGATCATTCCATGTCCAGGTTGTACTCAAACACAGCATCATATGCCTAGTGATGGCACAAATCAGAAACTTCCCTCAGTTAATGACATGGCCAAGTAAACTTAATCAACACAATGAAATAAGATTAGCACGTGCAAATCATGTCTCACAGGTGAGAGCAAACAGAAACTTCAGCCAGAACAATGTTACTGTTAACACTAGTTAGGCATGAATAACGCAGTGTGCATGTAATTATAACCATATCCAAAACCTGTCCTGCAGAAACATTAGCACACTTATCCTACACTCTGAGGTGTGAAAACACATAGTCCACACAGCTTAGTATTGGAAATACATCTCAGTTCATACTTACAGTCATGAAAAAGGTTGTTGATAAGCTGTTCTTGCAAGTCAACTCCTCCCTCCTCACCACAGTCCCGAATCCTCAGCCAGTGGCACCTGCTGGTCTCCTTCATCTCCAATTAGAGGGATGTATTTCCTTATTGCCAGGTTGTGGAGCATGAAGCAAGCAACGGGATCTGGCACACCTTTCCTATTGTAGGGCTCCTCCAGTTTTATCAAGACAAAGCAATCTTAACTCGCTCAGGGACGGTATATGTGGAATTGGATATGTCAAGGCGAACAGAACCAGAATTTCAGACATATACACAATTGAATGTTTAATGTTTATAATGATGATATAATGCTATGCTTTTATGAATACTATGCATACCACTGCTCTAGTGATGTTTGAAACAATTCAATTAAAAAATCATTTAAAAAAACAAAAGACAGCGCAATCTTGCCTCATTGAAGTGGACTTCTCCTGGGATGACTGGATTCCGCAATGGTGTTAGTAACCATGGCTGGATGGGGTATCCTGGCTCTCCTAAATGGAAGCTAGATATGAGTACAATATCCAAGCAAACATTTACTAAATACGCAAAACCACTCACAACAAACATCATTTAAAACCTTGCTTACCACCGCGCCAGTCCACTCTGTAAGTAGTTGAGTCAGCTCTGTAGAATATGAGTCATGAGCTCATCCAGGAAATCTGGCACATACATGGGAAATACACATATATGGCAAACACATCATCTGTACATTGATTGAGTAGAAGTGTTTCCTGTTGCTAAAAACTTGCTCATTAGCCAGTGGTGGAATTAATCCCATTGATTGCTCCAATGACATGTAGGATTCGCTCAAACCCATAAAAATTTACTTTGATACTGGCCAATTCCGCTGGTTTGGGAAACCTGATGTAGCTGTCTATGTGTCTGGTCAATGCCTGCACTACATTCTGAAGTACATTGGTAAACATAGGCTGGACATTCTGCCAGATGTTGCCACTGTGCACTGGAATGAACCCGTGGCCGAGAAATGCAGTGCTGCGATCACCTTAACATTGGGTGTCAGTGATGTCGGATGTGGACGCAATGAAGGTGCCAACTGCTGGCGCACAAATCATTTAGTAAAAGACACACAATTGATGGACAGAATGTAGAACAAATCAAAACATTCACCCCCAGTCAAGAGCTCTGGGTTAAATCCATCATTCTTTTGCTCACCATGCCACCCCAGTTTAGACCTGGCTATATGCAAATCAGTCTTGACCATTCGCCTCATGGGAACAGTCCAACCTGAACTGACAAGCCAGGTCCTCCCTGGACCGGAAACAAGCATCCTAGGACTGGTTTTGGGGTTTCACCCCTCTTCAGCCACGATAGCTTGATTTCAGTGGCACAGTGCGCCCAGGACCCACGTTTGGGCATACCTGGCGCACTTAGGGCGAGAAAGCAAAAGACACACAATTGATGGACAGAATGTAGAACAAATCAGTACATTCATCCCCAGTCAAGAGATCTGGGTTAAATCCATCATTCTTTCGCTCACCATGCCACCCAGTTTAGACCTGGCTATATGCAAATCAGTATTGACCCTGCGCCTCATGGGAACAGTCCAGCCCGAACTGCCAAGCCAGGTCCTCCCTGGACCGGAAACAAGCATCCTAGGACCGGTTTCGGGGTTTCACCCCTCTTCAGCCAGGATAGCTTGATTCCGGTGGCACAGTGAGCCCAGGACCCACATCTGGGCATACCTGGCGCACTTAGGGCGAGAAAGCAAAAGACACACAATTGATAGACAGAATGTAGAACAAATCAAAACATTCACCCCCAGTCAAGAGATTTGGGTTAAATCCATCATTCTTTTGCTCACCATGCCACCCCAGTTTAGACCTGGCTATATGCAAATCAGTCTTGACCCTGCGCCTCATGGGAACAGTCCAGCCCGAACTGCCAAGCCAGGTCCTCCTTGGACCGGAAACAAGCATCCTAGGACCGGTTTCGTGGTTTCACCCCTCTTCAGCCAGGATAGCTTGATTCCAGTGGCACAGTGAGCCCAGGACTCACGTCTGGGCATACCTGGCACACTTAGGGCGAGAAAGCAAAAGACACACAATTGATGGACAGAATGTAGAACAAATCAAAACATTCATCCCCAGTCAAGAGATCTGGGTTAAATCCATCATTCTTTTGCTCACCATGCCACCCCAGTTTAGACCTTGCTATTTGCAAATCAGTCTTGACCCTGCGCCTCATGGGAACAGTCCAGCCCGAACTGCCAAGCCAGGTCCTCCCTTGACCGGAAACAAGCATCCTAGGACCGGTTTCGGGGTTTCACCCCTCTTCAGCCAGGATAGCTTGATTCCAGTGGCACAGTGAGCCCAGGACCCACGTCTGGGCATACCTGGCGCACTAAGGGCGAGAAAGCAAAAGACACACAATTGATGGACAGAATGTAGAACAAATCAAAACATTCACCCCCAGTCAAGAGATCTGGTTTAAATCCATGATTCTTTGCTCACCATGCCACCCCAGTTTTGTTTTTGCATTTGTCACCCCGAGTGGGACAGGTATGCTCAGACGTGAGTCCTGTGCTCTCCATGCCACTGGAATCAAGCTAACCTGGCTGAAGAGGGGTGAAACCCCGAAACCGGTCCTAGGATGCTTGTTTCCAGTCCAGGGAGGACCTGGCTTGGCAGTTCGGGCTGGACTGTTCCCATGAGGCACAGGGTCAAGACTGATTTGCATATGGCTGGGTTCAAACTGGAATGGCATGGTGAGCAAACAAACAATGGATTTAGGCCCAGATCTCTGTACTGGGGTGAATGTATGACATTGTTCTGCATTCTGTCCATCAGCTGTTGTTTTTGCGTTTGTCACCCCGAGTGGGACGGGTATGCTCAGACGTGAGTCCCGAGCTCTCCATGCCACTGGATTCAAGCTATCCGGGCTGAAGAGGGGTGAAACCCCGAAACCGGTCCTAGGATGCTTGTTCCCAGTCCAGGGAGGACCTGGCTTGGCAGTTCAGGCTGGACTGTTCCCATGAGGCACAGGGTCAAGACTGATTTGCATATGGCTGGGTTGAAACTGGAATGGCATGGTGAGCAAAAAAACGATGGATTTAGGCCCAGATCTCTGTACTGGGGTGAATGTATGACATTGTTCTGCATTCTGTCCATCAACTGTTGTTTTTGCATTTGTCACCCCGAGTGGGACGGGTATGCTCAGATGTGAGTCCAGTGCTCTCCATGCCACTGGAATTAAGCTATCCTGGCTGAAGAGGGGTGAAACGCCGAAACCGGTCCTAGGATGCTTGTTTCCAGTCCAGGAAGGACCTGGCTTGGAAGTTCGGGCTGGACTGTTCCCATGAGGCACAGGGTCAAGACTGATTTGCATATGGCTGGGTTCAAACTGGAATGGCATGGTGAGCAAAAAAACGATGGATGTAGGCCCAGATCTCTGTACTGGGGTGAATGTATGACATTGTTCGGCATTCTATCCATCAACTGTTGTTTTTGCATTTGTCACCCCGAGTGGGACAGGTATGCTCAGACGTGAGTCCCGTGCCCTCCATTATTATTATTATAGAGGCTTTTGTAACGCGCTCTGCTACTAAATAGTATAGTATCCTGGCGCGGAGAGAAAAGGAAGGGGGCAGATCACAATAAATGCAAAAGAGGGACAGCCATTAGGCGTTGGTGTTAAAGAGGTAGGTTTTTAGGCCTTTCCTAAATGCCATGATGGAAGGGGCTGTTCTCAGTTGCAGGGGGAGGGCATTCCAAGCTCTCGCTGCTCTAACAGAAATGGATTGTCCACCAAGCCTACTATATTTGAACTTTGGTACAGTCATTTGATGAAGATTGCTTGATCTGAGAGGGCGGTTGGGGGCATAAAGGGAAAATCTTTTTCTCAAATAGGTAGGGCCTGTTAGGTGGAGTGCACGATATGCTAACACAAGGATCTTGAATAAGATCCTTTGAGCCACTGGAAGCCAGTGAAGGTCTCGGAGAGGTTGGCGGACGCTAGATCTTCTGGGGATGTTGAACAGCAGCCGGACCGCAGCATTTTGGATGACTTGAAGGCGGTGGATCAGATAGGCTGGGAGTCCGCAGTAGAGAGCATTCGCATAATCCAATCTGGATAATATCAGAGCGCGAATGACCGTCTCCTTAGCTGCTCGCGGGAGCAAAGGAAGGAATCTGCGTAGAGTTTTAAGAGTGGAGAAGCAGATTCCGGTGAGTTTTTTCAGGTGATCTTCAAATCTTAGATTATTGCTAAACCAGATTCCTAGGTTTTTTGCAGGTCCACCTGTGGATTTGGGGCTGGGAAAATCGGTGGGCCAGAGAGAATCATAGAAATTATCTGGGAAGGAACCGTACAGCAGAATTTCCGATTTGCTCTCATTACACTTGAGTTGAGCCAAGGCCAGCCAGCGGAAGACCGATGATAAGCAGAATTGGACTCTCGTCGTGTCCAGGTTGTTTTTGGGCCATGTAAACAAGAGCTGGGTATCATCGGCGTAGGCCATAATTTTGGCCCCCAGCTGTTCCGCTAGATAGATAAGGGGGGTCATATAGACATTAAAAAGCAGGGGGCTTAAGGTGGAGCCCTGTGGTACGCCAGTTGAAAGTTTTTTGGGAGAAGAAGAGAAAGGCGGCATCCACACTTGCTGGGACCTGTCATCTAAGAAAGATCTTAACCATCCGAGAGCAGGGCCAGTTATGCCTATGTCTGCTAGTCTGGTAAGTAGGAGGGAGTGAGGAACCGTATCGAAGGCGGCAGAGAGGTCCAATAAAATCAGCGCCGCTCTGCCACCTCCGTCTAAGCACTCACGGATAGCCTCAGAGACCTCAACTAGGGCCGTCTCTGTACTGAAAGCAGCTCTAAAGCCTGATTGCGCAGGGTGGAGAGCTTGAGAGTTTTCTACGAATCGGTCCAGCTGTGAAAATGCAACTTTTTCGCATATCTTTGTTAGAGCTGGCAGTAAAGAAATGGGTCGGAAATTAGCGGGAGTTTTTGGATCTAGGCCATTTTTCTTAAGGAGTGGTAGCAGTTTTGCCTGTTTCCAGCAAGCTGGCACTGTGGCGCTGGAAAAAGAGAGGTTCACAATATGTGTCACCTCTTGGCCGACTGTGTTAGCCAGGCCCGCAAGGACTCTGGCTGGGCAGGGGTCCGCAGGGGAACCCGATTTTAAGGTAGCCAGAATTTTCACGACCTCGGTTGTATTCACTGGAGTGAAGAGGGCAAACTGATCCGTAGAAGCGGACATAGTGGGGATAGGAGTAGTCATGGAGGATGGAAAATTGTTGCATACAGTAAGTAGATCATCTTGGATTTTATCAATTTTTTCCACAAAAAACACAGAGAGTTCCTCACACCATTTTGCCGATGAGGCTAGAAGAGGGTGAGCGGCGCTAGGAGAGACAAAGCTTTTGACAACAGCAAAGATTTCTGCGCTGTTGTTATTGGCCTTGGAATGCCTCTGGAATCAAGCTATCCTGGCTGAAGAGGGGTGAAACCCCGAAACCGGCCCTAGGATTCTTGTTTTCAGGCCGGGGAGGACCTGGCTTGGCAGTTCGGGCTGGACTGTTCCCATGAGGCACAGGGTCAAGACTGATTTGCATATGGCTGGGTTCACACTGGAACGGCATGGTGAGCAAAAAAATGATGGATGTAGGCCCAGATCTCTGTACTGGGGTGAATGTATGACATTGTTCTGCATTCTGTCCATCAACTGTTATTTTTGCATTTGTCACCCCGAGTGGGAAGGGTATGCCCAGACGTGGGTCCCTTGCTCTCCATGCCACTGGAATCAAGCTATCCTGGCTGAAGAGGGGTGAAACCCAGAAACCGGTCCTAGGATGCTTGTTTCCAGTCCAGGGAGGACCTGGCTTGGCAGTTCGGGCTGGACTGTTCCCATGAGGCACAGGGTCAAGACTGATTTGCATATGGCTGGGTTCAAACTGGAATGGCATGGTGAGCAAAATAACGATGGGTTTAGGCCCAGATCTCTGTACTTGGGTGAATGTATGACATTGTTCTGCATTCTGTCCATCAACTGTTGTTTTTGCACAAATCATTAAGTGCCACCTTAGTAAGACAGTATTTTTTGATCATGTCTTTCTCTTCCATGGTTTGTAGGTAAGGGAAGGGCCTGTAGGCAGGAGGCTATCTTCTGGCTCCTCCACGATACCTATCTGTGGAGTGCACACACAGTAGGTGTTAGATCACAATGTTGCCAGCAACATGTACTTAGACAAACACCAAAGACCAAGTAACCACACATGACAGTCCATGACAGTGCAAACCAGATTTCACAGAACAAAAAGATTATAAACATACCACAGCATACATGTCATTTCTGAATATGTCTCAAATGTATAGTTATACAGGAATGAAAGTACACTAGACTCATATCACTAGTGACAGAGATTTTGAGGCAAAATCAAGCAGGACATAGTCCAAATTTCACAAGCCAAGAACACATGACTTAGGTATTTTTAATGACTGGGGCAGGTTTTGTTGTGAACACGAAAGGATCATGGTATTTATCACATCATGTACACCACATACATCTTGAGTTTCACTCAGCACTTCATGCAGACAGCTGATAAATGGTGGACACTGTCAAATTGTCATGTCTGCATTAGACATACAATCACATACACAACTCATTAACAATGTACACATTTCTTAATATGCAGATGTACACTTAAGTATAGTATACAAAGACCACTTACAATGTCCCATTTATTTGCAATGCCTCAGTAGAGTGCTTGCATTTTGAGTGTATTTGCCCTCTGGAAATGTAGGATTCAGTACATCATCAGACACACACACCCTTTCCACCTGGACATCACACAGATCGCACACTGGCTGACAGTGGCTGCCAACACTGTTATATGGTGTAGTTACACCTGTTAATGGACATGATCCGCATACTGCCTGAGAGAAAGTGGAAAATCAGAAACTGTACTGTGTACTTTCATGTTGGTTTTGCCTGCCAACTAGTGTTTCAGGGTCCTCTCGAGGTGACTTCACCATGTGAGCATGGCCGTTTGATTTAAATGCTCCTTACACACACAGTAGAGTGCATCCAGGCATGGTGTAGTACAAAATAACAACATTGGCAAGATTTTATTCACCAACCACACCATCTTTCAAAAGTTGTGGTAGGCAGTTCAAAACCAAGGCGGACACAGCCATAGGCTGTAACTTGTTATGGTGACAGCTGTGGCTTGCTGATTGTGTCCGCCTACAGTGAAGACCAACGCTGTAAACTTCCATTACTAATGTGACAATCTTACTCGAGGACCACCTACTATTTTGAACCGCGCAGTAGGCGAAGTGTCGGACAGCAATTGAAGCCATTGGACGACTTCGGAAAATGTGACCGACATGGACCAATCCCTTTGACCTCCCGCACAGAAGATCCCCTATACGGTATAGATATGTCTTGCATTTTGCAATACAGATCACTTGCCTTCAGAAACTGCACTTTTACAGACCTCCCTGTGAGAAGTTGGCCTGATATATGATGTCACTAATTCTAGTGTACACCTTGTATCAGTCCAAACAACCCTTATGGTGATTGGTTGTAAAGTCAACCTTATAGACCAGCTATCCTAGTGGTAGCATGGACAAGAGCAGTCTTAGGCTAAACTCTGAATGGCATGTGAAGCCAGCTGTTATACCATATGTAATCCCTTGAATACCAAATGAAAGGACACCACAACAGATATATATATAAAATAAATTGTATTTATTCTAGTCAAACCCTCAGCACTCTTTATGAGATTCGAGGTAAGTACAACACAGTCTTATTCAAGCATACATTAAGTCACACAGGTAAGTAATACAGTTAGGCCCTAGGGGCCACGCAAACCATATACTAAGTAAATGGTATAAGGACCACTGTCACGGAAATAGGATAGGCCTAGGCCTAGGGAATCGCTGGGGCTACACTATACTACCCAAGGTTAGGAAGTGGGAGGCCCACGGGATTCAGGTGCAGAGTGGAAACACTCACGCGTAATGCGTATAATCGATAGAAATAGTACAGTTTAGAATTAATAAGATTTAGGACACTTCTGGAGTAGCTAGAAAGTCGAGACTTGAGAACTAGACACTAGGATAGTCAATACCCTGATGAGCACTGGAGTACCCAAGTTACCTAGCCCACGGGCTGCGGGTGCATAGGTGTGAACTTGCGTCGGGTTTCGTCGTCGACTCCTATGGATGCCTGAAGGAAAGATGCTGACAGGCAGTCAGTGAAGAGTGTCCGGTGGATCCCAAGGCCGGGATCAAGAAGGAAGGATACCTGCAAGCAGAAGGGACAGAGTCTGGGTCACTAGCCAATGACCACGTGGAACCAGGAAGGAACCAGGCGATGTCGGGAGATTGCAGGTGAAGAGGTGAAGCTTGTTGCAGCAGCCACGGGTACCAGGAGTTGTCGAGGATGACCAGGACCAGGAGGCGAGCTGTCCCACGAAGGCTTGTGCTGTCGGCGGCGTCGAAGTCGAACTAGGACTCACCAAGCCTTGGCAAGTGGAATCCACGAAGAATGGAGGACTTGCTTCTGGTGCAGACCAGGAAGGTCTGGGGTGCTTTTCTTTTGCAGAGGAGCAGGAGCCAGTCTGGAGGAGCCAAACCAGCAGTGGAAAATCGAAGGTGTGTCGTCTCAAAGGTTACTAGCCAAGGGGCAATCAACCGGACAGACGCGGCAAGCAGGGAAATGCAGAAGGGCCCCACGCAGGACTCGTGGAGTGTGGGGGGCTGATCTTCGGTGCAGATGGTGCTTGGGGTTGGGGCTTCTCAATCCCCGGTGCACAACCTCGACGGTGCCTCAGAAGCTGCGCTGGAAGATACTCGCCACTTTTCCCAGGTAGCCGGTCCCACGTCTCTCGTCGCCTCCACGGATCTCAGCTCGGCTGTGGATGTGGATCAGGGTCGGAGAAGTCTGGAAGTCAAGGCTCTGGTCAGGCTCTGCAGTCGGTCCCTCGTAGAACTTCAGCAAAGCAAAGGGTAAGTCTCTTGATGGTGCCTGTTCGCACAGGGTGACCACTCCTTGGCCACAAGGGAGATTCTTCAGTCTTCTTCTTTCGTCGAATGTCGAAGGTCCAGAGTTACCTACCTGTAAGTTTGTTTAGTGTACTGCAATGGCTTCCAACTGCTCCTGGGTGGGGGAGTGCTCCATCCTGCTCAGGTGTGGGACAGAGGGAATGTTGGGAGTAGTAGTGCAGGCCTGACACCCACACACACCCTCACTGTGAAGATGGCTACCTACCTGTAAATTGATGAGGGTGCTGTTATGGCTTCCAACTGCTGGGGGGGGGGGGAAGGATCCATCTTGCTAGGCTGTGGGACAGGGGGCATGGTGGGAGTAGTGGTGCAGGACCCCCACCCCCAGACACCCTCCCCAGGAAGATGGCTACTTACCTGTGAGTTTGATGTGGGTTGTGTAATGGCTGACACATGCTTCTGGGTGGGGTAGGGGGAGGGATCCATCTTGCTAGGCTGTGAGACAGGGGGCATGGTGGGAGTAGTGGTGCAGGACCACCTCCCCCAGACACCCTCCCGGGGAAGATGGCTACCTACCTGTAAGTTTGATGAGGGTGGTGTAATGGCTTCCAACTGCTGGGAGGGATCCATCTTGCTAGGCTGTGGGACAGGGGGCATGGTGGGAGTAGTGGTGCAGGACACCCACCCCAGACACCCTCCCAGGGAAGATGGCTACCTACCTGTGAGTTTGATGTGGGTTGTGTAATGGCTGACACATGCTTCTGGGTGAGGGGAGGGATCCATCTTGCTAGGCTGTGGGACAGGAGGCATGGTAGGAGTAGTGGTGCAGGACCCCCACCCACAGGCACCCTCCCAGGGAAGATGGCTACCTATCTGTGGGTTTGATGTGGGTTGTGTAATAGCTGACACGTGCTTCTGGGTGGGGTGGGGGAGGGATCCATCCTGCTAGGCTGTGGGACACGGGGCATGGTGGGAGTAGTGGTACAGGACCCCCACCCCCTGACACCCTCCCAGGGAAGATGACTACCTACCTGTGAGTTTGATGTGGGTTGTGTAATGGCTGACAGAGGCTTCTGGGTGGGGTGGGGGAAGGGATCCATCTTGCTAGGCTGTGGGACAGGGGGCATGGTGGGAGTAGTGGTGCAGGACCACCTCCCCCAGACACCCTCCCTGGGAAGATGGCTACCTACCTGTAAGTTTGATGATGGTGGTGTAATGGCTTCCAACTGCTGAGGGGGGGAGGGATCCATCTTGCTAGGCTGTGGGACAGGGGGCATGGTGGGAGTGGTGGTGCAGGACACCCACCCCCAGACACCCTCCCAGGGAAGATGGCTACCTACCTGTGAGTTTGATGTGGGTTGTGTAATGGCTGACACATGCTTCTGGGTGGGGTGGGGGAGGGATCCATCTTGCTGATGCTGTGGGCCAGGGGGCCTGGTGGGAGTTGTAGTGCTGTCTGCCTGTACACATGCCCCCATGGTTATGTTGGTAGCTATGTTTGGGGTGAATGGGAGTGGATGAATGTTGGATCTGTGAGCCATGTTTTTGTGAGTGTGTGGTGCAGATGGATGGTATGTGTCCTAGGTGGTGTAGCTTTGTAGTTGTGCAAGACAGTACTTAGCAGAGTGCCGGTAGTCATTTGTTTGTACTTACCAGCCTCCACTCTCCCGGCTACTCCTGTGAGACTCTCTGGATGCAGAATGGCAGGCCCCTTCTCCTCCCATTGTGTGAATGGTTTTGGTAGAATGGGACGGCCACCGCCAGTCCCCTGAGCCAGCTCACGGTTCTTGCTCCTCCTCTCCTTGACCACCCTCTTCAGATCATGCCAACGCTTCATGATCTCCTTTTTTGATCTTGGGTGGTCTCTACTGCTTTGACCCTTTGGACTATCCTTGCCCACTTTTGTGTCCTTGTGGCTAATGGTATCTGTTGGACCAAGGAAACAAAAAGCTGTGGTTCCACTCTGACTATCTCATCTACCATGACCTTCAACTCACTCTCAGTGAATTTGGGCATTTTCTCTGTGGCCATGGTGTGTGGTGTGCAAAGTGGTTGTGGGTGCGGGAGTGTGAGTGGTGGCTGTGGTTGTGCTGTGTATGGTGTGTGTTGTACAGGGGGTTAGTTGTGCTGGTGTGGAGGTGGTGCTGTGTGTGGTGTGGCTAGTGATGTTGTGTCCTTTGCCTCTCCTGTCAGCATGGGTATGTGTCCCTTCTCTCCTGGAGTATTGCAAGGGATTGTGGTCAGGGAAGGGGCTGGTTTTATACTCAGCTATGTGGGTGTGTCCAATTGGGCTGTTGCTGACAGGTGTGTTGTCCTGGGATTTGTATTTTTCTTTTTGCCATGTGGTTGTGTCATTGGGGTGTGTTTTGTGTATTTGGGGGGCATGGCTAGTTTTCTGTGTGCACTTTTTCGCCTTCTTGTGGGTTTTTGGCTCCGTCCGCCATATTTTTTACGGATCGTCTGCCGCGGTGGCTGTGCTTCAGCTCTTCCGCTGGCACTTCCATTCATCCCATTGTGCGACCACGGCGGTCGGAGACAGCGGTACATACTGCGGGACCGTCGGGGATATCCTAATTTCCGGTGTGGTGTCTCCGCTATACTTGCGCCGCGAATCCGACCGCTGTGGACGGATTTTGCCCATCTCCGCCCACTACGGGTGTTTTTTCGTGGCCTCGTTCCGCCGCAGTTGGATTTATTTGGCGGTTGATCCGAATTTTGCCATCCTAATGGACCTCTTTGTGTTATTTTTAAAATTGAAACAATATCTAAAATATTTCAACAAAATAAAATAACTTTTTACATTTAAAATGTGTACATTTAAATTTAATCTAGCTACTAAAATATTTCAAATATAATGATGCATATCAAAAAATATCCACACCCTTTCCACTATAAACCAAACATCCTACTACTAAATATCATGGCTCTTCTGTCTGCTGAGTAATATGATGGAATTGACCAAAGGTGGAAATTATACTGTGTGGGAATATTAATCTGGAGTGATCCAAAGAGAAATCAGTGTGTAAAAGCAGTGAAACAAATATTTTAAGGGTTAGGATTGTAGCTAGTCACCCAGAAAAAATATGGTTATATCTCATGTAGTTCGATTCAAATATCAAAAGAGGAGACAGTTACAATTTTAGACTATGCTTCACTACCTGGACATAGATAGTCTATCTGGGTCTAGGAGCGGAGGAAATTAGTAATTGAAAGACTTCATAGTAAAAAGATCTGTAAATAAGAAAGAAATAATACCTTAAATAAGTAGAATTTTTAAAATATAATGCTTCTTAAGTGGTAATCAGAGGAACAGTGATTAGTATTGTCTCTATCATGAGAAAGATCAATTACCGGGACACAACATAAATCGTTGCAGAAGTTGAGAGAAGCATAGACTCTGAACATGGAACAAGAGTCCATTTCAATTTCACAGAAGATAAGAACTCCAAGTGGCTAATAAAATGCACTGGTGACATCATGGACATAGTGGGTGCTGCTGGAATTTTTACAAAGGGTTTACAGAATAGTACTTAATCACCCCAGCTTTTAAATTCTAGAATGTGGACTAGAAAACCCAAAACTATATTAAGGTAGCCATCTATCTACTTCACACTCCCTCACTAACAGGAAGCAATAGGCCTAGGTGGGCTGGGTGTGCTGGGTGGTAGGAGGACTCATCGCACTGACCACAAATCCCATCAGGCCTTCTAACACAAGCTCACAGACAGTCGCCTGTAATGTACCTCCTAAACCATTTACCCCACATCTTACCATGGAGTGTAAGGTAAAAATCACTGAGCTGTATATACACAATGCTATGCACATACACGTATGCCTACTTAGGCTGATGTACCCCAAACTCTTGAGTAGAAAACAATGAACACATCACTCACTCCATGACTACATTTTACTGGAAAATACACAAAATGTTCGGGGTTAGGCTGTTACTTCAATGGGCCTGGTGATACATAGACCATGCACAACACACAGGAATAACAACAACTAACATTTCTAATTGATGAGTATGTATGTCATTTGTTTTGTTTTTTGTTTTTTTGTAAACCATTTTTATTGGCATTTTTTATTTTTTTCACAATGCATCCATTTTGGTCAGTCATGTAGCACATTTCATACAGGGTTTCAATATAATACTCGGCAAGCTTTTACATTTATAGCGTAGGATACTTTCCTTCATTTAGATGGCTTTGTCGCTATGAAAGTATAAAACCTGTCAACTCATGACTGCGTGGATCAATGCCTATGGTAGTTATTGTACACATAGCTTACATCTGCTGTGCTGATGCTGTGGCATAACACTTATCAGCTTTTCTGCATGGAACTAAACTCTTCAACCGGGGTACACTGTAAATGGGGTATTATGCATTGTGTGGGGCCGAGCTGCTGAGTCATTTTAGGTGGTGCATGACCTACTCAGGCATTGGTGCAGGGCGGGAATGTCTGTTTGGGAGTGCTCTACATGTCCCATTTTCTAATCTGTAGGCTTCGCTTTGCTGTTGGTCTACTATACTGGGGAGCTCTGTCTAGTCCTGTTGTGATGCGCCTCGTCTGTGGGGGGCCCAACACTCTGTGATACTGGTGTGTCAGTTGTTTCCCGTTTAAAGGAGTGGAGGATGAGTATGTATGTCATGCCAATTATTTAGATGTAGAGCCCTCTATTCCTCAAGTGCCATCTACAGAGTGTCAGGTACAAATCAATGTCAGTAGACATGTTACAATTAAATTTGAGAACATGACCATATCAGCACAGAGGTGGAGCAAGACCATAATCCACATCATGAGAAAGTTGCATTGTTTACGCCAAATAAAGGCTAACTTAATGGGGCTAGATGCCAAATCATCCATCTAAGACTGTTTTGGGATCCAGCCGTTTATTTAATGTGTACAAGTTGAGGTACCGTGTATAATCCCATAATTGACTGTGTCATATCTGTACCAACAGGGCGATCTGGGAACACCTCCACGCAGATTGAAGAAACTAGCCAGGCTCATACTCCAACCCTGAATGAGCTTCCCGGTGAAGAAAACTCTCCTGTACCCTTGGATGAGGAGGAGGAATACGGCCCATCAGTTTTGGCTTAGGAGACTGCACCAGCATGTCCAGCAGGATCCACTGCGACATCTCTCACCTCTGCTACCAACACACAGCTGATCCCTACCACAAAAGACACACTATCAACCATGCGCAACAACATCAACACAGCAGCACAGTCCACTCTGGAGTTGACAAACCCAAATCCAGTCATTGAGGAAGGAGAATCATGTTTGACTATGCAGGCACAAGCTGTGCCAGCCCATGGGGTTAGGGGTCATGGGAGGGGACATTTGGATCCACGTCGGCAAACAGCTGGTGCCACTGATGCCCAGGCCAACCTCTCCCAGGTAATGGATGCGTATGAGCGGTACCAGGGAGCAATGGACCAGGTTTCTTAACACCTCTGGAACATTGAACAACTGCAGGCGTCCCCAAGACCAAAGACTTGAGCATTTCAATGACCAAATGGACAAGGTCATAGGGGTGCTGAGGGAGATCAGCACCACCCTCCGCCAGGCATTTTCACACTCAAGTACCTCTTCCTGTGTGACTTCTCCATCTGTGCTTTCAACATCTCTGCGCAAGCCACAGGGAGGGACACTGAGCCTTGTGGAGAATCCTCAGTACCCCAGGAGCCTGCAGTTGTTGCCCCTCCCCGACTTGGGGTGGGTCATCCAAAGAAAGATTAGGAAGGGTCGGATGTCAATGCACAACCCCCAGCCAGTAAAAAACGGTGCACCTGATATCCTTCTTGGTGCTCTAACAGTTCACTTTGTTGACCATTCATACCAAATCAGATTGAAGTACACTGTTGGACTTTGGACTCTGATAACTGTGGCTATGATTTGTTGTATTTGTACCAACAACACTGTCAATTTCACTATTTTCCTTTTTAACTCATCCATATTGTGGGTCATCACCTATTCACCATGTTTGTTAAATAAAAACACTTTGCACATCAATACCAGCTCATGGTGTGCCTTTTACATCTATCTCAAATTGTTGTAATTATCATGTGATCACTATGATGAAAGAGTAATCAACCTAGGTCAACAAGTACATGTCAATTGTAACTCAAGTGCCATAAAGTCAATCAAACATGGTACCACAAGATAGTTATACAGATTCAGTTTATCATACAGACTTTAGTCCTCAGTACCTATTCACAGATAGTCAATTGTATGAACAATCATCACAAGTTGACATCCCACTCAACAGTCTATACCACTAACCTATTGTGTCATGATCAATCAACAAAAAAAACATTTTAGGAGGAGCAGACAATGTAAACTTCAATGTGAAACACACATTTTATTTTTTCTGCCACACCTTGTACCAGATCACAAACATCATAAATGCCATACACAATCAGTAGACAAAAGAAAAGAAAGCAGGACTGTACTACTGGCAAGTGGGAACAGGTCCCATTACAACATGTTGTGCTGCATCTTTAGGTAGGTCACAGCATATGTCAGTGGTGTGGCACTTGCACTGTGACATACAATGAGGACACACATCTACAGCAACATCAAGGTTTCACATATTGATTATCTAGGTGATGTGAATGTAAATTACCATGGTCTATCCCCACAACCACATTGTATTTGAGCACATGATGGTATACGTATTGCAAAACAAAGTACACACGATGGAATGGAAGTCCATTGGCGTTGTAGCAACTTCCATTCCGACTATTGCAAGCAGGTGTCATAACAGATATGTATGATTAAAGTCTGTGTCAGACATTCCCAGGATCATTCCATGTCCAGGTTGTACTCAAACACAGCATCATATGCCTAGTGATGGCACAAATCAGAAACTTCCCTCAGTTAATGACATGGCCAAGTAAACTTAATCAACACAATGAAATAAGATTAGCACGTGCAAATCATGTCTCACAGGTGAGAGCAAACAGAAACTTCAGCCAGAACAATGTTACTGTTAACACTAGTTAGGCATGAATAACGCAGTGTGCATGTAATTATAACCATATCCAAAACCTGTCCTGCAGAAACATTAGCACACTTATCCTACACTCTGAGGTGTGAAAACACATAGTCCACACAGCTTAGTATTGGAAATACATCTCAGTTCATACTTACAGTCATGAAAAAGGTTGTTGATAAGCTGTTCTTGCAAGTCAACTCCTCCCTCCTCACCACAGTCCCGAATCCTCAGCCAGTGGCACCTGCTGGTCTCCTTCATCTCCAATTAGAGGGATGTATTTCCTTATTGCCAGGTTGTGGAGCATGAAACAAGCAACGGGATCTGGCACACCTTTCCTATTGTAGGGCTCCTCCAGTTTTATCAAGACAAAGCAATCTTAACTCGCTCAGGGACGGTATATGTGGAATTGGATATGTCAAGGCGAACAGAACCAGAATTTCAGACATATACACAATTGAATGTTTAATGTTTATAATGATGATATAATGCTATGCTTTTATGAATACTATGCATACCACTGCTCTAGTGATGTTTGAAACAATTCAATTAAAAAATCATTTAAAAAAACAAAAGACAGCGCAATCTTGCCTCATTGAAGTGGACTTCTCCTGGGATGACTGGATTCCGCAATGGTGTTAGTAACCATGGCTGGATGGGGTATCCTGGCTCTCCTAAATGGAAGCTAGATATGAGTACAATATCCAAGCAAACATTTACTAAATACGCAAAACCACTCACAACAAACATCATTTAAAACCTTACTTACCACCGCGCCAGTCCACTCTGTAAGTAGTTGAGTCAGCTCTGTAGAATATGAGTCATGAGCTCATCCAGGAAATCTGGCACATACATGGGAAATACACATATATGGCAAACACACCATCTGTACATTGATTGAGTAGAAGTGTTTCCTGTTGCTAAAAACTTGCTCATTAGCCAGTGGTGGAATTAATCCCATTGATTGCTCCAATGACGTAGGATTCGCTCAAACCCATAAAAATTTACTTTGATACTGGCCAATTCCGCTGGTTTGGGAAACCTGATGTAGCTGTCTATGTGTCTGGTCAATGCCTGCACTACATTCTGAAGTACATTGGTAAACATAGGCTGGACATTCTGCCAGATGTTGCCACTGTGCACTGGAATGAACCCGTGGCCGAGAAATGCAGTGCTGCGATCACCTTAACATTGGGTGTCAGTGATGTCGGATGTGGACGCAATGAAGGTGCCAACTGCTGGCGCACAAATCATTTAGTAAAAGACACACAATTGATGGACAGAATGTAGAACAAATCAAAACATTCACCCCCAGTCAAGAGCTCTGGGTTAAATCCATCATTCTTTTGCTCACCATGCCACCCCAGTTTAGACCTGGCTATATGCAAATCAGTCTTGACCATTCGCCTCATGGGAACAGTCCAACCCGAACTGACAAGCCAGGTCCTCCCTGGACCGGAAACAAGCATCCTAGGACTGGTTTTGGGGTTTCACCCCTCTTCAGCCACGATAGCTTGATTTCAGTGGCACAGTGCGCCCAGGACCCACGTCTGGGCATACCTGGCGCACTTAGGGCGAGAAAGCAAAAGACACACAATTGATGGACAGAATGTAGAACAAATCAGTACATTCATCCCCAGTCAAGAGATCTGGGTTAAATCCATCATTCTTTCGCTCACCATGCCACCCAGTTTAGACCTGGCTATATGCAAATCAGTATTGACCCTGCGCCTCATGGGAACAGTCCAGCCCGAACTGCCAAGCCAGGTCCTCCCTGGACCGGAAACAAGCATCCTAGGACCGGTTTCGGGGTTTCACCCCTCTTCAGCCAGGATAGCTTGATTCCGGTGGCACAGTGAGCCCAGGACCCACATCTGGGCATACCTGGCGCACTTAGGGCGAGAAAGCAAAAGACACACAATTGATAGACAGAATGTAGAACAAATCAAAACATTCACCCCCAGTCAAGAGATTTGGGTTAAATCCATCATTCTTTTGCTCACCATGCCACCCCAGTTTAGACCTGGCTATATGCAAATCAGTCTTGACCCTGCGCCTCATGGGAACAGTCCAGCCCGAACTGCCAAGCCAGGTCCTCCTTGGACCGGAAACAAGCATCCTAGGACCGGTTTCGGGGTTTCACCCCTCTTCAGCCAGGATAGCTTGATTCCAGTGGCACAGTGAGCCCAGGACTCACGTCTGGGCATACCTGGCACACTTAGGGCGAGAAAGCAAAAGACACACAATTGATGGACAGAATGTAGAACAAATCAAAACATTCATCCCCAGTCAAGAGATCTGGGTTAAATCCATCATTCTTTTGCTCACCATGCCACCCCAGTTTAGACCTTGCTATTTGCAAATCAGTCTTGACCCTGCGCCTCATGGGAACAGTCCAGCCCGAACTGCCAAGCCAGGTCCTCCCTTGACCGGAAACAAGCATCCTAGGACCGGTTTCGGGGTTTCACCCCTCTTCAGCCAGGATAGCTTGATTCCAGTGGCACAGTGAGCCCAGGACCCACGTCTGGGCATACCTGGCGCACTAAGGGCGAGAAAGCAAAAGACACAAAATTGATGGACAGAATGTAGAACAAATCAAAACATTCACCCCCAGTCAAGAGATCTGGTTTAAATCCATGATTCTTTGCTCACCATGCCACCCCAGTTTTGTTTTTGCATTGGTCACCCCGAGTGGGACAGGTATGCTCAGACGTGAGTCCTGTGCTCTCCATGCCACTGGAATCAAGCTAACCTGGCTGAAGAGGGGTGAAACCCCGAAACCGGTCCTAGGATGCTTGTTTCCAGTCCAGGGAGGACCTGGCTTGGCAGTTCGGGCTGGACTGTTCCCATGAGGCACAGGGTCAAGACTGATTTGCGTATGGCTGGGTTCAAACTGGAATGGCATGGTGAGCAAACAAACAATGGATTTAGGCCCAGATCTCTGTACTGGGGTGAATGTATGAGATTGTTCTGCATTCTGTCCATCAGCTGTTGTTTTTGCGTTTGTCACCCCGAGTGGGACGGGTATGCTCAGACGTGAGTCCCGTGCTCTCCATGCCACTGGATTCAAGCTATCCTGGCTGAAGAGGGGTGAAACCCCGAAACCGGTCCTAGGATGCTTGTTTCCAGTCCAGGGAGGACCTGGCTTGGCAGTTCAGGCTGGACTGTTCCCATGAGGCACAGGGTCAAGACTGATTTGCATATGGCTGGGTTGAAACTGGAATGGCATGGTGAGCAAAAAAACGATGGATTTAGGCCCAGATCTCTGTACTGGGGTGAATGTATGACATTGTTCTGCATTCTGTCCATCAACTGTTGTTTTTGCATTTGTCACCCCGAGTGGGACGGGTATGCTCAGATGTGAGTCCAGTGCTCTCCATGCCACTGGAATCAAGCTATCCTGGCTGAAGAGGGGTGAAACGCCGAAACCGGTCCTAGGATGCTTGTTTCCAGTCCAGGAAGGACCTGGCTTGGAAGTTCGGGCTGGACTGTTCCCATGAGGCACAGGGTCAAGACTGATTTGCATATGGCTGGGTTCAAACTGGAATGGCATGGTGAGCAAAAAAACGATGGATGTAGGCCCAGATCTCTGTACTGGGGTGAATGTATGACATTGTTCGGCATTCTATCCATCAACTGTTATTTTTGCATTTGTCACCCCGAGTGGGACAGGTATGCTCAGACGTGAGTCCCGTGCCCTCCATGCCTCTGGAATCAAGCTATCCTGGCTGAAGAGGGGTGAAACCCCGAAACCGGCCCTAGGATTCTTGTTTTCAGGCCGGGGAGGACCTGGCTTGGCAGTTCGGGCTGGACTGTTCCCATGAGGCACAGGGTCAAGACTGATTTGCATATGGCTGGGTTCACACTGGAACGGCATGGTGAGCAAAAAAATGATGGATGTAGGCCCAGATCTCTGTACTGGGGTGAATGTATGACATTGTTCTGCATTCTGTCCATCAACTGTTATTTTTGCATTTGTCACCCCGAGTGGGAAGGGTATGCCCAGACGTGGGTCCCTTGCTCTCCATGCCACTGGAATCAAGCTATCCTGGCTGAAGAGGGGTGAAACCCAGAAACCGGTCCTAGGATGCTTGTTTCCAGTCCAGGGAGGACCTGGCTTGGCAGTTCGGGCTGGACTGTTCCCATGAGGCACAGGGTCAAGACTGATTTGCATATGGCTGGGTTCAAACTGGAATGGCATGGTGAGCAAAATAACGATGGGTTTAGGCCCAGATCTCTGTACTTGGGTGAATGTATGACATTGTTCTGCATTCTGTCCATCAACTGTTGTTTTTGCACAAATCATTAAGTGCCACCTTAGTAAGACAGTATTTTTTGATCATGTCTTTCTCTTCCATGGTTTGTAGGTAAGGGAAGGGCCTGTAGGCAGGAGGCTATCTTCTGGCTCCTCCACGATACCTATCTGTGGAGTGCACACACAGTAGGTGTTAGATCACAATGTTGCCAGCAACATGTACTTAGACAAACACCAAAGACCAAGTAACCACACATGACAGTCCATGACAGTGCAAACCAGATTTCACAGAACAAAAAGATTATAAACATACCACAGCATACATGTCATTTCTGAATATGTCTCAAATGTATAGTTATACAGGAATGAAAGTACACTAGACTCATATCACTAGTGACAGATTTTTTGAGGCAAAATCAAGCAGGACATAGTCCAAATTTCACAAGCCAAGAACACATGACTTAGGTATTTTTAATGACTGGGGCAGGTTTTGTTGTGAACACGAAAGGATCATGGTATTTATCACATCATGTACACCACATACATCTTGAGTTTCACTCAGCACTTCATGCAGACAGCTGATAAATGGTGGACACTGTCAAATTGTCATGTCTGCATTAGACATACAATCACATACACAACTCATTAACAATGTACACATTTCTTAATATGCAGATGTACACTTAAGTATAGTATACAAAGACCACTTACAATGTCCCATTTATTTGCAATGCCTCAGTAGAGTGCTTGCATTTTGAGTGTATTTGCCCTCTGGAAATGTAGGATTCAGTACATCATCAGACACACACACCCTTTCCACCTGGACATCACACAGATCGCACACTGGCTGACAGTGGCTGCCAACACTGTTATATGGTGTAGTTACACCTGTTAATGGACATGATCCGCATACTGCCTGAGAGAAAGTGGAAAATCAGAAACTGTACTGTGTACTTTCATGTTGGTTTTGCCTGCCAACTAGTGTTTCAGGGTCCTCTCGAGGTGACTTCACCATGTGAGCATGGCCGTTTGATTTAAATGCTCCTTACACACACAGTAGAGTGCATCCAGGCATGGTGTAGTACAAAATAACAACATTGGCAAGATTTTATTCACCAACCACACCATCTTTCAAAAGTTGTGGTAGGCAGTTCAAAACCAAGGCGGACACAGCCATAGGCTGTAACTTGCTATGGTGACAGCTGTGGCTTGCTGATTGTGTCCGCCTACAGTGAAGACCAACGCTGTAAACTTCCATTACTAATGTGACAATCTTACTCGAGGACCACCTACTATTTTGAACCGCACAGTAGGCGAAGTGTCGGACAGCAATTGAAGCCATTGGACGACTTCGGAAAATGTGACCGACATGGACCAATCCCTTTGACCTCCCGCACAGAAGATCCCCTATACGGTATAGATATGTCTTGCATTTTGCAATACAGATCACTTGCCTTCAGAAACTGCACTTTTACAGACCTCCCTGTGAGAAGTTGGCCTGATATATGATGTCACTAATTCTAGTGTACACCTTGTATCAGTCCAAACAACCCTTATGGTGATTGGTTGTAAAGTCAACCTTATAGACCAGCTATCCTAGTGGTAGCATGGACAAGAGCAGTCTTAGGCTAAACTCTGAATGGCATGTGAAGCCAGCTGTTATACCATATGTAATCCCTTGAATACCAAATGAAAGGACACCACAACAGATATATATATAAAATAAATTGTATTTATTCTAGTCAAACCCTCAGCACTCTTTATGAGATTCGAGGTAAGTACAACACAGTCTTATTCAAGCATACATTAAGTCACACAGGTAAGTAATACAGTTAGGCCCTAGGGGCCACGCAAACCATATACTAAGTAAATGGTATAAGGACCACTGTCACGGAAATAGGATAGGCCTAGGCCTAGGGAATCGCTGGGGCTACACTATACTACCCAAGGTTAGGAAGTGGGAGGCCCACGGGATTCAGGTGCAGAGTGGAAACACTCACGCGTAATGCGTATAATCGATAGAAATAGTACAGTTTAGAATTAATAAGATTTAGGACACTTCTGGAGTAGCTAGAAAGTCGAGACTTGAGAACTAGACACTAGGATAGTCAATACCCTGATGAGCACTGGAGTACCCAAGTTACCTAGCCCACGGGCTGCGGGTGCATAGGTGTGAACTTGCGTCGGGTTTCGTCGTCGACTCCTATGGATGCCTGAAGGAAAGATGCTGACAGGCAGTCAGTGAAGAGTGTCCGGTGGATCCCAAGGCCGGGATCAAGAAGGAAGGATACCTGCAAGCAGAAGGGACAGAGTCTGGGTCACTAGCCAATGACCACGTGGAACCAAAAAGGAACCAGGCGATGTCGGGAGATTGCAGGTGAAGAGGTGAAGCTTGTTGCAGCAGCCACGGGTACCAGGAGTTGTCGAGGATGACCAGGACCAGGAGGCGAGCTGTCCCACGAAGGCTTGTGCTGTCGGCGGCGTCGAAGTCGAACTAGGACTCACCAAGCCTTGGCAAGTGGAATCCACGAAGAATGGAGGACTTGCTTCTGGTGCAGACCAGGAAGGTCTGGGGTGCTTTTCTTTTGCAGAGGAGCAGGAGCCAGTCTGGAGGAGCCAAACCAGCAGTGGAAAATCGAAGGTGTGTCGTCTCAAAGGTTACTAGCCAAGGGGCAATCAACCGGACAGACGCGGCAAGCAGGGAAATGCAGAAGGGCCCCACGCAGGACTCGTGGAGTGTGGGGGGCTGATCTTCGGTGCAGATGGTGCTTGGGGTTGGGGCTTCTCAATCCCCGGTGCACAACCTCGACGGTGCCTCAGAAGCTGCGCTGGAAGATACTCGCCACTTTTCCCAGGTAGCCGGTCCCACGTCTCTCGTCGCCTCCACGGATCTCAGCTCGGCTGTGGATGTGGATCAGGGTCGGAGAAGTCTGGAAGTCAAGGCTCTGGTCAGGCTCTGCAGTCGGTCCCTCGTAGAACTTCAGCAAAGCAAAGGGTAAGTCTCTTGATGGTGCCTGTTCGCACAGGGTGACCACTCCTTGGCCACAAGGGAGATTCTTCAGTCTTCTTCTTTCGTCGAATGTCGAAGGTCCAGAGTTACCTACCTGTAAGTTTGTTTAGTGTACTGCAATGGCTTCCAACTGCTCCTGGGTGGGGGAGTGCTCCATCCTGCTCAGGTGTGGGACAGAGGGAATGTTGGGAGTAGTAGTGCAGGCCTGACACCCACACACACCCTCACTGTGAAGATGGCTACCTACCTGTAAATTGATGAGGGTGCTGTTATGGCTTCCAACTGCTGGGGGGGGGGGAAGGATCCATCTTGCTAGGCTGTGGGACAGGGGGCATGGTGGGAGTAGTGGTGCAGGACCCCCACCCCCAGACACCCTCCCCAGGAAGATGGCTACTTACCTGTGAGTTTGATGTGGGTTGTGTAATGGCTGACACATGCTTCTGGGTGGGGTAGGGGGAGGGATCCATCTTGCTAGGCTGTGAGACAGGGGGCATGGTGGGAGTAGTGGTGCAGGACCACCTCCCCCAGACACCCTCCCGGGGAAGATGGCTACCTACCTGTAAGTTTGATGAGGGTGATGTAATGGCTTCCAACTGCTGGGAGGGATCCATCTTGCTAGGCTGTGGGACAGGGGGCATGGTGGGAGTAGTGGTGCAGGACACCCACCCCAGACACCCTCCCAGGGAAGATGGCTACCTACCTGTGAGTTTGATGTGGGTTGTGTAATGGCTGACACATGCTTCTGGGTGAGGGGAGGGATCCATCTTGCTAGGCTGTGGGACAGGAGGCATGGTAGGAGTAGTGGTGCAGGACCCCCACCCACAGGCACCCTCCCAGGGAAGATGGCTACCTATCTGTGGGTTTGATGTGGGTTGTGTAATAGCTGACACGTGCTTCTGGGTGGGGTGGGGGAGGGATCCATCCTGCTAGGCTGTGGGACACGGGGCATGGTGGGAGTAGTGGTACAGGACCCCCACCCCCTGACACCCTCCCAGGGAAGATGACTACCTACCTGTGAGTTTGATGTGGGTTGTGTAATGGCTGACAGAGGCTTCTGGGTGGGGTGGGGGAAGGGATCCATCTTGCTAGGCTGTGGGACAGGGGGCATGGTGGGAGTAGTGGTGCAGGACCACCTCCCCCAGACACCCTCCCTGGGAAGATGGCTACCTACCTGTAAGTTTGATGATGGTGGTGTAATGGCTTCCAACTGCTGAGGGGGGGAGGGATCCATCTTGCTAGGCTGTGGGACAGGGGGCATGGTGGGAGTGGTGGTGCAGGACACCCACCCCCAGACACCCTCCCAGGGAAGATGGCTACCTACCTGTGAGTTTGATGTGGGTTGTGTAATGGCTGACACATGCTTCTGGGTGGGGTGGGGGAGGGATCCATCTTGCTGATGCTGTGGGCCAGGGGGCCTGGTGGGAGTTGTAGTGCTGTCTGCCTGTACACATGCCCCCATGGTTATGTTGGTAGCTATGTTTGGGGTGAATGGGAGTGGATGAATGTTGGATCTGTGAGCCATGTTTTTGTGAGTGTGTGGTGCAGATGGATGGTATGTGTCCTAGGTGGTGTAGCTTTGTAGTTGTGCAAGACAGTACTTAGCAGAGTGCCGGTAGTCATTTGTTTGTACTTACCAGCCTCCACTCTCCCGGCTACTCCTGTGAGACTCTCTGGATGCAGAATGGCAGGCCCCTTCTCCTCCCATTGTGTGAATGGTTTTGGTAGAATGGGACGGCCACCGCCAGTCCCCTGAGCCAGCTCACGGTTCTTGCTCCTCCTCTCCTTGACCACCCTCTTCAGATCATGCCAACGCTTCATGATCTCCTTTTTTGATCTTGGGTGGTCTCTACTGCTTTGACCCTTTGGACTATCCTTGCCCACTTTTGTGTCCTTGTGGCTAATGGTGTCTGTTGGACCAAGGAAACAAAAAGCTGTGGTTCCACTCTGACTATCTCATCTACCATGACCTTCAACTCACTCTCAGTGAATTTGGGCATTTTCTCTGTGGCCATGGTGTGTGGTGTGCAAAGTGGTTGTGGGTGCGGGAGTGTGAGTGGTGGCTGTGGTTGTGCTGTGTATGGTGTGTGTTGTGCAGGGGGTTAGTTGTGCTCGTGTGGAGGTGGTGCTGTGTGTGGTGTGGCTAGTGATGTTGTGTCCTTTGCCTCTCCTGTCAGCATGGGTATGTGTCCCTTCTCTCCTGGAGTATTGCAAGGGATTGTGGTCAGGGAAGGGGCTGGTTTTATACTCAGCTATGTGGGTGTGTCCAATTGGGCTGTTGCTGACAGGTGTGTTGTCCTGGGATTTGTATTTTTCTTTTTGCCATGTGGTTGTGTCATTGGGGTGTGTTTTGTGTATTTGGGGGGCATGGCTAGTTTTCTGTGTGCACTTTTTCGCCTTCTTGTGGGTTTTTGGCTTCGTCCGCCATATTTTTTACGGATCGTCTGCCGCGGTGGCTGTGCTTCAGCTCTTCCGCTGGCACTTCCATTCATCCCATTGTGCGACCACGGCGGTCGGAGACAGCGGTACATACTGCGGCACCGTCGGGGATATCCTAATTTCCGGTGTGGTGTCTCCGCTATACTTGCGCCGCGAATCCGACCGCTGTGGACGGATTTTGCCCATCTCCGCCCACTACGGGTGTTTTTTCGTGGCCTCGTTCCGCCGCAGTTGGATTTATTTGGCGGTTGATCCGAATTTTGCCATCCTAATGGACCTCTTTGTGTTATTTTTAAAATTGAAACAATATCTAAAATATTTCAACAAAATAAAATAACTTTTTACATTTAAAATGTGTACATTTAAATTTAATCTAGCTACTAAAATATTTCAAATATAATGATGCATATCAAAAAATATCCACACCCTTTCCACTATAAACCAAACATCCTACTACTAAATATCATGGCTCTTCTGTCTGCTGAGTAATATGATGGAATTGACCAAAGGTGGAAATTATACTGTGTGGGAATATTAATCTGGAGTGATCCAAAGAGAAATCAGTGTGTAAAAGCAGTGAAACAAATATTTTAAGGGTTAGGATTGTAGCTAGTCACCCAGAAAAAATATGGTTATATCTCATGTAGTTCGATTCAAATATCAAAAGAGGAGACAGTTACAATTTTAGACTATGCTTCACTACCTGGACATAGATAGTCTATCTGGGTCTAGGAGCGGAGGAAATTAGTAATTGAAAGACTTCATAGTAAAAAGATCTGTAAATAAGAAAGAAATAATACCTTAAATAAGTAGAATTTTTAAAATATAATGCTTCTTAAGTGGTAATCAGAGGAACAGTGATTAGTATTGTCTCTATCATGAGAAAGATCAATTACCGGGACACAACATAAATCGTTGCAGAAGTTGAGAGAAGCATAGACTCTGAACATGGAACAAGAGTCCATTTCAATTTCACAGAAGATAAGAACTCCAAGTGGCTAATAAAATGCACTGGTGACATCATGGACATAGTGGGTGCTGCTGGAATTTTTACAAAGGGTTTACAGAATAGTACTTAATCACCCCAGCTTTTAAATTCTAGAATGTGGACTAGAAAACCCAAAACTATATTAAGGTAGCCATCTATCTACTTCACACTCCCTCACTAACAGGAAGCAATAGGCCTAGGTGGGCTGGGTGTGCTGGGTGGTAGGAGGACTCATCGCACTGACCACAAATCCCATCAGGCCTTCTAACACAAGCTCACAGACAGTCGCCTGTAATGTACCTCCTAAACCATTTACCCCACATCTTACCATGGAGTGTAAGGTAAAAATCACTGAGCTGTATATACACAATGCTATGCACATACACGTATGCCTACTTAGGCTGATGTACCCCAAACTCTTGAGTAGAAAACAATGAACACATCACTCACTCCATGACTACATTTTACTGGAAAATACACAAAATGTTCGGGGTTAGGCTGTTACTTCAATGGGCCTGGTGATACATAGACCATGCACAACACACAGAAATAACAACAACTAACATTTCTAATTGATGAGTATGTATGTCATTTGTTTTGTTTTTTGTTTTTTTGTAAACCATTTTTATTGGCATTTTTTATTTTTTTCACAATGCATCCATTTTGGTCAGTCATGTAGCACATTTCATACAGGGTTTCAATATAATACTCGGCAAGCTTTTACATTTATAGCGTAGGATACTTTCCTTCATTTAGATGGCTTTGTCGCTATGAAAGTATAAAACCTGTCAACTCATGACTGCGTGGATCAATGCCTATGGTAGTTATTGTACACATAGCTTACATCTGCTGTGCTGATGCTGTGGCATAACACTTATCAGCTTTTCTGCATGGAACTAAACTCTTCAACCGGGGTACACTGTAAATGGGGTATTATGCATTGTGTGGGGCCGAGCTGCTGAGTCATTTTAGGTGGTGCATGACCTACTCAGGCATTGGTGCAGGGCGGGAATGTCTGTTTGGGAGTGCTCTACATGTCCCATTTTCTAATCTGTAGGCTTCGCTTTGCTGTTGGTCTACTATACTGGGGAGCTCTGTCTAGTCCTGTTGTGATGCGCCTCGTCTGTGGGGGGCCCAACACTCTGTGATACTGGTGTGTCAGTTGTTTCCCGTTTAAAGGAGTGGAGGATGAGTATGTATGTCATGCCAATTATTTAGATGTAGAGCCCTCTATTCCTCAAGTGCCATCTACAGAGTGTCAGGTACAAATCAATGTCAGTAGACATGTTACAATTAAATTTGAGAACATGACCATATCAGCACAGAGGTGGAGCAAGACCATAATCCACATCATGAGAAAGTTGCATTGTTTACGCCAAATAAAGGCTAACTTAATGGGGCTAGATGCCAAATCATCCATCTAAGACTGTTTTGGGATCCAGCCGTTTATTTAATGTGTACAAGTTGAGGTACCGTGTATAATCCCATAATTGACTGTGTCATATCTGTACCAACAGGGCGATCTGGGAACACCTCCACGCAGATTGAAGAAACTAGCCAGGCTCATACTCCAACCCTGAATGAGCTTCCCGGTGAAGAAAACTCTCCTGTACCCTTGGATGAGGAGGAGGAATACGGCCCATCAGTTTTGGCTTAGGAGACTGCACCAGCATGTCCAGCAGGATCCACTGCGACATCTCTCACCTCTGCTACCAACACACAGCTGATCCCTACCACAAAAGACACACTATCAACCATGCGCAACAACATCAACACAGCAGCACAGTCCACTCTGGAGTTGACAAACCCAAATCCAGTCATTGAGGAAGGAGAATCATGTTTGACTATGCAGGCACAAGCTGTGCCAGCCCATGGGGTTAGGGGTCATGGGAGGGGACATTTGGATCCACGTCGGCAAACAGCTGGTGCCACTGATGCCCAGGCCAACCTCTCCCAGGTAATGGATGCGTATGAGCGGTACCAGGGAGCAATGGACCAGGTTTCTTAACACCTCTGGAACATTGAACAACTGCAGGCGTCCCCAAGACCAAAGACTTGAGCATTTCAATGACCAAATGGACAAGGTCATAGGGGTGCTGAGGGAGATCAGCACCACCCTCCGCCAGGCATTTTCACACTCAAGTACCTCTTCCTGTGTGACTTCTCCATCTGTGCTTTCAACATCTCTGCGCAAGCCACAGGGAGGGACACTGAGCCTTGTGGAGAATCCTCAGTACCCCAGGAGCCTGCAGTTGTTGCCCCTCCCCGACTTGGGGTGGGTCATCCAAAGAAAGATTAGGAAGGGTCGGATGTCAATGCACAACCCCCAGCCAGTAAAAAACGGTGCACCTGATATCCTTCTTGGTGCTCTAACAGTTCACTTTGTTGACCATTCATACCAAATCAGATTGAAGTACACTGTTGGACTTTGGACTCTGATAACTGTGGCTATGATTTGTTGTATTTGTACCAACAACACTGTCAATTTCACTATTTTCCTTTTTAACTCATCCATTTTGTGGGTCATCACCTATTCACCATGTTTGTTAAATAAAAACACTTTGCACATCAATACCAGCTCATGGTGTGCCTTTTACATCTATCTCAAATTGTTGTAATTATCATGTGATCACTATGATGAAAGAGTAATCAACCTAGGTCAACAAGTACATGTCAATTGTAACTCAAGTGCCATAAAGTCAATCAAACATGGTACCACAAGATAGTTATACAGATTCAGTTTATCATACAGACTTTAGTCCTCAGTACCTATTCACAGATAGTCAATTGTATGAACAATCATCACAAGTTGACATCCCACTCAACAGTCTATACCACTAACCTATTGTGTCATGATCAATCAACAAAAAAAACATTTTAGGAGGAGCAGACAATGTAAACTTCAATGTGAAACACACATTTTATTTTTTCTGCCACACCTTGTACCAGATCACAAACATCATAAATGCCATACACAATCAGTAGACAAAAGAAAAGAAAGCAGGACTGTACTACTGGCAAGTGGGAACAGGTCCCATTACAACATGTTGTGCTGCATCTTTAGGTAGGTCACAGCATATGTCAGTGGTGTGGCACTTGCACTGTGACATACAATGAGGACACACATCTACAGCAACATCAAGGTTTCACATATTGATTATCTAGGTGATGTGAATGTAAATTACCATGGTCTATCCCCACAACCACATTGTATTTGAGCACATGATGGTATACGTATTGCAAAACAAAGTACACACGATGGAATGGAAGTCCATTGGCATTGTAGCAACTTCCATTCCGACTATTGCAAGCAGGTGTCATAACAGATATGTATGATTAAAGTCTGTGTCAGACATTCCCAGGATCATTCCATGTCCAGGTTGTACTCAAACACAGCATCATATGCCTAGTGATGGCACAAATCAGAAACTTCCCTCAGTTAATGACATGGCCAAGTAAACTTAATCAACACAATGAAATAAGATTAGCACGTGCAAATCATGTCTCACAGGTGAGAGCAAACAGAAACTTCAGCCAGAACAATGTTACTGTTAACACTAGTTAGGCATGAATAACGCAGTGTGCATGTAATTATAACCATATCCAAAACCTGTCCTGCAGAAACATTAGCACACTTATCCTACACTCTGAGGTGTGAAAACACATAGTCCACACAGCTTAGTATTGGAAATACATCTCAGTTCATACTTACAGTCATGAAAAAGGTTGTTGATAAGCTGTTCTTGCAAGTCAACTCCTCCCTCCTCACCACAGTCCCGAATCCTCAGCCAGTGGCACCTGCTGGTCTCCTTCATCTCCAATTAGAGGGATGTATTTCCTTATTGCCAGGTTGTGGAGCATGAAACAAGCAACGGGATCTGGCACACCTTTCCTATTGTAGGGCTCCTCCAGTTTTATCAAGACAAAGCAATCTTAACTCGCTCAGGGACGGTATATGTGGAATTGGATATGTCAAGGCGAACAGAACCAGAATTTCAGACATATACACAATTGAATGTTTAATGTTTATAATGATGATATAATGCTATGCTTTTATGAATACTATGCATACCACTGCTCTAGTGATGTTTGAAACAATTCAATTAAAAAATCATTTAAAAAAACAAAAGACAGCGCAATCTTGCCTCATTGAAGTGGACTTCTCCTGGGATGACTGGATTCCGCAATGGTGTTAGTAACCATGGCTGGATGGGGTATCCTGGCTCTCCTAAATGGAAGCTAGATATGAGTACAATATCCAAGCAAACATTTACTAAATACGCAAAACCACTCACAACAAACATCATTTAAAACCTTACTTACCACCGCGCCAGTCCACTCTGTAAGTAGTTGAGTCAGCTCTGTAGAATATGAGTCATGAGCTCATCCAGGAAATCTGGCACATACATGGGAAATACACATATATGGCAAACACACCATCTGTACATTGATTGAGTAGAAGTGTTTCCTGTTGCTAAAAATTTGCTCATTAGCCAGTGGTGGAATTAATCCCATTGATTGCTCCAATGACGTAGGATTCGCTCAAACCCATAAAAATTTACTTTGATACTGGCCAATTCCGCTGGTTTGGGAAACCTGATGTAGCTGTCTATGTGTCTGGTCAATGCCTGCACTACATTCTGAAGTACATTGGTAAACATAGGCTGGACATTCTGCCAGATGTTGCCACTGTGCACTGGAATGAACCCGTGGCCGAGAAATGCAGTGCTGCGATCACCTTAACATTGGGTGTCAGTGATGTCGGATGTGGACGCAATGAAGGTGCCAACTGCTGGCGCACAAATCATTTAGTAAAAGACACACAATTGATGGACAGAATGTAGAACAAATCAAAACATTCACCCCCAGTCAAGAGCTCTGGGTTAAATCCATCATTCTTTTGCTCACCATGCCACCCCAGTTTAGACCTGGCTATATGCAAATCAGTCTTGACCATTCGCCTCATGGGAACAGTCCAACCCGAACTGCCAAGCCAGGTCCTCCTTGGACCGGAAACAAGCATCCTAGGACCGGTTTTGGGGTTTCACCCCTCTTCAGCCACGATAGCTTGATTCCAGTGGCACAGTGAGCCCAGGACTCACGTCTGGGCATACCTGGCACACTTAGGGCGAGAAAGCAAAAGACACACAATTGATGGACAGAATGTAGAACAAATCAAAACATTCATCCCCAGTCAAGAGATCTGGGTTAAATCCATCATTCTTTTGCTCACCATGCCACCCCAGTTTAGACCTTGCTATTTGCAAATCAGTCTTGACCCTGCGCCTCATGGGAACAGTCCAGCCCGAACTGCCAAGCCAGGTCCTCCCTTGACCGGAAACAAGCATCCTAGGACCGGTTTCGGGGTTTCACCCCTCTTCAGCCAGGATAGCTTGATTCCAGTGGCACAGTGAGCCCAGGACCCACGTCTGGGCATACCTGGCGCACTAAGGGCGAGAAAGCAAAAGACACAAAATTGATGGACAGAATGTAGAACAAATCAAAACATTCACCCCCAGTCAAGAGATCTGGTTTAAATCCATGATTCTTTGCTCACCATGCCACCCCAGTTTTGTTTTTGCATTGGTCACCCCGAGTGGGACAGGTATGCTCAGACGTGAGTCCTGTGCTCTCCATGCCACTGGAATCAAGCTAACCTGGCTGAAGAGGGGTGAAACCCCGAAACCGGTCCTAGGATGCTTGTTTCCAGTCCAGGGAGGACCTGGCTTGGCAGTTCGGGCTGGACTGTTCCCATGAGGCACAGGGTCAAGACTGATTTGCGTATGGCTGGGTTCAAACTGGAATGGCATGGTGAGCAAACAAACAATGGATTTAGGCCCAGATCTCTGTACTGGGGTGAATGTATGACATTGTTCTGCATTCTGTCCATCAGCTGTTGTTTTTGCGTTTGTCACCCCAAGTGGGACGGGTATGCTCAGACGTGAGTCCCGTGCTCTCCATGCCACTGGATTCAAGCTATCCTGGCTGAAGAGGGGTGAAACCCCGAAACCGGTCCTAGGATGCTTGTTTACAGTCCAGGGAGGACCTGGCTTGGCAGTTCAGGCTGGACTGTTCCCATGAGGCACAGGGTCAAGACTGATTTGCATATGGCTGGGTTGAAACTGGAATGGCATGGTGAGCAAAAAAACGATGGATTTAGGCCCAGATCTCTGTACTGGGGTGAATGTATGACATTGTTCTGCATTCTGTCCATCAACTGTTGTTTTTGCATTTGTCACCCCGAGTGGGACGGGTATGCTCAGATGTGAGTCCAGTGCTCTCCATGCCACTGGAATCAAGCTATCCTGGCTGAAGAGGGGTGAAACGCCGAAACCGGTCCTAGGATGCTTGTTTCCAGTCCAGGAAGGACCTGGCTTGGAAGTTCGGGCTGGACTGTTCCCATGAGGCACAGGGTCAAGACTGATTTGCATATGGCTGGGTTCAAACTGGAATGGCATGGTGAGCAAAAAAACGATGGATGTAGGCCCAGATCTCTGTACTGGGGTGAATGTATGACATTGTTCGGCATTCTATCCATCAACTGTTATTTTTGCATTTGTCACCCCGAGTGGGACAGGTATGCTCAGACGTGAGTCCCGTGCCCTCCATGCCTCTGGAATCAAGCTATCCTGGCTGAAGAGGGGTGAAACCCCGAAACCGGCCCTAGGATTCTTGTTTTCAGGCCGGGGAGGACCTGGCTTGGCAGTTCGGGCTGGACTGTTCCCATGAGGCACAGGGTCAAGACTGATTTGCATATGGCTGGGTTCACACTGGAACGGCATGGTGAGCAAAAAAATGATGGATGTAAGCCCAGATCTCTGTACTGGGGTGAATGTATGACATTGTTCTGCATTCTGTCCATCAACTGTTATTTTTGCATTTGTCACCCCGAGTGGGAAGGGTATGCCCAGACGTGGGTCCCTTGCTCTCCATGCCACTGGAATCAAGCTATCCTGGCTGAAGAGGGGTGAAACCCAGAAACCGGTCCTAGGATGCTTGTTTCCAGTCCAGGGAGGACCTGGCTTGGCAGTTCGGGCTGGACTGTTCCCATGAGGCACAGGGTCAAGACTGATTTGCATATGGCTGGGTTCAAACTGGAATGGCATGGTGAGCAAAATAACGATGGGTTTAGGCCCAGATCTCTGTACTTGGGTGAATGTATGACATTGTTCTGCATTCTGTCCATCAACTGTTGTTTTTGCACAAATCATTAAGTGCCACCTTAGTAAGACAGTATTTTTTGATCATGTCTTTCTCTTCCATGGTTTGTAGGTAAGGGAAGGGCCTGTAGGCAGGAGGCTATCTTCTGGCTCCTCCACGATACCTATCTGTGGAGTGCACACACAGTAGGTGTTAGATCACAATGTTACCAGCAACATGTACTTAGACAAACACCAAAGACCAAGTAACCACACATGACAGTCCATGACAGTGCAAACCAGATTTCACAGAACAAAAAGATTATAAACATACCACAGCATACATGTCATTTCTGAATATGTCTCAAATGTATAGTTATACAGGAATGAAAGTACACTAGACTCATATCACTAGTGACAGATTTTTTGAGGCAAAATCAAGCAGGACATAGTCCAAATTTCACAAGCCAAGAACACATGACTTAGGTATTTTTAATGACTGGGGCAGGTTTTGTTGTGAACACGAAAGGATCATGGTATTTATCACATCATGTACACCACATACATCTTGAGTTTCACTCAGCACTTCATGCAGACAGCTGATAAATGGTGGACACTGTCAAATTGTCATGTCTGCATTAGACATACAATCACATACACAACTCATTAACAATGTACACATTTCTTAATATGCAGATGTACACTTAAGTATAGTATACAAAGACCACTTACAATGTCCCATTTATTTGCAATGCCTCAGTAGAGTGCTTGCATTTTGAGTGTATTTGCCCTCTGGAAATGTAGGATTCAGTACATCATCAGACACACACACCCTTTCCACCTGGACATCACACAGATCGCACACTGGCTGACAGTGGCTGCCAACACTGTTATATGGTGTAGTTACACCTGTTAATGGACATGATCCGCATACTGCCTGAGAGAAAGTGGAAAATCAGAAACTGTACTGTGTACTTTCATGTTGGTTTTGCCTGCCAACTAGTGTTTCAGGGTCCTCTCGAGGTGACTTCACCATGTGAGCATGGCCGTTTGATTTAAATGCTCCTTACACACACAGTAGAGTGCATCCAGGCATGGTGTAGTACAAAATAACAACATTGGCAAGATTTTATTCACCAACCACACCATCTTTCAAAAGTTGTGGTAGGCAGTTCAAAACCAAGGCGGACACAGCCATAGGCTGTAACTTGTTATGGTGACAGCTGTGGCTTGCTGATTGTGTCCGCCTACAGTGAAGACCAACGCTGTAAACTTCCATTACTAATGTGACAATCTTACTCGAGGACCACCTACTATTTTGAACCGCACAGTAGGCGAAGTGTCGGACAGCAATTGAAGCCATTGGACGACTTCGGAAAATGTGACCGACATGGACCAATCCCTTTGACCTCCCGCACAGAAGATCCCCTATACGGTATAGATATGTCTTGCATTTTGCAATACAGATCACTTGCCTTCAGAAACTGCACTTTTACAGACCTCCCTGTGAGAAGTTGGCCTGATATATGATGTCACTAATTCTAGTGTACACCTTGTATCAGTCCAAACAACCCTTATGGTGATTGGTTGTAAAGTCAACCTTATAGACCAGCTATCCTAGTGGTAGCATGGACAAGAGCAGTCTTAGGCTAAACTCTGAATGGCATGTGAAGCCAGCTGTTATACCATATGTAATCCCTTGAATACCAAATGAAAGGACACCACAACAGATATATATATAAAATAAATTGTATTTATTCTAGTCAAACCCTCAGCACTCTTTATGAGATTCGAGGTAAGTACAACACAGTCTTATTCAAGCATACATTAAGTCACACAGGTAAGTAATACAGTTAGGCCCTAGGGGCCACGCAAACCATATACTAAGTAAATGGTATAAGGACCACTGTCACGGAAATAGGATAGGCCTAGGCCTAGGGAATCGCTGGGGCTACACTATACTACCCAAGGTTAGGAAGTGGGAGGCCCACGGGATTCAGGTGCAGAGTGGAAACACTCACGCGTAATGCGTATAATCGATAGAAATAGTACAGTTTAGAATTAATAAGATTTAGGACACTTCTGGAGTAGCTAGAAAGTCGAGACCTGAGAACTAGACACTAGGATAGTCAATACCCTGATGAGCACTGGAGTACCCAAGTTACCTAGCCCACGGGCTGCGGGTGCATAGGTGTGAACTTGCGTCGGGTTTCGTCGTCGACTCCTATGGATGCCTGAAGGAAAGATGCTGACAGGCAGTCAGTGAAGAGTGTCCGGTGGATCCCAAGGCCGGGATCAAGAAGGAAGGATACCTGCAAGCAGAAGGGACAGAGTCTGGGTCACTAGCCAGTGACCACGTGGAACCAGGAAGGAACCAGGCGATGTCGGGAGATTGCAGGTGAAGAGGTGAAGCTTGTCGCAGCAGCCACGGGTACCAGGAGTTGTCGAGGATGACCAGGACCAGGAGGCGAGCTGTCCCACGAAGGCTTGTGCTGTCGGCGGCGTCGAAGTCGAACTAGGACTCACCAAGCCTTGGCAAGTGGAATCCACGAAGAATGGAGGACTTGCTTCTGGTGCAGACCAGGAAGGTCTGGGGTGCTTCTCTTTTGCAGAGGAGCAGGAGCCAGTCTGGAGGAGCCAAACCAGCAGTGGAAAATCGAAGGTGTGTCGTCTCAAAGGTTACTAGCCAAGGGGCAATCAACCGGACAGACGCGGCAAGCAGGGAAATGCAGAAGGGCCCCACGCAGGACTCGTGGAGTGTGGGGGGCTGATCTTCAGTGCAGATGGTGCTTGGGGTTGGGGCTTCTCAATCCCCGGTGCACAACCTCGACGGTGCCTCAGAAGCTGCGCTGGAAGATACTCGCCACTTTTTCCAGGTAGCCGGTCCCACGTCTCTCGTCGCCTCCACGGATCTCAGCTCGGCTGTGGATGTGGATCAGGGTCGGAGAAGTCTGGAAGTCAAGGCTCTGGTCAGGCTCTGCAGTCGGTCCCTCGTAGAACTTCAGCAAAGCAAAGGGTAAGTCTCTTGATGGTGCCTGTTCGCACAGGGTGACCACTCCTTGGCCACAAGGGAGATTCTTCAGTCTTCTTCTTTCGTCGAATGTCGAAGGTCCAGAGTTTCTGTTCAAGTTGCAGGTTCAGGATAATCTAATTTAGCAGGGCCCAACTAGCTACTAATATACTGGGCTAGTGGGCTGGGCTACCTGCAAGGTCCCTCCTATGGGTGGGACCAGGAAGGGGAGTGGCTACACCCCCTTTCCTTTGTCCAGTTTCGTGCCAGAGCTGGGGCTGGAGTGCCCCAGCACCGGTTTGAACTGGACTATGCATGGGACACCTTGTGTGCACCAGGCATGTCTCATTCCTTTCAGCCCACCCTGCCCCAATACACTAAAGTCTGTCTGGGGAGGTGCTAGCACCTCCCCCAGCAGGAAACCTATTGTCCAGGCCTCCCTGGCTGGGAGTGCTCCCAGCAGCAGGAGGTCAGACTCGTGTCTGTGGCAGCAGCATCCATTTTGTGATGCTGAGGCTTTGGTGAGAGTTAAACAGCAAAGTAGGATTTTAACATGTCTCTCCCTCTAGAAGGGAGGAATAATATCCTCATTACCAGAAATGGTATGGGGGTATTATTCCAAAGTGTTAGACACCTTACACGACATGTTTTGATAAAGCCAAACCATAGTTACCATAACCGTTTAAGATTATAAGGCACTTTAAGAGTATATGGTAGGCTATATCATAGAACAGCTATAAGGACATGGTTCCGAAAGCTGCAGACAGGCTCAGCTCATGCTAGAGCACCATCTCACATGTTACCAAGCACTCTGCCTCCAGGATTGTTAAGGCCTGCCATAGGAGTGGCTGATAGGTACACATGTGTCTATTTTAAGGGTAGATATAGGTATACTATATCTAAGCAAGGGGTGATTACACGACCTTGCCCCAGCTGAGTGATCAGCCAGTTGTGTCTGATTGGAAGGCCAGGCCAGGGGTGGCATAATACATGCTGCAGCCCTTGGTAGTCCTAGGGTACACCTATGCCCTGGGTACCTGGGGTACACTGTACAGGGTCCAATAAGGTGATCCTTACCAATTGGTTATGTACCTAGGGTACATGGAGTCCATTTTAAAGAGAGAGCAGACAGCCTGAGACCCTGAATGGCAGGATCTCAGGCCAACTAAGTCGAAAAACCAGCTAGACACTAGGCCAAAAGTTGGGGGTAACCATAGTCAGATATCCACCTTCCTACACTCCCCATCTCCATGCTGCTGTTGTGATCCTCTGGGAACTACAATGTCTCACTGTACTGGTAGCAGGGCTCCTGCCTTCCCACCAAAGGAGCTGTAAATGCTGGTAGACATGGTCCTTCCCCTGTACAAGTAGCTGTATGGCACACCAGAGGAGCAGGAGAGAACAATTCTGACAGGAAAAATATTTTAACTGTGCGCTAACCATTAACACATAGGGCAGATTTTTACAATGAGACACTCAATGACATTTGTTGCCAATTGGTTAAAAGTGTGTTTGTAAATGTTATGGACAAGTTCACTGCTGTGTATGTGTCAGTACTGTTCTGGACTTTATATTACTGTTCTCGTGTGAACATCTCATCATTGAGCACAAACGCTGTATGGTGTATTAGTTTGGCATGTACACATCAGTTTGGCATTATGATGACTTGTATTCTGTCATATTTCAAAATACATTTGCTTGCAGATTCATAGATATTAAAACTCTAATGGCGAGTGTGAAATGTCATTTGCATATGTGGTGAAGTTGTTAATATATACAGTCACAACAACTCCACACACATGATGCAATATCAGAGTTACATCAGTTATATCACAAGCCCTCACATAGCAAATCACAGTGCTCAACCATGGTCATGTCAGATGTAGGAATGTGACCATGTGTATGGGTTATAATGTTCATTCAGGCCATGTATAGATCATGTTGAACAATGTTTTATTGGCACAGTGTAATCATTGGTAAATAACCATACTAGTTAGGTGTATGTCCAGGGCTAAAATGCTACTGCTCCCTTCCACAGAAGACATAGGTGTGCTGAGGTTAGTAGTTATGAGATTTCATACCACCTGTGTTCTCCCAACCACAGTGTAGTGAGAGGTGTTGCATAGTTACTTAGGGCAAGGGCAGGTTAGAGTGTGGTATCAACTGGAAATGAAAATGTGTTATTAAATATGTAAATGTTGGATTGTTTGACAACAGGTGCAGTGTTGAGAATTCTAGTCTGCTAACTTAGATGTTGGTTAAGCTACCTATTCATTACCTATGTGACAAAGTACCTGCATATGTGCATCTTGCATGTGTTCTAAGTGTCTGATACCTTGTCATCCTTACAGGTCAACGCCTATCAGAAGGTTTTCCCGTGGAGGACCATCGCCATGTTTTGCAGCCAGTGTTATAGCTTTTAAGTTTTGAGACAATCAAGGCCCATGTAATGTGTTAAATGTAGCATATACAACAATAGTTGTAGGCGCATGGTTAGGTCCCTTGAATATGGGACATGTAACATTAAAATAGGCTGGGTATTGCCAATAGTACTATTCCATTGTATAATGGGCACATGACAACACAATTGGAAGAAAATACACTGTGAGGGTTCCCCTCCCATATCACGGGAACCGCCCAACCTTTCCAACATGGTTGCCGCCATGTGGGACACAGGAATTAGAGTCGACAGTCTAGTGGGCCGCCTGGATGTCAACGGCCCTCCTCCAATCAGGGAAGAGCAAGGTGGGACCCTGGAGAACAAGATGACCCCCGGCAGTGCAGAGATCGAGAGTGAAGCTGATGAGGAAGGATGTGACACAGACGAGGTAGTGCCCGAGGACGTGACCATGACTGGCGAGGAGGAGAAGCACACCGACGACCGCTCTGGGAGCACCACGATTGAGTCCAGCACTCCAACCCTGAAAGGAGAGGCTGTTACTTCCAGCCCCATGGCATAGGAGGGTCGTGGGTTCAGGCAAGTCCCTAAAACTTCTTTTCTTTGAGGGGTTGGTGGGTGTGGTTTAAGGGCCACACCACCCCGAAACACTGAAAGAAAACTGGCACCTAGGCACCGCACGTTAGGGAGGCACAGGTGACGGGTGCACTTTTCCCTTTTTTCGTTTTCATTGGCTTAGAACGCAGACCTGACTGTCCTTATTGTTTTTTTTCCTTATCCAGTTTTCCACGAGCTCCATTGCCGGCATCTCACTCCCTCTACCACGTGAAACCCAAGACCAGGTGAAATCAAGACCATCAAGGAGGGAGGACAACCCCACCACCAGTAAACACGGACTGTGTTCTACCATTTGTTTTCCCCCAACTTCCTGACTGTTTTGTTTTCTTTTATTCTTTTGGCTCATCTCAAACCCCAAACAAAGGGACTCCAGGTGGAGACGCCCAAGAGACATATTGAGGCATACCTGCCTACTTTTCCGTTAAGAAAAACCTCCTGAGTACTTTTCTATCTTTAAAAACGGGGAGTGACAGACAGACTGATTAGGTCCCTGCTCACATACCCTTTGCGTATATTGGTGATGCTCAACATAGTTCATCCCAAATACCATTGTTTGCCCTGGTCTCTGTAATGAGACAACAACGCTTTTGTGTTATCTGATGCTTGTGAACTTGACTGTGACATACCATGCAATATATCCAAGTAGCAGGCAAGGTGTAATTGCAGGCCTTGGTAAGTAGATACTGATCTGTGTGAAAAATGGTGCAAACAGCACTGGTGCTATCTGTTGTCCAATGTAGCAGCTTTGACTTATGTGTACTGATGTCACTTGTCAGACTGGACCTTACCGTAAGTGAATGGCAGAATACATCCAATCAGATTTTAAGCAGATTCCATGTTTTAGACTATGTGTAGGTGACAACAGAAGCCTGTGGGTGCCTAACAAAGTAGGTGTTAGGTGGTAACAGGGGGGGGGTGAAAGTTACACATTCCCAATGGTATTGATGGTTGTTACAAGGGGCATTAATATTTTTATTGTTTAAATCTATTTATTGAGCAATGCAAGAAACAAATGTGCATTGGAACGGGCCACGCAGAGCCCACCGTAGGTACTAGTAAGTGCATTGATATTATGAAAGACAACAAATAACAGGTACAGTCCCACCCACCACCCAAAGAGAAAGAGGAATAGAAGGAAAAAGAAGCCATAAAGAGAAAGACCCCCCCCCACCCCCCCGGTCCATTACCTTCTATGTGGCGCCGCGTGGAGCTGGGTATCGTCCGTGGAACCAGGCCAGCCTATGTAGAGGGGTCAGGTTTAGTTAGACGCAGGAGACGTAGGTACCTGGGGCAAGTCAGCTCCCGGAAATCTTGGGAAAGCAGGGTGAGGAATGGCTGCCAAAGATCGCTAAAAGAGGAGCCTTTCCCCACCAGGGTGAGAGAAATCTTTTCCATGCCCAGAACATGCCACAAGCTCTGAAGCCACCCAGTGTGTGCAGGAGGTCAGGGGATCTCCAGTGTATCAGTATGTTCTGGATGGCTGTACCTAGTGCTATTGCAATCTGCTTCCCTCGCCTGGATTTTAGAGGGTAGGTGAGCGGGTTTGGCACCCCCACCAGGACATATGCAGTCTGGAGAGCTCCGTGTCAAGGTGCTTGTCAACATCGTCGAGTATTTGCGTCCAGTAAGTCTGTAGATGTTCGCAATCCCACAAAAGGTGGACCAGTGTGCTCCTCTTCCCACATCCCCTCCAACAGTCAGGACTCTGTGTAGTATCAGCTTGGTGGAGTCTCTGTGGACCTACATGCGTTGCTGTGTGGCGCGCCCTATAGTATGCACCCTCACACTTTTTGGAACTAAGACTATGGCCAAGGTCCCTCTCCCAGCGCAGGTCCCGACTGATAAGTGTGGGTATATCGAGACAAAAGCATCCTATACAGATCCGAGATCAGCTTCTTGTCCGACGACCGTGTGATGAGCCACCGTTCATAGGAGGTGAGAAGCCTAGTCGCCTGCGCTCGGTTATCAGGATGCATGCCCAGTGTCGCACCTGTAGATAGTGCAGCCGTTCGGATTCTGGGAGGCCATAATTGGCCCTAAGTTGCGAGAAGGGGATGATGTCTTCTTTGTCAAATAAGAGGCCCAAGGCTCGGCACCCGACCTCCCTCCACAACGGAAAGGACTGTGGGCCCATCCCAGGGCTAAAGTCAGTGTTATCGAAAAGAGATGTGAGCGGAGAGGGGAAAGTCATTAGATCGTGGAGCGTATTGGTCTGATCCCAGACCTTTAGGGTGGTGCGTTTCACATGTGAAGCGTATAAATTGGGCGGGCGTTGGGATTTCCAGATAAAGGGAATCTTCATGAGAGACGTACCAGCGACCGCGCGATCCTGAAAGAGCCAGTGTTTCTCAGATTCAGCTCGGCTCCATTCGACCAGATGTCAGAGCTGTGCAGCGTTATAATTGAGCTTGAGATCCGGAATCCCAAGACCCCCTTCGTTAGGTGGGAGGAAGCTAACTAACCATTTCATTCTCAGTTTGCCCCCTTACCAAATGAAAAGAGAAAGTTACGACTGCACCCTGTTCAGCTAGCCCGTGGGGGGCTGCTAGGGGAGCGTCTGAAAGAGGTACAGAATTTTAGGGAGGATTGTCATCTTAATAGCCGCAATGTGCCCCAGCCATGAGATCGGATAGTGTTTCCATCTCCGCAGCTCAGTGCGGATTTGCGTGTGGAGTTGGGAGTAGTTGGCCGTCTTCATGGCCTGCAGGGTCGGAGCCAGCTGTATACCTAAGTAGGGAACAACATCATCAGACCACTGCAGTGGATGCCGGGCCTGAAGAACTGCTCGTGTCTGAGGCGGCAGGGAGAGATTCAGCGCTGTGGATTTCGTAAGGTTGACCTTCAACCCGGAGGCGCCCGCGAAGGAATCCAGTTCCTCCAGGAATGCCCCCAGAGCAGTCCCGGGGTTCGCTAGAGTGACCAGCACGTAATCAGCGTATAGACGTATGGTGTGCGTGTCCCCTCCGAAGCGGACGCCTGTGATATGAGGGTGGTCCCTGACTCTTTGCACCATAGGGTCCATGTAGAGAGCAAAGAGTATGGGCGACAAGGGACATCCCTGCCTCGTGCCTCTACTGATAGGGAATGGGGTGGACGTGTGTCCGTTGATCCGCACTGTAGCTGTGGGGAAACGGTAGCAGTTAAGAATGTCTGTCCGCATCTTGTCCCCTTTGCCAATGTGGATCATTGCCTGCTCACGGTAGGGCCAGTGGACCTGATCAAAGGCCTTCTCCGCATCTATGGTTAGGAGCATATAGTTCTCCTGGGATGCGGGAGGCTTTTTCTATGAGTTGCGTAACGCTTTTTGTGTTGTCGCTCGTCTGCCTCTGTGGGATGAATCCGGCCTGATTGGGGTCCACAAGCCCCGGAATATAAGGTGCAAGTCGGGTAGCTAATATTCCAGTGTACAGCTTCAGATCAACGTTCAAGAGCAAGATAGGCTGGTAGGACCCGCAATTCATCTTGTCCTTCCCTGGTTTAGAGATGACAGCTATCGCTGCCTCCAGCATGGAGGAGGGAATCGCTCCAGGTGCCACAAAGGAGTTAAAGAGCTGAGTGAGCAGGGGGGCGAGCGTGGAGCAAAATTGCTTATAGAAAGCTGACGTGTAGCCGTAGGGGCTAGGCGATTTGCTTAACTTCAAGCGAGCAATGGCTGCTATGAGTTCCTCTGGTCTTATCTCCGTCTCTATATGAGCCGCCTGTTCCAGCGTCAAGGCAGAAAGGCGGGCATGAGCCAGATAGGCGTCTATGTCCGCCCCCTCTAGAGGCTGTTCGTCGTAAAGTTGGGCATAAAAGTTGCGGAAGATCTGGGCAATGGCCGCATCGTCCGAGCATAGCATTCCTGTATGGTCCCTAATCTCTTGCACTCCCTCGCGCTGTAGAACCTCCCTGAGTGCGCTAGTAGTCACCCACATTTATCCCCACCAACATAGAAGGAATGTCGCAAGCGCATCGCTGTGTATTCCGCCTTATCACGGTCAATGGCGGCCAGTTGCGCCCCAGCTGCGGTCAGCTGTCGGCAAATGCGTAAGGCCCTGGTGCGATGGTGCATCTGCTCCAGCTCTCGCACTTTTTCCGTTAGGACTTCTCTTTTCTTACGGGCCGCGTTATCTGCGAAAGAAATAGCGATGACTTCTCCCCTAATAATTGCCTTAAGGGCCTCCCATCGGGTGGAAAGAGCTGTGTCAGGGCTATCGTTGTGTAGCAAATAATCATCCAGCGTGCGCTGTATCTGAGCAACTCTGTCTGGTCGATGTAGGAGAGCGTCACGGAAGCGCCAATGTCTGGTCGGCCGCTGAATCTGTGGAAGGGCCAGTGTAACCACCACTGGAGCGTGGTTGGACTGGGCCGCTACCAGTATTTCAGCCGAGAGTGTGACATCGCGGAGGGCCTTCGAGCCTAAAAAATAATCTAGCCTGGCATATGTTTTATGTGCTTTAGAATAGAATGAGAATTCTTGTGACTGAGGGTAATGCTGTCTCCACAGGTCCGTGAGACCGAGATCATGTAGCCTAGCGAGCCCTGTCTGCGAGGGGGCACCAACCTGGCTTGTGCGCTGTGCAGATCTGTCTAGGTCATTGTTAAACACCAGATTGAGGTCTCCCCCTATCAATATGTGGTGCTCCTGAGTGGCCGTCACCTCGGTGAGGGCCTCGTAAAATCTTTCCTGGCCCTCATTAGGCGCATAGATAGATGCCACAATCAGAGTGTATCCCCCTATGGCGAAGTGATAAGTGAGAAGTCTGCCCTTTATCTCCCCCCCCTTCTGCATCACTTTCCCCCGAAAGGCCCGTGAGACCAAAATCGCCAACCCCGCGGTCTTAGAGGGTCTGGAAGAGAAAAACTATATCGGAAAGGTGCGGGACCGAAGCCGGTGACAATCTTCAGGGAACAAGTGTGTCTCTTGGAGAAGGCAAATGTCTGCCCCTTTACTCTCCAGATAGGAGAGGAGTGCTCTACGTTTAATGGGATTATTGAGCCCTCTCACATTAAGTGTGAGAATCTTAACTGAGGACGGTGGCATCTAGATCCTAGAGGTGGAAGTGTCGCCGATCATGAGCAGCTGAGAAGCATGAACCCAGGCAAGACCTACGAGGGAAGTCCCTCAGCTCTAGCACGAGGACAGGGAAGTAGCTAAACCCCATGGACCGAGGGCTCCACCCGAAAAGAGAGAAGGAAGAAGAAGATAAGCAGAGAGAAAGGTGGAGAAAAGGACCCTAAAAAAATAAAGGAAAATAAAAGGCACAACAGGTGCAGGAAGACGTCTTAAATTCGACCATCAGTCCATCATCCAAAGATGAGCAGAAATAAGGTCTGTTGGGTTGTCCTGTGGCCAATAGTAGCCCCAACCCCCTCAAGCATCAAAGGAAGGATACGCCATGATAGCCAGGTTCAGTCACATGGTCGATGCCTTGGCCAAGACTTCTGGCAGAGTCTCAAGGGCGCCCTGTTGATCTCTCTTGACAGGCACTGGATCCGGTCGATGAGTGCACCGTCGCCATCGCTGCTGCCTCCATCTCGGGTCAACCATCACCGGACTCCTGATCCGAGCGTTCTCCATCTTCCGTGTCATCCGGGATGGTAATCCCCAATAGTTTTCTTGCTTCCAATAGAGAACGAAGTTGGTACAGCTTGCCGTCATGCCGGAAGATGAGGCGGAATGGGTGTCCCCAGGAGTAAGAGATATTGTGTTGGCGCAGAGCCTCTGTGATGGGCCGGAAGGTCTTGCGTTTCTGGAGTGTGATAGCAGCTAAGTCTTGGTAGAGGATGGGCGACTGGTTTCGGAATGGGATCGATTGAAGCGATCCGGCTTTGCGCAAGATCTCCTCCTTAGTGTGAAAGTCCTGAACGCAGACTAAGATGTCCGCCGGAGGTGCAGTTGCCACTCTGGGTGGCCCCACTCTGTGCGCTCGATTCAGCATAAGATCAGTGTCCAGTGGATTGCCCAGTATATGATTGAAGAGCTTTCTCACATATTTGAAGATGTCGCCAGCCTATTCATTGGCGCTCACCCCCCGGATCCTGATGTTATGACGGCGTAAGCGGTTCTCAAGATCCTCTAGGTGAGATTGAATGTCCACCTGTTGCTTGTGTATACGGAGTACCTCTTGTTGCATGGTAGCCAGTTCGGTGTCCCGGGCGAAACTCTTGTCCTCCAGGGATGCCACTCTCTCCCCTATGTCGTCCACATCCTTGCGGATGTCATTGATCTCCACCGTGAGATCACGTTTCACTGTCTGGAGGTCATCCCGTAAGGCTGCAAACAAGGATTCCAAGAAGGCCCGCGTCACTGGCTCTTCCGTAGGGATGGCCATCAATGTCGCTGTGTCCGGCCGCCCAGAGTCCGCTGTCTCCCCGCCGTGTGCCCGGGCAAAAAGTTTTTAAAGTGATTTTTCTCTTGTGGCTGATTTGTCCTTTCTGCCCCGGGTGGAGGTCATACTCAACTCACGTCCACCCCGCCGGCACCAGCAACCACAAACCCAGGTTTACAATAGTGCGCTACGGTACGGCGTCGCCCGGTTCGAAGTTCCCACACCACTTCACTGGGGGCCAGACTTCTCCTGGTGCGTGATAGTGCGGAGCGTCGGCCTGCGGTCCGTAGGATCCTTGACAGTGCACCAAGAGCGTTCTCGCTATCCAAGCCCCAAGTGTACCAGGCCACGTCGCAACATGTGCCAGAGGAAGGCGGTGTAGCAGTCCAGCAGCCCGTCACCAGTGTAAGTCCGTGCCCCGTGGGATTGCGGGGATGTACGGAAGGGGGGATCTGGATCTCAGCAAGTGCGGGGGTGCAGCGGTAGCCTCCGAGTGCAGGGCCCCCCCAGCAACACAGCACCAGTCACTATAAGCTCTGCACTGGACATGGCGAGACAGCGCCGTCAATACCAGTCCGCCAACCACGCCACAGGGTCCGACAGTGGGGGAAACCTGCCCAGCGGGTCCCAAGGAAGCGAGCCAAAGCGAGATCCCTCTCTTGTGGGGCACAGGACGGAGTGCGCAGCTAGAATCCAGGGAACGGGGTAGAGCCGCCGTGGGGCTGGGTGCGGCCTAGGCGTCTTTGACGGGGCACTGGGTAAGTCGTAGCTTCAGCAAAGAGCTAGGAGGTTGATGAGACTCACCACAATGGCCCCCCGGTCCACCCCTGTAGTTCAAAGGGCGAGCACATCTCCCGGGGGCCTGCTGCACTCTCCGCTGTCCTCCGGGCACGTGTGCTCGATCGCCGTCTGCTCCAGCCCCAAACCATAGAGGCTGCCGCTCCACGCAAGATGGCGCCCACCGCTTCGTTGCTGTCCGCCGCTGTCACTGCGTTTTTGTCTGGCGTAGTGGAGAAGACCCCAGGCTCCGGCTGGCATTCTCAGCTGGTCGATACCGCTCCACGGCCAGGGACACAGGGCTCCAGCCACCACCATCACGGCAGCGCCGACAACTACCTCATACCACTGCTCTGCTGCTTAGTCCCGGCCCGGAGCAGCACCTGGGAGGATGCCGACTGTGCCTGGGTGATAGGGATGTTAGTTTAACCACCTTCTGTGCGATTTAGGGCCAGAGGCTGGTGCTACAGATCGGCAGGCGGAGGAGAGGTGGCGAGATACGTCTTAGCTCGCTGCCATCTTGGTCACGCCCACATTTATATTTTTAGGCAAACAAATCTATTGTTTAACACTATGAATTGGATATTTGGAAATGTGGCTGAACCGACATCTGAGAAGGGCAAATATATTCAGGTGCAGACCACTATAGAATCTAAGCTGGACAATATATGAATTATGATATTTGCCAGGGAGGGATAGGCTGATTTGTCCTTGTGAGATGTGGACATAGCAGGATTTTGTTTTCACTACTATTGTGGGCACACAGTGATTCTACCTGGCCTGGTGGTATAGTAAGCCACATGTCCCTGAAGTAATATGCCGTCATTGTCATTGGCATGCCAAACGTTTAAAAGTGTTGCAATCTGCATACAGTAGATTTGATCATTGCACTGTGCTGACATGACACAATACTTGTAGACATCATTTTTTGGCTTGCTATGCCTATATTCCATGTGTAACTTCTGGATGAATTACACATGTGGCACTTATAACTGCTTCATCTGCTAATAGACAGATGTGCAACTGTTATGTGATCCATGTTTAAAAACCTATTCCATGACTCCTACATCTTGATGGTGACTTAGCCAAATATGTTAACTGAAGCAGGGCACCTGCTGTCCCACATGCTCTGAATTAGTGATAGCTCACTATATGCTGTATGTAAAGGCTGCAGTGTTATTCCATTTCCTAATAGAAGGTCTATTCTCGCCTGGATCACATTAGGTAAGTATGGTATACTAATAGGGCATCAGGAGTGAGAGACAAAACATCAGCTGGTACATAGATGTGGTTAAGATATTAAGAAAGAGAAACACTATGTTGCATCAGACTATGTTCCTGACACCATTATGTGAGAGTGTGCACAGGTCTTGTGGCTTTCAGTAATGTGCTATTTACTCTATATAACCAAATGCTATCATCCAAATGCAATTTATAAAGTTGGCCAATCTCAATAGAGTTATTACACCTATGGGCCGATTGCATATCAATATCTCAACAATTTCTTTTTCAAATCTGTTTTTCAGCATCAGACCAGGGCAGTGAAGCAGACAGTGCCACGAATATTGGGGAAGCAGCCGGCCACAGTGGTTCTCGTGCTACCAGTGAGCAAGTGGGAATCAGTGGCACAGAGGGTGATATGGGCGCCACAGAGGAGCTGAGCGACCTGACGGCAGGATCATCATCTTCTGGTGGTGAATCCCCCTGGACCTGTGTCCACTCCATCTGAGTCCACCACCCCTCCTAGCACCTCTACCCTTACTACTGCTTCCCAGCCACCTATCCATGGCTGCTGCCCTAAAAGAGGAGGAGTCTCCTTTGCACCAGGCACCTCAACCCCTGCCTCTGTCTCCCCTACTGCCCTGGAGTGAAGGCCATTGAGCTCCTGAGGCAGATCTCTGTGGGTCAGACAGCAGAGCTGAATGTCCTCCAGTTGCACCAATCAGCAGACCCAGATGCTATCTTTCCTGGAGGGCATTCACTCTGACATGTCTTCCCTACAGATATCCATTCAGGCTATAGCCTCCACACTCATGGTGGCCTTAACCCAAATCCAGCTTTCCAACCCCCTCCTGCCTCTTCCCCATCCATAGTCCCTATTCCCATACCTGACCACAGCACACGCAAACCTGACCACGCAGCCACATCAACATCCACACGTAGCACACAAACACACAAACATAAGGCCAAAGACAGACACACACGCACTCAGCAGACACAAGACACTCTCACTTCCTGACATGCAGGCAGACGCAATACCCACTACACCACATGGCTCACATACTGACAAACACCATCACACACAGCCATGACAGACACCACACCAGCACACACAGACATACCACCTCCTTCACAACCCTCTGCCTGCACACCCCCTACCCATGCCTCTCCTCATACCCAATCGGCCCAAAAACCCCACCTCATTGCCCTTGACCTTTTTCCCTCCCAAACCTAAAAGGAAGACCTTTGTGACCCTGCCATACCCTTCGACATCCACCCCCAAAACACCTAGTCTGCCCCCTACTGAGACCCAACCTAAACAGCAAGCAACCTGGAAGAGGAAAGCTCCCCATCCTGCCACAGCCCCACTCCCTCCTAAACCTAGAAGATCATCTTCCCCATCCTACCCCAGTACCTCAACGGAGAAAAATCTAAAGGAAAAAAGTCTCCCACCCCCATTCCCTTCACCACCTTTCAGGGATATAAGATACCAAAAATGTAGAAACCCAGCCCCTCCCCCTATATCATGCCCTCCTAATGACCTAGTCGACCCCCAATCCTGAGCCCAGCCCTCCCAAGGACAAACCCAGCCCACCCTAGTTATTTTGTTTTGGTGGCTGGCCTACCCTCTAGATGCACCTTCAGGGAGAGGTATCCCTCAGCAGTATTACTGAAGACAAGTATGAGTGAGCCACAATTTGTTGGCCCACAACATCGACATTTGGACTGGCCATTGGCCATTGACCTTTGATTTTTTGATTGCACTATGGAGGCTGAATAAAGCATTTTTGTTTTGGTTTTGTTATTCCTGTGTCCAAACACAGCTCTTTCGGTTAACTGTGATTCATGCATTATCTGTGATGTGTAAGTACAGTGCTGTTAGTATGACAATTATAGCATATGGTCCATAGAGTAGGTAAGTCTATTGGGATGTTGTGTGGATTTGTGTACCTATATTGGCTGGGTGTCAATGTCTCTATGAGGTTTGTGTAGGAGTGTGGGGTGAAGAGCCAAACCTTGCATTGGATATTGTATGCATTCATAGTTTAGGCCGATTTCTAAGTCCATTGTGCAAGTATGTCAACGAACAAAACTCAATGAGATGTATGTTGCATATGTATTTGATGTGTACAAAGTGAATCTTCTTGCCAATACACTTGGAGGCGTTTTGGCTCTACATACATGATAGTTACTTTAACCACAAATGTACACAGAGCAATGTGTAAACTGCAAAATGTGACTTAATAGATATGGGCCAATTGCTGTTCTTTCAATGGATCTTGTTAAGTACTTCCAATGACAAATTTGACACATGTGGATGCCACTTCGTGTCAGTAACTATTAATCCCAGTTGAGACTATCAATGTCCTGTCTACATGAAGAGTGTGAGGTAGGGTCAAATCAGACTGTGTCCTGGTCCTGTTGTCTTCCAGGACTCCCCATAAATTAGAGATCCATTGCATGCAATGTGCCTATGCACTGTGGCCTCCTGTGTAGTGAAATTTGGATGGTTATAATGCCACTCAAATTAGTTGCTTATTTCATGTGGATTGGGTGTGTGGGTCCATGACAATGCTTAGTTAGTTAGACTGTGTTGCTGTACTTACTAATTCACTACTGATGTATGTGTTAGTTGCATGAGGGCCTAGCTTATGGTACAGGAATGGGTGTCACAGGAGTTGATAGCTAGTTATGATATGGTGTGATTGTTGAGCTTTACACTACATTGCGGACAAATATACATCAGCTTCTGGGCTTAACGCACAGTTAGAGTATGTGAGTATGTGCATATATATTATCAATAAACTGGACATAGGCCACATCATTCTGACATGATTTGTCTTTATATCCGTCTTGATGCACAAATGGCCCCACATTTGATCTTCTACCCAGACATAATTGACTATTCTTGACCATGGTTGTCTGCATGATAGGGATGGGCTATCAGAGGGTCATGTTTGTTGTTCAGTGTGGGTCAGGGTTGTCAAGGAGTGTTTTTGTGTCAAGTGATGTTGAGTGTGTGTAAATATCCAGGTATGATATGTCAAGTGCAAACAGAGGCACAGCCAAAAGCGTTAGGACTTCTGGGTTGTGGGAGAGTGGATCAGTCTAGTGATCTTTGCATTGTGACTACTTTATCTTGTTTGTCACAACATGAGTTGGAGTAGCTTCGTTTAACAATGAAATTGGGATGGGGACTCAAAGGGATGTGTATTATGTCTATGTGGCCACCTTTTTCAGCCAAATGAGCCACATGAATGTGTTTTTCATGTTTTACTACACATGCGATATGTCAATACCTCAGGCATATGACAGGATCTAGATAGGTGAATGCACACCTTACATTGTACCTAAGATGGATGAGTGTTTGAAATTGGCAAAGTATGTTATTATCAATTCACCTTGGTGACACAAAGGTGACTTCAATGCATAGGGATTTGCGGTTAACTCAATGAAGACAGTAGGAGATTGTGCTTGTAGTGTTACAGATATCTCAGCTAATAGTTCTGGGGCACTGGTGGATGAAGCAGCAGCAAAGTCTGCTTTCTGTTTTTTCAAGATGTTGCTGCACTCGATGGAGTTTGGATGGTAGCTGTCTGTGCATACAATTGCCATTATGGAAATGCTAGACACTATCAAGTCCCATAACTATTTAAAGAATGATATACATTTGTCAGTACCTGCTCCTCCAATGCACCTTCAAACCCCCTCATGTGGTACATGTCAAGGTATACTTTTTCAGCATTACACTGCACTACGAGACCCTCCTTCACAGTGCAGTTTAGGAGATCAGCTGGACCCTCAGTCTTTGCTCCCAGCAGTGGTGATGAGGGTATTGGGTTCAGAGAGGATGTAGTGTGCCAGTGTATGGGTTGCTGTGGCACATACCTTTAGGTGTGCATTAGTGTTATGTTGCTATAACATGTGGCACATAGAGCAGTGGTGAGCTCACCGTACATATTTCTGTACATATATCAATGTGCCTATGCCCATTTCTATTCCTACCTTTATGTTGGATCTGTCCCTATACTTCCACTTCACACTTTGGATACCCGATGCTGACATTCCCTCATTCCCCATGCTCAACATTCTACAGGACACTTTCACATTACTCCACCTTTGCTTTGTGGGCACTTCAATGTGTAGGGCAGAGGTCTTCAAACTGGGGGGTGGGCCCCCCTGGGAGGGCCTTACATGATATCAGGGGAGGCACCAGTCTCTGGTCAAGAGAAGCATTATATTTTGTTTTAAGTGTTCAAAGCATGAGCAACAGTAAGCTACCTTGTAACGGGCCATCACTAACAACATTAAGAAGTTTGAAGACCGCTGGTGTAGGGATAGGCGTGTCATTTACTGGCGGCGACGTCCGCGAGGTTTCTGATTTTGCTGGTCATCGAGTAGGCACAGAAGCAGTATGATGTATGTGATGGGCTCCATACCTGCACAGACAATGTGGAAGCGTGTTGTGGTGATTTTCGGCCTTATATGCCTCCCCTTCTGCTAGCTCTGATGATGTGGTTGGACCAACACAGACAACGCGTTGGGAATACGCATTGTAATAGGGCAGGCAGTTTCAGGGCTAGACCGTGCTCTGATCTTCTCCATTGGACTTCTCCAAAACCTTTGCGGTCTGAATTTCCTGTCGGAGTTGGAAAAAACGCATCGGTCGGTAAGCCATTTATTGTGGTGCATCATAATACTGCGGTTGAAGCGACCGCTTCTGACGCGACATTAGGTGGACTGACCGACCTCCACAAGCCCACGGAGGCATTCCGACTGACATCGTACTAAGCCCCTAAACTTTCCCTCCCCCCCCCCCCCACCCCCCCCCAAGTGATGGGCGCAGCAAACAATCTTTGACTCAGTGAGAGACCTGCTCTGGTTGTACAACATCATCGCTGAGGTGTATATGAGCACTCATCTTGTCACTACTTAAAAGGGTATATCGAGTGATTGTGTTACCATTATCTGTCCGAGTCGGTATATCGTGTGTATTTGCAGTGAGAGTTAAGGAGCATGTAACTTAGGCACTCATGACTAACCCTATCCGCCTCCCTCACAGTCAAGGTCCTTAGAGAGCTCTTGGTGGTGTGTTATGGGGCTGGGAAAGTGTCCAAAGCTTTGAAGGACTCCAGTAAGAGGTCCCAGCTCATTGCTATTGGTCTTTTCCATAAACCACAATATTCTTCCCTTCAGAGCGCACCACTCTTTGCCAGGCCCCAGTGCTCTAACTCCTCTTTCCATGTGAGTATGGTAGGTGGAGTTGTTGATTTCCACCTCTTGGTTATATTTCGTTTTGCCAGGATGAGCGCCAGGTCTGCAAACCGAGCCTGCACTCTGTGGCCTAGTAGGCAGCTTTCAGCCTTGTAGCATGTAGTGCCCCCAACTATCTCATCCAGTGCTGTAGTAACATGCATCCAGTATGTGTATAGGGCGGGGCAGGCCCAGAGTTTCTGCAATAAATCAGCATCTTGTTCGGGACACCTTGGATAGTCAGCTGTGGTATTAGGGAAAATTGAGTGTAGGTTATGCAGTGTTAGGCAAGCACGCTTCATTATAATGATTTGTATGAATTTAAATCATGAGTAACGGGATACCTGTTTGGGGTATCATAATTTTGTATTCCATTCCTCATCTAGTAGTGGTCTACCTATATCTCTTTCCCACTTATTACTCAATGGCACCAGAGGCGAGAGTTAGTGTGTGTGAATTCCTCGGTACAACCAGCTGATGAGATGTCTGCCAGTGCCCATCAAGTATACAGAGTGAACCAGTTCATTTGTGGTGGGTTCAGCCCCATCCGATGCCCAATACCCTTTGATGTATCGTACAAGATTGGTGTAATCATTTGGGGTGTGTAAGCTATTTCCCGTAGGTGGCGTCCCGCCAGCCAATAAGAGAGCCACTGTAATTGCCCAGTATGTTTGGGAGTCGGGTTCCCCCATGCGTCAGGCGTCCAACGGCAGCTGCAGGTTCATCAAGCTGATACGTTGACGACCTGTACCCCATATTACATTTTATGAGGAGGGTGTTTAATATTTGAACTATCTTCCTTGGGATCGGTATTAGCAAATTGGTGAAAAAGTAGAGAATACGCGGCAGAATTACTATTTTAGATATTGCAAGCTGCCCCACCAACGAGAGGGGGAGCCACGTCCAAAAGGTGACTTGGGTGCCCAGAGAGACTATTGCTTTCTGGAGGTGCCCTTCCAGTGGGTCACACGAGTCCTTATTTATCTGTATCCCTAAATACCTAAAAGCAGTGGAGGCTACTGTAATCTCCTGTTCGCCAAATGGAACTACCTGCAGGTGGAAGTTATCCCTAAAGGGGAATGCATGGGATTTCCGGACATTTATAGCTAGTCTAGTGAGGGACTCAAAGTATGTGAATGTGCAGGCTACAGTAAGAAGGTTTTCCTGTAGGTCTTTGGTGTAAATCACTATGGTGTCTGCATATAGCAACAGTGCATGGACTGTGTGGCCAATAGGGATATCCCACTCTACAGACTCAGTGCGCAACCTGCATGCGGGGGCTCTAGCACAAGCACGAAAAGCATGGGGGATAGGGGGCATCCATGTCTTGTGCCTCGTTGTATAGTATAGGCCTTCGAAATGTGTGCCGCAGTACATGCCCTGCCTGTGGGGGAAGTGACAGTAGTTTAACCCATTGAAAACATTTATGGGGATACTGAGCCTCTTGAGGGTATCTAGCATGTATTCCCTGTTCAATGTGTCAAAGGCCTGACGGAGGTCCAATGATAGACCGCCCCCTCCAGGGAAAACCTCCGGGCAAGCAGCCATGACATGGTAAATCCTGCGTATATTCAGCAAAGTATTTCTAACAGGAAAAAAGCCGGATTGGTCTTTGTGTATAAGTCTCGGTAGTAAGAAGCGGAGACGGCAAGCCAGTACCTTGCTCAGTATTTTCAATTCCGTGTTGACCGGTGATAGGGGCCTGTAGGCGGAAATGTCTGTGTGATCCCTACCTGGCTTGGGTAGTGAAGTCACCAATGCCTGCACCGTAGTGGGAGGCAGTGTCCCTTCTGTTAGAGAAGCACGATATAGTCGCTCCAGTCAGATGCCAGTTGTAAGATGAAGGTTGAGTAAAACTCCACCAGTAGGCCTTCTAGGCCTGGGGTTTTGTTGCGGGGGAGCTCCTTAATAGCGGCACAGATTTTGGCAACTGTAATTGGTGCAGTGAGCAGGGGCGTGTCTGCTGCTGTCGTTTGTCGTAAATGCACAGTAGCCAAGATATTTTAGATCACCTGCAGTCTCGGCCGATGGGGGGCTGAATACAGAGATTTATAATAGTCATGGAATGCTTTGTTGATTCCATTCTGTGTAGTTACACAGTTTTGTGCTGGGGTTATGATCTCAAGTATGGGAGTGCATTTTTAATCAATTGTGCTAGCAGTGTACCAGGTCTGTCGGCCTCTGTGTGTATCTTCTTAGTGTATGTGAAAAAGTCTATGACATGCAACCGCTCAAGAAATTCCACATATTCAATGCAGGAAGCTTGGAGCTCCATCGATTTTTCGATGCTAAAGCCGCATCGCGCTTGAGGGCACCCAAGTCGTTTTGTACCCGCTTTAGCTGCTGACTAATTGTTTGTCGTGCCCTCACTACTGAACTGATCGCATTCCATGTATGACAACTTTAAATGCTTCCCAATCTATCAGTGTGGGGGAAGATGTGTCGGTGTTGTTTGTTAAGTAGGTGTCAATGGTGGAGGATATTGTGTGCCTGAATACTCCGTCTTCTAGGAGACGGGGATCTAATCGCCACGTAGAGATTGGGGTGGGCACTCGTCCCCAGGATAATGTTAATTGCAATGAATTATGATTGGCGAGTGTTTTTCCAATATATGTTGTGTGAGAGATTTGTGTGAGTAAAGAGGGAGTACAGAATATGCGATCAGTTTGTGTGTGTAATTCATGTGTCAAAGAGTAATAGCAATATTTGTGCATTCCCCTGTTTCGGCTGCGCCATGCATCCCTCAATGACCATCCCTGGGACCAAGTTTGAAGGGCTCTGGTCTGCCAGATTGATGCTGTCCCTGGCAGCGAGGGGTGTGAGCGGTCCTAGTTAGTGTCTAAGACTACATTGTGGTCCCCACTGAATATCCAGGGGTACACAGCCGAGTCCACGAGCACCATTCCAACCTGGGCAAGAAAAGCTTCTTGATCCATGTTCGGGGGTAGAGGCTCCCAAGAACTACCGGCATACCATCTAGGGTGCCACGAATTTTAAGGTATATGTACCATTAGTGTCTATTCATGTATCCTGTGCTACAAAGAGGAACCCCGCCCATATCCAAATAGCAGCCCCTCGCGCAAAGGCTGAATACGTGGTATGGAACAAGTGTCCCCTCTACTTCTTTCCGCAGTTTGAGAGCTTCTGATGCAGACAAGTGGATTTCCTGCAGAAACACTATTTGCGCCTTCCAGCTACTCAGTTGTGCATGGATTCTGTAATGTTTGTGAATGAATCTCATCCCTCGGACATTTCAATTGGTAAAATTATAGTGCTGGGTCGCTGTCATGAGTGCATCCTAAGTGCAGTGTAGTATCTGAGTATACACCGAGTGAGGCCCAGTGTGTCATACAATACTGATTTTGCACCCGTCGCACATCCACAAACAATCCTCCATACATGGTCCAACTAAAAAACATTGTTCGAACAAACATAGACAACAAAGTAACAGAACCACTTATGTGGATGTGGAATTGCTTGCGGGCCATTTAGGTGCAACAGCCAGTGGCAAAACTAAAAAGGGCCAGGTATTCCCACCCAAGGAGGTGTACTGTCCAGGGGCCCAATTAACCCCCAACATGGATACATATACATTAACAAGAGAGATCCACCCTACGATCCATCCCTGTGATATGCCTGCTTGGTAGCATGGCGTGCGGTCAGGGGGCCAAGTGACTGCACCGGGGATGCACACCCTAGCACATGTAACAAATACATTGCCAGTACCACAGCATTCATATGATGCAGGAGTATATTAACATCTGGTGACCATCCAGAGTGTTCAATATGTATTCCCTCAACCCAATAAGTCATTTGAAGTCTGCTGCATCGTAGAGGGAAAAAGCGGCAGGCTATTCTCCATTTCAGAGTGTATCATCTCGTCCGAAGAGGAGCCTTCATCTGTAAATCGTCTTGCCTCTCAAAATGTAGCAGCAGACAAGATGGCTGCATGTTGGTCCTCCAGCATCTGCCCTTGAGTAGGCAGCAGCCCTTCCTTACGATGTCTTTTCTTACTGCGCCGGTGCTTTGCCTGCGGTCATCGTGTGAGGTGTGGAACTGAGCGTTTGTCGCTGACGATACGGAGCTCCGGGGATGTATGCTCTATCCATTCCCATACTTCGGCTAGAGTATCAAAAAAGGTTGTTCATTAATTATTTTTAGTCTGACGGGATGCAATAGGGCTATTTCAGGTTTAGAGATTATAAGTGTCGCTTAATCCCTTGATAAGGCTCACTGCTTATGGACATTAATGGTGTAGTCGGGAAAGGATCGTGTAGCAATATTTGTAATTGAGTATTTGGGCCACTATGGAGCGGGGAGGCGCCCCCCGCACCCTTCTTCTGGTGGGGATCCTGTGAGCCCGTTCTAAACAGAACATGTCTGAAAGCACTTCTGGAGCCACCACCTCACATAGACAGGTCTCTATAAACTGAGTTGCGTTAGGGCCCTCAGTATTCTCCGGCAGTCAGGTTATTCGCACGTTGTTCTGGTATGAGCGCCCTTCTGCGTCTTCCACTCTATCTTGTAACATGAAGCCCTGGTGCTGGAGCCTTGGAACAGTCTCTGCCTGCTCCTTCCGCCAGGGGGCCAGGTCGTGCAGCGTCGCTGTGTTAGTGTTCACTTTGTCAGTAAGTTTCTTGTGGTCTGCTCCGAGGAGGCTGTCATCTGCAGTGAGGGACCCCATCTGTTGTTGCAGCACTGCATGAGATTCCCTAATCTCCTTAAGTATAACATCAAGTTTGTCTTGTGGTGGGGCTCCTTGTGGTGGGGGACACTGAGTTTTTCTCCGGTCCCACTGGGGAGTCGTCCGTCCCCCTGATCCCTTTGCGTCGGCGTGCCTTCCCTTGGTGCGCCTCATGTCGCGGTGACCGGTAGCCACGAGGGGCCGTGTCAGGCATTTAATTGCAGGGCATAGCGCTATAATCTAATTGCACTGGCCTTGCATGACCCTTCCTGCTCACATGAGGATGGGACCTGCGCGGTAAGATCCGGTTGGGTCTGCCGGTAAGAGTCACAGGACTTGGATGATGTTGAAGGCCCAGTGGGGCCTCAGGTTGTTGCCAGCCGTGTACTTGGGGGTCACCGTTTGTGCTCCCCATTTTGGTGTTTAACTCACTGTAGACTACGAATGTTCCTGCAGTGGTGGTGGAGTCAGCATGAGCAGTTTACGGCTACCCTCTGCTGAGGATCAAAGTTGCTCTCCTGGTCCTGGTCCTGCACACCAGGCAGTGTGTGTGGCATCCATCACTGTGCCTCACAATGTGTTCTGCCTGCGCAGCCTGGGGCCTAGCTCGATGTCTGGGGGGGGACTCCTGTTGCCTCTGGGTCATGGGTTACATGCAGGGTGGCACATGTTGTGCCCCTTTGCGTTCATGCACCCCAGTACCTGCACAGCACGGACTGCACCAGTCCATGCCGGGCAGGTACTGCCTTTGACGTTCTCATTGTGGTGCCTATTTCATAGGCACTGCTGTGGTAACGACAAAGAACCGCAAGCCAGTGACTAAAAAAATCATATTCTGGCAGGCAGTGCGCACACTGGTTTGGCGGTGTAGGAGCAGGGTGTTGGCATGGCGTGGCAGTCCCACTCCGGCACCATGAAACTCGTAATCAGGCCCAAAGTATTACAATGCAGTGAGAAAACTGGCCTTCAAAAATTGACAGTCCAGAAAAATCAGTGCAGATAAGGAAAAGACGTCACGGGATCTGTGTCCATTGGACTGGGGTATATAAAGAAAGTGGACTCAGATGCTGTATCTGAATATCAGAGCTTTTACGGTCGTAGAAATAAAAGCAGAGAAAGCCTGACAGTGTGTGGAATAGAGATGAAAAACACAGATGCCATATTAAGATGTGAAATCATGTATGCGAGCAGTAAGGAAAAACAGTCATGTTGTGATAAAAAGAAACATGACTGAACACAGTATGATATCATAAACAATCCTATAAGTACAGAATGTTGGGTAGTTAAAAGCCAGAAGTCATTAGGCTTTAAAATAACAAGATAAAGGCTACCAAGTAAATCAAATAATTAAGAAAGAAAAATTGTACAATATGTAAGTGCAGTCACAGGGTGCAATGGGTCTCGAAAACATCCTGGTTCATGAGTACAATATGGTGAGTTGACACCATTCCTCTGGGGTGTTCAGCCCTTGGTCATTTGATTTAAGTCTCTCAATCCATTTGTGTTCCTGTAACAGCAATTTAGCTTGACGATTCCCTCCTTGTGGGTGACGTGTAAGAACCTGGATCACCACCTGGATCACCTACCACCTTAAATCTTTATGCAAATGTCCAAGTTAGTTGTAGCGATCCACCAGAGGGGCTCCCATCGTCCTGCAGTGTATCCTGCTGCAATGCTGAAGTATTCTCGTTTTAACCTTTTGAGAAGTTTGGCCCACATAAATCAAATCACATGGACACCAAATAGCATATATGATGCCACTGTTCAACAATTCAAGGCAACATCCACATTCTCATATACAAAATGTCTGTACTCAATGCAAAACCGGCAGGCTACACATTGGCTGCATTTATAGTGTCCTGTCTGAGGCAGAAGTCCCCATTGATAGTGTACTGTGGGGGATTGGGGCTTGGGAAGGGTTGCTTTGACTGATCTATCTCTGATGTTCTGACCCCTTGTAAAAGAACACATTGGAGGTCTGGAGGTGCCCAGAATGTCTTTGACTAAATGCCAATGTTTGAGTATTTTCTTCCTGTTGTCATTACTGACCATGTTGAATGTGCTGACAAAAATCAGATGTTCTGGGATAGTCGATCTAATCCTGTGAACGAGCAGGGCCTCCCTGTTAGTATACCAGGATCTCTTGCATACTTGTTTTAATAAGCTAGAAGGATAGCCTCTATCTAGAAAACGTAAGAACAAAAGTTGGGGCTCCTTAAAGAAGTAATCCTTTCAGGTGCAATTCCTGCGTAGCCTTAAGAATTGCCTGTATGGCAAATTGTCCCTCACAGCCCTACGGTGATGCCTGGAGTACATCAGTAATGTATTTTTCTCAGTGGGTATTCTATAAAGAGGAGTAAAGAGAGAATTATTGTCAAACCTGATTCTCAGGTCCAGAAAAGCTATATTGGAGTTGTCACTTTGCATAATAAACCGAATGTCTAATGACCTACTATTAAGCCATGCAATAAATTGATTGAGAGAGGTCAGATTTCCTTCCTAGATCATGAATACATCATCTATGTAACAACGCCACATGTGTATCTTTTAAATGAAAGGATTTAGATCATTGAAGAGATGGGTTTGCTCTTAGTTGTCCTTATACAGATATGCGTACGGAGCAAATCCGGCCCTCGTGGCTACACCTTTTTTTCTGGAAATAAAAAATGACACAAAAATTGAAAGAAATGATAAGATCCTATGCAATCCTAGTGAGTTCAACTTGAAATTGAGTTTGGAATGCATGTGGGTGCTCTCTGGAGTCAGGAATGGCTGAGATAACTTGCAGTGCCTCATGTTGTGAGATATTGATATAGGGAGCCTGAATGTCAAGGGTAACCATAAGTGAATGGGTGTTATCAAATGGTATGCCTTCAATCTGCTATAGAAGGTGCATACTGCCATGATTATATGAGCAGTTGAGTGGGACAAATGATTTAAAAAAATGTTGATGTATTGACACAAAGGTTCCAAGAGGTAACCACAGCCAGAGACAAGGGGCGTCCTGGTGGATGGGTCAAATCTTTATGAATTTCAGTTAGAGTATTTATATATGACTGGGGTCCTAGTATGTTTGGTATTGAGGAAGACGTTCTTTTTTGCTTAGGTAGCCTACCTCAAGCCCCTTGTCAGTGTTAATTCTGATTTGATTGTGTATCTCCACAGTGGAATCATGAAGAAGCTTGGTGTAGTGAGCTTCTACAGAGAGTTGGTTGTTGAGTTCCATGCAGTAGTGGTCTTTGTCCAATATCACGATACCGCCACCTTTATCAGCCAGTTTAATCACAATCTGAGGATTCTGTGACATAGTTTTGAGTGCAGGATGCTCTTCCTTAGAAATGTTATATCTAGTATACCTGTGTGTGTTCAAAACTTCTGTCAGCATCTCTAAGTACCATTTTTTCAAAGGTCATAATCTCATAATCTCTGGGGGCATATTACTTGGAGGAGAGTTGAATGTCGATATAGGCCTTAAGCCTGTGGTACTCTGTTCGCCAACATAATCATTGTTGGAAAATAAGTGTTTGAATGTGACCTTACAGAAGAAGATTTGTAATTCGAACGTGACTAAAAATGGGTAAGGTCTAGTAGTGAGCACAACATTGAGGCCTTTGTTCAGGAGTGGAAGCTCATCATGGGATAGGATGTGTTTGGATCAATTGAAAATGGGTAAAGTGGTCCTCTTACATTCTATTGCAAGCTGGTTCGCCACTGGTATCTCTGCCTTCGTGTTTGGAGCTCCATGTGTATGTTTGGCTGGTCGAAACCTTGACCTCGGCCTCGTCGCCTGCCATGGCCTCGGCTCATCCCTCTCTGGTTTTGAAAATTTGATCCCACTGGCCATTGTGTCTGCCCACCCAATCCAAAAAAATGTCTGGCCAGATGTGCTTGATGTCATTGATTAATTTTCTATCTTGTATATATTTCTTTGAATGTTGTGCACTGTACATATTTTTCCACATTATCTCACTTAGTCACCTTTGCACTGCACCGTCATAAGTAGCACCTACGTTATTTATTGAGATTGTCATATGAGGAGGTTTTTGAACTATTAATCTGAATTATTTTTGCATTTCTTTTCCTGTTACATTTTGTGTGAGTAGAAATTTTCTTTTCTACCTAGTTGTTATTTTTCTATATTTTGCAATGACCAGTAGCTATCTCTGAAGCCCGGTTTTGCAGGGCCTCTATGTGAATGCTTGGGGTGCCAGAAGACTGAAATTCAATGTCTAGGTCCTTGTGTGAGTTAGTCCTATCAATTATGTTTTCCCCTAATTTCCAAGACCAGGAGTATGGTTTACATGTCTTTGTAAAGGTGACAATTGTAATTTTTCCTGGGTTTCTATATAAGTTGTTGCACTTGCAATAGAAAGACAGGTTATTAAGAGAGCATTGAAGCCAGCCAGCCGAAACATCCAGCAATACCGTGTCATCAACATAATGCATTATGTGCAGGATTTGACCCTTAATTCTTGACGGGCAAGATTTGGGGATTTTCAGAGCTGGTTCAGTGTTGCCAGTGAATATATAGGAAAGAATTGTGGTCAGGACACAGCCCTGTTTGGGGCACACTGGTGACAAAAAGGACATGGAGAGCACTGCTGGAATTTTTACAAGGTTTTACAAAATAGTACTAAACCAACCCAACTTTTAACTTCTAGATTATGGACCAGAAAATCAAACAATATATTGAAGAACTTACAGAATGGCAGGGACAGCTAGTTCAAGATTAAAAAAAGAAGCTTCTTTACACAGCTGAAAAGGGAATTGCCAGCAGCAAACAAGCTATTTAAGAAAGTGAAATGACATTAAGAAAATGTTTGTTTTCATTAAAAAAAGTCTTACAAAAAATTCCTTAGATATCACAGAAAATAAAAAAGATAGAGTACTGTAACTTCTTTATCTTCTCTTCTTAATAAACATAACTCCACACAGTTTCCAAAAATTGGACTCACACCACTATCACATTTTATATACTTACAGCTACAATATTCCATTATTTCTGACCTTATTGGCAGGATTCTGACTGTATGTTATTCCCTTACCACAGCAGTGAGAAACTGGATTTCAACACGTCTACAAAGCATGTGTGTATAGACAGATGGCATCCATCTTGGAATGGTTTTGGGAAATGTAAAGATGGGCGCCACTAGCAGTGACCATACAGGATCTGGCACACTGCAAGTGGCAGCAAGGTCAGTGGGGCGCTGTTAAAGCTTCACAAAATCCCAAAATAAAATGTTTTAAACACATTGGAGCACCCGTTCCTGTCACTGAAAGATACTACTTTTCCAGCACGTGTAAATTGTTGTCATTCACAGTGATGGGAGCTAATGGCTGAAGTGGGCTGACCCATTGCCCTATGTTTTATGCTGTGGTGAGTGGAAGATGAAAAGGGCTGACTCAAAACCTCCTCTTTGTATCTATATATATTAATGTACTTTTTAAACCTTTTTGGGGAGAAAAACAAAAGGTCTTGGGTATTACCGGATATAACGAATTACAAAGGTTTATTCTGAACTCCTTGTTGGCTTACACACCACATAATGACATGAAACCAAATGTCTGCAAATTTTTAAATATTGTGAATTCTGCAAGCTTTGCCGGATTTCGTGGCTCTGTGGGCTAATGGATCCACTGCAGTACCCTGTGTTTGACCCTATGGCCACAGGTTCAAATTCCAATCAGTGGTGTAGCAAGACCTTTGGCCGCATGGGTCGGCCCCTGCGTTTGCGCCTTGCGACGGCCACAGGTAAGACCGGGGAGGGGGGGGAGCTGCTGGTCCCTTGCGATGGGCGCAGGTCAGAATGGGGGGGGGGATGCTGGCAATCCCTGCGACGCAGCGACGGACGCAGGTAAGAGAGTGGGGGAGGCTGCCGCTGCCCTTGAAACTCGTGCCGACCGGGGAAGACCGCACCCCCTTGATACGCCACTGAACCCAATGGGTCCAACAGCCATTCATCCTTCTGAGATCGAAAAAGTGTGTTGCTGATATGGTTAACAAGAAAACATGTGCTATGTATCAATAGCGCCCAAATACCTCTCTGGGTAAACGAGAAAATATGTCTATTATTGTCAAGGACTGCCCTGCGCTCAGATCAGACCTCATTTACATTTATTGGTTTAAACAGCAAACAACTTAGAGTGCATGAACTCTTTGCCAAGAATTGATACACTCTAAGCAGGGTCTGGATCATTGCCTAGTGCTGAAGAAAGTATAATTTTAGGTTTTGTCGCCAACTGTGTTTTCCAAAATTGATCAATGTCAGTTTTACACAGTCTGACCTATTGGAAAGCACATTTGTCAGACAATTCAGCTGATAACTAATGATGCCGTTAGCCTCAATGTAATGATTTACAGGCGTGCTTAGGAGCTCTGCGGTCATGTATTTGCAGTAAATGTAATCTTGTGGGTGAAAAACACAGTGGTTATTTTCTACCACAGCCTACCTCTTTCCACTCGTGTTGACCACACTGTGTATGCTGAGGTGTTAGCAGACCATGACAATTAGTCAACGGCAAGCTGCTTACCATGGCTCATCCTTTGGTACCCCTGGTGTTGCCCTTGCTACCCCTGGTCTCAGGAGCTATAAAGGCACTTTTGTGAAAATGGTAGGGAAATGGGGCTCAAAGAGCTCTGTCTACCATCTGCAGCTTCCATGTCTTGCCCTTTCTAGAATTCCCCGCAGCAAGCACCAGCCTGTAAAAGAGCTCGGGCAACACTTTGATGTCATCAGTGGTGACAGTGTGTGTGACGTCACGTCCGCTATCCATTTGTAAGCCACTTTTTATGTTTTTGAGAAACAATGCGTTAATGCTCAATAGCTGAAGCTTTGCTGTAAGAGGAGAAAGTTACACATGGTTGGCTTGTGATGTTACTGTTTTACTTTGAAAGGCATAACAGATCCAGTATAATAACATACTCAATTCATCCTATATTTAGAAAGAAGACACATGGAAATATGTACAGGCGCTGCCCCACTTACCCTTCAGCATATTCTGTCATGCCCTCTTTTGTGTGTTTGTACCTCAAAGACTTCACAAGTGCTTCACACATCCGCTCTTTGTGGGTAGGTGTGAGCCAGGTACCTCGTTGCTCAGCTGAGCCTGCAATCTCACCGAGATTCAATTCAGTGGGTATTCTATAAAGAGTCAAACCTGATTCTCAGGTCCAGAAAAGCTATATTGGAGCAGCAAACAAGCTGTTTTAGAAAGTGAAATGATATTAAGAAAATGTTTGTTTTCATTAAAAAAAAGTCTTACAAAAGATTCCTTAGATTACAGTAACTCAGTCTGTGCCAATAGTGTTGCTCATTTTTGTTAATAGCAGCTACTTTGGCCCTGTAAACAAGTGCCTGGTCATTTTTTCTTTCTTTCTGATGTTATTTCAGGCGAAGATGTAAAATCTGATTTACATGTAAAAGAAATGTCTAAAATGTGCCTGAATTTGCCATTAAGGGGTTCTTTTGACATCATAGACAACAACGCCAAAGGGCAAGTGCTTTGTAAATGTCACCAAAATTCCAAGATGGCGGCATACGAACATATGACACAAATTAGCTGTTGTGTATTTGTTACATCACATGATACATTATCTGTATATTTTGGTGAGCTTAGCAGGCAAGAAATGGAAAGAGAGAGAATATTTAATTTTAGACTTATATTGCCATCAAGGAGGTTTAGTGAATCATAAACAAGGCCCAAGACAGGAATATAGGAGCATATTACACAAGTTACTTGTTATGTATTTTTTATATAATATGTTTATTTGTTGCAATCAGCATGAAATTATGATTTATTGAAACAATTAAGTGAAATATAGGACTGTAGTTTGATTCCCCACAGTACAAATACTGGGGCAAACAATAGTCTCTATTTTAGGTTTTTTATCTGGAGATAGCTGTTAAATTATTGTGAATAACAATTGATCTAGACTGTATGTTCTATCATACATACACAGTCTTTGGCCCATTAATCACCAAGGCCCAAATTTACTAACAGTCTGCATCAGGCGCGAAGTTTTGTGGTGGTATTTACTTTCCAATGCAAATCAGGATTTGCATTGGGAAGTTGGCCAAAGTAAAGCAAGGTAGCATTCTTCACTGCTGTGCATCCGGCAAGCACTCAATGGGTGTCACATGGGCATGCCCATGGAACAACACAAGGGTTTTGATGCAAATCGCTACCTACGAATATTGGTAGACAGGGATTTGGGCCAAAACGTCACCTCCTCAAAGCAGAAGTAACTGTGGAGCAAGTTTTAAAATTCTTCCCGTTTTTCCAGTTTTGCATGTTTGCTGCGATGTACAGCACACATACAAAGTGAGGAAAGTAATAAAGCATAGTTTTTGTGTTGGAATTGCATTGACACCTGACAGTCTAAAGTGCACCAGTGCAAGGAGAGATGAAGACAGTAGCTGAGTTGTGTGTAATCGCTCGCTTTCACCCAGCTCAGTTACTTTGGTTGCTGCACTGTGTTGCGTGAAAAGTTAGTACATTTGCCCAATATATTTAACCACCTGCACTGTACATGTATCATATATGTATATATAGTGTACAGATCTGTATCTTACAGAACAAGAATATACTCACAGACATTCACATCAAATCTATATAGTATATTTACACTGTTCCATATATACATAGTTCAAGATATCGCTGAATGAAGTTACATTTTACCTTAAACGATCTTCTACTTTGGGGTTGTGTGATACCTTTCTATTACATCTTCCACCAATCAGCAGTATGTTCCCTTAGAAAACTACCTTCATTTGTTGAGAATAAATACATCACTTCTACTTTCAGATTTTTGGGGAATCACCATATCCTATTTAGCAAGTCCCACAAAGCAAATCGTTGTTTTTTATTGTATAATATTAGCTTTGAGATTGGATTTACATTTTACATATTTTTCATATCATTCATCACCTTTCCCCAAAATATATATATCGCCTTTACCCACCTGAGTGTAAAATGTCCATATTAATAGTGCTTCCTAGATCAATCCACAATCGCCAGGCTGTTTGAAGCCATTGTTTTCGTTATTATGACAAGCATTTGTGCCATTATCATCATTAGCACTATGCAGAGAGTGATAGGGTCGCTCTTCAATTGTATACATGAAAAGAGTTTTTACTTTTTTGAAAATGTGTGCAAATCAATCTGAAGGTTTACAGTTTAGGGCTTTTACTGGGAACAAAGATGAATCCTAACATTATCAGTGCTTTTTCCTCCTTCATGTAAATGTAAATGTAAATGTAAATGTAAATGTAAATGTAAATGTAAGGGAATTTATATAGCGCAAATCACCAAGCGGTCTCTAAGCGCTTGCTTAGGGAACCCGTCCTGGTATTCCCCTGTGAGATAACCCGGCAGGGCATCCGCAAGGTGAAAGCCAGGCATCCCGCCGCGAGGGGCCCATGTCCCATTGGTTGTCTGGACTTGGTTTATCTGTGGTGTCTGCCACTTCCTATTCCCTCTTTTACATCTCTGGTGTACCTGCGATCTCTTTGTGTCACGTTTCATCTCGTCTTAAAAAGGCGTATCTGCTCCAAAAAAGACAAACCTGTGTGTTTTGTAGAAATCTTCACCCGAGTGGGCTGCTTTAGACACACCTGCCGTTCATGCCACTCTCCAGCCAATCAGGGCTGTTCTTCTGTTTATTTGTTGTGCTGGGAGACGATTATTAGCATTAAACCATTTGGATAATGCGCTCCCTCTGCCTGGCACTACAATCTTTTCAATGTGCTTATCCCTGCGAGACTAAAACATTTCTATATCGGCCGGGTCATTTAAAATATACCCCGAGGCACTCACTGTGACTCAAGTCTAAAAAATCCTCTTCACAATGGCGCGTTTCTTTGGCGGTGGTTTTGCCTTTCCCTATTTGTTTATTTTAGAGGGAACAAGTCTTTCAGCTCACATGAGATCGGTCATTTGGAAGGTGCCATGTTTATGTCAGTTCTAGAAACATACTTTATAAACAATGTCCTCTTGTGCTAATCGTAGCGAAGAAATGGGTGTTTCGAGCAAACGGGATTAGTTCGTAGTTGAATACAATCCAAGTGATTTTAATTTACAGAAGAAAGAAGTTTGTTCAGTTTATGTAATGGCGTGCTCTGTGTCACGTGCAAAACAAACATATGACAATTCACTTTTACCACAGAGTAGTTATGTGGGAGCCATACATGGCCTTCTGTCCCGAAGATGAAAACACATAACTTGCCTCCTGCTACTCACCCTCCTGCTCATTACACTTACCCTCTCCTCTGCAAATTAGAAAACATCCTGGTGTCCTGCCATCCACCAACACCCCCCTCTCTTCATCTCGCCAAATATAAAAAACACCTGGGGCCCTATTACAGACAGACGCACTTTTCCTGTTTCCTCACCATTAAGCAGGCGCGCCGGGTGCAAACAGGGAAGTGCACCCTGTTATGAAGAATGTGCCCCCTGTCGTGCCCCAAGTGAGAGACCACGCCGCAAGGACAGCGGCAATAACCACAGCGCACACTTAGTTACAGGTTTGAGCCCGAAGGTCACGAGCAACCTCCGCTCCTTTATTTAGGCTCTCTGGCCACGCCTGGCCAGAGATTGATACATTGTGTGTAGGTTCTTCCGGAGTCAGCGCTATGCCCTGAACAGCTAGACCGTTACATCCCATTCCAAATCAGTTCTTTTCTTCTACCTCTAAATTGCGTCCCCACACAAACTCAGCCAGCCGGCGGTTTGGTCTCGGGTTCGGTCTTAGGTTGTATCGACGGTTGTCGTTGCCTGACTCTCTGGTATGTTCAGCAGTCTCTTCTTCTCTGTTCATTACTGGACGGTTGTACTCTGTCTCAGGTGCTGATGGGGATTGATTGTGAGGATGCTCCTCCGTGCACTCAGGTTGCATGTTTTGGAATGTAGTGTTTAAATCTGTTGACTGCTCAGGGCTTGGTTGTTCGGTATTTGGCCTCGGTACTTCCTTGAACCATGAGATGTTTCTAGTTATTATTTCTCCATCTTGCTCTACTGTTATGGCTGTTCCTTGGATCTTACGCACAGTCCATAGTCCTATTTCATATGGAGTGCGGAACTTCACTCCACTCCTACGGTTCCTGATTAGTACTGTACTCCCTGGCGTCAGTGTTCGGGTCTTTGCCCGTCTCCGATGACTAGCTTTGTCATTGGTCTTTGTTCTTCGATGTTGGGTATTTGATGGGTTATGTGGCTCGAGTTCCCAGTTGTTAGCTACTGGGAAGTTATCGCGTCGGGGCCCTGCTAGTATCAGCGACCACGGGGATCTCTGGGTTGTACAGTGGGGCGTGCTGCTGTACTCCCGTAGGAATTTCTGTAGCTCCGCTTCTGGATCCATGTTTCCAGCCACGGCTATGCGTAAAATCTTATTTATGGTTCGCATAAAACGCTCAGCTTCTCCATTGGCTTGTGGCCATTGTGGTGTGATGCGGTGATGTTTTATCCCCAGCTGAGATAGAAATTCTTTAAACTCGATTCCTTGAAACGGAGGTCCGTTGTCGGTCTTGATCACGTGGGGTAAGCCAAACAGTGCAAATATTTTTGTAAGTATCGGCTCAAGATGATTGAAGGCTGTGGATGGTATGATTTCCACGCAGGGGTACTTTGTGTAGCTGTCAACCAGCACTGTAGTGACCCTCCCGTCGGGGAAACTCCCGAAGTCCAGACTCACCCATCACCATGGTGCTGGAGCTGGGTCTTCGGGTATTTCTGGTGCTGGCGCTTCTGCGTACCCTGTGAGCAGACATGCTCGGCAGTCCCTGACCACGTTGTCCACGGCTTCTTTGAGACCCGGGAACCACAGCTTTTCTCTCATCCGGGATTTCATTCTCCCTGTGCCTTGATGGCCTTCATGCGCCAGTATGGTCGTGCGTTCTTGCAGGCCTCGCGGGATAACGATGCGCGATCCTCTCAGCAGTATGCCGCCCTCTGAGGTACTTAATTCATCCTGGATTCTCCACATCTTCCCTAATCGGGATCTCTCTGTCTCGTTCCATCCTTGGACCTCTTGCAGGAAGCCATCCCAGGAACCCTTTTGTATGGCGTCCATCACTTTCTTCATGACCATGTCTGTTTCCATGTGTGACTTTATTTCCTCTCTTGAGATCACTTGGGGGCATGCCCATTGGGAGATCATGTTGATGAACTCTTCTGTCATCCGCTCTTGAGCAGAATTTTCTTCCGCCGGCTGAGCTGGGTGGCGTGACAGGAAATCTGCCGGGTTTTTCGCTCCGGGTCGGTATGCCAGTTCCATCTGATAATGCTGGAGTTGTATTGCCCACCGCTCAATCCTGGGTGGGGGATGGGGCGCTGTCCCTCTGAAAAGTGGTAGTAGTGGTTGATGGTCTGTTACCACTCTGAACGGGTGCCTGCTGACGTATAAGTGGAAATGGTTGCAGGCCCATTTTATAGCGAGTGCTTCCCGTTCTATTTGTGAGATCCGGGCCTCCGTCGCCGTTAGCGCTTTGCTGGCAAACGCCAATGGCACCCAGGTTCCCGGCTCTGTCTCTTGGGTCAGCACGGCGCCTAGTCCTACTGGGTTGGCATCCACTAGTAACTCCGTCTGTCGGTTGGTATCGAAGTACGCCATTGTCGTGCTGGCTAGCAGTGCTGACTTTATTTCTGGAAGTCTTCTTCTTCCACTCTGGTCCATCGCCATACTGAGTCTTTTTTCGTTAAATTGCGTAGCGGCTCTGCAATTGTGGCAAGATTCGGGATGAACCTCCCGCAATATGTCGCCATCCCATGAAACTTCTGACTTCTGAAGTGGAGATTGGAGCTGGGGCTAGCTGTATTGCTTGTGACTTCTTGGGGTCTACTTTGACACCGTCTGGACTGAAGACATACCCAAAGAATTCAATTGATCGTTGAAAGAACTGACATTTTTCTTTGTGGACTGTTACCCCATGCTCAGTTAGCCTCCTTAGGGTTGCTTTGAGTCTACGGTGGTGCTCTTCCAGGGTTGCAGAATGAATTAAAATATCATCACTGACATTGATGACACCTTGTAAACCTGACAGCACTTCTTTCACCGCGTTTTTGAATATTTCTGCGACTGACGATATTTCAAAGTTCAGTCTTTTGTATCGTCGCAAACCTAGGTGTGTTGAAAACGTCGTGATGTATCTGCTGGCTTTGTCCAATTTCAGCTGGTGGTAGCCAGTGTTTAAGTCTAACTTTGAAAATCATTGTGACCCATTAAGGTCTGCTAGTATGTCGTCAACAGTTGGCGTTAATATCTGTGCTCCCCCCCTGGTGGATACGTCTGGGGTTGCCTCGTCCCCCTGATCCTTGAGGGTTCCTTGCTTATCTTGTACTTCGGAGTACAGATTTGGTTCTCCCGTGGCCCCCCCCTCCCTCTCAGGCCTTCTTTTATTGACCGCCCTCGGGTGGTCGGCTGTGGACTCCCCCGGCTGTGGTTCGATGCCCATTTCAAGTCGTTTCGCCTTGCTTTTTGTTTTTCATTATTTTTGTTGCTATTTATATTAAAAGTGTGTATCCTGACTTCCCTTATGTGCAGTCTGATCTACAGTGATATAGTGGAGCCCCTGTGGGCCAGTCATTGTTTTTTGATCTGCTTGACCACTTTAACTACTAGCGGCCGGCCCTGGCGGTTGTAGACCCGTGCTTGTAACCTTTTCTCTGCACAATAAAACGTTTTTAAAAAAAAAACCCCAAAAAAACAGTTGGCGTTAGATGCCGTTCCCTTTTGATCGCTTGATTTGGCATCCTCATGTCGATGCATATCCTGATCTTTCCCGGTTGTCGGGGTTTCTCGGCTATTACCATTGGGGAGACCCACGGGGTCGGGCCTGTCACCTTTTCTATGATGCCTTGTTGTTCCAGCTTCACCAGCTCTTGTTCAACTAATGGCCTTAGATGGAAAGGAATTCGGCGATGCCGTGAAGCGACGGGCTCCACTGCCGTGTCGATGTGCAACTTTACGGGCGGCCTTTTTATGTTCCCTAAACCTTCGAACAGCTGTGGAAATAGTTCTAGGATTTCTTCACTTTGAATGGTTTTCACCGCGTTGGCAAACGTAACCAGACTTAGGTCTTCGGCTGTGTGGCTTCCAAGTAATATGTCTGCTTCCCTATCTACAATGTGGAACATTGTAGTAACCTCTTGGTCATCAGCTCGGGCGGGTACAGACATCTTGCCTTGTAGTGGAAGTGGGACCTGGCTGCCGTACTTGAGAATTTTCACTTTGGATGGTGTTAACGCTGGCCCTGGTGTTAGTATTTGATAGTGCTGGAATCCCATAACATTCACCGATGCCCCTGTGTCGATGAGAGCTGTGACAGGTGTACCGGCTATCTTGATGGCACATGTGGGCTGCGGGCGCCGTCGTCGCTTGAGGTCATTTACAAAGGATGCGAAATGGCATTCTTCCTCATCCCCCGATGACGAGTCTTCCAGGTATGGTCGACGCTGGGATTCGGTACTTGTTGATTTCACGCGTCCCGGTCCATCCAGCGAGAGCTGCTTCACCTGTTTGTATGGTGGCTTACTTCCTGAGGTTCCTCTGGGTCTCGTGTCTCCCCGGCACACACTTGCGAAGTGGTTGTAAATGCCACATCTTGTGCATGTTTTCCCTCTCGCCGGGCAACTGTCTTGTGGGTGTTCTTCTTTCCCGCAGTACCCACATTGCGACTGTCGGGGGTTCCTATTGGGCCACCTCCCTCGTGTTCCTCGAGCTGGTGCGCGCACCGCGTCTACTCGTTCGGTCTTGACAGTTACTGCAGGTTCCGTTGTGGTGTTAAGGGCGGCTTCCATCGCGAATGCCCGAACATCTGAGAGCTCATGTGATCGGGCTACGATTAATATGTCTTCCAGCAGTATGCGAGGTTGCCGAAGGATGAGGGTCCGCAAGGTCTTGTTCCGGCATCCTTCGATGAGCTGTGCGCACGTTTATTTTATTGGGTCATATTATGTCCACGTGCTGGCCAATTCTCGGAGGCGGGCGTGGAATGCATCCATTGATGCCCCCTCTTTTTGTCGAGCCTGTCGCAATTTAAACCGCTCGTAGTCTGGGTTGAGCTGGGGGTCAAGGCGACTTATCCATACCTTCCATCTAGGTGACGCTGTTGCAGGGTCAATTAACTCGCTGAACGAAGGTAAAACACTGACTTGGGAGTGTATGTACGCCGGAGGAGCTGCTGGTGCCACTTGCTGTTGAGGTGCTGCAGCCGCCTGATCAACCATAGTTAGGTTTTATCCTCTTGTCTTTTGGCTCAGTCGTGGCTCTGAGGGATGTTGTCAGCGTGTGCTGCTGCCTTTTAGCCTCCCTGTACCAGTTTGCTGCCCTTTTGTTGCTGAATTATTCAGCTGTGTGCTTGTTCTTTGCCTGCATTGCCTTGTGCTTATTTATTTGGTTGCATTGTTCAGTGCTTGTTTGTTTTGGGGCTTGATTGTGACCCTCTCGCTGACGATGTTTACGTTGCTCAGCGGGAGCTCTTGGTGCCGCTAGCAGAGCGTCTTGTTCATATTGCGCGTCTGCTTCCCTTGCTCTGGCTTTCAATTCGGGATGGCGGTAGTGCGCATGCGCGCCTCCCGCGATGTGACGCTCTCTCAGCCTTGCTTCAAACACGTCTCGCGTGCTTTGCTTCCCCAGGCGCTGGGTGCTTCATTCGCGCCCTAGCGGTCGTGCTGGACGTGTTGGGGGTTCATTACCTTCGTTTGCCTTTCGAAGGTGTTTCTCGCAGCGGCAGACGCGCCTGATCTTCGGGCTGCCGCAGACTCGAGTTTTTATCGGCCACTTGATGCTCCCGCTCAATGATGTCACCATCAGCGGGTGATGGGCACGATTTGCTCCCACCCTCGTCGCAAGGACAGCGGCAATAACCACAGCGCACACTTAGTTACAGGTTTGAGCCCGAAGGTCACGAGCGACCTCCGCTCCTTTATTTAAGCTCTCTGGCCACGCCTGGCCAGAGAGTGATACATTGTGTGTAGGTTCTTCCGGAGTCAGCACTATGCCCTGAACAGCTAGACCGTTACACCCCCCTCAGGGCAGCAGCGTACTCGTGCAGCCCACAGGGCAGCACATTCAAGAGAATTACAAAGCAGCTGTTTAAAAGCTGCTCCTTGTTTCTTGGTGCAGGCGGCAATCCGCCTGAACTTTCAAAAGGGATTAGAGATCTCCTTGCAGGCGGTGCAGTGAGTGACTGCACCTGCCTTCAAGGGGATGTCTGGGGGATGCATTGGACCCCCTTTCATCCCTTGAGAGTGCTGCTCTCAGGAGGATCACTCACAGTGCGCCACATTTTTGTGCCACACTTTCAGGTTGCCTTCTAAGAGCATGTTTGCCTCAGCGCCCATATTGGTAATACGGTTTGGGTGCAAAGGCAAAGTGATTTCCTCATGTGCATGGGGCCATGCTCCCATGCAAATAAGGGACTACCCTCTTTCGATAGCACTGGTGCTACATGTGCACCAGCACTATCTGTATTACAAAAGGGGCTGCACAAGTGTCTGTGGCCCCTTCTGTAATATTAAAGTGCCAAAGGGGCATGCAAAGCAGGGGCAAACACCCTCTGAGCCCCCTGGGCACTTCTGTAGCATGGCCCGTGGTTTTCTGGCACCTACATGCAGTACCTTCTACATAACCCCCATATTAAACTTTAAAATAATACCCGGCATCCTGCCACCCACCGCCACCACCCTCAGCAAATACCTTCCCATCACCGCCGAAGATGAAAAATAAATACTTGCTCCCCTGCAAATCACCGACACCACTCTTTGTGCCATCCCTCCGCCTCCAAGCAAAAGTCAAGCTTGCAACTTTCACATGGGCGCAAATCTTGCACCATGCTGACCATGGCTGTGTGAGAGCTGCTTATCTTAGCAGGTTGGTTTTATCTGTTGATGCAGGTCTGCAGAGACCCTCAGTTGATATGAGAGAAGTCAATTGGTACAAGCAATGTGCCACCCATGTCTTCCAGCATCCCTTTTGTCTGTAGCTACCCAGAGGAGGCAGTCGAAGGCGATTGTGGCTGCCAGCTGCCAATTCGCCTCCTTGCTCTGGCCACCACAAACTTTAGTGAGGTGGAACGCAGGAAAAGTGTATGGATAAAATCCTAACCTTCATGGCTCACTCTGCTTGTGGCAGTCCCTGCTGATTTCCTTCTTCTTCAGCAAGGACGCAACAGCGCCTCACCTGCCACCATGTTGATCCTGCACGTCTCGGAGTCTGGGGAGCGCAATGCTTGTGGGCCGACTCTTGCTTGTCGGCTCCTGGCATATGCTAGATGCAGGAAAACAATAGTATAGACAAAACTATACTAATCATTGTCCTTGGTGGGGAATTATGTATTTGTCCTGTAATACATACAAAGATATTCTTAGAGATTATAATATCCTGATATATTTGTTCTAGTCCAAGTAGGTCGAACCCTTCTGCCTTAGGTCACATCCTGTTTCACCATTATAAAAGAACGCCCACTGAGAACTCCAGTTGTATCACAGTTGTTTCCTATTCATTACTCACTCCTGGTTTCCATGGATTTCTGCTGTCTCCACTTCTTCTCTACAACATCCTATTTCATTGTTTTTTCTCCCTAGACTCCAGGTTTTCCTTCTTTCTGGGTTGTTTCCTGGAGCAAGTTCCAGATTTCTGTTCCAATCTGGAGATAAATCCTGCCTCTGGAGATAAATGGCCTAACCTTCATACGAAGAAGTCAACATCAGCATCACCCAGAAAACAAGCTCTATACAGGTTGGCACGTTACCGAACCCTGAAATGGGCCAAGCTCAGGAGGAAGCTCAAGTCCAAGAATTGCTGACTGCTATCAATAATTTCATGCTGTAAGTTCAGAACCTGACCTCTGAGAATGCATCGCTTCATCATTTACCTAATGTTTAGAGGAATTAACAAGGCCTCCCCAATTCATCCAAGCATTACACCTAACTAGTATTGCTATTCTGGATGATGCTGTAAGATCTGTGTTGCATATGATTAGGCTATCGTTTTTAGGTTTAAACCTATAATAACTGATAAAACCCCACCGAAAGGAAAATAGCACTCACCAGTGCAAACATATAAACACTGAAAAAACACCTTCACAACCCCAAACTAAATGCCATTCAAAGAAAGGAAAAGGTGAGTGAAAGAGTAATTTTTATTTCTTCCTGAAGGGGCCAATACAATGTAACTTTGTTATACAAGGCAGCAGCAAGAAAGACAGGGCTAACAAAATTCTGCTTCAGTTTTGTTGTTTAGGGATGTCACTTAAATATTGTTTCTTTTTCATTTTGCCTTTTTCAGTTTTGTGTTCTTTGGTCTAAAGATGCAAGATTTAGAAGCATGTTTTCTGTCTTATTTAATTATTTTATAAACGTTAGAGAATCCGGAAATATCAACATCATATTTGATATTTTGGCTGCATTTGATTAGTTCACTGATAGGTAAAATGGCTGGTTTCATAAGATCTTTCCCAATATGTGCGATCACATTTACGCACAGACAGAGAATAGGTGAAACACTTTGATACATCACCCCCCTTTTCCAGCGAGTTAGTATTGCTAGTAGATGAATTGCCAAACACCCCAGGCTTTAAACATTCAATGCAAGGTGTAGTGACAGGTATATGTGAAACAAGTGCTGTCACCAAGCATCTGAGATTATGGTGAAAACATGACACCATACGTTTGGAAAACAAGGAACGCAATGTCACTTTGAATGCTGCTCCAAAAAGTTCTTACCAAGTTCAACAAAGATTGGAGTGATATTGTTTGTATTTGCAATAATTCAGCTATGTATATGAAAAAGTTGTGTGATGACCTGTCAAAATTAATAGCTAAGCTGAACTGCTTCCCTGTAAGAGATCCTCGCCACTTCCTGGATGTTACGCTGAAAGTATCTTTACAATCTTCAGAGTTAATGAAGAATGCTTTTGACTTTATAGTTCATTCTGGTGCACTGTTTCGTTATGTGCAGGAACTAAAACGCAAATATTTCTCAATGTGTGCTTTGTGTGGCATTAAAGAAAGAGTCATCCCAACTGTGTCATTTAGCCGGTGGTTCTCAGTCCTAGAGGCCTTGAATGCTACATTATCCATGTGTGTGCTTCAATAACTGAGGGCATATGCACCCAGTTCAACACATATGTGGCAGAACCTGACCCAGAGAATCACAATGTTTAGGTGCACCAGTATTGGCATAGAAAGCTATGCCAGTGGCCAAATTGTGTACTGGCTGGTTTGGCATTGCCTGTCTCAAGTGCCAATGTTGAGAGGGCCTTTTCACAGATTAACGTTTACATGGGAAAAAGAGTGAGCGTGCATGACCAAAGACTCACTAAAGAAGTATTGCATGGTGTACTACAATATGTTTGATTTGTAAAAAGTGTATTTGGACTTCATATACCCTGTACGTACACTGTCTATACACATGCACTATCAGTGCAGAAAGCAAGCAATAATAAAAGCAAAACAGTCCATAAACACCAGAAAAATACTGTTTCTGTTGTTTTTAATGACGTGAAAATGTGTAACCACTGATAAGCACTGTTTTTTTAAGGTATTGAAAATACTGTTTCTGTTGTTTTTAATGACGTGAAAATGTGTAACCACTGATAAGCACTGTTTTTTTAAGGTATTGAAAACACTGAAGAAACCCTACCAGAATTTACCAAAAATAGAAATTGAAAACAGGAAAGCCTACATATGATTCACACGCTGCTGCGGATAAACTGCTGCTGGGACCCTTGTTTGGCTGGATTTAGGGCATATTTTTTGCTTCTTGATTCTTTCCTGGTGGGACCGCAGTCCCAGGGAGCATCTCCATCCTGCTGCCCACACCCCTAGAAACACATACTTCACTCTAGTGGGACCACAAGTCCCAGGGTGCAACTGGACTCTTTCCCGCTGCTGCCCCTCACATCGGGGAGGCGTCACCATCGGGCTTAAAGCGCTGCTTCGCCCCCGCGGTGTGGGACGCTGCTGCAGGTTAACTGCTACTGGGACCTTTGTTTGGCCGGATTTGGGGCATATTTTTTGCTTCTTGATTCTTCCCTGGTGGGACCGCAGTCCCAGGGAGCATCTCCATCCTGCTGCCCGCATCCCTAGAAACATGTACTTCACCCTGATGGGACCACAAGTCCCAGGGTGCAACTGGTCTCTTTCCCGCTTTCCCGCTGCCGCTGCTCACGAGGGGGAGGCATCACCATCTCGCTTAAAGCGCTGCCTCGCACCAGGACGCGTGCGGGCGGCACCCGGGCCAAAGGCGGGCCCATCCTTGCCCGTCATTGCCAGGAAGGGGCAGGGCTACCCCCCTTGATTTTGACTTCCCGGCGCCTTTAAGCTGGTAAGACTATTTTTTGGGACCTCTATTTTAATTGCTTGCACCTTGTACTATCAGACTGTATTACAGAATTGCCAACATATTCCCCCTATCTACCTCTGGGAGCTGGTGGTGGAACCAGGGAACCTGCAACCCAATGACCCATATGAACAATTTGTGGAACCACCCTCAGCTACATTTTATGTGGTCACCAACTGAGACATTTTATTCTCATGTTTATTGACTCTTTGACATTCTCCTGCTCACCATTTTTTTTTGTGTGTGTCTTTTGCTAACTGGCCTACTAGTTTGTATCTTTTGTATCCCCTTCTCTAATTGTAATCATTGTCTTGCGCCCAAATCTACTTTATTCCTTCTAGGCCTAAATTGGGGGCGAGGTGGTAATATACCCTCTCTTGACTAAAACATGGGCAAGTGTACTTGTGCAGTCAAAAAACACCTTCAGGTGCCTGTTCCAGCTCCTTTACCCCAAACCTCAATTGAAAGGGCTATAGGGGTGGTATCGACCGAAACAGAGCTGACGGAGAGGCACCTGTCCCTAACTCCAGATATATTCTGCCAGGGGTCTGAGCCAGTCATCTCCCAACCAATAATGCCTGGATCTGCATCTGGGCTAACGGAATCTATGTCTGGAACAATTGAGTCACTTCCTCCATCACCACAACAACCCCCAGTGAAGCCAGCAACGCGTAAAGGTGGCACCACCACTAGTTCATCCAAGGCTGTTAGACGTAAAACTGGAAATGGGGCAGGAGCTAAGAGAAGGAAAAACCCAGAATTAATACCTAGCGAAGATGAACTAGCTGGTACTGGGAGAGTGACTGCATTCCCCATTAACCCTCAATTCGTTTCTGACTGTCCTTCTAGGGTGAGGAATTTGATAGTGGAGTTAGAGACCCAGATGAGAGTTATTGTAAAGGAAGAGCTTGCGCTCTTACTTAATCACCTAGTTACAGGTCAACTAACAGGTCTGAGCACCCAGGCCAATCCCTCCGATAACACTACCCCCGCCCTAGGAAAGGGGGAAGATTGTAGTTTCCAGACGGACAGTGTAGGCCAATACTCCCCAGGCAAGTGTGGCCCTCAGAGGGCTGTATCCTCCTCTGACCAAATGAGTGCCAGCAGGGCAGAGGCCCGTACCATTGTGCCAGCTGAAAATGTTCTGTCTCACCCAGAAAAGTCTGGTATCCACCTGGCACAAGAACCGAGGAGCCTTACCAATGCGAAAGGGAGCAACAATCCTGCTCCCAACAAGGAGGACTCACAAAGAAGAAGGTCCACCCATTTAGAGCATATGGTAGGCAGGGAAAGGCTAGATCTTGTAGAGCCAAAGGACACAGGACCAGTACCATTGGCTACTCGACTATAAATTTATCCCCAGCCTCACTCCCTTATGTTATTATACTAATTGGTGTACCCGAGTTAAAAACTGGCTAGAACGAAACTCAGCTGGATCTAAGAAACAAGTGCCTTTTTTGGCTAACCAGGCACAAGCAGTTCTCCTATGACAGGGCAGGAGAAATTCTAATGGTTCGAAGAGTTGGGTGGGTGGGTAAGAACCCAAAATCAATGCAAGGTGACTGTATAGTTATTAACTTTAGTAACCCCCTGACTATACAAACCTTAGCAGGCCAGCTCCCCCGTCCCTATGCACCGCCCACAGGGGTCCAAGCCCATACTCTGGATTTTTTCTATTCCCATCATTACATCCTACCTTGGACCCCAATTACTAGGGCCCCAACAAACAGGTTTCAATTCCATCCAATAGCAGGCCAACTCCCTAGACCTCTCTTTAACATCCCAGTAGCAAACAGATATGGGGCCCTTGAGGAGCTCCGGGACCTGAGGGTCCAACTGGGAATTAGGGGAGAGCAATAGTGGGCTGCAGACTCAGTATATCCTTGGTAGTAATGGAGATAAACCTGAGGATCAACAACTTGAATCCCATCAGGGAGGTCCAGATTATGACAGGATTGGTGTAGACCTTCTTAACAATCCAGCACTCCCTTCTCCCAACCTCTTAACTTCTAGTTTAGCTAGGAGCGGCCCCTTATTGGAAGATGATGAAGTAGCGTCCACGGCCCAGCTAGAGATTACTCAACTCCCCAATCCTAATAGACATACTGAACATGGTGGTAACCTTAACCCCGGCCTTAAACTGAGGGTTTTATCATGGAATATCACTGGAATAAAAAGTAAACTGCACTGCCCAGACTGGGGACAATTTGTAGCAACCATGATGTGTGTATGTTTCAGGAAACTTGGGCAAGGGAAGACATTGTGAGGGGGGGTTATGCAACTTTCAATGTATTGGCTACGATGGGGGGAAGAGGTAGACCCTCGGGGGGCTTATGTACTAGGGTCGCTACTCACTTGGATTGTACTGTTAAGCAGTTGAACACCTTACCCGACGACATCCAGTGTATTGTACTCACCTTTTCCTCTACGATCAAAATAGCCTTCATCAACATTTACTCCCGTCCAGTAAGCATTACACATAGATCTACTAAACACATTCATCGAAACCCCCGAATACAAGGCTGATTATAGGGGGAGATTTCAATTGCAAATTCAAGCCCCTTGCTGCCCCCGCAGATGCTCCCCCTAGTGATGAGGACTGTCTTTGGCTAATTCTCGATCCTCAAATTCCACCGGTAAAGGCCTGGACCCCCCTGGTACTTCATATTAATGCAGTAACACTAACCCATTCCCTGAGGGCGTGTCACGGCCGTACCAAGTTAGACCAGCCAGGGAAGCTAACCTTTAATAGAACAGGACAATCGTCTCTATTGGATTATATCCTAGTGGAGACAAGCTCTTGGCAGTGGGTTGCCGACTTCGCTGTCATACCGAGACATGACAGTGATTACAATGCCCTGACGCTGGAGCTGGAGCCTCCAGACTTCTACAATCCTACGGCCACGAGCACCCCTGTAGGTAGCAATTTAACACTTGCTAACAATAAAAGGAGCATCAGATGGGGAACACTCAAGCAGTCATCAGACAAGGTAGGCGCACTATATTCTCTAACTATTTCGCCCATGATGGAAATGGAGGAGGCTGTCATGTCACTTGACTCTCCTCAAACTATTAGTAGATTTGAGGCTATCCACGCAGAATTGACAACCATCCTGACAAATATTTTTTTTCCCCGATGCATTCTAAGGCGAACAAGGGTGCCAAACAAACTTGGTTTAATGATTCTTGTCGCAAGGCAAAGGGTTCCCTCATAGATGCTATCAAAAGTAAGGATAAGTCCCTAATCAAATTAAACAGGGCCCTTTACCGAGATAGTACCAAGCTAGCTAGGAAGAACTGGGAGCTTGAAAGATGGGATGCCATTAAAACAGCACTTTCAAATAGGGACATGAAGACGGTCTGGTCACTAGTGAGCACAGACACTAGTATAGAGAACTCAGCCTTAGAGCCGAATATTGCCGCAGCTGCATGGAAATCTCACTTCCAAACTCTGTATTCCACAGAGAAAGCCTTAGAACTCAAAGATGAAACATCTTTAGTAATCCCAGTGTTTACTTTAACAGAAGTTTTAAATGCAATCAGGAAGCTTTCCCTCGGAAAGGCCCCTGGACTAGACAAGATTCCTGGGGATTTATTTTGGGAGGAACCTAATATATGGGGACCCTATCTTTGGGCAATATTTAATGCCATTTTGAATGGCATGAAGATCCCAGACATCTGGTTAGGGGCTGAAATTTTCCCAGTCTTTAAGAAGGGTTCACCTCTTCTGCCCACCAACTATAGGCTGATCAGCCTGATTGACGTCACTCAGAAATTGTTCGCTATGATTCTCCTCGAGCGTCTCCACTCTTGGATGGAAGAGCGTGAAATTCTGAGTGCGAATCAAGCTGGTTTTCGGAAGAATATCTCCACTATCAACCAAATCTTCAGGCTCCAACTATTATATTGGAAGACCGTGTCAATAGAGGGTGGCAGCCTCTATTTGATATTCGTTGATCTTAAATCAGCCTTCGATTTGGTCCCCCGGGCCAAACTGTGGGAGGTTCTTGAACAACTGGGTATCCCGCCCTACCTGTTGTCATTGATCATGCGATTGCATGCAGGTAATTTTGCCCAAGTCAGGTATGGGAAATCCGGGGAACTGACCCCCCCCCCGCTTCCCAGTCAATAAAGGTGTATGGCAGGGGTGTGTGCTGGCCCCTACCCTGTTCTGTCTCTTTGTCAATGCTTTGGTGGACCAATTAAATGAGGTAGTGGACAACGACGGCCCAACGCTTGTGCATGGTAAGGTGCCAGCAATGATGTTTGCATATGACACCTTGTTGCTATCTAAGTCCACCATGGGCATCCAAAGGATTCTTGACAGTTTCTCTTTATTTTGTAAAAATCGGGGGCTGGAGATTAATACATCAAAGACCACATTTATGGTCTTTAACCCAGCCAAAACATCTTGTCCAAACCCCTCCTTAAATGGCACCCTGCTAGAGACGGTAATTGTCTTTGACTACCTTGGTGTCACGTTGTCCGAAACATTTGAATGGGGCCCGCAATTAGACAAGGCAAGCTTGAGGCTAGCGCAGATGGTTGGGGGAATTGCAAAAACCTTTAGGAAATCCTCATATGAACCGCCTGGCACGGTGGCTAAGATATATAAAGTACAAGCAAGGAGTGCTGTAATGTATGGGGCGGAACTTTGGGGTCACCGTCCCTCTGGCAGATTGGCCAGAGTAGAGAACAAATTTATGAGGCAGCTATTGGTCCCATCCACATCCATCTGGACACAGCTTTGATTATATGCCTCAACTATGGGTGAGCAATCAGCGCGTTCGAAACACAAATAGAGCGATGGCTGAAGCTGCCATTGTCCATCGCTGGCAGAGTTGCAATCCTTAAAATAGTGGTCCTACCCAAATTTAATATCTTTTTAACAACATCACGATACCCCGCCCTAATAGCTTTTTCCTGACGTTACGGTCCCTTCTTATTAGATTAGTATGGGGGGCAAACAAGCTCGCGTTCGGTGGCAGATACTTATTCTCCCCTACGAGAGAGGGGGATACGGAGTGACGGATCTACACTTATACTATCTTGTAGCCCAATGCAGCTACGCCTACGCTTGGTACCACCCTGATGCCAGGATCCTGTTCCTCCGTCCGGAATAGGACTTCGTTCTTTTTGAAAAATTACCCACAGTGCTGCCCAGGGGCATTCCCAGAGACCCAAATGACATTCAGACTGTGTCCACCACCAGCTGGGCTTGGGAGAAGTTGAGACGAATCACCCGCACTGCCACGCTGTATTCCACTTCCCTCCCGCTCCCCAATGCCTGTTGGTTACCAATTACAGGGGAGAGAGTTGTACAGCTTAAGTTAGCTAAATTTGATCTTACTAAAATAGGAGACCTATACCCCGATGGCCAGGCCTTCTCTGTGCAAGACGATGGCCGCTTCCCTGACGCCACGTTTATGGATAGCTTTGTGCTAAATCGGATACGTTCGGCTCTGCGTGCTACACTGCCTGGTTTTCCAATCGAACCCGAATCATTTGCTCCTCTGTCCCTGATCATAGAAAGTGAACAAGGAGTTCACCTCATCTCTAAACGATACAAAACTTACGCAGGTATCATCCCGGTGAATGATGACAAGCTCCGTAGGGACTGGGAAGGCGGCCTCGGCCGCCCAATCACAGATGATCAATGGGCTAAATGCTGCGAGATCACGAAGGACATCTCCCTAAACAGGAGACACAAACTACTACATTTCAAATTCTTGCTCAGAATGTACATTACCCCGGCCAAATCCCATAGACTTGATCAGTCCAGGTCCCACGTCTGCCGCGAATGCGCGGCCCCTCATGCCGATTTTGCACACCTTACAAGGACCTGCCCACTCCTACAGCCGTATTGGGAGGAAGTACACAAGATCCCCGGGGCGAAATGGTCAATCTGTCCCTGGTTCACACCCCGGAGGTGGTGCTGCTGGGCTATGTGGTCAACTTTTCCAAAAAGGTGGGAAAATTTGCAGCCCTAAGTCTGTTATTAGCCAAAAGAGAGATTGCACTCCATTGGGGCCGCAGGTCAGTCCCCACATTACAGTGCTGGATGGGTAGTTTGGCATCATGCAACACGAATAGCAAGATCTACTCCACCACTTTACCCTCCTCTTCTCGCCCCAGGGACATCTGGGGTCCATTCAGGGCCTTTATTGAGTCCCATCGGCAGCCCTCTGCTTCACAACTGGAGCAAGGCATAGTCCCGGCTGGGGTGGGGTGATCGGACCGTTGCTTTTCAACATAATGTTTTCATGATACAACAAATGTGTTATTGATGATTATTTATCAGCAAAGATTCTGCTCCTATGTCTATGATACACCAGGAGAGATTGACAACGGGCGGGTGGAGAGATCTCCTACATTGTGGGGTTGACCGTGATTATGGGACTTTGTTTTTTGCTAACAGATGGGACTCTTTGATATCAATATGCACGACATGTTTGTACATCCTTGATTACGTGTTACTCAATGTGTAAACTGTGACAGTGGACGATCATGTTCATTATAGAAAATTCATAAATAAAGTTAAAAAAAAAAGAGTGCACGGGGCGGGGGCTTCACAGAGATCAAACTACCCGTCTATGTTGTGATCTTAGATGTCTTGTCCCATGTGTTCTTGTGACCAGTTAATACTGAAGCATTTATTAAATGAAGTGATAAATAATATCTTCTCCTACACAACTCATTAGATCGATGTAGGTATGTTGTGTAACAGCATGCAAGATTTATTTTGAGTGTGACAAATCTAGTCCAGAGTTCATGGCCTCATAAAAGTTAAATAGTTTGGAGATGGAGCAATCGACGAGCAGTCTGAGGCTATAACCCCTGTGGATCATGTGCACATTGACTTTTACAAGCCCATGTGTTTAGTGACATCATGGAAAACTAGGGTGCGGATGACAATTACACGTTCTTGCAAAATGTGTGTAGACGAATGACTATAACACAAATGTGAACCCTCAGCATATTAAACCGAATCATGTGCTCATTTCCGATGAACAATGTAAACTCTAAACTTCACAATACGCAACGAAGAGGGCAGGATGCCTCATTCAAGTACGAGAAGGTGAACATTAACCCCATCTTTGCCCACGAAGGAGTCACATCTAATGACGTTAATCACGGTAGTAATTACAAATAGGGTGGTTTAGTTTCAGATATTATTACAGACATGAGTTCACTTATGTTTTACAGGTTTCCAAAGGGTTCACGTCATGCACGGGCCAGTCTGGGATTTATATTTGAAACCCCGTTTTTCCAAACAGGTTATAAATGCGATGAAGCCCATATTAAAGTAGCAAAGGACATCCCTAGCTGTAAATAGATGGTCAGAGTTGTCATGGAGTTACCCTGGTGCTAAATCATGGCTCTGTCTTCGGTGTTCTTTACAGTGGACGCAGTTAGTGGGTTTGTCCTGACAAAGTAGCCTATTGAGAGTCAAGTGGACAATAGGAGCCCACACCAGCACCTGTGGGTGTGTCGGGCACTCAGCAAACGAGCAACACACACGCACACCTATGACTCCACTGAGGATAAACACTTCGGATTCCTCAAAACATTGCACAACACAAACCCGCAAACATGTGTTAGCGCTGTAGCAGGGCTACCTAACTAACAACCCCACAAACATGGTTTAGGGCTGTAGCAGGGGTACCCAACTAACATCCCCTCAAACACGGTTTAGGGCTGTAGCAGGGGTACCTAACTAACAACCCCTCAAACACGGTTTAGGGCTGTAGCAGGGGTACCTAACTAACAACCCCACAAACACGGTTTAGGGCTGTAGCAGGGGTACCTAACTAACATCCCCTCAAACACGGTTTAGGGCTGTAGCAGGGGTACCTGACTAACATTCCCACAAACACGGTTTAGAGCTGTAGCGGGGGTACATAACTAACAACCCCGGAGACACGGTTTAGCGCTGTAGCAGGGATACCTAACTAACATCCCCACAAATATGATTTAGCACTGTAGCAGGGGTACCTAACTAACATCCCCACAAATATGGTTTAGCGCTGTAGCAGGGGTACCTAACTAACAACCCCACAAACATGGTTTTAACGCTGTAGCAGGGGTACCTAACTAACAACCCCACAAACATGGTTTTAAGGCTGCAGCAGGGGTACCTAACTAACAACCCCAGAAACATGGTTTTAGCACTGTAGCAGGGGTTCCTAACTAACAACACCACAAACATGGTTTAGCGCTGTAGCAGGGATACCTAACTAACATCCCCGCAAACATTGTTTAGTGCTGTAGCAGGGGTACCTAACTAACAACCCCGCAAACATGGTTTAGCGCTGTAGCAGGGGTACCTAACTATCATCCCCGCAAACATGGTTTAGCGCTGTAGCAGGGGTACCTAACTAACAACCCCGCAAACATGGTTTAGCGCTGTAGCAGGGGTACCTAACTAACATCCCCGCAAACATAGTTTAGCGCCTTAGCAGGGGTACCTAACTAACAACCCCACCAACATGGTTTAGCGCTGTAGCAGGGATACCTAACTAACATCCCCGCAAACATAGTTTAGTGCTGTAGCAGGGGTACCTAACTAACAACCCCGCAAACATGGTTTAGCGCTGTAGCAGGGGTACCTAACTAACATCCCCGCAAACATGGTTTAGCGCTGTAGCAGAGGTACCTAACTAACAACCCCACAAACATGGTTTAGTGATGTAGCAGGGGTACCTAACTAACATCCCCGCAAACATGGTTTAGCGCTGTAGCAGGGGTACCTAACTAACAACCCCACAAACATGGTTTAGCGCTGTAGCAGGGGTACCTAACTAACAACCCCACAAACATGGTTTAGCGCTTTAGCAGGTGTACCTAACTAACATCCCCGCAAACATGGTTTAGCGCTGTAGCAGGGGTACCTAACTAACAACCCCACAAACACGGTTTAGGGCTGTAGCAGGGGTACCTAACTAACAACCCCTCAAACACGGTTTAGGGCTGTAGCAGGGGTACCTAACTAACAACCCCACAAACACGGTTTAGAGCTGTAGCAGGAGTACCTAACTAACATCCCCTCAAACACGGTTTAGGGCTGTAGCAGGGGTACCTAACTAACAACCCCACAAACACGGTTTAGGGCTGTAGCAGGGGTACCTAACTAACATCCCCTCAAACACGGTTTAGGGCTGTAGCAGGGGTACCTAACTAACAACCCCGCAAACATGGTTTAGCGCTGTAGCAGGGGTACCTAACTAACATCCCCGCAAACATGGTTTAGCGCTGTAGCAGGGGTACCTAACTAACAACCCCGCAAACATGCTTTAGCGATGTAGCAGGGGTACCTAACTAACATCCCCGCAAACATGGTTTAGCGCTGTAGCAGGGGTACCTAACTAACAACCCCACAAACATGGTTTAGCGCTGTAGCAGGGGTACCTAACTAACAACCCCACAAACATGGTTTAGCGCTTTAGCAGGGGTACCTAACTAACATCCCCGCAAACATGGTTTAGCGCTGTAGCAGGGGTACCTAACTAACAACCCCACAAACATTGTACCTAACTAACAACCCCGCAAACATGATTTAGCGCTGTAGCAGGGGTACCTAACTAACAACCCCACAAACATTGTACCTAACTGACATCCCCGCAAACATGGTTTAGCGCTGTAGCTGGGGTACCTAACTAACAACCCCACAAACATTGTACCTAACTAACAGCCCCGCAAACATGATTTAGCGCTGTAGCAGGGGTACCTAACTAACAACCCCACAAACATTGTACCTAACTAACATCCCCATAAACATGGTTTAGCACTGTAGCAGGGGTACCTAACTAACATCCCCGCAAACATGGTTTAGCGCTGTAGCAGGGGTACCTAACTTACAACCCCGCAAACATGGTTTAGCGATGTAGCAGGGGTACCTAACTAACATCCCCGCAAACATGGTTTAGCGCTGTAGCAGGGGTACCTAACGAACAACCCCACAAACATGGTTTAGCGCTGTAGCAGGGGTACCTAACTAACAACCCCACAAACATGGTTTAGCCCTTTCGCAGGGTTACCTAACTAACATCCCCGCAAACATGGTTTAGCGCTGTAGCAGGGGTACCTAACTAACATCCCCGCAAACATAGTTTAGCGCTGTCGCAGGGGTACCTAACTAACATCCCTGCAAACATGGTTTAGCGCAGTCGCAGGGGTACCTAACTAACAACCCCGCAAACATGGTTTAGCGCTGTAGCAGTGGTACCTAACTAACATCCCCGCAAACATGGTTTAGCGCTGTCGCAGGGGTACCTAACTAACAACCCCACAAACATGGTTTAGCGCTGTCGCAGGGGTACCTAACTAACATCCCTGCAAACATGGTTTAGCGCTGTCGCAGGGGTACCTAACTAACAACCCCGCAAACATGGTTTAGCGCTGTTGCAGGGGTACCTAACGAACACCCCCGTAAACATGGTTTAGCGCTGTCGCAGGGGTACCTAACGAACACCCCCGTAAATATGGTTTAGCGCTGTCGCAGGGGTACCTAACTAACTTAAAAATGCTCTAGTAATTGCCACCATAGGTAACTGATCCCAGTTCTGATATATTATCTTCATGAGGTATTTCCAAGCATTAACACTCACGCCCGTTAGTGCAGGGTTCTCTCACGCCTTTGCACAGTTCATTCGTACAGTCACTAGTGTCACCAGTCTGAGCGAACTAGTGCTCTGTCCATGTCGAAGGCCTTCATAGCACTTACAACGGAGGACTCGCGTACCTGGGTGACGTGGTCCTGGTGCCCATGACAAATACATCTGGTTTTTGTTAGGGATGATGAGTTGTGATGCCCGAGACAGGAGATATACAATGTGGATCAGAGTGCGCACGCGATCTGGATCCGCTGCATGGGGCCGCTCTGTAGGGCGATCCGAAGCAAGGCAATGTCGCCGCCTATTGAACAGAGCTGTGCCTAAAGATGGCCTGCAGTCTCGTGAGAAAAAGGGTTCTGTAGGAAGAATGGTTCCTAGATGTGTTAACTTTGGATAGGTGTGGTAAAGGGATCCTGCAAGTGGTAGATGTTTTACCACATGCTGCATGTCATTTCCTTTGACACCAGGGAAGCAGGGGCCAGGCGTCACTGCTACTCTGGGGTCACTGAAAGAGTTGAGTTCCGGGGAAAAGGTTATATGGGCAAGGTTGGTGATGCTGGGCATTGGTGAGCGTCCGAGGCCTGACGAGTGAGGGAAAGACAGCAGCCACTAGCACACGTTCCCTTCAGTTAATTCACTTCTACTATTCACAGGAAACCTACATTATCACTCAGAATATATTGCTTTTTAGGTCTCGCCTTGCTATCGTGTAAGCGATCGCAAAGCGAGACTATAGAGAGCGGGCTGGAAAGTGCTCCCAAAAAGCGGATTGCATGGCTAGCACGCGCACAATCACGCGCATTGTGCCGCCATGCAATCTGATTTTTAGGAGCACATCAAAGGGTCCGCTCCCCCTCCTAGAATGCGCTCCCCCTCCCCCAAGCGCGCGCGCGCCACGCTCCGCCGGGCTTGTTTTTCTTAAAGCGCGAGGCGCGCGTGCGGCCAATGCTTGTTATTACCTTGAAGAGGCGCTCCTTTACTTTTGGAAGCAATGTGAGTACTTTAGTGAGGGGTTTCTATTTTTATCACTCTTGCCTTATCTATCCTACATGTACTTTCAACTCTGCATGACAAACTCCGTTCTTTAATTGCGTTCTAATGTTATCAAACGTCGCCTTTTCACGCTCCTCTCAATTGCATAACCATTTTGAGAACATTCTATTTCCTCACCAGCAATTACAGCAGTTCAGTTTTCTACAGCGCCAACTCGACCCGAAGGTATTCGAGCGCTTTACATGACCACCAGTTACATTACACGAGGACGGATTCATGTTTTTGTAGGCACGGGGAGATTAAGAGATTTACGCAGAATCACAAAATAGTTGACACGGAGATTCGAACCGGGTTTCAACTCTGCATGACAAACTCCGTTCTTTAATTGCGTTCTAATGTTATCAAACGTCGCCTTTTCACGCTCCTCTCAATTGCATAACCATTTTGAGAACCTTCTATTTCCTCACCAGCAATTACAGCAATTCAGTTTTCTACAGCGCCAACTCGACCCGAAGGTATTCGAGCGCTTTACATGACCACCAGTTACATTACACGAGGACGGATTCATGTTTTTGTAGGCACGGGGAGATTAAGAGATTTACGCAGAATCACAAAATAGTTGACACGGAGATTCGAACCGGCTTCCCCAGCTCCAAAACCGGCAACTAAAGCTGTTATGCCACATCCGTGTTGGAATGAAAGTGAGTTGGACGCTGGGAAACATTATGAGAGGCATTTCCCTCATCCTTAGAATGGGAATGTGGGTGAACCGGCGTTTCCCGGTTGTCGGCGCATGAAGTGCAGTATTGAAGCGTTTCGTAAAAAAAAAAAAAAACGCATATAATATAAAGAACACGTACTTTACAGTCCTCTTCAAGCAATCCGCCCCAAGACCGATCACCAACAAATGCTTTCCCTGCAGCCGTATTTGAATGGGTATCAAAGTTTCAGTTTCGTTTCATCACTAGCCAGATCACATGGTTAAGGCACTCGAGAAGCGAGATAGAAACCGACGCCTGCTTGTTGGCAAGCATAATAACATCTAGTACCCTGTTCAACATCGATCTCACAGGTCCTGATTAAAACAAGCATTGGCATAGCCAATAGGTCTCGCTTTTGGGACCTTATAAGTGTTGAACTATGCAACAGTTGCATAACTAAATACTTATAAGGTCCCAAAAGCGAGACCTATTGGCTATGCCAATGCTTGTGGCTCCTCCTTCCCCTGAAAAACAATTCAAGAGTTCGCGCGTCTTTTGTCGGGACTCGCGCACCTCCCCCAAAGCAGGCGCGCCCTTCCCATGCAGAGGGAGGGCTCCTTAATTAACAAGTGGCCCAGAGCATTGTCACGCACAATTATACTACTTGCTATCAGCGTGAGAGGGACGGGAGCATGCACACACTCCCCCCGCATTGTGCTTTTATCAGCCAGCTGCATTCCCCCCCCACCCCCCACACACACACTCAGGAGATGAAGTTTGCGTGTCTGCCCCTGTGCATTTGCTGGCGCGTCACTGGCACATAAGCGTGTGCGCACCTTAGAGGGCCTTCACAGTTTACTAAGCCATGGTTATTTACCCTGCCATATCCGGGATATTCCTTGTCATACATCCGGAAAGAGAAAGGACTCTTCCCCCCTCCTCCCATCCCAAGGGCCAATAGAGGTCACGGTGTACAACTGGCGCCAGCCCCAGGTCAGGCGCACGATGTCCATCTGTCCGGGCTTGTTAACAATGAGATGTAAAGTGCACTGCGATTTGGAGTCTGGTCCACGTATTTTGAAGACCAGACCTTCTGTACAGGTTGCTCGATTATCCAGATACAAGCATGATTGCGTCATCACCAGGCCACAAGGCGCCCGCTTGCTTGCATGTGGCGCAACAAAAGCTCCACTGATACAGTAATTAAGTCTCCTCGTGTCATGGAGAACAGCTTTTTTATTGGTCATCTCGAATGGCCGTGTGCATCCCGACATTTCTCACTCAGCAACACAACTTGACAAAACAACTCCAGGCTACACAACTTTACATGTCTCCAGTTCAAACATTTCAGGCTCGTAGGCCTAGTAAATTTACCTTTGTTCCCTAAATGTCTGCATCTAGTTTTCTCTTGGACACAAGAACAAAGTAAGATGTCACAACAGACATAATGGTCAGTGAACCTGGCCTCTACCAGGGTGCAACGCAGGCCGCTTCCTGCCTTGCTTTTTCTCGAGGTGTAAAGGCGAGTTGTGACACAGTGGCAAGCTGACCGAACTTCCTCTTGCTCTGAATAACAAACAAGCATTTGCAATGCAATTGGTCTCGCATTTACGCGAGTTTAAGCTATTGGCATTGTAAATGACAATGCCTTTTATTTGTTTTAGAAACGAAAACGAAAACAAAAATAAAAGGCATTGTTATTTGCAATGTCAATAGCGGATACTCGCGTAATGCGAGACCTATTGCATTGCAAATGCTTGTTTTGTATTGTCCCCTGTTGTTTCAGTCTGATGGATAAAGTGAGGTTTCTTATCATGAATTTAGGAGAAAAGTAATTTGCCATCTCTTTACTGATACCAAAGGCCTCCTTTAGAAACCTTTGACCACTACGTGACTGGTTGCAAACAGTCGTCACAAATTGTGCACCCACCTTTGGCGCTCAGTGTTTAATTTTCAGATGCGACCTGTGTACTAATAGGTTGCATAACACAATGTCAACCTCAGGGGGTCGCAGACAGACCTGCCTAATAAATGTGAGTTATGCATTCGCTCTTGGTGGCCCCTGTGGATGGTGATCAACAAGGGACAGAAGATCCACATCTTTGTGTTTGCATTCCCAAACGGGAAAACTTTTTTTTGAGCAGCCATTTTTCCTTAAGGAACTGCCTTAAAAAATCCCATTTGGGAGTGCATTGAGGGGAGGAGATCCTCCTTTGCGAATCCGTTACCCCATCCTATTAGGAGTCAGTGACTTCACTGGTTTGCAATCACACTTTAGAGTGCAAACCATTGATGCCTACCATTCCATATCGCAATCGGGAGGAGAGGCCCTTTCACACCTCTTCCCACTTGCAATTCGAATGGGTCTGTATGCCTATTTTTGCAGTGATAAACCCTACAATTTTGCAAATAGCAGAGTTTACGATTGTAAAATAGCGTTGCATCTGGCCTTTTGTCTTTAGTTCATGCAGATGTTTTTCTTTCCAAGCAGATGTTTAAATGCTATTATTTAAAGCAATCAGTGTGTCAGGAGTTTCTGGAAATGGAAGAAAGGTCTTAGGAACTATTAAGTTTGCAGCTTGTTTTCATGGAATTAGCCTCTGAAATAGAATGGCGAGAGGAAGGTCAAGTTACTGTTTTCTATACAGAGGACTGAAACAACATTAAGGATGTGTAATCTCATATTTCCTATTCCCTTGACGAGCTTGATGTTCTTGATGGAGTAATAATATACTTAGCTATGCATGGGGAAAAATACATAAGAAGAGAAAGTGGAAATGAAGAATCTAGTTTAGACGAACCTTGTTCTCTTCAGTCTCACCTTGTGACCCTGTGCAGCTTGGAGGTCCCTGAGTAGGGCGCGCGGAGGCAGGCATTGGTGAATACATGTGCGGTTCTGTTTATTGCAGGGATGGAAGTCCTGCTATCAGTGAGCGTCTGAAGTTTAGACACAAGCTCAGGCACCGGCTAGAGCTAGTAGTGTTCGAGCTCCCCCCAACGCTGTGATGCCCTTTGTGTCCGGTTCACACTAGATGAATCTACAAATAACAAATACATTGGTAAGAGAGGTTCTGGCAAACAATTCTCACACCTTCCTGCAAAGCCAGTAATACTCTGTTGGATTCTGTTGTTGTTCATTTTTGTTCGCTTTTGGACTCATCTATTTGTTTACTCAATGATGTCTAATGTTTGATAGATTACTTTCTGTCTTTTTCCGAGGGGTAAGGCACTCATTTGTTCATGAATGTTGAATGAATAAAACCATGATTATATCACAAAAATTGCCCTGCTCAGTGCCTGACTGTCTGGGTTTAGAAGAGCTGTTTTTGGTTCTAAATAGGGTTAGCAACCCCTGCCCTCCCAGTCCTTGAGATGTGTCTGAAAGCTGCCAGATCACACCTCTGACAGTCCTGAAAACAGACCCTGTGCTGTGAATGACATCCGATTCCTCGGATCCTGGCTGTGAAGTTATTCTGGATATAGGTATCCGCCTCGATTTGTCATCCTTTGAACATTTAGATACCTCATTATGGGCTTGCTCTGTCACCCGGGGGGAGAGGTAAAAGGGGTGAGGGGTGTGAGGTCTCATTAAACATCTCACATCTGAGTTTGGAGCAGTCAGATTGCCAAAGCTGACATTGCTAGGATGGGAATGTTCCCTGCATGGTGTACAATAGTGTTCTATTGCATTGAATGCCAGAAAGCAGGTATATGGTATCTTGGTTTTTGATTTGTAGCTCTAGACTTGGTCCTGTACTTTGACATAAGTGAGGTCCTGAACCTGTCCTGTGTCCTGGAGGGGCGCATTACGTGTTTTCCATCATTCACTGACAATGGACTTTGGCCCTGCTGTGGGCTTCACATGTAGGGAAGTGGTGGCAGTGTTTTGTGAATCCATACATGTGACCACACCTTTTCGGATGTGTCCCTAGAGTGACGGACTAATGACCACTCATGTAAAGTACCATTTCTATGTGCTAACCTAGATCCTAGCGCTAACACCCCAAGTATAGGTTAAAAGCGTTTGTGGTCTGTGTGGTACTTGCACCAAGTGTTCGAGTGAGTCTGAATATTGGAGGCCTGTGGATTCCAGTTTAGCAGCCCCTGGCCTGTTCCTGTGAACAAGATAGAGGTGAGGAAAGTGGAAGTGTATTACTGACATTCCTGAAGCTGGAGGGAGCAGACAAGGCTCCTTTATAAGCTCAGCTATGCTGTTCGTTCAGAGGAGCTGCTGTCTTCTTATACCTCGGACATTTGGTAGGTTGTGGGGGCGAAGGCTGGCATTGGAGTCTCCATTGCTAAGGTGAAAGGGACCCCTTTAGGTGAGGCCAGTCTTTTTTCTCTTCCCTAATCATGGCTAGCTGCAGAAAGCTCACACTTCTTTGTGCCTCTGTTGTGGCTGCTCCAGGCCAGAGACTACCCTGTTGTAAGGAGCATCACTCCTCACAAAGGCTGTGTTTGGCGAGCAGATTGGACAGGATACTTGAAATAAGAACCACCCTATACCGGTTCTGAAGAGAATACTCATCCTCTGTCTGCGTTGATTTTATGAATGAGGGAGCCACTTCTAGTTCCATTTCCAAGTTCCCATTGACCAAGGAAGGAAGCTGTAGGGAGCAGAGTACTCAGAGACTGCTGTGCAGCCAGAGCCGGTGTCTGCCTGACAGCGCAGCCAGAGCCGGTGTCTGCCTGACAGCGCAGCCAGAGCCGGTGTCTGCCTGACAGCGAGCTACTCAGAGGTGAGGGATGCCACCTGAAGTCTTGCCTAGTAGGACGAAGCTGTTCCTGAGACCTGAAGTGCCCAGAAGTCAACCCGCCTGCGGAAAGTGTGAGGAAGCCGGCCAACCCTGCATGGGGTGTGACTGTCCAAGGAGACCCAGAGGCACCTTGACCATCAGTTGTGTGGGGATCCACAAGGACAGGAAAACTGAGGAGAGGGATCTGTGTGCCCTGATAAGTGGGGGTGTAACACTTCACATAAACGGCTGGAACCACATCAACAACCTCTGCCTGAGTGGACTGTGCTGCTGCGTTTAAGAATTTGTGCAATAGCAGATTGCGCTGCAGCATCAAAGAACTGTGCCTGAGAGGTCTGTGTCAATAATCGGAGAGTTGTGCCTGAGTGGACTGTGCCACTCCATCAAAAAACAAGCATTGGAAATGCAATAGGTCTCGCATTTGTTGGAGCTGGAGCTATTGGTACTGTAAATGGCAATGTTTTGTACTTTGAAAAAGGTCTTGTGTTTGTTGGAGCTATTCACATTGTAAATGGCAATGTTTTTTATTTATCCTTAGGGTTCTATATAGCACGAACTTAACAGCCTCTGTTGTGAATTTCGATTCATCAAAGTTTTGTGAGCCCTGAAATTTGCACAAGTAAAGTGCTAACAGTATAAATATGGGCACTGTTTAATAAACGAAGCCACTGCAATACAAGAGCAAAGGTGACCGAGTGACTGCTTCTGGGTTTACGGAGTTGCTTACACTCACTGCCCGTTAAAGCTAGCTAGCCCGCTACTATGAGTTTATCAAACTTAATGCTATGTTTTCTTATGTTATGTTATGCTATGCTATGCTATGTTTTGTTATGCTATGCTATGTTTTGTGTATGCTATGCTATGTTTTGTTATGCTATGCTTTGTTTTGTTATGCTATGCTATGTTTTGTTATACTATGTTTTGTTTTGTTATGCTATGTTTTGTTGTGTTTTGCTATGCTATGTGTTGTTTTGTTAGGCTATGCTATGTTTTGTTAGGCTATGCTATGTTTTGTTATGCTATGCTATGTTTTGTTGTGTTTTGTTATGCTATGCTTTGTTATGCTATGCTATGCTTTGCTATGTTTTGTTATGTTCTGTTATGCTATGCTATGTTTTGTTGTGTTTTGTTATGCTATGCTTTGTTATGCTATGTTTTGTTTTGCTATGCTATGCTTTGCTATGTTTTGTTATGTTCTGTTATGCTATGCTATGTTTTGTTGTGTTTTGTTATGCTATGTTTTGTTATGCTATGTTTTGTTTAGCTATGCTTTGTTATGCTATGCTATGTTTTGTTATGCTATGCTATGTTTTTTTATGCTATGCTATGCTATGTTTTTTTATGCTATGCTATGTTTTGTTGTGTTGTGTTATGCTATGTTTTGTTATGCTATGTTTTGTTATGCTATGCTATGTTTTGTTTTGTTATGCTATGTTTTGTTAAGTTATGCTATGCTACGTTTTGTTGTGTTTTGTTATGCTATGCTTTGTTACGCTATGTTTTGTTTTGTTATGTTATTTTTTGTTATGCTATGCTATGTTGTGTTTTGTTATGCTATGCTATGTTTTGTGATGCTATGCTATGTTTTGTTATGCTATGCTTTGTTTTGTTATACTATGTTTTGTTTTGTTTTGTTATGCTATTGTTTGTTACGCTATGATTTGTTGTGTTGTGTTAAGCTATGCTATGTTGTGTTGTGTTTTGCTATGCTATGGTTTGTTATGCTATGCTATGTTTTGTTATGCTATGCTATGCTTTTTTATGCTATGTTTTGTTTTGACATGCTATGCTATTCCATGTGTTTTATGCTATGCTATGTTTTGTTTAGTTATGCTATGCTATGTTTTGTTGTGTTTTGTTATGCTATGCTATGCTATGTTTTGTTGTGTTTTGTTATGCTATGCTATGTTTTGCTATGCTATGTTTTGTTATGCTATGATATGTTTTGCGATGCTATGCTATGTTTTGTTGTTTTTTGCTATGCTTTGTTTTATGCTATGTTTTGTTTTGCTATGCTATGTTTTGTTATGCTATGCTTTGTTATGCTATGCTGTGATTTGTTGTGTTGTCTTATGCTATGCTATGTTTTGTTGTGTTTTGCTATGCTATGCTATGTTTTGTTATGCTATGCTATGCTTTTGTATGCTATGTTTTGTTTTGATATGCTATGCTATTCTATGTTTTGTTATGCTATGCTATGCTTTGTTTTGTTATGCTATGCTTTGTTATGCTATGCTATGTTTTGTTTTGATATTTTTTGTTATGCTATTTTTTGTTGTGTTTTTTATGCTATCCTATTTTGTGTTATGCTATGCTATGTTTTGTTGTGTTTTGCTAGGCTTTGTTTTGTTATGCTATGCTATGTTTTGTGATGCTATGCTATGCTATGTTTGTTGTGTTTTGTTATACTATGCTTTGTTTTGTTATGCTATGTTTTGTTTTGCTATGCTATGTTATGTTATGCTATGCTGTGATTTGTTGTGTTGTGTTATGCTATGCTTTGTTGTGTTTTGCTATGCTATGTTTTGTTATGCTATGTTTTATGCTTTGCTATGTTCTGTTTAGTTATGCTATGCTATGTTTTGTTGTATTTTGTTATGCTATATTATGTTTTGTTTTGTTATGCTATGCTATACTTTGTTATGCTATGCTATGTTTTGTTTTGTTATGCCATTTTTTGTTATGCAATGCTGTTTTGTTCTCTTTTGTTATGCTATGCTATTTTGTGTTTAGTTATGCTACGTTTTGTTGTGTTTTGTTATGTTATGCTATGTTTTGTTATGCTATTTTTTGTTATGCTATTCTATGTTGTGTTTTGTTATGCTATGCTATGTTTTATGCTATGCTGTTTTGTTGTGTTTTGTTATGCTATGCTTTGTTTTGTTATGCTATGTTTTGTTATGCTATGTTTTGTGATGCTATGCTATGTTTTGTTGTATTTTGTTATGCTATGTTTTGTTATGCTATGCTTTGTTATGCTATGCTGTTTTGTTTTGTTATGCCATTTTTTGTTATGCAATGCTGTTTTGTTCTGTTTTGTTATGCTATGATATTTTGTGTTTAGTTATGCTACGTTTTGTTGTGTTTTGTTATGTTATGCTATGTTTTGTTATGCTATATTTTGTTATACTATGCTATGTTGTGTTTTGTTATGCTATGCTATGTTTTATGCTATGCTGTTTTGTTGTGTTTTGTTATGCTATGCTTTGTTTTGTTATGCTATGTTTTGTTAGTCTATGTTTTGTGATGCTATGCTATGTTTTGTTGTGTTTTGTTATGCTAAGTTTTGTTTTGCTATGCTATGCTATGTTTTGTTATGCTATGCTATGTTTTGTTATGCTATGTTTTGTTATGCTACGCTACGTTTTGTTGTGTTTTGTTATGCAATGCTTTGCTTTGTTTTGCTATGTTTTGTTATGCTATGTGTTGTTGAGTTTTGTTATGCTATGCTATTTTTTCTTATGCTATGCTATGTTTTGTTATGCTATGCTATGCTTTGTTTTGTTATGCTATGCTATGTTTTGTTTTGATACTTTTGTTATGTTATGCTATTTTTTGTTGTGTTTTGCTATGCTAGGCTTTATTTTGTTATGCTATGCTATGTTTTGTGATGCTATGCTATGTTTTGTTATGTTTTGTTATGCTATACTATGTTATGTTATGCTATACTCTGTTATGTTATGCTATACTATGTTATGTTTTGTTATGCTATGTTATGATTTGTTATGTTATGTTATGTTATGTTAGGCGAGGCTATGTTTTTTATGCTATGTTATGTTTTGTTAAGTTATGGTATGCTATGCAATGGTATGCAACGCTAGGCTATGTTTTATTATGTTATGTAATGGTATGTTTTGTTATGTTAGGCTATGTTCTGTTATGTTATGCTGTTATTTTATGTTAGGCTAGGCTATGTTTTGTTATGTTTTGTTATGCTATACTATGTTATGTTATGCTATACTATGTTAGGTTTTATTATGCTATGTTATGATTTGTTATGTAATGGTATGTTAGGCGAGGCTATGTTTTTTTATGTTATGTTATGTTTTGTTAAGTTATGGTATGCTATGCAATGGTTGTGTTTTGCTATGCTAGGCTTTGTTTTGTTATGCTATGCTATGTTTTGTGATGCTATGCTATGTTTTGTTATGTTTTGTTATGCTATGCTTTGTTTTGTTATGCTATACTATGTTATGTTATGCTATACTATGTTATGTTTTGTTATGCTATGTTATGATTTGGTATGTTATGTTAGGCGAGGCTATGTTTTGTTATGTTATGTTATGTTTTGTTAAGTTATGGTATGCTATGCAATGGTATGCAACGCTAGGCTATGTTTTATTATGTTATGTAATGATAGGTTTTGTTATGTTAGGCTATGTTCTGTTATGTTATGCTGTTATTTTATGTTAGGCTAGGCTATGTTTTGTTATGTTTTGTTATGCTATACTATGTTATGTTATGCTATACTATGTTATGTTATGCTATACTATGTTATGTTTTGTTATGCTATGTTATGATTTGTTATGTTATGTTAGGCGAGGCTATGTTTTTTTATGTTATGTTATGTTTTGTTAAGTTATGGTATGCTATGCAATGGTTGTGTTTTGCTATGCTAGGCTTTGTTTTGTTATGCTATGCTATGTTTTGTGATGCTATGCTATGTTTTGTTATGTTTTGTTATGCTAAGCTTTGTTTTGTTATGCTATACTATGTTATGTTATGCTATACTATGTTATGTTTTGTTATGCACTATTATGATTTGTTATGTTATGTTATGTTAAGCGAGGCTATGTTTTGTTATGTTATGTTTTGTTAAGTTATGGTATGCTATGCAATGGTATGCAACGCTAGGCTATGTTTTATTATGTTATGTAATGGTATGTTTTGTTATGTTAGGCTATGTTCTGTTATGTTATGCTGTTATTTTATGTTAGGCTAGGCTATGTTTTGTTATGTTATGCTATGTTATGGTGTATTAAACTACTGTGGATTTTATAACATCCAAAAGCTGATGAATGGAGCGGGCTTGCACGTCTTTGGGCTTGTGCGCGCTCCCCTCCCTCCCCCACCACAGTACTTTGCATTTTGCCCTGTGTCTGTGTTTAGTTATGCTACGTTTTGTTGTGTTTTGTTATGTTATGCTATGTTTTGTTATGCTATATTTTGTTATGCTATGTTGTGTTATGCTATGCTATGTTTTATGCTATGCTGTTTTGTTGTGTTTTGTTATGCTATGCCTTGTTTTGTTATGCTATGTTTTGTTATGCTATGTTTTGTGATGCTATGCTATGTTTTGTTTTTTGTTATGCTATGTTTTGTTTTGCTATGCTATGTTTTGTTATGCTATGCTATGTTTTGTTATGCTATGCTACGTTTTGATGTGTTTTGGTATGCAATGCTTTGCTTTGTTTTGCTATGTTTTGTTATGCTATGTGTTGTTGAGTTTTGTAATGCTGTGCTATTTTTTCTTATGCTATGCTATGTTTTGTTATGCTATGCTATGTTTTGTTATGCTATGCTATGCTTTGTTTTGTTATGCTATGCTTTGTTATGCTATGCTATGTTTTGATATTTTTTGTTATGCTATGCTATTTTTTGTTGTGTTTTTATGCTATACTATTTTTTGTTATGCTATGCTATGTTTTGTTGTGTTTTGCTATGCTAGGCTTTGTTTTGTTATGCTATGCTATGTTTTGTGATGCTATGCTATGTTTTGTTATGTTTTGTTATGCTATGCTTTGTTTTGTTATGCTATACTATGTTATGTTATGCTATCAGAGGAAGCAAAGCGTGAAGGCGATACACTGAGGACAAATGAGTGTGTGGCAAAGGAGCAGAGAGTGATGTAAAGTTAACTAAGGACAACATAGGAGGAAGGGAGAGATGGAGAAACATGATGCAAGCATCGATGTATAGTCATGAGCGAGGAAACATGAAAATCTGCTGCGCGCTGACAAACACACGTGCTGAAGACAAAGTTGAATGGAAGCACAAGCGATTATCCTTACCGTTTGTCTGATCGTGCCTTTACATTTATTTACATGCGTTAGAGGACACGCGCTGTAGATGATATGAAATGAAAGTACAAGCGATAATCCTTCACGCTTGGCTGCATGCTGTTAGCTGAAGATGGGTAAGACTTCCCTTGAAATCACAAGCGCGTGTGGATCAAGGCTCAGCAAAATAAAAGAAAATCAAAGGCGGTAAAAGGCTTGAAAAGTTTGTAGCGGCGAAAGTGAAAGTAATCGAGCAGAGCATCAAAGGGCTGGGTGAGAAGGGAGGGGGGAATGCAAGGGTCAAAGCGGCTAAAGTGAAAGAAAGCTATAGAGAAGGGAGGGGGGAGTGGAAAGTTTGTAGCGGCAAAAGTGAAAGTAATGGAGCAGAGCATCAAAGGGCTGGGTGAGAAGGGAGGGGGGAATGCAAGGGTCAAAGCGGCTAAAGTGAAAGAAAGCTATAGAGAAGGGAGGGGGGAGTGGGAGCAGCTGTGCACGTGCATGTGATCGTGCACTCAAGGTTTAGGCCAGCCAAAACTGTGGGAAGCACTTTGAAAATCCCACATACAAAATGTCTCTTCGAGCCTTTGGCTCGCGAGACCTAACAGTGCCTGAGAGGACTGCGATGCTGCATCGAGTAGCTGTGCCTGAGAAGTCCGTTCCACTGTGACCTCTGACTCTCCTAGACCAAGGCTTGTATTATCCAAGCTCAGAAGCTGGTTCATCAGAGGCCTGCGTCATCACCGAAGCCCCACACGCATCACAGGTTTCTTGGAGACAGCTTTCAGTGTTACCTGCTGCGACTTCTGCCCAGATGCAGAAAGAACCTCCATCCAGCATGTCTTCTGAAATTAGATGGGCTTATGTTTTAGGTCCCTGCCGTTCGCCAAAGAGGGCTGAACTCCACTGTGGTGAGAACTATAACAAGGGGAGTGTTTAAGATAACTGGGTGCACAATCTATTCAAAGGAGTAACCTGCACCCGAGCCTCCACACCTGCCCTAAAGAGCGTGAACTTAGAAGGGGAGGCTGAATGAAACACAAGAGGGACACTTGTGGGATTAGGAAGGAAAACAGGACACAAGGTGCAGTAACACAAGCACCCGTAAAGTAGTTGTAGCCTGTTCTGTTAAGTTTCAAGTTTTGCATGTGAATTCAAGTGCTTTTCTTTACTAAAGTGAAGCACTTAGCTGGCTAAGTAGTTATTGTGCTGCTGGGTGATTGCTGAGTTCGGTGCTGGCGCACACCTGCACTGCCTCTAAGAAGTTTGTGACTGCTCCCCAACGCTACCACTGAGAGTCAAGTGTTGAAGGGGTTGTACTTGGCCCAGTTCTGCAGAGCCATGGTAGGACGAGCCCTGGGACATCAGAGGCAAACCACGCCAGCCCTTTGGCTGAGACCTAGTAGCTCCTGTTTGCCCTTGGCTGAGACCTAGTAGCTCCTGTTTGCCCTGTGGCTCGACGAAACAAGTCCAATAGACCTTAACACCCAGACCTGCTGTTGAAAATGCCCCTTAAGCAAGATAGTTGTGTGGGCAACCACTATTAAGAGTACAAACAAAAGAAATCATGTGAAGCTAACGCCCACACTGGACAGTTCTCAAATAATAATGGAGCAAGGAATAAAACTTTGCTAGAATAAGGAGAGTGAGCAGAAGACAGCTATCCTGCAAAGACACTGAGGGCCAGATTTAAAAGTATGGCATGATGTACACAGTCCGTTAGAGTGGTGGAGGCCACTACATCTGGGTCTGGTGGCACAGTGGACTAATGCATCCACTGCAGGGGCCTGTGTTCGACCTCATGGTCACAGGTTCAAATCCTGGTGGGTCCACTCAGCCTTTCATCCATCTTAGGTCGATAAAATGCATACCATTGAGTTGGGCAACAATAAACATCTGTTATTCAGCGCCAAAAGAACTATGGGTGAACGTGCGCTTTACAAATACATGTTACGTTATGTACATCTGCCACCCTGACGGACAGAGGACCTGCATATTTAGGGACAAACACAGGTATAGCAGTGATCCCTGTACCTTCAGAGGAGCAGTCGCCACGGCGGTTCCTCTGAATGTACCAAAAGGCTGACATCAGTTTTGACACCCATCAACTAAAAGTTTTGTTTTTCAAACACGACTCCCAAAGTGGAAGTTTGATTTTTCAGAAGCAAGTAACTAATGACTCCACACCCTAGGAGTTTTTCCATAGATGCAGGGGTAATTTTTTTTATTGTTCTTTTCAGTACCACCCGGTGTTACCTGGTTGTGACAGACAGAAAAGAAAATCATAAATAGAGCGTCTGGTGTGATGCCTTCACTCCAACACTCAGCACTCCGTCAGGGCGTTGGAGTAGGTTTTCCAATCATGGAGCCAACGGATGCACCGCTGAAGGAAAGCTGATTGTTCTCCCGACTCTTAATGGGGAGGGTGGACCTAGAGTTGGCGGACAGGGTGCCCTGTGTGACAAACTCTAAATCAGGCCAGGAGTATTTTCTGCTATTGCATTTCAATTTTGATTATGGGCAACATCAATTCTGTGTGAATATTTTCCCAGTGAATTGTTCCTCCAACCAACTGGTTTGGGATCACCTTCCTTAAGTGTAGTCAGAATCGTGGATGGATCATCTGAACATGTGAAGCAGAAACGTCTGTTAATGGATGAATTCCAAAAACAGTTAAGAATGGTCATCCTCTTGTGAGAAGGGCCAGGCCTCTCCATTTCTCAGAGACCCTCAGGGTCACTATGCGTATTCTGATCACATTCTGGTATTTGTTCCGCATGTCATGTACTTACATGAGTTATTTTGACTATTGGGTGGTGAGAGTAGTTGTTGTCCACTTCTGCAACTTGGAAGAGCACAGCCCCAGAAGCAAGACGACTGGTCCTGCAAACCTCCCAGAGTCTGCCATCAAAGAGGCCTGCCATCAACGATGCCATCAACGATGACTTCAAGGCAAATGGGTTCTTTAGTGTTGCTGTCTTCAAAATGACAGCTGAGGTCAAGATGCCTGTGAATTAGAGTGCAGAGCCGAGGAGTGTTATGCTGAGTTCAAGGAAAGAGTAGTAAGAGGAAAGGGGCATATAAAGAAGGAGATGAAGTGGAAAAAACTGAAAACCACCTATTTTCTAGAAGGTTGGACAAGAGGAATGCCACCATTAGAGGAAAAAGATGAAACCATTAGCAACAAACATAACTTCTGGGAGAAATGGTGGAAAAGGGACGGGGAATAGCCTCAGCATCTCAAGGACACACATCAAAGCACCAATGATATACCATTCCATTTGCAAGTTTTATTTCGGTCATTATAGACCATAAAAGCAAAAGGTAAAATACATACATCACTGAATTTGGACAATAAAAAAATCAATGAGCATTTCCAAACATGACCAAGTACACATGAGTTGGTCAATGATATACACCATGAGATAGAGGGATAGCTTCCGTGTGTCAGGAGCACACGTCAATGCACCAGTGATATGTTCTAATGCTCCAAGGTACAGATGGTATGCATGAAGGGATTAGGCACCAATGGTATGCACCAAGGGACAGACGCTATGGAGGACTATGTCAAAGCTATGCTCTGAGCGCTGTTGAGAGATGCCCTATCTGCCATGGTTACTGTTGAGCGTGCTCATAGATCTCTCAGCCAGAAACCACCCCCAGGCATGCCTGCCAGACCGGACATTGCTCGACTTCTAAATTATAGAGTACCTGCACTTAGCAAGAGAGCAAGAAACCCTCCATTACCCAGGCAACGCAATATCAATATTTCCTGACTTCACTGTCACGGTACTGGCCACAAGGAGACACTTCCTACCAATCAAACGTTCCATACAACAGACAGGTGCTAAAAAATCACTCACTTAACCTGCCATGCTCCACATATACCACCTGGGAAAGACCCATTACTTCACGATCCCTAGGGCGGTTGCCAAATTTGTCAAAAACATTCAGAGAGAGAGAGGGGGCGTGGCTTGCAGCCGATGAAGATGGCCGCAACCTAGTGCGGCTCCGGAGCCCAGCGCCCGATCCCACCGCTATCCGGCACCCATCCTGGCCGTAAACCGGCAAAACTAACGCGACGGAGCCCCCTGAACACCCGAGGCTCCGGCGATTGAAGAAAGCGCGAGCAGCGCTGCGTCTGGCCCGCCCGGCTGCCTCGCTGCGGGCGCCGGGCCTATCGGCAAAGGAGGCGCCGGGGCCTCGAGTAACAGCCACCTGACCCGCCACAGCGCAAGGAGGGCCGGACCAGAAGCCAGCGGCGTGGGCGGCCAGAGCAGAGGCACGCCACGACGGGGTCAGGCATACCGGCGGGAGGCGAGGACCGAGGGCCGGTTCTCCCCCCGCCATCAACGGCAATCGGCCCGTCTAAAGGGGACGGCGCTGGCCTGACGTGGCGCCATTTCAGCGAGGGAGAAGACGCACTGGGTGCAACGGCGCGGTGCCGAAGAGGACTGGGGGCAGTCTGCGGCACGGGGAGCAGCCGGCAGTGGGAGGCAGGTGACACGGTCACGGCGCAGCCCCCGGGAGGGAGATCCCCGGCATCTCCCGGAGTCGAGGGTGGCCGTGCAGCGGACGACGCAGGCCTTGCCTGAGGCTTGACGCTGCAGACGGGGGCGGAGCGAGGTGTGCGCCAACTCTCCCGGTAAGGAGCCAACAGGGGGTCAGAGGCCTGCACGCTGCCGGGACAGGAGGAGGGCTGACACGTGGCCCTGTGGTGGCCAGCGACAGTAATTTTTGCACCTCCGTGGCGGGCACCCACCCCCGCTGACCGTCCGTCGCGGGCCACCATGGGGGGGAAGGGCCAGCGTGGTGGAGCACAGGCCAGGCTCGACAAGTATGCCTTTCAGAAAGACCGGAATGCCTCCCCCTCCCCGACAAGGCCAAAGAGATCACCCTGACAGATGTTATGGCCACACTGACCCAGATGCAAACCTCTATTGGCACGATATCCACAGATGTGACGCTGCTGAGAGCTGACGTCGCCAAAATCAGCACGAGACTGTCCGAGGTCGAAACGACTACCGCAACCCTTACCAAAGACGCGACCGAGAGCAGGAAACGCATACTGTCGCTGGAACGGGTTCAAAAACAGCTTATGGACAAGCTCGATGACCAGGAGGGCAGGTCAAGACGGAACAACGTACGCGTCGTGGGGGTGCCTGAGAGTGAGCGGGGGCCGGCACTGGACCTCTTCGTGGAAAAGCTTATCACGGAGCAGCTGCAGCCGCGTGGACTTTCCAAATTTTTCTCGGTCAAAAGGGCGCACCGGGTGCCTGGGGAGAGGCCGAGGCCTGGGGCCCCCCCGCGCCCGATCCTGGCCCGCATTTTTAACTTCTGAGATAGAGACACTATCCTTCAAGCGGCGCGTACTGCCCCCCGCTACGGGTTGACAACTCCACAGTAACCCTCTATCCGGACTACACCGCGACAGTGTCGCGGCTACGCCGAGACTTCATCGCGGTCAAAGCGGAGCTGCGTGCTCGAGAACTTAAATATGCGATGCTTTACCCGGCAAAGCTGCGGGTGGAGGCGGAGGGGCGCACATGGTTCTTTGCCACGCCGACGGAGGCCACAGAGTGGCTGGAGGGCTGGCCTCCGGCGGAGGCATCGGGCCGGGCGGGGCGCACCCATCGAAGCCATTCTGCCTCCCCTGAAAAATCTGGAGGACCCTAGACCGCGGGAGACTGTCACTGCGCTACGTAGCTGGGCCGCCATGGCGCGAGCGAACTTCAGCAGCGGGAAGGAGGCGGATGCCACATGGGTTTGGACACTCACAGTAGACTCGGACAATGAAGGGGTGTCGCAGTCATGATCTACGAACTTTGCAACATGCTGTTGGCCGGTTTCCTTAATGGACACGCACATGGTGCGGGGATCGGACGAGGGGCACTGGGCAGCCATTCCCCCGCACGCAAGTAGAAAGTTATGGGAATTAAGCACTCTGCTAAGTTGGGGTGGCGGGTAGTTTTAAATCCGCTGGGCAGGGAGGCAGGGAGGAGGGAGGGGGGAGGGGGGACAGGGGCGTTTTGGGAATGTTGGTTTGTGTTCTGTTCTAGGTTTAGCTACTACACATTGGCAGACTTTGCAACTCAGACCTGTTAGAGATCCAAGGGGAGATGCGCGGAGACGACTACTTTCCACCACCCTACATGGCAAGGGAATCACATAATAACACCTGGGAGGCCACCGTTAGCTCCACGGAGGAACAAACACAGCGACACAGTCCCACACTTAATGTTCTATCGTGGAATGTGAACGGGCTGGGAGATAAGATTAAACGAGGGCTGGTCTTACAGTATCTCAAGCGCAAGGGGCCGGCAGTGGCACTCCTACAAGAAACGCATCTGGTAGGCTCGACCACGAAAGCACTGGACAGATGGGGTTTTAAGATGGCGATACATTCTGAGTTCACGTCTGGGTCCCGAGGGGTTGGCATATTGGTAAACAAGCGCTTCCCACTGATTCTAGTCGACTCCCGTAGGGAGGAGCAGGGCCGATTCGCGGCGCTCACCTGCCAATGGGAGGGTATAATGTATAATTTGGTAACTGTGTACATCCCACCGACACTCCACCAGGATACGCTCCGGGCATTAGGGGAATTCCTGCTGACATTACCACCAGGGGAACTCATTATGGGCGGGGATTTCAATGCAACTATAGACCCGCTACTGGACGGTCATCATTCAGAGATCACGGTGGCGCCACCCCCAAACTGCGCGAATTCACGGAGGCACTCGGCCTCATAGACACCTGGAGGGCTCACTGTCCTGAAGACCGACAATACACCTTCCACTCAGGGGCTCACAACACCCTCTCCCGCATAGACTATATCTTCACGTCACCCGCAGGGTTTAGGGGCATGACCGACGTTTCCCATCTGCCCAGGGGCATCTCGAACCACTCTCCGGTAGCGATTACATTTACACTTTCTACCCCACGTAACCGCAGGATATTCCCAATTCATCCGGGATACCTCAAAATCCCCACAATTCGTAAAGCCCTTCAGGCGACGACCAAACATTATTTCACTGAAAACAAGGACCCGGAGATAGGCCCTACGACTTTGTGGGAGGCGTACAAAACAGTCCTTCGTGGACAAGCAATCTCAATGATTACAGACTATAAGAGGACCCAGCCGCTTGAGGTGCTTAGGCTCGAGCAGGGGGTGAGAGAGGCGGAGGCCAACCACGCCACGCACATCGATGATGACACCGCGCATAATGTCCATATGGCGCGGCAGGAATATCGCTCCTATCTTTGGGAAGCCGCACGAGCCAAACAGACGGCTGCACGGCATACTGTTTACGAGCTGGGAGACAAGGCGGGCAAATTGCTGGCCTGGCTTGAGAGGCGGGAACGGGCGGTGCGTTGGGTGGCGCGGATCAGGCTAGATTCGGGTGACTACATGTCGGAGCCGCGGCAAATCGTAGAGGCCCTGGCTCCTCACTACAAGAAGGTCTATACACCGGAGGCCTCGTCCACGGTGGCGGAAAACGAGGCCTTCCTCCGGGACATCGCGATGCCACGGCTGGCCCCGTTGGAAGTAGAAGCCCTAGAGGCGGACCTGAAGGCGGAAGAGCTCACGTTAGCAATACTCGCTCTCCGTGCCGGGAAGGCGATGGGCCCAAATGGAATTCCGGTGGAATTCTATAAGTCGAACGCTGCCCACGTAGTCCCGCATCTACTGGCCATGTACAACGACAGCCTGTCGACAGGGATACTCCCCCCGGACCAGAGAGTGGCTACCATAGTGGCGAATCCGAAGCCTACCAAACCAGCGCATGAGTGCGCTTCCTATCGCCCAATCTCATTGCTGAATGCTGAGGCAAAGATTCTGGCAAAGGTGCTGGCGACAAGGCTGCAGCCCTATCTCATGACCCTAATACACCCGGACCAATCGGGATTTATGCCACGCCGGAATACCGCCTTAAATATACGGCGGCTCCACGGGATTCTTGCGCGCCGCACCTCGATAGAGGAGGACGCGGCCATCCTCTCGCTGGATGCGCGGATGGCGTTCGACCGGGTGGAATGGCCGTTCCTCTTCGCTGTCCTTCGCCACGTGGGACTCGGCCCCAAGATATGCGCGTGGATTCAGCTTTTGTATACCGCGCCACTGGCACAGGTTGTGGTCAATGGCCATATCTCAGACCCCTTTCCATTGGGGCGGGGGACGCGGCAGGGCTGCCCTCTTTCCCCGCTCCTTTTTGCTTTGGCTCTAGAGCCACTTGCAGCCTGGCTGCGGCAAGACCTGGTGATCCGGGGACTAAGGTGGACAATGGGGTGGGAGGATCGCATTTCCCTCTATTTTTTTTTTGTTAAAACATTTTTATTGTTTTCCAAATCAACAATTACTGTTCATTACACAGCGTGGCCCCGTGTCCAAAAGGAGTATCGTCCCTCCTAACCCCAACTCGTTCCCACCCCTCCCCACCCCCATGACAGTGTGCCTCTGTCCCCTGCCTCGACCCCCGATGTGCCCCCCCTTCCAAGGAAATCATGTACGGACGCTCAATCCCTCTCTGTGCAAGCAGATCTTCCCTCTTGTCCAGGCCTCTGGTATGTGTCCAGGGACCTCCTTCCTTTCCATCACTTCTTATTCCCCAGTCCCCCTCGCCTCTTGCCTATCCGACGTGCTCCCTCCATCCCCTACCTCAGATATCAACCCCTGGAGTTCCACCACCAACGCTTCCCATGCCCTGGCCGTCGCTAGCGCCTTCTCATCGTCTCTTCTAAGAGCCAACTGCACTCGGAGCGTACCCTCCGCCCCCGCCCATCTCACTAACGCTGCCCTCCACCGCAAAAAGCTAGGCCCCATCTAGATTTCCAGTGCATGGTCAATTCTCTCTTGGCCAGTATCAACCCCAGATCATAGAACTTGCTAGTGACCTTCGTGCGACGGGTGTGGGGAAACCATAGCAACAAGCAAGCCCCCATCTCTGGAGTAATAGAGCGGTCTGTCACCTGATTCAAGCAGTCCACCACCTCAGCCCAATAGTCGCCCAACTGCGAACAGGCCCAAAACATGTGGTGAAAATCTGCCCCCTCTCCTCCACATCGTGGACATGGAGAGTGTGCCCCTCCAAAATATTGCAAGACCTTGGCCGGCGTCAGATACGCCCTGTGTAACGTGAAAATCTGAACTAGCTGAAACCGTGCGTTCCTTGTTCCCTTCCAGGCCCTCCGCACTAGCGTGGACCATGTGGTCTCAGGGATCGCTTTCCCGAGGTCCGCTTCCCACTTTCCCCTCAGAGCATCCAGAGGGTGCAAGACCTCCGTCGACAATCGTCGATACAGGCAAGTAATGGCCTTGGTATCGCATTTCCCTCTATGCTGACGACATCCTGTTATACTTGGCCTCCCCTGCGCGCTCGATCGCTTGTCTCCTGGATATATGTGCATTGTACGGGAGGGTATCTGGCTACGAGATTAACTGGGAAAAGTCCATTGTCTACATGCTCTGCGGCTCCCCACCTCGGCTCCCGCGGGGTTGTGAGATTCGGGTGGTGACGGACGGGTTCAAATATCTGGGCATTTATGTGACAGCTGACAGGGAACGTTTTGTAGCTGAAAATCTAACGAAGCCACTGCATCGGTTTCGTAGCGATGTCAAACATTGGTGCTCCTTGCCCTTGACACTGCTGGGGAGGGCCGCCCTCCTCAAGATGATGGCTCTCCCTAGATTTTTGTATGTACTCCAAAATACCCCCTTCCCGGTGCCACCAACGTATTTCGCCGCCGTCAATGCGGAAGTCACCAGCCTACTATGAGAGGACAAGACGCCGCGGATAGCACTCCACAAGCTCACCAGGGGGTGGTATGACGGTGGGATAGCCCTCCCAGACTTGCGACTGTACTATTGGGCATCGCAGCTTACGGTGATCAACCAGTGGTTGCATGTGCCAGGGGAGGACCCGGCATATCGTATGGATGGGCACCTGCTGGGGGCTGAAGGGGTCATGGGAGCGCTCTACAATCACAAGAGGGGCCACTGCCCCCCAGGCCCCACGACACACACCCTCCGGCTATGGTTCGCGGCGGGCTGGGAAAATAACCCAAGCTACTCCGTTGTGGGAGGCGAAACAGTTGGGGGTACTGCGCACTACCAAGGGGTTCCATCAATGGGATCTAATTGGCATCTCCAGGGTGGGTGACCTTTGGAAGAAGGGAGAAATGGTCACATTTACCCAACTGCAAGCAGATTTCGACCTGGCTGCCACCGAAGGGTTCAGGTACATGCAAATCCGTCACGCACTCCAGGCGGCAGTCCCGCCCGGGACCCGACTTCCGGAGTCGTCGCCACTGGAGGACCGGCTCCTCACAGAACACCTGACAAAGAGGGCGACCTCCCTAACATACCGAAAACGGATAAACAACCGGCCAGCTCCATTTGCAGCTCTTAAAAACTGATGGGAGGCCGAGCTGGGGGAATTCGACGAAACGGACTGGCAGGCGGTGCTTTCCTCCCCTAGGGAGGTGGGCGTCTCATCCAGACTGCTTCTGGTCCAACTTAAAATTCTGCACCGCACATACTACACTCGTACACTCCTGTTTAAACTTAACCGAACTGACTCCCCGCTATGTCTTAGGCAGTGTGGGATGGAGGGAACCCTTATACATACCCTGTGGGAATGCCCGGCCATAACTCTGTACTGGAAGGGAATTCTGCGCACACTCTCCCAAGTGACCAGGGTCCCAACACTCCCGGAGTCACGGAGATATCTCCTCAATGTCTGGGAACCGACTGATCACAACAAGGTCACGCAACTCTGGGTAACACTGGGACTTATGCTGGCGAAACGCAATATAGCCCAAAAATGGGGCTCTAGCCAAACTCCAACCCTCGCCCAGTGGTCCCGGGACATGGACTCCACAATGGTGGTCGAAAAAACTGTCTATCTTCACAGAGGCTGCCCCAAAAAATGGACCAGGGTATGGGGTGGGTGGAATGCCTATAGAGGAAATATATGTGAACCCCCGAGCGACACCTCAGACTCAGACTTCAGTGACCACGATTAGACGATATATAATTGGTCGGCGCAATGTGATAAAAACTGTCTTGCGAAGCCAAAAGGAGCTCACTGCTTTTCACAATGTCATGAATGTTTCATTGCACTCTCACTGGACATTCAGAGAGCCGCACTGCAACCATGCCCCGTGGCTGAAGAAGCTGAGGCTGGGCCTCTTAGTGAGAATGACTGAGGAGCAGTGAGCCTTCAGACCTTTCACCAGGACTTGCCGCTCTGTTCCAGTGCTCCCACTGTGACTGTGTGGAGGCAACACCTGAGCTGGCTGGGATGGGCAGCCTGCCTGGGTGGGCCCTTGCCACTTCACTGGGATTTCTCCGGCCACCCAGCTATCTCCTGGCTGAGAGTGAGTTGGACCTCTGGTTCGCCCCCCATGGGAAGAATCCCTGGTTGTTTCCTCTGTTTCCTAGTTCGGGGATGCTAGAAGGGTGGCTGGGAAGATGTGGCCCAAAGCAGAGTACAGAGGAAATCATTGAAATGTATTAGCAGTGGAATGTTATACAAAGAATACTATTTGAATATATAAAATTAGAAACTCCGATCACTCTTTCAAAGTATTAAACCAATATGTGGTATTGATGCATTGTCCTATGGCTTGTGTTCAAATAACTACCCGTGTTTCTGCAAAGCGCCTGCTTCAGGAAAGTCACGTGCTAAACACAAGACAGGGTGCCTGAAATATGCCTCTTATTTTTGGACAGATGCTTATAATGTACCAGTTCGATACTTACATGCAAGGCTCTCTGACTTTTCCTATCACCCCGGGGCTGGGCACAATAATCACGTTCTGAGGGGGCACACCGATGATACATAACCAGCAAGGCGTGATCTTATGCTTGGGAAAGTAGGGATACTGAGTGCTTCTATGCGAAGAGCACAATGTGTTAAGAAGAAATCCCACTGCTGATGTAGAGGCTAAAAAGATGGCCAATGTGAATCGCACTGCCCCAAGGGATCGAGACGTTACCAGGCAGCTCGGTGGCCTTCCATTGAGGGAACCACTTGGGGCTTAGAGTATTGACGGTTGCGTCGGCACCGAAACTCTGGGGCGGGTCGTAGGCTCATCTACACTGGACCTCCCGTGAAAAGCAGCAGCAAGGTGTCTGAGGGAGATGACAGCCTTTTTTATCTCTCTCTACATGACTACGCAGCCTGAGACTCCCCAGGATCTCATCTCTTATTTCGACTCAGTGCAGATGCTGTGGCTTGAAGACGGCCAGGGATAGTTTGTGACAAGTCATTTAGGAAGGAAGAGATGAGACAGGTTATTAATGCGCTACCTGGAGATAAGGCCCTAGCTTGGACAGCCTGACCGTCGCTTTTTATAATGCATATGTACTGGTCATGGTGCCACGCCTCCCTCTCACATAGGACTGTCCCGGAGTGCAGCGATTCTGGTTGACTGTGTTCAACACTATTGAAGGTATTGCTGGGTGTGCGCTGGGGCGCTCGCACCGCGTTGCATTGCTGGGCTATGTCAGGGACATTCGCCAGAGGCCCGTACACTGGTGGCAAGGCTTCTCCTGCGAGCAAAACGCTAGGTCGCTGTGCATTGGGGTCGGTGGCCGACGCCGCGCAGGCGAGGTGGTTGCGGGACGAGGCTTACTTCCAGGAAAAGTGGTCTGCCTAGTGGGAATTGATGCCTGCGAGATCCTGACCTAAGGGTATTTGGTCCCCCTTGGAGGTATATTTGAGTGCACAAGCTGGGGAGGGAGACGACGCAGCCGCTGCGGCGGAGGGTCTCCCCTCTGACGGCTTTGCCCCTAAGGCCTAGTGGGTTATGATATGCCAGAAGCCTGCAGTAGCAGACCTTGAAGTGTGCGCCTGAGACCCCCTCACTCTGTTCTACTCCTAAATTGTACTGGCCGAGTTGCTTTCTTCCCCTTCCAGCACTACCCTTTTTTCCACAGTCTCCCCCCCTCCAGTTCTGGCAGACAAAGGTACATCCCATTCAGATACCTCTACTATGCCTCTTGCACTGACACGATGCACACTGTATGCGAATGTACTCGGCTTTCGCCCGTTCCCGTATGTTGAAAAACTCAATATACAGATTAAAAAACAAATGTAAGAAGTGGATCCCTTGAGGATAGCCCTCTTTGGAACCTTCTGTTCCTCCTGCAGGTCATGCTGTGATTACTCTTCCAACTCTAGGCAGGATCTGGGGGACCTGGCTAAGCATGGTGCCAGCCTTTGCTACCCATGCCCCCTGAGCGACATGAACTAAGCATGTCAGAAGCACCTGTTTCTAAACTGCACATGTCCTCCAGGGAAAGAGAAGCCGTGGCAGCTCCAGCACCCGGAATCCGAGAGGTTTGCTTCAAAATCTATACATACAAATTTGGCCCTGAAAAAATAGAGAGCCGAGAGAATAATGCAACTTTGTCCCCCCTCACCCCGTTGTAGTGGCCCTGGGCCTGGGCTACGCTGTGTACATATACAAGGGAGGCTAGTGCGGCTGCATGCTCGGGGTGTGCGGCTAGGGCGGTGCAAAGGGATGTAGGGGAGAGGAAGGGCGCGGGCCAGAGCCGAGAGGGTGCAGCTGCATCCTGTGAGCCGCAAGACACAAGAAACCAAAACCAAGCCAATCTAGCGCAATCCCGAAGTGTATCTTGTGCATGGTGGCAGCGGCGGTATTTACAGTAAGCACAAAACAATGTGCAAACCAAGCACGGATGTGTGTGTTCAAGAATGTTATTTGGCAACAAGCAGAGGAGATCTGCTCACGGCAAGATCCGCAGACAGATGCTTTTAAGAAGCCTTGAAGGTGAACCAGTGCATCACCGCTGCGTGCACTGTGCCTCACGGATCCTGTTGAGTTACACAGTCTGGGCTTCCAGGCTACCCTCACCCTCCCCCAGAAATCAGGACGTTCACAAATCGAGATGCAACATCTGCACACAGAGTCCTTGTGACGTGTACGCCCTCGTTGTGACATTAGCGCAGACACTAAATCAGTTGTAGAGAAATCAGGCAGAAACGTTTGGTGGAAACTGGGAAGACAGAGTTACCATTCTAACTCCAGTAGGAAACAATTACATTGTTCAGGATCAGTATTTACTATTCTATTTCTAGTCTTGAAGATTTTTTATGGAAAAGTTACACATTATTTAAATATTTTTCAAAAAAGGTTTTTAAGTTACAATTTTGCATTGTCAGAAAATGCCTCCCCCACCCTTCCCCCCCAGGGCAGCCCCAAAGCAAGCATTGGCAAAGTCATTAGGTCTCACCAACCTGAGAGCTATAGGCGTTATCAATGGTAATGTATTTTAGCTATGTGTTATGGAGTGGAGTGGATGTATGTGGTGGGGAGTGGAATTATGTGGGTTGGAGTGCAATTGTTTGTTGTGGAACTGTGTGGCGCGGGATTGTGTGGTGTGAGTGGAGTTATGTGCAGTGGAAATATGTGGTATGGTGTGCATTGACATTATGTGGCTAGTATTTATGGGGTATTGAGTGTTGTAGAATTATGTGGAGTGGGATTGTGTGTTCTGGAGTAGCATGTAATGTAGTGGAATTATGTGGTGTGGTATTTTTTGTTATAACTGTCAAGAAAGGTGGCAGTGAAATGTCTTATGAGTGATACTGAGGATGTTTGCCATGAGTGGAGCAGTTTAGTTATGGTCATGTAAAAAGATACATTTCAGAAAGGACTGAGTGACACCTCCAGGCATTATTTGCTTTTTACACAACTGCACAGTTGCATTATGATGGGACTTGTATTTCCGTTCTTAAAGATAAAAAAACTGGGATGAAAATGGCATCTATGACATAGGTCTCCTAGTATCACAGCTACCAAGTCAGCCACCAGACCCCATACTCTGCAAGGAAGTGGGAAGCTGCATATCACAGGTCACTTATGGAGAAGTATCCTCAGTGTCACCCGTAAGACATTTAAATGTCACACACAAGCAACAGGGAAACTTCCTTTCTCTTCTTCAAAAAGATCACTATATTGGTCTCCTGCCAAGATTGGGGCGGGACCCCCTTCTGTTGTACAGCTAAGAATAAATCTAGCGAAAGAGGGGCCAATTCTATCTGTAAGGGTTTATATATCCCCATCGGGATTCCATCTGGACCCGATGCCTTGCCCGAAGCCATCGACTGCAGTGCCTCGAGAACCTCATTCAAAGAGATGTCTTCTTTTAGTTCTGACAGCTGAGGGGGCAAATTCCCTGTTGCTGCATCTATTATTGGTCCAGAATCCCTAGAGCAAGACAAATCTTGGTAAAAATCCGTAAGTATTTTTAATATGTCTGGGAGGTCTGTAGCTAGCTTACCTTCCTTCCCTCTTAGCTTTAAAATGTTGTTTGCAAAAGATTTAAAAGATTTAAACCATAAAATGTTGTTTGCTGTTGCCCTTTGTTTTAGTTGGAGTGCCAAATGTTTCCCCGTCATCTCTCCATATTCGTAGTTATCCCACATACTAGTTTGGAGCCTTTCGGCCACTATTTATTGAAAGTTCCATTAATTTTGGCCTTGGTCCTAATTACTTTTAACTCTAAATGTGTTTGCAGCTCTGTCTGTTTTTGAACTATGGCTGTCATATGCTGTTCCTCATAGTTGCTCAGCTCCTCTGTAAGTGCGTATATTTCATCCCTCTGTTTTTTCCTATAAAATCCACCAAAACTTATTATTTCTCCCCTGAGCCCTGCTTTAAATCTGTGCCAGACATTTTCTCTCGATGTGCTGAACCTATTTATATAAAAAAAAAAAACTGTTGGGTCCACCCTCTGATGTGGTCTATGAATCCTTCTGTGGCTAATAGTTTCTTATCAAAGGTCCACTTTGTAAATACTTTCGCATACCCGGGGCCTCATTATCCAGCACCAGAGGGTTGTGGTCCGACAGGACCTTAGGCAATCTCCTAACCTGTGCTCCCTCCAAAAAAGAGGCTGAAACGGAAAAATAATCAAGCCTAACGTATTTCCTATGTCGACATGAAAAATCTGTGAACCCCGGGTCCCCTGCTTTTTTACATGCCCACATATCTACCAGCCCGTGGCTGGCCGTAAGTGCCTTTAATGCTTTAAAAACTTGTGGCTTCCTCCACTTATGCCCTCCCCTAACAGGGCCTCATGTATCAAAATGAATATTAAAATCACCGCAGATAATCAGGGGCGTTGGCCAGGAAGCCAATTCAATCTCTAATTCTGAAAACAAGTCCGCATCATCTATATTTGATCCATATAATATGCAGATAGTAAAGTGGCTTGGGATTAAATCAATAGCCCACCTACCCCATTTATCCGACTTTGTTCGCTTGATGGGTAAGATCCGGTTAGAAACATGTATTGCCACCCCTCTGGTATTGGTGGACTGGGATGAACAAATTACCTGGGAGTACCCTGGGATACTATTGAGCCCTCTTTTCTGCCAGGGGATATGAGCCTCTTGTTGGCAAATAATGTCAGCACCTAGAGCTCGCAGCACCTCCCCAGCCCTGCCTCTCTTGCCTCTATCGTTCCCCCCCCCCCCAATATTGATTGTACAAATAGTCAGCCTACCCATACTTGCGGCTTCCTTGGCTCCTAAATTGACCTTTAAACCACACCCTTAAGCTCCTTCTGGTACATCTCTTTTTTTGCAACCATACACTGCTTTCCTGGATTTTCTGCATCCCCCCCCCCTTCTCCAGCCTCCCCCTCTCCCCCCTCTCCTGCCCATTCTTCCCCCCATCCTCTCCCCCCTTCCCAGCTTTGAGAAGCAACAGACCTACCTGGGTCTGTGTGTGATGAGTGGTGGTTCCCTCCCTTAAGATGACATATTAATACATTTTGTGACTTTTTAAGCCTCCCATGTGAGAATTCTAGACCAGTATAATCAAGGAGCAATCAAGGAACAATATGCTAATGCCTTTTTAGCCCTGGGTATTCTAAAAGCATTTTTCCGAAACCTAAAGAACATAAAGAACATGACGCTAGCAGGAGGAAAAAGAGAGTCATCTCCCCCCAGCATTTAAGAACTCCTTGGCCTTGATCTCAGATGTAAAAAATCTGGTTTGATCCTTCCAAATTACTTTCAGTCGAGCCGGGTTAAGGAGGAAGGCCTGAGCTCCCTTCTCCTGAAAGTGGGTGATCATTTGACACAAACGCCATCTTCGTTCCACTGTAGTGTGACAAAAGTCTGGTCTAGTAAAAAATGTAAATCCATCTGCCGCCCGCTGTGCTTCAGGTCTAGCCTTCTCGAACACATTTTGTCTCAGCAAATAGTTGCCAAAAAACACCAAAAATGCCCGAGGTTTGGCATCTGGGCGGGCTGGCTGCCGAATGTTAAACGGAACTCGGTGTGCCCTTTGAATTTCCTGGGGTCAGTTCCAACCTCCCAATTCTGGGAAGGATTTTTCCAGTAGCTGAACCATAAAAAGACGTGCATCAGACCCCTCGTTCCCCTCCGGAATACCAAGAATGCGCAAGTTGTTCCTCCTTAGGCGATTTTCACCTTCTTCTAGTTTCCACTGAAGAAGTTAGTTGTTCCTCATGTGCTTCAACTTGCCCTTCCGATCCAGCTATGTCCACTTCCAGTGCAACTGTCCTTGTTTCTAGCTTTGTCATCCGGTCACTAATATCGTTACATGTTCTTGCAATTTTTCTTACAGCTCCCTGAAGTTTCCGAGTGGCATTCTGGGAACGTTTACTTTCCAACCAAGCTTCTTCCACGTGTGTCATTACACACTGCAATATATACTCTAAAGTAGGGGATAGCGTGGGGGACCCCGCCGCAGCTTCTTCAAAGTTAGACTGGTTGCTATTCCCCACCAATTGATCTCCCATAGAATAATACCACCTAAGATCCGTGTGCTTAGGGTTGACAGTTCTCCCCATTCTGGGGAATGTTTTCTGTGTGGTGGTGATCGTTTCCCTGCCACTAATACTAGTACCAGGTATACTCTTCCTCACTAGATTCTGTATTGGACCCGGGGTCTGAGCCCAGACCTGACCAGGTGGCGTCTGAAAGAGAGTAGTAGTCATTTGCTTCTGAGTCAATGTCCCTCTCCCTACCATCCTGCGGTGTCCTGTGAGGCCTTGGGGCCCCCATAGTTTTTTTCAGCTTCCCCCTTGGCTTCTGTGCACTAAGGTGCTGCCCAGGTCTTTTCCCCTGTTCCTGTTGAAGCTTAATCTCCCCAGATGCCTCAGTGTTCTGGCAGTCATTTCTTAAATCCGCCTCTCCCATACTCTCACCAGCATGAGCGATCGGCACAGTAACATGGGCTCATCCCCCTGCAGTATCTGTCCCACCCTATCCCCCTTGGGCCCTTGTGCATGTGTCTTTAATGTCTCACTCTCAATGTTCTTAGGCTCACTCTGCTCCACAGTCTTCCCCAGTCCCAACGGTGGCTTACCGGTTAGTTTCTGCTCGTTTTCCTTAACCGGGACCGGGACGTCAGGTTGCTCACTTGACTGGCCATGACCTTGAGAGCCGGAGGCTGATCCAGTTCCTGTCCCCCAGAACAAGTCAATTATTGTGGTGGTCAAGGCGGCTGGGGCTGCGCGCCCGCACTCCTCCCCTTCCCGTCTGGTGGATTCTCCAACCGGGCCCTCTGCCGGCGTCCTTGAACTGCACCGGAGGCGGGTGCCATCTCCGAATCTGCCATACTCCCCTGCCGGTATTCTAGGGGGGCCGGTTGCGAGGGTCCACCTTTGCCCTTCCTGCCTGTTTTGGGGCCCATAATGACAGCACTAGAGGCTGATCCGCACCCGCTGCTTAACCTCGATATCCGAGGTAACTCCCGCTCGAAGCCTCGGCAGCCGACGATCAGCTGCTCCGCTATCCCTGCCAGCACCGACGCCCAACACTTCAATCCTGGTAAGACCTGCTCAGTCTCTGTCCGGTCATTTAAAACGTCATTTCTCACTTGAAGGCACGCCATTCAAGTCCTCTGCATCCTTTATTTAGCTGAATCACACCGTCACCTAGGGAGCCACCTACGGCCGACTTCACTCGGCCGCCATCTTGCCTCTCTCTTCCCTCAAGTGACAGATGCAACAGGAAACCTTCCAGTGATGTGAGGCAGAACTACAGAGGAGACAGAAAGCCCGTACTTCCAAACAATGAGCAGACCCGCATGCACTGAGAGTAAAAGGGAGAGTGCAAACCCGTCTCTCTTCTCCTTGAATAAGCTAGCTTTGGGGCATAAGCGAAGAAAAGCAAGAGAAGACCTCCGGCAAAGAGCCCCCCTGTGGGGCCTGTTGGGCATTGCAGTGCCGGCCCAACGAGGAGATGCCCTATGATGAAGCATGACACCCCTCGGGGTGTGTGAGGGCCCTTGCTCCATATTGGAGCTATCCCCGGACAAGCACTACTAACAACTGCCATTACCAACGTGGTCAGACACCCTTTTCCTCCCTCCAACTCCCTAGGAACAGCATACCTTTTGTCTTTAGCTTATGGTTGGGGCCCGTATGCTGGACCTACCAAGCACCCCGTCCCTCCCTGTGAGACTTTAGATTTTATCTATAGTCGTTAGTAGCGCAAAGAGACCCATAGAGTAGTGAGCACCGTACATGTTCATTCTGGCAGACAGGTAGGAGAATTCCCTTCAAGTGACATAAGCATCTAGTACAACCCTTAATTATAAGTCCTAAGTATAGGCTACTAATAGTGTGGATATTGCAAACAACATTTTCTACTGTAGCACAAATGATTGAGGTCATTTATTAATGGTGATCATTTTCTCAACCTGGGAAAGATTATAAGCTAAGCTGTCCCTATTAGAGTCCGAAGGGTCACTTGCAAGTCTGAGTGAGCATCGAGCTAAAGTACTAGTCACAGACTTAATTCTTTGTTTAATATATATGTGTGTGATTTCCTACTGCGAGGCAATCATATCTTATTATATCAATAAAAACAATGGGCAGAGTGAAGGCCTGTTTCTAGAGATATTTCGAGAACACTTCATGAGGCTAAAGTTGGTTTTGGCGTTGAAGAATTAGGGGATTTAAAAATAATTGGGTGTTCACAACAATACAATAATTCATTTCTTGATGGACTACATTCAGTGCTTTTATATTTATTTATTTAATTGCCTATTAAATCGTTTTATAGAGCGCGACAGGTCTCTTTGTGGTGATACTGAGTGATACAGGAAAAGATTGTAGCAAGCGCAAAAAGCACATAAAGGGAAAAAGGTTGATAATGTCCACCCAGATGTGGTGTGTTGCTCCCCCAAGCTAGCCAGATGTGAGGTGTACAATCGAACAGCGAGGAAACAATAATATATGTTCAATTTTGTGTCCTGTGTCAATTCACGAAAGTCAAAACATTAGTGTTTCAAGATGCTTTCGGCCAAAGTCATTTAAAAGATCCTTTATTCATTCACTATTCATAAAAAGAAACACTATAGACAGCCAACACGTTTCGCTCATACGAGAGCTTCGTCAGGGCTTCTGCAAAATGAGAATGCTGCATAATAGGTTATCCAGCATTAATCCTTCTAGTTTCTTCAAATCAAACAGTCGGACGTATCCTCTAAATTAAACATCTTCAATGCATCTTCTTGTCCTAACCATTTGGTGCCTGCAGCATACAGAACACTACCTTCTTGTGGTACCCTTAAAAAACTGAAGTTTGTTACTTTAATGCCATCTCACACCCTGTGGCCTATGCCAGGGCCAATTGTCTTTGATTTTGATTCTGTACTGAAGACTGATATGTACCCACATGATTTCATACTGTTCTGTTTTTTATTATTGTATGACATATTTTTTTCTTTTGCTCCTATATTATGCATAGCACCTCATTGGGTACTCTATAACTTTTGTTTATTGTGTGTTTTTCGTTGTCTCTTTTTTGCTTTATTTTTCTGTATTACAGGTACTCTCCTTGTAACCTGTAACTTGGATCTCTGCCTCACTTACTTACATGTGTAACCTTCTAGTCACAGGATGAACACCCCAAAGGAAAGGAGGAGCTAGATCAACTGAGTTCACAATGAATACAATACTCAGTACTGTTTAGCTAGGAGCAATGTGTCCTTGAACCCCAACAAGATATATGGAGGTTGTTTCTAGCATGAGGCTTGCTTGACATATGTCTGATACTTGTATGTATGTGTGTGATATTTGTATAGCGTACACTTACCCCGAAGGCAGAAAAGCGATGTGCGAGGTCAAAGACCCATTCTTGGACAAGATGATCCGGCTCCAACGAATATAAGAACTACAATCAAAAGATCTATCTTTAGCTGCAAAGGACAACTCTTGGTTTAAAATAAAATGCCACATTAGCTTAGGGTCAGGACTGAACACAAAAGCAACCCACTTGATGTACTGTAGTAGATAGACCTGCGATTTGAATGTGGTCTGATGAGGAGCTGAAGAAAATGCCCTAGGGATGGTATTAACACAGTAAGGAATGTGCCCCCAAAACAGATAGGGGCAGATGTACAAGCCCCGTGTGCTGCCAAGGAATTGTAAGGAATTGTGCTTTGTTTGTGCTGGTGCTGTCAGGCACTGAGTACCTGCACATGTTTGATATTAACGGGCGAATAACAGCACTTCTCTTTGTGAGGAAAATAACAGCACTTCTCAAGAGCAAGAAGATATGCTGAAACATTGAGCACTTGTACTTTATGTTTCCATATCAAGCACTTAATACATTCAATTCCGTAGATTCGTCAAGTGAAGGAGTGTCAGTCTGTAGCATCGGGAGGCAAGGATTCGTGAAACAATATTTTTGCTGAGATAATCAAAGTTAAGTGTGACTCTAACTTTATTGAAGGAACACCACAGTTGCCAAGACAAACATCACTGCGAACACTAGTGGTGTGCATTGTGTAAGCATTTGATTGTTTGCATGACTTTAGGTTGTATAAGCATTCGTTTATTTACTGGTGTATCCAAATAACTCCTCAATTTGCTGACTTGTACGGTATTTCAAATGCTCTGCAGTCTTTGTTCCAACTTTCATGTCCTTACATGTTTGTAGTTTGTGCTTCATTCTCTAAATTTGTAGGGGTTTCAAGAATCTCCATGTGGAAAATTAGGTTACTGGTTAAGGATGGTGAAACCCTACTCAAGCAGCAACTACAATTAATGCCAGGGCGAAACACAAGCAAACCCCAAGTAACCTATGCTTAACCCTCTGGTAGCTTGGCATAAAAGTCAGGCTTAACTTAGAGGCAATGTGGAAAGTATTTACGCAGCACTTAAAAGAGTAATAAAGTGAAAACACAATGCAAGAAAAATCCTATACCAATTGCGAAGAATATAGTAAAATGTAATACATTATTTGACACCAATATGACAAAAATTAAATTTGTAGAACCTGAGACTTGCAATATTTTAAAGATTTAAGTGAAAATAATGCCTAAAAACACAAAGCCCCAACAGTGGTTATCTGATCATGCCAGAACGGGACGAATTTACAAGTCCAGGCTTACCGCGATCCAGCACAGACCAGATACAGGGACCAAATTAGGCCTGCTGAGAACAGTACCTTCAATCCTGTTCCACTGGACTGCGAGCTGCAATGGGAGGTCTTGCATTGAGGTAGCATCACACAGTGCAGATTCTGTGGAGCTGCGGGGCTGCAGTGGCAGTTCCAGGGAATTGTGGGGCTGCAACGCAAGGTCCTGCATCAAGGAGGCATCCGCAGTGATGGTTCCGAAGAGCTGTGGGTTCCTGCATCAAGGGTGTGTTGCACAGTGGCAGTACCGATGCGGAGCTGTGAGGTGATGCGTTGCGAGTGATGCGTTGTGCTGTGTCAGTTCTTCTTGGACCACAGCTGGGCTTGCAGAGCACCTTCAGGCACACTTCCAGGGGCCCAGGACTGTGGTGGCATCACTTGGGCCTCACAGACCAAGTCCAGGTGCTCGGTTTAAGGTGATTGGAGCCTTTTCTCTCCCTGAGGCACTGATCAAGAGGCCAGCTAACTAGCCCTTCGAGTCACTCTGGTGGTCCTGGGTTCAATATGCAGGTCTAATCCTTTTCACTCAGGCAGCAGGGCAACAGAGTAGCATCTTGCAGCAGAGCAGCACAGCAGTCCTTCTGAGTCTTCCTCAGGTCCAGAGGTGTACTGTAGAGTTGGTCTGAAGGTCCAATATTTATACCTGGTGCCCGCTGTGAAGCATGAGAAGGTTCGGAGGTTTCCACCCCCAGAGTTGTCTGGAATGTCCTCCCTCCCGTCTGGCCCCAGCTTGTCTGAGGGCCCAAAAGACTAGTGTCAAACGTTTTGTGAGTGTGCTCAGGCATTACCTTTGTGATGTGCAATTGTGGTAGGTGACAGCTCCTTCCCCTAAAAAAAAACAGATATGGCCCATCCTGCCAACATCAATTCTCCTTTGTCTTACTGTCAGGGAGCAACACACAAACACCAACTGCCAGCTACACCTAGTCATATATCCCAAGACAAGAAAATGCCAACTTTCTCAAAGAGGCCTTTTCAGAATTGTGACTTAAAATCCGACTTTACCATTAATGAGGATTTTAAATTACAATTCTTTAGACACTAAACCAGATATTCCTACTTACTCCTAATTGAAAGTTATAACGAATCAAATGTAATAAGGTAACCCAATGTTATTCTATGGGAGAGGTAGGCCTTGCAGAAGTGAAAAATTAATTTAAGAGATTTCAGTAGCAGGAAATGTGAAACGTAAAAGTACATGTCCAACATTTCAAATCCACTGCACCCTGCCCTCTGTACTGTTTAGGGTCTACCCTATGAGTGACTTATATGTATTAAAAAGGAAGTATTAGGCCTGGCAAATGGTTTATTTTGCCTGATCGACATGGCAGTTTAAAACTACACACAGAGGCTGCAATGGCAGGCCTGAGACAAGTTTAAAAACCTACGTAAGTGACACAAGAAGTAATGCAGGCCCACTAGTAGCATTTAAGTTACAAGTCCTAGGTAAATGCAGTTCCACTCTACTAGGTACTTAAAAGTAAATTACATGTACCAATTGGGTGTAAACCAATTTCACCATGTTTTAGGGAGAGCGCACAAGCACCTTCACACTAATTAGCTGTGGTAAAATGCACAGTCCTAAAATCCAACAAAAACAGGTTCAGAAAATTGGAGGCTATAGGCAAAAAGTTTCAGGATGATCCTGCAGGAAGGACCAAGAACAACACTCCATCTATCTCTTAAGAAGTTCCTAAAACATCATACATCCATACTAGCAGCCTCCCCAAGCCTCACAGCAGCATCACAGGGAGCTAGAGGACTACCCCCTGCAGTTCCACTTAACCCATTCCTGCTTGTCTGACAGGAGACGAAACACTAAGAAACTGTGCTGTGTACATTGTTCAGAGGCCCATGTCTAGCTACTTTCTTCACCACTGCCACGTCCACCTATGTTCATGCACATGCATTGGTTCTACACCCAATCTGATCTCTTGACTCCAGGGCCCAGATCCAACAGGGATCTTCTTATTGTGAGAACTGGTCATCTCATCAATCTGAGAGACACCAAAACCCGTTAAAACATCAAACCTAGGGGCATATTTACAAGCCCCTATTGCCACCACAACATCACTTTTATCGACGATGTGGTGGCGATAGGGGCTTAGCCTTATTTACAAGGCAGCGTTAAGCCACTTAAAGTGGCGTAACGCAGTCTTGTAAATAAGGCCCCCTTTCACGCTATGGTAATCAATCAATCAATCAGTGGTTTATAAACTGCGCTACTCACCCGTGAGGGTCTCAAGGGGGGTGAGCAACTCCGCGCAGCGGTCGCCATTAAGTAGGGAGGGGGCGGGACCAGTGGCAGGGAGGCGAGAGCGGGGACTGTGTCGGGGTGGGAGGGGCCGCAGGGGCAGCAGTGGCGGTAAAACGGGCTTCACAATCGCAGAGTTGAAAATCAAGACTCAGAGAGTCCGGCGGAATGCAGAGTTAAAATACAATTACAAAGAAGTTAAAATACAATCACAAGGAAATCACCAAGAGGCTGGGTAGGCTGCTGGCGCGAATCCTGTAATGCGGAGGACTCGAGGCTGCGGCGGTGAGGCGGAGCTGCTGGGGAGAGTGCTGGCCTGTATCAAAGGTCTAAGTTTCACACGCGCTCCCCGCAGATGTCGCTATTAAGTAGGGGAGGGGGGCGGGACCAGCGGTAGGGTGGCGGGAGCTGGGACTGTCAAGCGTGAAAGTAGTGGGCAGTGGGTGTTGCGGTGGGCGTTCCACCGCAACACCCATTGATTTTGATGCTGCCCCATGTGTACAAGGGCAGCATACACAGGAGGCAGCACCAAAATTAAGATCAGGTAAAACCTGGTCTTAAGTTGGCCAAATGAGGAGAAATGCATTATTTCTCCTCTTTTTGCTTTTTCCATGTGTGCTGCCTTGTGCTGCACACATGGAAAAAGCAAAATGCCATGGATTGTTTATGTACAGGAAGGTCCCCCTTCCTGCCCATAAACAATCTTTTTTTTAAAATGCCATTTTGTGACTTTCATGTGTGCTGCATTAAGCAGCACACACGAAAGTGACAAAATGGCATTTCAAGATTGTTTATGTGCAGGAAAGGGCACCTTCCTAAACATAAACAATCTTCCCCTGCACGCAGACACCCTTGCACTATGATGCAAGAGTGCCTGTGCTGGCGCTGCACAGCTAAGTGTAGCGCCATCACAGGGGGGAACGCAAGGCTGCACCATATCATTGAAAATATGGTGCAGCCTTGCGTTTCAGAAGTGGTAGAGTGAGGCGCTAAGCCATCACAGCTAACGTCTCACTCTGCCACTTCTTTGTACATATCCCCCCTATTTCTTCCACTCAGACATCACCAGAGGAAACCAGGCTCCACCTACATGATATACAATATCAACAAGGAGGAGGGACTCGGAGCTATTGAAAAAGGTCCTGAACCATAGCTCCTAAAAGTTATACATTTATCCAATGGATGGTTACAGTTCCTATAATAAGAGAAAAGTGACAGCCAGCAGATAAGCTGTGGATAGAAGGGAATGTCTCCAAAGGTAGGGTGAGTGTGCAGAGTGAGGAGAGAATACTCCTAGTGGTAGTACTGTGTGCCCTCACACACCCTCGCGGATGTATAGCATCATCATTGGGCACGGTTGCTCCTCGTGGGGGTGGCGCTGCAGTCCCTCACGGGCCCTTGGTTAGGGAGACAAAAAAAGGGGGGGAGGAGACAAAAAGAAGGGGCATCATCCCAGTTCCTTGATTGATCATCTTTACATGATCCCTTTAGACACAACAACGGTTGACGTCCTCCTCATGCATGAGGCATCACAGCACATAGTGTGCACCAGTGTCTCCGTCTATGTGAGATATATAGAATATATATCTTTATTAAGTTATTACCCCCCCCTTTTCTCTCCCCCTTCTTTTTGTCTCCTCCCCCCCTTTTTTTGTCTCCCTTTTAGGCTGTGAACAGGATTGAAGTATAATAACTGATTCTGGACACTAACTGTCAAGCATACCAGACCTAGGTAATGAGTAGGATTATGGGCAGTCTTTACCCGAAACCCACTCTCTAACACACTTTCCCGGTCCTGACGAAGCGCTTTGGGATCCATTAGGGACCAATTTATAGCGCGAAACATGTTGACCTTTCCATTAAATCACCTTTGTTAACACACCAATCGGGTCGAGAGAAGTGGGACTTTTATTTGGTCTAGATTCCCCTCTCTGAATAGCACTACAGTGCATCTCCATCCCCGAATATTTTTAGTTTGGACCAGGGGACTCATGATTAAAATATTTTAGTTCCCTGTTTCATTTTTAATCCTACACTCACTAGCACTTCTTTACCCACATACCCTCACTCACAAATGCGGCAACTCCTTAAAAGAACTCCACCAGAGAGCCCCTAACCAAGGGCCCGTGAGGGACTGCAGCGCCACCCCCACGAGGAGCAACCGTGCCCAATGATGATGCTATACATCCGCGAGGGTGTGTGAGGGCACACAGTACTACCACTAGGAGTATTCTCTCCTCACTCTGCACACTCACCCTACCTTTGGAGACATTCCCTTCTATCCACAGCTTATCTGCTGGCTGTCACTTTTCTCTTATTATAGGAACTGTAACCATCCATTGGATAAATCCACCTACATGATGACAACATTAAGTAGAGCACTGCCACGGCACAAGAAGCAGAGCTAGTAAAGTCAGAGATGCCAATGGGGAGGCACCTCAGCAATCTTGGACTCTGCAGCATTGCCACATTTTGAAACCAAGTTGTAGACCATATAGTTGAGATCTTAACTATGACCATGGCAATATGTACTTAGATGCAATAAATTTATTTAGCATTGCTTTTGCATCCAAATGCTACGGATTTAAAACTTTGGGGCAGATTTACAATAAACTGATGCAGCGCTGTACAGCAAGTCATTTTGCTGCACCACGCTGCGTTAGTTTTGAAGCACAGGGATGCAACATATTTACAAAAATATGTCGCATCTCTGTGCTTCCCCCTGCGTGGCACACAAACTGCTGCCATGCGCCGGAGCAGGCACCCTTGCACCATGGTGCAAGGACACCTGTGTCAAGGGGGTGATTGTTTATGTGCAGGATGGCTTCCCTTCCTGCAAATAAAGAATCAGAAATGGCGTTTTACAACTTCTATGTGTGCTGCGTTTGCACACATAGAACGTGTAAAACGTCATTGATTTAAAGGATTGTTTATGTACAGGAAGGGTCACCTTCCTGTACATAAACAATCATTTAAGGTCATTTCCTAGCTCTATGTGTGCTGCAGAATGTAGCACGCATAGAAAGAGGAAACAAAAAGGAGAAATGAATACATTTCTGCTGGTTGCGCCTCCCTACGCCTCCTCTGGGGAGGCGTAGTGTTCAGATGCATTTCCAGATTTACAATTTCTTGTAAATCTGGAAATGTGTCTGGTTCTATTGGTGTTGCGTGGGAACACCCACAGCAACACCTATGGAACGCTCCTTTCACGCAAGGTGCTGCGTGTAAAGGGGCCGTATTTACAAGGACAGGACAATGCTACGGATTTAAAACTTTGGGGCAGATTTACAATAGACTAACACAGCGCGGTACAGCAAGTCATTTTGCTGCACCACGCACCGTTAGTTTTGAAGCACAGGGATGCAACATATTAAATATATGTTGCATCTCTGTGCTTCCCCCTTCGCTGGTGCACAAACTGCTGCCATCCGCCGGCGCAGGCACCCTTGCACCATGCTGCAAGGATGCCTGCGTCATGGGGATGATTGTTTATGTGCAGGAAGGGTTCCCTTCCTGCACATAAACAATCAGAAATGGCGTTTTACAACTTCTATGTGTGCTGCGATTGCACACATAGAACGTGTAAAACGTCATTGATTTAAAGGATTGTTTATGTACAGGAAGGGGCACCTTCCTGTACATAAACAATCATAGAGGTAATTTCCTAGTTCTATGTGTGCTGCAGAATGCAGCACGCATAGAAAGAGGAAAAAAAACGAGGAGCAATGAATACATTTCTCCTTGTTGCGCGTCCCCTGGGGAGGCGTAGGATTCCGATGCATTTCCAGATTTACGATTTCTTGTAAATCTGGAAATGTGTCTCGTTCCATGGGTGTTGCGTGGGAACATCCACAGCAACACCTATGGAACGCCCCTTTCAACCCAAGTGCTGAGAGGAAAGGGGCCGTATTTACAAGGACATAAAAAGCCACGCTTTCGTACCCTTGTAAATATGGGGCAAGAAAAGTGCGCTGCGGGTGCGTCACAAAAAGTGACGCACTGGCAGCACAAGGGGCTTGTAAATCTGCCTCTATCTGTTTTGGGGGCACATTCCAGCACCCATTTGTGCGACCCACGTGTCAGTTCCCCGATATTTTGTGGGTCTAAGTCATAACAAACTTCCTGTTACAAATAAGCCCAGCTTGCTTCATTTGATCCCAGTTACTGGTGTCTCTCTCCACACTGCCCCTACTCGAGAATGACGTCACTCACTCTGATTATGCTCACAGGAAAGGGGTGCCCTTTGAGGGGGGGAAAACAAGGATACACAACTGCTTCCTGCCTTACTGATTGCGGAGCTGGAGGTCGGCTTGTCATCGGGGAGGCAGGTCCGACACTACAGCAGCGAGTTCTTTGAAGGTCACGTTCTTGTGAGAAACTTGTTTTAAGTCAACATCAGTGGTTTAGGAAAAAGACTCAAATGTGGGTCATTTCCTGGAGTGGAAAATGACACGTTACCAAGTGTGACAAAAACCCGTATCTGGCAATTCTAGTACTTATTTGGGTGGCGGCCTTCTCACTGTATCCCTGCTTTCGTCTTAGGTAAGCAGGGTTGGTGAGAAAGTGCCACGTTAGTCCTACCTGGTCGCTGTGGTTTCCTCTTATGGAGGCAATGTTGACCAAACTGCTTGGTCAGTTACCTGTTATTCTAACTAGGGATGTGGTCACCTGGAGGGCGAGCTGTGCACTTTATTTTGTATTTCTGTCCTACAGAGGCACACCTAAGCACTCAGTTCTTGAGCTCATCCTTTCCACTACTCGAGGCTCCACTCAGCCATACCTTTAGTCAACCTCCCTTCGTTGAATTATTTATTGATGCGTTTTTACATAGCGCAATCTTTACCCGAAGGTTTCAGAGCGCTTTACAACAGAACCAATTGTTACATAAGGACTTCAGAGTACATGATCCTCATATAAAATACGAAACAGATACTTGCATCTAAACACAGAAAGAAAACATTACAATGGTGTGTACGAGAGATGTGCAATTTAAACAAGCAGCGTAGATATAATCTGCCAGTATTGACGGGAATTGAGCACAAAGTATAGGCAGGAAGGGGGCACAAAGAGATTAGAAACAGCATACTGATATTATATAGCATAACATTATGATAGACAGATTGGTCAGGTTGTAGTCCAAAAAGAATCCAAGGGCCCCAGCCACTAGCCCTGTCCCTGCCATCAGCCCGCAGGGCAGACCCAAGCTACATAGGGTGAATTAAAAGCACACAGGCCTGATATATGATATAATAGCCTAACAGTGATGGCATAAGGGCACAAGCTACTCTTGGGATGGCAGTATGCCCAACCAGTAGCAGGTTCTATATCAAGGGTTCCCGAGATGGAGGGGAGCTGTTTGATGCAGAACACACTCAGCATGGGGTTCCCGAGATGGAGGGGAGCTGTTTGATGCAGAACACACTCAGCATGGGGTTCCCGAGATGGAGGGGAGCTGTTTGATGCAGAGCACACTCAGCATGGGGTTCCCGAGATGGAGGGGAGCTGTTTGATGCAGAGCACACTCAGCATGGGGTTCCCGAGATGGAGGGGAGCTGTTTGATGCAGAGCACACTCAGCATGGGGTTCCCGAGATGGAGGGGAGCTGTTTGATGCAGAGCACACTCAGCATGGGATTCCGGAGATGGAGGGGAGCTGTTTGATGCAGAGCACACTCAGCATGGGGTTCCGGAGATGGAGGGGAGCTGTTTGATGCAGAGCACACTCAGCATGGGATTCCGGAGATGGAGGGGAGCTGTTTGATGCAGAGCACACTCAGCATGGGGTTCCCGAGATGGAGGGGAGCTGTTTGATGCAGAGCACACTCAGCATGGGGTTCCCGAGATGGAGGGGAGCTGTTTGATGCAGAGCACACTCAGCATGGGGTTCCCGAGATGGAGGGGAGCTGTTTGATGCAGAGCACACTCAGCATGGGGTTCCGGAGATGGAGGGGAGCTGTTTGATGCAGAACACACTCAGCATGGGGTTCCGGAGATGGAGGGGAGCTGTTTGATGCAGAGCACACTCAGCATGGGGTTCCGGAGATGGAGGGGAGCTGTTTGATGCAGAGCACACTCAGCATGGGGTTCCGGAGATGGAGGGGAGCTGTTTGATGCAGAGCACACTCAGCATGGGGTTCCGGAGATGGAGGGGAGCTGTTTGATGCAGAGCACACTCAGCATGGGGTTCCGGAGATGGAGGGGAGCTGTTTGATGCAGAACACACTCAGCATGGGGTTCCGGAGATGGAGGGGAGCTGTTTGATGCAGAGCACACTCAGCATGGGGACGATGTTGCAGTCTCCTGCGGCACCGAAGGCATCTCCAAGGCAAGAGCAGAGATCCCCGGTTGCCTGCAGGGTGCCAATAGGGGTACGGGAGTTCCCTTTGTGTTGCTTGACACAGCACACAGACTGGGGGTCGAGGCAGGGCAAGGGGCAGCTGAGTGGGACGATCAGCAGAGATGACTAAGCCAGAGGGGACTGCGGGCTCACCTTTGGCTCCGAGTTGGTGTTTCCATGCCGGTTGCGGCAGTCTCCCAACTACCAGTCGACTGGGCACAGCGCCAGCGGGGCACCGGCGATGGTCCAGGGGCAACCCGCCAGAAGATCAGTGGCAGTCTCCCGACCACCATTTAACTGTGCACGGCTGAGTACCCGCAGCGGACCCAGGACCAACACGTTAGACGGGGTTGGGCCTCAGAGTGAACATCACCCTCTTGCAGGAGTGGTGTGCCTTATCACCAAGGTGGTGTTCTCTGGCATCAACCGGTAACCCCTTGCACCCTGGCCACCTTCCTGGACAGCCCACGACAGATGATGCACGGCAGTCTCCTGACCACCGGTCACTGGGCATGGCGCGGACCGAGGAACACACGTTGGGTGAGTCAGTCCGGGCCACAACGCATACCGCCCTCCTGCTGGAGTGGGCTTCACCGCCAGGACAGTGGTCGCCTGCGTTTCCCTTCTTCTTTGTTGTTGTGTGGTCCTCAACCACGCTCCTCGTGCCGCCCTGTTACTCGATTTTGAGCTCTGTTGTCCACTATGGGAGCTCGAGAAGAAGTTTCTCTCGATTCCCGATATGCTGTGGCTTGATGGAGGGGCTTTGCTGGGATTTATGCCGAAACGGTGATCCCGAGCTCAGGAGCTCCCGATGGGAGTTCTTTAGAAATCGGCCATTTTTCTTTTAGGTTATCCTATCACTTGTCCAGGGAAACCAAACTCAGCTCCTGCAAAAGCATTCAAAGCACCCTGAACTGCACGAGGCACCAGAGTAAGGACATGAGGGCCAGACTGGCTCATGACAACCCGTCCTGCTCTGAAACCACCCTTTCAGGTGCAGTCTACCAGGAAAATTAGAAATTATTTGAAAAAACATGAACGTTAGTCAAAGATTTCAATAGTTTAGTGCAAAAAGCAAGTTAATTTCCCGTTGGAAAATGTAACCTATCCTTAGCTATAGTGGTGCTACTGCACTATAGTGCGACTAATATCTCAATCTATGTGAACATATATTGAATAATATATTGGACAGCCACTTATTATGATTCCACATATGGATCTACCACGTCACACAGCTCAGTGCTTCGTATCTTGTTTTTAAACTTCCCAGCATTGTGACGAGTTAAGACCGCAGAGTTCAAGAATATCAAAAAGGGGGCCCAGTGCGGTGACAGGTACATTGCCACAATGGCACTAGCCCATGAGCGCGCTGCATCACACTGGTGTCAATGAGCCACTTACCCATCCTTCCTTGATGCTGGGAGTCTCAGGCAGGGCTTCCAGCTGCAGGGGAGAGGACGTAGGAGAAGATGTAAGCGCCTTGTCAGGAGGCGGCTATGGCGCTCCCTGCCATCAGTCTGGTAGCCAAGAGTTGTCAGCGAACAAAACAATTCCCAGTAGCCAGTGGTCCCACTGGACTTCCAAAGTGCCAAACTATGCGGGCACCGTGGAGAATCTCGCACGCCCCTACTGCTAGAGCGTCAGTGTGAATTTCTTGTGAGATGACGATCAATATTGAGACAAGGTGGTTTGTAAATGTCATCGGAGCTCCACAACCCGCCTATTATGGTTTTGTTTAATAGAATATGTATTTTGAAATAGAAAATGCGTATTGAGTACAGTACATTATACTGCTTCACGTGGCAGTGTATGATTCTACTTTATGACATTATTGGTTGAAATATATAATGCACAGAGCTAAAGTAAATTTACAAATAATGAGAATAAATCATTTATATTCAGGAAATCCTTCCCATAAAAATGAGAGCTGAAACAATTGCTACAAGGATATTGCAATTATGATGCAAAACCTAAACAAATGTTGGTTTCTCACCATCTATTGCTTTTTTTTAAAAGTTATTTTTTTTGGCATTTAACAAATAATCATAATAATCCTCACACTGCGATGCAATGCACTAGGGATTCATACCCGCCCAGTCGAGCTGCGGCCCTCATGGTTTCCTCTCCACCCCAGACCCCTGTAGTACTTTACAGCATTCACGGGAATGCCCCAGGTCGTCCCGTCCATCCTGGGGGGCAAGTGTGGATGTGCGGTCTGGACACAGCATTTCCCATGTCAAATTTCCAGTTTCCCTAAGATGTTGATACCACCGCAGGGAGGGGGGAGTTGCCTCCCTTCGTCGTGATTGGGTGATAATCTCTTAGCAGATCTGCATTATGTTAATCACTTATCCCCCAAAATAACCTTCTAACTACCATCTCACAGTATATATATGTCTCTTCTGTCATTAGTGATGCTGGGGGGCAGTCAAGTCTATCCCGCAGGCAAGAGGATCAGAGGGAGGCTAAGGCCACCCGGATCCACCCAACCCCTCCGTTGTCGCCCATAACCTGACCCCTAACCCATCGCCAAGTGGGTCAGGGGCCTCTCCCAAATGGCATCCTCTCCAGCCTCCCTCGGACCAGTCATCCCCTTCAGTCATGTCCCCCCAGCATGGTGTCCCGATCAGTCAGTCGGAGCCAGGTCTGTGCCCCCACCCACGTCTCGAGGTCCCTCCACCTGTGTCTTGGTGTCTGAGGGGTGTTCCTATTCATCCACCACATGTTACGCTATATCTATTTATTGAGCCAACGAAGCACACATGGAGGTGTATCTCGGCGCTAGACCTGATCAAGTAACGCATCCAATTAATAGTTTTCAGCAGTCTCTTAAATCAGGTGCAATCCACACACCCGCAAACATCATCAAGAAATCGATTCTCTGCTCTCGGAGCAGAGTAAGAGAAAGCTCTGCCTCCATATCTTAAGGCACAAATCTGAGGGATAGCTAGAAGAACCTTGCCACAAGACTGGTGTGTGTACAGGACGGTAATAGGGCAGTTGGTCCTTCAGGAACTGCGGAGACCACAGGTCCTCTATATGTCTCCTGCAAACTTGCTCAGGCTCTTCCCTCTGGAGTGCTCTCTCCTCTGCTCAGGCCCACTTCACATCCCTAATCCAGGTACCCTTCCTTGGCCCCACCTCCAACTTCCACCCTATAGAAATCAATCTCTGCACCAGTATTAGTGCTAGGTCAATGACCCTGTTCCCGACCTTCCTAGCCTTGGTTCTAGGGAAGCAAAAGACACACAATTGATGGGCAGAATGCCGAACAAATCAAAACATTCACCCCCAGTCAAAAGATCTGGTTTAAATCCATCATTCTTTTGCTCACCATGCCACCCCTGTTTAGACCAGGCCATATGCAAATCAGTCTTGACCCTGTGCTTCATGGGAACAGTCCAGCCCGAACTGCCAAGCCAGGTCCTACCTGGACCGGAAACAAGCATCCTAGGACCGGTTTCGGGGTTTCACCCCTCTTCAGCCAGGATAGCTTGATTCCAGTGGCACAGTGAGCTCAGGACCCACTTGGCATACCTGGCGCACTTAGGGCAAGAAAGCAAAAGACACACAATTGATTGACGGAATGCAGAACAAATCAAAACATTCACCCCCAGTCAAGAGATCTGGGTTGAATCCATCAAACTTTTGCTCCCCATGCCACCCCAGTTTAAACCTGGCCATATGCAAATCAGTCTTGACCCTGTGCCTCATGGGAACAGTCCATCCAGAACTGCCAAGCCAGGTACTCCCTGGACCGGAAACAAGCATCCTAGGACCGGTTTCGGGGTTTCACCCCTCTTCAGCCAGGATAGCTTGATTCCAGTGGCACAGTGAGCCCAGTACCTGGCGCACTTAGGGCGAGAAAGCAAAAGACACACAATTGATGGACGGAATGCAGAACAAATCAAAACATTCACCCCCAGTCAAGAGATCTGGGTTGAATCGATCAAACTTTTGCTCCCCATGCCACCCCAGTTTAAACCTGGCCATATGCAAATCAGTCTTGACCCTGTGCATCATGGGAACAGTCCAGCCCGAACTGCCAAGCCAGGTCCTTTCTGGACCGGAAACAAGCATCCTAGGACCGGTTTCAGGGGTTCACCCCTCTTCAGCAAGGATAGCTTGATTCCAGTGGCACAGTGAGCCCAGGACCCACATCTAGGCATACCTGGCGCACTTAGTGCGAGAAAGCAAAAGACACACAATTGATGGACGGAATGCAGAACAAATCAAAACATTCACCCCCAGTCAAGAGATCTGGGTTGAATCCATTAAACTTTTGCTCGCCATGCCACCCCAGTTTAAACCTGGCCATATGCAAATCAGTCTTGACCCTGTGCCTCATGGGAACAGTCCAGCCCGAACTGCCAAGCCAGGTCCTTTCTGGACCGGACACAAGCATCCTAGGACCGTTTCAGGGTTTCACCCCTCTTCAGGCAGGATAGCTTGATTCCAGTGGCACAGTGAGCCCAGGACCCACGTCTAGGCATACATGGTGCACTTAGGGCAAGAAAGCAAAAGATACACAATTGATGGATGGAATGCAGAACAAATCAAAACATTCACCCCCAATCAAGAGATCTGGGTTGAATCCATCAAACTTTTGCTCACCATGCCATGCCATTTAGGCCCAGATCTCTGTACTGGGGTGAATGTATGATATTGTTTTGCATTCTGTCCATCAATTGTTGTTTTTGCATTTGTCACCCCGAGTGGGACGGGTATGCCCAGACATGGGTCCCATGCTCTCCATGCCACTGGAGTCAAGCTATCCTGGCTGATGAGGGCTGAAAGCCCGAAACCGGTCCTAGGATGCTTGTTTCCAGTCCAGGGAGGACCTGGCCTGGCAGTTCGGGCTGGACTGTTCCCATTGGGTGCAGGGTCAAGACTAATTTGCATATGGCTGGGTCCAAACTGGAATGGCATGGTGAGCATAAAAACGATGGATTTAGGCCCAGATCTCTGTACTGGGGTGAATGTATGACATTGTTCTGCATTCGGTCCATCAATTGTTGTTTTTGCATTTGTCACCCCGAGTGGGACGGGTATGCCCAGACATGGGTCCCGTGCTCTCCATGCCACTGGAGTCAAGCTATCCTGGCTGATGAGGGCTGAAAGCCTGAAACTGGTCCTAGGATGCTTGTTTCCAGTCCAGGGAGGACCTGGCCTGGCAGTTCAGGCTGCACTGTTCCCAATGGGCACAGGGTCAAGACTGATTTGCATATTGCTGGGTCCAAACTGGAATGGCGAGCAAAAAAATGATGGATTTAGGCTCAGATCTCTGTACTGGGGTGAATGTATGACATTGTTCTGCATTCTGTCCACAATTGTTGTTTTTGCATTTGTCACCCCGAGTGGGACATGGGTCCCGTGCTCTCCATGCCACTGGAGTCAAGCTATCCTGGCTGTTGAGGACTGAAAGCCCGAAACCGGTCCTAGGATGCTTGTTTCCAGACCAGAGAGGAGCTGGCCTAGCAGTTCGGGCTGGACTGTTCCCATTGGGTGCAGGGTCAAGACTGATTTGCATATGGCTGGGTCCAAACTGGAATGGCATGGTGAGCAAAAAAACGATGGTTTTAGGCCCAGATCTCCGTACTGGGTTGAATGTATGACATTGTTCTGCATTCTGTCCATCAATTGTTGTTTTTGCATGGTTCTAGGGAAGGCCCCTAAAAGGCATACCACTATGTCATTATCTAGTGTGTGGTTCAGGGTTGCATTATGCTGTGATAGGATCATCCCCCAGTATACCTGCAGCTGGGCGCACCCAAACGTCATATGCTGGAAGTCTATGTCGCACAATGGGGGCACGGTCTAGGTTCACCCCTGTACCTCGACCTGATTCTGTGCAGCATCAAGTATGTCCTGTGCATGTAGTTGTACTGGATGCACTTAAGGCGGGTGTGGCAGGACACCTGCTGTGGGTACGTCCTCCTCACCATTTAAGGTTACTGTGAAATTATAGCATCTCTAAACCCACATCTCATGCACTTACTTCTCATACCTACAGTAATCTCTAGGCATGGAAATGGTCAGTGGGCACTGGGCAGAGATCATGGTCCATGCCATGCCCTGCGCCAAGTACCCATTGTGTATAGCCTTCAGCTGCATCCACTGTGCACTTTTCATGGAGCATGTTCTGAACCCATGCCCTGTGCTCAGTACCCCAGCCCACAGTGTACATTGTTATTTTCTACAATCTTCAGACAATGAGATGTTTAGACATATGGAACACATAAACATAAGCAAAAGCAGTGCAAATTGGTGAGTATTATGTTGTTTTATATAAATTAAGGCATTTATATATACTCACACATTTGTATGCCAGGCTGTCAACGCAAGGTGAAGCTTAAGGTGATGTGTGCTAAAGTGACATTAGTGCTCAGTGATAAAACTTGGTGCATATATTATATACAAAGCAATTAATATATATACAAGGGAAAGCCAGAATATGATGAACAACACAATGACTCTATACAAATTAATCAGTCATTTGCATGCAGAGCCTTGGTAAATCTGGACCATAGGGGATCGTCGACGTTTCAACCCAATCTAAGCTCAATTAAGAAGTCAAGGCGGGTCTTCATCAGGACAAGTGTGGGAGAGTAGGGGATGACAGCCGATGAATAACAAAGCGTGAATCAAGATGTGTTCCATATCAGAACCAATTAAGGTCTGCAAATTAGAGATTAAGATTGGGGTGACACCACTCACCCTCAGTGAAACAGAATTAATCCTGGTTAGTTGGTCATTTTAAAGAACGAACAATCCAAGCGGTTCGATCTAAGGAGTGGAACATATGTGTATTTAATCAGTTGTCCCCTTAGGCCCTGCTGAAGTTTGCTGGACCACATAGGTTACAATTCAAAGCGCACAGGCATCCTGGTACCAACTCACCATGCGTGATCTTGGTGCCGGCTTGGGAAATCTAAAAGAAAGGAAAACGGGATGGAAGATTTAGAATATACCCGCTCTGTCATGCTCATAATTACTGGCCTCTACGGGACCTGCCTATATATTTTGGACCACATCAGTTAAAATGTCTGAATACGAAAGCATCCTGGTAACAACTCACCAAGTTTCGACTTGCCGCTAGTGTGGGAAATCTGAAGTAATTTCTTTGAAAAGGCGCTGGGGAATTTCAAACTGCGATCCCCTATGGTCCAGATTTACCAAGGCTCTGCGTGCAAATGATTGATTAAATTGTATAGAGTCATTGTGTTGTTCATAATATTCTGGCTTTCCCTTGTATATATTTTAATTGCTTTGTATATAATATATGCACCAAGTTTTATCACTGAGCACTAATGTCACTTTAGCACACATCACCTTAAGCTTCACCTTGCGTTGACAGCCTTGCATACAAATGTGTGAGTATATATAAATGCCTTAATTTATATAAAACAACATAATACTCACCAATTTGCGCTGCTTTTGCTTATTTTTATGAGTTCCATATGTCTAAACATCTCATTGTCTGAAGATTGTAGAAAATAACGTATGAGAAATAATTGCTTACACAGAATATAGTTTGTTAAACACAGTGTACATTGGTCACCTGGCCCAGGGCATTGCCAATGGTCCAATCTGTTAGACCCAACATATTTTTTTAAAATGTTGTTTGTTAACACAATTTTCATTAATTTTTCCGTACAGTATAGCTTATGCATATTTCTGTTGTACCAGCCTATGGGCCCAATAAAGGCTGCTACACTTTCACATCAGGTGACATATACCCATCCCCACATCATATTGCATGTAAATGTGCAGCTGCCGATTACAAAAAAGTGTGATGCTCGTGGTACCATACATGACATGGTTGATCAGTGCGCCTCGGTTTACTCGCATATCTATCTAACATTACAATAAAGGTCTGAGAATCGTACTGTGTCCATCGAAAAATAGGAGAAACAATAACTAATCCAACTGCCCTATAACCCCCTCCCACCCCTCCCCTAGACTCTGATATTCAATTGTGTATCCATGTTGGTCATCAGTCTTGTAATTGTCCGTTAGCAGCAAGGCACACCCTCAGTAGAACGTTCCTTCAAGCAGTTCGTATTGCATCACATCCCACCCACTTCAACACTCCTATATATTTATGTCAGCAGTTATAACACGTTATACAGTGAACAAATTTAGACCTCTGTCGCAATGAATTCTTCTCGCATCACATTGCATTCCATTGATATGGGCTTTTTCCTTAGTCCTCTACTCTCTATGGGGCATATCAACAACAACCGGCGATAATTATCGCTGAGCGCACTTAGCGCTCGGATAATTATCGCCGGCTAGTGTCGATTTTTATCGCAGAGATAGCGTGCTATAAGCAACGCTTATCTCATCAGTGATAAGAATCCTAGCGCTAACTGGCTAACGTGAGATTATCGCTGGAAACCCAGAGATAATCTCACGTTAGCTAGTTGATAGGGACTCACAAACTTAGCCATGATATCCACCTTCCATAGGATATCATAGCTAAGTCAGTCCTGAAGCAGGCGTAAGGAAAGTAGCGATAACAGGGGTTATCGCTACTTTTCCTGACGCTATGCTTCATAGCGTTAGGCTTGCTGATAGGAGAAATGTCGCTTAGCGACATTTCTCCTGTCATGCCAGGTCAGGAATGCCCACTTTGCATCTCATTAGAGATGCAAAGCTGGGTGTTAGGAATCCTGACGCTAAAGCAAGGTTTCACGCGTTAGCGTGACCTTGCTGATTAGGCGATAAAATTATTGCCGCTTTTCGGCCGAAAACGGCCGCAAAAGCGGCGATAAGTTTTTATCGCCTGCTTGTTGATATGCCCCCTCCCTCTTTAATTCCTCACTTTACACTTTGCCCAACTTCACCACCTCAGTGTACCAATCTGCCTCTCCAGGGGCTTGTGTATTCTTCCACCTCATGGTGAGTGTGCGCTTAGCCAGTATAAGCAATAGATTCGCAAATCGTGTTATTGGGCTGCCTTTCTTATTCTGTATGTGAAATCCCAGCATGCTTTATTCTAGTGGTTCCCCTCATTTCCCTGGTGCCACTGTGTTTAACGTCGTCTGCATTGTCACCCAGTATTGCGCTAACCGCGGGCAGTTCCACAGCATGTGCAGTAAATAGGCATTAGGAGCATGACATCTAGGGCATGTATCAGACGTGCCCGGGAACATCCTGTGTAGCGTACGGGGGGTTAGGTAGGCACGGTGAACTATCATTAGCTGAATAAATTAAAATTTTGGGTTCCGTGATACCTTCCTGGGTATTCCACAAGATGCACCCATTCTTTATCCGTGAGGTCCCGCCCCAGGTCAGCATTCCATTTTCACGCAGCAGTTGTAGTGATGCTGCCACATGGTTGCGAATTCCCCTGTATAACCACCGAGTCAAGTGGCTGCCTACTCCCATTGAATACTGCATGTGCACCAGCTCATGTGTCGGAGGTTCATCCCCCTCCGGCACTCATGTGGATCGCACATATCTAACCACATTTGCGTGCAGTAAAAATAAACTATTGGGCACTCCCTGTACCCTTGCGAAAGTGTCGTGTGTCATCAGTGTTTTATCCAGGAAGAGCATGCCTACCGTGATTACTCCCCCTTCCACCCATACAGAGATGCCTCGTAGCATCACCCTACCCATCGGTAAAGTTAACCTAGTAAGGGAATATTTGGGGCATAGGGTTTCATGGCTTTCGTGTATCGCAGCACCCCTCTCCAGTACTACATCGCAGTTTTCAACAAAGGAGGCTGAGGCCCCGTGGGTCTACTATTGGGCAGCAGCATTGTATGAAGCACCCCTCTCTCCCAGTCACGTTGCGACAGTGCAATCTCGTGCAAGTTACGTCCAGCTATCCAGTACGCCAACTACTGCAATTGACCCGCATAGCAATATGCCTTAAAATCAGGAATCCCCACCCCCCGTCGCGTATCCAATTAAAGCTTTGCTAAGCTTAGTCTCCTACGTTTCGCCCCCCATATAAGTTCCACTAGGAGCATGTCCAGCGTTTTAAATACATACGAAGGAACCACAATGGGCAAGATCTTAAAATAGTAAAGCAGTCTAGGGAGCACCACCATTTTAGTGATGGTGACTCTTCCCATCACGGACAACGGCAGCGATGTTCAAAATTGTATCTGAGTTTGCTGTGCTGTAATAGCCCTTATCAGGTTTCCGTCCAGAATATCCCTTGTTTGTCTATAAATATGGATGCCAAGGTATCGGAACTTGACTGCCGCTGTTTTAAATGTCCAGCTACCAAATGGCAAGGGATCTGCCTGTTCGGTATCTGTAAAGAAATACGCATATGACTTTGTTTCGTTAATATCCAGCCCAGACAACAATCTGAATTGCCGAAAGACGGTAGGAAGTGGTTCCAGATCCCCTCGAAGATTATTAATATATAAAATGAGGTCAGCAGCGTATGCTGAGACAATGTGTGTACTGTGCCCAACCCGTATCCCCCTGTGTCCTGCCATGAGTCTGAGTTTGGTAACAAGTGGCCCCAAGGCCAGCACAAACAGCAATGGAGACAACGGACATCCTTGCCACGTACCTCTTTCGATTGCATATTGTTGTGAAATATGCTCGCTCGTGTGAGTCCGAGCTGTCGGGCCTGTGTACAGGAGCTTAATCCATCTCACGTATCCATCCGGTATACCATACTTCTGAAGAGTACGGAGCATATATCCCCAGTGCAGCGAGTCGAAAGCATGGCGTAGGTCCAACGACACACAGCCCTGTGGGCCCACATCCGTGGGCACAGTCGCCATATTCTGGTGTAGCCTCCTGATATTAAGAGCCGTGCTCCTGCCCCGCACAAACCCACATTGATCCACATCAACTTCGGTACCAACTGGAGTATTCTGTTCGCTAGCAATTTACTAAGAAAGTTATAACCCGTATGTAATAGGGAAAGTGGGCGATACCCTGCTATATCTCTGCTGTCTCGTCCCGGTTTGGGCAGGGATACCACCAAGGCCTGCAATGTTGTGGAAGGAAGTAAACCAGTGTCTATAGAGGCCTGATACAACCTCTGTAGGTGAGGCACAATCAAGTCCAAATACGCTGCATAGAACCCGATTGGTAAACCATCTATGCCCGGGGCTTTGTTACGTGGGAGAGCCTTAATCACCGCACGTATCTCCGCTTGTGTTATGGGCCTTTCCAGCTCATCCCTCTGCTCCCCTTCCAATTGTGGGAACTGCAGCTCTTCAAAAAAGGAATCATAAGCTTCCTCACTACACTCCTCTGGCGCTGTGTATAGGTCTTTATAGTATTGTTTGAAAGCGTTGTTAATTGCTAATTGGGTACGAGCAATAGCACCGTCTGGGGTATTCATTTGTGATGGGGGTCGACACCGGTACGTCCCTGATAATACTAGCTAGTAGCGGCCCAGCCCTATCTGCCTCTGCATGCTGTTTCCGTATGTATAATCTATAGTCTACGTTGCGAAGTTCCTCCAATAATTCCACATGTGTAATATGAGCCTCCTGTAGCTCCGTCTTATGGGCGTCACTAGTAATGCTTACCGCTCTAGGCGTCCCATTCTGCTCTCAACTTCCACCAATCGCTTCACTATTATGGAGCGCACGCATGCCCTCTGACTAATAGCAGAACCTCTAATCACTGTCTTAAAAGCATCCCATTCAAGTTAGCGCGTGCTAGCTGTATGTGCATTCTCCCTGAAGTATTGAGTGATGGTCGTGGAAATGGCGTCGCGGAACACCGGATCTTCTAACAGTGTGGGTTGCAGTCTCCAGGTAGGGACCAGAGTGGGTACCCTGCCCCAGGACAGGGTAGCTTCTAGGGGGCTGGGGTCTGAAATGTTTTACCTAAGTAGGTGGTGTCTAGTATGTTAGCAAGCAGTGGCAATGAGCAGAAGATCCTATCAATGCGAGTATGTAAACCATGTGGCGGTGAATAGAAGAAATATTCCTTACTCGTGGGGTGACTGGTACGCCATACAGCACCAATATTCCAGCCCTCCGCCCAACCTTTAAGTGCATCCGCCAACTTTTTACAGCTCGTACCTTGTAGCGGCGGATGAGATCTGTCTAAATCTACTTCAAGCACCATATTAAAATCGCCTCCTAACACCCAAGGGTAACCTTCCCATTCCGTTAATGCATTGGTAAGGATCTCTAGGAACTTGTCTTGTTACGAGTTTGGGGCATATACACTTCCCAGCACTATATGTCTGCACCAGCATGTATCTGCCCCCTCCATTTTCTTTGCAATTTAATAGCCTCTGCCTGTGTGAGGTGGGATTCCTGAAGCAGCACAATGTGGGACCTCCTGCGGTTAATCTGGGCCAGAATAAAGTGTCTCTTGTGTACCGAGCCCAATCCTCTGACATTCCAGGATGTACATTTATACTTATTAGGCTGTGTCATCTAAATTGATATAGTAGTACATACGTGGACCACTCATCCTTTCCTGGTGACCAACTAAAGCAATACCTGTGTCTGAGTCTATGTGTAGGCATCCCCTTAAAACACTTCAACAAAAGGTTCCCCCAATCAACTTCAGAGGACCAAACAATACAAAAAAGCTCAACAGGAGCTCTGCAGAACTTATACCAATTAGCAGTCGCCACGGGGGAGGCGGTAACCACCAATTCCCTGACGCCCATGATGTGGGGCCTACTTGTACCCTTTGCGGATCCCCAGCGCAGGCCCTATTCTAGCATGATTAATAATGACATCCGGATCAATTTGTGTCTAGTAAGGAAGTACACCGTACTTATCTGATGGAGCCCTAGAGCTTTATACTACCATTCAGTTCATCCCACATAATCATTAGCAGTCTTTGGGGTTATCGAGGGGAACAGCATCACACTTTGGTCAGAATCTGAATGACCCTGGGAATCGTCCGAGGACTCGGCAGTTCCTGCACTGGATTTCCTACCGGGATCTCCCAGTGCGTAGCGACCATCAGCGCCTGCTGTTTACCGTCCCTAATTTGTTCTTGGGATGGATTGGCACTTCGGCCATGACGACTCTCCTGGCTTTGCTTCCGCTTGTCTCTCTCTACTCGTTGTGGTTTTGGTTGTGTCCGGCGTCGGTCACCGTCGATTCCTGTGACGAGTTGGGAGTCAGCGTAACCTCCGCCTACTCCGCCGCCTCTTCCAGAGTATCAAAAAACATGGCTTTTTGTCTGTATATAACTTTCAAGCGGGCCAGAAAGAGAAAGGCATATTTTAAGTTATGTGACTGGAGTGTCTTTTTCACTGCCTGAAACGAAGATCGTGCCCGCTGTACTGCCAAAGTGGGCCCAACATAAGTTAATATATGTAATTTTCACTTCATAGGCAGGTCAGTATTTTCAGTGTCTACAGCAGCAGGTCTCCAAAGCCTTTGATGGGTTTTCCTTGCTCCTTCATGCAGCAGTGGCTGCTAATCCGACAGGGGTAGGCAACACGGGGGGAATAAAAAAAAGAAAAAGAAATGTACACTTACCTTGCACCGAGTCGGGCACGATCTTCTGCTCCCGCAGCGCCCTACTCCTGGCACTCCAATCCCATGAGCACAGGCTCCCAGCTCACCACGCAATCCCAGCACTGCTCTCATGCTATTACTCCAAATATGAGAGCAGTGCTGGGATTGGGCGGTGCGGGCCAGGTTTAATCTCCAGCAGGGACTGGAAGCCTATGCTCCTGAGCAGTGCTGATATCTCCAAGGTACAGCCTGGAGATATCAAAGTGCGCATGTCAGTTTGGCTGGCCGTAGACGGCCACCCAAACCAACATGGCACTTTCAGTGCCTACCACTCCTCCTTCCCCTGCTATGTGAGCTGCAACATGGCCCACCCCGCCATACACTCCGCAGCTGAGAGTGAAAAATAAAATGACAGTAAAATAGTTTTAGTGCCATGTTATTTTCCTTTTGTCTGCTGCCTTTCAGCAGTGGGGCGACACTCCTACCCCATAGCGGAGGAGCTGCCCCTGCTTCATGCATATTTATGACCCAGTCCTGCTTCTTCACAGCCCTCCGAGGCCAGGAATCCCACAGCTGGACCACTTCCAATGCCACCACCTATATTCAGTCCATATCATTTTGACAGTTTCACAGCACTATGATCCTGCTGTACAGAGCAATACTATCACATGGCTCACTGAAATGCACTTCAACAGGTCGCGCAATTGAGACAATCACACCACAAACGTCCCAAAAATCGAACAGATTACAAAAACACACATTCATACATTAGTGAAAAAGCACTTTTGAATGTCAGGAATGTGTGTGATCAAAAAGCTCCCCAGGTGTGCAAAGAAGGCTTCTGGCAGTATGGTGCAAACACAAATCTGGGACGGAGAATGTGGGATTGAAGTAATTAGGATTACTGGTATGCAATCTAGACATTACCTCCTCTTCCAGTATTCCTTGTCTGATTCCTTACTAAATGCAGATATGTCCAAGCGCCAATGTCTTCTTCACACCTAATCCCCTGAAAACACAGGTGTGAATCCAAATAGCAATACATACGGGCCACTGCACCGCTATTAAGAAAGTAAATATGGGCCATTGCAACACTATTAAATAAATAATACAGACCACTGCACCACTATTAAACAAATAAATATGGGTATTTGCCCTGCATAGACACAAGGACTAATAAGTAGCCTACTGACAGAGGCCCTGCACTGTGTAACAAGAAAATACTTCCAAAGCATGTGTACAAAAAACACTGAAAGTTTCAGGGGTGGGTCTTTGAAGGGGTAATTAAAATTAATGAAACGTTTTTGGAAGGGTGGTCGTCTGGAGGCAGCACTTCCGCACTGCATTCCATAAGAAATTGGACAAAGAAGGCTGGATGAAGAGGTAATGCAAACAAAGACAGGTCAAGCCCTCTGTCCCGTGTTGGGTACAAAAGGGCATCCATAACTGGAGTGCAGTGGCCTCGGTCCCAGTGAATATAGTTCGGCATAAAATTATTGTTACTGTTACCCAGGTGTACAGTGCTAGGCTGACTGACTGAGTCCTTGCAGTCAGGAAGGAGCAGATCCATCGGAGTGTGTGTCCTTGGATTCCGATGTCATGTAGGCATTTGGATGACGATGGGGTGGGAGACTGTCAAATGCTGTAGAGGGTTCCAGTAGGATGAGGGCTACCACGTCTCATCTGTCCAGAGTTATGTGGATGTCATCCTTGGCAGCAAAGAGGGCAGTTTCAGTGCTGGGGTCGGGTCTGACACCAGACTGAGTGGTGTCGAGGAGGTGGTGGCCATTGAGATATTTGTTGAGATATCTGTTGATGTTTTTCTCAAAGACCTTGGCCTGGAATGGTAGCAGGGAGATCCGACTGTAGTTGGTGAGCTTTGAAAGGTCCGCAGAGGGTTTCAGCAATGGGAGGGCAGTTGCATGTTTCCAAGCATCTGGGCAAGTCGGGAAAGAGGTGGAGGCATACAGAATGGGTGTGAGCATGGCGTGTATGGGTTGCAGTCCTCTGGAGTTGATGTGGTGTGGCAGGGGTCCGATGGGGCCCCTGAGTGGGTGGACTCATGGTGGTAGCGGTTTCTTCTGAGGTGATGACAGGCCTTGTGGCTAGCATTATTGGATAAGATCAGGAGGCGTTTGGTAAGGGATGTCTGATCTGGTTGGGGGCTGAAGTTGCTGTAAATGGTGGTGATTTTGCTGCTGAAAAATGGAGAGAGATTGATGCAGAGCTCCTGCACAGGAATGATCAAGTTGGAGGAGGCCGATGGTAGGGTGAAATCTTTCACAATGGCAAATATTTATTTGCTTCTGTTGGTGCTGGCGTCAATGCAGTCTGCCAGAGCAGCGCGTTTGGGGCTCTGGGTCATTTGGTGGCAGCGTCTTGTGTTCCTGTCTGCAATGATCGGGCTCCTTCTCCATTTGCGTTCCTGTTGTTTGCAGTGGCATTTCATCAGTCTGAACTCCTCCAATGAATTTTCCAATCAGGATCTCTATATGCTATATGGAGTTCTTTGCAACAGAGATCTCTGCACAGAGGAAATCGGATCCCCTTTCCAAATGCAGATTGTTTTCTTTTTTCTCTCTGAGGGTTAAATATTTTTTCCTCTAGACAAAACTCCATTGCACCTGCTCCATAAATGTGGGGGTGCCATTCCCCTTCCCACCCCAGAAAGTATTTATGCCAACACTGTGGAGAATTTTCTGAATGCTCACGAACATAGGTACTTGTGGGCGTTCAAAAACTTCCAAGGCGAACCAGGCCTTGGATTGCCCACATTCCCAGCCCTTGAGTGGGAGTTACAGCTGTGGACAACAGCTCACTCATGGCTTACTCATGCCAGAAATCCCTTTGTGAATTCCAGGCAGGCATAAGTAAGGTAGATGTAGTTGTAAACTATGGGCACATTTACAAGTCCCTAACGCCACCGGAGCATCACATTTTCTGACGCTCTGGTGGCGTTGTTCCGTACCCCATATTTACAAGGTGACGTTAAGCCACTCAAAGTGGCTTAAAGCCACCTTGTAAATATGCCCCTTTGCAGTGGGCGTTCCACCACGACATTCATTGCATTTTGAGGCTGCCCCATATTTACAAGGAAGGAGCAGCACCACAAAATAAGGACAGGTAACATTTAGGAGGGCGATATGAGGAGAAATGTTCCTCGTATTTTGCTCTTTCTGCAGCACACATAGAAATAGCACATCTCCTTCAAAGATTGTTTATGTGCAGGAAGGTGTCCCTGGCGCTAAGCAGCATTATTAGTGGCAATGTAGGGGAAACGCAGGGGTGCGCCCTATTTTTTTAAATACGGCGCATCCCTGTGTTTTGAAATTGTCGTAGAGCGGTGTTGCCAAATTTGGCGTTACACCGTGCTCCGGCATTTATGTATACATTTTACCCTAAGTTTACAACCGAATTTACTTGTATGAGTAAACTCATGTATCTCTGGGCCTCATAGAGAAATACTGGTTGAGGGCTGTTGAGGGGACTTTGGTGGAGGCCTAGGGGAAGGAGATAGGGCCCCATATATGTAAAACGTATGTATTGTATCCCTTTGCACAGCACACACCAGAGCGTACACAACACAGGGCTTGCAATAAAGGAATATTCTGCTATTAAACCCATTCCATCTATGTTTGACGTGCTCGCTGGTTGTGGGAGCGGAGTTTCGTGTGTTTTTCAGACTTCGGGCCTGCTGGACTCAGCACTTCCTTCTTAATAAAAAAGAGACTCTCATCGCAGAGCGGCCATTAAATATTTATTATGTAAATGAGCGGCTGCCTGGGAGATACTTTAAAATGCATCAAACATGGCATATAATAAATCCGACCTTAAAAACAGATGTTAAATCTGCGCGACTCATCAAAATCCTGACCGCTATTGGAACAACTGAATAGACCAATGCTAATTTCACACAAAATGTTTCTATGTACAGAGCGTTAAAACCTTTTCTAACGATTAGAATAGAGATGTCTGTTGGGCCATTTTGTTAAGGTTGAAACTTGATTTCCATAAAAAGATCCTACACTCATAAAGTGTCTCAGCCTTCAGCAATTTGCAACCTTTCTTTTTAGAAAGAAACGATCGGTACACGACCAAAGATTTTGCCAAATTTAGTGCAGAGCAAGGTAACAAGGAGGGTTAGAAATACAGTTTGCCAGTGAGACACACATGGGAACGATTGTCATTAATTATTTAAGCAAGGGTTAGATGGGGGCAAAGGGGAGCTCACCGAACCAGTAAGCAGTTAGACAGGGATGCATATTGGCACCCAGTCTGTTTTCTCTCTTTATTAACAATGCTGTGAGAAGGCTAGCTAGGGACGGCCGTGATGCCCCAAGTGTGGGGGACAGGAGAATGCCTGCCCAGCTTTTTGCAGACGACACTCTCCTGATCTCAAAATCACGAAAGTGTCCACAGCAGCTGTTAGGTGACTTCAATATTTTTTGCAACGAGCTGCGTCTAGAACTTAATATTACAAAAACAAATATTATATTTTTAATCCTACTAGAGCTAAAAATGAGAAATGTAAACAACTTGTCAGTGCGGATCCAATCGAGCAGGTCTCCAATTTTGATTATGTAGGGCTAAGGCTAACAACTAGCCTAGATTTGTCTATGTAGGTCCACAAAGTTGACGGCACGCTAATACATCACTCGACTCGATTGTTAAAGATATTTAACAAAATGTTTTACAAAACAATTGCCCCAGCAATCATGATCCACAATATAAAGGCTTTGGAGGAAGCACTATATGGAGCGGAGATATGGAGCTATGCCAATTGTAGTATACTGTTGCATACAGAACATAACTTCATCAGGCAGTTACTTGCACTCCCAAAGAATACGCCGCACTGTACTTCGATCTGGCACTCAAGAAAGTTACCTGGAAAGCTGAGCTTGGACCCCTATTGTACTGCATAGGATTTGGACCTCACCCGCTCTTGGAGCCCATAAAGATGCCCTCAAATATCTATTAGCCCTACGTGGTACCCAGTCCCTACTCTGGCTTAAGTATATCAGGTCTGCATTCAGGAAGCTGTGTTTCAATTCTCCAATTCAAAGCAAATTGATAATGTTGATCCTGCACCTAGTCAAGCCATACAAAAAGTATTTTTACCAATTTATTGATAAGATATTCTACAGAACAAAGTTAGACCTAATTCGAACTAGGCTGCTTTTATTCATTTTATGGAAAATTTGCATCTTAAAATCAACCTATTAACAAGCATTTACAATGCAACCGTCTCGGCATTGTCAAAGTTATAGGTATTGGTATTGCTCATGACATTGCTTTTATTTTTGCCTTCAAAAGATTGAAAGAAACAGCATTGTTATTTGCAAGTTAGTAGCTTAATCTGTCTGAAATGTGAGACCTACTGCATTTGCACACAGACACAGAGGCAAACATACAAAGCCAGTCATACAGAGCCACCTACACAGAGCTTTTTGCATAGAGCAACGCACACAAATAGAGCCACCCATACTGAGCCACCTACATATACAAAGATTTACCCACACAGAGTCAGAGGCAGTTATGCATAGAGGCACTTACACAAAAAGTCACCCTTATAGAGGCACATAAAGAAAAACACATACACATATAGAGCCTCCTGCACATACATTGAGACACTCACACTCACACAGAGGCACACACACAAAGCTAAAATCACAAAGACACACATACACAGAGCCACATACACATACAGCCACACACAGAGAGCTACACAGATATACAGAAGCACACAGACACACATAGATCTAGCCACATACACATTGATCTTGTGTGCTAATGAAGAAGTGGGATGCATCATACATACCGGGCAAAGCACTCCATGCACGACGCTGCACGAGGACGACACGGGCCGGGGAAGACCTGCAAAAAACTGAAAAAAGCGTTAGATGAGAAAGATAGACAAGATGGCTTACCTAAGACCCGCAAACAGCATCATACATACCGGGCAAAGCACTCTATGCACGACGCTGCACGGGGACGACACCAGCCAGGGCAAACCTGTAAAATAAACAGAAAAAAGAGTTAGATGAGAAACATAGACAAGATGGCTTACCTAAGACCCGCAAACAGCATCATACATACCGGGCAAAGCACTCCATGCTAGACGCTGCACGGAGAGCACACGGGCCAGGGAAGAGCTGAAAAAGAAAAACGAAAACATTAGATGAGAGACATAGGCAAGATGGCTTACCTGAGACCCGCAACCAACAGCATACATACCGGGCAAAAGCACTCCATGTACAACGCTACACGAATACAACAAAGGCCAGGGTAGACCTGTAACTTACCTTGAGACGACGCTACACACAATAAGAAAACAGTACAAGAAACACAAACAGCATTGATCAATGACAGTCATTTAGCAAAAGGGCAAATACATAAACAATAGGCGCATAATGTTTACATTAAAAAATAATCAAAAATAACATAAAAATTAGACAAAGATTGCACTTACCTAATCGTAGCTGCGTGACGCCTACCGTTACATCTGGAAACCAACAGAACATACCCACAACAGTAGATTCAATGAAAAACGTGCCCCACCCTGCCGTAATCAAATAAGGAAGTCTCCACAAAATACACATAACAGCACTTTCGTCAAGAACCACGTCTATTAGCATCACACAAAAAGCATTAGATATATAATTAAATAACCTCTGCAAATTAAAGACTGTACAAAGTAATGGAAAAAATACAAAAATAAGATCAGAATTAATCAAAACCTATAAAATAAATAAATAACAATAACTCTTACACTTACCTTAAAGAAGCTTGTACGACGCTGCACGGAGACAGAACGGGCCGGGGAAGACCTGTAAAAAAAAGTAAAAAAAGAGTTAGATAATAAACATAGACAAGATGGCTTACCTAACACCCGCAAACAGCATCATACATATCGGGCAAAGCACTCCATGCACGACGCTGCACGGGGACGACACTGACCGGGGAAGACCTGTAAAAAAAAACAGAAAAAAGAGTTAGATGAGAAACAAAGAAAAGATGGCTTACCTAACACCCGCAAACAGCATCATACATACCGGGCAAAGCACTCCATGCACCATGCTGCACGGGGACGGAACGTGCCGGGGAAGCCCTGTAAAAAAAAATGAAAAAAAGCATTAGATGAGAAACATAGACAAGATGGCTTACCTAAGACCCGCAAACAGCATCATACATACCGGGCAAAGCACTCCATGCACGACGCTGCACGGGGACGGCACGGACAGGGGAAGCCCTGTAAAAAAACAGAAAAAAAGCTTTAGATTTGAAACATAGACAAGATGGCTTACCTAAGACTCGCAAACAGCATCATACATACCGGGCAAAGCACTCCATGCACGACGCTGCACGGGGACGGCACGGACCGGGGAAGCCCTGTAAAAAACCAGAAAAAAACGTTAGATGAGAAGCATAGACAAGATGGCTTACCTAAGACCCGCAAACAGCATCATACATACCGGGCAAAGCACTCCATGCACGACGCTGCACAGGGACGGCACGGACCGGGGAAGCCCTGTAAAAAAACAGAAAAAAGCGTTAGATGAGAAACATAGACAAGATGGCTTACCTAAGACCCGCAAACAGCATCATACATACCGGGCAAAGCACTCCATGCACGATGCTGCACGGGGACGGCACGGACCAGGGAAGCCCTGTAAAAAAACTGAAAAAAAGCGTTAGATGAGAAACATAGACAAGATGGCTTACCTAAAACCCGCAAACAGCATCATTCATACCGGACAAAGCACTCCATGCACGACGCTGCACGGGGACGGCACGGACCGGGGAAGCCCTGTAAAAAAGCAGAAAAAAAGCGTTAGATGAGAAACATAGACAAGATTGCTTACCTAAGACCCGCAAACAGCATCATACATACCGGGCAAAGCACTCCATGCACGACGCTGCACTGGGACAGCACGGACCGGGGAAGCCCTGTAAAAAAACAGAAAAAAAGCGTTTGATGAGAAACATAGACAAGATGGCTTACCTAAGAGCCGCAAACAGCATCATACATACCGGGCAAAGCACTCCATGCACGACGCTGCACGGGGATGGCACGGACCGGGGAAGCCCTGTAAAAAAACAGAAAAAAAGCGTTAGATGAGAAACATAGACAAGATGGCTTACCTAAGACCCGCAAACAGCATCATACATACCGGGCAAAGCACTCCATGTACGACGCTGCACGGGGACGGCACGGACCGGGGAAGCCCTGTAAAAAAACAGATAAAAAGCGTTAGATGAGAAACATAGACAAGATGGCTTACCTAAGACCCGCAAACAGCATCATACATACCGGGCAAAGCACTCTATGCACGACGCTGCACGGGGACGGAACGTGCCGGGAAAGCCCTGTAAAAAAACAGAAAAAAAGCGTTAGATGAGAAACATAGACAAGATGGCTTACCTAAGACCCGCAAACAGCATCATACATACCGGGCAAAGCACTCCATGCACGACGCTGCACGGGGACGGCACGGACCGGGGAAGCCCTGTAAAAAAACTGAAAAAAAGCATTAGATTTGAAACATAGACAAGATGGCTTACCTAAGACTGGCAAACAGCATCATACATACCGGGCAAAGCACTCCATGCACAACGCTGCACGGGGACGGCACGGACCGGGGAAGCCCTGTAAAACAACAGAAAAAAACGTTAGATGAGAAACATACCCAAGATGGCTTACCTAAGACACGCAAACAGCATCATACATACCGGGCAAAGCACTCCATGCACGACGCTGCACGGGGACGGCACGGACCGGGAAAGCCCTGTAAAAAAACAGAAAAAAACGTTAGATGAGAAACATAGACAAGATGGCTTACCTAAGACCCGCAAACAGCATCATACATACCGGGCAAAGCACTCCATGCACGACGCTGCACGGGGACGGCACGAACCGGGGAAGCCCTGGAAAAAAAACTGGAAAAAAACGTTAGATGAGAAACACAGACAAGATGGCTTACCTAAGACCCGTAAACAGCATCATTCATACCGGACAAAGCACTCCATGCACGACGCTGCACGGGGACGGCACGGACCGGGGAAGCCCTGTAAAAAAACAGAAAAAAAGCGTTAGATGAGAAACATAGACAATATTGCTTACCTAAGACCCGCAAACAGCATCATACATACCGGGCAAAGCACTCCATGCACGACGCTGCACTGGGACAGCACGGACCGGGGAAGCCCTGTAAAAAAACAGAAAAAAAGCATTTGATGAGAAACATAGACAAGATGGCTTACCTAAGAGCCGCAAACAGCATCATACATACCGGGCAAAGCACTCCATGCACGACGCTGCACGGGGACGGCACGGGCCGGGTAAGCCCTGTAAAAAAAACAGAAAAAAAGCGTTAGATGAGAAACATAGACAAGATGGCTTACCTAAGACCCGCAAACAGCATCATACATACAGGGCAAAGCACTCCATGCACGACGCTGCACGGGGACGGAACGTGCCGGGAAAGCCCTGTAAAAAAATAGAAAAAAAGCGTTAGATGAGAAACATAGACAAGATGGCTTACCTAAGACCCGCAAACAGCATCATACATACCAGGCAAAGCACTCCATGCACGACGCTGCACGGGGACGGCACGGACCGGGGAAGCCCTGTAAAAAAACTGAAAAAAAGCATTAGATTTGAAACATAGACAAGATGGCTTACCTAAGACCCGCAAACAGTATCATACATACCGGGCAAAGCACTCCATGCACGACGCTGCACGGGGACGGCACGGACCGGGGAAGCCCTGTAAAAAAACAGAAAAAAAGCGTTAGATGAGAAACATACCCAAGATGGCTTACCTAAGACACGCAAACAGCATCATACATACCGGGCAAAGCACTCCATGCACGACGCTGCACGGGGACGGCACGGACCGGGGAAGCCCTGTAAAAAAACTGAAAAAAACGTTAGATGAGAAACATAGACAAGATGGCTTACCTAAGACCCGCAAACAGCATCATACATACCGGGCAAAGCACTCCATGCACGACGCTGCACGGGGACGGCACGGACCGGGGAAGCCCTGTAAAAAAACTGAAAAAAAGCATTAGATTTGAAACATAGACAAGATGGCTTACCTAAGACCCGCAAACAGTATCATACATACCGGGCAAAGCACTCCATGCACGACGCTGCACGGGGACGGCACGGACCGGGGAAGCCCTGTAAAAAAACAGAAAAAAAGCGTTAGATGAGAAACATACCCAAGATGGCTTACCTAAGACACGCAAACAGCATCATACATACCGGGCAAAGCACTCCATGCACGACGCTGCACGGGGACGGCACGGACCGGGGAAGCCCTGTAAAAAAACTGAAAAAAACGTTAGATGAGAAACATAGACAAGATGGCTTACCTAAGACCCGCAAACAGCATCATACATACCGGGCAAAGCACTCCATGCACGACGCTGCACAGGGACGGCACGGACCGGGGAAGCCCTGTAAAAAAACAGAAAAAAACGTTAGATGAGAAACATAGACAAGATGGCTTACCTAAGACCCGCAAACAGCATCATACATACCGGGCAAAGCACTCCATGCACGACGCTGCACGGGGACGGCACGGACCGGGGAAGCCCTGTGAAAAAAAACGTTAGATGAGAAACATAGACAAGATGGCTTACCTAAGATCCGCAAACAGCATCATACATACCGGGCAAAGCACTCCATGCACGACGCTGCACGGGGATGGCACGGACCGGGGAAGCCCTGTAAAAAAACAGAAAAAAAACGTTAGATGAGAAACATAGACAAGATGGCTTACGTAAGATCCGCAAACAGCATCATACATACTGGGCAAAGCACTCCATGCGCGACGCTGCACAGGGACGGCACGGACCGGGGAAGCCCTGTAAAAAAACAGAAAAAAAAGTTAGATGAGAAACATAGACAAGATGGCTTACCTAAGACCCGCAAACAGCATCATACATACCTGGCAAAGCACTCCATGCACGACGCTGCACGGGGATGGCACGGACCGGGAAAGCCCTGTAAAAAAAACAGAAAACAAGCCGGGGAATTATAAAACAAGCAAACAACAAATGAAAATAAACAAACATCGCTTACCTTAGAGCTTCGGAAAGCACTCTGCACATCCCAGCAACAGACACGAAAATAAACCTGAGAACGTCCTTGAAAAAAAAAAAAAAAGCACGCCCACCAGTGAATAAGGGACAGGCTTCAAAAAAGAGAAAGAAGCGAAAAAACACGCCCCCGAATCCGAAAAAGACGGGGCTTGTTTGGAGAGACAAAGCTCTTCTCCAATGGCTGACCAGCATTTAAGAGGCCAGCCAATGGACAAGAGGGGAGAAGAGGGGCGGGTTCAAGCCCCACTTCTGAAAAACGTTAAATGTCGCGAGCGAGACTGCGCAAGCGCAGCCTTCGCTAGCCGAGACCTAAAAATCAGTTATAATGAAATTAGGCTACAAAATAAACAAAAAATAAATAAAACAAGGACATTTCAATTTGGAGCGGTAGATAGTTAGGGTTCAAAATGTTGTATATTTGGACATTAACTTGGACTCTCAAATAAATTGAGAGTTATTACTAAAAATCAAGGGCCCTATAACTCTAGAGACCTGTAGAGGCTGTTTTTAATTTTGCTAGAAACTTGGGTCAAAAACCAGTGAAGGAAATCATAATTGTATGCCAAAGTTAGTGCGTGGCAATCAGGACTTATGGTGAAGGGGTATGGGGTAAGAACGGTGTGGATTTGTTACAGAGGGTGGAGGATACATTCTTTTGTAGACTACTAGCTGTCCCAAAAGCCACTCCATCCTTTACGAATTACTTTGAAACAGGGCTGTATTTTTTGGCAGATATTCTTGGAATAACCCTTTTGTTACAGTGGCTAAGGGTGTGGAACACAGATTTTATTAGATTGTCTCTCTTTGGATAATGTTGCAGCCATTCCCTGGCTTGCCACGAAAAATCTGTTTTTAATTTGCTGGGAATCCCGGAGTTATTTTCAAACCCTGATAGCATAAAATCAGATGTGAAAAGTCTTACCAAAGTACTATATTTTAATTGGCGAGCTCAGCTACGCCTTAGGGGACTCCAGGCTTTGCAGGCCACTGAAGCTATTTTTTTTAAAGACGGCTTCCAGCCCTCAGTTTTATTTATACAACATTCTTAACTCTGAGCTCAGATTTTATTTGTCTAGATTTCAATGTAGTACCTTTAATTTTTTTTGTTGGTGGCTTCCCCAAACCAGGGATCCTGGTTGCCATCATTGCCCTATTGTCCTTGTGATAATGTTTCTATGCAAAGTTCAGTGCAATTTCTGCTCCTTTGTTCAATGTATGTTATCCTCTGAAGCGTTTCCTACTCCCAATTTTGCAGGAGGCCAATGCTAGGCAACATAAGCCAGTGCTGTTATTTGTGCAAAAACGTGGCCCAGGGCGCATTGCCTATGCCATTATACATTTTGTAAGATGTTCCCTGGCCACTAGGAAGAGATGTGGTTACTCTGTTGGATGAATTAAGTCTGTTGTTTTTATTTTCATTGTTTTAACTTATGGGGGGCAGTGGGACATTATTGTATATGTTATGCACACTGCACTTTAGCACCTTTTCAGTTTTTTGTATATTTTTTATTGTGTATTGATCTAATTTTCAAGTCACCAGTTTATTAAGATTTGAAAGGATTTTTTCTACTAAAGATGATTAGGATTAATTTATATTTTTTGTCTTGTTTTAATGGCTATATATAGCCGAATAAAGATCGATTGACGTTAGATGGAAACTGTGTTTTCCACATCCAGGTCGTATCCCCTGTGAAAGGACAGTAGAATACCTGGCCTGTTTGTGCAACAGCTGGTTTGTTTGTGTTGAGGAGACCTTTCACAGCCACGGACAGGAACAGCAAGAACCTGGAGGGAAAGAGATTGTTTTGGTCAGACGTAGCCAGCCTTGGCATGTTTAGAAAAGGAACAGAAGTGATTCAGACAGCTGGCACCTTGAGTTGTCGTAGTACGAAGGATACTGTGACAGGTAAATCAGTAGAACACACTTCTAGAGCAGGAACTCGGCCACTTTGCTGTAAATGTTGTATAAGGGAATAGCAAAAGATGTAGGGTTGAATTGCTCAGAGGTTGGAACCAATCATACACTAGTTTAGTCTTAAAAAATCGCTGCATGAACCACGCTGTCAAGGGGGCTGCCTGTAACAGAAGAAAAGGCGAAAATGTGCCCTGCTACGTTGGGACAACTCCTAAATCCCTGATAGAGAACTTTGTGTGAAGAGATTCATCTCCAGCTCTATACCTGAAGGAATACTACCAGCGCATAAGAGACACCCAGCGGACCTTCATCAAGAACAAAATCCACACCAACGCAACCTACGCCAAAGAACTTTTCAACGTGATACAGCAATTCACCAAACCCTCCAGCGAAGCCACGGACGTCACACCATCCCAAGAACTCTGCAACAAGCTCAGCTCCTACTTCCATCTGAAAATCAAGGCCCTCTACAACAATTTCAGCGAACAGACGCCGGACAACCCCCCCCACCATCGACAATGAGCCGACCGTTACTACCTGGAACCCCGCCACCGTTGAACACATCACCGCGACCATGAAGAACACCCACTCAGGGGCCCCCACCGACCCCTGCCCACCACACATCTACCACAGGGCTGCCGCCGCCATCGCACCCGAACTAGAACGGACCATCAACGCCTCTTTGAAATCCGGCATCTTCCCAGACGACTGGAAGCAGGCAGAGGTCAAACCCCTCCTCAAGAAACCCACGGCCGACCCGACGGACCTGAAAAACTACCGGCCCATCTCTCTCCTCCCCTGCGCTGCCAAAGTGACCAAGAGACTTATAAACACCCAGCTGACAGCCTTCATCGAAGAGAACTCCATCCTAGACTCCTCCCAGTCTGGGTTCCGCAGCAACCACAGCACCGAGACCACCCTCCTCGCCGGGACAACACCTGGTGGCCCTCCACCCTCGGCAGTCCACCCACCCCTACAGACCGCGTACGGAACCTCGGCATCATCCTTGACTCCTCCCTCACCATGACCCACCAGATCAACTCTGTTGCCTCCACCAGTTTCAACTGCCTCCAGATCCTCCGCAAGACCTTCAAATGGATACCCCCGATTGCAGAAGGACCGTCATCCACGCACTCATAGCCAGCCGACTGGACTACGGCAACGCCCTCTACGCCGGAATCAACAAAACTCTTCTACACAAGCTCCAAACCATCCAGAACACAGCAGCCAGACTCGTCCTCGGGACCCCAAGGCACGAACATATGACTCAACACCTACGAGAACTCCACTGGCTCCCCGTCGAGAAGAGAGTAACCTTCAAACTTCTCACTCACGCCTACAAATCCCTCCACAACATCGGACCCAAATACCTCTACGAGAGAGTCTCCTTCCACGTACCCAAAAGGAAGCTCTGCTCCGCCGACCTCGCCCTGGCGGAGAACCCCGCATCCGCAGAAACAGAACCGGCAGACAAGCCTTCTCCTACATCGCAGCCAAGACCTGGAACGAGCTCCCAGTTAACATCAGACGCTCTCCGTGCCTGCACACCTTCAGGAGGAACCTCAAGACCTGGCTCTTCGACGGAACCGGAGATGCATTCCCAAACCGCCTTGAGACCCACAAGGGTGAGTAGCGCGCTTCATCAACCCCTGATTGATTGATATCATAATTTACGGCTCCAAGGTCTAAGGCAGGAAGTTTCATGCTGACTCTAAGGCACAGAGGTGTCCAACCAAGTCCTGTTAAAAATACCACTCCCCAGCACAGAGGAACTTCTCTAGTGAAGCAGAAAAGCGCTGAAAACAGAAGAAGCTGTCAATGCCTCAAACAGTGGATCAGCTGCAAGTAGGCGTTTCTGCTTCGTGGTGTCTGTGGTACTTCTGCTCGGTGCACGGAAAGTCCACAAAGCTTTCCTCTCTGCACAAAGACAGCTGCTGCAGAGAAAGCTGAAACCAGTTCTGTGAAGTCCCTTAATAGAGAAAACTGTGTGTTAGCATCTAAGAAACGAGTCCGGAAGGGACGTTTTTTCCGTCAGGTACTTTTTAAACAGGAACATGTGTTGCAAAACGCGAATTTAAGATTTTCTAAAGGGTACCGATTCTTGTAAAACCTTTCTTTGCTAAACAAGTTTTTTGAGGGCGTAGATTTCTTTCAGAGCCAAGAACGAATGCACTGCTACCTCCTAGTGGCTGCTTTGGAGAAGCACAACCATATTAATTCTTGTTTTGATATTGCTTTTCTTAGTGTCAAGTCTTTTTTATTATTATTAAAGAAGACAAACACACACCATAGCACAAGACATATAACAGGCAAATGGTAGTAGTCGACTGCACAGTGTTATACAGGGGAATCAGCGAGAGCAACTGGCAAGCGCAGCACATGTCTAGCATCATGAGGGCTGAGCCTGAAGACATAAGCAATTTAGGAAATAATATCTGTGGCGATAAGAGCAGTCAAACATTTCGCTCAACTTAACGTAGTAACTGAACAAGGAGAGGGAAGGGGAGAGAAGTCTGGAGTGCCGTAAGGTAGGCCCAGGCAAACTACCCGGGGGCCAGGGAAAGGGAAAAGAAGGCAAAGGGAGTGAGAAAGAAAACAGAAAGCTGAACAAGAAAAAAGAGGTCGGTGGGGAGAGGGAAGAGACAGAAGTGTGGGGGGGAGGGGAAGTGGGAAGGAGAGTGGGGAGGAGGGCTTCCCGGGGAGGGTCCGTCAGGGCCCTGGTCGGTGGCTAGGGGGAGAATAACGCGTGTCTCTCATTTGGCATTTCACGATAAAGTTTCAGTTCCACGCGTCAAGAGGACATCTTCAAAGAGCTGAAGGGAGCAGAGTCAGGGAGGGGTGAAACAGGAGTATTCCAATCTGGAGAAGTGATCGATCAGTGGTTGCCAAGTATAAGTGAATTTGGGCTCTGTGTGTGTGATCCGGCATGTTAAGAGCTCCGTCGCCATGACATGCCAGAGGCGTGTGAACCATAAGGAAATGGGTGGGCAAGAGGACTTCTTCCAGTGGAGAGCAATGACTTGTTTAGCCACCCCAGCTTATGGGCGATGAGGCGCCAATCGCAATGGGTCATGGCTGTGAGCTGTTGGGGCCGGATACCCAGGAGGATCGCTGTTGGTGAGCTCGGTATAAGGAAACCTACAGTGTCTTTGATGTGGCTCAGGACTTCCTTCCAGAATATGGTGATTAGTGGGCAGGCCCACCAAATATGTAGAAAATCACGAGTTTATAGGCGGTTTCGTGTTGAGAGATGCTCCTGTGTATCCTAGGGATGTTGCGCAGTATTTGTTCCCAGTGTTTCGGGACAATTTCCTCTGTAGAGTCTGTGGCCATTGTGTTTGGTAGGTATGAGGGTGAATGGGGGAAGAATGCTGTAACTTCTGGTATGTATGGGAAATCAAGCCAGGCGTGCCGTCGGAAGAGCGTGATGGAGCGGGTAGTACAACATTTTGTATACCTTCCCCATTCTGCATGAAAATACTAATTGAATAATCTATTAATTATAATATTATTAAATGAGTTTGCATGAATATTAAACCAACATTACTAATGTCCACAGATGATGAGTGAGAAAAATGTTGTAGGTTAACAGGACAGTATGCGTCTACTGGGAACTTGCGGCTGATCCACTACAAATATCTGCATCAAATGTATTATACGCCAGCACAACTGCATAAATATGGGCTCAGGGAGTCAGACTGCTGTAGGCGCTGTGGTATGGATAATGCTGACTTCTGTCACTTGGCATGGAATTGTCCAAAGGTGTCTGACTTCTGGGACAAGGTCACAGGGGCCCTAGCGGAGATAATTGGTGAGCAGGTGACATGCGATATGACATTATGCCTTCTAGGTAATGTGTTGAAGCTTAAAGCCTCTAATCGGAAATTGGCGGCACTGATGTTATTGTTGGCGCGCCGTAGGGTTTCCATACATTGGGATGGCAGACCTGCACCACAGATAGCGCATTGGCTCAGAGATGTCGCCTATTGCCGTGATCAGCTGGTAAGTTATGGGGAGGAGCTGCCTCAAGCCACACGACCGAAGGACATTTGGGGACCTTTCACTGCTTATATATTAGCGCATTCTGCCACCAGCTAATGTCTCCGGAAATGCCTTTGCGAATGACATTTGCCTCACTGCCAGGCTGAGTGTTTCTGAACTGTCATTGAATTTGATGATACTATTCTGTCTTGCTACTGTGTACTCTGTAATATGGATGAAAGGATGAACATGTACTCTTGATCTTGTTAACTGAAAACTTTTAATTAAAATAATAATATATATATTTTTTTTAAAACATTACTAATGTCCAAATTACATGTGGGATTGCATATTGCATGGCTAAATAACCTATATGACTAAAATCTGTACGCATATTAACAGTAGTATATGTAATAAATAGAATACTGCATGATATTTTTGCTTTTGTAATGTCTCTGTAATGTTGCTCGAGAGGAGGACCGAAAGGGTGAATATAATTGCTTTAAATGCTGCTATACGCTAGATAAATACATGCACATAGAGGGATTAGTAAGGGGTTAACATTAGATTTATTATTTCTATGCATTAATTACTCTTTTGTGTTTGTTTCGCTTAAGTTGGCGTTTGGGCCTAAATTCCAAAATGGCCGCCGACGCGACACGACGAAGTGGCCAATGTTCCACGAGGCATGGAGTGAAGTGCGCAGAAGTGACAAAGTCTTCCAGACCTCGTCGTGAACCCTGATCTCTGTGTACCAAAGCAAGGACACAGTGGGATGACGGCCAAGACGAAAGACAATAGACTTTCACAGAAAACCAGAGCGAACCGACTTTAAATGAACTTGTGACATCACCCCTTGAACTGTACCAAAATCCCAAAAAGATTCAATTGGAGGATCTCAACCAACCAATCACGACCATAGTAAAATAACGAAATGTATCTTCTTGCTTTGATTTTATTATAAAAATACACGGTAGAATAGAGAGGGTCTCAATCGTTCTTTCCGATGACGACGACGACGACGGTGACGCTACGCGAACTCTACTACTTAGGGTGACTGCTGCATTTTCCTGAATCCTAGATGGTCCGGATGCTGCCCAATTACCTGATGACTGCGAACTTTTCCGAATTCTATGGGCACTGACAGATGCTTGCACGTCTCTGGTCTTTACCGATCTTTTGAGACTGTAGCGTGCTGAGCAAAGAACTTTGAACTTTTAGACGAATGACGTCAGATTTGAATATGCAGATCCATTGATTTAGAAGACTTCAGATAGCCAGATTAGGTAAATATGATGTTCTGCGATTTACTTGAAATTTGATATAAACTTTCCAAACGCAAATCTAACTCTTTAAAGAAATTTTAGATAAACAGATATTGATTAACAAGAAATGAGTTTGTGGTTTATTAAGAAGGGGAAGATCTAAATCTTAAGATGTGTTTTAGCTGGTTCTAGATTACCATCAACCAATCCAACTATTTGGTCCTTTGACCACATGGGAGGAGTGCCTTGATGTTTAGGATTGAGATCTGTAGGTGGAAGGTATATTGATGTATATTTTGTAGATTAACTTTTCTTTCCCTATAGGTTATAAGGTGTTCCCCTCACATGTCGAGCGCTTGAACCGCTCATCCCTCCAACTGCGTGCAGACCGGTGAATGGTTAGTGTGAGTGTTGGTGTTATGGGCCCCACCAATGACTGCATGTGTGAATGATTTAGTGTGACGTCGGGTCTGTGACGCAAGGAGGATACCGGTACGGGTTTGCTTTCCCCGTTACCAGGGTTTTTGCGCTCCATCAGTTTTCTGGTAGCAAGATGATGGTTATATTGTTTTGGTTTGGTGATTATTGCTTGTAAATTGCTTATTGATTATTGATTGGTATTGGTTTATGTATTAACACTCTATGTTGAGTCACGTCGAGTTCTATGTTGTTTGACAGCTTCTGGGATGTAGGAAATCGGAAGTTTGTAACGGTTCCGTAGTAGAGCAGAGGTAAGCGCTGCTCTCGGGAAAGACGGAATTGTTGTTGCCCTGTAGGTACACAGGGAAAACGTGTGACGATAGGAGTTGCACAACGCATTGTCTGGGTTCGATTTGGGAACATCGTCGTGTGTTGCCATTAGGGACATTTTCTGTATGAGAGAAGTGTATGATAGCGAAGGTCACCTGTGAAATTTTGGTCTTAGGTACCAGGAGTCCAAAAAGGAGCTCTGATTACGCTGGAAAGGTAATAGGTGTTCCCTAAGCTTGTTAGAAGGATAAAGTAGAGGGAAGTGCTACTTTATTAACGTGTGTCATAATTCTGTAGTAGGACAGACTGTTCGCTGTTCTCGGGAAAGACAGAATTCTGTGTGAATGAACTACATTTTCTGTATGAAAGTGCGTGAATTAATTTGCATTCAGGTTAATTGTGAAACTCTGGTTTTATTTCTCAGGAGCATTACGTCTCCAACTAGGTGTCTTAATTCTGGAGAAACGGTTAGCTGATGCTTGCTAGAGGGGTGAAGTAGAGGGATGTGCTACTTTATCAACGGAAGTAACGATTCCGTAGTAGGGCAGAGGTAAGTGCTGCTCTCGGGAAAGATGGAATTCTTGTGAAAAAGGTCATTGACTATTCTTTGGTTAGCGAAACAGACAATGGTGGTGTTTTTATGTCGTTTTTATGTCGTTACTAACAGATTTGTAAGTAAAAAGAGTGTAAGAAAAGGTTACCGATAAATTTTGTAAAGGAGGGGTCAGCAGGAGCAGGAGCTGCGACAGCGAGAGAAGCTGACGTCAGAAAAACCGCGCTGGGATTGGCTAGTCAGTAAGAAACGTAGATGCCCCTGATTGGTGTGTTAGTGTATGCTGGGCTAGAAGTGGAGAATTACAGGGTGACGTAGACGCTGCTGATTGGTGCATTAGTATGAGACGTGCTGGGACTGGAGAATTGCAGAAGTGACATAGACGCTCCGGATTAGTGCGTTAGTGTGAGTCGCGCTACTATTGGTTAAAACAACAGAATAGTCGTAGGGAAAAACTAGTGATACACGGAAGACAAAATGATGTATTGCGATCCACCAGAGAAAGAGAAAAAGTCCTGGTTTAGAAAATTCAAGAGTTTATTTAAAAAGGACAAACAGATTTTGACTAGAGAGGGACAGTTGCTTCCCCCACCGAAATCGCCTGCATCCTTTATGGTTGCGAAATATGGATATCGTACATATATTTGGTTGGACAATTGGGCGAAGTATACGAAAGATGATGAAGTTTTAGCATTTCCAGAGCATGGTTCATTTAATTTAGCAGTTTTGAGAAATTTGAGAGAGAGAATGATGAATCTAGAACCAAGACCTAGACCAACACAGTTTGAAGCATTGACGGAATGGGAAGATGAGATGCATGACAGAGAAAGACAGAGGAGTGGCGGAAGATATAGGTACATGTTTGGTAGATCACATGGACAGGAGAATCATGATGACAGAATGAGGAGATGGCGAAATGCAAATATGACTGATGGTTTGTTTCCTGTGAGACATGTTGAAAAAGTCAGTGGTAGAAAATGTATGGAAAGGAGACATAATATAGAATCAGGAGGGTATGGAGTGAATGAATCGGAGGATGATGTTCTTGACGATATGTTTTATAAAAATCCACCCCCGTATCAACCAGATTCTGACATGTTGACACCAAGTGCACCAATGAGAGAGACTTTGCGAATCATTAAGACTGAACCAGTACCCCAAGAGTTAGGGAAAAATCATTCTTTCAGAGAAATAGAGAGAAAACAGGATAATAAAGTAAGTTGTGAAAATTCAGCATAATTAGCAAAAACCACTTTAGAATTAACCGAAAAGATTAGGGAGTTGACTGAAAACTTAGAAGCCGTAACTGTTCCCGTAACCATAGGTCCAGTAATGCCTATTTTTGATAAACAAAAAGATAATGAACACTGTTTAACGGTCCCTTATAACAGTAATAAACAGACAGAGAGGCCAAGGATAAATTGAGAAGAGAACCCATGGAGACAAACAGTAAGTACATCAGAACAGAGTACGCCTAAAAATTTGATAGCAAATCAAGGGTTAGTTGAAAGACTGATAATGACTACAGATTCCATATCAGAGACCCCAAGAGACCTAGAACAAGGTAATGAGGAAAAACCTGTAGGTCCTACTTCAGAAGAATTAAGTGAATGGTTAAGGAGCTTACAGAGAAAAGAAAGAGAATCTCAATCTATAGATGTGGCCAAATTAAGGATGGTTTGGAAAAATTAATAGTAGGGACTATCCCCACAGAAAAATTAAAATCCTATCAGGATGAAGAATTACTCTTTTGGTGCAAAAGTATAATTTGGAGAGCAAAGAATCTACATGAGAGACTAGAGGAAGTAGCAAATGAAATGTGTATAGACATTGAAAAGGTAAAGGCTTTGCAAAAACCATATCGAGTAGACTTTACTGAGAAAGATATTGAAAATTTGAACACCACAGGACGGATTAAAGACATAATCATTTTGTTGAGAAAATGGGGAGATGTGGATAAATGGAGAAGTAGGTGGTTTAGAAAACGAGATGATGCCTCAGAGAAGACGTTTGCAGCTTTCCCCGTAAGAGAAAAAGAAAAGACAGTGACAGAATGCCCTATGAGAGAAATTCCAGGAGGAGGATATGTACATGTTCCTTGGACTAGGCAAGATATTTTGTCATTTACAAATGATTTCCCTCGACTACGCGAAAAGCCAGTCGAGTGGTATAGACAAGTAGACAGATTTGTAAAGTTATCAAAAGTTTTGTGGATTGATTTGAATAGCCTATTTGACATAATAGTACCAGCAGATTTATGGACAGAGTGCAAAATTGTAATAGACTGGCCTACAAAAGAATACCCTAGAGATCCAAAGACAGGTGCCCCTGATCCGGAGGTGATGAAAAAATATAAACAAGTAATTACCTTTTTGAAAAACAAAGTACCTCCCAAAGAGACTGATTGGGTGAAAATTGACCGAACTCATCAAGAAGCTAAGGAGTCAGTGCATACCTACTATGAAAGGTTAATCCTTGCCTTTAAGCAGTTTAGTGGTGACGAAAATTTGAGTGAAAAGGATTTAAGTCATTTTGTATACAGATTTGTATATGGTCTACGTCCTGAAATTAGTGAAATGATTAAGCAGCATACAGTGGATTGGCAAAACAAGAAAATAGATGAAGTACTGAGACATGCAAAGTATTTTAGTGATGAAATTGAAGCCAAACAACGTGAATTAAAAGAAAAATCTATGTGGGCACAAGTAAAAGTAGCAGAAAGACAGGAAGCTCAGTTGATTGAACAAGCAAATAGTGCAGGACAAAAACCTAGATTTAATACTGGAAAAGGAAAGGGACAGTTTAATATTGAAGAAGCCAAAAAGAAATGGCCATGTCATAATTGCGGAAGAATAGGGCACTGGAAATCCGAGTGTAAATTTCCCCCAAATACTAATGGTGATAATGCATCATTGAATCCGCAGGTGCAGAAAGAGGCGAGTGGTCAACCGCAGCGACAGCAGCAAGTTGTTACCCAACAGAATCAGGTGCCAAAACCGCCTATTCCACAGAGCGTAAATTCACAGAAATACAGTAATGAGACAGGATTCTACAACGAAGAACAGGTAACTAAGCTGCCGCGCGCTAGCGCTGTTTTGCAGTATTGGCAACAACGCGATGAGAGTGAGTCAGAAGAAGGTTATTGACGGTGCCAAAGGGAGGAAGAAGAGTGCGTACTTGGCGCAACTCTAGAAGTAGACCAGACAGGCCCTTTTGTGGACGGAAAGGTAAATGACGAAAATATTACTTTCCTGGTAAATACTGGTGCTACTCAATCAACTGTTAGGTCAGCTGATGTCTCTCGGATGAAACAATCCAAGTGGTTAGAGTATCCAACAGACAGATCAAAACGTATCTCACCGAACCAGTAAAGGTCAATATAGGGAAATTTTCCGAAATGCACCGTTTTGTCGTGTGCGATTCAAGTCCTTTAAATTTATTAGGAAGAGACCTTTTGCGCAAAATGAATTGCACTATATTTTGTACCCCTGATAGTATAGCATTTGAGACCCCTGATAAAGACGTATTGTATAAAATGACTATGGCTTATATGGAAACTGAGGTTACTGAAGCCTATGCTATATTCAACCCTGATGAATTACCAAAAGAATTAAAACAGACAGTGAAAGCAGAAGTCTGGGATTTCACAGGAGAAGATGTAGGATTGATGAGAAATGTGGATCCCTTAAAAGTAACAGTGAAGGAAGGAATAAGCTACCCAAATGTTCCTCAATATAAATTGACACCTGAAATAATTGAAGGAGTTACCCCTATAATTGAGAAAATGATTAAACAAGGAATTTTGAGAGAAATAATGAGTAGTCCATGTAATTCACCAATTATGGGACTGAAAAAGCCTAATGGAAAGTTCAGGATAGTGCAGGATTTGAGAAAGATAAACAAAATTGTTGTGCCGTGCTGTCCTATTGTACCAAATCCATCTGTGATTTTGTATCAGATTCCTCATGATGCAGAATGGTACACAGTAATTGACTTATGTCACGCTTTCTTTTCCATCCCGTTGCACCATGATAGCCAGCAAAGTTTTGCGTTTCGTTTCGGCGAACGTATTTTGGCTTGGTGCCGAAGCCCACAGGGGTATACAGAAAGCCCCTCGATATTTAATCAGATATTGAAAAAGTCTTTGGAAGATTTAGAAATGCCCGAGAATTCAGTGCTAGTCCAGTATATCGATGACCTGCTTGTGGCTTCGAAAACTCGAGAAGCCTGTGTAATGGACACCATAGCATTGCTAAATCATTTGGAGATGGAGGATTTAAAGTGTCACCATCGAAATTGCAATTTTGTCAGAAAGAAGTACAATATTTAGGTCACAACATTGAAAAAGGATTGAGGAAAATAACAACAGACAGAATCAGAATAATAAAAGGAATGAGAGCCCCAATGACGCAAAGAGAAGTGAAAATCTTTCTTGGAATGGTTGGATATTGTCGAAAGTGGATAAGTAACTTTTCCCTGATCGCAAAACCTTTGGTACACCTGACGGGAAGTCATGTGAGAGATCCCATTGACTTAGATAGGGAAGAACTAGCAGCATTTAAGAAATTGAGAGACAGTTTGTGTGAAGCGCCAGCGTTAGGAATGCCTGACTATGATAAGGAGTTCGAGTTGTACTGTAGTGAGAGGAATGGATGTGCACTTTCTGTATTGATACAGAAATATGGAAAATTGAGAAGACCAATTGCATATTTTTCAGCTATGCTAGACCCTGTAGCTGTAGCCTTGCCAGGTTGTTTGAAAGCAGTAGCTGCTACTTGTAAAAGTCTGGAACAGAGTGAGGGAATTGTGATGGGATATCCTGTGCAAGTGTTTGTACCTCATGATGTGGCAATCCTTTTAACAAGGAGTCGCACTCAGTTCATGACACATAGTCAACTGACTAAGTATGAGAAAGTCATATTAGGTGCAACAAATGTGAGGCTTGTGAGATGCCTGAATGTGAATCCTTCTACGCTATTGCCTGATGCTGAGAATGTTGAAGTCAGGGACGAAGTGGATCATGATTGTTTGGTTGTATTGGATTTCTGTACCAAACCACGTCCTGATATAAAAGATGTACCTTTGCCAGAAAGTGACTTTGTGATGGTTGTGGACGGATCATGTTTGAGAACAGACGAAGGAATGCTAAGTGCAGCATATGCAGCATGCACAGTTGCAGCAGTAATGGAAGCATCTTACCTGAAGGGAGTAAAATCAGCCCAGGTTGCTGAACTTGTTGCCTTGACTAGAGCCTGCAAGATCGGAAAGAATGCGAGAGTGACTGTGATAACGGATAATCAGTATGGTTTTGGTGTTGTGTATGACTTTGACCAGATATGGCTGCAGAGAGGATTTCTGACTTCAAGTGGAACTCCTATAAATAATGCTGAAGTGGTTGGAAAGTTGCTTGAGGCGATACAGCTGCCAAAGTGTGCTGCTCACGTGCAAACCGCTGATTATATCGCGGTTGGAAACAAATATGCCAACGATATAGCCCAATATTGTGCTCGAAGTCAGAACTCAGTAAACAGGGCTAAAGAGAGGGAGATGAATTCTTTCTCCCTAATGTTTACTAACATTGTGGGTACCTGAAAAGAAGTGAGGCAATTGCAGGAAGAAGCAGGAGATGAGGAAATGAGACAGTGGGTAAAAGCAGGATGTGCACCATGGGAAACAGATCATGTGTGGGTTTATCGAGATGGAAGACCAGTCATGCCTGATAGCATGGTGTCTGCCATGGCACAGATGTATCATGGACAGGGACACATAGGGAGGGACGCGATGATTCGGTCCTTCAAGCAAACATGGTACAATGCCAAATTTAGACTGGTAGCTGAGAGCCTTTGTCAGAGATGCCTTATATGTCAGCAGTTCACTCCAGGAAGAAAAACAGTGGTAAGTCTAGGAACGATAGGTCAAGAAGGAGGGCCTTTCACCAGAATGCAGATTGATTTCATTGAGATGCCGCCCTGTAATAGGTTGAGGTATGTTCTAGTAATGGTCTGCTTGTTTTCTAGATGGGTAGAAGCATATCCCACAAGAAGGAGTGATGGAATTACTGTAGCAAAACTGCTTTTGAGGGAATTCATCCCTAGATTCGGGTTCCCAGTTACAATTAAATCAGATAGAGGAAAGCATTTCCATAATGAGATCATGAAATGATTTGTGAAGCATTGAATGTACAACAGAAACTACATTGTGCCTATCACCCAGAGGTTTCTGGTGTGGTGGAACAAATGAATGGCACTATTAAAAACCGATTGGGAAAAATGTGTTTAGCAACAGGTTTGAAATGGCCTGAAGTGTTGCCTCTGGTGCTCATGACTATTAGATCAATTCCAGATAGAACCACGGGTTTGAGTCCACATGAAATAATCATGGGAAGAGCAATGCGCCATGTATTCATACCAGTCAACAAGCTGTTGCCTATATCTGATGACTTGGTGTTGGATTACTGTAAGGGGCTGGCTGACGCAGTTCATTCTGTGTTTCATCAGGTTGGATCGGATGCCCCCACCCTTGAAAAGAAGCAAGCTCATGATCTGAGCCCAGGAGACTGGGTCAGAATCAAAGTACACAGAAGAAGGAACTGTCTAGTCCCACGTTGGGGAAAACCACGACAGGTGATTTTGACTACAACAACAGCTGTGAAGTGTGCTGGGATCAAGAACTGGATCCATACTAGTCACACATTGAGAATCCCAAATCCAGTGGATAATCAAGAACAAGAATATTATGACGAGTCAGAAAGTAGCTCTGAATCAGATGCTGAAGAAGTAAGAACAAGAGAAAATCCTGAAAGGGGGGAGACAGAGCCAAACTTGACATTTGCCCCGGAGAATATTCCCTTGAGAAGGGCATTGCAGATTTCTGATACCAGCTCAGACTCAGAGACTGAACAGATACCGATATGCTCCGGAAAGGAGAAAAGCAGTGAAGAGACAATCAAAGAAGTTATTGATAAGGAATTTCCTGATGAAAAACGGAGAGAAATTCCACCTGAAGAAACAAAAATAGATGAACAGGTGCCAGATACAGGAAGTGAGGGAAAGATTCTTACGGAAGACCCCCGAGGAGTTGTAGGGAATTCCAACATCCAGTTAGAAGAAGGGACAGTTAGTCAGCAGGAAGATATTGTGCAAGAAACACGAGGAGGGACAGAAGTAGGGAAATTAAAAGAAGCGGTGGAAAGAAGAACAGCTGAAAGCAAAAAGCAAGTTGAAACAGAATCAGAGGAAAGTGATGAGGAAGTACCTGAAGGTTGAGTCCTGAGAAAAAGAGCATGGAGAGCTGAAAAGAATGATAAATTAAATAAATCGAAAAGATCAGCAAGAGATGAAATCTGGCCTAGCAAGATAAAAAGATTAAGATATAGACTGACCCGAGTGAATTCACCAAGAGCAGAGCAGGTGAATGAAGTATCAAGTCAGGAAAAATCAAAAATTGAGAAAATAACCACAGCAGACGAAAACAAAAGAACAAGAAAGCCCAACCAGAAGTATAAGTCTCCAGAATGGTCGTATGTGGCCCTGTCTGAAATTAAAGAAGAGGCGGATAGCCAAGAAAATCCGGAGGTGACTGTACCGGAAGTGGTTGAGGAAGACGAAGAATCGGAAATCCTGAGAGTTATCTTGTCCGATATTGGAGAAGAGACGGACGTTCAGGAAGTTCTGTATCAAGATTATGAGAGAAAAGTGAAAGACGATCAAATGCCAAACTGAACAAGACAAAAGTGCTGCTAATGGAAAGAAAATAGAATACAGGAAAATACATAACTGATAGAACCAAGTAGGTGCTTAGAGCCTTGGGTTAGACAAAACTAGTTGTGAAGTAGAAGAGGCTAAGTCAAAACACACTGATCATTTTACAAAAATGGCAAACAATGAAAGTAGAAAAGCTAAATGTGTATTTTTAAAGAGATGGTTTAAAATGTGTTGTTGTACAGGATTACTAATGCTTCTATGGAGTGTGTTAGCATTACTGATTTCATTTTAGGTTACAATAGACACAATAGAAAGACATAGTGAGAATAAAACTAATATAGAGAAGGTTCAGAAAGTATATCCGACTAGAATAGATAGAAACTATCTATATAAAGACAGGTCTATAAATGATTTCTCTAACAATGTCTTTTCAAAACTTCTGTATGAATATGTAAAGACAATGGATGTGAGGGATTGCTACGTTTGTATGCAGTTACCTGCATCTGTATCGGAGGGAGTGACCTACTATCACCTCCCTGTAACATATGGAATAACATGTAGTGTAATAGCTAGTTTGTTTTACCAAATAGGGAAATTAGAATATTATTTTTCAGATGTAGATAACATATTTTCACAAGTAGCTGTGATTAACAAATTAAATAAAGTAAAGCCTGCAAAGGTGTTAGGTGAATTTTTCTTAGAAACTAAGGAAATAACATTAGAATATATATTTAGAAATAATTTGACTTGCAGTTTAAAGAAAGAAGAAAAGACGTTCTTGAAGAATGGAGATTGAAAATGCAAAAGAAAGCATCTGAGAGAAAAGAGGAAAAGACAGTCTGGGATGTTGAAATGGAAAAACACTTGAAAGGAGAAGCTAGTCCAACTATGGCTTTAGATTGGCCCCAGAAAGGGAAGTTGTGTATTAGAAGGAATCAAACTGCATATGATAATTACTTTGTAGGTAACAGTGAATGCCATGATACATACCGAATCATGGGTGGATGGGGATTTAAAGGAGGAAATGATCTAGTTTTTCCTGGGTTATATTTTATCTGCGGGAACAAGGCATATTATCGGTTACCAGATCATTGGTATGGCACATGTTATGTAGGTCTGGTTTTTCCAAAGATATTCCACATGGGAAGAGGAGAAGATGGTGTACATAAGTTAGGTAGTATATTAGCTCGTAGAAAGAGAGAATCTTGGTCAGAAATTGTAGGAGACATCTTTGGAGCATTGATACCAGCAGTGGGAATATCTCTGAATGCACCCAAAATTAGAAAACTATCAACAGTAGTGGATCGCTTGTCAACAAGCACCGCTGGAGGATTTTTATTGGTAAATACTGAAATGGTTGCCATGCGTGCTATGGTAATGCAAGATCGACTTGCCCTTGATATATTATTGGCAAAAGAGGGTGGAGTCTGTGGAATGCTGAAAGTTCAACATTGTTGTACTTACATTCCTGACGAAAGTAAAGAACTGAAAATCTACATTAAAAATATAACTGAATTGCATGAGGAAATTACACCACTGGAGGTTGAAAGTGTTTGGGAAAAGATTGGGAAGAAACTTGCTTCTATTAAAGATTTCTTATTAAACTTAGGTAGTACCTTTATAGGTAGGATCTTATTTCCATTAACCTGTGTAATTTTTATAGTATTAATTCTAAGATTAGGATGTCTGTGTCATAAAAGACAGAAAATACAGAAAAAGTTAAAAAGAGAAAATTTGAAAAGAACATAGAATAAGAGACAAGAGAGGGAATTTGAAGAAGTAGAATTAGAAGAGATGAAGGAAAGTATGTATAAAACAGCTAGTAGAGAAGAAATTGGGGAAACAGAGATGTAAACTAACTAAAAAAAATTATTTCACTTTCTTGACAAATTGATACAAAATTTTTATGATTTGGTGATAAAATCACCAAAGGGGGGATTGATGGAGCGGGTAGTACAACATTTTGTATAACTTCCCCATTCTGCATGAAAATACTGATTGAATAATCTATTAATTATAATATTATTAAATGAGTTTTCATGATAATTAAACCAACATTACTAATGTCCAAATTACACGTGGGATTGCATATTGCATGGCTAAATAACCTATATGACTAAAATCTGTATGCATATTAACAGTAGTATATGTAATAAATAGAATACTGCATGATATATGTTGCTTTTGTAATGTCTCTGTAATTTTGCTCGAGAGGAGGACCAAAAGGGTGAAAATAATTGCTTTAAATGTTGCTATATGCTAGATAAATAAAAGCACATAGAGGGATTAGTAAGGGGTTAACATTAGATTTATTATTTCTATGCATTAATTACTCTTTTGTGTTTGTTTCGCTTAAGTTGGCGTTTGGGCCTAAATTCCAAAATGGCCGCCAACGCGACACAACGAAGTGGCCAATGTTCCACGAGGCATGGAGTGAAGTGCGCAGAAGTGACAAAGTCTTCCAGACCTCGTCGTGAACTCTGATCTCTGTGTACCAAAGCAAGGACACTGTGGGATGACGGCCAAGACGAAAGACAATAGACTTTCACAGAAAACCAGAACGAACCGACATTAAATGAACTTGTGACATCACCCCTTGAACTGTACCAAAATCCCAAAAAGATTCAATCGGACGATCTCAACCAACCAATCACGACCGTAGTAAAATAACAAACTGTATCTTCTTGCTTTGATTTTATTATGAAAATACACGGTAGAATAGAGAGGGTCTCAATCGTTCTTTCCGATGACAACGACGGTGACGCTACGCGAACTCTACTACTTAGAGTGACTGCTGCGTTTTCCTGAATCCTAGATGGTCCGGATGCTGCCCAATTACCTGATGACTGCGTACTTTTCCTAATTCTATGGGCACTGACAGATGCTTGCACGTCTCTGGTCTTTACCGATCTTTCGAGACTGTAGCGTGCTGAGCAAAGAACTTTGAACTTTTAGACGAATGACGACAGATTTGAATATGCAGATCCATTGATTTAGAGGACTTCAGATAGCCAGATTAGGTAAATATGATGTTCTGCGATTTACTTGAAATTTGATATAAACTTTCCAAACGCAAATCTAACTCTTCAAAGAAATTTTAGATAAACAGATATTGATTAACAAGAAATGAGTTTGTGGTTTATTAAGAAGGGTAAGATCTAAATCTTAAGATGTGTTTTAGCTGGTTCTAAATCACCATCAACCAATCCAACTATTTGGTCCATTGACCATGTGGGAGGAGTGCCTTGATGTTTAGGATTGAGATCTGTAGGTGGAAGGGATTTTGATGTATATTTTGTAGATTAACTTTTCTTTCCCTATAGGTTATAAGGGGTTCCCCCCACATGTCGAGCGCTTGAACCGCTCATCCCTCCAACTGCGTGCAGACCGGTGAATGGTTAGTGTGAGTGTTGGTGTTATGGGCCCCACCAATGACTGCATGTGTGAATGAGTTAGTGTGACGTCGGGTCTGTGACTCAAGGAGGATACCGGTATGGGTTTGCTTTCCCCGTTACCAGGGTTTTTGCGCTCCATCAAGCGCACTGGTGTCTTAAAAGGCCTTGTTGCCCCTTGCGTGTACATTGGTGTGAGTAACCGTGCCGGAGTTGATAGTGCTGCAGTCTGGATGCATCTGCCATGTGGAAATCTCTTTTGCATTGGTCAAAGGTTTTGAATACATCCCTCTCAAAAAGATCTTGGATCGTACGGCATTCACCTTCACCCCAGGCTGAAAATGTTTGTGGCTGCAGGGCTGGAGGGAAGCTAGGATTACAAGCCAGTAGTTTGTTGGGTGAAGGGAAGGACGTGCGACCACTATAGATCGCGATCTTGTCCCAGATGTGGAGAACTGTTTTGGTTGAATGGCTATTTATGCACTTCAGGGCGGGGTATGTCTCGAGAGCCAGGCCAGGTCCCAAAGAGGTCTACAAGCCACAGCATAATCCATGTGAAACCAGTACTTTTCACTTTTTATGGACAACCCATTCCGATATGTAATGGAGGTGTGATGCCCAGCAGTACTCCAAAAGGTAAGGGCAGGCTAAGCCCCCCTGGTCCCTGGGCAGCATGAGCAGTTTGTTGGAGAATCTCGGGCGTCTCCTTCCCCAGATAAAGGAGTTCACGTCGAGTTGAAGGCGTAAGATATCCTCCTGCAGGATAGGTGTGGGTAGGGTTTGGAATGAGTATAAAACTTTCAGTAGAATAAACATCTTGACCGCATTGAGTTGACCGAGCCAAGACATAGAAAGCGATCTCCAAAGTTGCAGGTCTTTCAGAACGGACCATCTGTATTCCAGCCAGTTGGCCCGGAGACGATGAGGACAGGGAAGGGGTCAAATTCAGGTCTAGGTAATGGATCGAGTGATAAGCCTATTGAAAAGGGACATCTCCTCTGTGGGGGGAGTGATAGAGTCAGCACCTGGGATTTAGCCATATTCATTTTAAATCCTGAAAGCTTCTCAAAAGTACAGTGGAGAGATATTAGCGTTGGCAAGGAGGTCCTAGGGGGTGGTCAAGATGATCAAAAGGTCATCTGCAAACAAAGTGACCTTATGTTCAAGGCCCCTGAAGGGATGCCTTTGATATCTGCCACCTGGCGTATGGCTATTGCCAAGGGCTCCACCACCACAGCGAAGAGCAGAGGGGAGAGCAGGCAGCCGTGCCTGGTGCCCTTTTGTATGCATATAAGTAGGGCGAGATGACCATTAACTCGAATCCGTGCTGTGGGGACAGCGTAAGAAGCCATAATCCAGGATGTCATGAACGGGCCTAAGCCAATTTTCTGCAAGACTGCGTGCAGGAAGACCCAACTAACCCAGTTGAAGGCTTTTTCAGCATCCAGGGATAGTAAGCATGCCGGGATGTCCCGGCGGTGGACCTTCTCCATTAGATGCGCTACTCGGCGAATGTCATCCGCACTCAGGGGCTGGCGTATGAATCCAACCTGGTCTGGGTCCACCAGGCCAGGTAGATACGGTTCAATGCTAATCACTAATATTTTGGTATAGATCTTGGCATCTGTGTTTAGCAGGGCGATGGGGCGGTAAGATGTGCATAAGGAGGGGCCCTTTCCCGGTTTAGGGATGAGAACAACTTCCACCATGGACATCGTAGGGGTGAGGTCCAAGGTTTCAGAGAACGAGTTGAAGAGGCGTAATGGGTGGTCCTGTAGTTGGGGCAGGAATATGCAGTAGAATGAGACCGGAAGGCCATCTGGGCCAGGGGTGTTGCCCATAGACAGATCTTTTAGTGCTCGTTGCAGTTCGGCCAACATAATCAGGCCCTCTAGAAGTTGTGCATGGTAAGGATCGAGGGGTAACCATGGGCAAGAGGTAAGGAAAGAGCTAATGTCGTCTTGGGGGTTGCTTTCGTTTCGATAGAGGGTAGTGTAGAAAGAGTGGGACACCTGTTGTTTATCGTGCTTGGAGGTAGCCCATGTACCAGCTACCTTTTTATCTTTGAAATATGGGACCAAACCGCCCCGGTGCAGAGCCGGCGGGTGTAGGAAGCTGGCTTTCTAAATACTACACCAAAGTAAGGTATAGAGTGCAGTGAATCCCCAAAGGCTTACAGAGGTAAAAGTAAATGATACCTTACTCTCTATTTGTGGTGGTGTGGGCGAGCAGTAAGAAATGATATCCCACACTCAAAGACTGAACTCAGACCGATTGTTTGTATAAAAAATATTTATTTGTTGTATTTTATTTGTAGAACCAAGCAGGACTTGGTACAGGTAAATAGAATTGTACTTTTCCATACAGATTGATCAAAAAGCAAGCTGGATGAAAATGACTTTTGTTATTCATTTGTGCAAAGATTCAATTACAGATGAAATTACTTCTGGATTACTTTTTAGGGTACTTTTCAAATTACCTTTTCTACTCAGTAAGATAGGCCTAGATATCACACTGGGACACTTCCTAGATAAAAGTTGAGTAAAACAGTTTTTATCAAAACAAGGTTTCTTAGGTTTCCATAAAAAACACTTTCAACACTTAAAAGTTTTTCAGAGGAAAACAGTTAATGCAATCCTATGGAGGAAAATGAGGTTATTGGTTTGCAGGTCTTGAGGGTTGAGTTTCTGCGGTTAGAACAAGGGTTCATCCAAGGTCAAGGATGCACTCAAAAAGCACCCTCAGCGGCACTAGGGCGGCCGGGTACAGAGTTCTGAGGCCCAATGTTAGTCTATGGGCTAGGGGGGCCGTCGGTTGGTGGCTGCTCTCGGGCAGGCCACAAGGTTGAGGGAGCAAAGCTCCTAGGGTTAAGTACAGGTCAAAGGGGGATCCAAGTTAGCAGACAAGGTGCACCCACAGGGGCACAGGGGCGGCCGGGTGCAGAATGCTGATTTGGCATTGAGTGCCCTGTTGTTTTCAATAGGAATTGACGGTTTGGGGATTTTGGCTGCAGGCTCGGTCCAGGAAGTCTTAAGGGACGAACTAACAGCTGGACAGGTAAGTTGGAGGGCTCGGGGACGTAGGTGCACCTCATGTTCTCTTCTCCAGGGCCCCGGGCAGCTGGATGCAGGGGTGCCTTTTGAGGTCGTATTTCACCTTACCAGGCCACTCGCGGTTGGGGGTTCTCTGTGCAGAGGCTGCATGTGACCTCAGGGAGTCCTGGAGGGTTCAACCCACTGTGAACTCAGTCTCTGGAGCATTGGTGGACCTTGCTGGACCGGTGGGCCACTTGGACTCAGGCCATAGGCGACGGGTTCAGTAGTGGTTCCAGGTGTGGGGTTTCTTTGTCTTCAGCTGGCTCAGAATCTTTTTTGGGAGAGTCTTTTGAACAGAGCTGCTGTTCACATGAGATCGGGCCTTTGTTGAAGGCAGACAGTCCTCCCAGGGGTTCTGGAGGTTGCTGTCTGCAGGATAAGGTGACTTTTGGTGCAGGAAGTCTAGAAACTGCAGAGGGGCCGGTAGGGCTGGGGCCAAGTCAGTTCTTCTCTGCAGTCTCCTCTGCTGTGTGTCTTCTTTCGTCCTTCTTCTCCATAGGTTGTGGGAATCTGCCTTCTGGGTTCAAGGCTGCCGCCTAAAATCTGTAGTTAGGGGGCGTTTTAAGGTTCTCGAGGTCAGTAGCCAACAGGCTACTAACCTTAGGGTGACTACACCCTTGGTGGGCTTACCCCATGTGGGGGAGTGGGCACAATTCCTAACCCTGATTGGAGAGTGCCTGCCATCTTCAAGATGGTGGGCACTGAAGAGTGGGCTGCACCTCGCCTCAACCACCTGAGGGGTGGGGTTGGCAGAGGTGAGCACACCTTCTGGGCTGCTCTAATTGTTCCCACCTGTGTTCCCGCCGAAAAAGGGGTGAGACAGGAAGGGGGCCTGCTCCTGATAGCAGGAGAGGCGGGGGGTCGCTTTGCAAAGGCGGCAAGGCTTTTGAAGCTCCCCTGCCACAGATGGCTCTTCCTGATCTAGGGGTGGTGTGAACACCTCTGCCCATGAAAGGCTTTGTTTCTGGGCCCAGAAAGCAAAAGCTCCCACCCCAGAGGTCTAGAAACATGTCTCGTGGTGGCAGGCTGGTATTTACCAGTCAGGGAACCTACCAGAGGCTGGTCATTTTTATGGGGCCATCTCTAAGATTCCCTCTGAGTGCATGGTAGAATAAATTCCACACTGGCATCAGTGTGGGTTTATTATGCTGAGAAGGTTGCTACCAAACTTCCCAGAACTCAGTAAAGCCATTATGGTTGCTGTGGAGTTCGTAATGACAAACTCCCAGACCATATACTCTTTATGGCTTTACTGCACTTACAATGTCTAAGAATCTTAGACACTGTAGGGGTGGAGTGCTCATGTAACTGTACCCTCAGCAGTGGTATAGTGCACTCTACTAGAGGGATGTCTTACCTATAACATAGGTAGTGGGTTGCAGGCATGGCCATGACGACTCTTCACTTTTCTCTGCACCAAAACACACAGACTTCAATGGCAGTGTGTGTCTGTTCAGGAACAGGACCTCTAAGGGTGGCACAATCTGTGCTGCAGCCCGTAGAGGCCTTACCTGGTCACAGTGCCCTTGGTACCCATGGTAGCTTTTACAAGGGACTTACATGTGGCCAGAGTGGTACCAATTGGGGGTACAAAGGTATAGTTCTGGGAGAGAACACAGGCCCTGAGAACCCTGATTGGCAGGGACCCAGGGCACATCAAGTCAAAGTGCATCATAAATCTGGCAAAAAGTGAGGAGGTTACTGCAACAGAAACCCACTTTCCTACAGAGGGCCAATATCGATCCCGCTTTATCTTCCCCCGCGTAGTATCTCTGCTTTAATGTCAGGAGCGATCAATCCGTCTTATTTATCTGATGGGCCCTCAATTGGCCTCGGAGCTTAGCCAGCTGCTCCTTGTGTCATTCAGAGGGCGCTGAGTGGTCCAGTCATTCCAGAGGCTTAATATCCCCGGCCAGCCCAGTTTCAACCAGGCGAGCCTCTCGGGTACGAGCAATTGCAATTGAGGTAATGACGCCCCAGATGGTCGCCTTAAAGGCATCCCTAGGGTAGATCCTGAGATTTCGGTAAGAGCATTTGCTTCAAAATAGGCTATTATCTCATGCTGTATCTCGTCCACATTGACCGAGTCGCACAGGATATGGGGGGCACCAGCGGGGAGAGAAGCATGGTGTAGCACTTCGGCTCCCTAAGACCACCTCCAGATGGGCATGGTCTGAGATAGAAATGTCTGAGATGTGTGCCGACCCCAAGGTTTGTAATAACGAGTGTGATAGAAAGAAATAATGCATAAACATGAGCGGTGGACATGAGAGAAGAAAGAATAATCTTGAGTGTCTGGAAATTTGTACCGCCAGGCATCTGTAAGGCCCAGGTCAGTAAAGTCCCTCTTCAGCGCAGCAGACATCGCCCCCGTACCCTGGAAGGAGGCAGTGCTGCGGTCCGGGTCAGGATCCCAGACAAGGTTAAAATCCCCCCCGATGAGCATGCACCCACCCTGCCATGATAGCTGTTCTGTCAGAAGGGTTCTGAGAAATATATGTCTTGTGACTGGACGTTAAGTAGAGTTAGTGGCTGAGCATCATGTTGGACTCTATCCCGCACCACCTGCAATCCCTTAGAGCAGAATCTCGCTTTACATAGGATTGGAACTCCGGCTGTCTTGGATGAGGAGGACGCCCAATATGGAGTCGGGTATTTTGGGTGGGCCATGCGTTGTTTATCAGATTGTAGGAGGTGTGTTTCTTGTAAGAAAATGACGTCAGGGTCACTTATGAGTAGGTAACGCCAAATCTGGCACCCTTTTTTTAGGGGTGTTGAGTCCTTTTACGTTGAGAAAGAGGAATTTAATGTGCGGTACTTCAGCCATTATACAGAGCAAGAGGGTCAACTTCTGTAGCGGGCAAGTATGAAGGAGTGGCTGTCGCAGACATAGGAGTAGCCGGGCCTGGAAGTCTCAGTAGTCAGGAGTAGTGCTCCAGGAGATTGCACCCACACTGAGGGGGTAGAGGACAGGGTGGAGAAAAGCGATGACGTCGTAAAAGTGTACCAGGTTTTGAGATGAGTAGCAATTTTTCCCTAGTGTAAGACAAATAGAGAAAGGAGCCCTAAAAGTCCCTATCCCCGACCCAAAATTCCCTAGGGAGAGGATGTAGATGAAAGAAAAGAGGGAAACAATAACATTGATAGTAAAAGGCCAACTGGGCCTGGCAAATCTTTTCAAGCCCTGGAATTGCCCATTTGTCTGGACAAGCGCCATTCTGGAGACGTGACTCTCCAAAGGAACGAATTGAGGAAGGGAACCGTGGAAGGGAGTTCTATGAATATTTCTGGTCTCTGGACCCCACAGCCAGTGATCATCAGGAGGGGGAAGGACCCCACCACTGGGCCTGATGCAGTAATGGAGAAGTCTCACAAGCAGTCTGTTACAGGGGTTGAAGAGGCAGGCTATGTTCTGATCTGAGATCGACAGTCTCAGGATGTATGTCACCTCCGCTTGAATCTACTCCATGTTTAGAGACTAGAGTAGCTTTACGCCAGCGGTCGGAGCTTGATAGAGCAATCAGTCAGTGCAGGTCCCAAGTTGGGTGGGAGTGGACTGGCAGTTACTCAGAGCCACATGGGATCGGGTTGGGGAGTGTGCATCGTCCATAGAGCAGGGGTGTTGGATGATATCTTGCTTAGCTTGGGAAGATGATTGTTCCTTGGCGTGTGCTCTATGTTTAGGAGGGGGCACTGTAGACTATTCAGGGCGTATGGCATCTCTGGGTGAGGCATGATGAGGAGATGGGCTGGTAACCTGGGATGCCACTGGAAGATACAGGAGTTGCTTTGCGTCTCGCAAGTAGCGGAGCACCCGGCATTTGCCCTCCCAAGTAAAGATCAAAGCAAAGGGGTGGCACCACTGATATTTGATGTGCAGTTTGCGTAGTTTGTCAGTGACATGTTTAAAGTCTCTACAACGCCACAGCATCACCGGAGCAATATCTTGGAAGACTTGGCTAGTGTGCCCGTTGTAGACCAGCTCTGCCTTACTTCGCGCTGCCTGTAGGATAGTTTTCATTGTCAGTGAAGAAGTGTACTTGTCTGAGTATGTCAGGGACAAAGCCACAGTGGCCCCGGGCCATGGCAACTCGGTGGGCTCTGTCCAAGGCCGATGGAGATGTGTCTTTGCCACCTCTAATCATCTGGAGTAGGTCCGCCGTGAATACCATGATGTCTGAGCCCTCAGCCCCATTGGGGATCCCTCTAATGCATAGGTTGTTTCTCCTGCTTCAATTTTCCAAATATTCTTCCTTCAACTGAAGGTCAATGTGTTGCTCTTCAAGGATAGCCATTCTATGCCACAAATTCTCCTGATCGTACAAGCGTGTGTTCATTGTACGCACCTTACCTCCGTTGCAAAGCCTCTGAGTCCAGTGATGTCCATCTGATGGGGGTAATCTGTTCAGGCCCAATTTCAGGCCCGATCTGCCAGTGTTGCCTCCAGGGTCCACAGAGGGGCACAATCCCAGACACACCCAGCCGCCGCCGGGGGGAGCCACCAGTGGATGCTATGGCGGTAAGTAGGATAGGCCGAGGAGGCGTCAAAGAGCTCAGCACACCTCAGGCCTCACCATCATTCCCAATGAAAGCTCGTGGTTGCGGTGCAGGGCGGAGAAGTACAGGGGCTCTCAGTCAGTGGCCCTTAGTCGTGTGTCCTGATGCAGCACCAGGGAATCGCTGCACAATGCGGAGCACATGGGGCCAAGTCTGGTGAGGCATGCCACAACCCGGTGCTCAAGCTGGAGTTAGCAGGCTCCATCGGGACTCCGGGACCAGGCCACACTGCCGCAGCAGGCCCAGGGTCGAGAGAGAGTCGGTCCAGGCCCCACAGCTTCTCCCACACCATACCATCGCAGACACCAGAACCTTAAAACAAAATCCATAGGACAAACATAAGATCTACTTTTTTGGCAGATATTGGCTAATCTCAAACCAAGCTCTTTGAGTTCCAGGTCCTGCGGAGCATCCCACCCAACTGTTTTTTATGGGTTCGAAACACGTTGACCACAATATGACTAAACAAATGGATAAGAACATACTGTCAGGCTAACCCTCTTTTGCATTTTGTAAAGATTTTTCCAAAAAAGACTGATGAAATTGTTTGGGTACCCTGAATAGTACACTGTTTGGTCACTGCCCAGACAAGGATTGTTTTGTTGCAAAACACTGTTTTTTTAAAAATAATTTGCAACCGATTTGGGCATCTTCCCCCTTTTTTTTCCTTTTTTCTGTTTGATTTTGGTATTTTTCATGTCTTGAAATTTTGGAACTTGAGCTTGTTTATTCGTTCTTCAAATTGCATAATTTGTTGTCCACTTCATGTCTAGTGTCATCCAATATTTGTGATGAATAGTATATGTAATATATGTAATGTATGTGCTTTAATATGTGTGGTCTATGAAAATAATTGGTCAATGTACGTCTGTGTTAACCATTGAGATTTTCAAAAAACAACTTTGCAATTTTTGATTGAAACAAAAGAATAAAAAAAGAAATGTTTTCTAGGTCACGATAAGTGTCACGTGTTATATGATGTAATAAATGTTGATTAAGTATCAGTATTGGCATGCATGTTGCTGTGAGCTTAATATTATTGGCCTAGCCTTACTGATTATTGGCCATAACCCTCTATAGATGACCACAGCCTCTCCCAGGTGGGCATCCCCTCCCTGGTGCCGCAGCAAGTCCTCCTCCACTCCCCGTCAACAAGGTGTCACGGCCGTGACTGTCTCTGCCTCAGATGGGTTTTCCTGGCAGGGTCACCAGGCAGGACACGGTCCCAACAGCTTCTCCAGAAGAACCCTCCGATGCAAGCAGAACCTGCAAGATGGAGGGTGAGTCAGCCTGGGTACGTTTGTCGGCGGTGTCTGGGGCGGTGAGAAGGGGGGCGGATGGAGAGCCCTTCGTCCCCTCCGCAGCAGCAAGGGGTAGGTCGTCGGGTGCTCAGGAGGTGGGGTGCGGTTCCATCAAGGGTGCCCGGGCGCAGCAGGGGATCCCTCCATAGGCCTCACCTTCAAGATGGTGGCTCCAGCTGCAGGCACATCCCCGATCGTAGCTATCAGGTCCGTTGTTCTGTTGTAGGGGCTACACGGCTCATTCTTTCCGCAGCCAGCCGCAGTGCGAGTGTCAGGGCAGTCCCAAAGGCAGTTTATTGGGCCCCGATGCCGATGGATCTGCATTGGCCGGCTGCGGGGAAGCGGAGGCTCAGCAAGGTGCATCTCACTCCATTGGTAGCTTGACCACGACACGATTTTGCTTTTCTAAAGCTCGCTCTCTTTGAGTATGCATTCCTATTTTTATCCGTACATAATTTCCCTTCATTTTTGTGAAATTGTACTTTTCACATGTGCCCCCAGGGCAGGAAGTTGTTTCTCTGATTTCAGTATGTCTTCCAGCAAGCTGGCAACCAGGAAAAGACATATTTTGTTGGATGTTCCTCTGTTGCTTCACCAGGTGTTGGATATCTTTACACTCCCAGAAGCCTGGTTCCTCCCCTGCTCAAAACGTTTTCTGGATCTTCTCCTTCCTGCTACATATATGCTCCACCACCTTGACCAACCTTACAAAATGTATTGTGCAATAGCTCCATGTACTAAGTTTTCTTTTGCTACACAATGATAAAAACACGGGTTGCTAGAAGAATGGCAACCTAAAATTCAAGGGTAACATTAAGTGCACAGCCTGGAAGTAGAAGGAGGCAAATCCTCTGCCAACCAAAAATCACATGGTTCGACAGGGCTAAGCAGCAAAAGGGGAACAGAACAGCGATGCAACAGTTTTCACTGCGCCCTCCTTGCTGGATGCGTCATATTTACTGTCTGACGAACCATGTCGCAAGGAGTTACAGATACGTCAGTATTTTTTAAGTATGTGTAGGCGCAGTAATGACGCATTGCTGGAGTGTGTCACAAAAGTGACGCAACTCCAGCAATGTGGCCTTTCACATGGGGCAAGCCCCATGTGAAAGGGCCTGCATCCGTCTTACGCCCGCTGTGAGGCAGGCGTAAGATTGTAACGTAGTGGCATCCTAGAAGTGGCACAGTGAAATCTGATAAATTTCACTGTGCCACTTCTACGAGGCTTTTTAAGAGGAAACGACCCCTTGCATACATTATACCTGGCGCAAGTATAATGTGGCGCAGGGGTTTACAAAGTGACGCATCTACCTAGATGCGTCACTTTGTAAATATGGCGCAACATGGCACATGTTTTACGCCACTGGTGCGTCACAAAAAGTGACGCATCGGCGGCGCAAAAGTGACGCAGGGGCTCATAAATGAGCCCCATAATACCTGATGCAGGCGGTGCAAAAGTGTTGCAAGGCCTCATAAATAAGGCCCACAACCTTTAAGGAATGACATGGGGAAAGGAGACATCAAGAATAGCAGAGAAGCATAGACTGTTCTCATCACCAGTAACAAATGCAAAGGAAGGGACGTGTATTCAGCCCAGCAGTATGATATAAGGACTCGAAGAAGTTCTGGCTGAAGGTAGCTCTGAGTGCAGAGACAAAACACTCTCAAAAATTAAATACAGTAATACATTACCAATTGGTGCAACACTTCAAGGCATCTTGTCACAAAAGAGACGCAAGAAGCAACCCTCATGAAACTGCATGTCCCAACCCAGTGGAGGAACCCAGTGTCAAGAAATCCTAGGCTGGTTCTCGCCCCACTAAATTTCACAAGCAATCGAGATTTCAAAATCGGAGGAAGGACCAGGTCCCAACTTAATTCCGAGTGTTTTAAACATTTAATAATGTGGAGGCTTTCCCTCCCACGAGCAATCTTTGTCTTCTGCACATGAAATCTGATGTTCCTAGTTCCTGGAGAAACAACACTATAGTTCCTCTATATACGAAAGGGCCAGTCCAAAGCCCGGGATCTTATAGACTGATTAGCCTTATTGACGCAGAAGCTAAGAGCTTCACCGCTCCATCAGTGGACCGATGATGAGCAGATCCATGCAGCGCATCAGGGGTGCTTTCACAAAGGCTTACTGAGACTTGCCCGTTGTTTTTACTGTTTAACACCTGTAGACAATTAGACATCACTTAAGAGTGGACCATGTTCATCACATTTTATTTTTGTTGGCCTTAGACCTTGTGAACCAGAGGAAATTATGGGAGCGACTGGAGAACGGAACATCCCCACCTGGTTTACTTACTGAAAGAACCGTGCGCCAGTTCCACAGCCCAGGCGCGATGTAGCTTCAACGGAAGCCGAAGGGGCACATTTCAGACACTATCTCGTGTAAAACAGCCTTTTGGCCCCTTGTGTTTACACTTTACGTTAATCGAATGTCAGAGAAATTCGCAACAGAAACTGTCGACGTGACAGATAACAGAAAAGTCCCACTGTTATTGTATGCTGTTTCGTGCGTATGACTCCGCCTTTTTGGGACTTATGCCCAAACCCCTTCAGATGTTACTGTAACAACTACGACATGAAGCTAAATCTGTAAAAAAAAAAACCTCAAAGGATGTCCTGGGGCGCCTTTCAGCTAAATCCAAAAGTAAGAACTTCACGATGGCAGGCAAAATAATCAAAAAAGTAAAAAAGCTTTGCTACCCCGGTGCAACGGCACCTGGAATACTATAGGCAAAAGGCAGCGAAGAAAGACTAAAGAGACGCACACATTGCTGCAAGATTTGCTATGTCATATGGCAGTGGACCCCGGGCGCACTTTCTGGAGATTTTGCGATCCAAAGTGGCAAGTCCCCTTCTGTATGAAACAGAGGCGTGGGGTCTGCACTGCTCGAATCAAAAACTATGTACGATCCACAGGAAGTCAAGGGAAACCATGCTTCAAATACCCCAATTAATACAAAAGGGCACGTTTAAAAAGAAATCATACAGCGCGGTGCGACAAGCAATTTAGCAGCGCTGTGTCATTTAAAAAATCCATGGATGCACCATATTCACAAGAGTACGGCGCACCTCTGTGTTTTCCCTTTTGCCGGCGCTAAAAAAGCTGCCTCCTGCCAAAGCAGACACCCTTGCGCCATGGTGCAAGGGTGCCAGCGTTGCAATCATTAAAGGCGATTTGGTGCTTTTATGTGTGCTACAAAATGCAGCACACATAGAAAGAGCAAAAAATGACGAGAAATAGAAATATTTCTCCTCGTTGCGCCACTCCAACACCTGCTTTTCATGGCGTTCGATTTTGGCGCTGCCTCAGATTTACAGATCCTTGTAAATCTGGAGCAGCATCAAAAAGCCATGGTTGTTGGGATGCAACGCCCACAGCAACACCCTTTGCACGAGCCTTTCGCGCAGATACCTGCGTGAAAGGGTACAATATTTACAATGCGGCGTTAAGCCACGCAAGGTGGCTTAGCGCCGCATTGTAAGTATGGAGCAGGGCATTGCGCCACCGGAGCATCGTAAAACGTGACGCTACAGTGGCGGAATGTCCTTGTACATATGCCCCTAAGTTATCTTGTGAAGGCCATCTTTGATGTGACACTTTTAGACTTCAAGAGCAGGACAACAGCATTGCTGTATGCAGCGAAAAGGAGTGAAGCCGCAACAAGCTACTTAGGTGACCAGTGGTGGAAATAACTTGTCTCGAGCCAAACCTCTTGCCACCACAAGAAAAGGATCCTGAAGGAGTTTGCGGATCAGCCTATTGACAAAGTGACAGACATTCATGGCCACAGATAATGGTTCAAACATGCATCGAGTCAGGAAGCGATCAATCGGATATACAGTGCCAAGGAGGTGTCCACCTGGGAAGAACACATGAAAATTGAAAAAGCAAATCATGCAAATGCACAGGTAGGTGAACCCTCGAACCTGGACCTAGATGTCTATTCTGCATGGCTGGATTCAGGATTGGAGACATACATGATCTCAGAAAGTGCTGGACTCGTGAGGAATCCAATTTATGTGGTTGCAACTAAGGGTATTAAAAAAAACTGTGCTATGTTGCTTTTTTGTTGGGAATTGTGCGGGTCCATACTGAAAAGGATACTATGGAAGGTCTGTTGGGCATTCTAAAGAGGTGACGCTGTTCCTATCAGGGGATATGTAAATTAATATACCAGCTAAAGCAGGGCAATACCTGAGACAGATAGTGAAAGCGAGGAAGCAAACACTGGTCATGACCACCACCGATTAAGAGCACCACAAAGGCAGAAAAGGAGTGGCCGCGCAGGACTGAACAGAGCGAAAGCCTCTCCAAGAGTCAGCGACGAAAGAGCGAAACAGCTGTATGCATCATTCATTCATTTTATCTTTCCTTCTCTAATGTCACACTCGCTTGATTTAGCTCACCAGTTTAGAACAAGCATTTGCAATGCAATAGGCCTCACATTTGTTGGAGACGGAGCTATTGGCATTGTAAATGGCAATGTTTTTTTTTGCAGTGGACTGATTATTTAAAGAAAGTTTAAGTGCATAAGGATGCTTGAAGTGTCAGATATTGCTACACCTCCTAGTGACCTGACTGACAACTGAGACCCAAGGGTGAGAAACCAACAAACAATCAAGTTTATATCTGGAGACAATGCTTGCATGGTGGACGAGAGCACAAAAGCAACATAATGAGTAAGGAAAATGTTTTTTAAAAAGCGCTATGACACAGCCAGCATTGACCCCCTAATAGCATTTTTTCTTTTTTTAATAATTTTACTGACTGTGCTGCTGTGCGACGTGAAGTGCAATGTTCTAAAACATCAGTGGGGATTTGTGGCTGGCAAACAACACGAATGAGGAGGGTGGGGAACAAAGTAGGTACAGCAGGAGGGGGACGTGTGGTGGGTTAAGAGAAAGCCGGGGGTAGCGTGATAAAAAGATCAAATGGTAGGAGGAGAAGGCAGGTGGTGTTTTAAAAATAACAGAAGCCAGCATTAAAAGTGCATGGCCTATAAAAATGGCTAAAACAACAATACAACTACACCTGTGCACATTTACAAATAATTTTGGTCATGAGAATTGTGTCCTGAAAAGAGGCCTTCTTAAGGTTAGGGAAGGTGTATTTAGTTCTATTGCCATACTTGCCCGATGGTTAAATTATGGGCGACTACAAAAGGAATGCTGATTAGGTCAAATATAGTCCCCGTCCACATGTGTGCTGTATTGTAAAGTCACTGCATCCCACACCAGCTAGAACTCCCCGTTTGACACAGACTTATATTAATGGTATAAACACAGACAAACATTTAGGTGTAGGGAAGGGTGCGCACTCACCAGGACCGCTTCTGTTTTTACGTCCCTCAAATGAGTCTGCCACTGCATTGCATGGAGGCTACTTGGGTTGCAGCTTTCAAGTTGAATGACTTTAAACCCCTTAGTCCTTATTAAACAGTGGGGTAACCCAGTTACGTGGAGAACCTGGGGATAGATATTTTAAACGTGCACAAGTTCTGCCACAAAAACAAACTACAATAAACCCTTCTTCTGTCCCCTCATAATGTAGGATTTCAATAAATGATAAACAAAACAATTTTTGAAAGGATCTGTCTAAACACTGTATTTTGCAAAACATACCAATTGCACCAATTGAAATGTGATTAAAGTTTATAAGAAAAAATCATATTTTTGATACAGCACAGGACATATACACACAAAGACACAATTTATCAAACTGTGCTTTTTGCATAGGTGAGACACAGGGGAAGTGAAACAAGAGTGTTTACACACACATCACAATGCAATTAAAACAAAACTAATACTATATAACAAATAATAAATTTAGGCACAGCGTAATATTAATGATGAAAACACCCTCAGCATGACCTAGAGTTTATCCTTTAGTGTGTGATGGTCAGGTTAGGCTGCAACGCTTGATTTATAAATACACGTCGACGTTTCGACCCCTTTAGATTGTGTGCAAAAAAAGAAAAATCATCATAGGGTCTTCATCAGGACTAAAAACAAAAGTGTGCTTTTCTCTCTTGGGCTTATTAGACCTCAGTTAGGCCACGGCGCCATGCTGTTCAAAATGGATGCCGTATCATGGTGCTCATTCTGTGTTTATATTTCTCGTCTGACACTTCATGCACTAAGATATGAATTGTTTATTTCTGAATGACACTGTTCTAAAAAGTCAGCTAGAGAAAATTATTTTGTTACAATTCTCAAGGTCCTTGCAATTGCACACTGTAAACACAATGGTTTTGCTATTGTTTATGTAACTAGTTTGTTGTAGCACCTCTAGATAATATTAGGTCAGAAGGTTCGAATCAATATTCATGTAGTGGGTTAGTGCTAATTTAAAATGTGAAAATATGATGTGTTGAAACAATAAGCATATCATACTGACTTTGCAGTTTCTGTAGTGTCTATGCAAGACAACTGTTTTTAAATACTTGAATTTTGAATGTGAGCCAGAGAAACATATGAGAGCTTTCATGAGCCTAGGAATGCTGTCCGATTACTTACTGATTTTGCTGCACACTTGAGACATAGCATTTCTCAGATATTTGCCCATTATTTATTATTTTCCATTTGATGGCCTACATAACAAAGCATTCTTTATGCAATTTAATGAGTTTAATGCTGCATGTGAAATTTACTATATTTTCTATATTGTGCCTTTATATTTTGTAATAAACCGTCATGATTTTCTACTTTTCAATCTCCCTTTTTGAGTCAGTCCTTTTCTTATTGACTGTATTTTGAAATGTTGTTTTGAAACTTGTCTCTAGCCACACATTGCCTCATAGACATTGAGGTTAAAACCATATCTGATCCACCCAATGTTTGTGTCGCACAACTGTAATGCAGATTTCTTAGGGCCCGGTCGCCCACAGTAGCACCAGTCTTATGCAGTGTGCCCATTCTATTGCCTGCTCTCCCATGTCTGCTACACCGTTGTCAGCATCATCCATCTTCAGTACCTGGTTCTGGGCCCTAGGCCATGCAGCACGTAATCATGCATCAGGCACCAGGAGTGCTACTGGACACAATCAGCTACTTTACATTAGGGCACGCCCTAGGTGTCTGAATAACGGATATAGTTTTGCTCACGTGTATGTATATTCCTAACCTGTCTTCCCTCAAGTAGGTTAGCAATAAATGTATGTTAAACTTGCACTGCTAAGAGCATTATATTGCTTTTCAGAAGCTTTGTGTTGCCCTGCATTCATGATTATATAATTTCCTGTGCTAGGTAAGGTGGCCTGATGTTGTCTTCTTTCTTGCTGATTCCCCATTCACTTCTGTTCTAGTTTTTTAATAACATACTTGTTTTGAAAATAAACAAGGTAATGCATATATAGTTTATATAATCATGTATTAACCTCTAGAAATATATATAACAAAATGTGACTCAGTGCAGTCCATAATCCAGTAGGTCAATCTGGTTAATGGACAAATATACAATTCCTCAGTGGAGCTCAGTGTAGGCAGTCAACGTATATAGATATATATGTCTAGATTAGGGATGGGCAAAGTATGCGGGTAAATTTCAAAACATGCACAATTCACCAGTTTGTTCCCCCATGTAAAACCAAACGCAGGCGGAAAAACATAAGGCACAACGCAGTTGCTTTTAGAAACACAGGGGCATATTCTCTAGGACGTATCGCCGAGTTAGCGGCACTTTATCGCAGCCAAATTGACGATAAATGTATTGCCCCATTCACAAGCCGGTGCCAACAGCCCATATCACCAGTTTACCTGAGATAGCAACCGCTAAAAACATAGTCACAGATGACACCGGCAACTAACGCTAATGAGATGCAGAGTAGGCGTTCCTGTGCAAAAAGCAGCGAACACACCACTTTGCAACATTCTCAACAACCAGCCAGATCAGCGATAAGATCACAAAACAGGCGATAAGGCGCGTTAGCAGCAGGAATTTAACACCTCCTCTGACCTGGTGCAAAGTCGTACGACAACTGGCACCAAAAAAAGGAGCCCAGCCAGAGAATGTCATTGCCCACTACAGACTCAAAAGGACAACCATCCTCCGCATCCTGAACATCATTGCCCAGAGGCTGATGGTACCAACACAGCGGACAACCAACATCCCACCTCAGACAAAGCTGCTGGCTGTGCTGCACTGGTTGGCCTCTGGGACATTCTAACCAACTACCGCCAGAGTCGGAGGAGTCTCAAAGCCAGCTCTATCCAAGTTCCTCACACCTGTCTTGGGTGCCATCATCAGCTTGGTACCCCAGTACCTATACTACCCTCACACTGTGCAGGAACTGCTGGTGACCAAGCAAGGCTTCTACGCCATAGCTGGATTTCCACACGTGTTGGGGGCAACTGACTGCACACATGTCCTAATTGTGCCCCCTTCCGACACTGCACACAGTTACCGCAACAGAAGGCACACACATTCCATCAATGTGCAGCCAATAGTGGACCACCGGGGACTCTTCACCAATGTCGTCGCCAACTACCCAGGCAGTGTGCATGACTTAATCTTCCGACAGTCCATCATCAACCGGTGCTTCCAGGATGGCACCTACCGAAATGTAGTGATCGTTGGTAAGTACCAAATGAACACAAGACACACCTCAACTCCACAATCATGAAACCCACAACTCTGGGAATACACACGTTACAAACTCACATACAACATGCCAAACAACATGCACACCCACCATATACGACAGCACAACGTACTGCGGTAACCTGGGCTAGCCATGTACATGAGCCATCAGCGGCATGGCACCTCAGCCACACAATAGCAGAGTGTGGAGAGAGGTGGGAACGAAGCATGTGCGAAGGAGGCAAGTGACCCATGAATGAGAATGCACACAATGTCAAGTGTGGCGTGGTTGTGCTGGACAGACTGCAGTATGCAGACCACAGACATATCCATGTCGACATATACTGCTGGTGGTGGTAGTGTTGTGGACAGTGGATGCAACCATGTCACCCCAGCTAGTGGGAAAGATCTTGGAGATGTAGCCCCCCTGTAAGCGTGAGAGGAGTGGGCTGGCCCGGCGTACGCCAGGCCTGCGTAGGGGTGTGAATAAAAAGCACGTAGCCTTGGGTGTGGTTCTCTTCCGGAATGCCCAACGTGTCTGCCAGGCCGGCGCCTCTCACTCTGCCACGAGGCCGACGCCGTGAGCGGTGTCGACTGCGATACTGTGCGCCTGTTGCACCCCAGGCTGCTAGTCCCCAGACCGCGTCTTGCCCACCCCTGCACATCCAGGCCTCACTGCTCACCTTCCGACACCTGTGTGTCTCCAAGAGGGCCCACCACATTCCGGTGCAAGCTCCAAGCCCGAGGCCCGTTACCTTGGCAACCTCCTCAGATCATCACGGCCTCTCTGAGCAAGCCCCACAGTACTCCTTTCTCGTTGACGTACTCCACCGGCATACCCAGCGGACAAGAAGTTCACACATTTGGAACTGAGTCTTGATTGCACAATGGCAGAGTACATATATCATGGCTGTGTTTATGTCACTATACTTCCTTCGATGTGGTGCCCCCAACTCTGTGCATAGCATTCCGACCACACGTGTCTGTGAGCCCTTGCTGACTTCTGCCTCCGGCCTACACTGCGGTCAACTAGGTCACACATTTGGAACTGGGTCTTGATTATGCAATGGCAGAGTACACATCGTTGTACCCAAGGAGAGGAGTAAGAGAAAGACGTGGTTCAATCCTGAGGAAAAAAGGATCCTCGTTACGGAGGTGATCGAACACTACCAACAATTGCTCTGGTGCCACTAACTCTGTTTATCGCAAGCCAACAACACGCAGCTGTGGGCCCATTCTCACCGCTGCCTCCGGCCTACACTGCAGTCCTGTAGGTCACACATTTGGAACTGAGTCTTGATTTATTTATGGCTGACTTGATATCATTGTACAGGCCTCATCGCAGACTGCATCCCCTTCCAGCTCTGGTGCCAATGACTCTGTGCCACGGGAGTCAGGGACACTCTCTGGTTGAACTTTGGTGGCATCTGAGTCTATGGCCTGGGTGTTGTCATCATCATCATGTAGCTGATACTGACATGGTGGGAAAAAGTGGACTGTAGCATTCATCTCCTCCATATTGCCTGTTTCTGCATGCATATGCCCTCTGCATCATGACCTAAATTGACAACTTCCACTGTTCCCCATAACACTCCGCGACATTCTCCTTGGACATCAACGAGGACCCGCTCAGCTCGCGTGGCCCTTTCTCAGTGCTCCGCAAGTCACCGTCCCTTGCGGGTGTGCCTGTGCCTGTGCCTGCCGCAGTGCATCCAAGACCACTAACTCTGTGCAGCTCAAGTCATGGACCCTTGCTGTTTGTACTTTGAACTTCTGATTGTCTGATCACTGTTGGTGTTGTTTCCAGCACCAAACCACCCCTGAGGGGTGGCTTACACTACCCAACACCCATCCAGCACAGGCGTCACTGGAAGTGTAACCCTGGCAATAAAAGGTGCCGGGTGCACGTGCCCGTAGCCAGTTCCACAAATTATATCAGTGTGTCTGTGTGGTCATTATGTATGCATGAGGGCCCCAGGCCATACCAAATACATTGTGCTCTGTACAGCAGACTCTACCTTGTCACCTCAGGCAGTGGGATAGACCTGGGACATGTAGCTGTGTCGTACCCCCCTGTGAGCGTAAGGGAGTGGACCGTCGTACGGCAGTACGGCATAGGGGAGTGGTCATTCAACATGTGGCTCTGGACGTGGATGAGTTTAGGCCTTGCCAAGGAGGTTGCTAATGTCTGTGTGTCTGGTGTAGGGTCGGTGCCACGCAATATACAATGTTGCTATGTAGCATGCCCCCGGAGTGCGGGCTCGGCGGAAGGGGCTAATGAAGGAGCGCAAGCCAGCTCGGGGTCCAGGATCAGACATGCCAACTGTTGTGTGTGTCGCTATTTTCGCAGCATACACCAAAGGTCTACCCTCAACCGCATGGCGAGTTCAGCCAGGCATGAACTCTACAGCTGTGTCCGCCCTGTCCTTACCATAGGCCTACACACACGTGGCCACCCACCTTCAGCACACAAACTCACTGTGTCATTTACAGACTTGTGGACATTCGCAGACAGGCATGACAATGGTGTGCCGTAGGGGTGCAAGTGATGCAACCGTGCTGCGCACACTAGTAAATGGGCTAGGGGGAGGGAGGAGCAGCAGTAAGGCTACGTAATACACATTGATGCCGCTCATTTGCAACAAGCAGTACATGTCATACAGGAATCACAATCACACACCAATGAACCAGTGAGCCTGCCAACACATCATGTAGAACCAACTATTGACTCATGTCTCTCAGCACTGTCACAGGTGACCAAGGACATGCACTCTGCGCTTGGATGATGACATCCCTCCGAGAAACCCAACACACAGGCCCAGAGGTAGTACAATATGGCCCACAAATGCACCAGGAGCATCATGGAATGCACATTTGGCTTGTTGAAGTCACGTTTCAGGTGCCTGGACATCACAGCTGGAAGGCTCCTGTACAGCCCAGGCATCGTGTGCAAGTTGATCGTTGCATGTTGTGTGTTGCACAACATATGTGTACGCAGCAATGCCCCATGGATAAAAGTGCCAAATGCACCGGACGATGATGATGAAGATAAGGCAAGTGGACCACACCCCACTGCAGCTGCAGCAGGAATAGCCCGTAGGAACATCATCATTGACAATTTCTTCACATGAGCATGTCACATTGTGACAGTCCTTAGCAATCATGGGACAGTACAAAATTACCACAGGCACCGCATGTGCAAATAAATGCATTCCAAAAGCACATTCCCTGAGTGCATGTCACTCATCTGTAAAGGCACCTCACTGAGACAGGTGTGTGTGCGACATGTGGGGCTAACATGGATGGTGGGTGTGTCACCTCTGTGCAGAGAGGCTGTTTATGGTGTAACGTATTCGAAGTGCCAGTTCTGTGTGTCACAGTTAGTAGGGAATCCCACTCTTCGGCGTTTCACTTGTGTCTCAAATCATTCCATTTTTGGTGCCATTTGTGGCCTAAAGGTGACAACAAGGCTCCTTTTGGGGTCAGATATGTACCTCCATGCTGCAGGGATAGCCTCCTGTGACTCAAGTCCCACAACATAGGCAACATGTACGTAAGTGGGGTCACTACCCCTCCATTCGTCCACGCTTTCATAATTGATTGATCATGGTCATGACACATCTGTGTGCAGGAGGGTTGCTTGTCCACAGGGCCGGCTTTAGTGCTGGTGGCGCCCTGTGCGACAATGTTTGTTGGCGGCCCCCAATGACCACCTCCACCACGGATTCTCTCACTAGCACCCTTTAACTGTGACCAAGTCTCCATAACCACACTCTCTCAGATGCATTGAATTAGTTATATAGCACCACTCATACCAGTGTAGGGTGTCCGAGCACTTTGCATCACAAACACTTTACACAGAGACAATCAATCATACGTGTGTAAATCAGTGTATAGGAAATGTTACATAAGCCAAAGGACTAAAAGTGTAGGAGTCACATGTCATCCATACTGGTGGCAGTATAGTTTAAGAGTGCTTGGTGTGGAGAAGCACAAACTCAGAGTCGAAAAAGAAACAGCATAGTTGGGAGTTTTCTTTAATAATAAGAATCGATTGCTAGCCAAATTAACCCTTTTTGCAACATTAATCAATGTTCTAATAATGTATACTTTGCAGTGTGTATGCAGTTCTAGGATGAAGATGGGGAGAGGATGTGGTCCATCGGCTTAAACTGCCGACTTTGGTGCAGGAACCAGGGTTCGAGCCTCGAGGACGCGTCCACATCCTGTGATTCTAGGCAAAACACTAAGGGGCATATTATCAAGGCAGGCGATAAAATTATCGCCGCTTTAGCGGCAGAAAACTGCCGCTAAAGCGGCGATAATGGGCTTGATAATATGCTCTATGGAATTCCAATTGAAGCCCATTAGATGTCCTTCACATCTAACATGGGCTTCAATTGGAATTCCATAGAGCATATTATCAAGCCCATTATCGCCGTTTTAGCGGCAGTTTTCTGCCGCTAAAGCGGCGATAATTTTATCGACTGCCTTGATAATATGCCCCTTAATCTCCCCGTGCCTGAATGTGTAATGTAAATACGGTGCTCATGTGAAGCGCTCCAATACCTTCGGATCGAGTTCGCGCTATATAAATATGCAAAAAAAAGAAGAAAAAAAAAACAGCTAATAGCTCACTATTCTATATTAAGACTTTAAGTTATAAATTGCAAGTAACAAAAAAGATGTCTCTTTTTAAAGCAGTAACCTGCTGATCTGTTTACATCATAAGCACTCTGTAATCTACTTGGTACACGTTCTTTGCAGCAGGCATATTAACCCTCTGCACTAACTTCACCGAAGTCAAAACCTCAACTATACAAAATGCTCATCTCTCTCCAGGAAGATAATTAATCACACGAGTTATCTTGACATTTATGTGAGGCCTGGTAATTGCCGAGGGAAAGAAACGCTGCAGCAGGTGCTTCAAAAGCATAATAAACTTTCATACACGGCACCCCCAGGAAGCCAGCACCCGGTGCGTTGGCACCGGTCGCACCACCCTAAAGCCGGCCCTGCTTGTCCCTCTGCGATGTGAAGGGGAGATGCGGTTTCACAGTGTGTTCCATGCATGTTTCAGCATTGGCGCAGTTTACATGCAGACTGCATGTCAATGTACACTGTGACTGTGAGGAGATGCCTATTTGGTGCGGGACAATGGTCATTTGTTCTGTGTCACGGATGTGCGGTTGTGCTCGTACATTGTCATCTCACCGTTTTCTTATTATGCTTTTATGGTGCATTTTCCCGCATGACGTGTGGGAATTGCAGGCCTGTGGCTGGTAATCGCTGATTTGTGCATTGCGATTGGCCTCATCGCACCTTTTCTGGCGTTGGTGTTTCGCAGTTTTGCGGTGTCGCGTTGATTTTAACGCGGTCATTTGACGCATTTTTGAGGGACTATCTCATGGTGCCATCGGCTTGAGAATACCACCTTACCACAGTGTTATTTTCCCGCGATAGACTGCGATGTGCAAAGTTGCGTTAAGCTAATTTTGCGATGATTATCACACGTTCTTGAGAATATCCCCCACTGTGTTTATCTTATTGATATTTGCATATAAGTGAATACATTGCAGAATTCCACGGTGCTCTTGACAGCAACTTTCCTGGTAGGGAAGACAGTGTGCAGCACCTTCCTCCTGGTGCTTAACAAGGCAAATACACCACACACAGGATACCCCGCTGGGGAACTTGCTTTGATGCACTGTCAGGGGATGGAGAGTGAAATTAACCTAATGAAATTAACATTAGGAAAAGTAAATAGTCTGGCCCCTGATACTGCTGGACAGTTCAAATATTTCTCGTTCTGTAAAATATCTCACAGCGCGCAACGAGGAATTATTGTGCTGGAGGGCAATACGCCTGTGTTTTGCCTTTGTTTTTTCCTTTGTGCTGCAGGGCAGTCAGCCTGCATTTTGCAGTTGTATTATTTGTTTTTCATTCGTGCTGCAGGGCAGTCAGTCTGCATTTTGCCTTAGTGTTTTTTGTTGTTTAATTCGTGCTGCAGGGCAGTCAGGCTGCATTTTGCCTTTGTTTTTTCATTTGTGCGGCAGGGCAGTCAGTCTGCATTTTGCCTTAGTTTTTTTGTTGTTTCATTCATGCTGCAGGGCAGTACGCCTGCGTTTTGCCTTTGTTTTTTCATTTGTGCTGCAGGGCAGTCAGCCTGCATTTTGCAGTTGTGTTATTTGTTTTTTCATTCTTACTGCAGGGCAGTCAGCCTGCATTTTGCCTTAGTTTTTGTTGTTGTTTCATTCGTGCTGCAGGGCAGTCAGGCTGCATTTTGCCTTTGTTTTTTCATTCGTGCTGCAGGGCTGTCAGCCTGCATTTTGCCGTTGTGTTTTTTGTTGTTTCATTTGTGCTGCAGGGCAGTACGCCTGTCCTTTGCTTTTGTTTTTTCATTTGTGCTGCAGGGCAGTCAGCCTGCATTTTGCAGTTGTGTTACTTGTTTTTTCATTCGTACTGCAGGGCAGTCAGCCTGCATTTTGCCTTAGTTTTTGCTGTTGTTTCATTCGTGCTGCAGGGCAGCCAGGCTGCATTTTGCCTTTGTTTTTTCGTTCGTGCTGCAGGGCTGTCAGCCTGCATTTTGCTGTTGTGTTTTTTGTTTTTTCATTCATGCTGCAGGGCAGTCAGCCTGCATTTTGCCTTTGTTTTTTAATTCATGCTGCAGGCAGGGCCGGGACTGCCCGTAGCGGGCACCGGGCATTTCCCTGGTGGGCCAGAGGGGTGGGGGCTGGTTTTGTACCCTCTCGGGCCGTTTTGTTACTAGGGGCCGGTTTTGCAGCAGTGCTGCAATATCGGCCCCCTGTAACAAAAGCGTGAGCAGTGCTTCCCACTAGCAACTGCCCACGCTACTGGGGCCGGTTGCGCAGCAATCTGCCACGGCTGGTTGCTGTTCCCAGTCCGGCCCTGGCTGTAAGGTAGTCAGCTTTCATATCGCCTTTATTTTCTTGTTTTTTCATTTGTGCTGCAGGGCAGTCAGCCAGCATTTGCCTTTGTGCATTTTGCTTTTTCATTCGTGCTGCAGGACTGTCAGCCTGCATTATGCCCTCGTTTTTGTTGTTGTTTCGTTCGTGCTGCAGGGCAGGCAGCCTGCGTTTTGCCTTTATTTTATCATTCTTGCCGCAGGCCAGTCAGCCTGCATTTTACCTTTGTGTTTTTTGGTTTTTAGTATTTTCATTCATGCTGCAGGGTAGTCAGCCTGCACGTTGCCTTTGTTTTTTTGTTATTTCATTGGTGCTGCAGGGCAGTCAGCCTGCATTTTGCCTTTGTTTATTTTGTTGTTTCATTCGTGCTGCAGAGCAGGCAGACTGCATTTCGCCTTTATTATTTCATTCGTGCTCCAGGCCAGTCAGCCTGCATTTTGCCTTTGTTTTTTTTGTTTTTTCATTCGTGGAGCAGGGTAGTCAGGCTGCACGTTGCCTTTGTTTTTTTGTTTTTTTTCATTCGTGCTGCACGGCAGTAAGCCTGCATTTTGCCTTTGTTTTTTGTTGTTTCATTCAGGGCAGGTGGAAGTGAAACCAGCAGAAATGGGCGGAATTGCTTGAAGGTTTGCATTCACTTCCTCCAGATTTAAAAAAGAGACAGGAGTACATTTGGTGTCATGTAGTGTTGCACTCAATGGTGATTAAAATATGCCTTTGTGGGGAATCAGGGCAATGGCGGTAGTTCATCAAATGAGTAAAGGTGTGCCTTTGAAAATTATTATTATTATTAGACATATTTGGAGAGCGCATTGCTACCCAAAAAGGGTTTCCCATTTCGTTGGCGGCTCTCGGTGTGGCACCTGCAACAAAATGATTATAGGGCACATATGACTATGGCATTAGATCAATACTTGACACTGAATATGGGATCCGTGTCCGGGGCAGACATGTTGTGGGAGGCGTGGAAGCCGACACTACGCGGGGCGGATGTCTCATACTGCACAGCGGCCCGCCGCAAGCGCCGAGAGGGGCTGGTTCAAGCAGAGGCCGAAGTCGCGGAATTGGAGCGTAAGGGCCGGGAGGATGGGGGTGAGGTGTCTCGCCGGCAGCTACTCTACGCACAGCAGACGTACGTTCTCTCTTGCTCGACGAGGCTCGCCAGGCCTGGTTAGCCACCAGGAGTCGAGTATACCAATGGGGGGATAAATCAGGTGCGATGCTGCACAGGTTGTGTCAGGGTGTATATCATACCCAGGATCTCCCGGGGATCGTAGACCCGGAGGGCACACCTCTTACGGATCCGGGTGCGCTCGCCAATAGTTTCGCTACATACTATGCAGGCCTATATAGCCCCAGTGAATGTCTCACGGAAACGGAAGTAGAGCGGTTTTTATGTGATCACCCTATCACAGCTCTATCAGAGTCGGCGCGGACTAAACTGGATCTCCCGTTTAAGGTGGAGGAATTCGGGGAGGCGCTGGGTGGCCTCAACCCGGGCAAGGCCCCGGGCCCAAATGGGTTCCCGAGTGAGTTTTTCAAGAAGTATTTCCTCCAATTAGGTCCACATTACACGGCAGTGGTGGAGGAGGCTCGGGACTGGGAGTTGTTACCTCGGGACTGGAGGCATGCAGAAATTGTTGGTGTTCCACAAACCAGGCAGACCCCCGGTGAACACGGGTTTTATGCCATCCCGCGCAACGCGGCATAACATTCGGCGGGCTCACGTTGCGATCGCCGAGGTGCAGCGGTTGGGGGTTCCAGCAGCCCTGTTGTTGGCGGATATGGATCGGGCATTTACTCCCTTAGCTGGCGATATCTGTTCCTGCTGCTGAAACGTTTGAATTTTGGTCCGCAGTTCATATCCTACGTGCGGCTTCTATACACGGAGCTTACGGCCTCGGTCAGGGTAGCGGGGGCGACCTCAATGACTTTCCCCGTACAACGTGGAACCCCCTATCTGTTTGCCCTGGCCATGGAGCCTTTGGCAGCCTGGGTGCGGATAGACGCGCAAATCTCCGGCTTTGATTGGGAGAATGGACTATTCGATCGCATAGCTCTCTATGCGGACGACGTCTTATTTTTTCTAACAGATCTTGACCGCACGGGCCCCCGGTTACTCCGTATTATGCAGCTCTTTGGAGAGACCTTGGGTATTTCATGAATCCCCGGAAGTCTACCCTGTGGGTATTGGGGGGTCTGGCTCAGTTGCAGGGGTGGGCCTCCACGGTGCGGATAGCGGCGGGGGGACTCAAGTATTATGGGGTGTTCTTATCAACTACCCCGGCGGTTTCCTGGGAGCGTAATGTGGTGCCCATGTGGGATCGTATTTGCCAAGACATCAAATTGTGGGCCTGCATGCCACTCACCATATTCGGTCGGTCCGCGATCTTTAAGATGGTGGCCCTTCCCCGTCTCTGTACCAGCTACAGAATCATCTGTATATGATTCCACCGGGCTGGTTCCGTCGGGTGAACTCGACCCTGGGTCAGTTCCTGTGGGAGGGTGGGGCGGTTCGGGTGGCCCTGCGGACGTGTTTCCTATCAACCTACGAGGGGGGGCTGGCCACGTCAGATATGCTTTCCTACTACCAGGCCTCCCACTTGCTGGTCCTGAACGAGTGGTGGTATGGGGATAGGGAGATCTGGCCTATGTGGTGGAACGGCGACTTATGGCCCCACACACACTACATACCCTGCTATACTCCGCCCCATATCGGGCACGGTTGCCACCGGCGACGCAGGTAGTTTCTCAGATTTGGCGCCAGGCGCTGACACGAGTTGGGTGGTGGAACGTGCTCACGCGGGAAACCCCCCTGTGGCACAATGGGCGACTACCACAGATGGCGGCCCTGTCCGGGTTTGAGGGGTGGGATCAGATAGGCATCTCCACCATAGGCGATGTTTTGAAGTCCTTTCAAGATCTACAACAAGAATTCAGCATGCCCCGGACACAGTTCTATAGATACCTCCAATTCCGCCATGCACTCTCCCCAGCCTAGCGGGTTTGGATTCCATAGCTGAGTTTAGCCCTGTGGAAGCGAAGCTCTTCATGGGGACTTCCAAGAGCGAAAAATTTCCAAGATATACGGAATTCTCATTCACAGCTCCTCCTCGCTCCAGTATCTAAAGGGGAAATGGGAGGGAGATGTTGGTCCCCTCGATGGATGGAGGCGCTGGCCTCGCCCCGGGGGGCAGCCATAGCTATTCGACTACGCCTTATTCAATTTAAATACTTGCACAGGGTTTATTTTACACGTAGGAGGCTGTGGCGGGCAGGACTGATCGCATCTCCGGAGTGTCTCTGATGTGGGTGGGAGGAGGGCTCCTTCTATCACACGGTATGGCTCTGTGTTTCATTATCCCGTTTTTGGAGAGGGGTGCTGTTCTTCCTATCCGAGGTGCTGGGCTGGGATCTTCCCGCAGACCCTAAGCTGACACTCCTGCACGTCATGGCTGATATTGGAGGAAACATATATAAGAGGCACTGCTACTGTTGGGCCTCACGCTGGCCAAGATGGATGTCGCCCGGGCATGGAAGGCTCCGTTGGCTCCCTCTCTGAACGTGTGGAAGAGGGGTCTGGACTTTAGCATGGGTTTGGAACTCCCCATATTTGCAGCCAGGGGGTGTTTACGTAAACATTATAAGATATGGAAGCGTTGGGCAGATTACAGGGGTATCCCCCTGGAGACAGTCCCGGAGGAGCGGAAAGAGGGGTCCCTTTAGTTCCTGTGGGGAGGGAGGGCTTAATCTGGGCCCGGGGTCGGAACTGTCTAGTCTATGCTCATACAGGATGTTGCTTGTTGATCATGGTTTGGTGCGGTCGGGGGGGATCCGGGAGTTGGTGGGGGGGTCGGGGGTCTGTTTTTCATATGAAGTGCATCTTCAAGTATTTTACTAATGTAAAACGTTAATGATATTATGTTTGTAATGCTTCGGCAGGTACCTCTGGGATTTCAGGGGCCTGCAAACTATGTGTTTATTGACGAATAAAAACTATTTAAAAAAAAAAAAAGGGGTTCCCAGCGCTACACTACCATACGGAACCCATAGCCACATTACATCAACATGAGAACATCCAAGTCTTCAGCTTCGTACGGAAAAGCAATAGAGTACGACAAGCTCTTAATTCAGGGGGTAAGGCGTTCCATAGCTTTGGACCTAAAACGAAGAAGGCACAGCCTCCTTGTGGATTTTTCCAGATTCAAGGGATTATCACAAGGTCCAGGTTGCTAATTGAACTCTTTCTGCTCAAAGTTAAACAAACTGACTTTTGGGTTGCCTAACATGGTGGTCGCTTAGAGAACATGCGCCTGTGCCTGTTACTACCTATGACCTGTTATTCTCGCTAGATTCCATAGAGATTGGGGGCACCATGGGAATTGGAAATAGTACATTAGAGTTGGTGGGACATTTAGTCAGTGCTCGTAGATGAGATTAACCAACCCTGCACTGAACCCCTATTAGCGTGTGTTATATTACGTTTTGTTGTAAAATTAAAGTACTTCTGTTCTATGGGTGAGGATTTAACTTTCCAACCCCCCATGCCCCAAGGCGGAGCATTTGTCAGGGCCAGGCAGGCCTTTTATTCCATTGGGAATTTCCCAGCAGCATGGCGCACTTGGAGGCCAGTTTGGTTAGACCAGGGCCACCCCTGGTGCCTCTGTCATGTCTGCAGCTCCCAGAAGCTAACTGTAGCAGGTATGGGGGCTTCAAGAGAGAGCCCGGATTGATGGAAAGAGATAGATTGCCCAAGGAGACAAGGGAGAGGGGCTGGTTTGAGCAATTTTTCCAGGCAGCTTTTGGTTTCCCGGTCCGGCCCTGGTACTTGAAACAGGCCCTAATGTATTTATGGTTGAGAAAATGTGCATTGAAATCCAAAACGTTTAAGTGAATGAGAAAGTTAAAACATGCAAGACACATGCAGTAATCTTTTGGTTGCTATGGCTGGGCAAGCCCAGCCGCATCCTCTCAGCTTTACAAAGAGGTGTTTATGGCCAGAGGCCGCTTGGAGGGTTTCCTAGCAGGTCTGTAGTTTCAAGCTAGAAAAGAGGATTAATGCACTCAATGGCATCATTAGGTAGCAGGAGGTATGGTTAAATGCAGCCCTTAAAGCCCACTCTTCCCTCTGGCAGAGCTCCTTTCATCATCTCTCGAAAGAACTGGTTCTACCAGTCCTTGCAGGAGCTGTTGGTAAATATTCCTCTGTTTTACTATTGCAGATTGTGTGAGAAGCTCTTTAATGAGCGGTAAGACATGGCCAGGACTGGTACTTCTAAGAAACCACCTCCCTGGGGTGCTCTGTTTTTAAATCCCCGTGGTATGCAATTATCTCAAACTTTCCTCACACTTTGTCCTGCTATAATGGGAGTGGAAAACAGAGATTCATCCTTTTGTTTCTATGACACTAGAAAGTAGAAGAAAAGTTTTTTTGATCTGAGTTAACTATAGAATCGAAAGCATGAATGCTCCTATAGACATACTGGCACTGCATCAGAGGTCAGAGGATGGACTGCCACCAGTTTGCAAAACTATCAGCAAGAAAGGGCAGTACCAGTTGGAAAGGGCAATACCAGTTGGAAAGGGCAGTATCAGTTGGAAAGGGAAGTATAAATTGGAAGAGGGAGCATCAGCTAAGCGGGGCAGTTTTAGCTAGAAGGGGCGTTATCGGCTAGAGAGGGCAGTTTCACCTAAAAGAAGCTGTATCGGCTAAAAGGGGCAGTATCGGCTAGAAAAGACAGTTTCAACTGGGCTGGGCAGAAAACTCCGCTCCGCCAGCATAGCGGATAAAGCCAGCCACCCCTGCCCGGTCCCTGCTTCTGAAAGCAGCTGGCTTGCAGGACAGGGGGCTCCCGCACCCTGGGGCCCGCCGGACGCAGCATGAGCCCCAGGCCCGGTCCTAGCTTCCGAGCCCTAGCCAGGCCAGGGAGAGCCTCCCCGGACCCCTTTGGACCCCCGTCACCAGCACCCGGACCCT